>NC_084978.1:15164892-16402392 GCF_963691925.1 Scomber scombrus
GTGTCGTCTTCGTCATGGATGCATTCAGGTGAAGGTAGTATTATTGGTTCTTTCTCTGTGTTTGTCTCATTGAGAGGAAGCATATCAGGTTGTTCTGAATCAGTTTCTACATCAGTCTCCAGTCGGTCCTGTGTTTCTTCCTTCTCTTGAGTCTGTGCCAGCACATCAATTTCTGTCTCTGTTTGGGTGTGGGACTCTTCTTTCACATCTATTTCTGCTAATGACTCATTATTGTGGTATTTAACTTCAAATGTATCTCCCTTTGAGCTTTTTTCTGTCTCTGCGTCTTGCTGTTGCTGTTGCGTCTCTGTCTCTAATGATTGATTTTGGTTTTTAACACTATCAGCTTCAGCATTGCTGTCTTCCTCTGAGACCACCCTTGTCTCTGGTCTTGTTTGTACCTTAACCTCTACTCTTACTTCTGGGACTGTGGCCACCTGTATCTGTTGCACATTTTCAGTTTCTGTCCTCTCCTCGAGTTTCACATCGGCCTCTGTCCTCAGTTCCACCTGCGTCTCCACATTTATGTCTGTATCTGCATCTTTCTCTACCTCGGTCTGAATTTCCTCCACAGTAGCTGTAAGTTCACTTTCTTTCACCTGCTTTTCAGTCTCTTCCTTTGTGTCATTGCCCTCAATTTCCTGATTTTGGACTGACTGGATGTTAAAGTCCTGCTCCTCCCCTTGTTCAGAGGTATGTTCAGCTGACTGAGGAATTTTTTCAACAAACTGAGCTCCTGCTGGACTTTTGGTTTCTTCTGTCTCCACAGTTGTGTGCTCTTCTGCTGTGTTCACTGTCTGTTCGGATTGCAGAGTCCTTTCTACTGTCCCTCTTTGTTGGCTTTCCTCCTTTTCTGTTTGTTCAGCCTCTGGTGGTTTAATGGGCACTTTTTCTGTCTCTTCTACAAGTTGTGTTGGTATGTTTTGGCTCTCGTCCATTTCTTTGGGTTCCTCTAACAGGTCTTTCTTTTCAGTTTGTCCCATCAGTTCCAGCTGGCTCTGGTTTTTATTTTCCTCTGAAATTACATCATCCTCCTCCTGAACACCCTGCACTTTCTTAAAACTTAAATCAGTCCAGCTTCCTAAGTCCTCCTTTGCTCCCATTGAAAGATGTCGGACAACTTTACCTCCACCTGCCCATTCGCCAGCGTTAACTTTTCCCCCTTTCCTCCACCTCTTGTGAAGGAGCGATGGAGACAGCGAGAGGGTGGAGGCTGAGCGAGTGAGAGGGACAGACAGGTTCCCTTGCTCTCTCTCCTTCCTGTCCCGTTCCTCCTCGTTGTTCCGAGCCCTCTCCAACGCCATCCGGTATCCCTGGCAGCGACCTCTGGGGTCAAAGGTGGACGAGGGCCTATCTTTTCTCCACGTTTTTAACGCCTTCTCTGTCTGCCTCTCCAGATCTTTGGCTGACAGCGGCACTGAGCACACCTGAGAAGGGAAGGGAGGGAAGGGAAGAAGATTGTTTTCTCATGATTGTTTTACTGTGATTTTCAAAATTTCAGACGATTAACAGTCGTACAAATGTATTACCTTATAATTTATGTAGTACTACACAGTAAACACAAAGGAATATGATAAATAAATTGCTCAGTATGTGAATAGCACAAAGTTCTCCTATTTTTGTGCGATACTTTAAGACTTATTTGCACCCTTTAAGCTCAGAAAATAGAAAAATATGAGTGCATGCATGACAAAAGCATATAGTCTTGAAATATTGAAAGTTTTCCATGAGATGGATGACGACAATTTATTTATACATTGCAAGATAGATAAAATGGCTAGTATAAACCCTTTTCACCCTTTTTTCTGTTTTACCATTCATAGATAATCATACACCAGTTTTGCAGAGTTACATAAAGACTGGTTGTCCTTCATTTTTAGTGTTTGTGATATGGATGTTGTTCTTTCTTCTGTTATTATTGTCACTATCATTTTGTTATTCCATGCGTAAGATAATATAATAAAAATCAAGCATACATTTTTTTAGCTGTAGTCTTTAGCAGCATGCTGTCCAGTGTTTTTTGCAGTTAGTTTCCTGATAGTTTGTCCATTTCCACTAAAATTAGTGAGAAATACTCTCTTTGTGTTGCTTGAACTCACAGCTGGTAAACCAGATTCTCACAGTGTTGACCTCATACTTCATTATTACCTCTACTATGAAGGCCTCGTCTTCATTGTCTTGAACCTGTTCCCTGACAGCCCTCAGCCTCTCCAGAGTCTCCATCTGCCCCGGGCACTGCTTCCTCTGCTCAGTCCGGCCGAGCACCCGACGCACCAGCACCACCGCCACCTGGAGGAGCACCCGCACCCCTGCAATGCCAAGAGAGGAGGAGGGGGACAGAGAGAGGGGTAAGACACTTCTAAATAGTAGCTAGAAATGACCATATCAGTTGCTATAGATAATTTTTAGATCTAACATGTTAAGTTGCCTCCCTTCCAGGAAGTAATCTGATGCAGTTAATTTGTTTTTGACTGCATGACTGTCAGCCGATGCTTTAGGACATACCATAGCAGAAAAAAAGGTCCCAGACTCGGAGCAGTGTGTTGAAGGGCAGGTGGCGAGTGAACAGACACATCAGCCAGTCAGTGGCGAACATGAGGGGCTCCACGCTGTGGTGCTGCAGATGTTTGTGTGCAGCTGGACACGTCCTCTTCAAAACCCAGGTCAGCATGGCTGCATCAAACAGGACTCCTTCCTATACAACACATGCTCAGAAAGTTTAGGATAACACAGATCCAATGGATGTGTACGTGTAGTGTATATTTACATGTATGGGAACCTGAGGGTCCTCACCAGTAGAGGGCTGTAGTACCCAGGCAGGTACTGCTCACTGATCTGCACCAGACACCAGAAAGCCTCCTAACAAGGTCACACGAGGTGAGGGGGCACATAAGAAAAAATCAGGTGACTTCAGGTGCCACAACACATTTATACATTATATAATGTCATTTTCCTCAGGTCAGATCAGTTTTTTATTTCTTTTTTAAACCCCAGATTAATAAGATGCTTTGGGTTTTTTGGGGTTTGCTGCGTCTTTATGCAACAGAAGGGTAAACTGTGTTATTAATTACTACCTCAGCAGGCATGTTCATCAGCAGTACTGCAGCCACTGGTCCCTGTGCCTGGCAGTAACCCTCGTCTGGTTTGTACTGAGTGTAGGCTTTCAACACCCGGAACAAACCACGCTGCCTGCACACACACACGCAAACAAACACCTCAGTAATCAGTCACACAAACCACAAGTTTAAATGTCACAATCATGTTTGGATAAAAAACACCTGCTGAATAAACTATAACTTTTAACTATAATTTTATTCTGCGACAAAATGAGGCAAAGAACACATGTAAAGCACAAATGTAAAGAGGGAAAGGTAGCAGCTGAGGTCGACTAAATGACTGTTCTGTGACTTTTTTCTCAACAGAAAGGAGCAGAAATGTTGCCCACCCATGTCCGTCCTTAGAAAGGAACATCTCATGAAAAGGGAACTGTCGGTCTAGGTCTCGCTCAATCACATCCACCCAGTTCTGCAGAGCAGGCTGCGAATCCAGAACCTGGCACAGAGATGAAAAGCTACATAAATTGACAACGCTACAAACACGCAACTGTTTGTATTTAAAGGACTAGTCATGAAAAAGTGTTAGTTTTCTTTATGTACAGTATACAAGTAAAATAGTTAATATAATACTGAATACTTAATTAATTTATAATGTTTCTTTTAATGCAGCTAATGACTACTTTCATTTTGAGCTGTTAATCCTCTTTTGATTGATCAATTAAAATTCAGTCTATAAGAAAATGGACAGAAAATAGTGATACCTGCCCATCACAAGTGATGTACAGACCGTTAAAAACCCAAAACAATGAGGTTTGCATTTATTTAAAACAAAGAATAGCAGGAAATCCTCACATTGCAGAATCTGGAACCAGAGATTTGTTGGCAATTAATTTTATGGCACTCAATGAATCAACTAATGGTTTCAGTACTAGATGCATCCTTTACATTCCTTACGTTGGGATTTTGAAGCTGAAACAATAAATTTTTCAGTCCTGACATCCATAGTTGTTGGTACTCATTTTGAAAGCATTTACTACAACAAAGGTAAATAGTTTTTTACCTGGTAGAGTTTTTCGTTCTGTTTCATCCTGTCAGTAGCTCCACACAGCAGAGGCCAGCACTTAGCTCTGAGTGAGGCAGGGATGCCCTTCTGACATTGCACTTTGATCTGTTGACAACAGAGACACGGGTTCAGCTCAGAGCAGTCATCAGCAAAAGACTACGACTAGCGGTGCAGCTTGATATTTTCAATGTCTTCTTTTCCACAGCAGACATTTTGACTTGTTACAGCAGTCAAAGCACAGGTGTTACTAATAACATTAATGGTGGCTCTGTTCAAGTATTCTCATAAGCCGTGACAGTGAACCAGCACGCACAAAACCAGGACCCTGAAACTGAAGCTGCCGTCATTAATTTCATTGTTCACACCCATGATTTTCCTGCTGCCTCAAAATGTGCTCTGTAAAAACAGAATTATCACCTTTGTGTAGGAGTTGACCTCCGTTACATTTAATGAGACACACCTTACTGGTCTTCTTTAACAAGATCCGCTCCCATTGGCCAATGATGTTGATCCACTTGGCCTCCCTCTGCCTAACCAGCTCAGGGGGTGGACCCACACTCCTGACACAAAACAGCATACAAAACAACAGATAAGTATTTTAAACCCAAAATAACTGCGTGCTTATAATAAAAAGACTTGTGTCATCCATTAACTATAAACTGTCATTTAACTGGATGCCTTTAAGTCAGTGTGCAGAGTTGCTGCATGCATGTTTGTGTGTTGTCATTACAGAGAGACAGCAATCCGAAAAACAAGACAGGAAACAGGAAAACCGCACGGTGGCGGTGTGAAGTCTCCATAGCAACAGGTCAGGATGTTATCAATGGGGAAAGTGTAAAGACGACAGTTTGTTCAGCTGGTCTTATCCAGACGTTAAAATGCTTCATCTGCAGTCCAGTCCTCCGGTATATTGTTAGTGAAAAACTCATATAAATTTGTGGTCAAAAGATGTTGAAAGGGTTTGAATGTTTAATTGTATTTTATGAAAGTAAAATGAAAAACAATCGCACCTTGTACTCAATCTGAAATAATTCTATATTTCAGGATGTTTGCCTCTTCCTTTTCAAATATATCTACAGATGTTCACTTGGGTTGAGGTCTGGTGATAGCGGAGTTGTTTTTGCTCTTTTTTGGCCTTCAAACACGCCTGACACAGCTTTGTGTTTGAGGTCTGTCCTGCTTTTAAATAAATTCTCTTGCATTTAAATCAAAGTGATCATGGATGTCAAGCCTCTGCAATATAGTTTTATAGATGACCCTGTAAATATGACCACTTAATCAGTATTTCTGCCTTTTTTCGGTGTACGGAAGGTTTTCTTTCACTGTTCGAGTACATTTTGTTCTTTGAGGCCAATTTTGTACATTTACACTGTGCATTTTACTGTCAAATAAAGGGTTTGAAAGCTGTAGCACGCCTATTAAGACCTGTTTTCTAAATATCTTTTGACTGCATTTTACTAACTGGAATAGTGTGTTCTTTGCCCAGTTGGCTTTTTTTCCTGGATGCAGATACTGTTCTGTTGTAAAAGTGTTGGCTTATAATTGATGGTGTTGTTACAACTGCATGGTCTTACTTTGGAAGAAAATAACTAGTTCTGTGAAAATCTAAATCAATCTCTCTACATCCACTTTAAGAACTTTCAATCCTTAAAGCTCTCAAAGCACAAGTAGTAAAGACAACACGTAAAATAACATATTAATCATGCAGTAACGACTAATATTAACCTTTAAGTCATCAGATCAGAAAAGTAGTATTATTCATACATATTTAAAAAGTTTAAGAAAAGTCTAAAACATTTATTTTTTTATCAGTGCTAAATATAAACTGTTTAAGAAGTAGTAAAATGTCTTCACTTTTGATTGAGTAATGAAATAAAATATTTTTGGTTGTTTACTTTAGATGTTTAAATTTTCTCTATTTTTCCTCTATAAGACCTTTATATTTTAAGGGCTCAGGGTTTTACAAGGTATTGCCTGCCATTAGACATAGCTGAGTAATCTCAACAACTTCCTCTGCATACATCTCCCTTCTTACTTCAAAAATTCTTCACTGAAAATAGAGACATCTGGTTTCACAAAGCTCAAGAACAGCACAGTAAATATAGAACTGCTCACCCAGCTGTGGATCCATTGGTCAAAAGGAAGCCAAACCGGTCTGTCTCCAGACCGACCTCTGACCCTGCATCAGATCCAGAGCTGTCCTCTTCACTGACGTTCTTCTGGGCTGGACTTGATGGACTCAACATCTTACTGAAAGGGAAGATGAGGCATAGAAATGTTGTTGGGCTCTCATCATTCAGTGTGACCATGTGCCTCGCTCTATCATCATGATTATATGACTTTAGATATATCAAAGATGCTCAATACTGTCTCAAAATGCTGCTCTGGGTTGAGTTTAAACTGTTAGTTGCATGTGCGATGTATTTCTCTTTATGCTGACTGAGAACGTACTCCACTTCATGATATGTTAACAATGATCGTCATACTTTGACACCTCTGTTTTTCCAGCCAGGGCTCTGAGGTCTTCTGGCTCAGTTTTTAACATAATTGTAAAGTCACTTAAGTCAACTTTCTGCATTAATCCAACAATAAATGTAACCACACTGAGATGACTGAAAGAAAAGAGGAAAAAGGCATTTAGATTGAATTACCTTTTGACATGTCAGTCCTGTTTGATCAGTCGGTTACTGAAGAGGTGAGGTGTGACAGACTCCAGCAATGAAACAAACTTCCTCTCTCTCTCTCTCTCTCTCTCTCTCTCTCTCTCTCTCTCTCTCTCTCTCTCTCTCTCTCTCTCTCTCTCTCTCTCTCTCTCTCTCTCTCTCTCTCTCTCTCTCTCTCTCTCTTTCTCTCTCTCTCTCTCTCTCTCCCCTCATTTGCTCTTTAACACAATTGCAGTGTCTCTGTATTACACATGCATGATGTGCCTGAAATCAACTTCCGCCTTGCAAACAGTGTGGGAAATTGTAGCAGCAAAATTGACTTTTAAAGGAATATAGTTTCTTTTTAGCCCTCCAAGGAAGTGATACTCAGTTGCTAGAAACATGATTCATCAAACATGTCATCACAGTTAGTAGCCTAATACATGTAAAAACATGTCCTTTACAGTCCTTCCTCTTATCTGAACATGTCTTTGCTGATTTTGCCTGCTTGTCGGCAAAAAATTAATAAAATCAAGTGAATAATATCAGTAAATGTAGGCTACAGATGTTTTTCGATTTCATAACTGAAGGAGGAGAATAACGAGGAGCAGTGAACGCAGCATGCGGATAACTGCGCAGTTCAGGGACCAAGTGCTCAAGTAAGTGCCAGTTACCTGTTACTGCTCACCAAAAACTTGAGGTAAGTCTCGTAAAATATAATCATAAATGCAACCTGATTACTGCTGACGATTCTTTTGAGCTTTAATAACACGGAGCATGTTAAATTAATGTAGCTGCTTAATCTGCTAAATTATCCTCAATTGACATGCCAATGTGACTGATGAGAGGCGTATGTGCAGGTATATAAGCAAGTCAGGAGATGTAATGTAGTATTATGAACAGTTATAATCTGAATAAAGTAAAATAAATTCAAAATAAAGTTTTAGGGAAAGTCTGCTTTAATCTAACGTAGCGTTTAGAGGAGCCACATTTTGCTAACGGGTTTATTCATAATGACGCGTTCACGTTGTACGGCACTGATCGTAAATAAGAGGTACTTAACATCCAATCAAGGGGAATCACTCCCATAAGTGGGTATAAACTCGCCACAGTCGCCAGCATATTATGACACTACTCCAGTTAGAGCCAGTAAAAATAAACTATATCTTTATATGGGATTTGACTTGAAAATCAATGCCTACCAATATCTGACATGATAACAACAGATAGCTAATTTAACCTATTTTGTCATGGCGAAGCTGCTGGGTTAGCACTGTGTGTAGCCATCTTGCATTAATCTGAAAGCTCCCAATTCGTATAAACTGGACGTGTTCCCGATCTTCCCATCCTGCCAGCATGCCGTCAATGTGGCAGACCGCTGACGTAATACCCGGGATTTGGGGCGCAAGATTATAGGATGCATGTGCTCAGTCAGCTGGCAGCCTACCTCGCTCCCTCACTCACTCCTCCCTTTGTTTTCAGTGGAGAGCTTTTTCAGTGTTGCAACAATAACGTTTCCTGTATCTACTGTCACATTTTAGTTCCTCTACTCAGTTGTTACCTGTCAACTTTCCCTCTGCCTCTCTGCTCAGATGTCTACTGCGCTGAGTCTGCGTCTGCTCCACTGCTACTCAAAGCCAGGTAGGCTACCACTGAAGCAGGTGTCATTAAAACAGTGATGTATATATATATATATATATATATATATATACATATTTCCATTTGTACGAAATGAGGCATCACATTTGTCTTTGTCTCCAGGAACCTTTGGACATGGTCCTGTACTTGTGCGGCCTTTCGGTCTCAGCGTGCAGAGAGAGGGATATAGTGAGTGCTGAGAGCTATTCATACATGGCTTTCTCAGTGGAGTGACCATGTGACCACTGTTTTGATAAACTCCTGTCTCCCTCTATTGTCTCTCTCTACAGAGTATGTAAATGCTCAGGAGCAGCTGACAGATCTGAGGTCCATCACTGACCGGGCTGCCACAACTCTCCTATGGACCGAACTCTTTAGAGGTCACACATACTGCGATTTCCATGTAGATAGCCTTTATCATGCTCATGATTTAAGGATAAGCCTGGTGGTATTCTATATTTTTCTTACTGACAGCAAATCTCCTAAAAAGACAAAACCCATCAGTGAGTTTATATCACTGGCAGGCATTGTCTGTGTGGCCAAAGCCTGATGTATTATTAAAAACACATAGATGGGCCTTTATTATCTGATTTCAGTCAATTCTACATACAAAAGCCTTTTGTCTTATTATTTTCTAAAGCACCAACAGTGTATTAATTCCCAGCTGAAAATGTTCTTTTTAGTTCAGTTTACATTACATTATGACAGGGAGGATATTAAATCATGTACAACTCTAAAATCTCAAGAATGACACAATGAAGTGCAACACCTTAAGACTATTCTAAATCTAATCTTAGACTAGTATTTCCATAGAAATGTTTCGTGTGAAGAAAGTAGGAGGAGTCTATATGAACAGGTAACAACACATTACCAACAAGCCAATACAATAAATACGTGAACTATCATCAACAAAAATCAATCCACCTCAGCCTGTAGTTCAGTTCTGGCTATGGACTTGTCAGACCCCTCTCGACCCATGTTTCCTATCTCTTAGCACTATTATAAAATTGCACTATTTACACTGTTTACATGCGCCAACAAATGAATAATTTGTTTGCTTTAGTGTTCAGCTGTAAGATGTTGCTCAACCTTTTTAAAAACAGATGGGCCTGGGAGTCTGAGTGCCTCAGACAGGATAGGAAAGTCGGAAAGTATAAGAGAGACTTTGCTGGTTTTGGGTTTTTTGTTGACAGTAAGAAAAATAAAGATGCCAGCCTTCCCTCTTTAAGTCAGTCATCACTCTTTGATTCTTTGGCAACATCTTCCTCCAGGTTTGGGAATGACCATGAGTTACCTGTTCCGTGAGCCCGCTACCATCAACTACCCATTTGAGAAGGGGCCTCTCTCCCCCCGATTCCGTGGAGAGCACGCTCTCCGCCGCTACCCGAATGGAGAGGAACGCTGCATTGCCTGTAAGCTTTGTGAGGCCATCTGCCCTGCTCAGGTGAACACAAACTCACACTCACTTCCTGTAATTAAGATCAATATCAGGTAAAGAGGGTATTCAGAGCAAATCCAGGAATCTATTTGTGTTCATTCATAATATTAGAAAACAGTTATAAATTACTCTGAGTGCTGAAACACTAAGTTGATTAGTACATTAGTTGATAGATAAAAAGTAATCTGCAATCAAAAAGCCTCTGGAACTGTTTGAAGACCCACTGGGGAGGCTCGCCTCCCACTTTGAAAACCTCAGATGTAAGTCAATTATTGAGCAAAAAAAAAAATACAAAAAAACATTTGCTGGCTGTGAGGATTTACTTTTTTATTTATATTTATTTACTGTTGATATGTTTGAGGTCTATAACGTTAGTATGTAAAACTATTGCTTTAAAGATGCCACCTTTTTGAATTTTTGATTGACATTTTTCATCATTTTCACACATTTTACAAATTATTAGTTTGATTAATTGAAAAACAAATTAAAAACAAAAATGTAGTTGCAGCCTGAAGAATGTAACTCAAATGACTGTACAAATCTGTCCTTGCTGCAGGAGACTCTTGTTTACTATAAAGAATGCAACAAATGAGGGATGCATGGGCAATAATCTTAAAACATTCTGCCCCTCTAAAAACATTCAGGTTTTTTAATTTTTTTAGTAAAATTGGTTTAAAGAACACAAACTCTTCTGGTATTCTGTCATTGTAGCGTCTTCTTCTTTCTTTCTGTCTCATTTAAACACCCTACCTTCTTCTAACGTAGAAAATAATATTACATTGAGCAATGTAGTCTTAGATTTGTGAAAACGTTGCTTTATCTGGTGGCACATGCAGCAATTACAAAAACATTAAGCAAAGCCTTTATGCATTTAAGTGAGGATATTGATCTACTGTAGTGCGTTCATGTTGCTAATACTTGAATGCTGCTCACTATTCACATCATACCCATAGTACATTCTGTATTCTGTTGATGCTGCTAATGCTTTGACTTGAATCTCACAATACCTTCTGCTAAAGCTGTAATTTATTCAGTGGTGAAATATCTGTCTGTCTGACTTTGGTTTTGTCTCCTCCCTTTGCTCCCTATGTCGAGGCCAGGCCATTACCATTGAGGCTGAGACTCGGGCCGATGGCAGCAGGAGAACTACACGCTATGACATTGATATGACCAAGTGTATCTACTGTGGCTTCTGCCAGGAAGCCTGTCCTGTTGATGCCATTGTTGAGGTAAGAATAAGTGTATCAAACAGGGCATCATACACCCAATCCACCATCAAAATCCTGTATGTGTGCAGTTAGGCATTATATTTTGACATTGATTTTAATGTTAATTATTTTCTCAATCCCTCCCTCAGGGTCCAAACTTTGAGTTCTCCACAGAGACACACGAGGAGCTGCTGTACAATAAAGAGAAGCTGCTCAACAATGGAGACCGATGGGAGGCTGAGATAGCAGCCAACATACAAGCGGACTACCTGTACAGATAAACTGACCCTGGTATCTGTGCACTGCCCGCAAAGATGTGTCAGACATGAAAATGATACATCTAATAATCCTACTATGCATTTCAGAGATTAATTGTAGCTTTATATTTATCCATACAAGCAGTGAAGCCCTGCAACCTCATATTATGTAGTCAGAAAGGAGAAAAACCAACAAACACGCACAATCATATATCTTGTGTTGATATTGTACTTTATGATGTTGACTTTATAATCTCTAACCCATAGCCAATGCACAATCTGTGATAAATGATTTCCTGCTGCACTTTAAAAGCATGTTGTATCTGATTTAATAGCCACAAGATTTCTTAAACAGTATATTTATGTAATTTTGCTGAAGCTATTTAAGATACTGAAATAAAGTATGTTTTCAACCTTTAACTCATTCTTGTCACATTGCACTGAAGTTCTGAAACTATTAGTTTATTAATTGAAGAGCTAAACAGCAGAAAAGTCAACAATTTTTCTATTTAACTGATTGCTTAAGTCATTCATCAACCAAAAATGCCAGACATTATTTGATTTCATCTTTAAATATGCAAGGATTTTATCTGTTTTGTGTCACTTGAAATGAAATATTTTTGAGTTTTGGAGCTAGTCTGTCAAATTAAGCAGTTTGAAGACATCACTTTAGGCTCTTGTGATGGCCAAGTATGGATAACCAACTAACAGGTTGATTAATTAACAATTTAAAAAAAAAAATTGATAGTTGCAGCAGCAATTAAAGCAGGTTCTGTAATGTCAGCCAGGCCTCAGCCGCTATTAAATATTATGTAGCACTGACAAGTAGCGATTAATAGATCAATTGATCTATACCAATGCAATTGAGTTTTGGTCTATTAGTCGGGCAAAATAGGCAATTTGACAGTGGACTTGAGGGACTTTTGATGAGCATTATAACAATATATTTTAAATATATTACTGAGATCAAATACTGAATAAACAATCCGTGGATGATTCAATAATGAAAACATCGTTATTGCATTCCTAATATTTTTTGAAGGAAGAAAACATGGCAAATCATAAATAACAACCCCCAATGCACTCTTTACACATATATAATGCAATGCACGTACTTACAACACTACACTTTATAAACTGTAATACTGGATTTACATGAGCTGCGTTACGTATCATAATCTTTAGGAATAAGTGGCTGCGGACATGCTGAATCATGGTCTGTGAAGTGTGCCCCACTTCCAAAATCATATGCGTTTTTACCGCTGCGGTGGTCACGTGATAAGGGCGGAAACTGACTCATAGTCCACGCTGAATCTCCCGCGAACGCAGCCATTTACTCCTTTTCTCTCTAAGCGGCAGCACCGGTGAGTCTCCACACTTTCATTGTTGGGCCAGCCTGACATTTTAAGTTTGTCTTTAATAGGGATGTCTGTTTAAACAACATGGAACTTGGAGGTGGTGCGTTTGTGTTCATGTGGCTTTTAAAGTATAACCACGTGAAGAATTAGGCCATTGATTATCTTGTGCTAACTCCTGGCTACGTTAGCCGTTAGCTGGGAGAAAAGAATGGCCTCCATGCCGTGGAGGCTAACCTGTTAGCACGCACAGCTCTCCCTCATTTCATTGCTTTGTTCTTGAGAACCGCGCATATTCCTCGGAGTTAATGTATTTTGACTTGTTGCCAGGATCATCATTGAGTGCATGCTAGCCAGCCTGGTGTGTGAAGTGTGGTTTCTATTATGATTGGGCATCAACTGCAACATGGAACACATTAGACCGATTGTTCCAGTCGAACAAGAAAAAGTGCGGTCTCGCGTCGTATGGCGCACTCAACGTTAGTGGCTCGGTAGCTAGCAAGCATCTACTAGTGCTAATACACAGCTATAGCAGTGAGCTTTGTCGTCTTTTCAGTCAAAAAGCCGTGCCGACTGTTGCGTGTATCGCTGCTCTACATGTAGTGCGGTTTTAAGCATATTTAGACGTGACTATAACGTTAATACTAACGAGTCGGAACATTAGCATGGATAGAAATTGCTAGAATTTGTCATCGCTAGGTAACGGGCGGCGGAGTGACGTTATAACTTAACAGTACAACGTAAACCGTCCATGGCACCATAGTAACGTTAACTGCTATTTTAACCATCAACGACTTCTGTATAAGCCCACCCGGTCTCAATCTGGAGCGGTAAATGCGGCGATTGCTAACACCATTAGCTTAGCGTAAGTGATGACCGTCTAACTTGGCATACAGGAGGACGACGGATAACCTGCTGCTCTAACAGTCCCGCCTTGTTTTGTTTTACACAGAAAATCGTAACCCTGGCGGACTCAATGGCACAGTGTGTACCGGTGGCGGTATTTAAGGTAAGAGTTATTTAATGTATGTATGTATTTTATCAACCATGTCGGTATGGAGACTCATACTAACTGTTAGCAGTGCTTAACCAGCCGTGTGCCGAACCAGTACCAACCAGTCTGAACTAACTGCTCTCCTGTTTTGACAGTTGGTGTTAGTAGGCGATGGAGGCACAGGCAAAACAACGTTTGTGAAGCGGCACATAACGGGAGAGTTTGAAAAGAAATATGTTGGTGAGTATTTCCCCATGTTGTGAACTGGAGGACCATCAGGGTATTACAAAGAACAAAATACTCTCCTTTGAATAATAATTGCCCCCCCCAAAAAAAATCAATTAAATGTTAAAATATTTGAAGTCACACCTACACCTCTCATTAAAAAAACCCAGAACATATAAACATACAAATATATAATTTCAAAACAGAAGATGTCTCTTACTTCACCATAAAGTCCATTGTCAGTGTTTGTGTACTGCAGACTTTAAGTTTCCACATCACACATGTAAGTTGAATATTGGATCAGGATTGGCTTACACATTATTTTACATTATTTATCACAAATCATGCTCATAGGCCTGCCCCCAAAAATTAGATTTTCAATGAGAAGAGAGAAACTTCCCACTTTGAGCAGATATATTTGAACATGGCATTCTAGTGTCAAAGTCTGCACATCATTCTGTTCAGTGAAACAACTATCCAACTGTGGGAACAAGATGAAAAACATATTTGAATGTGAATAGGGACTTTAAAGTTGGCAACTCTGAGATGCCCTATCACGTGAGACATAATACATTGATCAGCATGGGTGGGTTCGCACAGTAGTGGGCTTTGGGCCCTGCTGAACCCCATGACTGTCCAAATTTAGTTTGGGTTATACATTGATTACACTTGTATTAAATAAATATGCTCCACTTTCATAACATTAGAAAAATTAAAGGTTAAAAAGTGTTAGGCCCAGATGTGGCCTCAGGATGATTGGATACGTCAAAGTCAGTTTCAATCAATCACATTACCACAAGCTAATAATCTGACAGTGAACAAATTGTTTACTCTACATGTACCTGAAAATAGGCATCATAGTGGCTTGTAATGAGCATTTAACAATAATCATGCTTTTGACTGGTATGTTATACTGTATCAGATGTTGGAAGCAGAATGAGACTCAGCATATGCTTCATAACTCACAGAAAGGTCCTACTCTGATCTTCTGTTTGTGCATATATGTTATTATTCTAATGAGTCCTCCCCATTTGTCTTAACTTTATTTCCTCCTAGATTAATGGGTTTATAATGGGCACACTTTCCACATTTCTTCACTCATGCACCTTTTGTTTTCTTATAATTCTAGCCACTCTGGGAGTAGAGGTCCACCCACTGATGTTCCACACCAACAGAGGAGCCATCAAGTACAATGTGTGGGACACAGCTGGTCAGGAGAAGTTTGGAGGCCTGAGAGACGGCTACTACATTCAAGGTATCCCTAACACTTGGTTCATGCAGACGTCACGCCACACTTGTCATTCATTTTCTGATATTAGTGTTCTGGTCAATTTTTCTGGCTATTGAATGTTGAACATTCAAATTGATCACTCTAGACTTAATTTAAAACCACTTCTATTTTTATAGTGTATTAAAAACTGTTACCTCCCACAGCTCAGTGTGCTATCATCATGTTTGACGTCACCTCTCGAGTCACCTACAAGAACGTGCCCAACTGGCATCGTGACCTGGTCCGTGTCTGTGAGAACATTCCCATCGTCCTTTGTGGCAACAAGGTGGACATCAAAGACAGGAAAGTAAAAGCCAAAAGCATCGTGTTTCACCGCAAGAAGAACCTGCAGGTAAGAACTGCTCTCACACATCAGTCACATGTAAATTATGGAGCTCATTGGTTTCAACTATAATTTCTAACTGCTGTAAACTGCTCTCTCCAGTACTATGACATTTCTGCTAAGAGTAACTACAACTTTGAGAAGCCCTTCCTGTGGCTAGCAAGGAAGTTGATCGGAGACCCCAACCTGGAGTTTGTGGCCATGCCTGCCCTTGCACCCCCAGAGGTCCAGATGGACCCAAGCCTTGCTGCAAAGTATGAGGAGGAGCTCCAAGTAAGTGTGATGATGATGATACAGGCATACAGTCTGTTAAGGTGTATGTAGTAATATCAATCCAGCTGCTTCTTTGCCTCATTCAAGATTAGAAGATGTTGCAGACTTCATTTTAATGGCTGTTTCTAATTTTCCAGGTTGCATCACAAACAGCACTCCCAGATGAAGAAGATGACCTCTAACCTGTTTACCCTCTGCCCCACCCCCATCCCACCCCGCTGTGGACAGAAAAGTTTTTGGAGTTTTGCCCCCTTTACTGTAAAATCCCTTTTCAGATTTTTTATTTTTGAATTTTTTTTGTTTGTTTTAAAACTAAGTAAAAACTAAAAAAACTTGGTTTAAAAGTTGTTCTAATTTCACTGTATAAGACACACCCACCCTAGTGTTGTTGTTGGCATGGCGACGTGCTACTCTTCATCTTCAAGCACCCTCCACTGCACGTGCCCAGCTCACATAATGCTGTTGTACGGTGTACTGGAAGCACTAAGGGAGTAAACTTTGAATAAAAACATTCTCAATATTACATGTCCAGGTTTGTTTTAATTTACATGAGTGGTGGTGTCCTCAGAGTCAAAGGGACACTGTTGATTTAAACCAGTTCCAATAAAAACAAACTAATAGACACCTGAAAAGGGATCTTGCTTTTGATTTTTAAGTAATTGTTCATTGCTGTGAGCAGTGTTAGGTGTGGGTGATGCTAATTAAAACCTGTTATATCACATGTTACACACTTCAATATTGATATAATGTATTAAATGTTGTGATTAATTGTATAACATAATACATTAAATGTTAATATCTGGTTTTAGGTAATACAGCAAATTAAATAGCTGATGAATCAAGTTCCTCCACAGATTGATTATGGGCTTTTTTTAAAAAGCACAGACATTTTGACTTCATAAAAGTTCAAAGCAGAGGTGTTACTAATAACATTAGCTATGGCTCTTTTTTGTTCACTGTCCCAATAAGCTGTGACAGTAAACCATCATGTACATTACCAGGGCTCAGATGAATGCAGCAAAATAAATCTAGTCATTTCATACAGACTTGTGCCTTTCTTACTGTGATGTGTGAAAATGTCTCCTATGAGACCAAAGCCTGTTTCCATACAATTTATTTACAACACTGGCCCCAATACATTAATGACATATTACAGTGATACATCCTGCGTATAATAGTTCTTATATAATAAACTCTTTAAACAGCTTAATATGGTGCTGTTATATCCTAAACATAAGGTCCTTTTATACAGAATGAAATACTTACGTAAGGGGTCTTTTCACGGTCAATAACTTTAATAACTCAACAGATGTAAACTGAAAGGCAATGTTTGTCCTGTCACAGTAGGTGCACATAACCTGCTTAACAAACTGCCGGCCACCAGGTGTCAGTCATGTTCAGAGCAAAGTGGACTGGACTGGACATCTACAACATTACGTAATAGTTTTACTGTGGACAGTCATTGTGACAAGTGTCTCTCACCGGTTTTTCCACATTTTTACACCTGGTGGTAACTAGTGATCTGGGTTAAAACACAATTACATATCAGTCTTGTGGCCAGTCTGACTTTATGTCACACCGCATCCCCAATATGGTTTATATGTATCAGAAACAACACAGCTATACATTGCATGACAGTTCATCATCATCAAGAAGTCCTCACAGGCTACCTATCTGTTTTAGAATAAAACAAGTATTTATGTTGTATTTAGTTTGCTTAAAACACTCTTATCTGATGTGTTAGCATCATCTGTCAGCTTTCCCACCTTTATGAAAACAGATGGTTACTCTCCTCCAATTGGCTAAGTTTAGTTCTATATGATTGTGGTGTACTTATGGTTTGTTTGTTTTTTCTTATTACAGACTAAAATTTACTGATTCGTATCTGCTTTTAACACACTGGTTTGAAAAGTACAACCTATCCTGTTTTCCTTTTTACCACATCACAGCATGTGCTGCATTCAGGTTACATTACTAAAGTGCAAACTTAATAACCAATACACACATTTTGGCTTTTAGATAATGGTACCTTTAAATTTGGAGCTTGAGGCTGAATATTTTAGGCTGTGGGGTAAAGTGTAGTAGATGTATTTGTTCGCCTGCAAACAAATTAAATGAGCTGAATAAGGACACAACAGCAAAAAAAAAGAAAGAAAAGGTGAGCACAAATTAACTCAAACATCTGGGCACAGTTTTATTTTGAATTTATGTCTTACCGACATTGCTAACTATTCGGTACTGTCATACCTTTTTAAGCACACTCCTCTAGGTCCACACTTTCATCCATTCAAAATGAGCTTTATGTGATCTGTTCTGGCAATTTTTTATTAAAAAGCACATAGTCGATCATTGTCTTTCTGAGAGTTTATTCTGTCGCCTGCAGGTGGACTCCTTGCTATCTCGAGTGTGAGATGGCAAGAATGAGCCCAGAGCAGGGGAAATTGTCAGATTATATATAATACATTATCTTGTAAAAAGGATGAACTTGTTCTACCATCACATCAATGTCAGCACAATAGGCACGGCATAATGTGTTGTACAATCAGGACAATGATTAATCAGTGATTTTAACATACATGATATTCACTCAATCAGCAGGTTATGACACACACAGTTCATATAACATAAGTGGTTTCATGGTCAGCAGATTATGATAAACACACACCTAATCATATGACATAGTTACTCATTTTATCAGAGAAGATGAATAATAAGAATTCCCATTACAGATCATTTGCTCTTGTTTTGTCCCCCTGCAAAAATCCAGTGGGCCTAGCTTCTTTTACTTCACACATTTCATCACTTGTAGGCTCAACAGAAGGAAGACATGAGGGGAAATCTATTTTGCCAATCATTCAGGGTAAATTGCACATCCACAAATCTAAACAGACTGGCTCCACAAACCCTGCTCTCACCATCAAACTGCCTCAGTCTTCCTACTAAAGAGGATTGCGTGATACTATTGAAAGCTCCAGAAAAGTTACTCTGTTGCCTGTGTGAGATTATTTTTCCAACTTTTGTTTCCAAGATCAAGAATGAAGTTTTATTCTCAACTTCTAAGTCAACATGAACATTGCAATTTCATGACAACAGGGCAAATACATCTGCTGTAGTAGATTGTGTGATTAAATCAAAAGCTCCAATAAATTATTTTTCAAAATCCAGAATAGTTAGGATTTATTTGGTTTAATTCTATCTGTAATTAATTGATTTCAATGTGCTTAAGTGCACAATGTTTGAACTGTGTTAAAAAGACATGAATGGAAAACAATGTACCAGAGTCACAATTTAGCAATGAAAGCCACATTGTTAGTTGCAGCTGTGGAAGAAGTATTCAGATCCTTAAGTAAAAGTACATAGGTATTAGCAGATAAATGTACTGTACCATAAAAGTAGTGATTTGGTCATCATTAGATTATTAATACTAAAGCATCAGTAGTGGTACCTGCTGTTGTAGCTGCTGGAGGTGGAGCTGGTTTCAATTAGACCTGCTTTACATACAATTAGCTAGTTTAGTCCAGTGGGTCTCAGTGTAGGAGCTGGGCCCTTCCAAAAGGTCACCAGACAAATCTTAGGTGCCGTGAGATGATTAATGGGAGAGGAAAGAAGAAGAAAAAAAGGTTAGATCTAAATATGTTTTCAGTTTTTGGACTTTGTCTCTAATCTTTGATGTTTGGTGAAATATTGGATCGTTTGAACACTTATGGAAATGAAACAGTGTGACAAGGTGAGAGGGACAAATCATTGTGTGGTGGACCTATGAACAATTCATAAGACATTTGAAATGTGACCCTGACAACACACTGCTTTTTGTAAGACATAAAAAAATCTTTTTCAATGTACTGTATTTTAAAAACTTTTTATAGGCTATTATCCATTTTGTAAAATCTTGATCTGAAAATTAACTGAAGCTGTCAAAATAAATAGTAGTATAAAGTAGTATAAAATGGAGATAGTTAAGTACAAGTACCTCAAAACTGTACATAAGCACAGCACTTGATTAAATGTACTTTTGTTAGTTGTCATCTAAAGTCCATGGGAAGGACCTATCAAATGCATGTTGTGCTGGCGGGTTCTTCGTACAACACCTGAACGCATCATCGGTGCAGGTGGCTCAGGGCGTGGCCTCATCCCTGTGGACCGGGATGTGTGTGTGCGCATGCGTGAGCTAGAAAGTGCGTTTTAGTATGATTACTGGCCAGTGGAGAGCCAGATTAAACGGCTCCGCACAACTGTTGTTTTAATCCCTTGAGCGAGGAGATTTAGCAAAGAAAAAACACTGGCTTTAAACCCAGCAGCCATATTGTATGGAAAAACGACGGCAAGACTCCTCCTTTCGGAAAAAAAGTCTTCCAAGTGACACCACTGCCAAGACTTTTGGGGAGTTTAATTGTCTCTCTCACTGGCGGTGGGTTTCTGTCGGACAGCTAGCTCGCCAGCTGGCTGAGGAATTCAGAGATTGGGACTAGTTGTTAAAGCAATTTCACGCAATATTGTGGTTGTTTATTTGGTTTAAAATTGTTAAATTAACCGCCTGAACGATGAAGGACCGATTGGAGCAACTTAAAGCGGTAAGTAGTGTCCAGGAAATGTGGAAAAAATGTATTTATCTTTAGTAATTTCTCGCTGTACCCTTTGATGGGCCTCTGAAAAAAAACCTTACTGTTGATAGAAATTAGACGTAAAGATAGGCAGAAACATTTAAAGGCTTTAACCTAAAATATTTGACACATGATATACTAATGATTTGAAGCACTGGTGTCCTATGACATAACTCTATATACAACACTGGCGGTTGATTTGAAATGGAGATGTTGAGTAAAAGTGTCATTCAAATATAGTTTTAATTTTCTTTCTATGCTGCAATGTTGAATGAATGTGACAATTAAGTATCAGAGTTGTAATTAATGTCAGTAGTTGAGCTGTAGTCCATGATGTCATCTTCATAGTCACTCATAAGGTGTATATTTATGCCTGACTATCTACTATTGCTTCCTATAATAAGATGTAGGCCTGTGTGAATATAGATCAGTTTAATGACTGGAGATGAATCATTTTGGTTTTATGGTCACTGATGAATAACAATCATTCATTCACTGATGAGTCAATCGACTCAAAATCAATCTGGGACAGTTTTAGTGATGGATTAATGGCTGAGATCATTTATCAAGCAAAAATGTGAGGATTTCTCTGGCTCTTTGAATTTCATATGTTTGGGTTTTGGATTGTTTAACGTTCAAATTAAGTATTTTCAGATTTTTTTTTTTTTAAAACAGACTAAGCAATTCATCAATATCCACAAAAACACAAACAAACTAATCAATAATGAAAATCTGTGGCAGCTCTTGCTGTCAGTACTGCCAGACACAAATATTTTTATGGGGACAGTTGGGATGGATTGAAACCCAAATCCTCCATATTGTACTTTCCTATTGAACCAAAACAGTCAGATTATCTTGTACATATTGGAGACAACAGCAGCAGCAGATTAATCATTAGCAACAGAAACCTCAATTTGATTCATATTTTCCACCTTCAAAGATTGATGTCATGACTGCAAGTACACTCGCTGCCCATGCGGGTGAGGCCTTGATCTTATTGTTGCTCAAGTCGGGATGTGTTGCCATAGCTACCTTCAACTACTGGCCAAATATTTGCTGTGTTTAAAGTTAGTGAACTGCAGTGTCCCCCCCTCAGGCGTCTGTATCTTGCACAGCTGGCTTCATTTCAGGGAAAGGAAGTACAAATAACAGGTGTAGTACGCCTCTCGATTGTTGGGAAGTTGTCAGTATTATTATTGCTCTAAGACATGTTGTAATGGGTGTCTCCATCCTAACTGCTTTTTCCAGTCTTTCCTTCCGTCTTTCTTTTAGCTTTCTTCCGTAGCCACGCTCACCCATCACCTTTATTTTCCTCCTGATGTTTCCTGTCTAATGTTTAACTTGCTGGCAGTAATCTAGGCTGTGTATTGGTATATGTGTGTGCGTGCGTGTGTGTGTTTAGGCATATGATTATGTGACTTTGGGCTCATTTGATCATTACTTTGAGTCTTGGAGACATTTTGGGAAAGAGGTGCGACAGGAACACCCAGAATAGCAGTTTTCACCTGTTGTTATGGTCATATGTGACAGCACTGTACTTGGCTCGGTGCATTTTAGACAAAAGTAAAAACATTAGAAGTTGATAACTGAGCTTAATTTAACAACAGTTTTCTATTTTCTCCTTTCTGTTCCTTTTCCCTCGTAGTATTGTCACAGTTCCTTTCAGTCAGCCATATCCTTTTCACTTCTGTGTTCAGGAGACTGTAGGACAGGTGAGGCACCTGTGTTACTTTCCTTTAGTTCTAGGAAAGTCTACTGTAATATGACCCCATACTTGACTTGACTTTTACTATGACTTTAGCTCAGTTTAGTCTTTTTTTCCACCCTCATCCTTCTCAGCTGTGTTCTCGTCTCAACCTTCAAAGCCTGCTGGGTAAACGTCCAGTGCTGTTTTCGTCATTTATGGTCCTCGGAGACAAAGTCTGACTGTTTTTATCACCTCCCAGTTTCTTTAAGATGAGGGAGTCACGGGAAAGATAAGAGAGCTGGACGTGAATCATGGCCCGTGATTGGAGTAGAGCTCGCTGGATTGTGCGTACATTGGTTTTGTGGATGATAATAAGACCTAGAGGTCACAGTAGGCTTATTGTGTGTGTGTGTGTGTGTGTGTGCACACGCGTTCAGTCTTTGTACTTGCCTTTGTGCATCTTTTAGCGCTTTATTTGTCTGTTCATGGCTCTGGTCAGTCTTTGATCTTGAGCTGACATCCCAGAGATCCTAATACACAACAGCCTCATAGTTCAGGCTCCAGTGAAACCATGTGTGAAGAAAATCAGCACAGGATCACCGTCTGCTTCACCCTATAACCTCCGTCTAGTCATTGCCTTGTTGAGGAGGATTATGCAACGTGACATGTGGCGCTTTGCATGCAGAACGAGCATAATTAAGTGTTTTGAATAAAAGGAAAAAAAAGCCAGAATTCAAGCTAACATTTCCATCATTCACACATCGACGTGTAGTGTGCACGCTGTTTTCTAATCTTGATGTCCGATTGTCCAAATGTCACTCAGTGTTTGTAAGGTTTTGATGATTACACAATATTCATGTCTGTAGTGCATGAGATTACAGCATTTTGTTGTAGATTTTGGTCCAAAATCTAATTTCCTGCTCCACTGTCTTTCTCTGTCAAACATGGTTTTTTTTTGTACAGTTGCCCAATCTAGATTGTTCGGAGTGTATCTGTATATTTGTCAGGATGGGCGTTATTTTCCCATTGTCATTAGGCAATACTGCAGCAAACTGATCATATCTATTTCTGAAAGTAAAAACATTTGATAACTGACTGCATTTTTTTTTTTTAAACCACAACTAATCATAAAGAGTTGACCTGTGCAGCTCCCAATCTTAAAACAATGAGGATCGTGTGTTATGAGTAACATTGTGATCCACAGTGAAGCAGATGTGTGTTTGGCTCAAGTTTCTGCTCATGTCATCAACCACAGAGAGTCGTCTCCAAGTTTAATCATGAGATGAACGAGTGAGTTTAACGAGGAACATTGTAAAAAGTTGTCTTCATGACCGAGATAAACTGTATCAAACTGTTTTTTACACCACACTCTCATGTGTGGCCTTTGGCTGTTAAAGCATGTGTTGCTGGTGTCAATTCCTTTCCCCTAATTTTGCTGAATGAGAGACACTGGAAGGAAGTGTGCACTTGCTCTTATCTCGCTACTGCAGAAATGCTGTGTGAGTGAGCATAATGTGTTGGCCAGGCTGCTGAACTCAATGAATAACTGAGTGAGCAACCCAAAAGCAAGCCGTGTGTCACAGCGTAAGTGCGTCCAAGGAACAATTGTTGTTAGTTACAGCAGCCTG
This sequence comes from Scomber scombrus, assembly GCF_963691925.1. Classification (NCBI taxonomy): domain Eukaryota; kingdom Metazoa; phylum Chordata; class Actinopteri; order Scombriformes; family Scombridae; genus Scomber; species Scomber scombrus. The sequence goes on from NC_084978.1 coordinate 15,188,571, forward strand.
AAGCCAACAGTCGACGCTACATTTGCAATTCAAATTTTAGATGAGGGGTGGAAGGTTAAAGACTGTCTACCAACTCAACATTTGAACCATAAATGTAAGCTCCTGGTGGCTTGTTTAAAACAATTAAAAAGTTTGTCGTGCTTTGTGTTAGAAACCAAGAAACATTTGAAGGTTATTAAATAGATAGTTATTGTAGTGAAGTGCAGCTTAAATGTAACATTTAAATACTTGTTAAACTTGTAGCGTTACAAGAGTCCAGCCACTCACAGAGAACCCGGAGGAGTGCAGGGAAGTCGACGGGTGTGTTGCCCAACATTTTTCCAAGCTTTGACTTTGATCCAAGTGGACACCTGACTTTCTCCAGGAAAAGTCAAGTGTGCAGACTTCAGACTCTCAGTCACCCATTAAAAAACAGACATAAAGCCTGCTGTAAACACATTTTGTCTTTACAATGCAGTAATTGCAAGTAATTGAAAGGAAGGGAACAAAAGGAGCTTACTGTCCCCTCTCATCAGTGTTTGAATTTCAGAGTAGCCATTGCTCCGCTTAAAGAGGCCGGAGCTCACCTGAAGGCAACAACATTTTGAGTTTGCAGTGGTCTCGAATAAATAGACATTAGCACTCCTTATGCTGCAAAGTCTGATGTAAAGAATGCATAAAATATAATGTCCTGCCATCTATTTTTAAAAATGTCTTTTAAATATAATTTTTTGGCTTTTCTTGCCTTGTATTGGATAGTTGGTGGCAAAGAGGCCAAGAGGAAACAAGGGGATAGACAGAAATGGCTTTGCCATCTAATTTTAAATATGTGTGAAACTCCACTTCAGACTCAGTGCAGCTGACTTTATCTTCTGTCAACAGTGTGCGTAATATGCTTAATCTGGACATGTGCATGCTGTTTTTAATGTGTTTCATCCTGCTTTATTGTGGCAATTATTGATGATTGTGTGTCCGAACAGCAGTTAATAGATGGTTCGGCGCTGTGTTTGCTGATTGACCGAAACTTCCGTCAGTGCTTGATCACACGTTCAGCCTTAAAAACAAGATTTTGTAATAGAGTAGATATAGAAAACGAATTGTCCCATATCAAATTTTCCATGTAATGATGAATTACTTATTTAGAAGCAGACCCAGATTCCTCACAACATGGTGAGTTTAATGTTTTTTTTTTATTTCTCCTTGTAACGTGGTATTAGAGGTGGTGACAGCCCCCCCCCCCCCGTAGAGGCTGTACAAAATATTAGGCTTTCAATATAACCAACTACAGTACACCACCACCACCCTTGCCACCTCAATAATGAACATCTCAGCCTTTTATAACCTTTCTGAGACTGACATTGTCATAAGTCCTGCTTGTTAAAAGTATAATTTATGGCAAAGCTGTATTAGATTACATTAGAGTGCACAGGTGTTCCTAATAATGTGCTCGATGGGTATGTTTCACCTCCAAAACGCTGATAAGACCGGGATATAGGCACAACTTTGAACTGCCTTTGAACTTTATTTACAAGCTATATGTCTGTCACCTATACAGGCCTATCAGTTGTAGTTTCTGCTTGTTGTAATTCAAACACTGCTTCTAGCTGCCTTTGTCTCCACCTAACACCGTCACAGTGCGGACTTGTGACGTCTGTTTACTCTTTACCTCAGTTATGGTTTCTTGAAGTCAGTTGAAAACAGGTTAAGTTCCCGGAGCCTGGCCCGAGTCCTTCTCCATGTAAATATTCACCAGCAGTGTGGCCAACCCGCCGCTCTACCTCGTGTTTACTGACTGTCCCTTGTGACATATTTATGAGCTCAGCAGAGCGAGAGTTTCAGATAAAATTTACAGGGTGTAGGCAGATCAGGGTCAGAGGAATATGTCTGGCTGGTGTGTCATGCTCAGCTGCTAACCAGGAGGAAAGTTCATTAATATAGCTATCAGTGGTCATAACCAAGTAGAGCATTTTCAGGGTGGTTTTGTTTTTGAGTTTTAGACTATGGCTGGGTATTACATTTTTAATACTTTTGTGATTTACAAACAGAAATGTTTCCATAACAGAATATGAAAAATTGTCATTGAATGTCTGCTCAGATACTTCGTGTTGTTTACATACACTTTAATCAGATATTTCAGGGTTTAAATGATAATTCTTCTATATTTATATAAGCAAAGTTCCTGCACAGACGCTTTCTGTTGACATATAATTAAACACGGATACTTTTGATAATTAATTTGACTAAATACCTAATGTTTGTACTCCTCAAGTTTATAAGAAGGAGGAAGTTGAGCTGTTACAATATTGAAAAGACACAAAAACATGGTCTGTCCTGTTTTGGGCTCAGGTTAGTTTGCCCAACAGGATGTCTCTGTAGCTACAGTGAGTATTTATTCTGCTTATATTTCTGGGTACAAAGCAGTGAATGTTACATGCTGTTGGTTTACATAAGTAGTTAAAAAGATACAAATAACGTCTATGAAAATACATCTATAAACAGGAGCTGAGAAGAGTAAATTGAAGTCGTAGATCATAAACAGGGTGCATAAATTGCTATACGGGAACACAGCTGTGTTTGCTTTTGTGTTTTTGCCCTTTTACTTTGTGCTTAATTAGAGACATGTATTTCCATTCAAATGTCAGCGCTGCCTAGCTTGAATCACGAGTCTGACGCAGTCTTTACTTTTCATCTGTTAGACGTGTGATCAAGATGATGATGAGGTGGAGATCGCTGTGGACAACGCAGCGTTCATGGATGAGTTCTTCTGTCAGGTGAGAGGTGTACTTACTTTACTTCTTTGCTTGTGTTTATGGTGGCATACTTAATTCTTAATTTTTGTCATTTTCTGTGTGTGTGTTTCAGATTGAGGACATCAGGAACAGTATTGATAAAATTGATGACAACGTGGCTGAAGTCAAAAAGCTTTACTCAGTCATCCTGTCTGCTCCCACATCAGATCAGAGTGAGATATCTAACTTCATCCAGTGAACTGTTCTTGTCATCATTGTTGTTTGCACAATGATTGTTCTCTCTTCTATAAATATATTCAACTATTTAAATATTAAGGATGTTTTTCCTCCTTAATAATGTCTCTCTTTCAGCAGCTATATTCATGTGTGGATTTTAATTAATTGAATTAAGTCTGGGACAGTTTTCACAAAAGTATTTTTTGTTCCTTGCTTTAAAAACCGAGTTTCCTTAAAGGGTATAAAAATATGCAAATGAATGCAGGCTCACTGGTTTGAAAATGTCTCTAGAACCAGTGATGTTTGTTGTGTTGTTTGAGATGATCAAAATGTTACTCAACTTTCTAACTGTCTATTGCCACACGTCTTTTCCTTCCCAGAAACACAGGATGACTTGGAGGCAATCACCAACGACATAAAAAAAATGGCCAACAATGCGAGAAACAAACTCAAGAGTGAGTCTGTCTCTTCCTACACACACACACACACACACACACACACACACACACACACACACACACACACACACACACACACACACACACACACACACGCACGCACACCCATGCACACCCATGCACATGCACACACACATGTAAAACGTTTAATGTTAGTGAAGAATGACACAGTGATGTTTAAGTTGAATCATATTTCAGTCATTTATTTTGCTCGCCAGCCATCGAGAGGAATCTGGAGTCAGAGGAGCAGGAGAGGGTGTCGGCCGACATGCGGATACGTAAATCACAGGTAAATATCTGAAGCTCCAGGTGCTCTGTTTGTCACTTGTTTCCTAATATTTGACCTTACATAAACACCTTTTCATAACATTTTTCTGAGAGGATATTTGATCTTCTATTTTTTTCCCTTCGACGTACCAAAAATAAATGTATGATATTTGTCAGAGATGTGTCTTGCACTTAATGTTTAGGCCTGAGACAAGATGTCAGGGCATAAACGGGTGAGCACATTACTCCCCTCCTCATTAAACATGTTCCTGTTGTATCCCAGCATGCAGTGCTGTCCAGGAAGTTTGTGGAGGTAATGACGAAGTATAATGAAGCCCAGGTAGACTTCAGGGAGAGGAGTAAAGGACGTATTCAGAGACAGCTAGAAATCAGTAAGTGACGCCCACAAACAAATGTGATCATCTTACTTTTTTATTTCATGAACTTACACATGAACCCTTTTTCTTTCCTTTCCAGCTGGAAAAGCAACAACAGATGACGAACTGGAGGAGATGTTGGAGAGCGGCAATGCTGCTGTGTTCACTGCAGGGGTAAGTCTGTGTGTGTGTGTGTGTGTGTTTGTGTGTGTGCCTGCACCCCTGTCACACTGTGTTCAAAGTGGAAAGCTAAGTTGTCAGTCGCTCAGTAAAACTCAAAACACTTTATATTATCTGGTTAAATATTAGCTGTGCTTGTGATTTTTGTCTGTCAGTTTTCTTTCTTGTGCCTTTTTTTGTTTTCCAACTTTAATCTGATATGTAATATTAAAAAACTTGTATTATATCCACCTCCACACTCAAAGCAAATTCTTATAAAAAGTATGTAAAGACAGAGAAAAGATGAGCAACAGCATCTCTCAATGTGCACTTTGCATTTAAGCTGGTGAGACAATTTCTCTGTTATCAATTCCCTTAGAAAGATAGTTGTATCCAAAACAGCTTCCAAAGAATTTCTTGCACAAGGACACACGACTCATTTTGACATTCTCAGGCTTGATAAAGACTTATTATCTCTAATCCCTTTCAGTCTTGTCCTGACATGACTAAATCTTGCCATAAGCTTTAACGGTAAAGGAAATGTCTACTAATAAATATTTTCCTTGGGTTGTGAACAAGTTTTGCAGAGAGGTAGTTTTAATAATGGCCGTATAAGAATATCTACACATCTTACCAGATTAGACAAATATTGCAACATGTTTATACCATTTTAGATTGTCATGCTTTTCAGTACTGGATCTAAATTCACTCTGAATATATTAAACCAACAGTACCTTGTAAACTCTGATCTATTCACACTTTTGAATTATATTCATGTGTGAGCACTTTGGTTCAACTGAAGTTGTTTTTAAATGTGCTTTATAAATGAAACTGATGGCAGCGGGCTACTATGCAAGGTAATGAAACAGTTCTGGGTCATTGACCTAACTGTGTTTGGCAGGTTCATTCCCTCTGAAAGCAGTAATGTGACTTTCCATTGGGGGATTTTATATGTGTCTCTTTTTCTTAATGAGTTGCACTTAATTTCAGTTTTCTTGTGTTTATATCTGTTTGTTAGATAGCTGCATTTTAAGCAAAGATGCAAACTAAGTCAGGCCATGACTAATCTCATCACTCAGTTGTGATAAGACGTCTGTGTGTGCATGTCTGTCTGTGCTGAACAGTGAAACTCTCGTTTCTGCAGATTGTGGACTCTGGGATTTCCAAACAAGCCCTCAGTGAGATTGAAGCCAGACACAAAGATATCGTTCGTCTTGAAAGTAGCATCAAGGAGCTGCACGATATGTTTGTAGACATCGCCATGCTGGTGGAGAGCCAGGTACCCTCCTCTACATCCATCCGCTGATCATTTCATCCATCAGTTAACGGAGCTTCAACTGCTTTAGAAACTTTCCATTTACTTAATTGATTTACTCTTTCCATTCCTCCTTTACTCTTTCCCTGACTGTATTTAAATATGTTCTCTGCCTTTGTGCTGTTCTGACTATCAACCTGCATCTGTCTTGTGTTTCCTCTTTTCCAGCTCCATGCCCTTTTCATTTCTCCTTTCACTCTCCTCTGCCTCTGCCACCTCCATCTCATCACCCATCTGTGGTGGATCAACATGAATGCATTTAGTAAGATGTGCAAATAAAACATCAGAGCAGACTCACAATGTAGTCAAACATATGTTGATCAGTCAGTCACTGTATGCACACTTATACTTAAGTATAACCACATATTTCTTGCACCATGCTTTCTGAGGAAAAGCCTATATGAGGTAAGGGCACATTTCTGCTGTTTGTATTGTTAGGTTTCCCAGGAAACAATTTTCTTGCTATTTTCAGTATTTTTTTTTTAAGAGGTTTGTGCTGAAATTATATAATGTCCAACTTTAATATGAATACTCCTCTTATTAAAGTTAAGGGGACTTTTTTGGAGTCATTATTGAAGATAAAGACCTTCAAATATGATTTTATATTGCTTGTTCTTTGTTGCTTTGTATCATACTGTTTTTTTGTGTTTTTCAGGGTGACATAGTAGACAACATAGAGCAGAATGTATCCAAGTCAGTGGACCACATAATAGCAGCTAAGGAACAGACCAAAAAAGCTATAAGGTACCAGTCCAAAGCACGCAAGGTAATGTACTTTAGCCAACTGCCACACCAGTTTGCTTGTGACCTCTTCCTGTTTTTTTTCTGTTACATTTTTTTAACAGTCAGTCAGAGTGTGTTCACATTTGACACATTAAAACCACAGTGTTCATACAGATTGCACTCGCTTGTCCCATTATACGCCCTGTGGTAATCATACACAAATATTGTATTCTGTGTACTTCGTCTTTCTGTCTCTCCCTCTCCCTCTTTTTATTTTTTTTATTTACTTTTTTTTTGTGCTTTCCGTCAACTTGGACACCGCGCACCATGTTAGGGTGGAATGATTGAAAGGATTGAGAGCAACATGGACCAATCGGTGGGCTTTGTGGAGCGAGCCGTAGCAGACACTAAGAAAGCTGCCAAGTTTCAGCAAGAGGCTCGACGTGTGAGTGACAACAGTCAAGAATAGCAGTTCGGTTTCCCAAAAGCATGGAAATAGTTAAAAATGGAGCTTCGATGGACCTTAATTATGGATATATCTATCATATGAACTGGGTACTGGACTCAAAGATAGCGCTTGTTCAGTTGAATGAAAATTGCTCACCTGGCGCATGAGCCAAAGGAAGTTTCTAGCTTCCGAGTTTCCATGTTGTGCGGTTGACAGAATATGTCATCGGCTCTACCTGTGAGTTCCTGCTCGCCCGTAGACTTTACACTGAGATGACACTGCAAATATTTAAATCGCTTTTCTAGGCTCTAGGGAAGTTTTACAAATATAAAAGCTTCTGTATTAAAAATTCATAATACTTAGCGTATTTTTTTGCTGCAGTACCTTAGGAAATACCATCAGGGAAAATTGGCAGCAAGGCTGAGCAACAGCACTGTCTCAGCTCTCTAAATATATCCATGCCCTGAATCAATGGTATTCAAATTTAAATGGATTTGTTACTCCTAGATACTTCCTGCATCTTACTTGATTGTCTCTCCAGTACCTGAAACAACAAGCCCTCGCCAGCTCAGCCCTGTGCAGTTTCCAGTCCAGTTAGCACATGAAACGTGTGAACAGCTGGAATCACTCTTAAACACAAATATGCTTTTGGGAAACCTGCCTGACAACATGAAGACCTTCCCCAGCATCAAGACCCTGATCTTCACTTGATCCTTACCTGTGGTGACCCTCAAGCCTTCTGCCTCCTCAGTTCCTGAAACTCCACCCTGTGACCCGTGGATCCCTGTGCTTAGAAAAACCACTGTGACCCCCCCCCTCCCCTCTCGAACCAGAACACAAACCACTCCACCTGCTTACACAAATACACACACTAACACAGCTTCAACACTCTCTACTCTTTTCTCTCTCTCTGTCCATGTTATTCAGCTTTAACCATAACTTTGTCTTTCTTCACAGTTGGTATATGACTGCTGCATTAATCTTTGGTTTTAGTTGTGTTTTTAAAGATATTACTTGATAATTTCAGACTACCAGATTTTAGCAAGATTGATGCACAGAGTTAATGTGGTTACCAAACTACAAAGATAATTATTCGATGTGTCTGTTGTTGTCAAACACTGTACATATCTCCATATAAAACTAGTACTCAGTGTATAACACACAGTAGTAGTAATTGCAATTGTTCCACATAAACATAAGTTAAAACATACATACGAGATACACTTATTGTTGTTTCCCACTGAGAATGGTCCTGATGGCGCTGTTTGGTTGTTCCCAACAGAAAATGGTGATTATAGTGGTGGTTGTGGTGATCTTGCTGGCATTGCTAGCTCTCATTATCGGTTTGTCAGTGGGATTGAAGCAAAGCTGATGAGCTATTTGAGTAAGAGGAAAGCTAAGGGTGAGTAACTCCACAGTAAATAACCTCTGTAGTGCAACAATGGGTATGAGTATGAGGCCTGCTTTGGAAAAGGGTTTTTGCACGCTCTTCTATTAAGTTTGTGTGTGTGTGTGTGTGTGTATTTGTGTGTTTGCTGCCTCCAGAGGGCTTATATAAGGTGTGTTTGTGTGTATTTGAAGTTCTTGGGTGTGGGTTTTTCCTCCTCTCCTGCAGCATTTGCCTCTGGTTACTGCTGAGCAAACAAAGCAGTGCTAGCAGTGTGTTAGTTTCACAGTTGCAGCTCATGTCCCCTGTCATTAACACTGTTCTCCATTTCTCTCTCTCTCTCTGTAGAAGATGATCATTATTGGTGCAGTCTGTGCTGTGGTTGTTCTCATCCTCCTCCGCCTCATCCTCACCCATACACTATAGCAGGACCACAGGCTTGCGAACATCATGTTTATTCATCTTTACTCTGTCCTTGCCCCCATCAACCTGCAAGCCAAAGAAAAGACTGATATTGACCTGCGTACGGATGTAATAATATTTCACCCACAGAGGTGCATCTCATCGTTTAACTAGTAAGCTAGACGATGTGAAAAAAAGAGCATCAAAGGACTAGTGTACTTGATAAATCATTTTTGAGCTATGTATTGTGTAAACCAATCTGAACCGTCCATCCTAGTCTGAGAGGAACTGTTTGGACAGTTTTGAGGATGTTCTGCTGCAAATGTGGAAATGAGACTGAAGCTGATATGAGGTACAATACCTGTTGTATATCTGAGGAGGGGAAACGGGAATTGAAAAATGCCAGATTATAAAACGTCACACAACATTTCATTGTTCAACATTCAGTGCCAAAGAAACCATCTGTGTTTGTCATCTGAAACTAGTTCTGAAGCTCAACCCTCACTAGAAGCACATCACCTCCCTTATCTTTACTTCTTGCCTTTTATGAGCCTTGACACATTTTGTGAAAAGCTAGCTATGTTCACTGTACGGGGATTTTTGTCAGCCTTTGGGGAGCTCCAGCACTTTCACATTTCAATATGTATTTTTCATTATATTAAGCTACGATGATCATGTAAATAATAGCACTATTATTTTGTGTTGTCAATATCTAAGCATGATTACGGCTCTGTTCTTTAACTGAAAAGAGGAGCTATGTGTTCAGCTATGATTCTTGAGTGTAGAGAATGAATTTTAAATGTGAAAGATGGTGTTTAACACATTTCATGGACAGGTGGAGCTAAAATAATCAAACAAGACAAAAAAGACAGGCTAAGGGGATTAACATGCATGCCTTGCCTTAAGACTTGTTGAAACACTGCGACAACAGGAAGACGCATCTAAAAAAAAATCTTACGATGTTAGCCGTGTTGATGCTAATGTAGTCTTCACTGTTAAAATGCTCAGTGTTTTAATGAAAAGATATGAAGAGAAACAGGTAGTAACACTAGGGACTTAACGTGTTCTCCATAGGTGCCTGAATAGACTTTGTATTTATTATACTTTTTGATCACATGTTGCTAATAAAGTTGTACATACAGGATGCAGTAGACACTCCGACTTACAGTAGCTTTAACGTGGCTACCATTCCTTATGCATATTTTAGGTTCCTTAATTTCACTACTGTAAACACATACCAGTTTTTTATATACACCTTTCTAAAACTAACCCCAATAATCTCACCTTAATGAACAGTTTAATTTTCAAACTGTCATTCAGTTCACAGGCTGCTGTTTGTGTAGCTGTCGAGTTTTATTGTGTTATACTGAAAGGTGTTTCTAATGATTATATCAATAAAGGTAGACAAAATATAACAAACACCTCTTAATGTAGCACAGTGCACTCCTGCAGCCTCCAAAATTGCCATAAAGTTGAATCAACACCTCTACAAAACAAAATGAACATTATAACCTTCATGATGGTTGGATTTATTGCAGGGCTGTTGCATTAAATCACATTAGTTTTAGCTAGATGCACCAAATGAGCTCAATTCTGAGTGGTCACCAGCATTTCATGACTGTAGATCTTTGTTTCTTGGCAGTGGGAATGTCTCAAGCTGACTGTGTAATCACTGTACCGGTAGTCACACAGGTTTTGATTAGGTAATTAAACCAAATGATGATAACCTTTGGACAGTAGCCAAGATAGTGTTTTCAACAGTCATCATAAAGAGAAGAGCCTACGTGATCCATCATAATCTAGGTTTCCACCATTAATGGGATACGTTTTTTTGTTCCGCTGGAGCCTGAACGGTGCCTTTAAGTTTGATTGTGCAGGGGGCACTTGAGGGCGATAAGCCGTTTGACCACGCAGTCTGTTCTTTTGGCTGTTCAACTGTTCAATTCAGATGCCACAATTCCACAGGCCTTTTTCTTCACACCACTGTAGCAATCAGCACAAGCTGTAATGAGAGAGGGAGAGGAGAAAACTGAAGCTGTTGTAGACTGTTTTTAAGTTGATGTGACATGATTTTAATGGAAATTAAAGATTTTATGTTTTTTAATTTCTGGTTGTAGTGTTTCCTTGCAATTTTAAAAATGTTGTTTTTTTTTGCACGTTTGATCTGACATTTGTTAGTGCCACAAAGGTAAATATGTAACATCATTTTTTGATGAGTGCATGTTATGGTGATGGGACGAAAGCTGTTGACAGCAGATGATCTTTGCTCTGACGAAGATTGTTGATACAGCATGTTAACCGCTGTATTTACAAGACTGTCAAAGAGCAGGTAAGTTCCATGTTTTCACCTTTTCTCTCTCTTGACACACACACACACACACACACAAACGCATAGCCCAACCTCTCCAACCCTTGGTTCTCTTTTTGCCCAATCATTTCCCCAAACTGAATGTAAGTAGTTATATTTTGTTTGGCTGCTTTGTGTTTAGACTTCTCTCATTCTGTTTTTATTCTTGATTAAATCCACAGAAAAAGATGATGATTACATTGTGCTGTTCCATCATTGGGATTGTTGGGTTCTCCTATCTCTACAGCTTCTTCTCATAAAAGCTTTTAGACAGGTAAAAACACCTCAATTGGTAACCAACATTTTGTTGTTCTTGCACCTTAAATGTTAAAATAATGTCTTTTGTTGTCTTTGTGTGGTGTTTCCAGCAAAGAGGATTTCTCCAAAACAGATCCTTGAGGTGCTCCCACAATTTCTACCCTGACTTTTATTTAAATCTATTTAAAAATTCAAAGTAAAAAAAAAAAGACTGTCCATACCTGGTCCTGTACACTTCCTCTTCTATTTATTATGTGAATGTATTCTCTTGCTGTATGAAGTGTTTAAAAAATGTGTTATAAATGTGTAGATTTTTCTCAGTCTTGCCTGTTCACAAACAGATGGCTCAGCATGGACTCTTTGGACCACTTCTACTGCCTCCTGGTGGTGCATTGAGGGGACAATCATATTCAGAGCTATTGTAAGAATCAGGAAATTATAAAAAATTTAGTAAGATGTTGAAGTGTGTTTTTAGTGTGCTGTCTAGGCTTTAAAAGTCCATTTATGCACTTATAAACAGTTGTGCTCTGGTACTAAAAATCTTTAAGTAGTATTTTCTGACTTGTTTGATGTCACAAATGTCATAAAATTGTGTGTGATTTTGTTGTGTGTGATCTGTCTGTATGCGTCTGTGCTGCTTAAATGCTTGTAATGATGGTCTTTTCTGCAACAGAAGCTCACTGGCTGTGTGTCAACCCAGTTAAGCTTGTTATGTAATAAATTATTTCTGTGCGTTGTACCAAGTATTGGTGTGTGTGTGTTTCGCTTCTTGTTCATGGCTCAGCTTCTCATTGGATATCTACGACCCTGCAATGACCGCAACCTCTGACTTTCTGCGTATACTGTGTCGTTTATCCCTCTTCTCTCCCTCACATGTCTGACAGTCATAACTAAGGTACGGCGATGTGCAGCGTTGACATCCGTGTATAAAGAGCTTCACTGACCTAGTTTCATCCCCCCCCATCTTCTTCTTCACCAGAGGCAGGCCCCGCCCAAAAGCAAGACGCCGGGCGGGGTCTATATGAGGGTGCGCTCGTTTTTCTGCTTCGTGTTTGGAGGATAAGGATGCTCTCCAGCTGTGCAGCAATAGGGAAGGATACTTTTTTGATTCACAGGAGGGAAATTTAGCAAAAATTATTCACCAAAAATGCAGTTTTAAGAAATAATATATTTGAAAGATATATTTATGTGCAAGTTGTATTCATACCTACACTAATATGAAATATACATGAACATAATATGAACAAATTACACAAACAGTTCAATTTAGGGATGCCACTAACAAGGATTTATTACTGATTAATCTGCTGATTAGTTATTTGAATAATCGGAAAGATATAGAAATGTGAGTGGGGAAAAACACAGTTTCCTAAAGCCCAAGTTGACACCTTCATCTCCAAAACCTAATTATATTCCATTTAAATGATTTAAAACAGAAAAACAGCAACTTCTCACACTTAAGAAAGTGCTATCAGCACATTGAAGCCTACTTAGATTTACCTGACTTGTGTTCAAGGTATGGCTTTTAATTATAACTATTTTATGTAACGCTGGATAGCTTAATGAATAATATTGCATCACTTTTTATTGTTATATTTTCTGGGAAAAATCAAAATTTTGCACCCCCATGTGCACTGGATAGCTACCTCAGCCATAGTGTGTGGAGGAGTGATATCATAGGTCCTTCCTCCCTGCAGGTGTCGGACTGTACAACCAGAGCTGCTCCCAATAAACCTCACACACCCCTGACCTGGACAATTTCACCACTGCATTTTATAATGTACATGACTGTGCAATATCAGTATTTCTGGTATACTATTGTCTTTGTATTGCTTGTGTACTTAACATTTATTGTTCTTTATTATTTCTATTGTTCTTTCTCTTTCTCTCTCTCTTTTTTTACTGTCCACTTTGCTGCTGCAATAATGTAAATTTCCCCACTGTGGGACTAATAAAGGAATATCTTATCTTATCTTATCTTAACCAGTAACACTTATCTGTCAGGTAAATATAATAGTGCAGTGATTCCTGTGAAGAAGAAGTATACAGTTGCATATTTTTAAATTTTGGGGGCCTTTTCTCAGTTACAAGGCACGATGAGTTAGAATAGTGATACAATTCAATATTTTCAATAAAATCATAATAAATCCACAGCTGTTTGAGGACCTTTAAGAGGAGTCCCCAGGTAGCAGGGTTATTATACTTAACGGAAACTAAGACTAAAACTAAAATTAGCAGTGAAAAAGTAATTTCGTTAACTGAAATAAAAATAAAACTAATAGTTAAAAAAAAAGAAAAGAAAACTAAATAAAAACTACAACGAACAATGCAAAACGAACATAATTGCAGCTCAAATTCGATTTGTCTCTGTTGTCGCAGACCATTTAAACTTTTGCTTTTGGTTTAGCTTCAGTTGATAATTATTAAGCTCTGCAGTGGGGTGAGCACAATAGGGTACCTTTAACAAACAATGACCTGGTAAACCATATTTGGTGTCATGCATTCTTTCATCTTTTTCAGCTTCTACAAATCAAGGCTTTCTTCTTAATAACTCAAAAACTAAAACTGAGACTAGAACTAAATTAAAGCTAAACTATAACCAGTCAAATTCTTCAAAATAAAACAAAAACAAAAACTACAACTACTTAATCACTTGTTAGACTAACTAAAACAACTGAAAAACTAAATAAAAATAAAAACTGATGAAAATGGAATGAAAAACACTATAATAACCATGCCAGGTAGTGGCCTCAGTTATCTAATAAAAAAAACCCTTCTACCGCCACACTGGGTAAACAAACCAAGCATACTTGAATGTTAACATATTATAATCTGGTTTTAATAGCACATGTTTTGTCCTATCAGAGCGTCTGTATGCAAACCTCTCTGAACAGAGGCTGAACAGAGGCTAAACAGGGGGAGGGGGGGCGGGTCCTGAGGCCCTTTTTCTTTTTTCAGGTTTGTGTGTGTGTATATGGTGTGTGTGTGTTTTGAGCAGCTGAAAATGGCGGCTTGTGCGTCGAACAGCTCTAACTTTATCGCATAATAATCATAATAAACACACACCAACACTGACCGCCGCTGTTACAATAACATGGGCAGAAACTTGACGGAGAGGCCTCACACACTGTAGTTGGGAAACGTTACCTTGACGACCGCGACTGAGTAACAACCAAGAGGTGACGATAAAAAGCTTACAACTGCTAATGTCAGCTAGCGGGCTAGCGTCTGTTGTAGCCGACGATTTATGAAAGGGATTGTCAACTGAGCTAGTTTACGTTAGCCGATAACGCAAGGTAAATAGCGTCAGTTAACAGAAACATTTGTCCGGATTATTACTCTTTAAATATACTCCTTGTGGTTGGCATTTGTCTTAATATAGTGAGGCAAGTTAAATATGAGCGTTTGTCATATTTTGTACGTGTGGCTAATCTTAGCTCGCTGGCTGCAACAACACGCTAGCAGTGCTAACTAACTAGCTAGTTTATCTACTGAGATAGAGAGAGAGGTGTGTTTTCTGTCTGATAACACGTAAAAACACAGTAAAACGTAGTGACACCTATGTGATACAGAACCAGTGTAATTTAACCCCGCTCATGAAACTTTACCTCTTTTTTTTAGAGATTATGGAGGATCCAACACGGTACAGCAAAAGATTGGTGAGTAGCTTCCCGGAACAATACTTATGTTTGCAGTGCAACTGTTCAGTGCTTTTCACCCAAGTTATGTGTGTGTATATGTGTAACGTTAGACTTTAAAGGAAAATAAAATACTAAGAATAGGTAAAAGGATAAAGTGTTGTATTTAATCGCAATGATGTCCAGTGTCCTGTCAGTGGTCCTCCTCCGTTATGTGTGGTAGCCTATTAAACAGTAATGAACCTGTCTAAAGACGTCGGGGTTCAAGAGAAGTTCAAGTTCAGTGTCTAACTGGACACTACTTGTGCTTTGACCTTGCTTCCCCTCCTAACAATGCTTTCCCCTGCTTGTAAAGTAATTACCACCAGTGGGGTGAAACTTCCTGATGTGTACACAGTGAAGTTTTATTGACACTCGTTAAGAGAATGACATTAAAAGGTAGAAGAGACACTGCTAAATGTTTGTCGTTTGTTGGCTTTTGCTGCTATTTTATAGATTTTGGAAAGCATGTCTAGGCCTATTTGTTGAACACACTAAAGCCTTATAAAAGCACCCATACATTTACAACTTAATTGTAATTCATTAATTCCATTTGTTGTTGTTTTTTTAATTACTCTACGTTTAAACAGTAGTGTGATTTAAAATTATTTCCTGACAATTATACATGGCTCTGTAGCCCTCCTGTTATTGAAATAAGGGGCATCAGAGATTAGATAATACCACATTTGTGGTAAAGGGATGGGGGTGGGGAGATCTCAGAGGTGGGGTGTTGTGCTTGATCCATCTGTCTAGTCAAGCAGTGCTGCATGGGGTGAATGACATGCGGGGGGGGGGGGACGCAAAAGGAGGGGCAGTGTGTGGAAGATTAACCCCCGCTATTGTAATGCTGTATTGTTTGGTTCCCACATGAACTGCTTTGGTAGTTGGCTGACTGATCAGCTTGGGTTAATTTGTTGTGATTTCATCCTTGTCCTGGGTGAATGCATTAGTTTATTGTTGGCACTTATTGTTCCATTTTACCAAAGACCTGTAGGGAGCTGCTCCCGTGGGTGTATTAACACCTCATGTCTTAGCGAGTAGAGTGAAGCAGGAATATTTAAAATGTATTTTATTCGACGTTTCAAAGGGATTATGGATATTTGCATCTATGCTCAGGTCAAATGCTCTTATTTTGGTTGTGTGAGTAGCAGAGGTTTTCTTACAAAGAATAATTTAATTAAAGTATTAATGTGATATCAGTTGTCCACCAGGTTGTTAGTTGGAGCACAATTTATTAAAAAAAAAAAATTGATATTTTTCATGATGTAACTTTTTATGAACATGTAAGCCTGACAGCAATGTAGCTGATAGGTTGCTATAACTCAGCTTTGTCCTGATGCTAAAATATCTTTAATGTAGTCAGATGTGGGGCTAGGATGAGGCATCTTGTGTACTCTGCACACATATCTATTTTATATCCATCCTGTAAGAGGGATCCCTCCCCCCTCTGTTGCTCTTCCTGAGATTTCTTCAATAAAGGTTTTTTGGGGGGAATTTTTCCTTAATCAACTCAAGGGTCAGGAATAGAGGATGTTGTATTGGAGTACAGATTGTAAAGCCCAGGAGGCAAATATGTGATGAGTGATGTTGCAAGTACAAATAAAATTGACTTGACTCGGGCAGAATTGCAACATTGTAAACATCCCATGTAGCTTACCACAAGTTAATGCTGGCTTGTTGTCCTCTTTCTGCAGCTCACTACAAATCATATTGTTGGTATTATAAGAGGTTGATAGAAATCTCCTTTCTGTCACCAGCGTACAGGTACGCGGCGTCGTTACCAGGACGATGGGATCTCAGATGATGAAATCGAAGGGAAGCGAACGTTCGACCTGGATGAAAAGTTGCAGTGCTGCAGGTTTGGCTCTGACTTGATCAAACACATGGAGGGCAAAGGTGAGACGTCGGCTTGTAATTTGACAGATGTTTTTTGAATAAACTTTCCTTTAAATATTGGATGTCTTCAGAAGATTTGGATTAACACTTTTTTCTTTGTACTATGTTGCTTGATGATATGTACTAATTTAATGAAAATATTGTTTTTTGTAATTTTGTGTCATCTACCCAGTGTAAGTTTGTGTTTTTGATAACTGTGTCATTGTGTCTGTATGATCTTCTTTCTAGATTTCACATTTGAATACATCCAGAAGGAAGGGCTAAGGGACCCCATTGTCTTTGAGAAAGCTGATGGCCTCGGCATTCAGTAAGTAGCTTACCTTTTTCAGTCATAAATTACCGTATTGGCCCGAGAATAAGACAACCCTGATTATGCGATGACGCCCCCTTTTCTAACTCCTATTTTTGGAAAAAGACATTTTGAAGATGTAAGACACTTTCAGACCCATCGTGTTGGGAATGTTTCCCTGAGATACTGATAATCATCCCTTTTTCTTTTAAAAATGACATGCTTCCATGAAGGCAGAACTAAATCCCACATTTATATAGCTTGTCTATCAGTCACATACTCACACTCTCTTCTTTCAGGCCCTTGAAATAGGTCAAAATTATTTTCTTTGGCAGGTAGCTTTTTTTTTTAGACTGTTTGCACTCATCATCTTTGACAGCAGTAATTCTTGGTTACTTGAGGACGATTCTGACCCTGGTCCATTTCTGCAGTAAAGATGTCGGGAGACTCGTTTGACTCATTTTTAGTCAATATGAATTAATTTCCCCTGCGGCAGAAAACACGTTAAACGAGCCTTCGGAAACTTCTGCAGGTTAAAGTGAGCTAATGAAACACATTCCGGACTGACTAATTACTGCATCTCTTCCGCATGAAATGACCAAATTAACAGACCACACCATATTGATTTAGACCAACTGTGGCATTTGGTGTTGTGGTAACTTAAGTCATTGTGGCAAGGATTTGGACGATGTATAAATCTCTCTTACCAACAAAAATGATGCCAAAGGCCGAGTAAAACAATTTCCAAATGTTTCCAAAGTTTATGTAATATAAATGGAACTCAAGTACGGTATTTTCTTTTTTATATTACTTTGAATCCATGGTTTTCAAGTTCAGAAAATAAATCAAATAATTAGCAATAAAATAAAGCTGTTTCTGTGAAATGCTTTTTATATTTTATTAATTGATCACATATGGCTTTTTATGTGTAGTTTAAAAAAAAACATTTTTTCCCTTCACTTGAATATTTTCCCAATTACTGCAATTTTACTACAGTAAGAGCATTGTATGTTATATCACAGTTTTTAAGAAAATCTGCAGCAAAATCAAACATTTTTGGTCTCAATCACAAAGAACCTCTTGCAAAATCCTGGAGGGACTGAGTATTGAATATACTCACTATCCTAGCAACATTAAGGTGACGAATAACCCATAATGCACTGCACTCTGTAGAAGCTGGTGTTACAACAGTACTCTCTCCATTCACAAATGACATCTGAACTTGTGAACATGTAATGGTCCTCTAATATGAGACTTTTTCAAATGTAATTTTAAGAATAAAATATTTTCTGCTCCCTAGGCCAACACAGCACTCTTTTCCTTAACACCTATATGTTGTTTCAGGCTATAGAGTTTGTTTTTAAAATTAATTAAAAGCGAATGCCAAAAAAACCTCTTTGACTGTGATTCTTGAGGTAAAAAAATAACATGAAATTATCTCTCTTGCAGAATGCCAGACTCTGATTTCAGTGTGAGTGATGTCAAGTTGTTTGTTGGTAAGTTTCTTGTCAATGTGCTTATAGAATAAAAGTTAGTGCATTTTGTCCACATAATGTAACATATTAGGTGTAAGACGGTGTCTGTTGAGGGGTGTTTTTAATATGAAATAATTAAAATAATATTGCGTGAATTTATAATTCCAGTTGGTTTTGAGTCCCTAATGCTTGCAATTATAATGTCTTTGCCTGCTCATTTTTTATGCAACCAGTCACAATTGAATTACTGCTCGTTGCCTCAGTTATTGAACTCCTGTTAATGCTGTTGTAGGTAGTCGACGCATTGTAGACGTGATGGACGTGAACACTCAGAAGGGAATTGAGATGTCAATGGCTCAGTGGCGGCGCTACTATGAGACGCCACCATCAGAAAGAGAGAAACTCTACAATGTCATCAGCCTGGAGTTCAGCCACACCAGACTGGAGAATCTAGTACAAAGACCAGCCTCGGTAAGAATACTCACAATTACCCAAGTGCACATAGTTTAATGTTATAGAATAATTCCTTGACCGATACATGTAAACTAGATCAATTTATATAAAGTTCATTTTATTGTGTGATTATGTATCAATGACATTATGTGGTCCAAGGGTAATGTAATTTCTCTGCATACAGAGAGTATTGTCAGTAATTAGTGACAGGCTGATGTTTAGTTCAGACCTCTTTGAATGTACGTGTTGCACAATGTTTTTCTTCTTTGTAATCCAGGTGGACCTTATTGACTGGGTGGACAACATGTGGCCCCGCCATCTCAAGGAGAGACAGAGGGACTCCACTAACGCCATCATAGACATGCACTATCCCAAAGTACAGAAGTGAGTACCTCAAACTGTTAGGGGTAGGGGGAAAAATTGATACAGCATAGTATTGCAATATTTTGCATGACAATATTGTATCGATACACGGACCCCAAATATCGGATCTTTTATTATAGAAATTGCAAATGAATTTTTTTTTCTTTGGGGACATTTGCAGGTGAAAAGGGTAATGAATTGCAATATATTGCAGCATATCGATATATATTTAAAATCACAATAATATTGTATCGTGGAGCCTCTGGTGATTCCCACCCCTAAAACTGTGCTATATTTTATGTGCTTTAATTTAAGAACAATACTGATTGTTACTACTACTATGCCTTTGATTTCTAAATCCTTAATGCCTTTTTGTTTTTTCTTTTTCTTATTTCTACCTTGTGTTTTCCCTCTTTCCTTCACTTCTCACAGGTATTGCCTAATGAGTGTACAGGGCTGCTTCACAGATTTCCATATTGACTTTGGTGGCACTTCAGTCTGGTACCATGTACTCCGAGGCGGAAAGGTCAGTCTTGGTCTTAAACCCCCAAAGTTTTATCAGTTATAGAGATTAGCTGCTTTAAACTTATTAGTTTCTAGTGAGTTCAGTCAAGCTGACCTAATGAAGGTAAAACGTGGTCCTGGTGTAACTCTAAATCTTGCTTTTCAACATCCTGTACATGCATATTTATTTATACGGATATTGCTTTATGTCTTTGTTGACCTCATATTGTATACATGATCTTTAACCTGTGACTCCTGCAGGTGTTCTGGTTGATCCCACCCTCACCCCAGAACCTGGAGATGTATGAGAACTGGGTTTTATCAGGAAAACAGGGAGACATCTTCTTGGGGGACAAGTGTCATGACTGTCAGAGGATCGAGCTCAAGCAGGGCAACACCTTCTTGATCCCGTCAGGTCTGTCACTGACACAAGCACTGGCTGTTCCCTATTTTTAAAAAAAACAACAACAACAACACAAACACACACACACACACACACTGAACCATCCTGTTTCTTGTACATTGTAGGCTGGATCCATGCTGTGTACACCCCAGAGGACACGTTGGTGTTTGGGGGAAATTTCCTCCACAGCTTTAACATTCCCATGCAGCTCAACATCTACAGCATTGAGGATCGCACACGGGTGAGAAACACCTCACATTTACTGAACGTCTCACTTTTGTTACAGTATGGAACTGCACTCCTGACATACCGAGGAAATACTAATAATTAAAAAACTAATTTTAGTAGTTTCATAATCTGATTTACATTTCAAGATTTTTTAACATTATGTTACATGCCTGAATCTGTGTATTCTTATAAACTTAAAAAGTAAAATCTTACCACCTGTTAAAATAGTCATTGAAATCTGATCTTAAATCTGTCTAGATGCCTGAGTGAGTGGGTTGAGGAAAGTTGCATAATGCCAAGTTTCCTTAGTGCAACAACTGGGAACTTCAGTCAGACTTATCCACTAGCACAGTAACTAACCATCAATCAGTGTTGGGGAAGCTACTTTGCAAGAGTAGCTTGTAAAACTACATGTAGTTCAGCCTGGCAGTAGTTTGAACAAACTACATTTCTACCCTTGGAGCAATGTAGTTTGTAAAACTACAGCCAAAGAAAAGTAGCTTTTATCAACTACTTATACTCATTATACTCATTTAACTCAGTGTTAAATAAATCACATGCCAGCATAAATATGCCTCTCAACTCAGTTTTATTTTTTTTAAGAAAAAAAGCTGACATTTTTGGTCAACATACTGTAGGTTCACGATAGACATGTTGGGTAATCTATATACATGTTGGGTAATGTAAAGAGAAAATGAAAATCCTCCCCCAATACCCACTTGTAAATCAGGAATGTAAATCAGTCAACAAAAAATGTAATAAAAATACAAAGAGGCAGACATTCTAGATCGGTGTGTCTTGAACAAAAATGTTGGCATGTCATGACATGATTCATGCCTTTTTTCAAAGATTTCTGGAACACAATAATGGTAAAATAAAATGTAAATTATATAGGTCTTTTTTTATAAAAAATATTTCATGTGATTGGCCAAAATTGTAGTTTGTAAATTGAGTAGTTAAACTACAAAAAATACCCAAAAAGTAGTTCAAATACTTGACACAACACAAAATATGAATGTAGTTTAACTACCAGCAAGTCCCCAACACTGCCATCAATGTACGTCCTGACTCGAGCCACTGCAGCCGCAACATATTTTCCCCACTATATATATATATATACATAAATAAATAAATGTAAATGTTTTAATTGGGTTACAATAGTATTTCATTAAAGTGGGTCTTTAGGATCCATCCAAATAATGGAGAAATATTTTCCTTAACCTTTTTCTGTCTTTGTCCTCTAGGTGCCAGCAAAGTTCCGCTACCCGTTCTACTATGAGATGTGCTGGTACGTCCTGGAGAGATACCTGTACTGTCTGACTAACGTCTCCCACCTCACCCCTGAGTTCCAAAAATACTCCCTAGGCATAGGTGAGGACCAATGAACATCAGCAAACATCGCTGCACTTTATTTGCATTCACACATAAATAAACCCTAACCCTAACCCATCATATCTTTTCAGGACTGACTGAAGCTGACCTGGAATCAAATGATCACACCAGGAATGGCGCCTCCAATGGAGTTGACAGTGACGCTGAAAACCAGGATATCAAGTTGAAAGAGGAAGAGGAAATCAAAGAAGAAGAGGGAGCTGAAATTGTCAAACCTCAGCAAATACTGACCCCCTTTGAGCTGGAGGGACTGTGGAACCTCTTAGGGAAGCTGGAGGAGCTGCCAGCACACAAAAAGTGTGTCCCTGCAGGGATCAGGAATGCTGCAGCTCTGCTAGAGGACATGAGGGTAGGTGTCAGCTAAGTTTCTTGTACAGTGGCAGATCTCCTCACAAACAGATCTGACACAGCTTGTCATTAGTTCTTTTAGGCTACTATGCCTTGGTGGGAGCCTTGATGTAATTTGTCCTTTTTTCTTTTTTGTCGTCTTCCTTTTTCTCCTTCACTTACGTTCAGAGTCTTCTGAAGGAGCATGCCAACGATAACCCCAAGCTGTCCTACACTGGAGAGCCAATTGTCAAGTGGCCCAAAAGGGTAAGTAAAGAACACATTTTCACAGTTCTCCAAAATTACACCACAATTTCATTATCCAGCCCTCTGCTTCCTAAATGCAGCATCAGCGTGTTTTTTAGACATGCATTGCCTCCTCTCCACCAAGAAATGCATAAAATAACACTACTGTGAAATGTCTTGATGCACCGTAACTACAAAATAATTACTCTCACTCTTAATTAGGGCCCGAGCGGCGACTGCAAGTCGCCTGGCGAAAGCCCTATTGAAATTGTAATGTTTATTATTATTATTATTATTATTCTTCCGACATTTCGTGCCCCAATTTCGCCCCTTTCCCAAATGCGAAAATGCTTATACTTTTGCACGGACGTCCGGCCTCATCCGAAATTCGATATTTTTGGGTGGTCGCACATGGTCGACGCAGAATGGCGGAATAGCGCCCCCTACAAAGTCCAAAAATGCCCATAGGGAATTTTGCTAACTTTGTCTTATGCTCACAAAATTTGGTACACATATGTATTATACCCACATATGCAAAAAAGCCTCTTGACCTCATGACCTCAACCCAACAGGAAGTCGGCCATTTTGGTTTTGATTTTTCCCGCCTAAAATTAACTCCTCCCACAGCGTTCGCCCGATCAAGTTCAAATTAGGAACGCAACATCTCCTGACCTAGCTGAGCTTAAGTTGTGCTCTGCGCATCCGTAGGTCAAAGGGCGTGTCTGCCAGGGCTCAACTAACTTTGGTGTGCTCGCCAGGTACATACGAGTGGCTCTCACGCCCACATACTTCATCCAATCAGCTTCAAACTTGCTGGACATGATGATGGCTCCGCCCTGAACGTCCCGATATATTAACTTCCCACGTAACTCATAGCGCCCCCCGGTGGTAACAGGAAGTTAACTAAGATTCATTAAAATTACATACTTTGCCCCATCAACTACATTCAGAACCAGTTGGTGAAGCTACATTATGAAGACTGTGAAGCTACGAGTAATGGCGTCCGTGTGGCGACGCGGCGACCATCAATTCCTCGCCTTGAAAATACGTTTGGCTTTTTGATGGCTTTATTGAACTCGTATCATCATGAAAATTGGTACACAGGTCCAGGGTGCCGACCTCAACGTCTCCATTCGCTCATAGGCGATCTCACTCGTGTCGCCCCCTAGTGGAAACAGGAAGTGCCATATTTTACATCATCATTGTGCGATTTCCACAAAACTTCACATGTGTAATCACTGTCCCACCCTGAACGCAACCGCTTGTGTTTTGTTACACTCTACTGCCCCCTGGTGGATGAACCATCAACCTCATAACTCCTTCATGCTTTGTCCAATTCACTCCAAACTTCACATGACTGATGAGTGGCCGCCCTGAACACACCAGACCACACCAGACCATATGTGTAACTACCTTTGACTGCCCCCGACTGGATGAACGAAACATTGCATTTTTGGCCTCCTTCCAGGTTTTTTCTCACTTTCTGATTCACGCCACAGCCCCGCCATGCCTCAGGCCCCGCGGTGGCATGGGTGAGCGAGGGCCCGCCATCGCCGCTTGCGGCTTTAATTATGTAATGTTATTGTATTGTCTTTAAATATGACATTATTCGATGGAGAACCATAATGAGTTTTTTTCCAATTAATCATATATCAAATACTTTATATTAAGGAGTAGTGCTTAAATCAGTTTAACTTTTTGGTTACTGGCTTTTATCTTTTAGCATACATTCGCAGCACTGGTTATTTTAGCAAATCAGTCAAATGTGTGATTTTTTTTAATTTAAAAATTTTTTTTTTTTCTGACATAGACGCCTTTATTTGACAGTAAAGAGACAGGAAATTGTGGGAGAGAGAGGGAGGTGTGACATGCAGAAAGGTCCGCCGGCCGTGGGTCCGCTGCATATATGGCATGCGCTCTTAACCACTTGACCACCTGCGTGCCAAATGTGTGAATTTTTACTTCAGCTACTATTTGATTATTTTACAAATATTGTTTTTACATATTATTTTTTTCATTCAAATTTTTAAAAATGATTAAGTGCTTCATTCTTATTCTTCAAAACAAGGCTGGACACAACTCTTGACTTCTTTTTTTTTTTTGCCTTTTCTGCTGCTATCTCTTGTACAGCCATCATGGTACCAGCCTCCAACACCTCCTCCCCCTGTGATTTACCGTCCCCGCTTGGGCCCCACCCTCCACAAGCCTCTGGGTCAGAAATCCACCAAACGCTCCTCCATCTCTGCCCTGAGGCGGAGACGGGTGAGGTGCAAGCGCTGTGCGGCCTGCTGCAGGAAGGAGTGCGGCACGTGCCAGTACTGCCACGACATGAGGAAGTTTGGCGGCCCTGGACGCATGAAGAAGAGCTGCATCATGAGACAGTGTCTAGCAGTAAGTTGTAATACCCATTATTGCTTCTGTGTGTGACAGTTTGATGAGCTGGGCAGCAGCCAAGACTGTCCATCTGTCTGTGTGTGCTGTATGTTACTCAAATCTGTGTTTATGACTGATACTAATGCTGTTGAGGTCTTATTCTAAAATGTTTCTTGATACTTATCAGTGCAACCAAATTGTTAGAATTTTTAAATTATGACATAAAAAAGCAGCACTTATAGGGATTGGCACACAGGCTGACTGTGCCAAAAAATATGTAGTCAAACAGGGCTGTCCACTTGGTGCTGCTCTGCTCACCTGTGTTGCCTATGTGTCTGCTGGCTCAGTGTGGTGGTAAACCTGCAGCCCCATTGTTTTAAGAGAAAGACAGCTGCCATTTACATGGTCATCTAACAGTTCATGACTTTGCCATCCAGGGTGTAGAACCCAAAATACACCCATACACGGTTTCTCAGATGTTTTGGTGTTGTGATTTTCTAGTCAGGACGGCTCTGCGGACTGCAGCCTACATTTCAAACAGATCATTACAGCTTGAATATGAAACTTCTTTTTGACCCACGTTCTAACAAATGTGTGATTCTGTATTTGTATCAGACAATGCTAAGTAGAAAATATTACCCTCCCTCTCTATAGCCGGCCTTGCCGAACACAGCACGATGTGCCATATGTGGAGAAGGAGAATCAGAGGAGTCGAACCCAAGCGCTCACACGCTTATGGAGTGCTCTGTCTGCTCCCAGATTGCCCATCGTCAATGCATTAAGGTGAGTATACCAAATATACATACACTGAATCCATTACACAAATACTGTGTAGTTGGTTTTGCTGTTTACATTTCCAGTTTGCTGGTTGCTGTTTCAAACTCTGAGCTGTTCTTTGTTAGGAACCTGGTGAGGGGAAGGTTAATAAGGATTTGCCGAGCTGCTGGGAATGTCCAAAATGTTACCAAGGCAAAGACTCCGCGTCAGAGGTACCAAATACACATTATCTCTATCTGTCCTTGGTTTACTCAAACTATAGGACACTTTTTCCACTCTTTAGTACCATTTTACAATGTGGTTGATGCTGAAATTATAATGACACCTGCCAACTCTTCATGTCCCTGTCACACCAGTCTTCCAGTGATGAGGAAAGTGGTGAGTCGGAGGGCTCAACCTCTTTGCCACCGTCCAAACTTGCCTATCGGGAAGGCATTGGTGTGGGCGAAAGGGTGAGACGAACGAGACGTGGCAGACCCCCAGCACGACAGATAGCACCACCACCCTCTCAGAGACTGCTACTGCAGCATCAACAGAACCGCAAACGAGCAAATGCACTGGAGCTCAGACTCAAGAAGAGGGTAAGAGAGAGGGAAGATATCATGAAACCTTTTTTACTGCATTTAAAAGCACCAATGACACCACTCTGATTTGCCAAACGTGATTGGCCAGAAACAACAACTGCTGCCAGCTTTGCAAACTTCATTGGTTAATTAGTTTTGACTGATTGATTCATTTACTTGGACTTACTACTTTTTAAAAATTTTAATTCAGATCCTTTCTTCCCTAATGATAAAAATCAAGTAATGAAAAATTGAGCCACTTTTGGCGATTTTTGCAACAATTCCTACATATCTACATATCTGAAAGTTTTGGATGGTTGAACATCTTCGAGATTTGAATGCATTGAAAATTATTTTGGCCATGATAATGATGTAGTGAAAATCTGATATCATGACAGACCGAATTTGACGTATACCTCATTTGCCCAACTTCTTTTCCTCTCATTGCAGATAAAACTGGAACGCAGTAAAATCTTAGCGGTAAGCAATGCACTTATTTCTGGTGTGTTTCTGTGTTGCATAATACTACACCAGCTATGTAGTATTGTTCTAAGTGGTAGTTTTGTATAAACAAGTTAGTAAAACAAAGATGCATTATAGCTATTATGATTATTTTTGTAAATATAAATGATAGATGATTAGTAATTGTGACAAAAAGCCTTAATACTGTTTCAATAATAATAAATGACTGTTTATAATAGCATTTAGAGCATGTTGTAGGACTGGGTTCAGTATTTGAATTATGCATTATCTTACTTTCATTTGTTAACTTATTGGTCCTTTTACCTCCCAACAGAAACAATCGTCTCTAGATCGTTCTCCCAGGCTGCTGAGCTCCAGACTACTGTCCCGGCTACGCTCTCCAACCAGCAGACTATCTCAGGGCAGAGGCAGAAGCACCACCTTGACCAGTGGCTCCCCTTACCACAGCTCTCCAGGAGGGTCTGGTTCTTTCCAGCAGCAGCAGTCTTCCACAGGTCTGGTACTTGAGTCGACGGGTGAGCCCCGCAGAGGGAGGGGAAGAGGGGTGAGGCTGCGAGGGGGAGGAGCAGGAAGAGGAATCATAGGTGGTCGAAGCCATGGAGAGTTGGAGGAGGATAGCGAGGACAGCAGCAGCAGCAGCAGTTCCAACAGCAGCAGCAGCGACGATGACGAGGAAGAGGAGAGGGGGCAGAACAACGGGAGGGGAGGCGATAAAGAGAACCAGCCGCAATCGAGGCAAGGGGGACGGAGGGCCAAAGAAAGAGAAGAGGAAGAGAGCGAGGCAGCCAACCAAAATGGTGCAGAGGAGGAGGATGAGGAGGAGATGGAGCAGGACAGTCAAATGGTTGACAAAGACGGCTCATATCTTAAAGTGACACTCCAAAGGCCGACTAAGGCCAAGAGAGACCCGTCAGCCATTGTCCCCAAATTAGAGGCTATCGCCTCTCAAACTGCCGCTTCCACAATACACAACCCAACCAGACCCCTCGCCAGACCGCCCATCAGAAATCGGTTTCCCGATCAACACTCCAGTAGGCCACCACTCACTCGCAGTAAACACACAGACACTCGGCCCTCCCATCCAGAGCGGCTGGACGCCTCTAAAAGAGCGAGGCTGAGCCGACCGGCTAAACTAAGCAATGGTGCCTCCTCTTCTTCATCCACTGAGCTTCCTCATCTGCGCATCCCACTTTCAGCCTTGCAGGAGGGTGGGAGTGAGGCAGACAGGGACAGCAGTGGGAGTGGGCCGGGTTGTGAGAGGGAGGTGTGGGTTTCTGTCTTCCGCTACTTAAGTCGAGCAGATCTCTGCGTTTGCATGGCTGTCTGCAAGAACTGGTACAAATGGTAAGCCCTTTAAAAAAAAAAAAGTCTTATTGCAAACCCATTAGTGAAATAATGTTATATAATGACATGTAACCCTGTGCTTTGTATTTATTTTTTTGCACACAGTATAACTACACGGTCTGAGTTATTATATCTCTCTGCAAACAGACAGTAGGAAAACATTTCATTCATGAATATTTGTTCGTCTGTAGGTGCTTGGACAAGCGGCTCTGGTCGCGCATTGACCTGAGCATCAAGCGTACCATCAGTCCTCAGGCCCTAACAGGCATCATAAAGAGACAGCCAGTCACACTCGATCTCTCCTGGACCAACATCTCCAAAAAACAGCTCAACTGGCTTGTTGGCCGCCTGCCTGGTAAACGCGCACACACACACACAATACAACACCCTTTCTTTTTCTTTCTGTCAAACAATCTATGGATTTCCAAAATAGCCAAGACTTGGTGATCAAATCAATAAATTCAGTAAAATATAGAAATCGATGTATGTAAAAATATGTATGCTTGTCTTTCTGTAGTTATTTATTCATTTAATTGTTTTTTTCATTACGTCTTTGAGTTTTTGAACAATGTGCTGTGCTCTCTGTAAAACCTTACTCGGGTGATTAACACAGACGTTGATCACACTACATTTCAATCTTCATTTTTGTTTTGTTTTGTTTTAGGGCTGAAGGACCTGATGCTGTCAGGTTGCTGTTGGTCATCTATTTCAGCTCTCTGCTCCTCTGGTTGCCCCCTCCTCCGTTCTCTGGACCTGCGGTATGCAGATGGGGTCAAAGATTCTCAGATCAGGGACTTAGTTACCCCACCAGGTGAGAAAAGAGTAGTCTCAGTGCCTTCAGTTTGATCAAGTGGGTACATGATATTAGCAGTAGTTAAGCAGTAGTATATCTACACACTTTGTCTTCTTTATGTTCTAACTGTCTTCTCAAACTCTTTCTTCTGTTTTCCTCTTCCTTACCGTTTTCCTAATGGCTCCTGTGTTCAGGCTGTGACAATCGCAGCCAGCTGCGGAGCATGCAATGTCTGCGACTAGCTGGCCTGGACATCAGCGACTCCACTCTACGCCTGGTGATCCGCCACATGCCCCACTTAACAAAACTGGACCTTTCCCACTGCAACAGCCTTACAGACCACTCCATCAACCTGCTGACTGCAGTGGGCTCGTCCACCCGAAACACACTCGCAGAGCTCAACCTGGGAGGTGAGAGATTGATGCAAATATGAACACACACACACACACAGACACACACACACACACACACACTGTATTTGTTTTCACTAGTATTGATGTGTCTTTGTACCTGCTTCTTTCCCAGGTTGCAGTAAACTGACAGACACGTGTCTCAAGTATCTGCGACGCCTGTCTTGCATATCATTGCTCGACCTGCGAGGCTGTAAAGGAGTCTCCCGCAAGGCCTGTGAGGCCTTCATTTCTGACCTGTCAGTCAACACACTCTACTGCCTATCGGATGAAAAACTGATCCAGAGGATATCCTAAGCACCTGCCCCCTCTGGTAGCAGAGGTGGTGGAGGTGGGGGGGGGAGTGGTTCCTAATGTGAATCTGTGTGACACAAAAGGACCCAGAAAGGCAGGGAAGTTCACATGCACCTGTGTCATGTAAAAGCAGGGGTGGGGTCTTTAACGGGGGGCACTTACTCACTTAACTGGTGTTGGGGAAAGGGGGTTGTCACGGCTGGAACTGTTTCTTTTCAATGTTAAATACATTTTTCCCCATGTACCTAAAAAAGAGACTCAGGAGCTTTTTCTTTTTTTTCCGATGTTGTGTGAAAAAGCAGAATATTATTTTTTTATCGCCAGAAATGGGACAGAATAAGCAGTTAACAATTAGCTGCATTAGACTACACATCCATTGGGTAACTGCTTTATAACAAAGCTGGCTTAAATCATCCTTGGCTTAAACCATCTTGACTTCCAACACAAACTCCTGCCTTGCAAATGCAATTGGTAAAGACTTTTAAGTTTCATACTTTGGGGGGATAACTCTTCTGTTTTGCTAATCCCCATAAACTCACTTATCAGCTACATTTAGGTGCTCCTAACATGTTGGATTGTCTTTTGTCACATTTGAGAACAACAGTTGAATCATTTTGTGGAATCACCGGCTGATATCTTAATTTTCTAAGACTTATGCTTTATGCACTAAATCTATGAGTTGAGATTTTTTTTTTTTAAAGGTGAGCTGTTAAAGTGAGATTCAGTAACGGCCTGTTTACCAGCTGTGTGTTAAGCTTGAAAAAGACATTTGGGTGCAACTTTCCAGTGGTATGTGTGATAAAAGTAGACGTGAACATAAAAGGATAATGTGTGAAAAGTCAATCAACTGACAACAAGACCTCACCCCAACAAGGGCAGGTTGCATTAAGTGTTCGGGGTAAGCCAAGGATTACGTGTCAGATAAATGGTGCATTTTCAAACAACCGTTAGACTTCAGGTGCTATTATTTCAGAATTCTTCTTGCTTTGTTTTTTTTGTACAGAGACAACATTTAGAGCAAAAATATTAATATTCTAGGTGAAACTGCTCCCCCACCCCTCTTTGATACACCTTTTTTGTTTATTTTCATGGATGAAAATGTGAGCATCTACTTTTCACTGAATTTCATGACCTTGTCCAATTCAATGTAGAGATGTAAGATTTTTATTTGGGGGGGAGGCGTTGCTTATTTCTTTGTTCCCTACAAGTATAGTGGTTCTGTATCGAAGGTCTCCTCCCAGACTGCTCTCCTGGCCATATCCCTTCAAATGAATATAAATATATAAATATATACTTTTGTGTAAATGTGTTTTCTCTTCTAGATTATCAAAACGGGAATCCTGTAGCATTGTAATTATTTTCAGAAGTGTTTTTCACTTTATGTTATTTGTGTTATTTTTCAAGAAAAATAAAAAAAATGATAAACAATGGGCAACCTCTATTCTTACAGGCAGCGGGAAGGATTCTACAGTGTGTTCACAGTCAGTTTGTGCAAAAATGCATTTAAAAGTTTATAGAGGCTTCAGCAGTCTGGGTTAGTCATATCAAGTGGATATCTGCCACATCTAAAGTCTTGATAGCTTCAAATTCCCTCTTTGTGTTTCCCCCATCACTTACATTATAAACACATGATGAAGGTATTCTCTAATAGTCAGTATGAACAGAAGGAATGATTGTGGCAATAACATTTAAAAAAAAAAAAACCTTTGGATATTAATTTGGGCACGTGACTGTTTTAAGACTGACTAAATATTGTGAACTCATCAGCATGTCAACTGCGCTTCAACTTATTCTTATTATTGAATTGGATGATTGTTTTCTCAGTTAATTAATTAACCTATGGGGATCTTCAATTGTTTTGTGACATTCAATTTATTATCATGAGGCAAAAGCAGCAAATCATGTTTTAATAAAAAAAGCATATGGCAAACAGATAATTAGTCCATCATCTAAATTGTCGACTAATTGATTAATCAAAGAATCGACTATCTGTAGTTCTTATGGCCTGTTATTGTGACTGCAGATCAGATGAAGCATCAGCTCCTCCCTGGCTCCACCCAGCTCTTCTCTATAACCTGGAAATGAAGCGACGCCTGCATAAATATATAAATAAATAAGCAAATAACGCCGCAACATTTTTCTTCATCTTAACAAAGCTGGGTTTTTTTCCCCCTCCTCACACATTCACAGCAGACTTGACCACAGGTGTGATGTGTGGTGTAACCAAGAAGGGCTGAGTGTTATCAGCAGCAGCGGTCACCAACATCGGATTGAAGTGGAGTGACCTGGATGTGAAACTGGAATAATAAAGGCCGTATCTCTCTTTATTTTGAGCCTTGCCATATAAACAGGGGATGGTCGCAGCGGCAGCAGCGGGGTAGCTAGCCAACTTTATCAGCTGGCAATTTCGCTCATATTTTCTCTCGTCGAGGAAATTTACCATTGTGTTGTGTGGGGAAAATGTGCAGGTGTGCATTGTTAGCTGTGTGAAGTATTTTTTTCCTGCATGGTGCATAATGAAGCACAGGTGCCGACAGGAGCAGGAAACAATGTTGTTATTAGCCAGCTAGCTAACGTTAGCCCCGTTAGCTGTTACCAGATCAAATTAGTGGGCTGAGTTAGCCAGACTAACTCAGCCCACTAATTTAAATAGACACACACAACATACTAGTTTGTTGACTGTCTAACGTTAGCTTTTTTGGATATATTTGCTTACTGACAAGTTTTGCCGGTGAAACATTTTCCGTTTTCTACTGTGTTAAGTGAGCTAGCTGCCCAGCCAGCTGTGCCGATCAGCACTGAAGCTGCGGTTGCTGTGGTGTCTCTGTCATCTGTTGTCTTATTGCAAACATACTGTAGCTTTACTGTCGCTTTAACTGTCAAGCGGACGACAACCATGGCTCAAGAAGCGTTTCCTCTGCATGCTCTGGTCTGGAACAATCAGTATCTGGAGCTAGACAGAGAGCTGCAGAAGAAAGAGGTGAGCAGGGAGGTCTGTTTAGCAGCTGCTGGTTTATTGTGTCGCACTGCATTGCGCTGACGCTGCTTGTGTGTGCTGGTCCTGCAGCAGGATGTGGAGCGCCTGGATCCGAGAGGGCGCAGTCCACTGGAGCTAGCTGTGTGTCTGGGCCACCTAGAGTCAACCCGAGTGCTGCTCAGACACTCTTCAGACCCGACACATTGCAACGCACAGGGCTGGACCAGTGAGTGCTCTGCTTTGGTTTCATGTCTTGAAACTGCTGATCAGTCAACAAAGCAAACAGCTGCTGTTAAACGTGAATGTATGTCTCAGTTTTGCAGGAGGCAGTGAGCACTGGGGACCCTGAGCTTGTTCAGCTGGTGCTTCAGTACAGAGATTTCAAGCGTGCCACTGAGAGACTGGCAGGCATCCCAGAACTGCTCAGCAAACTAAGACAGGTAGCACAGCCGCACAGTGGGTCATTTGATGAAAACATGTTCAGCTCTGGGTCTGAAACTCTACTTGTTGCACAGAAAAACACATCAGATGCTCAAAGCTTTGTTAAAGGTTTCTCGAAAGTGTTTTCTTAGCTGATTTTCACGGTCTCTTTTAGGCGCGGGACTTCTACGTGGAAATGAAGTGGGAGTTCACTAGTTGGGGTGAGTGTTTCATTAATGTGTTTTTGTTTTTGTTGTTTTTTTGTGTTTTTTTTTACAGTGGCCCTGAGAGCGTAACACATTGCAACTTAGGAAAACACATAACTAGACAAAATACAAGAAGACATCCTCATCAATTTGATAACATATGTGTAACACATGTTAAAATAAACCCCCAAAAAAAGCCTCACTGTGTGGAAGAGACTGGGATCATCCTTTTTATGTTTAAGGCAAAATCAGGCTTGCATATTGCTTTCCTAACTTTGTAAAACAAAATGAAACAAATACATTGAGTTAAATTTACTGAATTATTTATTAAATGGTATCTGATACAGATCAGCCCATTGTCACAGATACCTGATCCAGCTATTTGAGTAGGCATTGGACCAATATCCAATATTGGTATCAGTACATCTTTACTAATAAGTGTCCTCTGGTAACACTTCCATTGTGCTGTCTGAATTTGCAGCACATTTTCTTCAAGCTATTTGTTGATAAATTGATTACAATGTTTTGTTCATTTGCTTGTGTTTGTATATGCATGTGTTTTCATAAGTGGCTGTCTGTTTGAACTCTCAGGGCCACCGTAGTTCACTAAGTTCAGTTTCAGCACCACATCCGTTGAACAGCTCCCGCTGCAGTAGCTGTCGCTCAGCAGTGTTTGAAGGCTATGACAGATTCAGACAAACACATTTATCTGTTAACAAGAAATGACTCAGTTCTAGTATGTGTGTATTGAGCATGACACAAATGTAGTTAGTGATATTTAGACATTTTCCAGGAAAATGTTTAATCTTCTTATGTAAATCTGTTTCATCCCTCTCTTTGCATCTTTGTTTCCTCTTTCTAAAACACTTCCTATTCATTTCAAATCAGTTCCCTTGGTGTCTAAAGTATGTCCCAGTGACGTCTACCGGGTGTGGAAGAGTGGCTCGTGTCTACGTGTGGACACTACCCTCCTGGGCTTCGAACACATGACCTGGCTGAAAGGACGACGCAGCTATATCTTCAAAGGCGGGGGTTTGTATGCTCCTAAAATCAGCGTCACTTGTTCACATATAGAGACTTGGTAGACGTGCAGCTCAACCTGCACTTTTCTTGTAAAGACTTGACTTGGACCTGCCCTGAAATACTTTTCCAGTGTTATGATGAATGCAGAAATACCATACTTCAAGTCAGTCATTAGTTCAGTCACTGCCATCCCATTCTCTTAGATGATGGAGCTGTGGTGATGGAAGTGGACCATGAGAAGCAGGTGGTGTACACAGAGCCTCTTGTGTTGTCCCCTCGTGACGCGCCCTCCCTGCTGGCAGCCATGCAGCCGTCACAGGAGAACACGGCCCAGAGAATCACATCACCCATCGTCTCCACACATCTCAACACACGCAACATTGCCTTCGAACGGTAGCAAACACACACTGCAGACACAGACACAAAACAGAATCATTTCACCAGCATGCAAATATGATTTTGTTTGAGTTCCTGAAAGCTGTGTGCATAAATGTCCTGATTCAAATATGCTTGGATGAAACTATAAGATGTCACCAAATGTTGTTTTGTGGAGCTGTCAACAGTTCCTCACTTCTTTTAACGTAACCTTAGGCCATCCACCTGGTTCAAACCCGAGTCATAAAATGAAAGCTTGTGATATTTTAGCATGAAAATTGTTAAATTGTAATATCAAAAAATACCATAAGCCTTACTTCGTCCCTTTTTTTCATTTTCAGGAATAAGTCGGGAATCTGGGGATGGCGCTCTGAGAAGAGTGAGGTGGTCAGTGGATATGAAGCCAAGGTACCTGACTGCTGAGCCAATCAAATTTTTGGAAATAATTCTTAATATAGGCTTTAATTTATTTCTAGTAACAAGGTATGCTGAACCATGCAGCCAAGACACTTTGACAGTCCTTGATAATTGATAGTACATTTTTCAGTGACCACAAATTATCTTTTAATGTCTGAATTTTCCTTTTAAGCCACATATAGACAGTGTGATTGTATAAATTTAATAGACACTGGGGTCTAATAAAATCTTGGTCACGATCTCTGTTGGATTCAACAACACAATTTTGGGGATGTCAGATTATGTGATGAATGCGTGTTTTTGAAAATGCAGCAAAGCAAGGAAGGTTTTTATCCTTTTGACAATACACCAAACTTCATTTATGTTCCACCTCCATCATTTGGGTTTTTTCTGTCCCCTAAACGAAACTTTTTAGTGAAATGTTGCTCCGGTTAGTGTACTCTGAGTCACTTCATGTCATATTCTGACTGGTTGGGTTGTAGCAGCAGTCACATAGTGAGAATTTAGTCCTAAACTTTGCTTTCTTTGGTCACCTAGGTTCTAAATCAGCCATTGGTGGACTTATTATTTATTTTTGAGTTTTTGAGCACAAATATTATATTTAGACTAAATTATCATTGAATTATTCACAAAGAAGATGCGGCTTAGAAACTAATGTGATATATTGTAAACAAAACTGCTGTAGGTAGATAAAGATAAACTAGGGAGGAATTTTGATCTTTACACTTTAAGCCAGTTTAAACCTCCTGCTGTGCACAAAATATTAAATGTTTTTATGATCCTTAAAGTTTTGAATGAAACTTTACTAAAACTAAGTGTAAAAACAGTGTGCTTTTCCTTTATGTGTTGATGTGTGCAGGTTTACAGTGCTACCAATGTGGAGCTGGTGACTCGGTCAAGGACAGAGCATCTATCAGACCAGGACAAGTCAAGGAGCAAAGGTGAACACACAAACACGCATTCACATTCGTAGTGGTGGTAATGTAATGATATTTGGCACGTCACCTCAAAATAATTTCTAGGCCTAAAAATAACTATTTAAAGTATATTATTTCTTTTTGACACATGATACAATTGTATTACATGACATTTTATGCTACGCTCTGGATGAGACAAAATATGATTAATTTTCAGTGCAGGTTGATAATGCTCTCTCTACATTATTCCCGCTCAGGCTCAAAGACTCCTCTGCAGTCCTTCCTGGGAATTGCTGAGCAGCATACAGCTCACAATGGGGTAAGAATCTCCACAGTGCCTTCGTGCCACATCCACACACACCACCCACACCACCTGCAGCCTCCTTTGATGAACAGCGTCACATATGAATCTCTTTCTTTCTGTCAGAGTAATGTGTCCCAGTGTGCCAGCCCTCACAACCCCACAGCCATCACAGCGGAGGAATACTTCAACCCAGAGTTTAACCTGAACGGCCGGGACATCGGACGTCCTGTCGAGCTGACCAGCAAAGTCCAGAGGTATGACTGAGCCATGGCAACAAACACGACCATGCATAGAAAGCTGCTGCACTCAATAGCTTTTTTGATGCGTTTTTTTATCAGTATTGGGCAAGCTACTAGTAAAGTGTAGTGAACTAAGCTACATACAGGTCAGAGTGGCGGTGGTGTCATGTACTGATCCTCAGCAGTTTGATTTCAGTCTGTAGCAGAAAGCTCCACTTTGCTTGAGCTTCAGAAGTGATTGATGGAAAAATGTAGCTTGTCTATACGCTACCGCATTACTTGATCAATAAAAGAGCTTTGCTACTGAAAAGCTGTTTAATTCAGAAAACCGACACGCTACTAAGGAATGTAGTAACGCTGCTACTGCTCAACACTGGTCTTGGTCTTACCGTCAACTGTGTCTTTCTTTCTCCTCCCCTCTGTCCATCTCTCTGTTGTCTCCAGGTTTAAAGCGACCCTGTGGTTGAGTGAATCTCACCCTCTGTCCCTGGCCGAGCAGGTGACGCCCATCATCGACCTCATGGCCATCTCCAATGCCCATTTTGCAAAACTGCGTGATTTCATTACTTTGCGCTTGCCACCAGGCTTCCCGGTCAAGATAGGTGAGTGTGAGGAGTCAGTTTTTAACAGAGGTTGAAGCCCCCTTGCGGAACACTTCACTGATTCCCCAGCTCCAGGCCTCTTAGTCTGTAGTACAGCTGTAACTTTCATTTTGTCATGTTATGACCAAAATAATGAGGACATAAAGGTATTTTTCCTGGTTCTTTGTTCCTGGTTTGTGCCATCACGCCTTAGCATTCATCATTCTTCCTGTATGGTTTCATCCCCCTGTCCACTGTTGCTACAGGGATAATAAACTATCTGAATCTCCCAAAATGAAAGAAACTCTTATTGTCCAGCTTTTGTCCATCTTCTTTGTTTTTTGCTACATGAAGAATTAAATAGTTGTTGCTACTTGACCTAATTACACCTTCTGACTGAATCAAACTCTCTGTCTGTCCCTCCAGAGATTCCTTTGTTTCACGTGTTGAACGCCAGAGTGACCTTCAGTAACCTCTGCGGCTGTGACGAGCCGGTTAGCTCGGTGACGGTTCACAATCCGGAGGGCTCTGAAGAAACCGGTAACAATCCATTCGATCCACATACACCAGTTGTTAAAATAACATTGATGGGAGTGTTTTTCAGTGGCTGCTTACAGTGACCTGTAATGAGCAGAAATGTAAAACTTAATATTTGCGTTTTGGTTTGAGGATAGAAGATTTGCTTAAAATGTGAGTTGTTTCCAAAGTGAGTTTGTAAAGATAATTCATTTGCAGGTTCAGTAATGTTATATTATCTTTACCCAGGTCAGTGTCCCTCCGCTCCCTTCCACTGTGAGGTGGACCCCTCGGTGTTTGAGCCCCCGCCAGACTACACTACTCTTGGTCCGGGCCGCAGTGAACCAATGAGGGACGAGGATGACAACTTGTTGCAGTTCGCCATCCAGCAGAGCCTTCTGGACGCTGGCACAGAGAGTGACCAGGTCTGAGCACACCGCCTCACAGTTACTAGGCTCAGTCAGAGATTTAAATATACACGAATAATGCTGTTTGTGGCTCTTTGTTTCCATTTTTCCTTTCTTTTTGAGCTGAAACATGCCTCAATAAATAAAGTTAGTGATTGGTTTTGTCGAGGTAACAAAATTCACCTTTAGGATTCTCTTTATATCTGAAGCCACTTGATAAACTCCACTTTCTCTTTCACACATTCATGTATGTTCTTTTTTTGTTTTTGTTTTTCATTTTTTTAAGGTGACCATCTGGGAGGCTCTGACCAACAGCCGTCCGGTGCCCCAGTCTCCACTGTATGAGGAAGACTCTCAGCTGGAGAGGTGAACTAACCTATGTCCTATTACATTTACATATAACATCATCCTAACTTCAACAAAACTACTTATTTGACAGGACAGGATCATTTTTTTGCCCTGAAGTTTAAGTCAGTGTCAAGCATAGAAACAGAGAGCCACGCTTATCTTCTCTGTTATGTCTAATGTTAGACTGATGTGCAATCTGATAGACCAACCAAAGGACGATTGATACATCATATATAAATAAATACAACATATTTTCTGTGATTTCTTTTAGATTTTAGTTTTTGTCCATTGTGTTCAGAGAATTGTGTAAAAACAAAAAGGACAAATAATTCAATCAAAAACGTAGGAAGATGTTGTCATTTAAGCATATCACTATTATTACAACGTATCCTTACACAAGTTGAAGTATTTATAGTTGTGACTGCAAAACCATTGAGGTTCAATTCATGCCAGCTTCTCTTTTATTTAGGAAGACCTCTGGCATGTGTAATAATTTAATTAA
Source organism: Scomber scombrus (assembly GCF_963691925.1). Lineage (NCBI taxonomy): Eukaryota > Metazoa > Chordata > Actinopteri > Scombriformes > Scombridae > Scomber > Scomber scombrus. Next base: position 15,227,179 of record NC_084978.1, read on the forward strand.
ACATCTCTGAATAGAACTCAGTGATTAGCTCTTTCTTTCGACCTCATGGGAACAGTTCATCCCAGTCATCCTGTAATGAAGCCCAGCAGTGAAACTTTCCAAGATGCCTTTCTTTTGTTTAACGATATTTCAGTTCTTTCCTCTTTAATTATATCTCTAACAGGGCAATCCAGGAGTCCCTGTCCATCTCACTGGCCAGCAGAGAGGGAGACGACATGTCCGACCCCATTCAGCCCTCCTCTGTCTCCCCGTTGGACCCTGGTGCCAATTCCCCGCTCTCTTACAACACAGCCACGGATCCACGGTTATCGGGGCAATTCGGTGTGGCAAGCAACTTCGACGAGCAGTTGCGTATGGCCATGGAGATGTCATGCCGGGAACAGGAGGAGATAGACAGGTGAGGCAGACAGATAACTAACTCTTGGCAAGAAAGCAAACAAGGATTTGCTCAAATGTGGAACTATTCTTTTAATAGGAACTAAATGAATAATTCCACATTTGGATAACTTCTCAGCCACAGCTATTCTCTTCTACTGTAGTCCTTTTATTTTGTTTCCTTTTCACTACAAGTGAGCACACAGTTAGTGCTGCACTGTGCTCTTGCATTTCAATCTGCTGTGGCTCAGTAGGGTTTGTTTTTTGCAGTAGAGCGTCAGAATCTTACCCAGGGAGCTCCCCACCGTTCCATGTTGTTAATTGTATGCAGAGATGACACAAGAACGTCATCTATTCTAATTGTGGTGTCTAACAGTAGCGAGCACCTTAGCTTGACAGCTTAGTAGTACTGTTAATTTGAGGGTGAACATTTTCCCCCCTCTTTACAGCTTTCAGGGCCCGTCAGCTGTGTAAATGAATGAATATGAAAGACAATCTGTTACAGTAAGATGTCCAGGATCAGGGCTATCGTGTTTCAATCCACTGTCATAATATCAAAACAACATGCTGAAACTGCTGCATGTAACCCCCTGCACCCAGTAATAACATCCGGTCACTCAGCACTATAAAGATGTTGAGATACTCCAGTATAACCACTCAGGCAAATCGAAACTGATAAGAGGAAATGCTAAAAGACACAGAGGATCAGATTATTCTGTATACAGTTTCAAACCAAAGTTAATTTATGCCAAAAATCCCTGTTTTCTCTGTAAAAGGGGTAATCATTTTAAAATCAGTGTTTGCTGTGTTTTCTTCAGCTAAAAACAAATCATACATGGATGAAAACAATACAAACTTTAAATCCCTGTCATTGCTCCTCTGATGAACTGTATCTCTTCTTGTTGTCACAGGAAGCATAAGGAGGAAGAGGATGAGCTGGAGAGGATCCTGCAGCTGTCACTCACCGAGAAGTAATGTCACGTCAACGGCGACGGAGGAGGGTCTTCAATGGGCAACAATCCTCTTAATTTATTCAGTTTTTATTTTTTAAATCCAGAGATATTAAGTTATTACAGATGTTTTATTTATCTCTTTCTCATATGAAGGCTGCTACAAGAGAGTGTATAGGACCAAAAGAAACAATGTGAGTGTGAGTGAAACAGGTGGGAGGGGTAAGGAAAGGGGGGAACAGGTACTCTGAAACACACTACAGTGAAGGAGGAGACAAAAGGGAGAGTCTTTGTTTTTCATTTTTTATTGAATATTTTTCACAGTCTTGCTGTCTTTATTGAGTGATGAATGATCCTTAAACTTTAAACCTATTATATGATACTGATGAAAAATTAAAAAATACAATCTTAATGGAATAACTTACAGAAATATGATTATAACATTTGAAACATTTATGTTGGCTTACTCCTATGTGTGGAAAAATAAAGAATAATGATCCTCCTGGAATACAGTGTGTTAGTCTTTTAATGCATGTGATCAAAGGAACAAACATAATAATCACATGTGAAATGTTTTTTTTTTTATCTTTACAGTTTCTTTTATACCCAAAAAATGAACAATAATTGTAATATGTATCACATTTTGCTCATTCAGTGTTAGTGAAATGTCCAGTATTCCACAGGAATTAAGCAAAACGGAAAGCTTGATCATCTTCAAAGCTGTGAGACAAAAAGTATGAGCTATGTGTAGTTGAAGCCATATTGTAATCAAATCTAGTTCAAAGTACAAAGAGCTCTTATCTACAGCTATCTGCCTTACAACATGATTAAACGTTGACTTACAGACTAATGCAGTAAACCATGCATGTAAACCAGCACTCATCAAAAGTTTTCTAAATGTTTAAAGCAGGAATGTTTTTTTCTGTTAGTTTTTTAGATTAACCACTTAAGTTATTGGCAGGGATGGAATATATGAACATAAGACAATGCAATACAATGTATAATAATAATGGTGTATATTATTATAATATTTTATCACATTTAGCATTTAGCAACCTGACCAGTAACCTTTAGTAATTTGGGTTTAAGATCCCTGCTTTAAAAAAAAAAGAAGATAGCGTTCATTTTAATTTGACCACCCCACAGAGGCGGCTGGTCCAGTGGTTTTTTCCTTCTTCACGGTGCCTTTGTCCTCGTTGTTCAGAACATATGTATTTTCCCTACGTAGTTTTACAACTTCCTTAAGCTCACCGTTCAGCTGCGCTGGTTTAGACAAAAACATGTATACATATAGTTTAGGCTTTACTCACTCATACATACACCTTGAAATAAATAGTAATAATAGCAATATTTGTATGGCACTCAAACAAATCTCAAACAGCACATAGGTACTAATTTTAAAATATTTTTCTCATATAACAACATGACAACTTGAGCGACATGCAGTCATGTGCATGTGGTTTTTAACTCTTAATCTACTTCTGTATCCTCCCACTCATTCATACCTATCTTTAGGTCCTGCACATCAGGGATCACATCAGGGACCACATAGGCATCATCCTTGGTTGAATGGGACAGAGGCTCCTCATGGGTCTGTGAACGCTTCATTGGCGCCACTTGTAACCTGGGTAAAGGTTTGGGTGCTGAGTCGATGTTGACACACTCTGGAGCAGGTGATGGCTCTGTTGAACACACATGTTAGGACTTGTATACCTGTAGATGTCTGTTTATAACAGCAGTGCTCTTCTCACCAATGCGGAGGTCATAGAAATGAGTCTTTGTGTAAGGTTGGACACGGTATTCTGTCTTGTCAAGGAAATATTTAACCACATCATTCAAGGAGGAGACAGTCACCTACACAGAAACAGACACAAGCAAAGAGTAAGAATAGTTTTTTCATTTATGACAATTTCTATTTGCTGTGGCCATTTAATATTCCACTCCAGATAAACTCAATGAAATCTGTATAATCCTATTTTGTATTTTGAGTCATAACCAATTGAAAATGTATTTACTTTTCCACCTTAAAACACTAACTGGACTGTTTGAAGATTTACCCCACATAGTTTCACTGTCACACTTTTATACAGCGTGGGTAAATTGTTAAGCCATTCAGTAGTAACTTACTGTTGAAACTGACTGATACACATGCACCCTTATTACCATGCAGAGTTGAATTTAACACTTTTATGAAAGCAAACAGGAGCCCAATTCATGCTTTTCTTTGCAAGACTGAATTATTTACAAACAAATGACTGAATTTAGTTGCCATCATGGAAGTCCTGTATGCATCATGACATACTGAACATGTATCATAGGACTTTAAGACGCTCCTTCATTGAATGTCATTGAATTAGAAAATAGCTGAATTTAATTATGAATAGTTGCGGGGAGGTGAAAGCTGTGTGACGTACTGGTGTCTCCACTTCAATGACAAAGCCTGAGTTTGTGGAGGTCACCCTGTAGTTCTTCGTGACAGACCCACTGAAACACAAAGAAGAGGAGTATTTGCTTACAGCTGACATTTAGTATTTGTATATGACATGTTAACATTTAGAATGAACAAAATAGTAAATGGTCAAATTGTTCATCCCTCTATTCAATGTAGCATTGTATGGTTACTTTTTGTCGGGACTAGTAATATAAGGTCACAATTATAATGCCAATGAGGGACTATATCAATAAGAAACAAATAGGTCTATTAAGACTTATCACTCTTTTACATTCAGATTCTACAAAGTTCTATTAAGTCCTCTGCAAAACTGAAATGAACTCCAGTCTTATCTACTCAGGTGATTTAAATAAAAAGATCATGATGTGGTTTGTCAGGCAACATGTTTTGATTAATTAGGAAATATTTCAAATGTGTCTTGTGTGTCAGATGGCACGACATAACTCAGCAATGATCTGAAAAAAAACCTATAGAATCAAAGATTCATATTTATATTATGAATGAACGGTGGCAAAAGCTTCATGAGAGACGATGAAAGAAAACCTGATATTTATCTATTTGACTTTGATCTCTGTTGTTGCCTACTTTGTCTTGGACTATAACCTGTTTTATTGGATATTCATTATCTTTTACCTTTTTATTGTTTTACTTCTTTGAATGCGTACGTATCTTGTGAGATTCAAGAGTTCAGTATAAACTTGTGCATTACTCTTTAGTCAGTGGTACAGTTCAGAGGCTGAGCTGGAGCATCTGACCTATTTTTGAGTTGTCTGAGGGTCAGGGCGTAGTTGTTGGTCAGCGCGGACGGGCGGAGGATCAAGCCCCCATGTTGCGGGTTATCTTCCAACATCTTCTCTGCCTCCTTCCGACTCACGTTAAAGAAACACCTACAGGAATCCGAGAAAATGCAGAGACTTCCTCATTACTGTGGCGGCAATAAAAAGTTACAGGGATGATGATGTTGTTTCAGAGGGCAAAGGACAACTCACACACTCTCTCTAAACATAACCACATAAATCTAAGCCTTACCCTATCCTTAAGCACTGACCCCCGAATCAACTTTGTCCCAATTGGGGGCACAGCTTTTGCTCCTAGATGGACCATACTCAACTAACTGGTCTAGTCTGAAATCCCCGTAAGTAGCCTATGACAGCCTTCCCAGTCTCATTGAACACCTGCAGGATTCAGAGAAATGTGAAGACTTCCTCATTGGCAGGGGCAGCAATAAAGGGACAGGCATGTTGTTTCAGAGGGCAAAGGACAACACACACACACTCGCAATTTTGCATCGGTTTAGGATGACTCAAGGAGCTTCAATGCTGACAAAGCCAGTAGGGCTGGGCGATATGGACAAAATCAAATATCACGATATTTTAGACCAAATACCTCGATATCGATATTGCAACAATATTATAGAGATGGCTGTTGGTGCTTTAACAAAATATTTACACTATGAAATGTTTGATAAATAATCATCAGTAATGTGGATATAATGACAAAGTGGGTAAAATGTACATAAAAGAACAGCTAGAACAATCTGTTAAGTTCAGAAAATAATATATTTTACTGTAATGCAGCTTTAAAGCCAAGAAAAGGCAACTCTGATGACATGCGATATTACGATATCACGATATCCAAAATCTAAGACGATATCTAGTCTCATATCACGGTATCGATATAATTTCAATATCTTGCCCAGCCCTAAAAGCCAGTCTAATTTGTATCTTTGTTTACACAGGTTTTTTTTTTTTCCTGTCTTTTTTTTCAGGAAGACAGAAATTACAGGAAGGGGAAGGATGTTTTTCAGTCTGTCAGAAATATTACTAATTACCGGAAAGAAACATTTCTGTAAACTGACTTACGAAGGCATCTCAGGGTTGCTCTGGTCTGGCCTTGGCTTTCGCTTTGGCTTTTCTATGATTTTATCCTCTGGAGGAGGGGAGGCGGAGGCTTGGCTAAGGAAGGGTGGACGGGGTGGGAGGGCTGGACGTCCTGAGAGGGAATTTCTGTTCCTCTCCTCAGATAGAACATCCTGTAGCTGCGACACCTGGCCAGGCAGTAGCTGTAGTTGACAAGGAATCTCTTTCTGCAGGGAAACAGAGGTCATCAACACTGGAATTTGTCAAATTGAATAAATCTTTGTGTGGAAAAATGCTGGCCTACACATGTTTTCAGTGACAATGCAACTGTTATCTACACTTTTGAAGTTTATCAATGACCCTGCATGCTGATGAATATATGAAACATAACTGGTAGATAAGATAAATGGTCCGCAGCCAAATGTTAAATTAATGAATTTAATCATTTCGAAGCATCTTACAGTCTGTATGAGAATAACAAAATGAGGGAGAGCAGTTATTTTCCTCAGCTCAAAGTTATTAAATGCTGCAGTGTGTATTTATCAGCTGGTTTCGTTTGTCACTGCTTGCTGCCACAGTTTACTTCATCACACAAAGAATTATTTTGACATTAAATCAAAACATGTTTGCAACTGCTGCCATTTTTAAAGATGAACTACAGATAGCTCCGCAACAGCCCACACAGATGAGTTCCTCTTTTTTCATTCCTGGGCATCGATAAGTTTGGAGGCATATGATTACAATGGAATCGAACAATTTGGAACCGGAACTGGTTCTCGATTCCCATCCCTAAAAATAACTTATTTATTTCCATGTTATTTTTTTGTCAACGTTATAGGGGACCACTTCAGAGGGGTTGAAGAGCCGCAGGTTGCCAACACCCAGTCTAATCATTGCAGTTGTAAATGGTTTTAAATCTATCGTACTCTCTGTACTCATGCTGTATTTAATAATCCTACAATAGATAAGAACAGTCTTTAACAGCCAGAACATATAGCTATAGTTAAAATTTTACTTATTTGAATGTTCTTTGGCTTCTGGAGAAATTGGCTACAATTTCTGAACTGAAACCAGTTCTCGATTCACATCCCTATACCTCGATATATAACGCTAAAACTGAGATCAAGCTGTGAGCTGATAGTTGATCTGGTTGCTGCTATTACATCTACCTAGTATGAAGTAATATTGAGGCAATCCAGAATATGTGTAAATGGCTAGTAGACATATTGCCATATTGTTGATCTGTACGCTTTTGATTTTTGGAGTTATGAAAAACCTTGAAATGTTTTTCCAGATGAATTCTCTCCACAGATCTGAACCAGAGGTGGTGGGCTGTGACCTGCAAATATTTAATCAATCACCTTCAGTTAACTGTATGTTAGCTTCTCTACCCCAACCAGTCGAGGCAGATGGCCGCCCACTTTGAGCCTGGTTCTGCCTGAGGTTTCTTCACGTTATAACGGAGTTTTTCCTTGCCACTGTCGCCAAGTGCTTGCTCATGTGGGAATGTTGGGTCTGTTTAAAATTAAATCTGAAGAGTACGGTTTAGACCTGCTCTATGTGTAAAGTGCCTTGAGATGACTTTGTTGTGATTTGGCACTATACAAATAAAGATTGATTGATTGATTGATTGAGCTTTGTCACACCTTGCCTTAATATACACTGTAGAAAGACCCCCCCCAGTTGTAAAGCAGAATAAATCCTGGAAATTGATTTTCATTTAGTGTTACTTTTATAGGCATTGATAAATATTCCTGTCAGGCTCATTCCCTCCTTTTCAGTGATTTTAATGTTTGATAATAAATTAGTTGGAGATATCTAAAGAAATCTTGTGTTTGCAGTTATAACAGTAGGCTATTATTATTTTCATCAATATTTTAAATATCAGACTCAAGGAGAGTTTGTTGAGAAATTATAATCATAAGCTAATTGTTAACCAGGAAGTACTTGTTTCTTGTAAGTTATGCTTGGCTTTGTGTGTCAAATAAGTGAATTATTAAATTCCACAAATGATTATTTTCAATGAAATGATCCAAAACAAAAAGGAAACTACAAAGTGTTTTACAACACCAGTGTTACTTGAATATCGTTCCTCCGTGCAGGTTTGAGCTCCCACATTACTTGTTTTGTTTTGTACGGCAATATTCTCAACTATCAGCAACAGCTATCTACAGTTTTACTGCGTGTTTGTTTGTATCAGTGTATGTGTAAGTTTGTGTTTACTTACTCTGACAACGGTCAGGATGTAACATCTCCACTCCTCTCCTTTGTCAGGGTTTTCCATCTGCACAGTCACACAAACAACAGAAATTTTGTTTAGGTTTGGTTTGGTTATATTCTCTGTGTACACCATGCATAGCCTTCTCCTCTAAATCAAATCCTTCAAACTGGGGTTCAGGTAACTGATAATTACTTTTCACCTTGAATATGCACCTTTTTTGGATTGTTTCAATGACCAAAGAAGTGTCAAGTTTCACTACCACACACACCTTCAACTGCACATCCTCTTTCTGCATCGAGAGGGTGAAGATGGTCGGCATCTTTTTCTGATATGGAGCATCTAATGTCATGGACTTCATCTGCTCCAGGTCCAGTTTCTCTGTGTACTGTAAAAACAAACAAACAAACAGACAGACAGACAGACAGACAGACAGACAGACAGACAGACAGACAGACAGACAGACAGACAGACAGACAGACAGACAGACAGACAGACAGACAGACAGACAGACAAATAAATAAGCTTCTGCAAATCATCACTTGGTACATGCTTGATTGCTAGAACATGAATTGATTAATCTAAAATAAGGTCAAGTTTAATTGTAATTTCATCATAAGTAAAACTGATTTATGTTTTTGGTCTCCACTGCATCTACTTAACCCACTTCCTTAAACTCCAGTTTCCCAGGTTTATAAATAATGCAGCACTTAAATTGTCATCACTGTACATTGATTCATGTTGAAACACATGCTGCCTTACCATTAACCATACTTACATTTCAATATTTCGAATGTTTATTTCCTCATAAGGTTGTTAAACGGGTGTTTGCTTACTGTCTCGTGTTTGTCATCTGTGTACAGAAACAACGTGGCTCCACGGAGCTCTGCATAGTACTTCCTGAAATCCTGAAAATCATAAATGTAATTTAAAATTTCTGCTCTTAACATAACATTCACATCTTTTAATTAAAGAATGTACATGAACAGTTTTGATTCTACATCACACATTTGGAGATAATGCTTTTTCTTTTCTAGCTTTGTACAGTCTGGATCTTTTCCATCTTTTGTCCTCACCCTCTCGTTGCTTTGTTTCTTCAGCAGGGTTCCAAAGTAGTAGAGCGGCAGAGCCGTGATAGTGGCTCTCCTTTTGTGGACAACAACTCTGGGGGTCCCAAACATCGTCCAGCGTTCAGTCAGATATGTATATGTCTTCCGTCCAGGTTTTAGTTTGCTTCAGTTCGTGACTGTTTAGTCCAGCAGTGTTGGCATTAATAAACAGTTCAGAGCAGGCAGATCCTGAGAGTTTTGCTCCTTGATGTCTCCTGGTGCAGTTCTCAAGGCAGTGATGGATTCAAGCTGTGTCTTCAGTATATGTGAGATGATTACTGATCTAATAAACCTGCACTGATAAGCCAGTCTCCCCCCTTTCCTTCAGTGTTTGTGCTGTCACTCTGAGAACCAGGAAACGCTGCAGTGATTTTTTGAAAAGGAAGTAGTTAGTAGAAAATATCCTGAAATAAATCTGTTGTACTTTGAACCTGGGCATAACTCAGGAGGACAGCTTTACACCACACAATAAAAGGCAATGAAGCCTCACACACACACACACACACACACACACACACACACACACACACACACACACACACACACACACACGCACGCACACACGCACGCACGCACGCACGCACGCACGCACGCACGCACGCACGCGCACACACACACACACACACACACACACACACACACTCACTATGAGTGCACAATATAGACCAATATCAAGCACTAAAACGATTAATGTTTTAAAGCTAACACTCACGTGTCTTTTTAAAATTATTATAATTGACTTGAAAACATTTCTGAGCCTTATAAACACTCAGTATATGGACTGAACACTCCCTGTTGGGGGCTGTGAGTTCAGTGGAGAAATGTAGGGGAATTTTGTTAAAATATCGAATAATATAATATCATATGATAAAAAAATAACCTACTGTATTGTCCAACTGCTTTAACATGCTTTTTGTAAAGTTAGTTTTATAGTTTAAAGACGAGGCCTATTAAGAAAAACTTAAAAAAGAAGAAAAAGGAAAAGAAAATCCTATCTGTTTTGATGTGATTTTTTAAGTTTTTGTATTTTGGTCTGGTCTTGAAAAAAGTAAGTAGGGTGAAACTGAAATTTTAATTAAACGAAATCCAAACATAGATGGAATCTGATTTTTTCATGCATTGAAACTTTAATTTCAGTATGTTTAAGTAACTTTTAAGTTTCAGAGGCTGGAGTCGTTTACAATTAGTAATAGCATTTATACTAAGTGATACTCATGATGTTGTTAGTATCGATGGACATTACCTACTCACAGCCAAAGGCCTGATGATGATGATTTCAGCAGTAACAGCTCTTATTATTGTTTCAATACCATCATGAGCATAAAACTTAATTTGGTCTCGAGTTGCATATATCACTGCTAGAAGTAATAATAACAGAGACAGCAGTAAATTATTTTACTTCATCTTATCTGTGAGACATCAGGAAACAAATCGCCCTCTGCTGTCTGCTTATACTTCCTGCAGATGCTGATGATGTGAGACAGGCGGCAGTAGTGTTTGAATTCATCACAGCTGCTGGGTGATCGACACTATTGGCAAAGATCACCATCATCGTCCTCATCATCACAACAACCAGTGTCTCCCGTGTTGTTAAGACAGCAGGCTTCACATTGTTACTGCTGTGACAGTCGAGCGGTGGGTTAGCCGGTTTATCCTGGGAAAGAGAAAAAGGAGACTTGAAGAGTGGAGCAGTGCCTGCGAGCTGCTGCTTTTATGTAAAATACTTCACAGTGCTGCGTCCATCAAGTCCTTGTCAAAAATTCTTCCTCTCTTTTTCTGAAGCCACTTTCTATTTTTCAACTTCAGGGGTCAAAACTCCAGCAACAATTGTAATGTACAGAACAATTTTATTGATAGACCATCATATTGTTCAACTTTAAACAGGAATGAGACACATAAAAAGTATATGACATGTTCAATAAAGTGAATATTGTACTTATGTCTTCTTTCTTTGGTAATGTTTCTCCTTATATATTTTAAGAGATATACAGCAAATTACACTATATTTTTATGGAGGTAAATGAATGAGGAAGCATGTTGGCTTGATTTTGTGTTCAAAGCTTTTGGACAAAAGGTAAATGTTTAACCAACCTATAGACCTGCCAATTGCCAATGAAAACAGTTTCAAGGTGTGATTTTGTCAATGTTGTGAGTGAAAAACAAATGTATATGTGTCTTATGTCTTGTATCAATGCTCTGCAAAATGTGCCTGTTTGCAGAAAAGACTCAGCATGTGAAACATTTGTTAAGTAATCACAATGACAGCGAAAGCCTGTGTCTCTGCATACCACACTGTGTGCACTGCTGCTTTTCACATTATCTTCATCTAGGACACCCTTAAAGAAACATTTCCCGAACAACACATTGAAAAAGAAATGCACAGCCTTATTTAAACTTAACATACTGTTCATTTTCTGACCTGGGTGAAGGGCTACTTTGTAAGTAGTCCCTATGCAAAAATTTCAACCACAAATGTATATCATTTGACACAGACAGTATGTAAGGGAAAAAAAGAAACCTGTAAATGATATTGGCACAGAGTTATACAGGGATTGAAGCAAGAAAAGATTTGTGAGCCTGAAAAGTTGTCCAGGAGAAGTATGTACAATGAATTATTATAAGAATTTAAACCTGCTCTGTGCCTGAAATCCAGCATGGTGCCTTTCCCTGGTAATATAAGTAAGGGAACAGTTGAGAATGACTGATAATTAAAGTTTAACCAACCGATCTTAGTCATTTGTTTGAAAGTTGGTTTAATCAGTTTTTACACACTTGACAGACCTGAATCATGTCCTGGCTTACAGAACACAGCCTGAGGTCTATGGTCAGGTCCTGGCTGGTTTTGTTGTCTGGACCAACGAAATGAGCTCCCCTCTGACAGTCCAGCTGTGCACTTGTGTGTCATTATGTAAGTGTACTGGAGAATTGGCTACACAAAACAAATTCCTAAAAAAAATATATATATATTTATATATGTATTTTTTTAAGTTATGTTTTTTTTAAGTGTTCATATAGTACAATTCTGAATTTATAGTAAAACAACAAAGGACATTGAGATCCTGCCATCACTATGATACAATTAGGATTTAAAGACTTTAATCACAGGAGACATTTTGACTTGTCACGGTATGAAAATCACAGATGCAGCTAATTATATGAATGTTGCCTCCATCACATTTTGGTATCAAAGAGCATCATTTTCTGGCGAAATACTTAAGCCTAAAAGCATCCTTGTACATTATTTAATCAATAATTCATTAATAGTGATATGTTATTTTTTTTAACTTAATTGAGATTCTGTTTCTTCATGCTGTAATTCTTCTCCAGCTCCTTCTATCTACTCTGTATTTACAACACATGTTGCATGTTTGTCCATCCTAGAAATTTTGAGATTGGGACTTAAAACTGATCTGACTTTACTTTTGTGAGATGTCAAAATAGTTGCAACCAGCGTGAGGGTTCATTGTTCAAACCTTTGAAGTAAACGTCCCAACCTGCATATATATATATGCTGTGTGCATGTGCCTACACTGTTTGTTCTCTATATAAAAACTGTAGACTGATGCCCACTACTGGCCACAGATTTTCCTTCTCAGTGGTGTTCTTTGACCCTGCTGGTCCCCCTGGCAGCTCCCATCCTTTCCTTTAATCCCTCATCCTGGAGGGGACGCCAGGGAGATGCACACTAAGGAGAGAAAACAGTCACTGTTCTCCATCATGGGGCCCCTAATGATGCTTCCCCACTGACTGAGGAGAAAATGGCCACAGGGTTGACAGGGACAGAGGATAATATGGTGGACTGATGAAGCCCTATTAAGCCTCTGAGACACCAGATTATGTAAATAAACTTGAAAAACAAGTTGACATGTCATTTCTGTTTTATTTGAACATCATTTTAATTGTGATATTCTGCAGGTTTCAATATTGATGTCAGTGCAATTTCAGTTAATCAATTTTTTGGCACCAAGAGGATGACATTTTTTCCTTCTGAGGTCTTCTGCAGCCTTGCTCAGCTGTACTGACATGTAGACCCTAAACAGGAGCACAGATGTGAGAAAACCCTTTGAGAAACACATCAAAGCTGAACATCACTATTTGTGATGAGGGATCATATTTTGAATTGCTGACCTAACAACTCCGAATTATGATGAGCTGGCAGGCAGGAATAAAAGGTCAGGCTGGAGATAGAGGTCAGACAGCAGTCAGACTGTCCCAGGGCGTCATTACAGGAACATGGCAGCTCATGGTAGACGTTGCAGGAGACGTCCCCATCTGTAAAACAAAACATCTTCTGTTCAGGCTTTTATTTCAAATATAAAGTGCCCCTCCTTGCCTCTATCCTCCTACTGCTATATTCACTTGTTCTAATTAGTAGGATGATAAAATACATACATGTGTGCATGCATGTGTCTCTGTTTGTTTTCCTGGGTTTAACTATGTGTATTTATCTCTGTGATCTCTTATTCTAATGGTTTCAGTGATGGAGGATTTGAGGTGTAAGTGGGCCTGTAATGAGAAGCCAAGTTGAGGGGGAGGAAGGGAGGAGCAGACAACCTGCTGGCTGAGAGGACAGAAGCCTGGGGCTGTGAGGTGGATCTCCTGCTGCGGAGGCCGTATCAGGCAAACTAATATTAACACAGAGCCACACATTAGTCTGCAGTACTGCAGAGAATTCAGTGTGATACTTGTGTCTGCTCTGTAAAACATTCATGTTTAACCCGTGGAGTCTTACATTCTGTGTAAAAACACAGGAATACACCTAAAAAAGGAGCCAATTTTCTCTTTTTTTCATGAATCTCATTTTCTTGATATAGGCAGAGTGATTGTCTTCTGCTTTACTTTCAGATATTAATTCCTAGAAAACTGCCAAAAGCAATAATACAGGAAAACATGAGGATCAGTGATATCATCCCTAGATTTTCTGAAGTCAAGAAAACAGAATTGGAAGATTTTATTACTGAGTGTGAAACTGAATTACTCTTTGAAATCAAGGAACAGCACAGCTAACCTGTGAAAAACTTGATGCTCATTCCAAGAAACTTGTGTCGTTTAATATCTAGAGGATTTTGGATGTCGTCAGTGTGAATGCCAGGCGAAGCAGTCAACTGTGGTCTCAAAATTTCTTTTCACTACTTACTTTGGGCTTCAAAAACCTACACTGATGTTGATTTTTCATTCATTCATTCATATATGTAGTGATTCCTTCTGTCTTACAAATATGCTCACACACAGAGGAATAGGCTGTTCCCATGGCAACAGATGATGCAGATGACACTGCGAGATCAGATGTCAGGGTCAGAAAACACTGGAGAGTGACAGACTGAGAGATCCAGAGAGAGAAGATAGGAAAAGAAAGACTTACCAACTTCACAAGACTCTGGCTGGACGTTGCTTCTAATGATCCTGCAAAAACAGAGAAGTCACTAAACTTCTAGGTTGACACACACACACACACACACACACACACACACACACACACACACACACACACACACACACACACACACACACACACACACACACACACACAATATATAATGAAACCTGCTACCTGTTGATGGAGCTGATGCTGGGCACGCTGTCCTCGTCACACACTCGCTCCAGCAGGAGTCTGTCCCGGATCTCCCAGGCGAACATGGTGGGGTTTGTGTGCTTCAGGTGCAGTATTGTTTGCACCACCCTGGGTGTAGCCACTTTGGGCTTAGATCCTCCAATCACCCCTGGTCTGATGCTCCCTGTCTCATTGTACCTGAATAAACAATGATGTTATCTGTCAGTAGAGGTTTAGGTTTTACCTGAGAGAAGAAGGTGTGATTAATATAGATGCTGATGTTCAAGGTAAATAAATGCACAGAGCATAAAAGATTGAAAAATAAAAGTTAATATTACAATATTACTTAAAACCGAAATACATTTCTAAATAATCTGGCATGTGATGACCACATGCATTTAATATATACATGGCTAATTCTTAGATTTCTTGTGATATGATACATCTAAATATTCTCAAATAAAAAGGCCTTCTTCTGCTGTAATACCACAAATGTCCCCATTGTGGGACTAATAAAAGAATATCTTATCTTATCTTATCTTATCTTATCTTATCTTATCTTATCTTATCTTATCTTATCTTTCTGTCGATATTTTTACCATATATTCCACAGTATATAGGCCTATGTGTGAGTCTTGTTTTCATTTGTTTAAATAGTAACATCAAGCCTACATAAAACATCTCTTCTTAATTACAAATAGGTTCATTCCATCACTCATAATATGAATTAAAGTATTTAAATGACTGAAGGACCGACGTCAGTCTCTTTACCTGGACAGTATTTTGCTGACACAGCCGTGACTGACGCGCAGGTGACGGGAGATCTCACAGGGACGCACGCCCTGTTGCGCGAGCTCCACGATGCTCTGTCTCACCGCGTGCGGTAACGGGCGCCCGTTAATGAAGACTCCACCGAGCTGGTTCACCCCGCCGTGCCCTGAGCACCGGAGCCGATCAAAGAAACACTACATCACTGCATACAAACGCTCAAACCCGATCATTTTTAAGAAGCTCTATTACACCGCGACTGTTACTTACTGCGCGTAACGGTGAGTGGCACGTGTCCAAAGTGGATTTCCATGTTAATAAAAAGTCTTAGGACGAGGATGCAACATATCTCTCACATTCAAACAGTAAACGAAGCTCACAAAGTTTTTAAGAGAGCACCGTTCAGATGTTGTCGTGTAGACTCTGCTGGTGTTTGAGGAGTGTCAGGACGTCTCTGTGTCTCTGCTGCTTTCAGCACCTGAGCACGGGACAGCGACACGAACCTTTTAGAGTCACGCGCACTGTGCACACACGCGCTCAGTTACAATCTTGCTTTTGGTGGTAAAGGAGCCAGCATTTTATAAATACACTTAAAGGTCATGAGTCCAAGTACCACTGACCACCCACCTGTCTCCAAAACGATGGATTGGATTTTTCAGAATTATTATTTTTAATTAGGCCGACAGTTTACCCATCACAAAGGTTTAAATGTTGTTTCAATGTCTTCTCTTCACTACCAGGAATTACATCCTGGTGGATAAATACATAATAATTTAATTTTGTGTTAGCCAAAAAGGTATATGTGTTGAATGTTGAGTATTTAGAGTAAGAGTATACAAAGTGGCGGAAGAAGTATTCAGACGCTTAACTTAACTAAAAGTATCAATACAGCAATGTAAAAGTACTCCATAACAAGTAAATGGCCTGCATGAAAAATAAGCTCCAGTACAAAAGTACCAACAGCAAGTATTACTGTAAAAGTAGTGGTTTGGTCCATTTGACTGATATATATTATTATATATGACATCATTAGATCATTGATACTGAAGCATCAGTGTTAGAGCAGTATGTTACTGTTGTAGCTGCTGGAGGTTGAGCTAGTTTCAACCATAGACATATAAACATATACATATACATATACACTTATATACACATAGACGCGGGTTGGCCCGTTGCTGCGATACGTCCGCCGTATTGGATGTGGCAGATCTGCCCCGTGAACTAAGTCAATGGAGTGAACTTTACAAAGCTGCCTTTTTACAAAGTGCTGTAAGTTAATGCCTCTCATTTACCCATTCACACATGCACGAATATGTTTGTAAAACAGATAGGAACCAAAAACAACGTATGTAACGTTCTCTGATGATTATAAACGTGAACTACTCCTTATATGTTTATGATACAAGTAGGCACCAAACCGACGTATGTATTTTTGGTTAGTTTAAAAACTAATGTTTTTAGTAGTGTTTACAGCTACCAATGTATGTAACGTTGTTACTGTGATGATAAATGACAGTTAAATATTGAATTTGTGTCTATAATAACCAGATCATGACATGTAAATATTACACCTGTGGGAATAAAAAGCTCTGACGTTTACATTTAACTGATTTTGATGAATCGTTTTGTATATCCAGTGATTTTAACTACTAATAATGGCAATCATTGGGACAAAAAAACGACCAAAGTCTGCAAATCAAAATAAGACACTTGGATTGGCTTACATAGAGCAGGTCTAGATTGAAGAACATATATACATACTTATATTATACAGCTGGGCAAGGAAGCAAATTGAAGAACATACATACTTATATTATACAGCTGTATGTGCAAGGAAGCAAATTGAAGAACATATATACATACTTTTACTGTATACTGTATACTATTATACAGCTACAGTGTGTGTGTGTGTGTGTGTGTGTGTGTGTGTGTGTGTGGGTGTGTGTGTAAGCTAAAACCCTTTGAAAAGAATTGTTTTGCACAGCTTTTTCCGTGTGTTGCCACTCTGTAACTGAAGAATGTTCAGTTCAGTATATATGTATATGGTTTCAACTACTTTATATACAGTAAAGTCCAGTGTTCCCATCCTAGGGGTCGGGCCCCTCCAAAGGGTCACCAGATAAATCCGAGAGGTCATGCGATAATGATGATGATGATGACTATTATTATTTTAATTATAATTATAATTATAATTATTGTTATACAACAAATAAAATAAGAAAAGTACATCTGTTATCAAATTAATTAATTGAAGATGTCTGTCACTATCTTTACTTTTAAAAAATGTATTTATTTATTTGTCTTTCTTTCTATTTGGAATTATAATCTGAGAAATAAACTCACAAATTTGCGAGAAAAAAAACTCGGAAAAAAGGTGTTTTATTCTGCCAAGCAATCACCTCACTCTGCAACACTGGAGAGAAGTCGTGTATTATGCTGCCGTGGAAGAACTGATCTAATTGTACTTTTCAGTTGGGTTTAACTATAAAGAGATACTTGTGTAACTGAGCATTATACTTAAATAGGTTATAAAATAAAAACACGCAGGCTCCGCTGCTTGAACAGGACGGCCACACATTTATTACTTTTTCTAATTTTCAGATTATACACATCCACATATTCACTTCCGTTCTACTCCTTCAAAATAAAATCACATCTTCACTGTGTGTATGCTCACACAGTGAAGATGTATATCGGAATAAACATGAATTGACTATAACCATGTGTTTGTATTCTTAGCCCAGAATCACCATATCATGGCTAAGCATTCGGACTTTGAAAAAACATTGCTGGGTCTGTTTCGGAGAAAAAACCCATACAATGTCAGAGAATATACGAGTTTATTTCTCTTAAATTTGAAGGAGTAGAACGGAAGTGAGTGTATGTGTATGCTTTAATTTTTGGTGAAATATTGGGATATTTGAAGATGTATTTAAATGAAACCATGTGAGAAGTTTAGAGGGAAAAATCACTATATCAGTATTTGGTGGCGCTGTTAACTCGTAGATGTCTGAAATGTAATAAAAAGGATAGAAACCACCACTGGTTCAATCTTTAACAATGTGTTGTATATTTTTTTATCCACATCTGGTGCTGGATGGAGGAATATCAGTGACATTTTTTAGTTTTCACAAATAAATCTTTCACAAATCGGAGAGTGGGTTGAGGCGTTTTTAAATTTAAAAAAACAAAACAAAACACGTTTTGTTTAGTTAATGTTAAATGCAGGAAAAACAGATAATCAGCCAGAAAATATCAATATTCATGTTTCCTTTTAAAGCTGAAGCTGACTTCCTTGTCTCGGTTCAGTTTTGGTTGTCCAACATTTTATTCAAAATTGTAAACAAGCATGGAGGTGACTGACAGATCTGGAGGGGAAAGTTTTATATCGTTTATTGTACTAAGTCACATCAGAGATATACTGAACTAAACGGTAAGCAACAGAAAAGTGTCCACACACTTTGTATCGGTTGTGTTTGATAATTTAGAGATGCTACCGAGGAGCTAGTTAGCGTTAGCACAACCGGTTAGCCTCACGGTAACACGTGTTCTGATATGTAGACGGTTTCCTCATACATTATATGTAAGGAACAAATCCAACAACCAGTCAGGTCATTTTATATCTGCCACAATGCACGATTTGAATAGAACATTGTGGTAAAGCAGCAACATTAGCCACCGCTGTTAGCATTGGCTAACTGTGCTAGCAGTGCCGTGAGTGCTCGCTGGGTGGCGCTGTTCAGCTGCAGTTTCCGTCAGGTTAGGGTTGTAGTATGGACTTTACGAAGGAAAACGAAGATGACAATGGTGGTGAAGAAGCCGGTGGCGAAGATGAGCGTTTTTTTATTGAGGGCTCCAGCTTTTCAGAAAGTGAAGAAAGACACAGGGGAGGCTCTCCTCCGCTCCTCCTGGCCTTCTCCATCACCCCTGGACAGCTGCTGCAGGACACCAGCCCCGACTTACAGGAGGAGGATGGGGGCGATAGTGACCAGTACATCGATGACTGGATGATCCTGGAAGGAGAAGAGCAGGAGGGGGACTCAAGCATTCAGCTTAATCTGAGCTACAGGAACAGCATCTCTGACGATGACTCTGGAGATGAAGGTTAGAGCTTTTGAGTGCCTCAGTTTATTATCTTTATTCAAAAGTCTCCCAGCTAGTGCCAAGAAAATAGTGCTGATTGGGTTAAGGTTGTGGTATTCAAATGTATCTCATTCATATACAAGCAGCATCTTAATTTGCTGTGTAAAGTGAGAGAAAAATAACATGGTAACATGGATTCGGGCTCTGCCATTGTATGCTATTTCTGTACACAGACAACAGCTGTGTGCCCTCACCTGGCCCTGCTGATTGAGTGATACAGACTAAACATATTTTGAATTGATTGATGGAATGATTTAAAGTCTCACTCCCCCCAAAAGTGTGTTTTTCTTCTTGTTCCTACAGTTGGATGTTAGAGCTTCACTGTGCAGAGTTTGTTTTCACATTCATCTGCTGAAAGTAGAAATTTTCTCTAAGCTCATTCAGTATCCAATTTTAAGGGGTGGGCCTATAACCATGATTTGACAAATGGATTAGAAGCCCATCTTGCTCCAATATTCAATTTACAAGTGTGATGTTGAAACTTGAAGCCTCCAGTACACAAACACTGAGAATGGATTTAATAGTGAAGTATGAGACATCCTGTCCAGCGGTTAAACTTTTGTCATGAAAAATATTTGCATAGTCATAGATCCTGGAAAATTTAATGAGGGAGAAGGAGTAGATGTAATTTTAAGGATTTAGGCAATAACATTGAACTTTTTTGTGGACAAAAAGTATCTGACACAAATCATTATTCATTGTATTTTACAGTTTAGACTTATTAAAGCATATCTGGAGGGGACCTTTTTATATAAAAATGTGATGAAGGTGTTTTTGCCACTATTCAAACAGATTTTCTTAATTTCTTGTTCATATCTTTTAAACACAAAACTGGTCAAACATTGACTGAAAGGGAATGTTTACAGCTGAAAGCTAGGGGCATGGTGCAATAACAAAGGTAGAAACAATACATGAGTATTGGTTAATCGAAGAAGGCCTCAGAAATGCATGGGATACCACTTTTAGTTACAATGCAGTTTGGTTCAAATCTGGTGCAATATATTGAGATTAAATTTTAATTAATAGATTTTAGCTGAAATTGTGAGAAAACATTTCACAATTGTTTTTTAGTTTTCTGTCCCCTTAAGCTCAGTGTCTGCATGCATATTTTCACTTATGAACACAAGGTGATACAAAACAACTGTTATTATATATGCTATTAAGGGACTCAGTTGGAAAAAAGTTTTTATGAAATACTCTGTACAACTATTCAGAGTTTCCTTTTGTTTTTTCATGAAAAATAAATTCTGTACAACATAACAGATAAGTCCATGAATAGCAGTATTTATTGAGTGCTCAGCTCAGTTATTTTATGTCCAAATGTTTCAACAGGAGATATAGACAGAATAAACCAATAAAGATGAGTTCAGATAGAAATTGATTTTTGTGGATAAGTTCATGCCAAAAACAATACACAGAGTTTTCTGTAAATCTGTGGGAGTGGGTTTTTAAAATAACATATAGGGAAAGTTTGCTGAGCATGTACTCTGGTTTTCACCTTCACATTAATGAAGATACTCATATTCACACCAGGGAGCTGCACTTACACAACCACTCCATCTTGTCTTGCCAGCCAGCAACTCCACTGAAGCAAAGCAGGTTTAAATATTTCCTTACATCTCAGTTTATAAAGGAAGGTCAAGTGTGTTTTATTAGTTTGCTAAGCCCTGACAACTACAGCTTTTACAAGACAGAATACCTGGAAAGACTACATTTATTAGGCTTGTGAAAACTCATGTTTTTTTCTATAAGGGCTGAAGTTCAAGAAATATCTCTGCCAGTTTGATTTTTCATAGTGGAACACACTTATGTATCATAACTTTTTCTTTGTCATTTTCTCCTTCAATAGATCAGAATATGAAATCAGTTAAAGATACCTGGGCTGTATCAGAGAAGGACAAGGTAACTTTTATATCAATCAATGTTCAGGAATACAAAATTCATTATAAAATATATATCTTGTTTTTTGTCTTTTTCCCCCACCCTGTTATTTCATTTTGCTGCAGTCTAATATTGCAGCCTGGATTTTCAAATGTTGCCTGTCATGTCTTTATCCTCTCATATCATATTTTTTAGAGTTTTGTGGGTCAGTCTCTGCTCAGCCGCTACTTTGTGCGTGGTCGTCCTCTGATGTGTCACATCTGCAACAGGGCAGGACACCTCGCCAAAAGCTGCTACATCCACAAGGTAAAATAACACACTCACCCACTTTCTTTTCTTACATAAACTGAACAAAGTTGCATACTGTCATTAAATTGCTAGTAAACAGATTTTATGGTCTTGGATAACGCTGGTTCTTATTTAATTACTTGCCAAGCTGTTGAGCTTTCTGGGTTACAAAGATCACTTTTATGGAGTGTCCTAGTGATGTAAAATGTTAACAATGTAAATGTGACAATGCTGCTGTGAGTTGAACTGACATCACTTTATCGCTTCCCGAATGTTTCAGGCTTTAAAATATTCAGTTATGGCAAAATGTTAAAACTGTTATTTATGTTAAATAAAATTTGAAGGATATTGCTGTGCTGTTGCAAGGAATACATATCACAACATGTTTCTTTTTAGTCCGGGCTCTAATGTATTAGCTTATTCAGTCTGTGAAAGACCCGTTCCACTCAGAAATGTGTTTTTTTTCTTGTTCCTTCAGTTAAATGTTTGAGCTCCACTGTGCAGAATGATGTATGGGCAGAGTTTGACACTAGAATGCTGTATTCATATTCATCTGCTGAAGGGCGAAAGTTTTTCTGTGCTAATGTTAAATCTGAGATTAAGGCATGTACCCCTGAGCATGATTTGTGACATCTAAACTTAAACAAATGTGATGTGGAAACTTGAAGCCTACAGTGCACATACACTGAGAACGGACTTTTCCAGCAAATTAAGAGACATCTTGTGTCTAATGGTTAATATTTATAAATTCTGGCATTGTTAATTAGGGAGAAGGAGAAGATATTTTAAGGATTTTGACGAGCTAGCGGAACTTTGTAGTTTAACTATAGTTGGACACATTTCTGTCCTTCAGAGGATACCATAAGCTGCAATAAAGATATTAGTGTTATTGTAATTCCTATGATTAAAAAGCAAAAAAAACAACAATCAATAAGAATATCCATCTTAACACCCTTGCAAAAACAAAAACAAAATCATTTTTTTCGTCTGTGTCTGCAGAAATGTCCCACCTGTATCCTTTGTGGGATCCAGGGCCACATCCAGAGGGACTGCCCACGCCGACCCTGCCCCATCTGTGGACTGCCCTCACATGGACTCAGACCCTGTGAAAATCCCCCAACTTGGAACCAACACTGTGAGCGCTGCGGGATGACAGGACACCTCTCTGATGTGAGTTTGACCCCCCAGGTCTGGCCTCAGAGTGTTTGTGTTGTTGTGTTGAAGCATTTGTCAGTTGTGTGTTGACGGATTCTTTAGCCTCAGGCATGTGTTGGGCCCTATTTATGAAGCGTGTTTGAACTCGGCAAACAATTCTCTGTCTTCAGTGCTGTTACTCAATGTTTTTTTGGTATTCTTGCTCAGAAGACTAATTTTCTCCTCCGTTTCCTCTGTTTTCCTCAGGCCTGCCCCGATATATGGAGACAGTACCACATGACAGTGAGTTGAAGTCTTTACTTAAGTACACTTCCTCATCTCGCTGTCTTCAATAAGCAAAGCGCATAAAGCTTCCAAACAATAAATTAATTGAAATGGTGCAAACAGGTTTTAATCAGGTGTTTTTTATAAACCTGGTGAAATTATGATCCTGAAAGCATGAGTGTGTCTTGATACAACCTCCATGAAATCAACTTTTTCCACATTTAAAATGTTCCTTTATTTGACTTTTTTTCCAGATCCGGTTGGAGATTCCCCCCAGCCCTCAGAAAGTCCACTCCCTCAAACATAAGAGATGCCCTGCTCACTGTTACAACTGCTCTAAGATGGGACATTATGGCTATGTAAATGGCCAATAGTAGTAATCCTCTCCTGTCAATCTTACTTTTACCATCTCCCTTTTTCTTCTTGACTTGATCTTCATCTACCTACACTTACTTTCTAAGGCTTAATATTTCTTCTCTCTATGTTTTTCTTTACCACTACTCACATCCTCCATCCAACTCTCATCTTACCTCTTTGTTTTCCCCTCTCTCCCTCTGTGTCTGTCTCTGCCTTAATCAGGAGTGCACTAAAAGGAGGATGATCAGTGGGACATCTCCCTCCCTGCCGTATGTTTGCCACTACGACACCATGGAGGACATCCTCCAACGTCGCACCAGGATGCAGAGGGGATCCAAAGGTAACACTGCACAAACACATGTGCATATATACACACACACACACACACACACACACACACACACACACACACACACACACACACACACACACACACACACACACACACACACACACACACACACACACACAGCAAATGAAGTCTTCAGAACTCACAAATAAGTATGTAACACTTTTAATAACTCACATCAGCAGAAGGAGACAGACGTGTTTTAAGCTCTAGGCTTTCCTCAGCATTTCTGAGACAAGAAATTCTAAGAAACTAAGAAAAATTAAGTGATAAGAATAAATATATTTCATTCTGTTATTGCAACAGCCAGAATTAGTTTGCACAATAAGGATTATAACAATATAGGAAATAAGGAAATAAATGTATGTAAATATGTAAACTTATCATTTGCAGAACTTCCACAGAAAATACAAATACATATACATCAATAATACTCATCTGTATTAATTAAAAACAAGACAAAAACAATTGATCATTTAAGCCTCGAGGATACTTAGTCTGTAAGTACTGTACCCAATAGGCCTCTCCTTATAGAAGTTTCCTCTCTTTATCTCCTCCCCTCAACAGTGGCGGAACAGCCTCTGTTCCCAGTGAACCACAGCCTACAATCTCCATGGCCAACAGAATTAAAATGTTTGGCTAGAGACACTTAAATTCTCATTTCTTTTCAATTCTCTTCTATTCTCATTTCTATTTCTGATACTACACTTATGTGAAAAGATCCTTATTCTCAATTCCCTTTTTGTTTTGCCCACATAGCAAAACCCACAAGGACTTTTCAGTAGATGGACATGTGATTCTGCCCCGGCCTGACTTTGATTTTTCTGCCTGTGTTGGGATGTAAAAAATGGTCTGCTTTGATCATGGCATTACAAATCACACAACTTGACCAAGGAACATTTCTCAGGGAAAACAAGCTTTAAAAAAATGTGAATGCGTAACACAGAGATCTGTCTGAAGTCTGTCCCTGAAATGACTTGATTGCTTAGTAACCACTGTGGGAGAGTTAACTCCAATAATGGTAACACTAGACAGAACATGCCAATGTTTTCTAACAACACATTTAACCAAATGGTTACAGGTGAAAAGATAGTCAAGAAAACAGACTGTTGTTTAAGAGGAAGAGAATTCACTGCTAGAAGACTATTTCTATCTTTTTTTAGACAAATTTTGGTCATAATTCTTTTTTTCAGAAACAAACACTCAGGCATTAGCCTGTCTCTCAAACTATTCCTCAGATCTACAGATTCGTTTTATCCCTTCCAGTGGACTATAAAGAAAGTTTATTTTCAGGCTGTGTGGATGTTTACTTGAGTACTGTAAAAATATATTTCTATCTGTCTATTTGTACAAATTGGGCATATAGGGTGGTAACAAAAATATGCACCTGTCTGTGCGTCATGTCGGTCTTCTCTTGTGGACCCTTTGGATGATTCATCGTGGTGACTCAAAAAAATGTGACTGGCTGGATGTGGCAATGGTTTAATTCCCAGATTAATCAGTTGACAGCCCACTGGAGACAGTTCATCACCTGTCCTGTGCTTCCCTGTGCGTCTTCTCTATTCATCCAAATAGCCAGGGATAAACCAGATCCTTTTTGTGGTTGTCTTATCAATATTTCTTGAATTTGGTCTCAGACAGATTATTTTGATAGGTATCCATCAAAGAGGTACAGCATTTATTCAGCTCCATCATCTGCTGTGAGCTGAACATGGACTGCTTATCCCTGTGCAATCCCAAAATTTCTGATCGTGTTTTGGATAGCTCTTGTGTGTATTCAGTGACCAGCAAGTAACTTGTAGTGAAGGCTGGTTTATATCATATTATATTATGTTATGTTATATTATATTATATTATATTATATTATATTATATTATATTATATTATATTATATTATATTATATTATATTACCACTAGTGGTGAACACTTAATCAAGACCTAACAACACTTGTTTCTCCTATGTTAGAGAAACACTATGAGAGGTATTTTTTATAACAGCACACACACGTGATCAAGAAGCTATTTAATTACAGATCAAATCTGTTTCATAAAGACTTTTCATATAATATTATGTCTGTGCTATGAAAAATGCCTTAATAACATTAACCATTAAACAAAAAAATATGGACCATAGTTTTTAATAAGGCAATCATTTTAAGCATTAATGTAATATCAGACTCATTATGCAGCTTTAAAAATTGATTAAGTGGAACCAGAGTTTAATTTTCCTTGTCAAAAACTGCTGCATACATTACCCATAATGCTATTCAACCACCAATATTTTGTTCAGAGATTGTGGTGTTATGCTGGTAGAGGCTAATGTAGATATGAGCTGTTAAGCTTTAAGCATAGATCAGGAATGGGCTACAGTGGTCCAGTAACCTCATTTGTTCTTTCTAACACCAAATTGTTTTCATTTTCAAACTTGTAGTTTTTAGCCACAACTGACTCTGACTCAAGTGATGTCACATACATTTGTGCAGACCACATTTAGACAACCTTTTCTCACAGGCAGCAGTATTCTCCAACACCCATCATTTTAAAGAGTTTCCCTTTTAATGTAACAAAAAATCTTCTTGTAATTTAAGGAATTCAAGGAGATTTTCTCTACCAATCTTGTCTGTTTTCAGAGGTTGCGATTGCTGGATCCCTGTTGCTCTCAGAGCAGCAGCAGTCCGAACCAACAGGGGAGAGTAGCGAGGAGAATCAGCCAGCACAGTGGAAGAGCAAGAGGAACCAGGAGGCACGGAGCCGGGTCAGCAGAAGGAAGACTTGGCCAGAAAGGCGCAGAGAGAGACAGGAGGTGAAGAGGCTGAGGAGGGAGGCTCAGGCCAGACGTGAAGGAGGACTACTGCTGAGGTCCCGGGGTCACTCTGATGATGAAGATCCCCTCAGGTCGGCCATTTACGGTCATGGACAGTCCACACCCCCTCCACAGAAGAAAATGAGGAGGGATGAGGCAGGTGGCAGAAGGAGCAGGAAGAGCAGAGAAGCAGAGAGGTGGAAGAAAAGAGGGGGGATGAAACGTGGAGATTTATATACGTATGTTGACCTTGACAGCGGAAGTAAAAACCTTCTTTCCCCAAAGCAGAGGGTACGCCACCGAAGAAGATAAAGTCATTTCTTTTTTTTTAGGTGTGACTAATTTGAGTAATTTGTTTATTTAATGTCAATACAGATACCTGTAGAATAGGAGGATATACAGTTGAAGGATGCTCATTTTTTGTGTAACTGTATGAATGTACTTTAGAGCTTTAACCTTGAGCTAGAAGTACATCTACTAATATTAAACTGGCTGGGCCAAATTTTACACATGTACAGTTTTCAGCATATTTTGGAATATGTTTTTACACACTGTGCCTGTATTATTTGACTCATGTATCATTTGTTGTGGGACCAGTTTGTTATGTCCTAAATTACATTGATGTTTTTACAGTAATGTTCCCTTTTCTGTCATTAAAATACTTGAAAACAGGTCACAGACCTGAATTAAAAGTTGTCAAGAGTAATATTTATATTGTAAACAGGGTTGGGAAGGTTATTTTGGAAATGTATTAGTTTACAATGTAAAATGTAATGAGTAATGTAGCTATTTCAATTACTTAATCAAAGTAATGTAACTTTCTAATTGTCTAACAAATGTTTTCAACTGTTAGGGTAAGTGTAAGCCCACCAAAATCTAAATTTAAGTGTTTTTCATGGACACTGACATGATTTATAAGGGAGATCATTTCTTATAAAGCAAGATGTATCTCTCATTTGAAAATGTATTAACTAGTTAATGAAGATTTTGGAAAACAAAAGATATTATATGAAACAAGTAAAAGGTCTGACATGGGCTTAATTGGTACTGTGACCCCATTTAAGTCATTGATTTCAAAGAATTAAAAACAAATGTATGTATTCAGCAACATGTTACATATTTAAAGAAATGAGGAAAAAACCCTCCTGAGCAAAATCTTGAAGGTCTGACATCAGATGTAACCCCCTTTGTAATCATCAGCATTTTCTTAAGTAACTGTTACACATATTTCTCAGTAACTTAACGGACAGTTACATTTATTTTGTAAATAACTTACGTAACGCCGTTACAGCAACTCGCCAACTGCAAAGACAAATGTGAATTTACAAATAAAAAAATTGTTATTTTTGCTGAAAGATAGAAGAGGATTGTGTGACGTTTGATATGTTAAATACATATGAGGGTAACAATAAAACATATGAGGCAAAGGTTAATTTGGTCTTCCAGCTCAGGGGTGTGTAGCGAAGCCGTATGAAGCTGATCTCTTTCAGAGCTTATAGTATTTCTGGTATGAAGCTGCTGAATTATTAATGAGCTGAGCAGATGCCCGCGGTATGCCAGGCACAAGTAGTCAAATCTGATAACAAGTGGCTACCTAAAAATCGACTGTGACATCCGCTGATAAATATATCTTTTTTTGCGGCGTGTTGTACAGATTGTAAGGTCACCTTGCGGTCGAGTCTGTGTGATTTACTTGCAAGTATAAAGCGGGACTGTCCTGTGAGGAGCTACATGTTTGTCTGTGATCGATTGGGAGTGACTGGGCAGAGATGTGAGCCTCCCATTGATTGATCTCCACTACACTCCCCGCTGACCGGAGAAAACACTCGACAGCGAATACGAGAGGGGATTTAAATTGGACAAATATTGTCCAGCTTACTTGACGTATAAGGTAGCTATCTTTTGCGCTCATGCGGTATGAGCTAATCTGCCAGTAGCACTAGTTAACCTGCAGTCTAACATCGATACAGTGCGACGTTTGCTAGCTGGTAATGTCGGCACTGTTGGACTTGTTTTCCCTGCCAGATCCTGCTTCCTGTTAGCCTTGGGCTAGCTGGAAAAAGCAGAAATTATGCTAATGAACGAGCAGGTATAGTTAGCCAGCGCCAAGGGGTGTAACTTTACCACTTAGGGTAGGCTACCTGTTGCAGTTTATTTGTAATTTATTTACGAACTTATGCTAATAACTTTGTTACACAGCCAGCTATCAGGGCAGCTGGTTTCCTTTAGTTTGCTAACGCTCGGTAGCTAGCCATCTTGCTTGTGTTGAAGGATTTAAGTATTTAACTTGGCCAGCTTTCTGGTGGCGATATTCACCTCAGTCAGTTGCAATTTCATGTTTATATATGCGTCGGTAATGGGCGCACTTGTTTAGGGCCTAATTGCTATCTATTAATGGGTTTAAAATACTTTATTTCACTGTGTCTAAGCCAGTTAGAGCTCCGCTGTGATCAGACAAAAGGGAGCCTGTTGTTGTGGTAACGACATTAACCAGAGATAACCAGCCTGTTTCATTACTGTTGTCATACTACATGCAGATATAAGGAGGGTGTTTATATTTACTTATGCACGTTGAAAAGTGGTGAAATTAAAAAAGGGAAGAAGAATGGATGGTGCTTGTGCAACATAAGCTTCCCTGGGCTGCTTCCAGGTGTCTCCTCTCATATTAAAACACAAGCTTTAGATGCAATAGAAAACACTCCTCCGGCCGTCAGCAGAGGTAACTAGCTGGGTAGAGACACGGGCTGAGAAGGGAGGATCCTGCCCGTTTCTGAACGTCCATCTCTCCAGCCTGTCTTCATCACGTCCAACCAGCACCGCCCTCCTCCTCTCCAGCCATGGACCCCCCGAGGACTCGGTCGCGGTCTCGGTCTGGCTTCTATCATTTCGGCATGAACAGCAGCGTTGGAGGCAACAGTAGCGGCAACGCAGTCGGTAACGGGAGCATGATGAACGCCAGCGGAGGAGGGGTCAGCTACCCGCAGCAGAGCAACGCCGGCTGGGCGCCGCACCACGGTGGCCGCAGCTACGCGGAGAGCCAGCAGCAGCAGCACACCCAGGGGAGCTACCTGTCCGCAGGGGCGCAGCGCCACTCATCGCACGGAGCTCACAGACACCCCGGGGCCGGTAAGCAGGCTTCAACAAACAGGGCCTGCAGCCTTGCTAAATGCATCACTACACACACACACACACACACACACACACACACACACACACACACACACACACACACACACACACACACACTCATTCAGGATACACCCCCTGGGGGAGGGAGACCCCTGGGGGAGGGAGAAAGACCACTAGCAGGCTTTGAGATATTTATCTAAAAGGCTTGATGTTTCCAATGCCAGCTGTTGCTTGAACGGCCAGCTGTATGCAGTGTCAGGTGTTGTAGTGGAGGCTCTGTTTTAGAGGTTTGGATAGCATTTACTCAGGTAAATAAGGGCATGCTGAACGTTGTCTGTATGTCATTGCCTGGCTTTATACTCATATCTCACTGCACAGTGCTAATTATCCTGGTCCTCAGTGTGAATTTAGCACTGCAGATTGTCCAAAAAATGTGTTGTTGAAAGGCCTGCAGGTTATATTATGTTACTCCTGCTAAAGTAAGGAAGCAACCCTCCATGTCTTTAAATTAGAATTAAAGTTTGAGATGGTTTTATATAGTGATATGTAGACATAGAGAATATAAATTAAATGAATAGATCTGCTGCTTGGTCGATGGAAATGTTTATAGACTGATTAAAAGAGCAGTTTGTATCTTTGAAACAAGCCCTGAATGGGTTTAAATATTGTGAAATCTAATTTCTTTCGTTTAGCAATTTTATTTAATGTTTTAATACATTTTAATTTAATTTGTTTTTTGTTTGAGACTGCTCATTGCTGTGACACAAGCACAACAATAGCACCGTTTTCCTTACTTGTACCACCAGCCCTATCATATTTAAGCCCTAATGCTATTCAGGTCTTTAAAGTTACCCTTTAGCCTTTGCAAAGCTGTGTACTTCCCTCACCATCCTAAAAACAATTAAACAGATCTCTCATCTGGTGAATTAGGGTAGAGTAGTGTTAGAAATGATGAGGTGTAGTAGTTTTAAAACATTATCCAAACACAAACAAACAGATGAATGAACAGACCTGTGTTGGCATGCTGTTGGACTTTAAGTCCACTGTAGCGTTGACCCGACCCAAACTCACCTGAGGAGACAATTAAATACTCTCCAAAAACCCTCAAGACATATGTGGGGGAAAATGTATGAAATCTCTGGAGAGACTTCATCCCAGCATCCTTTTGAAAGCTATTTTTCATTTCTTTTACCACTGACACCATTCTGCGTGTTTGATGCCGACCACTAGAAAGTGACCGGAGAAGCCTTCTGTAACACCAGATTGGATTGCCCCAAAGGCAAAAAAGTGCAACGAATGCATGAAAGCAGGCTTTTATTGGGTCCCTGTTTTAATAGCAATACTGTTGCCAAACACTGAAAATAGCCCACACACACACACCCCAACCATCAAGGAAGAGGCATATGCAGCTGCTACGAGGATGTAGGCAGATCACACAGCTGGGAGATACACTCTTTAAGTCATTCACACAAACTCCTCTGTAGTCTCTCACTTTGAGAAACGTGTTTGTGTGTGTGTGTGTGTGTGTGTGTGTGTAACATGTGCTTTGTGTGAGTGTTTGTCTGGGCTTACTTCTTTTTGGCATCTCAAAGAATTGTGTCATACACATTGGGGGAGTTGTGAATGTGTCACTCTGTCTTACCTCTGTTTTTTTATTTATCCTCTTCCTTCACTCCCCCACTTTCAAGCATGTTATCACTCAGTATAGCTTTAATGGGGATTATTTCAACCCACAACCTTCTGGCGTAGCAACGTAGCAGCCACCAATTTAAAAAAAAAAAAAAAATGTTACAGATTTTCATTAATACTGATATTAATGTAAAGTCTATACAATTTATGGGGTTAAATAGATTCTCTATTTCTGGCAAGTCTCTCCTAAATAATAGCTCAAGTCCTTGTATTTCAGTGAAAGACCAGGAAGAACTTGCTGTGAGGTGACAGCTGATACTCAAAGTTGACTATTCTGCTTGACGTGATTGTCAGTTGTGGAAATAAAAAAATAAAAAAATGGTGTCAGTCTTCCCCAGCAGCCATGCTCGGAGGAAACAAGGTCGTGTCTCCTTGCCAACAGAATCCGTCCAGTCCGCCTTACCATCCCCTCTCCCACAGCCCTGAGGTGAATCAGCATAAACAGACCTAGTTCTCCACAAAACACACGAGCAGCTCAGAACCAGGACCCCATGAGGTCCCAAGCAAAGGGATGGTAGATGAATAAAGATGCGAGCCAGCGTGTTGCCCCTACTGTCGACTAGTCAGTCAACCGCCTGTCCCTCTGTTCTCCGCAACCACTAGCAGGGCGTCTTTGAGCTGTCACTATCGACAGACTTCACATGGCTCTGGAGTGGCGTCGCAAAGGCGAGAAAGGGGTGGTGGGGGTTGAGGGGTGGTGGTGGTGGTGGGGTTTCTCTCAGATCTGTTGTTTCTGAGGAGGCAGAAGAAGCTGTTTGGATGGGGGAGGCATAGAGGGAGAAACGGAAAGATGAGGGAGGAGAGTTTTTTTTTTTTTCATTTTTTTTGGTGATTAAAGGTTTTTGGGGCCCTGCTTAGAGGAAACTCTTGTCAGCTGAGTTCAAGGACATCCTTCTTAAGCTGCAGAAATGTCTGTGCACACACTGCATCCAGATTTGCACATATGGACTGTCAGATAAACAGCTGTGAGTGCATTGTGGTTTTCTGAGATTATGTTTATGACATTATCGCTTTATTCAAAGATGTAATATCTCTCTCTCAGCTTTTTCTTTTTGTATCCTTAAAAAAATGTTTTTGGGAACATGCCAATCTCAATCGTATAAGTAAGGAAAGAAATCCAGCTATTATGAAGATCTCTTTTTTTGTGATGCTCATTTAGTTTTTGTAGAGAGATTTTTATATATAAGAGGACATCAATGAACAGGGTGAGCAGTTATTGAAAAGCTGATAATGGTTTGCTGTCTTGCTCAACGACACTTCTCAACACAGGGACTCGAACCCAAGACTTCTGTCGATGCTAAGGGCCTGCCTTCACTGCTCTCTAGTGCTGATGAAGAGTCATGGACGGGATTCAAACTAATCTAATGTGTTGCTAACTTTGGAAAGCTGAGAGCTCAATGCTTTTCTCTGTGGATCAGAGGGAATGATTTGTCTGTGAGAGGCAGAGAAAATGAGTCCAGTATGACATCTTCCAGAGATGGCTTCCTCTCTTCTGCTGCTGCTTTTTTTTCTTCTTTTTTCGTCTTTTTCTTTTTTCAAGCAGGGGTTTGAAAACCCTGTTTGGAAGACACCCTTACTGAAGGCAGGGGGGCTGGAGTGTTTGGCTAGCAAGATGTCAGATGTGGTTTTTGCTATCACTGTTGGATTTAGTGTCGTCAAGGTGGTAGAATTGTTAAAGCAGATCAGCCAAAGCTGTGCTGCATCACAATAATCACTTTTTTGGCATCCGCTGCATTCATAGAATGGAAACCAAATCAAAGGCTACCAGCTGTCTCTGTGTTGTTGTATTTCTGTTGGCTTAGCCAGCGTATGGCCATGTGTCTTGTGATGTTGATGTTTTTCTCAGCTCTATCTTATCTGATTAGGTTTTTTTCTTTTCTACCTCTCTGGCCTGCAGGAGGAGTGCTACATTTTCATCCAGATAACGTTTGCAGCGAGGATCGGGACAAAGTAAGTATGAAACATGACCTCTGCCTGTTGCCTCGGTTTGCTGAATAGGAATTGTGTGTCATTGTTTTCTCTCTGTTATTCATCCTTTCCTTTTTTTTTTGTCTGTCCTCCTTTTGTTTTTTTCCCCCTGACCAACCATCCTCCTCCTCCCCTCCTCTTCCTTCACCTCTGTGTGCAGATGGAAGACAGCCCAAGCCCGAAAAGGCAGCGTCTTTCCCAGCAGTCCATGTTGGATCTTAACTCCGCCCCTCCTTCTACCCCTTCCTCTCCCATTCGACCCTGGGAGCTTCCTCCCAGTCGCAGACCACACCCCCACTACATGCCAGAAAGATGCCACACGCCTGTTCGCAACCGTCGCAGGTGAGTGTGTGTGTGTGTATGTGACAAAAAACCCACTTCAATATATCTATGTGTGATCTAAAAATATCTATGTGAATTTTTTCTTGTAATGTATGTGGCCTCAAAGTGCTAAATAGGTACTAGTGAAATGTTGGTTAAAACTATTTTAATAACAGATTTATTGCTTTTCAAGTACAGATACCAAATGTTTTCTGTTTCCAGACTCTCAAATATGAAGATGTGTTGCTTGTCTTTAGTTTATACAATTGTAAATGGTCATTTTTGAACAAAATATGACATTTGAAGTGAAGGATTTAATTATGTATCACTGAATCAAGAAAATAATTGTGAGATTATTAATTAATAATGAAAATAATTATTAGTGGCAGCGCTTCATTGAATACATTTAGACTTTGATTGAAGGTCTTAAATCAAACAAACTGCTTGAATATATTGCAGTGCGCTCGTGATGTTTACACAGTAATGTTTATTAATGCTAAGTTAAAGTGTGTGTTGATGTTTTGAATGAGTTTGTCTTTAATTAAATTTAAGTTGCATGCCAAAAATCTAAATGCGTAACTTTTTGCAGTAGGTGAAAGCTCTGGTATTTGTGATGATGCAAATGACTATATAGCTCCTACTGCCTCTTTCTTAGTTTTCCCCTCTTTTTTCCACCTCAGCCCTCCAATGAGACGGCAGCGTGGCCGGAGAGACCGTCTGACCCGCCACCACCACCACGCACACAACAACCACCATCATTACAACGGCAACAACAACAACCACCATCACCATCCAAACGCCCACCATCACCACCATCACCACCTGCACTCCCATCACGGCCCGTCGCCAGGCCACCAGGATGAGAACTATCGTCACCCGGCTCCCCCTCAGGGCTACCCACCCTACAGCCAGCAGCCTCCCAGAGGGCCAGGGCCAGGGCCTGAAGAGCGCCCCAGTTACCATCCCCCAAACCCTTCTCCAAGGCCCCTTCATCAGTCACCAAACCTGTCTCCCAGGCTGCTGCACCCCGCGGCACATCCACAGCACCCCCACCCTCACGCCCACCCATCCCAGCAGCAGAGCAGTGTGGTGCTGGACCTCCACGAGCAGGTGAGTATAAAAGACGTTGGTTTATGTGAAAAAACATTTACCTCTGACACGAGCAATTTTGAGATGGTAAGGAGTTATTTAAAAGAAAGAAAAAAAATATTACAATTGTTGTTTTGTGCTTTGAAAACAGTGTGATTCTCAAAAGTCATCTTCCTGTGCAGCTCATATGTGTGGATATGACCACTGAAAAATGTAAGATCAGCTACTCATGGGCATATTAGCTTGTTTGTAGTTGGAGTTGTTGACCACAAAGAGTATGATTAATGTCTTTTCCCCCCCCAATGTTTCACTGGTGTCTGTTTTGATCTTGAAACAGTTTTACCAGCAACTACATTTCCTGTCATTTATCAAGGTAAACTCATCACAGTGTAGGAGAAAGATTCATTTAAGTGATGTCGGCATGTCTATTAGCATGTCTGACTTGTCTGTTTTTTTTTTCCCAGCGTGGGATGATTCAGTGAAAATACGTTTTTAAATAGGCCTGGGTGGTGGAGTTTATTGGCAAAATGAAAACTTCACCCTGGAGAGACTGGGGCTGGTATCATCAATCAATGCATAGAGCCAGATACAAGCAGGACTTCGTTTTAATTTTAAGCTTCATATTCATTTTATAACAAATTTTTTCTGACTATCACTAATTCTGGTGGTAATGTGAACATTTAATAGCACTAATTGGATTTGATTGGAAGAGTTCACATAAGTTGATAAACTTTAACGTTAGTCATAATTGCTGCAGGGGTAATTTTCACCTGGAGGCTGTTGCAGGTGAAAAAGTGAGTTTTGCAGGTGTTTGACCACAATCAGTTTTATTTGAATTCATTTACTGTTTGAATTGCTGGAACAATCAGAGCCATGGGCAGTGATTCTGTTGTCTGGAACCAGGCTACATCCTCTCATAATCATCATTAAATTACAAATACAAAGAGGTCTGTGAGGTATAAAAAAGTCTGACACATTTGTTTGATAGAAGATGTTCTGATGTGTTTAAATTTCTACCTAGAGGATGTTAATAGGACCTCTATATCATAACTCCAGCTCAGCTTTGAATCACAGTCTGGCTGAATAAAGCTGAGGATATTTTCTTTATTTTTTTAGGGTTCAGTTCCAGTATCATATCCTGTGTCTCCTCCCGGTGCTCCACCTGGCCTGCCACCTCGCTCTGCCCCGCAACAGATCCCAGCATGCTCGGTGGTCTTCAGTGGACAACACTATCCCGTCTGCAGCGTACCTCCTCCTGTAAGTGTCGGTCTAACAAAGGAAAAGTCATTTTTCCAGATAGTACAGTCATTGCATATCTTTTTGAGTGTCTAACTTGATTTTTGTTTGATCAGCCAGCATCATTTATTTCAGATGCAGTTCTTAAATACTGTCGGCAGCGTTCTCTACTGAAACATCCTCTCTCTTTCTGGTCTCTGTCAGGTCCTTCAGACTTGTTCGGTGCAGCACTTACCCATGCCCTACCCATTCCCATCTCTGCTGTCCAGCGACCCGGCTTTCCTGCTTCCCCCTCCCCACCTCCCCCATCCACCCACACACCTTTCCCACCACCCACCTCACCTTCCCCAGCCTGGACAGTTTGGACCCTACCCGACACAGCAGGCCCGATCGGTGAGTAGAAAAGTCTATGTTGTTTGAGTGTCTGGTTTGTCTTTTACATTGTTAAAGCCAAATATTTTTTGCACTATTATTGCTATACATTTGAGTTGAAGAAATGTGCCATTATGTTAACGTATTAGATAATATCCAGAGAATCAGGTCTTCTTGGTCCTTCTCGTTCCTACGGTTAAATATCTGAGTTTCACTGTGCAGAGTGACGTATCTGCTGAAAAGTGGAAAGTTTCTCAGTGCTCATTGAAGACTCAATTTTAAAGGCCTACAATCATGATTTTTGGCATCACAAATAATTTTATAGTGAAGTAGGAGACATTTTTTACCCAGTAGGAAAACTAGAAATTAAATATATTTGCATATTCATAGTTTCTGGGATTTTTTTATGAGGGAGAAGGAGGTGATTTAAAATTAGTTATTTTAAAGATAATTGAACTTTTTTTTTCTATTAGACACAACTCCAAACTAGTTGTAATGTCACAATTCATGCTCAAAGGTACACATCTTAAACTTAGATTTAAGATGAGAGAAACATTATTTATTCAAGAGATTAATGTGAAACCAGCCTTTTAGTGTCAAACCCTGCACATACATCATTCTGCACAGTGAAATATTCAACCGAAGGAACAAGAAGAAAAATATATTTTTGAGTGGAGAGGGACTCCCTCTCAGACAAGTATTCCGCGTAAAATGTGTCTTTTTCCTCCTCCAACTACCTTTGCTTTTCCATTCATCTCCTCCAGCCGTTACAGAGGATAGAGAATGACGTGGAGCTGCTTGGAGAGCACCTGTCTTTGGGTGCGGGTCTTCACTATCCCCCTGCCACCCACCCAGCCCTCACCCCACACTCCACACAGCTTCACTTCCTCTCCCATGACCCCCTACCACAGGAGTTCTTCGGAGTGGTGAGTGATGAGAATAAATAAATAAATAATTAATCCCTTCTTTTGGAAAAGTTTTTATTGATGCACTCTGCAAAAATGAATGATATGACTTGTATGTGTTGTGTGTCGTAGTCCTATCCAAATTTCATTCCTCGACGTCTCCCTGGGCGACGGTACCGCTCGCAACAGCCACTGCCACCTTCGCCTTACCACCCCAGCCTCCTGCCTTACTTCCTGTAAGTACATCAGTAAATGATTGTGTCTAAGAGAAGACTGTTAAGAAGAAAAGGTTGCATTTCTAATTTTTAAAGTTAGTAGATGACCTTTTGATATGTACTTTTGAAATTTGTAATCAACTGCATGATGTTGATGATTTTGTTGCGTGACTAATATTTCTTTAGTTTAAACAGACAAGGAAATTAACCAACTGTCGTCCTTATGAAAATCAGCAGTTTTAAGAATAAAGATGTCTTCTTAAGTCTGTAGAATATGATGTGCGATTCCTTGTCATCACCTGTTTCATATCAATATGAATGCTATCATACCTTCTATTTGTAAACCTTTGACAGAAAGTTAACAACTACACAGCTTAGTTGCTTAATTACTTACTGATCATCAGGAGTTCTGTGTTAAATCTCTCCCTCTGTAGCTCAATGCTGCCAGTCCAGCCCACAGGTCCTGCAATCAGTCTAGAGCTGGATGTAGATGATGGAGAAGTGGAAAATTATGAGGTCTGTCCTTTTGAATGTTTTTATCCTTTTGTCTATATGTTTGCTTGATGCAGACTCTGATCGTTGGTGATGTTGTTGATGTTTTCATTCACAGGCCCTCCTGAACCTCGCTGAGCGTCTGGGAGAGGCCAAACTCCGAGGACTGACGAAAGGAGACATTGAACAGCTTCCCTCCTATCGGTTCAATCCTAATAACCATCAGTCTGAACAAACACTGTAAGTTCCTTTTAATGCCACCATATCATCAGATGTTAATAGTGAAGGCTCTTACAACTAAATTCCCACTTTATTTGATCATCTAAATAAATTAAGTGTCTTTCCTAAATTCTGCCATCTAATCAGTAACAATTAAACCTAAATGTGCTTTTGGTTCCTGTTTGTTACACAAGTAGTTTCTTGTGTTGCCATACTTGACCTGCTAATACCTATTGTGTTGCAGGTGTGTGGTGTGTATGAGTGATTTTGAGTCCCGCCAACTGCTGCGAGTTTTGCCCTGCAGCCATGAGTTCCACGGGAAGTGTGTCGACAAGTGGCTGAGGGTAAGTAATCCTCCCATAGACCACCGCTGACTAACACTGTGCTTACAGATATGTAACCCATGATTTAGTCTATGGCTTATTACACATTGTTTGGAGGTGAATTTGAGTCTCAAAACAAATGTATCACATAATAGCACACTGATGACTGTTTTGCTGCATTTGGAGACGCATTAGTCGTGTATTTATTGGTCATTTAATGTCAAATCAGATAAGGTTGTTACAGCACTGTCTCAGATGTTTCTAAAACATTGTCTTTATCATGAATGGACCCTAAAACCAAGGCCTATAAAATATCTATTCAAATGCTTTCATATATTTTGCAGCCCTTGATATTATTTACAAACATGGCTTCCCATATACAGTGTTTTTGAGGCTGTAAAAATA
Source organism: Scomber scombrus (assembly GCF_963691925.1). Taxonomy (NCBI): domain Eukaryota; kingdom Metazoa; phylum Chordata; class Actinopteri; order Scombriformes; family Scombridae; genus Scomber; species Scomber scombrus. Next base: position 15,266,065 of record NC_084978.1, read on the forward strand.
AAATAAGCTCAAGGGCTAAAAAAATACGAAAATATTGAATTTGAACAGATATTTCAGAGGCCTTACTTTTGGGATCCAAACATTAATTAGACAAACTTTGAGCAAAATATGAGATGGTGCTGCAGTCACTTATCTGGATTCTGTCTGACTTGACACATAATGACCCTCATTGTCTCTAAAAGAGAGAAAACTGTTTTTGGTTAACATCACAAACACACTCTCTGTCCAAGTGTGTGTTAACTGAGTGACACAGGCACCTCTTAAGTATACAAGTGTTGTGAGAATCGGACGTCACAAACGTTAATAAAATGTGTAAACCACATTAAACTCCAGGACAGGAACATCTGAAAAAGCTGAACACATACCTCAACGCGTGACTTCCCACCAAAAATGCTAAAAAAGACAAACATGAAAACACATCTTGTGTCTTGTGATTTACAAGCATGAGATGATGCCCAAAGCCTCAGTGTGAATTGGGTTATCAGGAATACAAATCACCAGTATGAAATCTGTAGCCAAAACCTTTCTTTACAGGGAAATCTAGTATTTAGTTAATGTTCTAATGTTTGAAGATATGAATTGCCTCACAAAACCTAACTTTTTGTTTCATCTCTATATCCACAGGCCAACAGGACGTGTCCCATTTGTCGGGCGGACGCCTCTGAGGTCCAGAGAGACTCGGAGTGATCACATGACGGAGCCAGACACTCAGAATTGTCTGTCAAACACATTCAGCACTGTCTGCTCCTGATCTAAACATACACACACGTGTGTTTGTACACACACCCACATATTGTTTCCTCTCCTTTTTGTGTAGCACTTTCTGCCCCTTCATTTTTTAAGTTGTTTCCATCCACTCTCCCTTTTTGCATTCACCCTCCTTTTTTTCACATGCATGGAGGCTCTCCCTTTTTGCATTCTCCCTCCTTTTTGTTCACATGCATGGAGGCTCTCACCTCTTTCAGTGAATTACCTGTCTGACCCACTGTGTGTGTGTGTGTGTGTGTGTGTGTGTGTGTGTGTGTGTGTGTGTGTGTGTGTGTGTGTGTGTGTGTGTGTGTGTGTGTGTGTGTGTGTGTGTGTGTGTGTGTGTGTGTGTGTGTGTGTGTGTGTGTGTGTGTGTGTGTGTGTGTGTGTGTGTGTGTGTGTGTGTGTGTGAATGACATCTGAGAGTTTTTGCTCCCACGAGTGACTGACTTAACTTCCTGTTTGTACGTTTATGCACTGTCTGTCTGTATGCATACTGTATGTATGTTATAGACTTTAAGCCTTTTCTCTAGTTTGACACTAAGGGTCCATGCTGCCACTATACTTCTCGGTTGCCTATTTGATCCGCTTGTTTCAGTAGAGTATTATTATTATTATTGTTATTAATTATTATTACTATTACTCGACCATTTTAAGTGATTGTTTTCCTGCCTGGCAGTTACCTCATCATTCCGGTTTTGGTCATCATTCATTACAAGCGCTTCACAGCACTACTTTGAAATTAAGCACATTAAATATATTTTCTTTTCCTTTCTTTTCTTAGCAAAAATAAGTTTGTCTGTGACTTTGCAGTGGCACATGAGATATATATATAAATATATACATATATCTATATATACTGTATAAATCTATGAATATCTGTATACCAAATAAAAGGCTTGATATGAACTTTTTAAACTTTGCATTTTGAATATATATTTTTTTCTTAACAGCAGATTAAGAGCTAGTGCTGGATTTATATGTTAGATACTAAATGAAGGTGGACTACAGACTAGTGCTCCACAGGTTTTGGTCTGGTGTTGTGATGGCTTCAAACAGCCACTAGGTGGTGTCACTGCTCTTCCTGATTACCATCACTCAACATCTGCCAAAGTTGCGGTCCTAGACTAGGACCGCAACTTTGGCATCTGGATATATATATATATATATATATACAATATGTTTTTTGCTAACAGTAAAGATTTTTATTGGATTTATTAAACAGAAAATGCACATAACAGCCTTGTCGCAGAAAAATACGTTTGAGCTGCCATTTCTGATGAAATGACACAGCTGTGTCTTTAAATAGTAACCACCCTCCACAAGGATACACAGATTGTTTTAATCCTGAGTTCTTGATGTGTAGCATTCTCCCTTCTGTAGGTATTAAGCATTCCCAGCTTCAGTCTCTGAGGTTCTCATCTGACTCTTGACTCCACTGTTAAACCTGTGCGTGCCTCTAAAACAACCACAATAAATAAATCTAAGGAAGGGGGCATGAATGAGCAACTTAAAGAGCAACTAACAATATCAATAGTGACGCATAATAAGACTTTATTAAACCTAAAATATGAAGCAGTCCATTTATGGAATCATTCAAAAATATATAATGTACTACAGTGCATTACATAGCTTAAATACATAAGATGAATGATTAAGGTAAACTTAATAAAATAAACAAGTACACTTGTAAGATTATGATTATATATGAATCTGCAAGTGAAAGAACCAAGGAGTTGGAGCAATCAATCAAAGACCACCTTAAACAACCTTATGAACAGTGAGTGTATTATCAGAGAAATTCCCCTTTAAACTTCAATAATATTAAAAAAAAGCAAATAAATGTCCTCATATGGTTGGTCTACACAGGCACTCACAGCTTGTGCCTGATTCTCCTCCGTCACTTGCACGTGTTTGTGGCCCTGACCACACACAGATATTTCCCTAGCAGCGCACACCTGTTGTCTTGTGCCTTTTGTTGATTACCAGTTATGGGAGCTGTGTTGTTGTACATACTAATACAGTATATTTAACAGGAAATCTGCAGTCGAATTTGAAAAGGCAGATGTCACCTCTAGGCTCTGCAGATGAAATGGCTGCAGTTTTGAAAGCAGCTTGCTTGAGGCACAAAGAACACAAATGTCAATGCTTTTCACTGCAGACAATTTCTAGAGCACATTTACAAAGAATGACGTAGGTAAGGATCATTTTATTATTCATAGTGCCATTCTTCCTGATAAAGACAGGACCCTATAAAGACACCCTTTTTTTTTTTTGGTGTAGTTTTTGTTCACTTTCGACTTGTTGGTTTTGTGCTGTTGCCAGTAAGATTTTATGTCAAATGTGTTTTCAGTCAGTCATAATAATAATAATAATAACTTCGATTTATATAGCGCCTTTCAAGATACCCAAGGTCGCTTTACAAGAGTGGGAATAAGGGGGGTAAGGGCAGGGTGGGGGTTTAGGGAGGGTAGGCAAGAGAGAAGAGGTGTGTTTTGAGGTACTTTTGGAACTGTGACAGAGAAGTAGCGGAACGGATAGGAGGGGGCAGGGTGTTCCAAAGGGTAGGGGCAATTGCACAGAAAGCCCTGTCACCAAAGGTCTTGAGTCTGGTGCGGGGAGTGCAGAGTAAGTCCTTGCTGGTGGAGCGCAGGGACCGTGACTGGGTGTACGGGTGGAGGAGGTCGGTGATGTACTTGGGTGCCAGTGAGTGAAGTGATTTGTAGGTGAGGAGGAGGATTTTGTAGCTGATGCGTTGTTTGATTGGCAGCCAGTGGAGTTTCTTGAGGATGGGGGTGATGTGCTGCCAGGGCTTGGTGTGGGTTAACACCCTGGCAGCTGAGTTCTGGACATACTGCAATCTGTCTAGGGCTTTGTTGGGGAGCCCAGACAGGACACCATTGCAGTAGTCCAGACGGGAGGTGACAAATGCATGAATGAGGGTTTCGGTGACTGAGTCGGTGAGTGACGGCCGGAGTCTTGAAATGTTACGGAGGTGAAAGAAGGCAGATTTGGAGATGCTCTGGATGTGGAAACTGAATGAGAGTGTGGGGTCCAGGATCACGCCCAGGTTCCGCACTTTGGGAGATGGGGAGGTGGGACAGCCGTCGATGACCAGGGTGAGGTCTCCAACCTTCCTGAGCAGTGGTGCTGGGGCCACCACCATGAGCTCTGTCTTGTTGGTGTTGAGTTTCAGAAGGTTGTTGGTCATCCAGGTTTTAATATCGTGCAGACAGTTGTTGAGTTGTGTTGGTGGGAGTTGTGAGGAGGGCTTGGTGCTGACGTACAGTTGGGTGTCGTCTGCGTAACAGTGGAAACTGAGTCCATGGTTGCGGATGATCTGACCGAGGGGGAGCAAGTAGATGGTAAAGAGGAGGGGGCCAAGGACAGATCCCTGGGGGACACCATGGTTAACTGTTGCAGTGGTGGAGTAGGAGCCTTGCAGAGTGATGTATTGTTTACGGTTGGAGAGGTAAGACTGGAACCAGGAGAGAGCAGTGTCGGTGAGGCCAATGAGCTCAGAGAGACGGGAGAGCAGGATGGGGTGGGAGATGGTATCGAAGGCAGCAGAGAGGTCAAGGAGGATGAGGATGGAAACAAGGCCGTTGTCTGCAGCAATCAGGAGGTCGTTTGTTATTTTGATGAGGGCGGTTTCGGTGCTATGATGGGGTCTGAAGCCCGATTGGAGAGGTTCAAAGAGCTCATGGTGGGACATGTGATGTTGTAGCTGGGCAGCCACTGCTCTTTCCAAGATCTTGCTCAGGAACGGAAGGTTGGAGATCGGACGGTAGTTGTTGGGGTCATCTGGGTCCAGGCCTGTCTTTTTGAGTGTTGGGGTCACGGCTGCCAACTTAAAGCTGGAGGGTACCACACCAGAGCCAAGTGAGGCGTTGATGATGTCAACCACCGGGGGGCAGATGGTGGGGAGACAGGCCTTCAGCAGGGTCGTGGGTAGTGGATCCAGACTGCAGGATGAAGTCCTGGCTTTGGTCAAGAGGTCGAGGACTTGATCAGCATCCAGCAGGGAGAAGGTGGAGAGGCGGCGCTGTGGTGGGCAGGCAGAAGGATGGTACATGTCCTGCCGAGATACTGTGGCCGGCGGGGAGGGTGTAGATGCCTGGAGCTGCTGGTGGATGGTGGCCACTTTCTGGTGGAAAAAGTCCAGGAACCTGGAGCAGAGGTCAGCGGCGTCGGAGGGTTGTGAAGCGTCGGGAGGGTCAAGAAGGCGGTTGATGGTGGAGAAAAGCATTTTCGGATGCTTTTGTTGGCTGTTAATAAGTGTGGAGTAATGGACTGTTTTTGCCTGGGTGAGAGCCTCTTTGTAGCACTGGATGTGGTCTCTGTAGGCTTCGAGGTGGACAGTGAGGCCGGATCTTTTGTGAAGCCTCTCAAGCCGGCGCCCCGTGGACTTAAGCCTCCGCAGCTCTGGGGTAAACCAGGGAGCGGGGCGGGTGTAGGAGACCAGTTTGGTGGTGAGTGGAGCAACAGAGTCCAAGCTGAGGGCGAGGGCGCTATTATAGTGTTCCACCAAGCCGTCAGCAGTGCGGTTAGAGGGGTGGATAGCGAGGTTGGCAGCTAGGGTGTTAGCCAGCGTAGGTATACACACACGCTTTGTGTTCCTGTATGTGATAGACCTTTTTGTAGGCTGCTTAGGGTCAGTATATATATGAGTCAGTATATGTATATATATATTTAGTGTATATGGTATATATGTATATAACAGATTTGTCTTTAAATACAAGATGTAGTAGCCAGATTTCTCTATTTGACTGCTCAACAGTAGTCAAAACACACAGTATACAATAATGTAGATTCATGCCCTCTAAAACTTCAAAAGTCAGATAATTTCAGACACAGAAGAGTGTATATATTTCAAGTTTTGATTAAATGAGAAGCCTCTTGGCCTAAAGACTCCCTGTCTTCCCTTCTTCGTACAACTGTTTGTCTCCTATCTCCTTTCAATTCCTTCTTATCCCCTTTAATCTGCCATTTCTCTGCTTCAATTCCATTCAGCTGGTTTTACTCCTCATCCTCCTATCACCTCCCTTTTCTGATTTTGTTTCTTTCTCCTCTACCACTCCTATCTTTTCCTCCAATGACTTACTTTGATCTTCTTTCTGCAGTTTTCCTCCTGCAGTGTCTCTCTTCCACCCTTTTTTCTCCTTTCTCACCACTCTGTTCCTTCTCCTCTGCTGTCTTTTTACTTATGCATCCTCTCTTCTTCCCTCTGCTGTGATCACCACCCACTCCTTTAACCCGCTTCCGCTGCAGCACAGTGAAGTAGAAGTGATGGGGGATTTCTGCCTAAAACTGTCTGGCCCATTACTCAGCTTAGGGAGCAAACAATATTTGTCTTGTCTTGCTTTCTCTTTCCCACTCGCCCATCTCTAATTTCCTGACCAGGGTTTTATGAGGCCATAATTTGCCTAAACTTTGACAGCAGATGATCCCACTGTCACTTTAAGATGTACTGAAAAATGAAGAAATGACCGACAACTTTGGCAGTATACAGTTATACATCTTAACTCTCATATTCACATTTACATCCTCTCCGCAGTGTAAAATCTTCATGGTAGAAACCCTTCATTTTTGCATGAAATTGTCCACATAACTTTTCCTTTTACAGTAACACTGTAGCTGCCAACAGGGTTCCCACTGGTAAAAATTATGGTTTGAATGTTTAGCTTGGTAGCTGCACTGCAGTCACTCGTGTCTGACTGTCTATCCTCAGGCTACGCCCGGACTGTGAAGAAGAGGAACTTTCTCTAAGTCAGTTGCAGGTCAAACAGAGGGGAAGACGGAGCAGGAGAACAAGAGCTAAAAACTAAGACTAATTTCTCACATGAATTTCTCTGTTTTTGCGCATGCTGCTTATTGTTTCTATAAATAAACTTTCTGGAGATCATTAGGGAGGTTGCCTAAACTGCCTCTGTAGGCTATTATGACTTCCTTGAATCACTTTTACTTAATGTAAAGCACTGCTCTGCTGTTTTGTGTGTTTATACAGAACGTGTGGTTGCGTGTGTTTAAGACATTTTTTGAACAGGACAGTTTAAAGTGAAGGAGCTGCTGCTCTGGACTGGTTACAGTGTGAAAATAAGAGCCATGACATAACTGCTGACAACTGCTCAGGGCAAACCTCAGGCACTGTGTGTTTTATGTATATCTTTGTATTCGGCTTTTTATTTCAGCTTGAGAACTGAATTGTCACAGTCTTAGAAGAACATTATGATTTGTGAAGACATTTTGGTCTGTTTTCTCAATGAATTGTTAGTTGTCAAGACTTTAGGGAGGTAGAAAAATGACAGATAAGAGGTAACAGTTAGGCTAAAGACTCAAGATAATTAGTGTAAGTCAGTGCAGCATACTCTATTTCCTCTGTGTGCATACAATCACAAATCAGACTTTACCAACCAAACATTTATTGGATGGCCAAATTGCTTCTACATGGAAAAACCTCCATAAACAATTCTATGGTCATACAAAATTAGAGACCAATATTGCAATGATCAGGATTTACAATAAAAAGTGCTTAATTTCTCATCTTTTTGTCATTCTTCAGTCTCTCCTTTCTCTGATTTTCGAACCAACAGAGAAGCTTTTACACCTTGGCTGTTTCTGCTCCTCTTCTCCAGACAGTCCACCCTTTTTAATGTGCAAATGCAAGACTGTGTGTTTAAGTGTGTGTGTGTTTCTCTGTCGTGCAGACTGTCCCAAGCTGACAGGCTACATGGATTCTCCATCCTGCTTTTATATAAAAAGAAAGTGAGGGCATCGAGCTCTTCCCACTTCACTTCTATTCACACTCATATATGGTACACACAGGCTCACACACACATGTGCACGCTCGCACACGCTCTATCTTCTTTTTCACTGTCTACACACGGACGCACTCAGCAGTGTGAGGGTTAAATGTGGTAACGTCAGCAGGGCAGGTTGTTCCCTACCTATCTCCCAGAGTGAAGTGAGTGTGTGTGTGTCTAATATTTATTTCATAGGGATTTCCCCCTCTGCATGATGGGTGGCTGCTGGCCATGTCATCATGTTCTGAGCTGTCAAAAGCCATCACTGTCACTTGTGGGACATGAGGTGTGTGAGAGAGAGACAGAATGAGGGAGAGACAAAATGGAAACAGAGAGACGGATAGAACTGGGGTGTGTGTGTTTGTGTGTGTGTACACTTATGTGTAGATAGGTGGAGCGGAAACAGTGAAGTACTGCAGGCTCAGTGGGAGTGGCAGCGTCAGGCAAAGGCTTTCCATTTGACACAATTAGTCTGCGAGCAGAGGCGAGCTTGGAGGCAGAGTGCACCACACATGTTTGTGATATATACACACTGTGTGATATACTGTATGCACTGTACATGGAAGACAGGATCCTGCAGTCCTCTTCCCAGTCTACTGGGTAATTTTTCTCTCCCGGGAATTAGTGTTAGTCCTGTAGAGAGGAGCAAAGTTTGTGAAGCCATCATTGTCAGTTGTTGTTTTTTTTTAGTTTACAAAGAGTTTCAGTCCAAAATAGAAAAAACTATAAAATCATGCCCCCTTACACTGGATTTTATATTTTTATTTCATTTGAAATTAGATTAAAACACATTGTATGAAACAGTTACAAAGTAGATTACCTTAAGTACTCCTACTTATCAAGGATTAAACTCTTGGATCTGTTCTGCAGGCAGAATATGAAGATAAGACAACTATTGATATGTTGCTAAACCAAAAAGATTGCTAAATTTCCTCCAGTGTTATACATTACAGTTTGATTGTTGACACGGAGATCTGATTATGAGAATTATTTAAAATAGTTTTCTTCATTTTGGGACTCTAATGTTTGAAAATGCATTCACAGTATTCTTCTAAAGGCCATGCTTCATTCATCCTTGCTGAATCATATCTTAGTTTATTTTTCTTCATAAGGTTTTAACAAAATTCCACTTTCATTTTTTCAGTCTAAATCTTAACACAGGTCCACACCTTATCTTTATTCTAGCCTCGAAACAAAACTTCAGTCCTGACAATGAACTTTCATCTAATGAAGACTGGCAAAAATGACTTTACACTGCAAAACTGCCCTGACTCAGAAAGTGTAAATTGAATTAACTAGGTTCTCACTTTGATGGAAGTATAAGAGCCCACCCACTCATGCCTCTATGAATGCACACACATAACACATAAATAAAAAAAAACAAAAACAAAATATGCAATAAATGTGACTGATGTTCTAATACAAAATTATATATATATTTGTCCCTTTGGTTATCATTTTAAAGCCTCAGTGGCTATGGTGGTACATCAGTTATCTCCACTGATTTGATATTATTTAAGAGGCTGAAAAGCGCATCTGATGCCAGCTGGCTTGATCATTTTGTCTGGGGGTCATTTTTTGTTCAGGGGTTTATGTCAGCTCTTGCCAGTGCAGCAGATCAGTCCACAAAACACAATTTATTGCACTCTGTTTATGATGCCTCTAGGGCAACTTTTTTGAGACAATGAAAATAGAAAGGTATGGCACTCTGTCTCAAGGAGGATTGGTAAACAGGTATAAGTGGCAAATGGGCAAATATGAACCACATAGGTTACCTCCTGACAGTGATGATGGCTCCTGTTTGTGCCATGAGTCAAATCAATTCTATTTATACAGCCCAACAAATTCCGGAATTTCCAAAACTAATTTCTGAAATCGATCATCAAACTCTATAATTAACTTAAACTTAAAAAAAAAAAAAAAAAAAAAAAATTTGTCACTTAGAGTCTGCACAACAAGCTGTAAAGACAACACATTACATATCATCACCTTATAAAGATGATAGCCTACGGTGAAGATAGCAAACAGTTGCCTATATTTATATATATCAAGGAGACACAGATCAACATTATTATTTATTAATTTTAGTCCACCTGATGAACATAAGTCCAATATTCACACTCATTTCAGCTCTGTTTTCATTCTTTGATGTAACAAATAGATGTAACAAATATAACCAAATATGACCTTCCTCCTTAGTACACAGCTCCAGGTACAATTTTGAAGACAATAAGAGCATGTGCTATGTGGCCCATATAATCTTAAATAATTGAATAAATAATATAAAAGCCCACACTGCATCATTGTCACAGCTAACCTCAGTAAACTGTTGCTTTCTGATAGTCAATTAGTCACTCAAATATTGCATTCAATCATTTTTCATCTCGTGAGAGCTTTGCAGAATATAAGTTTGCTACTTCTCCTGGCTTTGTTGTATGTTATATATGAACAATGTTATCTTCAGCGAGAGCTCAATAGGTTTTGAAGAGGCCTAAATAATCATATCTGCATTAATAAGACAGTAGATTATTACTGTTTGGGACATTTTTTCCATTATTGATAATAGCTACAACAAACGTCTCCAGCCACATTCAAAATAGGGACGCTACAGTCCAAGCATCTTTCCCCCCTAGGCTACCAGGACGCCCCACAGTAAATGATTATAATAATACTCATGGCTGTATAGAAATATGTCATATAGGTTGTAAACAGATCAGTGCTCAGTACATAGTAAGTGTGTGTCTATGTGCAACATGAGTGGAATTTATCTCAAATGAAAATAAACATACTCATTTAACCTAGAGGATCAGGGGCAGAGCTGCTGTCTCTACAACTCACATACAGACCAAATGTAGAGAGTATATTATATACTATATGTACTCAATATCCATATGCAGTGGGTTGTCGAGAAAAAAATCTATGAAAAATGTGAATATAAAGAAACACATGGTTATCATGATGGATATCAAAAGACAGAAAAATGTATTTTGCTTAAAGCAATAGTGCGAACATTTTGAAACCATACCTTTTGCACAAAGACTGGGAGCGGGAGGAGAAAACATCTAGCCTGTGTCTGTCAAATGTAATAAAATCAGTTTACCAACACCTCTACTGCTAACTCATTAACATGTTCCATTGTTATATCATGTTTAATCTGTAGTAAAACATTTAATGATGATATGCTGTTGATTTCACAGGCAGTAACGAGCTATTATAATTTCTCAGCCGAGCATTTTCTGGAGAGAGGTATCAATCTTCTCATCTAACTCTTGGCTAAAAGTAGAAATGATGAATCAGTTTCCACATTTGAATTGTTTAGCATAATTCCATCCAGAAATTCATAAACACTGACTATATAGTTTGTTCATGTTGTTGAATACAGCACATCTGCAATTTGTGTCCACTTTTGTGTGTCTGTTTATGCATTTGTCTTACCTATGTGTGAAGATGGTGTTTGTGTGTGTGGTGAACACATCATTTCAGCACGAGGTGTTGGCTGCAGGCCACACAGCAGCCTGAGTCAGGTCTGCGGAGGTCAGCCACAGACTGAGTCATGGTGACATAACACTGTACAGGGTGCAAACATCTCAGTCAGAACTTTAATTGTCCTACTTTTGGGGACATTACATAGACTTACATTAATTTTCTGGAGACATATCCAAACTTTAACTGCTACTTGCCGCTGTCACTGACCCCAAAATCAGCTTTTTCCCAATTGGGGAAACAGCTTTTGCCCCCAGTTGGACAAGCTGTCCCCAATTAACTTGCCTTTAGTCTGAAATTTGCCCCCAAAAGCAGCATATGACAGATCCCCTCCACATACACATACACATACACATACACATACACATACACATACACATACACATACACATACACATACACATACACATACACATACACATACACATACACATACACATACACACATAGACACACATAGTTCTATATTTTCCAGTTGCCTTCCCCTGCAAGGCATTGATGTGCATGTGTGGGTTTAAGAAGACTTTTTTTTAGGAGTATGATGTCGCCTTGCTGGAGGGTTAGAGCCCAATTCCAGCATTTTTAAACATCGAAACAGCAGAGTTTTTCAGTGTTTTCACTACTTTTTATTAAGCTGGTAATTTAACTGTAGGGAAAGTAGTTAATCTGCATTCATATTTAGTCATTTATTATTGTAACTATATTCTAATGTAGCTAACCCTAAATACTGTTGTTACATCATGTTGGCAGTATTTCATTTACTACCATGACAGTACAAAGGAGGAAAAAGTCAGCTGATATTGTGTAAATGTGATCTAAATCATGAACATGCCTCACATCATAGAAACCCCCACAGTGAAGCACCAGAAGTCTGCCAGGCTGTTTTTCGGCAGTGACTTGGACTGCGGCAGCAACCTTTTCATGCTCCAACTCTGACCTATTCCATGGGGCTCATGTGTTCCACGGCACACTGTATGTTCTGCCCCAGATAATTACTTCACATCTTGTTTTTTACGCTGTGGTGCAAACTAGGTTCAACCTATGGGATCTGAGCTGATCTGTTTACATATGGCATAGATAGCAGGAGGTCTGAGGTTTTAACTAGGCCACTCCTGTGCTTCTAGACTTGTGCGCCATTCTCCTTCTGGTCCATCAATTTAGGAAGACTGACAAATGAAAAAAATGTGCAATATGAAGCCAAATTCAAACTGTTGAGGGTGATTGGTTTGCAACCATTTGAGTTACTTTACTCTGCAAAAGCAAACATTAGAAACTACATTTTGAATATTGAAAAAAGTTAAAAGATGTTATACCAGCATTTAATTCGGCACATAACTGTTGTTTAACTGTTTATCATGTTTCTGTTCTTTTGCAATGGAGGCCATTATCATCAACAATGTTCTCGACTCATCTGAGGATCTCTTTTCTTACCGGAGGCATGTTTAGTGTTGACCAGCTGCTGCTGTTTTGCAATCCAAGCATTGAAAGTAGAAGGTGAAGATGCTGCTTTGAGCCATTTGAATCCACTCACCTTCTATTTAATTCAATTAGCCATGAGTGAGTAACCAGCCATGTAAAAGACGGATCCACCCATAAGTCTAGCGTTGAGAGGAGAAGAGTCATTCCAGGGAAAGAGTGACTGTATGGAACATTTTATTATTCATGAGTGTTCATGTTCATGTAAGTGCACCTGGACAGATGAAACTTAAAGGCACACCTGCATCTCAACCTATGAGAGTGGATAGACCCAAACGTGTGCACACAATATTGCGAGCAGAGTCCCTCCAGCCCATCCAACCTAGTATTTGCCACTTGCAAGGACAGTTTACATGACTGAACACTGTGCAAGTCGATACATGATCTTCTAGACCACACTGTGGGTTTTTAATTTAAGCTGTACAGCAGAGATATTTTAGTAGGAATTTAGTACTGGGTTACAGAAACAACCCTACGTTGAATTATATTCAACCCACCATTTTTGAGTGTATACAACAGTTTAGAAATCCGACTCTGTCTGTGAAAAAAAACGTCCTTATCTTCGTTTTCTTATCTATAGAAGATAAATTATAACAGCTGCTTTCCCTCGAATGTATTCAGGAAGCCACCATAATCTCTTTTTCCGGGGAGTTTCATTTGACCATATGAAAGCTTTACCACTGAGTTATTTAGAGGTTTTATTATGGCAGGGATAGTAGTATTGCAAAGTATGCACAGCAAGTTCAATACATATATTCAAAACCTGAACACTGCATTGAAAACATGGATTATGTAAATCACTGATCACTGATTCAGTCAGTATTGTCATATGTTCCTCCAACTGAAAACTAGATTATAATATAATTGAATGCACAGTTGTGTATAATGCAGAATGAATATTGATTATTGAAAAGTAAGATGTTAAAACATTGTTGTGATCAACATAGATTCACTTTTTAGAATCGAAGAAACAAAATTCAATAGTGGTTCAGCCTTCATCCATGATTTGATTCACATTTGATGAACAAATGCTGAAATGCCAGCTGGGTATTATTAAAAATTACATTTATTGTTTTTCTGATCAGAGTTGGAAAAGTCTTGGAGGAAATGTGAGGGAAAATTGTGTTTGTTGAAATAATGGAAAGAAACTAAAAGATCCTTAAAATGTGGTGTTCAAAATCTGATTAATATTCATGATGAGTATGTATGAGTATGTCATATTTTGGAGGGAGCTTGGCTGCTACATCTGTTTAGTTTGTTTCCTTTTCATTTTAACATTTGTACATCTTTTTGGTTTTATTCTGATTGCAATGAGTCCAAACTTAAGTGAAAGAGAAAAAAAAGAAATAAAGCAGTTTGATTGACAAACTCTACTGAGTTTTACTAATTTTTCAGTGACAGTTGTGTTTGCTCCTCTTCACTGTTTACCTTGTTAGAAACAAAATGAAGGCTATTGAAAGCTAGCCTACTTATGCCTTCAACTGTCTCCGTCGGTCACATTTCAGGTCGTAGTTGTCTGACCAAAATATTTTAACAGTTAAAGAAAGCTTAAGGTTACTGAGTGACACTGAGTGTGTAGGGCTCATTCAGTGGCAGTTCATTATCCAATCATAGATGTTTCCTAAAATCAATCAACAAATGGAGGAGTTTGCTATCCAAAGATGTTCATATATGTGATAAAACACCAACTCTGAAATAATTTCAACCTCCATTTTCTGGTTTTCCTTAAGTATCTTCCTCTTCATTCCCCTCACTCATCTCTGGGCTGGGAGCATGTCTATGTCACATGAACATGCTGGATTGTGTAACACTGTCATATTTCTTCTACAGTACATGTGCGTGGGGTCCAGGCTTGTCAGATTGTTGGTGCCTCTGGATTATATGCAGTGCTGAATCTTCTTGGCCTGCAGTAAAGATAACATGAGAGGCTTTATATGGAGGAGGGCTGCCACAGAGACAGCACAGCCATACATGTACACACCACCCTTCATACCCTCAGCCCTATAAGATCATTTAAAAATTTGATCAGCCAACATACTTGCAGTTATGTGGTTGAAAATGTTTACTCTGATGGGAATTTTTCACATCATCAAAGGTTGCACAGACTCTGATGCTTTTCAATACATAACCCAATAATAGGAGGGACTGCATGTATACTGCACATGTAATTCTGAAAATTAAACCACACTAACTCATTGGATTTTCTCACATCCTAGACTTTCTTAAATTTTGGGGGCACACCTGGGACATCCACCTTCCCTTTTTAACATTACAGAAGACCAAATGAACCAGGATGTGTCAGAGCAGCTAGGACACTTTTAAACAGTTTGGAGACATACTCTAAAAGACTGCAGGCTCTGTCAGAAAATTTAATTGAGTTAAGCCATGATAAGATTCTTACAACTTTTCCAACATTTTTCTCCCAGTAGGGGTGTCTATGCCTTTTTAATTTAAGAGAGATGAGAGGCAGAAAGACAGGGTATGTATAGGACTTAAGAAGAAATAAGGAGGAGCACTGAGAGGCAGATGTGGAGATAAGAAGGAGGTGAAAAAGGCACCATGCATATGAAACAAAAGGACATGAAGCACACCAAGAGTGCAAATAAAGGAGACAAATACAGACCAAAGGCAAGCGACAATAGCAAAGAACACATACCATCAGTAGGAAGATGAGAAACATGTAAAGATAGATGATGATATGCACTTATCACTGCACATCCGGGAGGTTCCATCATACTGATTCTGCCCCACTGGAGCAGGACAATGACAAGCTGTGACAACCTACCAGCCTGGAATTTAGAAAGCCCCATCTCATACTGTCAGTCCAAGACACAAATGCCCCCTAGTGACATGAATTTATGATAACATTAATGCAGTGGTGGAATCGGCCACTTCACCGGGACACACTGTGTCTGACTATGCTGCCTGGAGGCAAACAACCACACTGTAAGATGAGAGGGAGAGGCTGGTGAGGAGGGTCTTTGGAGAGCGGTAAACTAAACAAACTTAATCCACTCAGATGATAAACAATATGGTGATGCGCCTGTTGGAAAACAGATACACATGTTGTGAGGTTGCTGTCAACCCGAGGAGTGTCTGGACGAGGAGACACAGGGTGTAGAGTGTGTTTTTGTGCGTGGGTAAAGAGAGGATACGCTACACACACACACACACACACACACACACACACACACACACACACACACACACACACACACACACACACACACACACACACACACACACACACACACACACACACACACACACACACACACACACACACACAGCATGTGCAGTACCTATGTTTAATTGGATTATGATGACTGAGTGGCTTGGCTTTGGTAAATATCGCATTATCATTGCTTTGGGAAGAGAACTGCATGATGATGTATGTATGAAACACTTCAGCATCTTGATAACCAGACTGAACCAAAGGTATGCATATTTATACTTCTGTCAAATGAGATTAAAACCTTCAAAATGAGGAGAAAATGAGGAGAAGCTACTATTTGCATAGACTTGCTGTAGTGTATACTCACACAGGTGTTTTCACTCGCACAGGCTGGTTGGACCTCAGTCAGGTTGAAGTAAGGTGGAGCTATTCTGCAATTTATGTGAGATCTCTAAACACTACTGTATGTGCTGATGCTACCTTCATGCTGTAGTATAATAGTACAGATGGAAAGATTTGCATGTTTATGACTTGTGAGCATTCACATCTTTAGATGACTCAAAATGTGCTCAAAATGATTTGAATTGATCATGTACTACATGTATTGACCATGTAGCAACATTTAATTTGGGTTTAACTAGCTTGTAAGTCAAATGTTGACTGATATAAGGCATCTGTAATTGTTTGCCTTTTCAGGAAGTTTTGTATTCGTGAGCATAATGTTGGATACATCAGAGCTTTTCGGAAACTCTACAACTTTGAAACACAATAACCACCATATGGCAGAGGCATGAAATCACATTATTAGTGTAGCGGACACTGCATCGATACGGCTCAGAACATCATCTGGTCAGAGTCACCTTTGACCCTGGGATGAGTCAATTGGATCAGGTTTGATATAGAGACTGACATGGTCTCTCTCTTGGACAAACAAAGATCCATTAACATTCCATGGAGCAACCAAAAGTGACAAGAACTACATAAAAGTAATGAAAGACAGATTTTGGTGCTTCCTTTGGATGTCATTATTTATCGGTGAGACTTCACTAACCCTTTCTTCCATCAGATTAGAGTCACACAGACCGCCGTCATAAATTATGAGACACTGAACATTCCTAACTTTCCCCTCTGTGTCTCCTGAAACCACACAGAGCATGAAAGTGAGAAAATGAGTGTTAAAAGCTTAAACAAGAACGTCTTAGTAAATAGTATTGTTTAAACAATACCAATTACTTATATCAGTATCAATTACCTAAAGAAACCTCCATTGTAACAGTTATTACAGCGATCACAGATAAATGGATATTTGAAGAACTGTCATTATACTTTCTCTTTTAGTAAACACAAACGTTAGTATGAGAATGTTACTTAATATGAGAAAGTGTTACATTGATGTTATGCTTACATTATGGTGATAATCAATTATCTATCATGGAATAAGTAGAATAACAATGTGATCATGCTTGATCATATTAATCATTTTCAGGTTTTAATGAATAGCAGCTTGATGAATCAAGCTGATGTCATATTAATGCCAGAATGATAAATCCTGTGTTCTGTGTTACTATGTTATAGTATGCATTTTATAATCAGGATTAAATACTGAATGAATGATGATGATGATGAAAAGTTTCACAGTAAAAAAAGCTGGAAATTATATCTTCAAAGTAGCTGTGATAAACCTGATTGGCTGACACACAAGCCCTCCCCAGGACAAAACCCAGCTGAACCCATCTGCTTTGGCTTTTGCTTGATTTGACTTGGCTGCGTTGTTTCAGGTTTTGCATTGTCCATCTTTTCTTTTCTCCACCTCACACATTCTTACCTTAGTCACCTTATCTTATTTTAATCTTTAGTCATTCTAATTGTAATCTAAGTTTTTGTAACCTTGTAACTTTTGTCAGCAAACGTACAGAGAAAAGGCCCTTTAAGTAAACACGTCATTAAGTTTTGCAGTCAGCCTGTTTTTGACCCTTTTTGAGGATTTGACGTGTGGCCAACGCTGAGGTCTCTCCAGAAAGTTATTAAACAGTGAACTAGTTAAATTGAACTTTTCCTCCATCTTTCATCAACCTGCAAGAGCTTTTTGGGCAGACAAACGTCTGTCAATCCTACGACTCATCGAGACGGACAAAGTCTGCAGACAGACAACCACCGGACCAGGCAGTCGGAGAAACGCCCAGCCGAACCGGACCATCCTCACAGCACCCCGCCCGGACCTGTGACGCTCTCTGAGATCTTCCACTTGGTGTGCGTACGCGTGGTTCTGAAGGACGGACAGCTGAGGCCCTCCATGGATGAAAGTAGGATCCAAATATTGCTTTAATCAAGGGTTGATGTCAGATCGAGTAATTCAAATTTTTAAAAAAAGTAAAACTCAGTAAAACTTACAAGTTTTCTTAGTTTCCACATAATTACATATCCTTCATTTAAATTCATCATTCACCATCATCTTTCATTCATTTCGCTATATCGAGTAACAATCTGTTGAATTCATATTGTATTGCAAACTCGTCATTACATTTATTTATAAATCATTTATAGTAGTGTGTAGTTATAGTAGTGTGTAGTTAATAAAATCCATAAAACTCAATCAATTGTGTATGTCTATTCTTTGAAGTGATACAGGGGATCTATTGAACCGTAAAGCCATGAACTTTAGATATTTGACTGATTCTGAAATTTCTTGATTTATTAATTATGATTTATTGAATAAAAAGATTTATTGGACACACAAAAGTCCAATCAATCTATTCTTTCCGGAAAGTTTCCGGTGGTGCCCCTGATTAGATTACGAGAGCTAATTTAATATCTTAGCATTTCCATAAATCGCTACATTAGTAAGAATAGTGGACTGACAAGGAGTGCCTTGGTAGCAGCACATAACTGTTATTATTAGGGCCCGAGCGGCGACTGCAAGTCGCCTGGCGAAAGCCCTATTGAAATTGTAATGTTTATTATTATTAGGGCCCGAGCGGCGACTGCAAGTCGCCTGGCGAAAGCCCTATTGAAATTGTAATGTTTATTATTATTATTATTATTATTCTTCCGACATTTCGTGCCCCAATTTCGCCCCTTTTCCCAAATGCGAAAATGCTTATACTTTTGCACGGACGTCCGGCCTCATCCGAAATTCGATATTTTTGGGTGGTCGCACATGGTTGACGCAGAATGGCGGAATAGCGCCCCCTACAAAGTCCAAAAATGCCCATAGGGAATTTTGCTAACTTTGTCCTATGCTCACAAAATTCGGTACACATATGTATTATACCCACATATGCAAAAAAGCCTCTTGACCTCATGACCTCAACCCAACAGGAAGTCGGCCATTTTGGTTTTGATTTTTCCCGCCTAAAATTAACTCCTCCCACAGCGTTCGCCCGATCAAGTTCAAATTAGGTACGCAACATCTCCAGACCTAGCTTAAGTTGTGCTCTGCACATCCGTAGGTCAAAGGGCGTATCTGCCAGGGCTCAACTAACTTTGGCGTGCTCGCCATGTACATACGAGTGGCTCTCACGCCCACATACTTCATCCAATCAGCTTCAAACTTGCTGGACATGATGATGGCTCCGCCCTGAACGTCCCGATATATTAACTTCCCACGTAACTCATAGCGCCCCCCGGTGGTAACAGGAAGTTAACTAAGATTCATTAAAATTACATACTTTGCCCCATCAACTTCATTCAGAACCAGTTGGTGAAGCTACATTATGAAGACTGTGAAGCTACGAGTAATGGCGTCTGTGTGGCGACGCGGCGACCATCAATTCCTCGCCATGAAAATACGTTTGGCTTTTTGATGGCTTTATTGAACACGTATCATCATGAAAATTGGTACACAGGTCCAGGGTGCCGACCTCAACGTCTCCATTCGCTCATAGGCGATCTCACTCGTGTCGCCCCCTAGTGGAAACAGGAAGTGCCATATTTTACATCATCATTGTGCGATTTCCACAAAACTTCACATGTGTAATCACTGTCCCACCCTGAACGCAACCGCTTGTGTTTTGTTACACTCTACTGCCCCCTGGTGGATGAACCATCAACCTCTCATAACTCCTTCATGCTTTGTCCAATTCACTCCAAACTTCACATGACTGATGAGTGGCCGCCCTGAACACACCAGAACACACCAGACCATATGTGTAACTACCTGTGACTGCCACCTACTGGATGAACGAAACATTGCATTTTTGGCCTCCTTCCAGGTTTTTTCTCACTTTCTGCTTCACGCCACAGCCCCGCCATGCCTCAGGCCCCACGGTGGCATGGGTGAGCGAGGGCCCGCCATCGCTGCTTGCGGCTTTAATTATAACTTATTATTACTATTATTTTTTCTTCTCAAAATTGCATGTGTTATGAATGCTTAATGCAAATTACAATCCACATGTTTTTGTTTTTCATGATGACTCTGACAATTTCTTCCTGTTCATACAGGTTTAAAAAAACCCAAAAAACAATTAATTAAGTTTTATATGGAAGCCAACTCTCAAAACTTTCCCACAAGTGCTGAAAGTCTGTCCCAGAAAGAAAAATATATTTGCTTACAAATGTGGGATTATGTAATCATGATGTAACTTTGATAAACAATATACATTTGACTTTAATATTTTACTTATCCCAAACAACTTTTAAGTCTCAGCAGGTATTACCAATATAACATAGAAATGAAAGGAAAACAATGGCAGATAATCAGTCTAAACTCTTTAGGTGTGCTTTGAAAAATGGTCAGCACTGGTATAAAGCTGCCACAATTTGTACTTAATGGGTTAAAACATCCCCAACCACCATTATAGGTTTCAAATGTCATTATAGGAAGGTTTATTTTGGGTAAATATTGAGGCTGAGTTGTTATACTGGAACATGTACAGTATATGTGCATGTGTGTGTCTGTTAATTTGCACATGAACACAAGGTAATGTTTATTTCCCAGTTATCAGATATGTGATGTACGTAAGCGTGGAACAAAATCCTCATAGATTTTACCCTTTGTGTGTGTGTGTGTGTGTGTGTGTGTGTGTGTGTGTGTGTGTGTTTGTAATGTGTGTGTGTTTGCTGCCTGGCTCTCCAGAGCTCCAGCCAACCCCACAGCGAGCTCTAAGTAGTTCTGATTAAATTTGGCCTCCCTCTGCTCCTCTCTGTTGCTTTTAGAATGCAGAGATTATGTTCATTAGGAGAGACGGCCGGGGACTTTGGGAGGCGAGATGCTCGCATGTTGCTAAAGTGTGCTGTAATGGGGAGAGATAGGAGGGTAATACAATTTGGTTACATTTGGGCATTGTGACTAGGGGTTAATTTTATAGACTGTGTGCGTGAATGTATGAAATATAAACTGCCATGGTTGTTTTGGGATGGAGTAAAGTTTAGGTGGGTGTTACACCTGGTCCCATAGATTCTCTTGGCTGCACATTAGAGGAGTCACATTATAAAGCATTTGTGCAGACGTTTGGCTCATTGCTCCAACTCAGGAAAACTGCATGTCTCCAAAAGCTCCAGCAGTACAGAGCAGCTAATATTTGGATGAACACTATCTTACTGTGTTGGGAAATATGCTTTATTAGAGAAGATTGTTACCACTTTCTTGTTTGTACAGTAATATTAAGCTCCCAGCTGCCAGAAGCTGTCTCAGTTTTGGCATGAAAACTGGAAATGGGGAAACAGCAAAACTGCCATTGTCTCAGTAATGGTAACAAAATCCACCCACCAGCACCTCTAATGCTCATGAATTAACACTTCATCCTTGAACTGAAGAAGCTGTTTTTTTACAGGGCATTATGTGCTGGACGATGGGAGCACTAATTTTGTAGATTCTCCACAACATGATGGAGATGATACGGCTACAGAAAGTCACTGTTGACTGATGAAATCAACAGTGAGCTTTAGCAGTGCGGGTGGGCAGACTTTGTTATCTTTAGACAGAGATAGGCTAGCTGTTTCCTGTTCCTATTCCAGTAACAGTTTACTCACCTTTTTATATACAATGAATATAATATCTTCTTCAAAAATTGACAGCAGTCGACCTCCCCCTTCTTTTCTTCACAATTTGCAATGAACAACCTAATTTTCTGCCTCCTACTCCCCTTCTCCCCTCTGTCCTCTCTGTGAAATAAATAGCCGGAAATCCTGAAGCACATTTAAGGCCATGTCTTCCTCGTGCCCTTTCCCCTCCTGACATCACCAAAGGGATCTCTGGGGCAGCTATACCGCATTAAAGCGGTTATACTGCATTAAAGCCCCAAGGAAGCCTACAGCCTTTACAGTCTCTCTATCTCTGTCTCTGTCTCTGTCTCTCTCTCTCTCTCTCTCTCTCTCTCTCTCTCTCTCTCTCTCTCTTTCTCTCTCTCTCTCTCTCTCTCTCTCTTCTCTCTCTCTCTCTCACACACACACACACACACACACACACACACACACACACACACACACACACACACACACACACACACACACACACACACACACACACACACACACACACACACACACACACACACACGCACCATGAGCCTGATAGCCTGATCAGACCCATGACCTGCCAGATGTGTCGGCCTCACCACATCATGAATGTGCAATAAGAACTGTCATAGCCACCGTTGTTGATCTAGTGTTATGCCACAGAGGCTGCGGCATGTAGTTTCTACACAGTTCGACTCTCCATAACCTGACATGAAGCTCATGTGAGCTATAGAGCAGAGGCTGAATATATTTTGAATGGGAAAGGCAAGTTTGATTCATAGCAGTTTGGGTTTGTTATTGCAGTGCCTGTCTTTGTGTTTGTGACGAATCTACTGATAATGATGCATGATTTCACCCTCATGATGATTATGTCTTTACTTCTCAGTGACCCTGCTGCTGAGGTTTTCCATGCCCCTCCACACCCCATATTCAGAGGATCAAACATCCCACAAAAATCATTAAGTTATCACATTTTCTGAATTATTTTTATTTCAAATGGCTGCCAAGACGTAAAGGATTTCACACGTCATGACCCCGACGCTGCTCCCACATCCTAACCCTGACCAGCCTGTGACGGTAGGACTCCTTGCCAGAGCTGCAGCCACAATGTGCTTAATGCAGATAAGGCCTTTACTGACGACCTGCTTCCACACAGTTTCAGTCTTTCTTTTCATCTATTTACTCATACTTTAACAGATTACAGAGCCTAGAGAGACTAACTTTTCCTATTTGTAGTTTTAGCCGAAGCTTCAACAAAACTTTGTTTTTCTGTAGCTGCTCCCTTCATTAAAGTGTGTTTTAATCAACTTTAACTTAAAACACATTTCAATTAAGGCATTCTCGTTTGATTGGGGAAGATAAAGTCGATTTTAGTGGCTTCTGGTTATTAAGTGAGTTCCTTGGGGGGGATTTCTAACTGTTATCGCTTCCTGTTTGTTGTCACAGATGTCAAACTCGGTCGATCAAGACGGTAGAGAATGAAACTGACGCCCGACTGTGGAGCGCGCTGGGCGGGAGGGCAGTGTGAGGACCGGGACGCTTAAATCTTTTATCTGAAGAATGGCCGCTTCGGCGATAACAGGATTGGCGTATCCCCACTAGCTCCTGACCCATATTCCCGAGGAAAACGTTGTTTGCATTGCTCAAGAGGACGAAGAAGAAGTACGGGCGACTCTGTTCTCTGCAGCCGGTTTCTGCTGCGCACAATCACAGCTCCAGGACCAGCGGTGGAGTCGGTGCGCTCTGGCAGAAAGCATCCTTCCTCCTCATCTCTCTCGGCACAGACAGCAGTCAGAGCTCCTCTCCATGCCTCCAAGCCGGAGCTACCGACCATCTGCGGAATCCTTTGCAATGATACCGCTATAACCAACCTCTTTTTTTTTTTTTTTTTTTTTTTAAATTTAATTTCTAAAATATTTTTATTTCACTCTGTACTCAGTTACTTGACGCACAAAGTAGAAAGGAAAAAAACGCAAGCAAGAAAGACTCTTCATCTGCAAGTTTTCGTGTGTCTGTCGCACTGGAGGGGAGGAAGCGATGGCAGCCCCGGTGAAAGCAGCGTTGGCACTCCTGGTTCTCACCGTGGCAAGTGAGTAGTCCTTTCAAATCCTCCCGGTACGGGACGGGACAGTGGGGTTCGTACTTTGCGTATGGGGCTTCAGCCAAAGATAGGATCACAATGCTTTGAGGTGTCTGTTGTGAAGTAGCACTGTCTAAATGGGGTATCCATGCCAATTAATAGTGGAGTCTATTATGAAATTAAACGTCAGACATTGAATGTTACATCACATGTGAAATTTGCAACTCAGTGCCGCTCCTTTAGGTAAAGGCTTCTGTCAGTCTCTTTAATTGAATTTTAGGAAATGTTTTAGCTTAATACAGGATAAAGCAGGCCAGTGGGGAGAAGTAGTGGCGTTTCCGTGCGTCAGATTTCTTTGGCACGTGATTTTTCAGCAACTTACTTGTCTTTACACAACAAACCCAGGAAGTCAAACTGGAATTGGTTTAAGTGCACACGGGTATATATATATATATATATATATATATATATATATATATATATATATATATATATATATATATATATATATATATATATATATACATAGAAAAGAGATGATAAACAAGAAGAGTGAGAAGAGTGTCTTTGCCTGTCATTTAAACGACAAATTCAATAACTATATCTTTCTAAAACCATTTAGCACTGTGGTCTTCTCACGACTCAATCAGTTGGTTCTAATTGTAGATCAACATGGGCATTTAAATCTACTTGATGAAATAGCATAATGGTAGCTAGCATAATGGTGTTCTGTGGTCCACACAGCGCCTAATGACCTGCAGGATGTGCCAGGGCCCTCTGATGATAAACAGTGGTAGCTAAATGGACTGAATCCAGAGAGTCAGATAACCTTAATTTCTCTCAGATGATGTAGGAGACTTTTTTTCTTTTGTTTTGATTAAGTGAAGCAGTTTAATATACGAGGAGCTCTCCATGGTCCTGAACCGGGCTCTGAGTGAGGCATTGGTGGAGGAGCCCACTCAGGAGCTGTCCATGGTGCTCTGATTGGATCTCACTGTCAGTGCAGTGCATAATCTGCTGTAGCACTCAACAGGCCAAACACAGGACTTCATGTCACTGCTTTCTTCAGTAAAAATAATTAGATTTTTAGAATGTTTTCCTCTGCCATAGCAAATTTGAACATGCAAAGGAAAAGAGATTGTTGTACCTATTTAGCTTTAGTGAATTCAGGTTGGTCTAATTAGCAACAAACTCTATTTAACGACACAGTTGAACACATTTTGATCTAATTCATTATAAATCAAAGCACTGATAACTTTTTTCCCAGCATCCTAAGCTGGACGTTTTTCATTAGAAATAAAACGTGTTATGTGCAAATAATAGAAATGTGGATCAATATGGGGGTGATAGCCACATTTAGCTTCATTTCTAGTAAAACATCCAGGCTAAAATGACCCAGTCAGTTCAAAAGAAAGTCACCCTTTGTGGGAATATTTTATGCAGTTTTGATGTTTTCAAAAAGAGAAACAAAATCTAGTTGATCTGTAACCATAAAACAAAGATTGTATTTATTAATTAAATGTGTTATTAAAATAAAGCAGACATACACTTTGGGAATGGGGGAGTGGCATTATGCAGATGGTCAGGTTTTTCCTGTATTTGTTTTCATGCCCTTTTGATGTTTCCGCTCTCCTTTCGTTCCCCACTTCTGGATAATACTAACTTAAATATAACTCTTGCATCTTAAATACAGTAACCTCTCAGAGACTCAGAAACAGTTTTTGAGCAACATTAACATCAAATTCTCTTTTGTAAATCTTCCTTCCTTCCTCACTACTTTCCTTGACCCCTTTATGCCATTTTTAACAGATCCAGAACAGAGGCGTTGCATGACTATAGGTCTGTCACTCCTATCAAACGTCACCCTGGCTGCTACAGTAAAAATTCAGGCAGCCACTTTGCTTGGTTGCATTCTTTTGGTATCAGCTGCATGCCATATAAATGCGCTAATGTGTACTGCAGCTACCCCAGATTAGATGTTTTGCTCATTAAACACTTACACAATGCCTAGGAGTGCAGAAGGGGTGGGAGGTGGAGGGGGATTCACACACTATCTAGATTTAGCTTGTTGCATGAAAACCCTCAAATAACCCTGGCTCTGTGAGTCTGTAGCCCCTGGGTGAAATTTTCTGTGTGGGTGGGTGGAAATTCGCAGCTCTAAGTTTTTTCCTGGTGTTACTCAGGCTACTGCTGTTTGGTCTCACAAGTTTAAAAGCAGCTTTCTCGTAACTGCAGATGCGTGTGTTCAGTCAAGATTGTGTGTCATCAGTGAGTCAACCCATCACAGTAAGCTATTATTCAGAGCGCTGGGCACTTGATTGAATGTCGCTGCTCTTTGAATGAGAGAAACAGGGATGCAGATGAAGAGAAGAATGCAAGGGTGGGATGCATCAGGTGTACATTTACTTAGAGGAAACTGGTGCACACTAAGTGGTTAAACATAAGAGTGGCACAGAGGGAAGCCATTTGCCATTGTTTTCCTGCTGTACTCATCCTGCACATGTTCCTGTCACTGGCGAGAAGAAAGGAGAAAAGCAGGACAGAAAGACACGAGGGAGGGGTTGTGACAGATAAAAGAATGGTTGATTTTATCCTCACAGACATAAGGATTATCTGTGAAGATAAAAAGTTAGAGCCAAACGTACAACACAAACCCCATGAGACACCAAGCAGTACAAAAAACTCTCAGATGCATATCTGCATACTGCCTGATAGTTTTCGTGAGCAATGCCAGATATCTAGATGGTACTTGACCATGTGGTTGTGGATGCATATGAACAGCACATGGGTCTTTAAAACATGACTGACTTGGGCAGTGTGCTGAGCAAAACCAAAGACAACTGAAGCCTAAATTGTTTGGCCTCAGAAAGGACACCCCAGATGGTAAGACACTGAATAATTTACTTTGTGAACCTCACTACCCTAAAAAACAACCTACCGGATGCAGAATTTGGATGCATTTTCTCTCTGTACTCTGGACCTATGGCACAGCTTGTCTGCATCATGCAGACACTGAGAGGATTATTTATTGTTCTCTTACACATTCTGTATGTTGTGAAGGAGACTGTGTTGATTTCGTCTCGCTGGAAAAGACCAGGAGAATAATCTTCGATTGTGTTTGAGTCTCTGTGCTTGTGAGATGATGGCATTTTTATTTTAGCGTCAATGAATTATTGAGGTGTGGAGAGTGCAGTGAGGCGGACACCAGTGTATGTGTGTGTGTGTGTGTGTGTGTGCATACATGTGTGATGAGACCTGCTGGTAGACTCCCTAATGCTCTGTCTCTACTTACATCAACTTCATACACATCTCATTTTAGCCTCATCTACCGTTTTAGCATTTTCTCTCAAACCCAGTACCTTACATCACTCTCAATCTATACTGTCTTGCAATGTACTCAAGCCTCTCCAGTAGTCACCTGAAGTCCTTTGTCGTGCACAGTTTATTCTTTTTTTTGCTGGCTCTATTTTTATGCCTCCTCCATTTTTAAGGCAATATGACATATCTTATTTCTCTTAGAGCAAACATAGAAAAGCAAAGGCTGAAGCCACTATAGTCTGGACTACATAGCATGGAATGTTAAAGATGTGTATTTCAAACCAATTGCATTTCATAGATCTCACAAGAAACTCTGTACAGTAAATATGTGTATGTGTTGTAATCTTTGTCTAATAACATCTTCAATTTTACTCTTTCAGCTAATTGCCACTAATCAATAATTGTTCTACAGTTCAAGAAAGTTATGAATGTTATAAAATGTTTTACAACAAAAACTGCTCAGTGGATCAAATCAAAACAGTCAATCAAACAATTTAGCTCAGTATGATTTGAGAACAATTATAAGACAAATTTAGTTGGTAAAGTTTTAGTGCCACTGTTGTCATGAATGGTGGCAATGATTTAGCCTCAATCAAGCAGTGGTTTGTAGAAGCAGAGTGTGTTTTTCTGAGGAACATTATCCTACTGAGATCTTGGGCTGAAGGTGTTTTTAATATGTTGTAATTTGAAAGACCATACTATATATGATTTAGTTTTTCCTAATAAAAATGGCAATATCATTACTTTTTCAGACTTTTTCCTTTTAATTAATTTTAGCAGCACAGAAAATAATTATAGTTCATCAACTTCTTACATAGGTTCCTCAGAATACTGTACATTTAATTGACCTGTTAAACCAGTTGCTCCTGGGTTTTTAACAAGGCCTTAATCCAGTTAGTCAGATACCAATGACAAATAAAATGCTGAAAGAAGACAAAGAGGAAACCCAACAGGATTTATAGAAAGTGTGGTCTCAACTCCCAGGCTGCCAAATCTCAAAACCACACCAGTTGCTTTTAATTAATAAAATAAACCTTCATTTCATTACACCACAGTTTGCACTCGAGTTGCATATAAACAACCAATTGTTGCCAGGCTGTGATCAGATGACTCACTGTGATTTCCCAGGAATCATCAACATAATGCGGCATGATCCGACTTTATTTTATGAGATGATTATAGTAATCTTAAAATTGTTCTGTCTCACACTCCTTGATGTTGCTGTTGTTTGTTTTGTGATGTGTGTGTGTATGCTCTAATGTCCTCTTCCTCTCTCATGTGTATCTGTCTCTCCTCTCGGGCTTATCCTGATAGACAGAGCTCTGTGTCTCTCAGGACGTTTACCCTCAGGGTTTACTGTCATGTCATGATTGCTCAGATGTGTGATACTTCTCCTGTCTTGTCCTCAGATGGAGGCCTGCTGGAGGTTCATGCAGAGTGACCAAGTGTAACATATACCTCTTTAAAGTACAGTGCCTATTCATTTCAGTTTGATCCTGACATATATCAGAAAACATTCAAATCATGAGTACATATTGATACAATAGCTGGCAGCACTGATACAAAATAGAGGAAATAAAGTGCCAAAATAAATGCGGAGCAAATATAAAACTAAAACTGCACAGTTTTGAGATGTCAGGGCAGACATGTATTGCTGATGTCAGATCAGAAGTGTGGGCAGAGCTGTATGAGTATGTTTGACCATGCATAAAATTCTTGATTCGGACAGTGTCAAACTCTTCAGCTTAAAGAACCAAAGGCAGTTAGAGGATCCAGACTGTCTACAGGCAGATTTCTTGGAACCAGATCACCTCCAAAATCTAATTAAGATTTTGCCGGTTCAAAACAAATAACTACAAACAGACGTCACCAGCTGCACATTTGATACATAATAGTTTTCTCCGTCACTGAGACGTAACCGTGAACTGTTCCTACACCCGACTGCATGAACACTCCATTTGCTGAATTGTCACTGGTCTTCAGAATCTCGAATGCTTGTCTCTAGCTGTAAAAATCATTGCTAAAAGCAAGCTTGCAAGATGAAGTCTGGCAATGTGAGGCTTAAGCTCTACACTACATTTCATGAAAAGGTTTTAAAGATACAGTACAGACTGTTCCTGACAGATGTTTAGACAAAACATGATCAAGTTAAATCCTGATCTCTTTGGTGAGTTTGTGAATATCTAGTGAATTATCTGTGATCATTCAGGTGGTTGAATGTATAGAGAAAGCTGAATCTAACTGAAGAAGCCTTTTGGATGAATAGCGAAACATTGTGAAACATCATTTAAAATCATGACACTAATCCCTAAGTGATGATGGTGTATTTTGGTTTTTGTTACTGATATTTGGAACAACTCAGTTAAGCAATGGGTAAACTCAAATGCATGTCTCACTGACAAAACAGACAGAGCAAAAGCAAAGTCAACTGGGTCTATGATGAATGTCAAATTTGGTATCAGACAGGCAATCAGAACAGGGAAAGGGGCATAAGCTGGCAAGCAAAAGTCTAAAACGGATGAAACAAGGCAGCCAGACAGCAGATAACGGGACTGGGTTTGAACTTGGCTGTTCCAGCTCCTTTCTGTGTGGAGCTTGCACGTTCTCCCCGTGTTTGTGTGGGTTTCCGCTGAGTGCTCTGGTTCCCTCCCACCATCAAAGACATATATGTTAGGGTTAGTGCTCTTGTCAATGCCTCTGACCAAGGCACTGGCAAAAGAACTGGAGATGATCCACGGGTACTGCACTGTGGCTGCCCACTGCTCCCACAGTATGTGTGTATTGGAGGTATGAAATGACACACACATTCTTAAACTGATGGCAGAGGCTGACATGCAAGGTTTCAACCTGCTCATCAGGAGGATTTATAATGCTCATTTACAAATATGCATTCACACACTGATGGCACAGCCTTTGGGAGCCTGCAGGAGAACTGACAATCTTCTGGTTACCTCCTGAGTCACAGCTGCCCCAAAAGGAGCCATAAAAACATCTCTAGAGTTAATGAGATTACTCAATGTATGTTATTTATTAAAGATAAAAGCAGAACTCTACTTAAGTGGAGTAACTTGATGTACACTGTACTGACCTCTTATCTGTCTTTTGCATCCTCCAGTTCATAATGTGCTGTACTTGAAAGCCACAGCCAACAGTCATGCCAAGAAAAGTTTATGAATTACAAACAAGGCTGTCACAAAATGCCTTCCAGAAACCGAGGGACATAAAAACAAAACGAAACATTACAAAAACAAAAGAGAAGAGTAAAGAGTAAAAGGCTTTCACATTACTGAATATTCACCCTGTCAGAGGGACAGCACATCCTTAAGTACCCTCTATAGAGAGCAAACAGTTGTCCTACTGACTTTCCCACAATTTCTTCTTAATTGAACAGTTTTCTTTCTTTCTTTAAAAAAAAAAAAAAGCCAAAAGAAAGGACTGGATTTTTTTCACAAGTTTAAAATGTCTGAAACACTGGCAGAGTGTTTTAATCACACTATCACTGAAGCTCTGTGACCCAGACAGACATTGTTTTGTGTTGATTAGTGAAATCAGCCCTACAGTGGCTGTGTGTGTGTGTGTTTGTGTGTGTGTGTGTGTGTGTGTGTTTGTGTGTGTGTGTGTGTGTGTGTGTGTGTGTGTGTGCTCAAATGTTACTCATTATCATCATATTAACTGCATATTGCGTGCATTGTCCACATGCAATGTATGCATCGTACAAGAAGAGACAGTATGTGTCTACTAGTGAACCTGGCTTTGAATTAGATAGGTATGCAGTATTTGTGTAAATATTTATATGTTGGCTGTTGCTAAGTGCGCAATTACATCTGATCTGTTCTTGAGCATGCAACCAAAAAAACACACGCACGCACACACACACACACATACACACACCAGAGCTGTTCACAAGTCATTTTTTACAAGTCCAAGTCAAGTCTCAAGTCTTTGAGCTAGAGTCCAAGTCAAGTCTCAAGTCTTTGAGGGTCAAGTCCAAGTCAAGTCTCAAGTCTCTGGTCAAGAGTCCGAGTCAAGTCTCAAGTCTCTCGCCAACACTAATTCAAATTCAAATTCTGACCTTAGAGCTGTACAATCTTTCATCCTGATCAGTTAGCCTTGCGAGCACCTGCCCATGTCTGTTTTTGTGGTGTGCTGTCACTGAAGTTTGTATGTAAGTATCTGTTTGTATGTTGAGATGTCCTCTCCTGAAACTGTTACCAAATTTACCTTCGGCTATTACCTTGACCTAGACCTTGATATAGGACAGTATGAAAATGTATCAATGGTAGGTTCACTATAGAGAATCTACTGCAATGTGATGTGAAGAAACATACACTAAGAATTATTTCAATTCCATAACTGTATTTTCTTCAACAAAAAAATATTTATATATATATATATGTATATATATATACCTACCATTGATTTTTTTATAAAATGACCATAGTTAACGCAACGTTGTGTTTTTTAATAATTAGTAGCGGAGCCACTAAGTTAGTGGCACTAAGCAGTGGTTTCCTGTCTGAGCTTTCAAAATAAAACCTTTGCTATTGTGCGCTTCTTATTATTATTAACAAACAAATTTGGGGCTTGTCAATTACGGGAGAAATGACGGGAGGGCGGCGGGAGATGGTTTCGAAATATGGGAGAACCAGGGAAAAACGGGAGTGTGAAGGCATTGTATCCAAACATAATGATCTGAGGCACTCCTGCTGAACTTATCGCACTCGCCATTGTCAATGTCTGATACTGAAGATGCGCGCTTCACACATAGCGCATGCGCGTGGCATGACGTTGGTGTTTACATCTAGCTCAGAGCCAGAGATCATACAAAAAGATGAATGACAGATAAATAATGAGAATAATAATAATAACATGAAATAAAAGTTGTTCGCGAGTCTCGAGCCTCGAGTCGAAGTCAAGTCTGAAGTCTTTTGAGGTCGAGTCCAAGTCGAGTCTGAAGTCACAGTTTAGTGAGACTTAAGTGCAACTCGAGTCCGAGTCGCGAGTCCCCAGCTCTGACACACACACACACACACACACACACACACACACACACACACACACACACACACACACACACACACACACACACACACACACACAGTCTCATTACTCTCATTACACACTCATTACATCTGAGCATTTGCAGCATGCTACATCGCTACAGTTGGTGAGACCTCACAGCACGAGATTTAAACATCGCTTCACCAACTAGCTGCTGCTCTGGGCATGCGTGTGTGACTCTGTTAGCGTGTTTGTTTTCCCATTAGGATCCCGTTCAACTATACTAATAATTCATGGTTCGTCAACAGTGATCAGGAAGTTGGCAAAGGTCCTAGCTGAGTCCTTTCTTTTGTATCACTTATTCTTTTAATTTCTGCAATGGCGGAGTAGAGGATGTTAAAGCGGCAGGTGCCCAAATTCGTAAAAGGATTTTTTAAAATAATAAAATAAATATATGCCTGGAATGATTACTTTTGCAACACTGTTGAAGGCATATTAAAATGTATGCATTTAAAACAAACCCATGACTGAATATTCATCCTGCAAAAAAGAGCCATAAGAATCATAAACAAAACTTCTTACAGAGAACCAACAAACCCACTCTTAATCAAACTGAAAGCACTAAAGTTTAAGGATCTGGTTGACTTCAAAACTATTCAAATCATGTACAGAGTTAAAAATCAACAACTACCAGACTGTATTCAGGAGCTGTTCCAATTGAGGGAAGGTAAATACAACCTAAGAAGAATATCTATGTTCAAAAAACAATTAATGAGGACAAATGCTAAATATCATTGCATCACACCACAAGGAGTTAATCTGTTGAACAACTGTACTGAAGAAATGAAAACATGCAGAACATTACACAAGTTTAAACAGATATTTAAAAATAACACTTTTGACCAATATAGACAAGGTGAACAAAGAGGTGGACTGGGATAATTTGACTAGAACAGCTCATTGCTTCATCCTACACCCATTCGAACATTAGATATTTATTGTTTGTTGTATGCCTGAAAAAGGAAAGGAGAAAAAAAAAGGAAAAAAAAGGAGGAAGAAAGAAAGAAAAAAAAGAAAAGAAAATGGAAGGAAAATATATGTGTGTGTATGTATCTGTATATGTATACTGTATGTATGTATATGTGTATATGTATATATGTTGTTGGTTTTTAAAAATGTCTATTTCTATTTCTTTTATCTTTTTGCTATAATTTTTGCCGTAAACCACTGCCTATTTGTTTTCGCTATTTTAACATGTTTGAAATAAACTTAACTAATCAAGTTGGTTCAAACACTCCTATATGACAGCTTATTAATGATAGATGCGAAGAAGTGTATTTCAGTAAATTCTCCTCACGTTAACCAGCCCGACTCTTATCTACTATAGATCTTTGACTGAAGCTCAGCTTAATGCTGCTGACAAGGATGCACTCCGTCTGGCTGCATGGCTGACTCTATTGTTTTCATATTCATCTCTTATCACCTCTCCATAGAAGGCCTATTTGCCTCAGTCATAACATGCAATAAGAAGTTGCTGATATTGTATGGCTCAGATACTATTACTATGTGCCAACAAAGTAGTTTATTATAATTCACATATCATGTAATAATGCTGTGGCTTGGGATACATCATGCATTTAAGCCACAATTCTAGATAGCTACACATAAGCTTCAGATAATGCGTATTAAACACTGGTTTATGAAAGACAGTTTACATTCCTTCACCCCTTCACGCCCTCCAAATATACTGAAAAACTACAGAAAAATGTGCTTCAACTAAACTTTTTGCCTAAAAATATAATGGAATTTAGTGAATAGTTAACATTCAACATTCACGTAAATGTAGCTGCATTTACTGTCCTGATGCACACTTTCACCTGTTGAGCAAACATAACACATACAATTTAAAGAAAGAAAGGACTATAATTAATGCAGACCAATTTGATGCTAGAAACTCAGATTCATTTAGCCAACCTTGAACGCGCCTCACTGACTGCTTGTTATATGCTTGTTACTTTATAACTAACTTAAACAACTTGGAGAAATATGTTACATGACAGTGTCCATACCTGTTTTACACTAATACTAACATACTAAGATACATTTTCTGTCAGCTTCACTCAGTTGTGGCACTGAGTATATTGTTGTGTCACGCATGATGTTGCAGGAATAATAGGAATCTATTTATTTATTTAACAAAAAACACCCCAAAAGAGGAGAGGTTTCAAATAGGCAGGTGCTCAGCGCCTTTTGATGTCTACCTATTCATGTTCCTAAGCCACAAAGTGCTACGTAATACTCAGAATAAGGATAAATTAAGGTAAGAAGATTCTCCAGCTACACCAAATTTTCACCTCTGTTGCATGTGCATATTAGATGCCAACATGCATCTTTTGACACTGCTCAACCCTTCCAATGGTGCTTTAGTCCTCATTAAGCCTTAAGGTGTTCACAAGGTGTTAATTGTGCA
This sequence comes from Scomber scombrus, assembly GCF_963691925.1. NCBI lineage: Eukaryota > Metazoa > Chordata > Actinopteri > Scombriformes > Scombridae > Scomber > Scomber scombrus. Next base: position 15,300,573 of record NC_084978.1, read on the forward strand.
ATTACTTTATAACATTAGAAGCCATGTTAACTTGTTCAACTGCACTCAAACATACAGTGTCTAAAATTTTAAAATTGTGATATCTCTTTCAGATATGATCCATCCCATTGGACTGTAAAGCTGGAAAGTTGAACACAAGGTCACAACTAATACACAGTTTATAAAAAGCTGCTCTGACATGGACTTCTACTTACGCACAACTGAATGATAGAATTGAGTCAGTGGGATATCTCGCTTTTCGTTTGGCCCCAGGTGTCTAGTCACCATACCTAATCATTTGAGACAAACACATTATGCAATGTGAGGTACCCTCAACACCCTATGTTAGTCTGATATGAGTGCATCGTTTCAATACTCACTCCACTGAGATGATCAAATTAGGGAAGTCAAAATCAGAGAACTGGAATGTTTTTTAGAGGCTGTGGTTTGACATTTTTGGTATGGCATCCAACAGATTACATAACAGCCAGAGGATATTTTGGCCTTATGAAATAGAATAAGTGTGAATTATTATATGTAGTCAGTGAGGCTTTGACAATGGAATTGCGATAGATATGGGATATGTTGTTTTCAGATTTTAATATGAAGTACAGCAGTAGATGCACATTCAGCTTAAAATGTGGACAGACAGCCTCACAAATATTTTCCAGTTTAAAGGCCTTTAAAAAAGCCATCCATGGTGACATCAGGATAAGTGCTGCATTCACATGATGTTAGCATTTTGGATAAATGAGTAGTACTTTTCTTAGAGCATTAAACGATTGTTTCCCCCACTGGTAGGCTTGTAGTTGCACCAGATAAAAGAAAAATAAACCTAAATTAGCTATTTAATAATGTTACATATTTGTGATGCTCCATTAATAAGCATAGTATTGTCTGTTGATGTGCAATAAGAATGTCATTAAAGTGAAGTGTTGGATATTTGCCATGGAGAAACAACATGTTTTTCATTCCCCCCTATGTTGGACCACACCAAGGACATAAAGTACATATTACTGGTCCTGGTACATTGTGCGTAGTTGGTTACTGACTGTTTTATTCTCTGTGTGCAGCTGCCTTGTGTGCAGAGGTGGAGGAGCGGCTGGTGAGTCACCTGTTGTCATCGGACCGCTACAACAAGCTGATCAGGCCAGCTGTCAACAACAGCCAACAGGTCACCATTTACATCCAGGTGTCCCTCGCCCAGCTGATCAACGTGGTGAGGAAACACAACCACACACAAATCCACACATGCTCAGATTCATAGAAGCATTTTCTACTAATTTAAGATAATTCAAGAACATAGATGGTGGAGATTATTTCTACTAAAAAGAGTGAGTTCAGCCGCTGCCTAAATACTTGAGCCATCTTTTAGACATCAGCATACTGTATGTATAAACCTTCTGTCGGTGTGTGTTTCAGAACGAGAGGGAGCAGATCATGACCACCAACTGCTGGCTTACTCAGGTTTGTGCTTGACCTCTTGTTGTTCTTTATGTGTGTTCTTCTTGTGTGTTTATGTGTTTAAGGTCAAAACACTACCTCTTATTGGCACAACAAGTGTCTGACTCATATAAATCATAGTGCACACATAACAGTATATAAATATACACCATCATGAAGCTACATCAGCTCATGGCGTGACAGCATTTGTCAATTTTTATACATGTACAGTATCTTTATATATCCTCATCAGGTATGGAATGACTACAGATTAATGTGGGACCCTGAAGAGTACGAGGGAATAAAGAAAATCCGTCTCCCGTCACAACACATCTGGCTGCCAGACATTGTCCTCTACAACAAGTAAGGCTGCTTATGTGAGTGTGTGTGTGCATGTATACCTGGAAAACTAAGTGATTAAAAAAGGATCAGACAAAAAAGAGCAACTTTATTCAAATAGTGACAAAAGCCCAATTTTTCTAAAATGTTTTTCATATCCTCTTGTCACCTTTTTTAGGAAATTGAATACAATAGAAAAATATTAACACTGTTAGTAGTGACTGCAGACAGTCTTATGACGATGAGCAGTCTGTTAAGGGATGAGAAATTACAGAGAAAAAGAGACGGGAGGAGACTGAATTAATGATTAAATCTGCAGGTAAGGAAAAAGACAAAGGGTGATTATTACGGAGAGTTTTGACACAGCTCAGCTGTATGTCACACTATGGAGCTGGATATGTACATTAGAACAAAACAGTCACATTATATCCTTTACTATTGATTTTTTAATCAAAATCCATGCTCTATAATACCCCGACTGCATGCTCAATCTTACAAGCACTGTTACACGAGGCAACAAGACAACTATCCTGTGTTCAAATCGCTGACCTGAAAAGACCTTCACTTTGTGTGAACATCAAAAATGATCTCGCAGCTGTATAAAATGCCTGCAAGTGAAAAATCAATACACAGGAATCCCAATGCTTAGTGGTTAATTCAAGGAGAAATAAGCCCTGCTGCCTCGAGTGTTAACTGGCAAACATGAAAGCTTGCGGGCCTTACCCATATAGGTCAACACCTGGGTCTTTTTCCACCTGCTAGTTTCTTTAAAGTGTACACAATAACTGGGGGTAATTTGGGTTTAATGTGTTTGACTAATAAATATATCAACTTGACTCATAGTTGTCAGCTTACTGCTATTTTGTGTAGCTCTTGGGTAACAACGTAAAGACACAAAAGATATAATACAAAAGCCTGCAAAAACACAAACAAACAAAACATACAATTTATTATAAATACAGCATTAAAATTAAAAAAATGTTAAGCTGTGTTTATGCAAAATGTAGTTTCAGTTTCTGCTTCATTTTAGAAACACGGTGCTTTGATTAGTCAGTTTATAATGAGGGAAAGTTAGCCATTAATTACTCTACGTAATATGAGCACCAAAATGTATTTCTTTCAAAATGTAAAGATTAGCGATGTCACTGTTCTGTGCAAGCAAGCAAAAATCATACCCCGCCCCCCCACAAAAAACAAAACAAAAAACCCAATCAATTACAAAAAGCAAAACAAAACAGTGATTGAGTCAAAGGCTTCCAGAGGTGTTTTTTTAGTGCATAAAGTAAATAAATCTGAGACATTTGGGAATAAAATATCCTTAATTTGTGGTTTATCCATACCAAAACTGTTACTCTTAACATTTAAGTTGAAAAAAAAATAATCCTGCAGCAGCTGGGCTATTAGCTGGTACAAATTAAAGCAAGATCCATTTAGTAGCTGCTCTGACGTGCTCAATCATATCACATGATCTTTATCAGCAGTCTACAGAAACACTTGTGGAAGCACTCAAATATTTCCCAACTGCTGTTTCAAGAAACTCATCTTCCCACAATTTATGATATTTACTTTTTCCAAATGTACTTTCATATACAAAATACAATTAAAGGAGGGAAATATTGCAGGTAATTTCAGGTCTGATTTTGAAACGCTCACATTTACTTTTACTCAACCAGACAAAAATCTAATCTTCATCTTCTCAAACATCTGACAACCAGAGGTCAATTTTCAGTCAGATACAGGGGCCCAAGTTTGACCCCATTCTCTGGGAAGGTCTGCATTGCCATGGTAACTGAGAAAAACTGAGCAAACTTCATCTGCTGACCATGTGATATGATCAAAAGCTCCACAACAGCCACCAAACTGACACCGGTGGTGTGATGGTAACTTCAAAGGTCCTGATTGAGACTGTTTAACAGCCGCAATTGTGTGGACATTCAACATTTGTGTTTTGGTCAGTAATGTTATCCCACCATTTATACAGGGTTTGTACGCATTAAACATTTATGAACACAGGTTGCTGGTCAGCTAAAGATCGTTTAAAGAGCTTAATGGCTTAAGAAGCAAAATTATAGGAGATGATCAGCATTACTTTATGACTTCAGGTCGAGGTCTCAGGCACAGTCAGAAGCAGGTTGGGCCTCTGCATTTTTAATTAGTCTACATATTCACGCCAGCCCCAAAGCATTAGAGACTGAGTGTGATGGCTGGATTCCTGACCTACTTTATAATTGATAGGCCACTTATCTATAATGCATCACCTGCAGCATTGGTGAGATTAAGAAAAAAAGTCGGTCTCAGCAGATTTGGAGGGGGGGGGCATTGTTGCCATGTTGTAGGGGTGTGCCCCGATACAGAGCTCTTCTCTAGGGATGATAGTATATATATATAACTTTCAACATATATAGCTGTTGCATGTGTCAACTCTGCAGACACGTGTCATGAAAGCAAATTCTCAACACGCCATTAGCTCCACTCAGTGTGGTAAAACAGATTCAATCCATGCTCAGTTACCCCAACATGATGAGCTAACTCAAGATTGTAATGGATTCGACAAGTTATTACATAGATTTTAAGAAGTGACATGCAGCGCAGAGCCTCTTAGAGCATTTTCAGACCTGTACTGTTTAGTCTGGTTGAATTGGACTAAATTGGGTGTGGACCAAAACACCCATATCAAGACCCTTTGTGGATGTAGTCTTGGTCCTGTCCCAAACAAACTTGATCCAACCCAACTACAAGGCGTACTCTGCAAGGTTGAGCTAAACGACTCCTGTAGCAGGGTACACTGCATAAGTGAAGTGAATCCACTGATTTGGACTTTAAAACTACAAGTTTGAAAATGCCCTCAGTGAGCAGTATACTGGTTCCATTGTTCAAGCAGAACACTGAAATCATGCTTTAAACAGATTGGCGACAGCTGTTTCATTCAATGTTTCACCATCACTAGTTCATTTTTCGGCTATTTGGCTATCACCTGACAAGTGATGCCCAGTCATATGCATGGAAGTGTACAGCAAGTGTATTACCCTGCTAATACGCATATACCAATGCTGTTTGCTACCACAACACCCTCCGTCACCCCAGCTCCCTTTATGCTAACCTTTTTGTACTGTTAATTTGTTCAAGTTTTATTTATTCTCTCAGGAGAATCCTCATTGCTGCTCAGATTATTTGAGACACCTCAAAGAGAGGAGCCTTTTCTACCAAATCTAACTGTATAATCATATACTATAAATGATCAGTTCCTCAATATCCCTCAATAATTCCTCAGACTGAAGTACTATTTTAGTTTTAACATGTTTTTAAAAAAAGACTCAGCAAAGTAGGTCAGACATGACTTCCCAGTCATGTCCATCAGCTACTTCTGAAGGAACCCTGAGGTGCTCCCTGGCCAGATGGGATACATAATCCCTCCAGTGTGTTTTGGGTCTGACCCAGAGTGTCCTCTCAGTTGGATGTGACTGTAATACTGCTCCTCCATAGGAAAAGAAAGCAGGAGACATCCTAATTTCAACAAACAATTCCAACTACCTTTTTCAGTGCAAAGGAACAGCAGTTCTAGTCAGAGCTCCTGTTGGGTATCTGTAAATTAAAAGATATGGTAGTCTAGACCTGCTCTATATGAAAAGTGCCCTGAGATAACTTCTGCTGTGATTTGGTGCTATATAAATTAAACTGACTTGACTTGTATATGTTTGAGCTCCTCATCCTGTTCCTGTAGCATATTAAATGAATATCATGTGTGAAGATAATAGTGATGTGTATTTCATTGAGTGAGCGATCTTTGAATGGGACTTGTCAAAATCTTTACAGTAATCATTTCATTCATCCTTCTTCTTTCATTTGCCTTTCTTTCATCTTCTCCTGCTGTCAGTGCTGATGGGACCTATGAAGTCTCCTTCTACTCCAATGCTGTGGTATCCAACAATGGTGAGGTGGCCTGGCTTCCACCAGCTATCTATAAGTCAGCCTGCAAAATTGAAGTCCGTGACTTTCCCTTTGACCAGCAGAACTGCACCCTCAAGTTCCGCTCCTGGACCTATGACCACACTGAAATTGATCTCATCCTGCTCAGTGATTTTGCCAGTCGTGATGACTTCAAACCCAGTGGTGAGTGGGATATCGTTTCTCTGCCTGGACGCAAGAATGAAGACCCCAACGACATCAGGTACCTGGATATCACCTATGACTTTATTATCAAGAGAAAACCTCTGTTCTACACCATCAACCTGATCATTCCCTGCATCCTTATCACATCTCTGGCTATTCTGGTGTTTTACCTCCCATCAGACTGTGGTGAGAAGATGACCCTCTGCATCTCTGTCCTCCTGGCCCTTACTGTGTTTTTACTCCTGATCTCAAAAATTGTGCCACCTACGTCTTTAGCAGTGCCTCTGATTGGGAAGTATCTGATGTTTACGATGGTGCTGGTCACCTTCTCCATCGTCACCAGCGTTTGTGTGCTTAATGTGCACCACCGGTCCCCCAGTACACACACCATGCCTCCTTGGGTTAAACGCATCTTCCTGTACCGACTCCCTTCCTACCTCTTCATGCGCAGACCTGGAAGCTCCAACATCCGTGAGAAATTTCGGAAAAAACACCAGCAGCGATCATACTCCGACCACAAGCTACGTGGAGCGGATGGGGGGACCGAAAGTTCTGCAGGAATGGCCGATTCTTCCTCGTCCTTCTTTGTCAACGAGGAGTCGGCCAAACGCTATGGCTGGAAAATCAGCGATATGTCAGAGAACACAGAGTTCAGGAAGAGGATGACGCTCAAGTGCAACATTGATGTGGAGGATGCAGTGGATGGCGTGCGCTACATTGCTGAGAAGATGAAGAGTGAGGATGATGATGAAGGGGTAGGTGTTTGAAAAAAATTATTGAATGTGTACACTGATGTATTTAAAATATTTGCAGCATGATTCATGTTACACCAACAAATGCCTATTCTTGCCATTTCTGGATATTTCTGTCAGTTGGTCAGTCCATAGCTTTGATCTAGATTGAAGTAGCGCAACAATTATTGGTTGGCTTTCCATTAAAATAGGTATAATGGTCCCAAGAGGATAAAGTCTACTAATTTTTGTCATTCACTGTGATCATCTAGCACCACCATGATTCCCAGAGAATAAATACTTATGACTTTGTCTATCCCCTATTTTCATATCACACCTCAATTATGTAGATGTTTCATTTACTCGATGAACTGGAATAAATTCACACACTCCTAAACCCCAGATGTACACCACCAAACGGTTCACATTTATGCTTCACAGTGAAATGTCTCAACAACTATTGGATGGATAGGGTAGCCATAATATTTGGTACAGATGTTAATTTGTCCAACATTTAGTTAATGATAAAATACCTGCAAATGAAAGGAGAGCATGCTAACATGCTAAACAAAGATACTTAGTAAACAGCGTACCCTCAAAATGTCAGAATGTTTGCATGGCCATTGCAAGCATGTTAGCATGCTGACTTTAGCATTTAGCTCAAAGCAAGGTCAGGCTCCCAGAGCCACTAGCATCTCGCAGAGGAATCTGTGTTCATTTGATTATCTACATATGTTTAATTATTTGTATTGCGGTTGTGTTCTTTACGCACAAGTTACATACTTAATTTGGTTGCTCATTTATAATGATAGATATGGGAAGATTCTACTTTACATACAATAGTAATGAATATATTCCATTTCTACCAAGTCTATTCAGCTAGCTGCTACTAAATTCTACACACTGAACCTTTAAATAAATGCATCCTTACTGACTGTAGAACTGCAAAGACAAAATCATAAAAGTCTTTTGGGTCTGCAGATGTTTAATTTTCAGCCACGTACTGTCAGTTTAGTGGGTTTCATTATGTAATCATATTATACGTGTTATGAAATTGTTTTTGGAGTGTGTGCTTTCATGTCTGTAGCACATTCAGTGACTTTGTCTTTATGCATTTTGTTAGTTACACAAGACGGACTTCTAGGTTTTCAAACTTAGACTTTTGCATGTGATTAAATGCAATATTTATCACACCAGCATGAAGAAAAAACAGAAGCCACCTTGATACACAGTGCCTGCCCTCACCTTTAATTCAGTGACATGTCACAACTGTTATTTCAGCCAATAAATAAAAACTACTAAAGATGAAAATTCATATAAAAAACAAATTTGAAACCGGAGTGAATTGCATTCAGTTCACTTCAGTTCAGCACAGTAAAAACACAACAATGTTAATATTTAATATCAAACTTCTCTCTATTTCTCCCTGCAGATCATTGAAGACTGGAAGTACGTAGCCATGGTGATCGACCGTCTCTTCCTGTGGATCTTTGTGTGTGTGTGTGTGGTTGGGACGCTCGGCCTCTTCATGCAGCCTCTGTTCCAGAGTTACAACACCCCCATTATTGATGACATGGACCATAACTGAAATCCGATGCCTGAACTTTGATCTCAACATGACCCAGAAATCAACTTTGAGTCCCCCCAGAAACAGAGCTCTGATAACATTTAAACACATAAACTCACACGTCCGCCTCGCAGTGCACTCTCACTGGGAAATGATAATGATGCACTTTAGCCCTCCTCCACCACCTGCTCCCTACCTTACTTTCATTACCTGCCCTCATCTATTGCTCACAGAAGAACTGGGATCCATTCGCTTTCTGTGAACTTACAGGATAATTCTGGTGTATTTCAACTTTGTAATTTTGGCCATAACATTGTATTCACCATGATATCTGGAAATGTGGAAACATTGCTGTCTCTAAACCTTAAGGTTATCCAAACATGTTATAAAGGATTATTGCCAAACTATCTATCCATCACAGTTAAGAGGCTGTTCCTAGAGTATTACTTCAACCAGGGTTTTACTGTAGTTTTCCTGTGCAATGAAAGATTATTGCACACACTTTGGATTTATTTACAGACAAATAGATAATCTAGTTTAAATATATAATCTAGCTGTACTGTTGGCTATTTGGACTCATAAAATATTTTGCTTGTAAAATGGTGGTCAAAAATACAATAATACAATTAATGTGCCAATTTGTAATAAACCAGAATTATATTTTAATTCAAAATGTGGAGTGAAAAGCAATATTTAGCAATCATGCTCTGTCCTGGTCAACATAGACATATTCACCAAGAATAGAAATGTAGCAATTTTTAAAGAAATGTCTTTACCTGAAATGGTTGAACTGAAATTGTATTCACTCCTGTCACTGTTCTCTAAAGGTTTACCCAACTAACAGCAACTCAGGACTTGATTTTGTTTTCTGTTTAGACAATACTATGTTTCAGTCTTTTCTACGCCCATATCTTTCTGTTGTTATGGAATCTTGATGGCCCCCATAGGACATTATGTGTGCTAGCATGCATAAAACAAGGCTTTGTTTATATATTTGTTGTTAACTAAGAGAGAAATAGCCCAAAGATGAACAAAGCCACACATAAGCAGACAAGCACATTCTGCAGATAAGGACTCACACTAACAGCACATCCCTGATGAAAAGAAGATGATTCCCTTCTGTGTAGATACATAGAAGATGATCACCTCCCTGTGTCCTTTTGCCAATAGCACACATACTGTATAATTCTCTATTTGCCTTGAACATGAGAGCGAGAGGGGACACAAAACAGCTTTTGGTCTAATTGTTGTAATGTGCAAACGATGGATACAGGGGTGTGGAAGGTACCCAGCCTGTTTTTATCCTCACACACTCTAGCCTGAATGGATAGACTGATGCTGTTGTTGCTCACCGTGCTTCTTTTAAAAAGGTACAGTATGCTGGTTTTATCAAAGCAGTGCTCATCAGCATCCATCACCAAGGAAACCAGCAGCAATAATAGTGTACAATATTTTATACACATTGACCTGGAGGAACAGTCTGGCTCTTCACTTACTTTATCTTCCATCGTATTGTATACTTGATACTGCAGTCTACTCTCAGAGGCATTACTTAAATCTGTCAAATAATCATTTCTAAGCGGTATTATAACCTGTCACTGTCATAACACACTCATCCGTCACTGCTACCAATGTTAGCCAAGGAAAAAGTGTACTGTACTAATCCAGCCATATTGATTTCTTTCATCTCAAATACTTTGTTTTCTTGGTGGATGGGATAAAATATGCTTTTTTGTCTTCCCACTGGCCAGTCATGTTGCGTGACTTGTTGAGTTTTGTCTATCTAGACAATAAATGCTGCGAATACTGGAAGGGACTGTGATGGGACCTGATGTCTTGTTAACTTGATCAATAAAGGGAAATGAATGCAATATGGTAAATGGGCTACATTTATATAGCACCTTTCTAGTCTTCTGACCACCCTAAGAGCTTTACACTACATGCCAACATTCACCCATTCACACACACATTCATAGACTGATGGCAGAGGTTGCCAACCCACTCATCAGTTCTAATGCTCATTCACACATACTCACGCACTCACATTCATACACTTATGGCACAGCCTTCGAGAGTGATTTGGAGTTCAGTATCTTGCTCAAGGACATTTCAACATGCAGACTGGAGGAGCCAGGGATCAATCCGCGACTCTTCTGATTAGTGGACGACCTGCTCTACCTTTTGAGCCACAGCCGCTCCAACAAGCAGATCTGATTAATCAGATACACGTTAATTGGTCATTTTCTGCTGCAATCTTTCATTAAACATTATAAACATTTTCTGTATTAAGCCCTCTTTGAGGCATATCACTGTCTCACTCCTCTGTCTTTCTTATTTGATGTGTGTTTAACAGGTTATTTGACAAACACCTTGTTCAGGAGCAGACAAAGTAAAAGCTTGAACATCCTCCAGGTTCATTTCTCACACCTCACACATTCTTAAGCCACAATGAAATGATTAAAAACTAAGCACAGTCTGCAGGCAGTTAGTTGGCATTTTGGACAGAAGTTGAGTGCATGTGAGTGCACTCTCTATGTATGTGTGTGTGTGTGTGTGTGTGTGTGTGTGTGTGTGTGTGTGTGTGTGTGTGTGTGTGTGTGTGTGTGTGTGTGTGTGTGTGTGTGTGAACTATCTGGGGTCAGGGATAAATGTTAGTCAGCTGACTTAGGCTTGTATCCCCGGGGTTTGTAACTTTGCCTTCTGTTAGTTTAAGACAGCAATGAGGCAGTACGACTGCTAAAGGGACACAGCATATGAACACACACATGCACACAATCATAAATCTGGAAAATTGTATGTGTTATGATGCTTCCTCACTCTTTATCAGTTGGCAGCTGCCTCCCAAAATGTGACGTGGGCCTAAAAAGGCGCCAGAAGTGTCACATAAAGCTGGCTATTTGTTGATCACATGTCATTACTGATCACATTTTACTTGCTCTAACTTTTTTTAAATTGATGTTTGTGGTATAATTATTTTAGCTGTATTAGTGTTATTCATAATTGGATTATCAGCAGCATTAGCAAAGATTTAACAATGACTCATTTCTTAATTAGATGTAAGTTCAGTTCCTGTTGGTGTCTGCATGGATTTTACAAGGTCCCCGATGATTTGTTTTTCCAGAACAGACAAGAACATGAGCTGCTGTTTTCCAGTAATAGCTGATACTTCCAGGTATTTTCCAATACCCATGAAGCCATCAGCTGCAGCCAGCAAGGAACTTTGGTTCACACTTGCAAGTTTTAATCAAGGAGTGAAGCTAATATCTACATCCCCAAGGAGTGCAAGGACAAAGACACTATCCCTTCTTTTCCTCTTCACATTGCTGCTGGCAAACATTGTGAAAAGCAAGAGTCTTGATTAAGTTTTTACAGTTGTTCAGCTGTTGCTAGCTTCTCTCAGACAACAGCTTTGTTGAGGTATAAAAAAGATGAATGTCACCAGTGCTAATGCTTACTTGTATCTCTGGCATCATACTGTTGAGACATTAACCAACCCAAATGCAAATGCAAATTAAATACAATGAAGGTGTTGGAATTGAGTGACTGCACCACTTGGTCTATTCATGCAGAGGGTCTGTGTTATAGTCTACAGGCAGGTCTGATCATGGGCCTGACAGAAGGGATGAAACTGGATGGATGGAGGGAGAGGAAGGAAGTGAAGGTTGCAAGCTGGGTGGGAGAAGAAGAAAGAGAGGTATGATAGAGGTAGACAGGGATGATAAAGGTCGATCATAAACAAGAGACACAAGACTTCTGCAGTCGGCTGGGCTGACAGTGGAGCCCACATTAAAGACCTCTTCATGGTGTATTGAAAGATCAATAAGCATTTATTCTTCTCAGCAGGACAACCCCACATAAAATACATACAGACATCTAACATGCATAAATACATGCATATAGGCAAACAGCAAGGAATACTAAATATGAAATGTTTTTTCAGTTTTATAGATTATATCCATCTTTTTATTTTGTTTTGATGTTTGATGTTGGATACCAGAATCAGAAACTTTGAAAGATAATTAATGTAAAAAATGTTTAAGAAGTTGTACTGCATGCATGCAGTGAGAGAGGTATAGAAGTTAAACAGTACAGTAGAAAGCAGGAAGTTAAATGTCATTCAGATACAAACACACAAAAACTACACTAACACATTTCTATTCTATTCTAGTCTATTCTATTCTATTCTACTGTGTTCCTCAACCTCCTGTAATTAGACTCTTGTACCTGCAGCATGGTGAGTGTCAGCAGTTTCATGTGTTTCCTGTAGTCGGCTGTTGCCCTCCATACCCCATTATCCTCCACAGGACATTCCTTTAGGATTTATACCTGCCATTTCAGCTCTGTGATCGATATTTATGAACTACATTACTGCATTACAGAATGTGTAGCTGCTGTGCACTTGAGTCAGGGGGCCATCTATCCTCTTTCCCTCTGAGCTGGTGAGCTGGTGAGTTCTGAGCTGAGGGGGACAGACACAGAATATCGGTCCAAACACTTTACAGGGTTCTAATCTGGGCTCAGGAGTCACTCTGCTATATCCCTGCTGGAGTAATACATTTCTCCTCAAGTCTGGTACCTGCTGACAGCTCTGGGTGCCTGCTGCTGCTCACTAGTGGTCATATGAGACACTGCAGAGCTCGATGCTAGTATCTGTACTAGTATGAAAAACAGTCCTGTCATTACTATACTACTACAGTTTCTAATAAAATAAACATGGGTCCATGATTTATTTGGTATGACACTGCAGTAAATAAAAACATTTTTAATTACCTTTTTCTCTCCTCCTACTCAACCTTACGTTAATCTTTTCTCTAATCTTTGCTTTTTTTCAAGACTTTATCAACCATGCAAATCAACACAAGAAAAAAAACCTCTCTATTTGAGCTGGTTATAACTGGTAGATGTATGCATCAGTTGATTACCAATACATTGCTATGATTAAAGGGTCACAAGCAAAAAAGATAAGGCCTAGATCCTCATTTACATTGTTTTTGGCATTATGACATATCATTTTGGCGAACATGCCTGTAGCCACATGTTCAATTCATCTTCTGAAATTAATCAGATTTTAAATTGAGATGAAACAAGAAAGTCACAGAAACACATCTTCATCTCATCTGTTAGTCATTAGCATCAATAGGCATGATGTATAACAGTTTGTGACATAAATGTTACCAAATATCTTGCGATATTATAGGAAAGGGATTAAATGCTCCAGTTTGACACTTGTCTCCGAGGACACAAAAAAGGACTGCCAAGGCTATCAGTGAAATGTTCCCAACACATTTCAAACTGATTAAAAATCTCTTGGAGCCATGACGAGCACATCTTTGATGGCAAAAAAAGACCCAGACAATGACACCGCTGGTCATTCAGAGAACAAGACGGACAGAGAGGGCAAAAACAGGAGACAGAATGGAGTTGTAAGCGTGATTGTAAACAAATTGTCACAGTGTTTTGTATGTGTGTTGACTCTGTGTGTATGTGAAAGAACAAGAGAGGGAGGGAGGCAGGGATTGTGGGGAAAAAACATGACGCAGAGAAATGGCAGCTTAATTAACAGCAAAGGGCTTTAATCAGATAACTGTGAGCAGTGAAGGGACTTTAATTAGTTGCTGGTGGCTTCAACAGGCCACAGCATGACCAAGCAGACAGCATATAGTGGAAACTGGATGAATGGTTAGTAGGATGTGGTGGTGATAATGGGTTTGAGAGAGAGAGAAAGGGAGAGAGAGAAGACAGGGCAATGAGTGGAGGCCTGGGAGGGTCGGAGAGGGAGGGATGGGTTTGAGGATTTGAGTGCTTAAGAGTTGAATGGGGTTGCAGAGTGTAGCGTGACTGGCAGAACAGGACAAGCTGTGGGAGGAAAGGAGATGCTGAAAGCATTTAAAAAGGGTGGTGACAGTGGATTGGTAGGATTAGAAGAGCAGAAGGAAGAAGCGCATCATGGGACGAAAGCTAAACTGTTTAGATGGGGTTAAAGTGTAAGTTGGTCAGAGAAAGGTCAAGAAAGATGGCAGGAAGTCAGTTATGAACTTTGAGATTAAAATTTAGACATCTCTATGAGAAAATGCTTCCCAAAAATGTTCAATGTTTAACAAAAAAGGTGTATGGTTACTGTACAGTAAGTATTTTTAGATGAAAAATAATAGCAAAAAGAATGATGGACAGCATTGTTCCCTTAAACCTGACTGATTTATAGTAAAAAAACATCTATTATAGAAAGTTAAACATGAAAACTTTGCGTATTTCAACAGAAGAGGGATATCCAGAAATCTTTAGTCAGGGAAGGAATTAAAAAGAGAAAAAGAGGATAATATGATGCATGACATAAGCTGGAGGTGGAAGAGTATGGTAAGAGAAAATACCCCAAAAGATTCAGCTGAGGAGAGAGGCAAAAGTGTGCAAGGTTGACGCGGATGAGCCAGGACAGTCTTGTCTGACACACACTGTTGTAACTACACTTGCCCTTTTCCTTCTCCTGCGTTGTCTCCGTTAGGCCCTCGAGGTCCTTCTGCTTTGTCTGAGCTGTCTAACTAGATGCCTGCTGTTATTTAACAGTGCGTCCGGCTGTGTGATCGCACAGAGACAGGGCAAAGGAGGAGAAGAACAAACAAAGTGGTAAAAAAAGGACGACACATTGTTTTTTTTACTTTTTTCCTGCTCTGTTGGAGCAATGCCGGGATGTCACCTTGGCTGGAGACTGTCCTGAAACACCAGTCGGCTGAACTGTAATGCTGTGGGGCAATAGTCTCCTCCTGTGAACCTGACCAATTCCTGCATCACTGAACAGACTCTGCCCCTATTCTCTTCCTCTTTCTCTAGACATACTGTCTATTCAACTTGTAATCTCAATGTAATAAATACAGAGAAATAGTTTCTTGCACAATGCTTCTTTCATAAGTCATGCCTTTGATTTCACAACACAGGATTTATTGAATTACGAGTATATTTTGTGTAGATCTTATACTACTATCTAAATTATAGTTTTATTTTTATATTAATGTTGTTTGATTTAAAACACTTTGATATAAATACAGAGGAGAAACACATGGATAAAGATTATATTCATTCTTATGAATGAAAGATACTTGATGGATTTATTTTTAAATAATCAGGGCTTAATACTGTCATATTGCAATCTTTGTTTTCCATGTGCTGTATTAAGTTGATGCTCATGTTACATTTTGATACTTGCAATTTCATTAAATGGTAATTTTATATTTTGATCCAGTGATTTCATTGTTGTTTTCTAAATCACACATGACAGTACGATCATTGTGTGTAACAGTATATATTGTTAATGAACACTATATCAGTTTGCACTCCATTATAAACACTGATAAGGACTGTTGATCCAAGTAAAGCTATTATAATCTACTCCCATAATTAGATTGAAATAAATTACCGATGAGGAAAGAGAGATAAGAGTTAAATGAGAAATACTTTAAATTTAGATTGAGACAGTTGAAATGTGGATTGTGTGAGAATGGGCTGCAAATGAACAAGAAATAAGAGGTGAAAACTATTTTACATATTACAGTGAACAGCATTTCCTTCTGAACATGACATCAAATGTCAAACATTTACTTTTCCCTATATATAATATATATATACAAAACGATTATAGGTCTAAAACTGTTACTAAGTAATGTAAATATACACCTTGGCCATCCCTTAAAATATAAAAGGTTAATTAATTCCGCCCAAAATATTCCATACATGGGAAAAAGTCACATATTTTAGCTTTAAAGCATAATGCCATGTTAAATACCTTCAAATGTTTGTTTTTTAAATGTCAAGTATGCCTGTTTAAATGTCCATCGCTCTTTAGAATGCAGTATATCTCTCCTAGTGTCAATGGGAATGGGAATATTGTAAATGACAAAAGGAAAGAAGACAAGGAAGACTTATTGAGAAGGAAAAAAAATCAAAGAAATGGAGAAAAACATTACTCATTGTGAAGGAGGATCTAATGTTTGTCTCCAGTATGGGCCAGTGGGTGGAGACTCTTTCTCAGCTTTTCTCTGCATCTTGTTGAATCTAAAAAAAAAATTCTGCAAATAGATTCACTGCCTCTGTCATGCTGAGACACATCAAGCAGGAAAAACTGGTCCTAGTTTCCGTCTCTTCTCTTCTCTTCTCTTCTCTTCTCTTCTCTTCTCTTCTCTTCTCTTCTCTTCTCTTCTCTTCTCTTCTCTTCTCTTCTCTTCTCTTCTCTTCTCTTCTCTTCTCTTCTCTTCTCCCATATGCTTCTGGTTGACACTCCCTCAGCACATCACGTCTTTTCTGGAGCTTTTTAACATTTCATGGTCAGCTGATTGGAGGGTGTCTCTTTCTTGCCCTCTCTCCCATCAAACCTTTCTCTCTACTTTGCTGTCTTCCTTCTTTTCTCAGTCTTTTGTTCTTTTTGGGGCTGCCACTGGCCCATGTGAGTCATTTAATCACTGCAACTTCTGCCCTCCTAGCCTCAACAACCTCGTTTGACTTCACTCCCCAGTGACAAAACTGAGTGAGCTTAAAATTTAGGACTGAGCAGTTCCACTTGTCTTTAGCCTCTTGGCTTCTGACCTACCAGCTGTAAACATGCATGGCACTTTGTACTGTTTCAAGAAGCAGCACCTTTGCAACACACTCTTTGTTTGATCAGGCAGGGTAATGTACTATAAGCTGTGTCAAGCATTATGAAAAAACATATATATTCTTGACTTTACATAAATATTTTTAAATTTTGGCAGGTTGGGATCTAGACAAACTAATATATGTGTGAGTGTTCATGTTTGTGTGTTTCAGTAAAACTGAATTAATTCCAGAGTTAACTTAAGTGTTGGACATCTAAAAACCACTACCACTGCATTTTTCCTTTACAGAGGATACAGTAGTTCAGTCTGCACTTGCATACTGACAATCATTTTAGTTCCAATTCAATGCAGTGTTGCTATGCATTAATAGCTTCCCATTATTTGAATTGGGCAGACTCTGCAGCCTTCAAGACTCTATTATAGCAGATAATGCTTTAAGCTGCCAGAGCATTGTTATGCGTACAAAATCAATTAAGTGACTAAATAGGTCATTTACTGCAGTGAAAATATGTGATCTTATTGTGTGTGTGTGTGTGTGTGTGTGTGCGTGTGTTTGTGTGTGTGTGTGTGTGTGTGTGTGTGTGTGTGTGTAAGTGTGCGTATTCGCATCTTCCTCTGGAGCGTGTATTAAGTAAATGTGGTGATTGGATTAGAGATATTTGTGTTAAACTTCTTTTTAAGATAAATCTATTGATACATGTGAAAATGACTGGATAGACAGACAGACAGACAGACAGACAGACAGGCAGATAGACAGACAGACAGACAGACAGATAGATAGATAGATAGATAGATAGATAGATAGATAGATAGATAGATAGATAGATAGATAGATAGATAGATAGATAGATAGATAGATTACAATATTAATAACTTTCTTAAACAATTGACATTTCTAAAAATCCGACCCATTTATCTTAGGAAATGAGCTTGAAGGACTGATAATGAAAATGGATGGATATTTTTTTTGTAAAACTTGAGCCATATTAGTTGACCATTTTACTATTCCAAACTTATCACTTCTGAGTCACAGTGGTGAGTCAGGTCGCGAGGTTTGGCTCGTGGGCTCGTGGGTGGGTGAGTGTAACGCAGGGATGGAGGGAGGGAGGGCGAAGGCGGGACGTGCTGAAGTTATCCATGTCGGGAAAGCGCACCGCGAGTCCAACCTCTCCACGCTCAGGAGCGCAAAGAAAAATGCTGCACTAATCTAATCTTGAGGCTCCGTAGACGTTTGAAGTAGGTTATCTACAAGATCCCATTGACTGTCATCCTCTTTTATCCACAGAACGCATCGCTAAGCGCCGATGCATCGATGATTTTCCCCGGGAAACTAACAAACGTCCTCCTGCTGGTGCTCCTGACAGCGCAAGGTAAGACATGGCGCGCCTTCGATCGGTCGACTCAAAAAGCAAAAAAGTGGCATTATACTCGTTGCTATAGGTGTGCCAATACTTTTATCTTATATGTCATGTTAACAGTTTGTTACCGTGTTCGTTACACACGTTTGAAGTTATCTTTAGTACTGTAACCGCCAGGTAAAACAGTAGGTGTTTGCTCCCAATCCAGAGATTTAAAAGCTTGGTAAAGGCTGCAGGAGAAAAAAAGGCTAAACTTTACTTCCTTTTATTAACTGAGCTGGGTGACATGGTTATAAACAAAACTTGAACGTGATGATGACAAATGCATATATGTTTTATTGCAGCAGCTGCATCTCAGTTTGTGCAATTATTCTATGTCGGCTACTACTTAAAAAATAGAGCTGATGTTGAAAGTGAGAAAAGTCTCCTCCCACATTGTAATTAATAATGGTGTGTGCATCCTTTTGCATGCTGCTGTTCCATCAACTCCCTTTCCTATTTTCTTTAGATAGATAGAAACAACTTTGTCTATTCCATAATAAGCATTTGTTCTTATCTGAGAAAAGTCCCTTATGCCAGAAAAACACCATATCTTACATGCTCTTAAAACTTGTACAGTCACTGTCATATTGCAGGGAGACCCCTTACTTACGGGACCTGGACGCACAAAATAATTAAAAAATATATTCTAAAATGCACACTGGGTTCAGTTTTGAGATGATTATCCTCGATCGTTATCAGTCTATACTATAGACGATACCTCAGCCCCTGGAGCTATGGTGAAGTACCCATCCATGCACAAGACTAGACAACACATGCATGACTGACATACTGCATGCCTCTCCAGCCGCAGCCCAGTGTGTGATTTCATCTCTGCATCTCCCAGATGTGCACGGGATATGGGTCCCCTCCACACACAGAGGTCAGAGGTCATTGTTGTTAAATATAGGGAAGAAGAACGTAGAGCTGCTAGGATTTGTGTCTCGCTTATGAACACTCAGACGCAGATGCTCAACAGTGATAATTAGCATGTAGCTCATCCTGATGCCACATCAAATAAGTTCAAATTAGAAGTAAAGCTGTATGATTTCCTTGGTGTTTTATTTAATATCAGTTCAATCACAGCTGGATCACTCTGACAGGTTCTCTGTATCTTGTTCTTCTCTCTGTGTGATCTTTTTCTTTCTTTCCTATTCCTCTTCCAAAAAGTCACCTCCATGCATATTTTCTGTTTCCTAACATCTTTTGTTCATGTAAGGCTGCCAGTCTCTTGTGAGCTTTTTAAATGGCAAGTTTTGAAGTGGGGTCATTGAGTATGTCCCATGGGAGCTCAATCAGAACAAATAATAGTTCAATGCTTTAAAGCTAAACTTTTGTGCTGCTTTCGAATGTAACTGAATGGTTGTATTAGTCCAATTTCATCTCATTCACATTCCCAAAGAGGACACCTTTTCCTTGGGAGAGTGTCTGTACTGTTGGGAGCACCAAACATGATGGATATCTATGTTTTTGGCAGCATTTTTATTCTAAGTACTAGTTGTTGCTTCTCCACTTCCCCAGGCTATCAGTCAAACAGTGTGTGATGTAATGTAGTTTGTTTGTCTGTTGTTGATATTTGAGTTTCTATAGGTGTCACTCTTTTCTTGGTCTAATCAAGATTGGTGGGTATTGCTGCTAATACTAAATACACAAGTCTTTTTTAGCTTGCTCCCAAATAATGAGTAACTTTACCTGGGAAAGAACCTACCAGGCTCTGTATGCTTTGAGCAGAGAATGTAGGAGCTTTAATTAATCTGGATATAGATTGGATCATTACTGTCTTATATGACAATGTTGTGATTTTATACTTAAAAGCCCAGAGTGCAGCAGTGAGTTTGTCCCAGATGTGGTACCCAAAGTCTTCCCCTTGGGAGCAGCACTAAGTGCCTTCGTATTGTTACGCTCCAGTCGTCAAGTAAAATACGCTGGATTCACACATGCTGTAACCTGACGTAGACTCAGAGTCAAGTGGAAGGGATGTGTCTCCGTGTGACACGTGGGATGGACACCCTCACTCTCAGTCGTGTCTTTCTCCACTGGAGAGATTTGCCACAGTTGACTGCTTTTTTGCTTTGCCCTTGAACTGGGCAAATTTTAAAAGGAACAAGACAGTGCTGCCGTGAAGGGATGACAATGTCAATACTCTTGCAGAAGAACAGATTTTACTCAAGTGAGAGGAAATCCACCCCGTGTTCTTACTAGTCTGAGGCGGTTCACTTTGCTATTTGAGATAAAACCCACAGAAATGAAAAGATTCTGCCCTCACCATCCTCTTTACCCCCACTCTGTCCACCTCTCCTCCCTCCTTCCCTCAATCCCTCATTGGCTGTGTGGGCTTTTGCATGATTCTGAACAGGGCTGTGTATGCAGATAAGTGTCTGAAAAACACACATTGACACACACACATACTCCCAGCAGGGGTCTGATTAGTGGACTACCGAAGGTATTGTCTCCTGCCATCCAGGATCGGATGATTTTTCACTATACAGAGGAAATGCTGATCCTGCAGTCCATGGGATTGAGGTCTTTTAGTCCAGAATAGAATCTATTGGAGTAGCTTGGAGGTACGAAGTAGAGGTCTGTGAAGCATGTAGGGTTGTTATTTGAAGTTATGACACAGTCACACAGTCACAGCCTTTGGGATAGATTTTGTTGCACATCAGTATATTTCAGGACTAGACTGGTTTCTTAGGGTCTGGGATTTAGCCATTAAACTCATTGAAATTGCACAATGCTTTTTTGCCTGCATTATCTTTAGCAGAAAACAGCTAACAGAGATGTCCAGCCATGCTGGCATTATAGTGATCTGAGCCGCATTATGTTTGAGGCTTGACCCTTTATCTCACTTTGCTGTGCATTTTAATAGGCTGCAGCTGTGTGTTGACAGCGTAAAGAGGATCTGCCTTTTCAGATAAGTTCTGCAACAACTAATGCAGGCTGCTAGTGATAAAAAAATACTCAAAGGAAGAAAAAAGTCACCACAACTGATTGTCTGAAATCAATATAGGTTGCGATGAATGTGTCTTTTCTTTCACCAATGTTTGGTATGGTTTATATTAAGCCTCTGTTACTTTTTTTAAAGTTTGCTAGTATGGAGTTGTCTGCTTGCATCACAGCACCATTGAGCATATTTGCTCCTGCCAGACTTAAATGCTCTTCTGAGCTTGGAACTACAGAGTGGCTCTCTGGTTTCACTCTCAGAAGAAATATAGTTGCATTAAAGTCTTGACAGGCAATCAGTGTGTATGTGTGTGTTCGTGTTTGTGTGGCTTAAGGACTATGTGGTAGCTTAAGGGTCCTCTTAACACGATTGTCATGTGATTTTGCAACCGAACCCCCCCCGCTTGCGAACATACTGTATAACCACCACAGGCAGAGGCCTTATTCCACCCCCTATGGATTGGCTTAAACCATAATACCCCCCCGCCCCCCCAACACCACCACCACCATCACTCACACTTTCTATCTCTTTTCACATACACACAGACATCCTCTTCCAGACAGCCCTGCTCCCGGATTCCTCTGGGAGATCTTTGTAGTCAGTGCTGCCAATGAACTGAGTCAGGCTTAAGTATGAAGAGAGAGAGGGTGAGATGTGGGTTGAGCAAGACAGCCTATGGCTTCAGGTACCGAGATGGAAATTCAAGTGTTTCTTTCCCATACCTTCTCTCTTTCTCTCTACTGACCCCTATCCATTCTTTTTTCATCTGCCTTGGTTGCTCTATTGCTTTAGTGTGTTCTACTCTTCCAAGCCGATAACATACACAATGCAGGCTATTACAGGTTGCAACCTGGAGTGCTGTGGTATTAATGATGTATTTACACCAAACTTTTATTTCTCAATAAATCCTTCAAAACATGCCATGGCTTATTAGTATACTATTCCAACAGCAGAGTTCCTACCTAAGTAAGCCCTTTACTATTACATACATTTCCCATTTTCTTATCCATGCCCAAGTCATGGGAAAACAGCACAGCCCAGCATCTCTCCTCAGGAGTTTCTTTCCTTCTTATGGATCCTGAGAAAATCTCTCCAACATGTTCTGGTTCTGCTCCAAGTGCTTCGCCCGTTTGTTACACCTACGCTTTTAGAGGCACTCAGCTGGAGTGAACTCATGCCATGTTCACATACATACATATATATATATATATATATATATATATATATATATATATATATATATATATATATATATATATATATATATATATATATATATATATATATATATATATATATATATATATACACACACATATATATATATATACATACACACACATATATATGTTATGTATATATACATATCATGTGTATATATACATAACATATGGGACAGATGATAGCGATGGAAAAGATTCCCATGTTTATTACTTGCAGGCATTCATGTCAACAAGACAGTTGATTGATTAAAGATTTGTTCATGTGAAGATTTCCATACTGTGCATTGACTAATATGCAGCATTCATATTTCTTTGGTTTCCAGACACTTCCATATCACTAAATGCCAAGTCATAATTTCGACTTGGATGTTGATGTCTTACAAGTTGGAGGCTCATAATTACGACAACTTTGATATGACCTAAACATGGCATCACCAGTTTGCCTGGTAGGTTGTCTATCTCATTTACCACAGCTGTGAATGTTCACTGGAATTCAAAGGTCATGCAGAGAGTCTATTATTTTGCCTCAGAGCAAAATCTACCTCAGAGCATTTCTATGGAAATTTCATTGGAACCTATGTTGATGTCTGAGTTCAGTCTTTCTCAATGCCATTACATGTTCATCTCTTTTGATATTGAGTTACAAATGACCTTCACTTTGTTGTCTGTTTGATACATGCAATAACATAAGAGTCAATCTGAGAGGTGTTATGCTTGGATCAGACTACACATTATTTTTGTCTTTCAGGGTGGTTACTGTATAATAGTAGGCTGACCTAGTCATGAATCCTTGCTGTGACATGGTCAAGAGATATATTCAAGATAATTTACAGCTTATAAGTGATTAGGAGGTGTAAAGGACAGTCTTACACCTGGCAGCAACAACATAATTTTACACTAGGCAAGAGAAGGCAAAAAAATTGTCATGTGCTACTGTTATTGTCTGGGTGTTGTGAGGCGTCCCAGATATTGTGACCATCGTCTTCCACTATGACACAGATAAAACAAACTCAAGGCTCATTTTTATTCCCAATCTCTCATGTCTGTCAGATATCATCTGGTTAATATCATGTCTTATTGAAGATAAAGATGTCAGAGATGAAAGCATGGAAGCAAGACGCTACTGAATTGCATGCGCCAGTGAAAAAAATAATATGCTGTTCGGAGTGAGTCAAATCAAAGGTGAAAGGCCATACTGTACTAGGAGCATGTGCAAAAGCAGACACACGCACGCACACACGCACGTACGCACACACACACACACACACAGTTTACCTTCATATAGGCAATCCTTCATACATGAAGAAACACATAGGGTACAGCATGCAGCATATGTTTAATGGGAAGTCCACAGTAAAGGCAGTAATCACTGTGTATCCTCTTGTGCGTCATTCAGCATGTCACAGTCAGGCCATCAAAAACCCTGGAGAGCAGAGACACGCTATCTAGTTTTTCTCTCCTTGTTCTTGCTGTCACTTTCTCCCCCTATCTCCTCTCTCTCACACACACTGCTAGCAGTGTATTATTGGAGTATAATTAGTTCCTTCAGAGCGTTCACCACTCGCTCCCAGGCTTATCCTGTTAAGCACATGCCTGATCAAAGAGCTACCCGCAAGCCACGGGTCTTTCTGCTCAGCTTTAGGCTCCTGTAGCCATGAGAGATGGAACTGGACTCAATGTTTGGCTTGTTAATTCTAAATCAATGTGGCTTTTTAAGGTTGAAATGCTTGACTGCTTGACTTGACTTCATGTGTGTCAGAACAAAGACTTGTCACTTTGTTACCGCATCACAACAACTGGGCATGGAAAGAGTGCACGTCTTTTAAAATGAAACACAACTGTCAAGCTGATTTCATTGCTCATCATCAGAGACGAATGCAGTCTTGTCTACAGTGATTAATAAGCCTGAGACAAGTGAGTTTGTTACATATACATAGTTATTTTTAGATGTAGTTTGTAGATTGAAAAATGTGCTCATATTTTATATGTGCACTTGCTAGACTTGTTAAACCTATATGATAAGCATTATTTAAATGAACTATCTATACTTTACATAGATTTTACATAGTATACATTCACTACTGTATGTTACTATGTTGTTCAGTTGCTATAAAGAAGGCATATCTTCTTCATAAAACATCCTAAATCATGAATGTTTTATCACTCACTGCTTGTTCCTGTCACATGCACACTTATAAATGCACACTTGTGCCACACAAATTAAATTCCTACATTTAAAATCCTTTGCTAAATGCTACGCAGTGTAGCAAAGAGCAAAAGTATCAACTAAGGTAAAAGGGAAAATGTTACAAATAACTTTAAAACTGGGTACTTAAGATCATCAGTGGCAGAATAAAGACAAGGAATTAAGAGAGTAGCTGTGCTGACAGAGAGAGAGAGAAAAAATATATTGGCTTAATTTTTTTGTCACAGTGAACAAAAGGTCCAATTAATTGACTGATTATAATTGCTCTGGTTCCCCCCCACCCAATTAGAAGCTTAAAGAAGGTTGTCGGAGTGCAGCGGGCAGTGTTTAAAGCAGGTACCAAGAGCTGAAATTACACAAGCGTCTCTGGAGAGAGGCCTTTTCATTATGCTTTCAGACTCAACTCGCCTCTGCCAATGACCTCAGAAAACTTCTTAAGAGTTTTGGAGTTGTTCTATAATGCAACTTATTACTCATATAGCATTAGAGCTAGAGCTGATGTTTTAATCTTTTTTTAGTGAATCAACTTCTTACAATACTTGTTCAAATGAAGCAAATAACTTCACTGAGATAATATAAGCTTGCCTGAACCTTCATCTGTATGTAATATCTACAACTCCAAATGTTTAGGTCACATTGCCTTGATCTGGGTGGTAATCCTGATCAGTGCGGTAAGTCTGATGACAGCAATACTGTCTGAAAAATGCTTTGAGGAATAAAGATAATAGTGAAAAAGCTGTGCAACCTTTTTACTCATCTAAGTGGACCTGCTGTGTGTGTTCTATCTGAGTTTGATTTTTATAGAGACTTGCATGTGAGGTGTTTGTTACAACTCAGTAAAATTTGGAGTGGAGGGAGTGATAAAGATTTTAACTTAAAGTTATTTTACTGTATATGTATTAATATATGTGGATGAATTAAGTCATTGCATATTCTCCCCTCTGCTGCACAAATATGTTCTTTTTTGTGGCACTAAATATTGTCTGGGGTCACATATTTGAGTGTGTGTGGTCATTGTTTTATGTGCAGCCGATGTTATGATTATATAAGTGTTATGAAGGATGTTTTTTTAAATTTTTTAGCTCAGTTAGGTGAGGTTACCACCCCTGAGCTGTGTTAGTCCCATGTAATTGTAAATTAAAATATTTAAAATAGTTGTAAAAAAATCTCTAAAAGGCTAAAGAGATGTCTTAATTGTGTTGATCATTTTAAGAGTCTAACATTACTTGACATACTTCAGATTCAGATAACCCTCAGTCAGTCAGATGCTCCATCAAATAAACTAACAAAGAATGAGTTTGAGTGACATTGTTATTTCCCACATGAACAAATGAATAGGTCTCCCGAAATGAGAAACCAGACAGACTGTAATCTGGGATGTCGCCATGATATCAATATAAGTGTACTCCCAATGGCAATAAATGGAAGAACTGCTTTATGACTTTATGGTCAGTGCATATGAAATATTTGTTCCAGCATATAGATTATTGAAAAATATGTTTTATGAAAGTCCACTATCACTGTGAATGCGTTTGGTATAGTGTCTTATGGCAGTAGAAAACATGCACATTACTAATACTAAAGAAGAATACATATCAAAAGTCAGTTTGAGGTTCTGAATCAGTTGCACATACCACTGGTTTGTAGATAGTTAACTGACTTGCCTGACAGAAAGTGTCCCATTAAAGTACCATGTTTTATTTAGTTGTTGTCAAGGAAACAAACCTTTTTAGCGAAAGCGAGCGTGGCTATTTGTGTGTATGGGGGCTGTGCCCCATTTGCCCTTTTGGTGAAGCAAAATCTCCTCCATTTATCAAATGGTCATGCAGCTCAGTAAGTGCAAGTTTGATGCTTAGGGACTACTGCTGAATACTGCGAGCATCCTTTTTCAACTTGAAAGCAAAGGTGGGAGTGGTTGAAAAAAAAAGGTTTTAATTATTGGTTATTTCCCTCCATATTTGTACCAAAATAGCAAAATTGAGCAGTCAGTAATCAAAACAGAGGAGCTGACTATGAATATTTCTAGGCCTGACACGGCTAGACCAAACTTTCTGTATATTGCATTTAGTTAAGCAGATGACAGAGGTTCCAGGAAATTGAGGCACACTATATAATGAAAGGAAAAGAGAAAAAAGAGGAACATGGTGAAGGAAATATGGGATGAAGAAAATTAGATTAAGATACTGCATGAGGCAGATGAAGAGAGATTATGTGTGTTTTTATGTTCTTTAGTGGTGCATATATAGTGGAGAGGATTTTCAGAGTCCTGAAGCCACCAGGCTCTGAGGATGTGCTGGCGGTGCGAGTGTGTACTGTCCCAAGTGAGGCAACATTTTCTGCTTGGACAGGCGTGGTGGGGCTCTATGTGCCAACCGAGGCACCAGTGTTACTAGTGGCACTTTTCCACAATATGACCTTCAGTCCAGCCGTACTAAGTACAGATACACTGCATACACGCACGTCTGAAGACACACTGAGGCCAAAGGCGTAGCATTCTTTTTTTGCTCAAAGCATCTTGTGTTTGCAGATTTCTTAAAAGCTTTCAGGCTTTTACTTTTCACTGTGTAAACATGCAAGTGAAATGCCTCTTATATGTCTGTTTAGTCTTTCACAGCCCTCACTTCATCCAGAGCAAAGAGCCATTCATTTAAGGTAATTTCACCTTAGTTTAACTGAAACAGAATTTCCATTTTACCACATACCCCTAGTAACATTTATAGATTCAGATAGGTTTGGCTTTATGTACCCAGTATATCTGGGTACATAAAGAATTAAATCTCAGAATTAAATCTGAAGTGCAGGACTTGTGTCTCCTCCTTCTGGCAGTGAGAGCAATTACAAAAACACTATGGACATGTTCTTACACTATAGACTCCGCCGTAGTTTACTTTGTTGCTACTTCTGATGCAGATAAATTGTTTTAAGTGTCACACAACACCCGCAAAATGACTTATTTCACTATCAGAATTAGATCCATTCCGTCTGACAACATTTGGAAAGTCTAGAAGAGCCACATGATTAAATTATTTTATCCTCATTAAAGTTAATAAAGACCTAACCAGAAGTTAGCTGGCAAAGTGGATGGGAGTCTCAAGTGTGCATGATCTGCCCATAGAGTATGATCAGTATGCATACATCTGGCCAGTGTGGGAATGTCAAACCCAACAAAATTTAAAACTCTGTATACTCTGAAATGCAAAGATTTATCTGACAATGATAGGCTTATCAGCGTTGTGTGAACAAAATTGGGACTTTTCTAATATAATTCAATTTGGTCGGGGAGGAAACTACATCTTTAGTCATTGCTGCATTTGATAAATGACAATGTTTACCTTTCTCTTAACATTTTCTTTTGCAATTTGAATCGTTCTTCTTTCCTTCCCATTTCTTTGTCTACTGTCTTTCACTAGGCTGTTTTTCATCTAAGGCAGAGGACAGATTATTTCGGAGGTTGTTCCGCAGGTACAACCAGTTCATCCGACCAGTGGAGAATGTATCTGATCCAGTCACAGT
Source organism: Scomber scombrus (assembly GCF_963691925.1). NCBI lineage: Eukaryota > Metazoa > Chordata > Actinopteri > Scombriformes > Scombridae > Scomber > Scomber scombrus. Next base: position 15,328,604 of record NC_084978.1, read on the forward strand.
GGAATTCGAGGTGTCCATATCTCAACTAGTCAAAGTGGTAAGAGAAATACAGAGAATGGATATAAACACTTGTTCTCTCTAAACAGATAAATTATGTGTATTATTATGTTTTTCTTCATCAGTTCTTGTCGGCTAATTTGCCTTTTGTTTTTTGTCGTTCATCCTCACAGGATGAGGTCAATCAAATTATGGAAACCAATCTGTGGCTGAGACATGTAAGCAACGTTCATGTCCCATCTTTTATGAGTTGTCTTCAAATTATTTGTTTCAGTTAATTATGAAAAGACTTCATTGTTTCTATCTGTTTTTTAGGTCTGGAATGACTATAAACTGAAATGGACTCCTGTTGAGTACGATGGCATTGAGTTCATACGAGTTCCATCTAATAAGATTTGGAGGCCAGACATTGTTTTGTACAACAAGTAAGTTTGAGTGCACAAATGTTAAGAAGTAAAAAGCGCTGGACAATATATCATATAAGTCAGTCCAACCCATGTATTAATGGATTTGGACTGCAGGAGGACATAAAAATAATGCAACTCTACTAACTATTTATCAAATAACGTACCTAATCTGTACAAAGAAATGTGTACAAACTGCTGTGAAGGTTTTGAGACTTGGCTAAAGCGACAACATCAAAGCTGTTGCAATGAATGTGATCGACATCAGCTGTGACATGTTTTCATGTAGTGCATCACTTTTCTGTGAAAAGCTAGATGATGTGTGTCATGTGTGTCACGACTGTTTCCCTTTTTGGCATTGAGGCTGTTGCAGCTGAATTTAAATGAACATCACCCATCAATAGGCACCAACTTAATACTGTCCATCTCTGCATGCCCTGGATATTTCTACAACATACCTGCTGTGATAGCCATCAACTGGTCATGACACATAACTAGGCAGTAGCACAACAACGTTCTCACTTTTTCCACTCTTTCTTATTCTTCCTCTGAAATGCTAATGCTGTTTCAGTTATTTATGCTCACCATCTTCTGACCTTTCTAGTTAAATGTTGTAATGGCCTTTAAGTGAAATGGCATTTACATTTTCTTGAAAATGCTCTCCCACAGTGCTGTAGGTGATTTCTTAGTGGAAGACAAGACCAAGGCTCTGTTGAAGTTTGATGGCACCATCACCTGGGTTCCTCCAGCTATTTTTAAATCCTCCTGCCCGATGGACATCACCTATTTCCCCTTTGACTACCAGAACTGCTCCATGAAGTTTGGCTCCTGGACCTATGACAAGGCCAAGATTGACCTGGTGCTCATTGGCTCAAAGGTCAGAGGAAAAGTCAGAGGGAAATGACACATTTGCAACCCAATATGTATATATATTTTTTTTTTTTACATTTTTGGTCATTTTTTGTAATATCCTTGCAATCATAAAAATATTAGCAGAAACATTTCAGTACTGCTCCACAAATACCTTTTTTTATGTGATCACATCTTCTAAAGGGGCAATTTTCAAACTATCAATGTGTTTTCTCCCTTTAAACTGATTTGATTTTAGTAAAACACACAGAAAATGTAGGTAAAAAAAAAACCTACCAATAAATTCACTTTACATCTGCATTTCCCCAGGTGAACCTGAAAGACTTCTGGGAAAGTGGAGAGTGGGAGATAATTGATGCACCAGGTTACAAGCACGACATCAAATATAACTGCTGTGAGGAGATCTACCCGGACATCACCTACTCCTTCTACATCCGTCGCCTGCCACTCTTCTACACCATTAACCTCATCATCCCCTGCCTCCTCATCTCCTTCCTCACAGTGTTGGTCTTCTATCTTCCATCTGACTGTGGGGAGAAGGTCACTCTGTGTATCTCTGTCCTCCTCTCCCTCACTGTGTTCCTGCTGGTCATCACCGAGACTATCCCTTCAACGTCACTTGTCATCCCTCTGATTGGCGAGTACCTCCTCTTTACCATGATTTTTGTCACGCTCAGTATTGTCATCACTGTCTTTGTGCTGAATGTCCACTACCGCACCCCCATGACTCACACAATGCCAGAGTGGGTGAGGGCGGTGTTCCTTGGGGTGCTACCCAGGGTGATGTTGATGAGGCGGCCTATCGACCAGGGCTGTTCCTCTTCTGCCAGTATCACAGGAGGCACAGGAGGACCAGGAGGAGGGAGCAGTGGAGGGAACAAGAAGAGAAAGAACAGTCTGGGAGGAGGAAGTGGAACTGGAAGCGTAAGCGTTGGAGGTATCACTGGGGGTGTACCGTGTCCAGCGCTAGATGGTGGCACAGGGGGAGGAGGAGCCTCCTCAGCTGGTGGCTCCATGAACTGTGTGGAGTATGGTGAAATGAACCGTGACATGAACCGGGATATGAACAGAAGGTGCCCCTACAGAGGCAAAGAGGTACCGACTCCTGTCCCTCCCCCAATTGTGCCCCCTCCTCCCCAGGCACCCCAGACCCAGGGGCCACAGGAGTCAGAGTTGCCCAAAGTACCAAGGCCCCTAAGTGCCCCATCACCGGTGAATGCTGTGGTTGCCTTCTCCGTGGTGTCACCAGAGATCAAACAGGCCATCGAGAGCGTGAAGTATATCGCTGAGAACATGAGGACTCGCAACAAAGCCAAAGAGGTAATATAATAATATTTCTAGAAAAGCATGGTTATTTTTAAGAAAATAAGATTGAATCCTCAGATTGATTGGTGTGTTAAAGCCAAAACCTGTAATGTTTCTTAATTAGTAACAATATTTTGTATCATTATATGTGTCTGTCTGCCACTCTATCCAATCAGTTGATGTTGATGATGATATTGTCACCTTATTATGTTACTAATAATAATACAATTTTTGTTTATATTTTCATTTAACTCTAAAAACATGCTAAGCAACTTCATAAATTGACACCAGTGTGTTTTGTGAATGCTGCTGTATTTTTAATATGTGAAAGGTATTGTTTTCTATTTTAGATTGGAATTTTCTAGGTTGGACATTTCTAATTTGCTAACGCTACTAAAACATATTCTGCTTACCAGCACTTAGAGAGAGATACACAAACAGAAGACCATTAACTTAAAACCAAGTCTACCCCTAAATAGTTAGCCTTGTGGAAACCAGATTTTTATTCCCAGATCAAAGATGAGTCCCCATATGTGATGATATGAATATAGGGTCCCCATTATGTTCATAGAACTTTTAAGACAAACACACACGTTGTCCTAGCTCACTTTTGGGGACATTACCTAGACTTATGTTAATTTCCACACACGCATGCGCACGCACACACACACACACACACACACACACACACACACACACACACACACACACACACACACACACACACACACACACACACACAAAAGCTAGAGCATACTGTATGTGTGTTATCTCTGGTAGTTTATAGCTAGCTTGTTAAATGGTGCTGAAACCATTTACATGGGGCTATAAAAGGAGGGTAAAGCTGCTTGTTTTTTGCAGTCGGAAGGCTTTGTGTATGCCTTCCTCAAACTCTGTATGGTCCTGATATGTTTGTTGCTTCATCTCCATCTTTTCTTAGCAAAGCGCTGATCTTTCTTTGATGCATGCAGAATAGCCATACTGCCTCTTCTATAAGCACACAATGGCATTATGACCACTGCAGCCATTATCCAATTGTCCACACTTATAAACAGCATGCCACACGCACACACACACACACTCACACACACACACACACACACACACACACACACACACACACACACACACACACACACACACACACACACACACACACACACACACACACACACACACACACACTGTTCATACAAATGAACACAGTAACCACACGGAGACATGGTAGTAAACACTGGTGTTCTCTCTGCTTGTCTTACACAGAAACACACACATCGAGAGAAAAGTGCTATTGCATATGAATTTGTGTGCCCTGAATATTTTGTATTTTCTCTCTCTCGCACACACATTTCAGAGTAAGTATCTAAATTGTCGCCTTTCCTCTCTTTAGGTGGAGGATGACTGGAAGTACGTCGCCATGGTCATAGATAGGATCTTCCTATGGGTTTTTGTGACAGTGTGTGTGCTGGGAACTCTGGGACTCTTCCTTCAGCCAGTCATCAACTTCTTAAAATGAGACACTTGTCTTTGTCCTCTCTCTCTCTCTCTCTCTCTCTCTCTCTCTCTCTCTCTCTCTCTCTCTCTCTCTCTCTCTCTCTCTCTCTCTTTCTCTCTCTGTCTCTCTCTCTCTCTCTCTCTCTCTCTCTCTCTCTCTCTCTCTCTCTCTCTCTCTCTCTCTCTCTCTCTATCTATCTTTGTCTATTTCTGGTACCCACTTGAATTACTGTGGGAATTATTATCAAATACTGGACTGTCTTTATTTTTATTTTTCCTTTTCCATCTTTTTCCCCTCCTCTTTCCCTATCTTGTTCTTCTGCTGGACTTTATCACAAGACATCACTTCTTAGCCCTCAGCCGTCTGTTTCCTCACATGCCCTACCCAGATTACCCAAATCATCCTTTGCCTTATCCCATCAATGTGCATGCAAGGCTGTTATCCAGTCTCCTCCTCTCCATCACTATTTTTTCTGACTTCTCATTTGCTCTCCTTTCTTTTCCTTTTTCTATTTTTCTCATCTCCTTTGCCATGCTATGACCTTCCACTGCCTATAGCTTATTTTTTCCTCCAATGTCATCTTCATCTCACCCACTGTGTCCATTCTACTCTCACTCTGTGTGCTTTACTGACATTGTCCACTAAGTCATTGTTATTGTACAGTCTGTACATTTTTTATTGTCATTGCTATAAAAAGCATTGAGACAGAAGAATCTGAATATATATATTGAGAGTTTTTCTGTAGCACTGTAAGTGTGTTGTAAGTGCAATAAAGACAATATGCTTTGGAGAAATGTGGTACAGTATGTCCTTCTATAATTTCAAAGTTAAAGATTAATAATTATTTTTAAAATACCTGCAATCACCATTCTTGTGTCCCTGTACAAGCCTCTGAAATATTGCAAGTAATGCGTGGCCCCTGAAAGGGACACTGACTATGGCTGTACACACATGACAATGTGTTTTCCACTTGTGGTCACCGTAATATAATTATGCATCATGCATGAATTCACAACAGTGCAGATGACCAATGTATAGAAACACTCTGGATTGCACAATGTAAGTTAAACTTGTAAAAAGACTTAAAATGGCCAAACTGTCTCAAGTCATTTATAACAATAAAGAAGGTCTTGGATTTAAACTGTGTGGAGTTTGCATGTTCTCCCTGAGTTTGTGTGGGTTCTCTCTAGTGCTCTGTTTCCCTCAAGTAGTCCTAAACATGCAGGTTAGGTGAAATGGAGACTGCATGCTAGGATTGCCCCCATGAATGTTAACAGGATAAAAGGATGTAGAAATGGGATGGATGAATGAATGGGTGTTGAAAACAAAAGAAACTAGATAGAAATGGACGAAAGACATTGTTTTAATATTTGTAAAATCAAAGAGGAAAAATCTCAGAGCAAATATATATCAAATATCACAGATCACTTCACATTAAACTAATAAGATTGTCTGTTAATGTCTGTTACCATGTTGCTGCCCTGCTTGAGAATGAAGGCTCTCTGACCTGGTGTGTAATTGCATCAATGTATGTCTGTATGTATGTATGTATGTACAGAAAATGGGAGACTGAGAGATAATGCAGAGTGAAGAGAGGAATGAGAAAGAATTGTAGAGAAAATATATGAAACCATAGTGTAGTTATACTTAACGTAATAAGTCAGTAGACAGGATCACTGGTTGCTTATAAGCAAAATTAAATTGTTGAATCTTTCACATTGTGGAAAGCTAACATGCAGACATGGTGTAATGTCCTACTATACAGTATGTTCCATGTTATTTTTCTTTTAAGACAAATATGTCAAACACAGGTTTTGGATAATTGGCATGTTGGTCAACATCATTAACTGCTGTGAACATCTAAACATAAGAATGATCCAGTTTCCAGTAGATCACTTGCTGCAGTGCTCTTGTTTTTTATTTGCATTTGCTACATTGAGTGACAGTGAGCCCCTTGCAATAACTAAGAGGGCTGATGTTTTAGCAACCAAGTCTTGGTCTCTCAGGGTTGATTTACCAAGGATTTGCATCAACTGTAGAGTGTCAGATTGCTTTAACATTTCCATATTTATTATGAGACAAATTAAACAACTTTATTCCTTTTAATATCTCAGTAATAGATGACAATGAAACATACGATAACAACTGTTAAGAGTATTGCAGCCAATTAAAAGAAGACTTCACAGGAACTGTCTGCTCAGCACTACAACATACAAGCAAAAAGATGAGCAAAGCAAATGCAGTGGCACTCACTTTTACTCTGGTTCATGCATCATTCTTGAATGAATGTTTAGCCAAAATCAGCCACCAAATTAACAGATGTATTTATTTAGCTTTTACCACAGCTTTTTGCAAATATTATAAAAGTAGAATATAATTTTGCATAGTTACAGATTGTCATTGTGCATGCTTCAATTTTATCAAACTGCACTAGAGCCAATGATCCGTCAGTGACACATGGATGATTCCGATGTTCGTGTTTTTAAATTGTGTCAAAGTTCCCCAAAGACCTACAGCATAATCTGTATTATTAGTATGTATCTTAATTTAACAAAGTGAGTAGTGAATCTAACAGTGATAAATGTGTGAAACTCCCCTGAGAAATGTGTTTGAAGGAGAATGTATATTGCCCATTCACTCACACACAAAGCATATTTGAGCACCAACTTCTGCAGCTGGGTTTCACAAGAACAACACAGTGGGACAAAAAAGTGGATACTGAAAGGATGGCACAGCTTTAATTTGACAAATAAGGCAGAAAACACCAGGAAGGAGGAGTGATGAGATGAAGTTGTGAGGCTGTTGAGGAACTCCAGAGGTCTTCATCGTCTCTGCAGGGTTATTATATTGAATTCAACATTATTAGAATGATCATTTTACTTACTTTACTGATCGCTTAGTTTACGGTTATTGTATATTTTTGGCTTATTTTATGGTTTATTTTATTGTTTGGAGTTTTGGACATTGTAACTGCATATTGTTGGATTTGTTCAACAGTGTAAAGTGTCAATTCAGAACAGTGTCAATGTGAAGACACACAGTCACACATACTGATGCACGTTGGGTGAAGTGAAACACCAAGTGGTCCAAAACCATCTCCAAAGCAAAAGAAGCTTCCTTCTTTTTCTGACTTATCCCGCTTGCGTCAAAGGTCACGGGTGAATCTGAATGTACCTGCCAGCACTGACACACACACACACACACACACACACACACACACACACACACACACACACACACACACACACACACACACACACACACACACACACACACACACACACACACACTGAAATTCTATGGTGGCGAAGGCATAAAATGCAGCATTTTCCCCCCTGAAGTCAGATTGGAGTCTGACTCCCGCTTTAAATTGGCCCACCCTGTGGCGCCTTGCAACTCAACCACTCACAGTTAATCCCTGCTTGCGTGCGCTGAATGAGCATGTGTATATTTTGTGTGTGTGGGGAAGAGAGAAAGATTATATATGTCACCTGGGGAAGTGAGAGCTAGAGTCTAAGACAGTCTGAGGGTTGGTTTATGTGAGTGCATATGTGCAGCATGAATCTTCCTACTTGCAGATTATGGAGTAGATGAAGTCTAGTTATAAATATGGAGATGCAGCAGCAGCAGCAGCAGCAGCAGCTGTACAACAGATGTAAATAGTATCCCATCAGTCACAGTCTACTCACTTAGAGGGTCATATCAGCGCCTGGCTGCCACAGAATGAAGACGTCGACCAGAGAACCAGCTATTCCAGCTATATTTGGACAGTATTTGTATGATGCATTCAATTTTCCTAAGTTGCTCTCTCCCAGTTTACTGAGACACCCTTAAAAATGTACCAAGGAATGAAATAGTCTGTCAATGTTATTATTAAAACCTAAAAAAGAAAGAAAGAAAAAACATCTGTCCTTTCTAAACAAAGGTCCTGACATTTTTGCATGTATCCCACATATTTTCAGAAAGACACACAGGTTGGGCTGGGAACTGCCTCCGCTACAGCCACTTTAATCAGAATTAGTAATGGTTTCAATTTTTATTTTAACGCTGTGCATCTTTCTTTAATGAATGGACTTCAAGTACTAGGTGGCAGTCAGAGCAAAGCGCAGTACAGCGAAGCTCTGGATGCTAAATTGTGGGATAATACATTATTAAGCCGACCTCATGGATGAATATTTTACACAATTCTTACACTGTTGACTCCGACTAGCTGTTGAAGCATTCAGCTCCTGGATAGCAGGACTCCAGGATGACGGAATTGACAGTCACCGTATGTGTGTGTGTTTAGGGTTTAACTTCATGTGCTTCATGTCTTTCAAATTTGTTACATGCTTCATATGTTTTCTATAATTTTAATGCAGTTTCTGAAACACCTTATGCATGAAACAAAATGGCGTTTTTTTGCCCCTTGTGTGTCTTCTTTCTCTGTTGTTCCCACTCAGTCTTTCTACAGTAGTTTGGGGGACTGAGAATGTGATGACATCTGCAGTAGACTAGAGCATGCTGGGAAAAGTTGGGGTGGGGTTGGACGGTGAGATGGGGGCATAATGCAGAAGGATGGATGGTGAATTAGGGTAGTCTCTTGTGTCGTTGTGAGCAGAAGGGTACGTGCCTGTGGGCAGTCAACCGTGGATAAGTAAAGGAGACTCTCCTCTAAATAATTCATTCCAATGGGAGCCTTCTGAACACACACATATGCAGGGTCCTCTCCTACACATAAATAGTTGCTTCTTGAAGTAGAATATTGGGCGCACACATTCAGCAAACACACACTCACTCATGCTCAGAAAGAGCAGGCTTCTAATTTTACTCTCTGATGAATATTTATAGATGGATGAAGAAACATTCAATGTTTCTGGCATTGTGTTGGGTTTGAAAGCAAACATCACAGAGATTTTAACTTACCATTGAGAGAAATACATAGTGTACTTTGTTTAGGAGGGAGCCTGCATGTTTTTTGCCTTGACCTTTGCTGAACAAGAAAGGTAGTAAGGATTATTTCCCCCCATTAAATCTGTTGATGAAAATAATACCAGATGCAGTGCTGCTTATTATCATCCTCAAATAACTCAAAATGTTCTGTGTGTGTTTTTGTGTTGCTGATGTATTTATTGAGGGCTTTTTTAATACATAAAAGGTTATGACAACGTAGAATAGAGATAGAAAAAAAATAAAAATGAAGAAATGCACCCCCCACTAACTTGTCTTTTTAGACTACTGTTACATCGTCAAAAGAACATGCTAACTCACGCAGAGCTGGAGCCCTGGTGTTTGTAACTACAGACACTACCTGCTGAGAACTGAGGCAATTAAAGATAAATAAGCAGCTACAAACACACATACACACACACACACACCTGTGGGCCAAAACAATTGACAGAAAAACAGAAAAATAGAAAGAGGAATGAAGAAAGAACCCTTCATTGTTGAAGAACTGTTTTGTGTGTGTGTGTGTGTGTGTGTGTGTGTGTGTGTGTGTGTGTGTGTGTGTGTGTGTGTGTGTGTGTGTGTGTGTGTGTGTGTGTGTGTGACGGCATTGAGGACAACACAGACCCCCAGGATATATGATCCATGTGGTGCTCTATAGGCAGAGGATTAGCACCTTGGACAGCAACAGCAATGATCAGCCCTGCGTATGCCATTTCAGCACCTTGGACAGCAACTGGAACACGGAACAGGGCAAAACCCTGTAATCCCACATCGCCTGGGAGCACTGTGACATAACCGCAGTCCATCAACTTTATAATCCATTATTTGTATTATAAAGGAAGCAGTGAGGCAGTCACAAGTCTCCAGTTCACACCATTTTCCTGTATCACCAAAGAGACTTTTGTTAATACAACAACCCTGAGTGTTTCTGGTCAGTCCTTCTTTGTGTGTATGAGTGAATGTTGCCCCTCTGGTATTATATAATAAAACAATGTCCTTATATTACCACAGTTTCTCTCATCTGCTCAAACAGGCCTCCTGAAATGATATTCTATTTTCACAGAACTGTAAAAATGCTTGGGCAAACTCTCAGAGTTTCAAAACACAGTACATGTAAACTGATATTTAAGGTCATGCTCCACCCATAATATCTGAAATTTGAGGTATATGAAACACTTGAAAGGTGGTTTGTAGGTTCTGTCTTCATGGAGAAATTGGCTGTGGGTCATGTCAGTTAAAATAAATCTTGAAGGTGTTACAGTTGGCAAAATACGTCAGCAACAGGTCCAAAAAAACTTCAAAAAACTTTCTCATGCTACATATCATACTTATTTTCTTTTCATTCATTTGCTCAGTATGTTGCAAACATTCATTCAGACCAAGGCATGAACTCGAAGAGTTTCCATAGAATTAACACATGCACTGGATCTACAGTATTCAGCACAGGGTGATATATGGTCATATTAAATGTATATTGCATCATCATTTAACAGATTTCGATATAAATATCTATTAAACATACATATCTGATCTTTACAGGATCTGTTGAAGGAAAAAATTATTTCTGAATCCAACATTTGTGGATTAGGAAGCAGATATAAGGTTGTTAGAAAACGGATGGAGATAATGTTTGGGGCCACAACAATTGTTCTTGTTACATTATCTGCTATTGTGATCAGCAGTTTACACTTTGGTATTATTTAACTATTCATTTACTTACTGTATGTTGGTAATCAGGGTGAGGATATAAATATGACGTGAAGTCTTTTGCCGACAGCTTTTACAAATGAAGAATTTTCTGATGCCATCCCTACAGCCTTCTGTGAATGTGACATATTGCATATGTGGGTGCATGGCTGTCTGTGTTGTCCAGAGGCAGATGAAGGTTACACAACATTTCTGAGACCCTAGATGAGAAATGGAGACTAATTTCTCCCAGGACAGCAAGCACTGTGAACTCCTCATGGGCAGTGAGTAGTGACACACACAGACAGACAGAAAGAAACACACACCCAGCCTGTTCCTCTCTGCTCTCCTCAGCATTATAACACACATTATAGCCACACACACACACACACACACACACACACACACACACACACACACACACACACACACACACACACACACACACACACACACACACACACACACACACACACACACACACACACACACACACACACACACACAATCATGTATGTCCAGATCACACATGCACAAATACATACGCATACAGTACATAGAGACACTCATACATATATGCACAAATACAGATGAGACACACAAAGCACAGCTGACTCCCATCTGATGACAGCATATTTGATGTGCCAGAGTTTATTCACTCTCTGCCAACTGGCCAAGGACTGAAGTGTTCTGACAGACACGTACACCCACACACATGCACACGCAAACATACACACACAGTGGGGGTAGGCAATACAATGTTTTAGGATGTGTTGAAATACAAAAATATGAGTATAGTTGTGGGAAAATGTATGGTATATAAACTTAATTCATTGATTATGTCTCATGTATGTTCACACATGCAATAAACTCCAGATGGATCAGTAAAAGTACACAAATCAACACTGCTCCCTGAACTACTGTTTAATTTTGAAGTGCGTGACATTATTATACTAACAATATGTACAGAGATGTGCTTTGTATTTTATTCTAACAGAGCTTATCTTATCCAAGCAGTTTTTTAAATCTTCAGTTTGAATTCATGTGAGCATCCAACTGTAAAAAAAACTGATGTATTTTTTTCATTTAAGAGATTGTGCAATTTGTGTATGTACTGAAATCTTAAAAATGCTTTTACAAAATTAAGAAAATGTTAAACCTGAATACACTATAATTGCACATTTTATGCCTAATAAATAACTGCCACCATCACTTAGGACTTAGCAGGACATTACACTGGCTTACATTTATCACCTGGAGATTTACCATAAATTAAACTACATCTGCTTCATACTTGATCCCAACCCTTACCCTTGATTTCAAGCTAAAACTGTATGTGGAGACCTGTCTCTTGTCCCCAAAAGGAATGTGAGTCCTTAAAATGTGACCGTGTGAAAAAATGTATGTCCACACAACATGAGCAAGACACAAACACAGACACCCCAATATTATTTTACCTTATTGTTGCACAGGATTGTTGCTCCTCAGCCATTCCTACGCTATCTGAAGGAGACAGTATTGTAACACTGCCTGCCAGGCTTGAGTTTCAAACCATCAGAGGCCTTTACTTATCTCGTCAGTCAGATGAAAACAAAAGGAAAATCAGTGTGAGCCATCTAGATTGAAGTATCATGTTAGAGGCTGATAAATATTTTGTGTGTCTGCTAGGTGAGTAAGTAGTTCATTTTGTTACTAACTTTCTCTCCCCTCAGCAATGACTGATGTTATAATTAACATTTGACCCTGAAAGTCCTCCATCCAGTAGCTGCTTTCTCTAAATCCTTGACTCAATGTACTTTCCCCTTCTTGCCTGTCTCTAGTGTAACTTTTGACAAAAATGTCCAGTGACTTTGTTCCTTTTAAATCTGTTAAGAATCTTTCATCAAACTTTTTCTGCAGTTCTCTGGCACTTTTAGATGGTTTAAATATCAAATAGCTTGCATATTATTGATAAGTGGAGATTTTTGTATCAGATCACTTTAAAGTTCCATTGATTTTGAAAGAAAGACATCCTCTATGAGCTACTTTGGGTTCCTTTGATAAAACAAAGCTTTCAAGTTTATCAGGTTATAATTTAAATTGTTGATGGTAGCATTAAAGGGCTACTAGTATTAGCATGTGTGAGACCACTGACTTTGTGTTCTCTTTTGAAGCTTGTGTGAGATTTTACTTCTTTTGCTGTATCCCCATCCTGCTTTTATCACCAGTTATTAAAATCCTTAAAACAACAAACAGATTAAGATTAAACCCGTGGGCCTTAGGAGACAGGGCTTTTCCTCTTATTTATTAAATATTTCTGCACCACATCAAATTATGCAGACTTTAATTATGAGCTCAACAACAGCCAGCAGAGAAAACAAAAACAACAGCAACACCAAAGCACAGTACACACTCATACACATACAAACAAGCTAACATTTTTTTTAACACACAGAGATGCAGAAAATGTATTCTTCTCTCACTGTCTGTCTTCTCTCTCTCACTCACACATTAACCAACACAGACAAATGCACACACACTGTGCAGCTGCCCACAGTCGTCTGGGAAGGGACCGGCAGGTTTCCAGCCTGCGAGAATTTATGTTTCCAAATGATTAGAGGCGAGGTGGACGGGACGATCTCAGAGGCAGCAGCTGCCCACCCCACGGTTCCAAGTGGAGCAGAAAATCAGGATAATTTCATTGTGATAATCAGCCTCCCGTTATCCTCGTCACTTCAACCCATGCACGAGAGAAGAGGAAGAGCACAGGAGAGAGAGGGGGGGTGACAGAGAAAGAGAGAGACTGAGAGAGAGGGAATAAAAATACAAAAGAGAAAATATGTTTTTCATGTCTGGTTGGTTACAGGATACATGCATGTGAGTGTGTGTTGGTGTCTGCGTGTCTATATTTCTATATTTGATAGTTGCATGCTGTTTTTACTGTAGACCCTTACATTAGTTCCCATACCCCATGTTCTGTCTTTTAAGAGGGCCAGTTCACAGAATTCACATTTTCTTTTGCACTGCATTTAACCAGAATTTAGTTTTGGTTTTACTTGCAGAAGTTTTGAGATATTGATCTTTGGGATTTGTAAAGACCCCCTCTGCCTGAAACTTTGTCTAATTGATCTATGAATTAATGTATTCACTGCTTTCAGCCTAACAGATGTAATTCCTTTTTGCATAAATTTTACTGGGGTGGTGACATACATGGCTGTACTAAGGTGTCCACACATTTTCCACATACTTTTGGCCATATAGTGTAACTACAATGCTAGTCAATTCTTAGCCAAAACTTAAATTATTATTTTAATGATCATGTGTTATGCAGCTCAAAGAGGGCAGGTTTGCATTCCAACCAAATACAATATATTATATTTCACACATCTTATTTCTTATTGTCACCGATCAACATTCGTCTGTGGGAATTTGCTACTTGTGTGTGATGGTTCATGTTTGCTTTAATTGTGCAAGAACGATTATTTTAATATTTGTTTTATTTCAGTAAATCAGTAATCAAGCCTGTAGATGCTCAATTAAGTCATAAACACCTCACTAAACATTTCCACACTCTCCTAGAAGTGAGTTGGTTGTACAGCACAGATTTCTCAGCACACATGTCTTTATCAAATGTGTTGCTACTCTTAGTTGTGATTTATAAAACCACCCCTACAATCAGTCTGTGTTTGTATGGGGGGATGCTAATGAGTTTGTGTTTCCCTCTGATGATTTTGTCCTTGCTGCAATCTCTCTCTCTTTCTCTCTTTCATTCTTTCTTTTTTCTTTCTCCCACTCTTTAGTTGTCATTTAAACAGGTGGATCTGCAGTGCCACTCATGAGAAGTCTGTTTGGTTTGTGTCTTCCTAAACTTCACACATGTGATAGATAGATAGATAGATAGATAGATAGATAGATAGATAGATAGATAGATAGATAGATAGATAGATAGATAGATAGATAGATAGATAGATAGATAGATAGATAGATAGATAGATAGATAGATAGATCATGATGTCACCACAAACATGATGACACTTGAGCACAAACATGCTCTAATAAGAATTTTACATAGGTTATTCACTACTCTCCTGTTCTCTTAACCTGTGACCATGAATTAAAATTGCAACTTTAAACCATTATCTATTAAACTCTAGGTTTCCTGTTAAATTTATAAAGACAGGCCTCATATGGAATCACCTCTGAGTGCTCACTGATGTGATAACCTGTGTTGGTCCTATTAGCGCTCTCCAGTGGACGCGTAGCGCCAGTGACATGAGCATCCATCATTGACTCTGGCGTGATGGAGTTACTAAATGTATTAAGTGGACTGTGGCCTATTACTATGTTGCTGGGGGCAATATAACTCTCAACAGGGAATATGGTGCTGTATCACAATTACAACTCCGGGCCTCTAATATTCAGTAGAAGAAAAAAAATTTTTGTTGTTGTTGCGATCTCACAGTAGGACCTACTATTATGAAACAGACGTATACAATTACAATAAAGATCATAATAACATGAACATTTCTAGTACTTGATATATCTTATGCTGATGAATAAAACAGTCTCTGTGTTGACCAGCAACACTATAGAGATAAAGATAAAAGATGTTTTATGGTTGAGAGCTTCTTTTAAACTTCCATCTCCCGCTCCCCGCCCTGCTGACCACCGCCCCCTTGACGCCTAAACCTGAGTCACAACATACGGACACCGGCCACCGGCCACATGCGCACTCACACCGGGTCACAGCTCCTCTGTAAAACGAAAGCAGGAGGCTTGTTTTCCGCGTGGCGATGTCAAGAACTGCTGATGGGAAGCCTCGGTGTCTTTCTCATCTCGGTGTGTGTGTGTGTACAGTAGTTTCTCCAGCAGAGTAGCCCACAGTAACGGGAGGCTGCACCAGCGCTCAGTCGGACTAGGACATCATCATGAAGTTAGCGGTCCTCCTCCTCCTTCTGTCAGTGTCCTGCCCGCTGTCCCTCGCCAACATCGCCGGTAAGCAAACTTTGACAAAAAGACCCGTTTAGAGTATTTTTGAGGCGACAATATCATAACCGAGAAACCATGTGGTGCAACATTGTTATAAAGTCTTATGAAGATTTAAATCAACTCTGCATAACCTGTGATGACCTCATCACCCATAAAGTACAACCTACTCTCCCTAAATACTTAGAGCAGGTTATTGTTACTTTGCAACATTTTGTTACTTTGTTACTTTTACTATATCGCCGTGTAATGTTATTATTCTTAATTTTGCTCCATAAAATCAGAGAGTTGGCTGTTTGTATAAGGATATAGATTGAAATTGTTCAGTATGCTCCTTAACTTTTGTCTTACTGTTAGAGGGATTGCAATCAAAGTCATAAGATTTCTGGATGTTTAGTTAATGGATTTGTTTTGTAATCCAGATGACTAGTACTGACTAGGGGTTACCACCACATGCTCCACTGCACTCCTGCATGAATCCGATGAGCTTTTAACCAGTACATCAGCTCCACAATAATGTGTAAGGGCCCAGCTCTGCCTCTGTTGAAGTCCTTTGATCTGTCATCAAACCAACGGAAACAGGTGTCAGATATCAGTGTCCAGCACTAAGCAGCCCTCACTGAGTCCTTGAAGCCAGAGACAGAGGTGAGCTAATGGGACTGAAAATGCCTGTAGTAGTTGGTTTTGATGTTCGCATGGTGGTTGCTTTACATTTATTCACCCAGATGTCGGGCAGACAGAGGTGAAACCAGCAGCTTTCTTCTACTACCACTCTTCCTCCCTCAACCTCACCACACACTTGCACTTGATGTCCCCTGTATCTGATATTATAGCTGTCTCTTGTGAATGTTACTGTCTCTGTCCCCCCCAGAGACATCACATTGCCTGAGGCTGACTGATGTGCTGACTGCCCAGCTTCTGGACACATTATATCTCTGCCTCCTCCCCCTCCATTTGTAACTCTATACAGAGCTGTATCATCCACTCCGCATCCTCTTTTATAGTCTGATGTATCCACAATACCTGCCTGTATACACAGCGGGAGGACTGAAATTCTGACTGCTGTGACTTAATGTGGGAAAGGGCATACTGTGCTGTCTTTTTTATGGAAGCAGACCTTGATCTGGAGTATAACAAATGGTTTTACACTTTTGTTTGCTACTTTTCTTCTATTGAGTCACATTATGGAACACATATTAGGGTTTACAAATGAGGCTAATTTGCAAAAACACAGTCTGTAAGTATGGCTTTTCAAATTCATTTTCTTCAGTTGTCTTTCCTGTTTTCAGTTTATATATGTCTAATAAAACTTGTGCTCTGTGAGAGAGGACTGCACATGCTAAAACCAATTACAAATGTGTTTGTGCTGTTTGGCTAAACTTTTAAATAGTGGCCAAACATGTCATTTAACATCAAACATTGGTTAATGAGGACAGCCACAGACATGAGTGAAAGAATAGAAGTGCCGTTTGTTTATTGTCAAAATGATTACAACATCAGCATTGTGAAGAATATTAGTGAAGAACAAATAGCAATAAAAAACAACTCTGAAGACTACATGAAACTACACAGTTTTTACTATAGAAAATTAGCATACAGTCCCTATGTAAAGGCTGATAAGCAATATGAATCAACATTTACTGGTGTTGTCCAGTGTTGTAACCATCAACAGCACTTTGAAAGCTCACCAAATGAGGGAGATGTTCAAAGTGAACTTACTTTGAATGTCTAAATGATGCGTCTGCCAGCTAGGAATGCAACTACTGATTTTTTAAATTATAGAATAATATGTTAGCCAATTACCGTTTTAGTCAGTTGTTTGGTATAAAATGTTTCTAAGGCAGCTGATACAGAGCTTCTCAATTGACAGTAGCGTTACTGATTTTGGGTGTTTCACAAAATTATAAAAAGAGGTACGCAAGTATTTGATTAATTATAATTGTCTATTTTCCACCCCTGTCACTGAAACAACAGAAGCAGGGTAGTGATGGTGGAGGACAGTAATAACAGCATTGTAATAATAATAATCCACCTTCCTCCTCTTTGTTGAAGCTCCAAGTGAGTTTGTATCATTGGCTGAGATGGAGGATCAATTGCTGAGGAACCTTTTCCAAGGCTACCAGCGCTGGGTCAGGCCTATTCAACATGCCAATGACACTGTTAAAGTGCGCTTCGGACTCAAGATCTCCCAGCTGGTTGATGTGGTGAGGATGAACACACATCCATACACAAACACATATCCACACTCTTATATAAGGATAATTAGTGTCTTCATGCATTACCTCCCCCTTACTATAACTGCACTAACACAACTGAGACTTAAGCCTTATGTGTAGGTAAACCAACAATTTATCTTATGCTAATGGCTAAGCATTTTATATCTCCACTGACCAGATGTAGAACATGACACACAGCATGGAAAGTTATGTTTTTTTTTCTAGTTTTGATGCTACCTACGGAGAAATATAACTTCTAACCCTAACAAACACTAACCTTTATCCTATCCCAAACCTAATCATGGCTTGGATCTTAAGTCTGGTTATATTCTTTATTTTTCAAATTGTCAACCATATCACATGAAAATACCAAAACCAACAATGAATTGAGCTTATTTTTGTTTATTTACAGTTTATTCCACTGTGCCACAGACTATTAAATCACATAATATATAACTTATTATGAGTCACTACCACATACACCTGCTGTTAAAATTACTGATATCTCACTAATTCTGTGGCTGAAAATAGTCCATTAAATGCACAATTTACTCCCTTTTAGGTATAGTTTGCTGTGCCCAGCTGCTTAGCCTTTAAACAAATACAATATGCATTTGTAACATGTTTTTAAATATTTAAATCTTCAGTAAGAAAAAATGGGCTTGGAGCTGAGAGTCACAGACTGGGTGATGAGGTACTAAGTGTTGGATTTGTGCATTGTTGATTTTGGTATTTTCATAGGATTTGCTGACAATAAAAAAAAGACAAGGACTGAAATAATACACAAAACAAGAGAAAAGGAAATCCACTGTGATCTGGTAGGTTCCCATTTGATTCTAATGTCGAGTAGTGTTACTGTCAATGGTGCCTAAACCAAACAACAGTGGCGGCATCACTGTGTGGAGCTTTCCGTGGGTCCTGAAATAGATCTGGAACACTCTTTTCACATCTACAACCACATGGTCTCTCTCTGGAGTGTTACTTTAATATTTCAAAGACTGGCTCTGATAGGTTGAGATGGTTTAGGTGTTCAAGAGGAGAAAATAGAGGATGCTAATGGAAGCGCCACGCTTCTCGGCTTGAAATATTAATTAAACTAGTTTAGATTTAACTCTTACTCTGTCAAGCTAACACATATGCTGGGCAGAGAAAAGCTCCTTCATGGCAAGAAAGGTAAAGGTTGATTATCTGTTGGATCTGAGTAAAAAGAGAGGGGCACAGAGTGAACTGCTAACAGCTACAGTATAGGTTACACTATGTACTGCATTGTCCCCATCTCCCGGGGCTGCTGCATGGCTCTGTATTAGATTATGGTTCACCTCTGGTCTTTGTGATCTCCAAAACATCCAATTCAGTCTGACAGCTGAGGCCTGGTCCGGATACAGTGAGCATCTAAACCACTCCCTGTCTCTCTGTTTACCTCCATCTTTGTATATCTTTGTATTACCTTGCCAGGTTTATTTCTCTCTAAGTCTCTCCCTTACATCTCAAACTTGGTTCCAGTGATGTGGAAACAAGCCCATGTTCGCATCTCACTCTCCCGTCTTTCTCTATTTACCTCGCATAGTACTTATATTGTCTCAGCTTGGTCCACTGCACCCACCTCTGGTTTTACATTTCTTTTTCTTGTTTGCTTAGGAAGTGTCATAGATGGACAAATTTAATTCTCTCTGATTTCATAGAAATGAAAATGATGATTTCCTTATTTTCAACCAAGCTTCTGATCTTGTCCACTAATCAAATCTAACATCATGATGGAACACCCAGATCACCCATGCTTTGTGCTATAAACAAGTTACGTATGTATAATCCCAAAAATGCAGTAGATATTTCATGCATTTTGTTAGTTGAGGTCAATTTATTCATCTGAGCATCACTGTTAGACAATTTAGAGAATCGTGGGCTACCTGTGTACGTATGGTTGGCTTCTATATTTATATCTGAATTTTTTTAGCCGCAGTGGGGGATATTATGGCCTTAAAAATCAAACATGTCTAATTGTAATTTGGCGACTGACATTCATTTAATTTATCAACATTGTCTTTCTCACTTTTACCTTGACATTTACAAATATTACTCTAACTTAGTGTTTGTCATATATTTAAAGACTTGCTTGGAGAATCTGAGAGTGATAGCAGGTTTCAGTCCTGTGCTTTTTGTAATCATGAAAAGTGCCATTGACCATTTACATTTTATACTTTTTAAATACCCTTTTTATGCCTGTTGTCTTTGTCTTTTTTAGGATGAGAAGAACCAGCTAATGACAACTAATGTCTGGCTGTGTCAGGTAAGCAAGAGACAAAAATAAACAGAGGTTACATGGTTGAATTCAATCTTAATGTTTGTATCAATAAGTCAACAAGATGACACATGCTAATATTTGTTCAGCAGTTTAATAATATGTCATTTTTGCTTTTGTGATCTTGTTTCTTCATTTTCAACATCAAACTACATAACACCAGTTCTTGGCTGATATAAAAAGAATAACGACATGCTGATCTAAAATAAATTAAAAGTGTACCTTTCTTGAGTTTTTTTATTGTGGTTCAGTGGCTGATACATACACATACAGCAGCAGCCTGTTGAACTGGAGAACTGGCTGGTTTTCATAGCATAATCTGCCTAGCAAGTGTTTTTTCTCATCAATACAATAATATACACAGCCAATATACAGGAGACAGATAGACAGTGGATGTGATCCAATTGTTGAGGCAGAGAACTTATTAAAGATGTGTCATCCATTTTGGTGCTTATACATTAAAAATATCATTGTTTAGTGTTGTGTATATGCTTAATGATATAGCATCTTGTGTGCTGTGTTTATGTTGAGCAGGAGTGGATTGATTACAAGCTGCGATGGAATCCAGACAAGTATGGAGGAATCACTTCTATCAGAGTTCCTTCTGAAAATATCTGGCTCCCAGACATTGTCCTCTATGAGAAGTAAGAAACAGGGTCATGTGATACTGAGCTGTGATCAAAAGTGCCACTTATTCAAAGCATCAATATCACAGTTGATTGTGAGCTATTCTAGATAGCAATATAAGAAAAATAAATGTATATATCACAATTAAATTCAAATACAAAGGATACATAAATTAAAAGGACCAAACACCCTCTCCAAATACAGAGACAGATTTGCTGTGTTTATGATTCAAATGAGAAAAAAAAAATCTTTTCTGACTTTTGCTTCATGTTTCATCAGTGCTGATGGGCGATTTGAAGGCTCACTGATGACCAAAGCCATTGTCAAGTTCAATGGTGCCATCACCTGGACACCACCTGCCAGTTACAAGTCTGCTTGCACTATGGATGTCACCTTCTTCCCCTTTGACCGCCAGAACTGCACCATGAAGTTTGGCTCTTGGACATACGATGGCCACATGGTGGACTTGGTTCTGATGGACAACCAGGTAGATCGGAAGGACTTCTTTGATAATGGTGAGTGGGAGATCCTCAGTGCCACTGGCGCAAAAGGGAACAGGAAAGATGGCTTGTACTCTTACCCCTTCATCACATATTCCTTTATACTGAAGAGGCTGCCATTGTTCTACACACTCTTCCTCATCTTCCCTTGTTTGGGGTTGTCCTTTCTGACCGTCCTGGTGTTTTACCTTCCTTCAGATGAAGGGGAGAAGCTGTCACTCTCTACCTCCGTCTTAGTGTCACTCACTGTGTTCCTCTTGGTCATAGAAGAGATCATCCCCTCCTCCTCAAAAGTGATCCCACTTATTGGAGAGTATCTGCTGTTCATTATGATCTTTGTCACACTCTCAATCATCGTCACTGTCTTTGTCATCAACGTGCACCACCGCTCCTCAGCCACCTACCACCCCATGTCGCCGTGGGTTCGTAATCTCTTCCTTCAGAAATTACCCAGGTTGCTGTGCATGCGAGGTCACACTGACCGCTACCACTACCCAGAACTGGCACCTGAAAGTCCTGAGCTCAAAACACGATCTGGAGGTCGGAAAGGTGGCCAGAGAACGAACAGCGGAGCTCACGGACAGATGACTGCTGAAGGGAAAGAGGAGGAGGCCTGGGCAACTATGTTGGAAAAGGCCATCTACTCAGTGCGGTACATCAGCCGACACATCCGCAAGGAGCACTTCATTCAAGAGGTATGTTTAGCTGCATTGTATTAAATTAAATGTGTGTGTGTGTATGATCAATTCAGAAATCTAAAGAAATACATAATTTCACTGCAGATTCCATGTGCATGTAATCAAGAAAGACTGAAGACATCAACATTTCTATAAGGATATTTTGTCATACCTCTCCAATGTTTTCTTTTTCCAAGGTAGTACAAGACTGGAAGTTTGTGGCCCAGGTATTAGACCGGATCTTCCTGTGGGCTTTCCTTACTGTTGCGGTACTGGGCACCATCCTCATCTTCACTCCAGCTCTTCAGAAGTTCCTCAAAATCCCACCTCAAACTGCAAGTGAGGATCCACCTTCAAACTAACAGCTATAACAAATCTCATTCACAGGCAACTCATGATCCACTTTCAAGATGAACCAAGCAAGAGGAAGCAACTATAGTTGCTTATTGAAGAACTTTGACTCTTCGATTTTAGGTTGGTTAGGTTTCTTCTCCAAATTCACCGTGGAAAATGTGCTGTGGGTCATTAAGTTTCAGTTCAAGACACTATTTTTAGAACTGTTATTCATATTTTAGCATATTACAAATTATTATTATGATGCATAATGTTCGGTTGTTGTAGATAAGACAATCCCAGTGAAGATTAGTGACAAACAGTTTTGATTAATTCAGAACACTTTGGTTTAGATCACATATGCTTCCAATGTTAGTAAATAATTTTAGAATTAAATTAAGTCTAGTAAAAACACTTTCAATCAACATGAAAGTAAACTGCTAAACTGCACCACAGATTCTACTGTTAACTTGATTACTGACTTCTTTATTAATGTCTGTCAAATTTTGAGGTATTTCTTTAACAAAATCCTCACGTCATACATTCATCATTCGTCTTCATAAATAACTATTCTGTCACTGACAGGAATACTCAAGTTATCACTTACCTGAAGCACAATATACTGCTTACTGTAACTACTGTACTTTGCAATAATTTATACAATTTTAAAAATTAATTATTTAATCTTTCAAAGTACAAACAACATTTAAACTACCTTCAATAGTGTGCAGCTTTTACATACAAATATTTTAAGAATCTAGCATTATTGCAACTGCCAATTATTCCCACTATTGATTAATCTGTGTGATGGCCATCACAGTCTCCTAAAAGGGGCACAGTGACAACTTCAGGTTGTTTGTACAAAACTCAGAAATATATTTGCTGATTTTTTGTCAATCAACAATTTCAGCTGTACTATTTTCTGTCAAAGTATGTCAATGTAACATAAAGTATGATGAATAAATTAAGACAATTCTTCAGATTACACAGTTCTCAAAACTACTGCATTTATATTGTTTTGATGTTCTTTACCACACTAATAAAGTTGTTTTGAATACATAATGCCTCGTTTCTCCCATGTTTACATGAAACTTACTTAAAAAAAAAAAAATCATACACAGTTCAGTTAAAAAACTGTTCACAAATGGGTCAGGAACAGTTTATCAGTAAACTATGCACACTTCAGGATAAACTGAGCTACATATAAATAATATTTCTTGAAAATCGAAAGAAGTAAACGATAGATGAAATGGGTGAAGTAAAGCAATATCTACAGTTGAGAGCACCACCCAGTGGTAGCTTATACAAACAACACACAATGCAAAACAAGCAGGATGATTCTTTTTTAAATCAGTTATTCTGACGGCTGTAAAGCAGTTTTTATTTTTCTATTTCTATATTTAATCCCCATATTTTCTAATTTCAGAACAGAACAGTTTATCTCCCATCAAAACAAAGCTGAGGTTTGAACTACCAAAAGCACCACTTACAACATTTTGTTAAGAATAGACATAAAATGCAAAACTCTGAAATTTCCTGTACAATCAGCAAAGGTTTAGTGATGACATTTTAGGCATCACTGCTCTAAAAGAATCCACTTACTTTCATAAAAAACAACTGTAATTTACAAATCTTCGGTATGAATTTAATTATATCAAAACAAGGCTGTACACTGCAGCATCTAACTAACAAAAAATGACCGAAAACTATTATAGCGTTCAGTCATTTTCACTGATATTATAGGTTGATATAAAATACATAAGACGGACCTTATAATGAGAATTCTTGTTTATTTGAATCTCTTAGTCACACCTGAAACTACTACATAGCGAGTTTAATGACAAAACATTCTGTTATAAAGGCATGTTGTTGAAGCTCAGCATACATTAAAATGTATTTCCTGTTCATTTTGTAAATTAAATCAGGCAGTTCTATACTACATTATTTTTGTCTGCAGTGTGATGTCTCATCACCTCCGTTTTCCATTTGTTGCTTTTCTATTTGCGTTGTCCTGTCTGGCTGTCCAGGTGAGCTTGAGCGTTGCGCAGCATCTCCATATACATCCTGTTGTTTTCACTGCAACACAGACAGATAACAAAAATGTACAGTGAGTAAATGTGATTCAAGATATCACTGGAATAGCATGTTATAGCACTCGAGGATGACATTTAAAGCCCCGTATTATTTGGGCACATTCACAGCACAAAATGTTTAGTATGGACAAGATTAAAACCATTCAGAGCTATTCAATGATGAACTTCAGAGGACGGACATGAGATAAAATAGACAAAATATGGCACTAAAACTTTGTTTACCCATGCAAAACATAATGATGTCATTATACCCTAAGGATCATTGAATAAAAACTGGCACATGCTAGGCTGTTAATTTTCTCACTCACTCAGCCACAGAGCGGTCAAACATCAGGTTACTCATGTCCATGTAGTACTGGGCATCTGTTCGAATGGCTGTCCAGTACTCGTTAGCCTGAGGAAGAAAGACACTGTCATATAAAGCCTGTTTCATGGCTGACAAAGTCTTGACTATTGGCTACAGTATGAATTATGTTCAAACTAGTGTATTCACATTCACACTACAGTGCAGTGTCTGTCACCTGTTCTTGAATGGTGTAACCCCACTGGTTCTGAGAGTGGTGAGGATCCCAGTATCCTGCCTGTCTCTTCATCCTGATTAAATGTTTTGCCTCCTCTTCCCTCATGAATGGGGCAGAAAAACACCCTGAATACAATATTAAAAGCAGGTAAGAAACAGAATATCCTGACAACACAAAGAAATGATAGACAGAAACAGCACATTTTCACTGAAGAAAATGTGTTTTAAGAAAATGTTTTGTACATCTTGAATAACTGAATATAAATAGAAATAAATGCAAATGTATTGTAATAATCAGATCACATTGCTCAGTCGGCATATTGAAGTGAATTTTACCGCTGCCAAGAGATCATTTCATGGACCTGAATCTAAAATTTAAAATTTGAATACACACATAGGTTAAAACATAATTAATAAAATTGTCTGACTTACCACTCAGAAGAGCAAGCAGAATCACAAACTTCATGTCTATAAAATGAAAATTAAATGTTGTGTGGTCAAAGGACTCATAAAAAAGTCACACACAATAAAACACACACATACATACACACACACACACACACTGATTACTTTTGCAACACTGTTGAAGGCATATTAAAATGTATGCATTTAAAACAAACCCATGACTGAATATTCATCCTGCAAAAAAGAGCCATAAGAATCATAAACAAAACTTCTTACAGAGAACCAACAAACCCACTCTTCATCAAACTGAAAGCACTAAAGTAAACATATCCAAGCAGTCATTTTAAATAAAACTGCTTAATTCTGTCTCTGTTTCCTTCATTCTTTGTGTGGTGTAAAACTAAAATGTACAAATAGATCAATGAATAAGTGATCTGAATAATAAGAAAAAAAATATTAAGTTACCCAAATGAGAAATATAAGACTTACTTGCAGAGTGAGCAGTGAGCAAATGTGCCCACAGTTCAGAATTTCACAGATTAATGTAAAAGCGAACAAGAGTTTCTTTCACAGGCTTCACCAGAGGAATGAATGAAGTCAAGCATCAGGCATCCTGTCAAGGTAGCCACTTATATGGGTGCCAGAGCTCTCATCCACACACACACACACACACACACACACACACACACACACACACACACACACACACACACACACACACACACACACACACAGACAGACAGAGAGAGAGAGAGAGAGAGAGAGAGAGAGAGAGAGAGAGAGAGAGAGAGAGAGAGAGAGAGATTCAACATAAAGACAACTCTGTACTGATCACAAGTTTGTCTCTAACCAAATTAACTCTTGATTTGAGCAAACACAATTTTCAGTTTTTGTCACTTTTGTTGAGCAATATGGTTGCTCATTTAAAACAATGTCTCAATAATAACTATGAAATAAATACGGTTTTGTGTGTAAAATATGCAAACAAATACATATTTTAAATTAAAAAATATTATTATATCAGCTTTTTTTTCCATTTGGAAAAGTATTCCAAATGTAAAGATATTGTTATATGTTGTGAAACCTTTCTCACATTATATTCTTAAACGGTTCATTCTGTAATTTATACTTTACACTTTACACTTTGACTGTATTCCTGAATTATTTAGGCACAGAAAAGTGCAGCATTTGAGTAAACATTATCAAGATTGTTTGCCATTATTTTATGGTCCTGGAAGTATGATATAAGCTGTAACAGTAATAGTAATCATTTTGTGTATATCAATATTTCTTCCACTGGGTGGAGTGCTCACTACATTGATGGCTGGTTGACACTTCACTGTTTGAGGACCAGACATTTAAAGTGTGTAAAATGAATGGAGAACATTCATTTGAATGTGATGATGGATTTAAAATATTAGCAGGTAGATACTTTTTTTTCAAATATAGACTTTTACAAAACAATATGTAAGCAAAGTCTTCCAATTAGGAAATTAATTAAATTGTATAACATGTTAACTTTACCAAACACAAAAATGTAAAAAATAAAATAAATAAAAAAATGTGCACACTGAACCATCAAACTACATAATGGAAGGGAATTCAAAGCCTGTTTTTTCAGTGCCAAGACCCTCAAAATTTCAAAGCAGTTCCCTGAGGTGTTAATTTGGGTCTCTACTAATAAAGGTGCTGCATGAAATCTCTCATCCTTTAATATATGTGCAGGAGGTTTCCTGTGAATTTCTTTGTGTGATGTAATATTTACATTCCTGCTTGAACACTGATGTGTCGCACCCACTTATACAAATGACCACCTAAAAGCTGAAGTGAGAATAAGAGTTGCAGTAATTCACAGAGACAGCAAATTAAAGTCCAACAGAACAAAACTTCATCAATAATTTAAACTACTTCTATTTATGAACCTGCGCATCTTTAAGTATGTGTATATAACATATGTATATGTGTGACCATCTTTTTTTTCTTCTTGCATGCATTGTATGAGTCCTTTGTTTAAGACTCTCTTCAATCCCACATTATTTTGTACACCCACACAATACACTCTTTGTATCTCTGTTCTATGGTGTTTTGTTGTTTTCCAGACTTTGTGACTCTCAAGTCTCTCTCTCACCCTTGTGCGCATCGCTGACCTTTTCTACAGTGAACTCCTAAGTGTGTATGAGAGGTCTGACCTTTTTTTGTCATCCCAGTAATAAACTGCGTAGCCACCTGCACAGTGTAACAGAGACAAATGGCTAGCTGGTGGCAGGGCAACATAGGAGAAGTTGTTTCAAGAGGACCAAGATTCACTTCATCATGTGGACAGATATTCACACACACACACACACACACACACACACACACACACACACACACACACACACACACACACACACACACACACACACACACACACACACACACACACACACACACACACACACACACACACACACACACACACACACACAAATTAGTATTGTTCAGAGTACAGAAAAGTCTCATATTCATTGTTGCTCATTTTAATTGACTAGTCATCAACTCCTGTACATTCATTCAAGCCTTCTTGTTGGAGGTTCCTTGTTGCTTTGAAAACACGTCACATATGCACAGCATTTTAACAATTGGAGACACAGCTTTTGTTCCCTGTTGGAAAAGCTGTCCTCAATCACTGGTCTTAAGTCTGAAATTTGTCCTCAAAAGTAGCCTATGGCACACCCACACACACCCCCGCACAAAAATACATACCTTTGGTAGAGCTCTGGGACCTGTGTGCTCTATGCTACAGCAAAAGCTCTGCATCTTCCACACATTAAAGGTAGCGACCCAGACAAAATCTAAAACTCATCTGACCCCATTCTATCACACGCACAGACACACACACAGACACACACACACACACACACACACACACACACACACACACACACACACACACACACACACACACACACACACACACACACACACACACACACAAACACACACACACACAGGCACCCTGCTGGGACCGGTGAATATTTCACATATTTAATTTAGAAACAGGAGAATAATGTGAGGAGGATGTTTAACAACGGATACTAAAAGATTTAATTCACGGTCGCATTCCTCAATACACACTTCTGCCATTTGAAGAGTGACGATTGACATGAGAGGACTTTATGTGGCTGTTTTTATTATAAGTAAAAGAGGACAAAGAAGGAGACAAATGGAGAGAGAGAAGAACGGATGGAATGGTAACTCCACAGCATTTAAGTCCATTAGCAGAACACTCCTCATATATAAAACATAGAGAATTACTGTCCCCACTGGTCTTTGCACCATTCTCTGCGATTAGTCTTCCCTCTGCTATTGTTCCTGTCATGTACAGTGAGTGGATCAATGCATATAAAAATGCCAAACCATGATGCTGATTCCATCCCCATCCTTAATTAGAGAAAGGTGGAGAGATATAGGCTCCACCTCAATACTGAGAGGTTCAAAATCAGCAAAGCTCAACAGATTGGTGGGCTCAGATTCACAGGAGCAGGAGGATCTTGAGACATTAACTGAATCTACAAGTATCATATTCTCTGTCTAATCTTTGATATTTAAAAAACACAGCTGGCTGGCACTTGCACAGGTATAGGACCTGGGTGTCAAGCCTCTATTGTACTGCTGAGAAATATTATTATTCTGTTGTTATACCTGGTAATTGTCATATGTTTTAAAAAGAATAAAGCGCTTAGATTTAAGTCAATTTGATTTGATTCAGTAGCTCAGCAGTTTGCTGCACTGAGGAGAAGAATGGGGTTTGTTGGATTGGGTTGTGTGTGTGTGTAACACTTATTCTCTAGCGTGCAACAGCATGTGTTAGTGTTTGCAACCACTCACCCCAAGGGGCGAAATTATGTAGATAATGCAGGAGGAGGCAACATATAGGGAGAAAATATATATTTATGATGCGCCAGATTTATAGACTTGCTACATCAATACACAACATGTATTTACAAATGCATACCAAAGTATAATTATTTATAGTGTTTCATGCCTTTTTCTCTAGTTTAATGCAATGTGCCTACAAATGTAACCCATCTTCAAACAATGCAGCAATGCAATGGAGCTCTTTACAGTTCATGCTGTCAGCCAAGTACTTGTAGCTTTTTCTTTATAGTTCAAAGCTGTTTTTTCATGAGTTTTGAAACTGATTAACATTGTTAGTCTTCTCTGCATTATTATTATACATGTCATTTTGTGTCATGGCAAAACAAATCTGACACCATGAGCTCCTAGATTAGGTGGCTCAAAGTTTAAAAGTCTGACATCTGACAACAGTAAACACATTTTTGTCTTGTATAAACATTTGATTTCCACATCAGTTTAAAACTTTTGCACATTGTGTGTTGGATGTCTCATGGGAATTTCTCAAGTTGGACAAAATAAATCACTTTTGTCAATTTCCTAGTTTGATTTCATTATTACCTGTTGACATCCCTGTATTAATGCTGCTTTCAGCACAACGGACAGCTCACAGTTTGCTCATTATAGTTGCCAGAATGAGGTCCCTAAATTAGGATTAGTTTAATGCGACCGACTTTTCTCTGACTAGAGGTGTACCTTCAAGATGAAGGTGGTGATCAGAGGTTTCACTGTGCTCAGTGTGGCTTTTGGCATACCAACAGCACAGACAGATATTGGATTCTGTACGAAATTACATCTAATGGCATGAATGTCACGTGGGGTATGAAAAACAGCAGGAATGGTTTACTATCACTGGCACAGGACTGCTACTTAGATGATATGCCCCTGTTCCATTGAAAGGAGGGAGGTAGAGAGAGAGAGAGAGAAAGAGAGAGGGGGGGACAAGAGAGAGAAAGAAAGAGAGAGAGAGAGAGAGAGAGAGAGAGAGAGAGAGAGAGAGAGAGAGAGAGAGAGAGAGAGAGAGAGAGAGAAAGCCATGCAGTGAGAACATTTAGAGAAATGTGCAGTGTTCCCCCGCATTGCCTGTCAGATCCCATTTCCGACTGAAATTATTTATGGACTGGGATAAATAGGTCATTTGATTATGAACCAGTCTGACACAAAAAGGGGACAAATATGACAAAAATGCAGTTGATGAACCCCTTTGTATCACCGCAAACTGGGAAATTGCTGAGTGACACACATCACATCCATGAAAGATAGTCTACAGCTGTGGGAGAAGGAGGGTTGGCTGGTGATGTGCGCCTGTTTTATCTGTGTTTCCGGCCTGGTCCTGCTCAGCTCTGAGACAAACTGTGAAATTATTCAATATTCAATATTCATTGGGCGCGCAGGTGGTCGAGTGGTTTAGAGCGCATGCCATGTACGCAGCGGACCCCGGCTCGATTCCCGGCCGGCGGACCTTTCTGCATGTCACACCCCCCTCTCTCTCCCGTAATTTCCTGTCTCTCTACTTTCAAATAAAGGCGTCTATGCCAGAGAAAATCTTTAAAAAAAAAAAAAAAATCAATATTCATTGATTTTTGGCCACCTGGGGAAAGGCGTTAGGGTTCGGTTACAACAAGATGTAAACACAATATTGACATATTATCAATTTATTTATGTTGGCCGAAGTTAGTTATTTACACTTCCAGCAGATATAAAACAACAGCATTCATTTAGAGTTGTCTCTTCCTCCACATAATGATCAGGTTTGTCCACCAGCTTGTCTCTAACTTTGTTTGTCTGTCACTGGGTGCTGGGCTGTGCAGGTAAAATAAGGTTGATGAGAATGGCGAGACTGAACCAAACCTGTAAAGATGTAGGCTCTAAAAACATACATAAGAACTGGAAGACACTGAAATGGGAAATGCTACAGGTATTCTTAAGAGGTAAGTCAACACCAAGTAACATTAGGTGGAAAATTGCTGCATTACTCTGTTTGGCTTGAAACTTGCAAACTGTAACTTCTTGCCACAATTTGTGATGTCACAATTGCTGTTTTCCAGAATTTGTCCTCCACACAAGACACATTAAACTACTCTGCTTTGACTAATACTTTGTACACACACACACACACACACACACACACACACACACACACACACACACACACACACACACACACACACACACACACACACACACACACACACACACACAAATTATATGTATATTTATATATTTCTTCTCCCGAAAAATAGTTTAATTACACTGTTAAAGACCCGGAGTCTATAAAAATATAATGTATTTTCTGAAAGTTTGCCTGCAAAAGAGGTCAAACACCCAACAAAACAAAACAAAACAAAACGAAACACATTTTTGAGTGAAGCAGACATTAAAGGCTAAACTCTTGTTGTGACATCATTGAATGGGGCACAAGAGACACGAGCCAATATTAACAAAATATCGTATAATACTAATGATAAATCTTTATTTTAAATGATACATTGACTGCCAATAAAAGACTGCCAATAAAATGTACAGTGTAGTTTGTTCAGAGCCAAACAAAGCCAGCTTGGCTCCAGCAGCCATTCAGCTGTGAGTGAGTGGGGCAGCATACTGACATGCTCTCTGCTTACATCACGGTATCCCTGCTGCGCGCCCCAAGTTAAATACAGGTGAGCACAGCGAGGATACAGGTGAACACAGGACAGACAAAACAACTGACTTTTGAGGTTAGTAGAGCTTAATTAGACAAAAACTAAATCGTTACACTTTACATAGCCTATGTAACCAATAAATCTTTTTGAACTAAAGTGAACTAAACATAAACACTGACAAAAACATCGAGCGTAAGATATTACGGTAAGGATTGTATTGTAATCATTATTATGGTTATGTGAAATACCCTATGTCCAAATCTAACGCAGACGCGCGCTCTCGTGCAGCGCTGTGTGTATGTATGGGAATGTGAACGCCCCAATCTGAACTCCACACTCATTCAGGTCTGTCAGTCTTTTTTTGTATCTCACACATTCTGTTTCCCTCCAGCCCCATGTTCATACCGCCTCCTAGCCGGAGCAGATTGCTTGTCTAGCCGACACTGAGAGCCCGCTTCTGGTGGCGCTGGCGGAGTCTGAGCGGTGCCAGGATGCGGTGCCATAAGTTTTGGGGACCATGTTCGTTTGGATTTTATATTTGGACAGCCATCCTTATCAAAGGTATGTTTTGGACAAAGTCGCGCTGATGGTCCGCGTCTAGCTACTTATGTTTTCTCCTTTTTTTTCTTTTTTAGCTACTTTCTTAATGGAAGACTAAACTAATGTCCGTGTAAGGGTTTAGATGTAATTTGGATTATCAAGAGTGAGCTGGCCTTTATCAACTATGTGGTAGCATTCATATTCGTGAGAGCACTAATAACTCTCCTTTGCTTTTTAGAAAAGCATTTCTCTGGGATTAGACTATAAACTGGAAATGAAAGGATTTAATTTGAAAGATTTAAACCTGAATTGCATTGGTGGCAAATTCATGCAGCATGCATTCATGTGTTTTTCTCATATCATAATTAACCAAACAGAGTTTAATTGTTTTTTATAGTGGGATGCTGACGTTTTAATATTTAATTGTAAGAATGAAGCTTTCATAATAAACAGCCTAAGGTCTGAATAATTTCAAATTGTCCCAAATACTGACACGGTGATTAGTTTTTCCTCGCTCCTCTCTGCACTTTTTCAGTTTTCAACAGTTTGGTCAACAACACTTTTTTATCATTTGTAAATTTCTCAGGAGGTATTTTTAAACATTGTTCATGCCTGTGTGCATTTACGTGTGTATGTACTCTAATTCTCTCCTAAGCCCCATCCCATCATCATCACCATCATCAGCATCATCATCTGTAACATCTGGGTTGTGTACTTACCAGTTTGTCACATAGCGGATTTGCTGAAGATATGCCTTCAAACCCTCTATGTGTGTGTGTGTGTGTGTGTGTGTGTGTGTGTTTATGTGTGTGTGTATGTGCATACAGTATGTGTGTATGTCCAATGAGTGCAAACTGGCCACCTTTCACTGTCCTCACCTCTCCATACTGATCCAGTCATTGGTCTTCTTCTGGGGACAGAGGGGGGAGGAGACATGGCTTTAATGACTGAAGCAAAGGCTGGAGGGAGAGATAAAGAGGATGGATTACATACTAAACCATGATATGAGGCCTCTAATGTCTTCCATGGACAATGCCTTCTCATGGTGGGAAAATATTAATGTCTTGTCTACTTTTAAAGTTGTGAGGCAAAAGACATACATTACTGTATATAAATCTCAACAAACCATGTGCCTTAGCACTGAGATTTTATTTCATTTTTTTCAAATAACTGACAAAAATCTGCGCTGCAGATGCTGAAATCTATTGATACATGTGAAAATGACTGGATAGATAGACAGACAGACAGACAGACAGACAGATAGATAGATAGATAGATAGATAGATAGATAGATAGATAGATAGATAGATAGATAGATAGATAGATAGATAGATAGATAGATAGATAGATAGATAGATTGATTGATTGATTGATACCCCCTGTTTGTTTTTCCAATGTGTGAAGGATAGACAAATGTCTATGGATCTATTTAGTGTCATGTGTCACATTTGTCTGTTTAAAGGAGAATAGGCTTGCTCATGGGGATTAGAGAACCTGCTTGCTGCTTGTAGTCCTATATGAATATTCATTCTACCATTGATAAGCAGCTTAAGGGGAAACATAAGACAACAGTCAAAGGAGGAGTGATGGAAACATAATAGTCTGACAACTCTTGCTCCACACAGCAAGACACAATGTGTAGACAAATGATAGAGTGACTTAGACTAGGCTACTAAGTCCTTAACAACTGCAATTGTAGATTTGTAGACTGAACAGTGTCTTTTTCAGGTGAACCCACCAAGAATAAAATATGATACCCTCAGATGATTTTTTTTCGCCTGATCGCACATGCTGTAATAACATCAGCTTCATTTCAATTCAACACCTCATCTCTTCACTCACGTCTTCCACTGTCTTTTACTCTGTGTCTTTATCTCTAGCCGACTCTTTCTCAATCCCAATGCCTTATGTTTTCCATGATTAGCAATACTTAACACGCTCCTAGACTCCATGTCCTTTAATTATGGAGTTGATATAACTTTTTCATGCCTTGTTCAGAATTTCAATCATGTGTCATGCTGGTTTAAGTGCTGCTGTTCATTCACTGATGACACTAAAATCATTGATAAGTTTGTGCTTCATGTAATCTCAAAAGTATTAAACTATATAGACACCCTAAACTAATACATATAAAAGTTTTAAAACCTTTACTTTCTGATTACCCATTTTATGGTGCAGACTATTTAAAAATATTTCTTTTTTCACATAATTTTAAACATATAGTAGCTTTATTTAAGCAATTTTAATTGTAGAAATATATGCAGGATCTTAAAGGAGTATGGGGAAAGAATGTGGAGAAGTATGGATGTAGCCACACACTCAGTGTTGCACCACGGCAGAGGTTTTAGCGCCTGGATTAGGATTAAACATCCAGTGGTTTTAGGGCTTGCTTTGAGCCGTCAACCATAGATTATAAATATGTCCTATATGAATCAATCCATCCAATACTCCATTAACACAAAACACATACACTCTGATCTGATGTAGCATGTCACATGTTGCTGGAGATGATGTGTTAACGATTGAGGCCATGGCACGCACGCACGCCCGCACGCACACACGCACAAAATGGTAATAAGCAAACCCATATACTGAGACACACAGAAGTGACTTAGTTACGTTAGGTTAATAGTTAGGTATATAAAGTGTGAATAGAAAGTGTAAGAGGGTAGCGCCCTCACCATTATTGATGTTATACATTACTTCTTCGCAATTGACAAGCAGCCCTTCTCTTGCCTTTTTGTCTATTTAAATTTCTGCAGGTTGAGGATGCCCTAATTTGAACCCTTATAACTTTCATCTTATCAAGTGAAATTGGTACTTGCACTTGTTTTTAATTCACAACCCTTCTTCAAGGAAATTTCATAAGATATAAAACTTCAGTTTGTACCATTGTCATTGGAAGCAAGCACAATTATAAACCTGACAAAACATGACAAAACACAATATCTGTAGTTCTTTATAGAATATTTTGTGCTTTTTAGGAACCCTTGGGTTTTTCTCACATAGTTGCCCTCCATTTCCCCCCTCATCTCACTCAAATTCTCTTACTTTTCCTCTTTATCTTCTTTTTACATTCTGTTTCTCTCGTTTTCGTGCCTCCTGTTATCAACCCGTATCTCTGTCTGTGTTTTTTAACAGGCTAGGTAATAGGCTAGCCACCTGGGTATATGTGTATAGCTGCTGAACAGCTGGATGCTTCACTGCTGACCTCCCCTGACTTGCTTATTCTCCTACCAAATGATTGATAGTGAAATAATGAGGTGCTACACCATTGCCAAAATAGACGTGTCCTTAATTCAAACCAATGCATACTTGGTTAGTTTTAGAGGCAGAACAGCTAGTAGACTCAACACACATGAATGCAGCACAACTCCAAACACAAGTGAAGAGCCAATACTAGTGTCCTGTTACTCTTTAGTCTCCTGTCTTTTGAAGGCCGTGTTTCTCATAAGCATGAATACAAGAAAATGCACACAGACACACTGACATAGACACACAGTTTGTTGCAGCCCACCAGACATGTCTAGATCCCATTATTTCTTCCTTGGGGTGCCTTTCTTACAGACAGTTTCATGACAGTTGTCAAGGTCTTGGTTTTTATCTAAAGGAGAGACAGATAGTTGTTGGCAGGCATCCATTTAAAAGTTTAAGGAGTACAATTGTCAGAGTACCCATTTGGCAGGGTCTTGATGGCACACTTATGTGAGGTCGTCCACTCTGTACCGGTGGAAGTCCAATTTTTGCTGAATGCTTGATAATTGTATGTCTCACTGCAGATTTCATCAGTGTCTGACTTTAGTATGTGTTTTACCTGAGTGTTTCTGTTGTTATTTTTAATTGAGTAAAAAAGACCAATTAAATGATGATGTGCAAACTAGCTGCATAATACATTTTGAACTGCATAATACAATGTGCCTCCTCAAGTCCTTAACTCTCTTATACCTATTCCAGCATGTTTATTTTTCTGACCTCAAGGTGTAAATTACATTTTCATTTCACAAATGAAACATAGTAGACAATAAACTGCACTTGTCGGAGCTTGGCCTCAGTCATATCAGTCTTTCAACATCAGCATAAGATTGTGTATGTGCAGTACTACTTATTCCTTTTTTCTTCACACACTTTCATGTAAATTATCACACAATATTTGCATCAAAATGGCTGTAGATGTGTTGCATTTGTCATGGTGTTGACTCTTTGGGCCCTCAGGGAATGGCGGGCTGTCAGCAGTTTCTTTGTGCAAACCTCTTCCCCCTCCAGGTTCATAACTCTGGTTCCACTGTCCCAGAGTATTCAGATGGATCAGAGCCCTGTTATCTTCCAGACAAATAACAGATTTAGCTTTTCCCTATGTTTTTTTTTTTTTTTTTAAGTTTAGCAGGCATGTTTATCCTATGCAATAAGACTACACAGCATGCAAATTAATGTTAAGCCAAACTGAAGTGAAAATATTAAATGGTGTGTCTTTTCTTCAAGCCTCTTACTTCTATTCTTATCTTGCTGATCTTTTTTTCACCACAGCACTTTAGTGTCCTTGCTATTTATTAATCAGGATTCATATAACATTACTGTGAACCTCAAAGGCCCAAGCTAGAGGCCCCATGTTAAACCTGTCTACAGGGTCTGTCTAGTAGGTGAGACCAGTGGTCAACCACAATGTTAAAGACATTTAATTTGAGGCAACACATGGACGCTACTTTTAGATTTCTTTAGGTACGCTTAAAAAATTGGAGTAAGCAACCACCAAGTAATAGTGTTAGGATGAGACACCTGTCAATCAAGCAAACTATTTTATCCACAGCTACAGCAGTGTATTGCTGCCACCATGACAAAAAAATGTGCTCAATGTCTTGTGTGTGTTTTAACACACACAAGATTCTTTTCATGTTATAACAAGATCATTTTTGTGTTATTATGTATATATTATTCTATTATATATTATTATTAGATACCAGATTATTCCGTTTAACATTATTATTATTGTTAAATCACTTTATCTTTTTATAAAACTTTATTTCACAAAATGAGTGTATCTCATTATAGGTTGGCAATAAACTTCCATATGTCATTAAAACAAGAAAAAGATCTGCTCCCTGCCATATTCATTAAACAATGATTATATTCCCTTTCTAAGGTGCAATAAAGGGATAGTAACACAAGGGTTGAAGCTCATACAAGATATGCTCTTGATTTGTCTCACTCAGACTGCTGAAACCTCATATTAACTTTAATTTATGATTATGATTCAATAAGTTATTTTAGAAGTTTGTTGATATTATTTCCCCAAATGATCATAGCACTAAAATCATTTTACATGATAAATGATTATCTAATCTACCTTGGCAGAAAAAGATTAAGAAATAAAGCCATGACCACTACTCTGCATACGTGTGTGCATGTGTGTTGGACAGCGGCTCAGTCTAGATGGGTTCAGCTGGGCTCATCAGGAGCACTAAAACACTCTGATGTAAGAGGTGGTCATTTAGTGCTCTGCCTAAAATAGCAGTCCTGTTTATTTCTGTGTTTGGGTGTGTGTTTATGAGGTGGTTTGTGCAAGAGAAAGAGAGAGGGAGAATGTGTCCCTCGGGCCGTCTGTGTTTGGATAGCCTGTCTGTGCGGAAACGTCATCTGAACGCATTGACCCAGTGAAAACATACTCAGATGTATGCCTTTCTCGATATATGTTAATGTGTGTGTGAGAATGTGAGAGAGAAAGAATAATATTCTGTTTGTGTGCACGGTTGTTGTACTTTCAAATGCCACCCCAAACAAAGACCTATATTTTTGATTTCACAGATCACACGGTGGTACACTATTCACCTTCTACTGCTATATTTGGCCACAACTGTCATCTACCTGAAATGAAATTTTACTTATTTCCCTCCATTTATTTGTTGATGACACTAACCAATGGGAGGACGGTACTGATCATGTTTTTCATACTAATCCGCTCATTCATTACAAATAAAAACAAAAACAGAAGAAGACAAGTAAATTCAGGACAGACCAAAAGACTGAAAAGGAGGACTCATGTTAACAAGAGATAGGTAAATATAGAGAGAGGGAGATCAAAAGAGGGGATACCACAAGATTTGGAAAGGCTTGTAAAGGGATAAAGCTTTCATAGAGGAAGAGAGACATATACAAAATAGAGAGGAATAGAAAAGGTAAAGTAGAATGGGGGGTTTGCAAAAATTGGAGCTTTTATATGAGAAGGTGTTAGGAAATGAGATTAGTGCTGGCATAAAATGAACAAACAAATCCAAAGTGCTCACTTACTTGTGAGTTTAGTATGTATCAGGTCTGTAATGGTACATACTCATTCCGGGATATAGCCATATATTCGCACACTGAAGTCCAACACTAATAAAAGCACTTGTTTTCTCTTGCACACTTTGTTTTATATGCCACCAGAATAGCTGCCAGTGATATAAGGTAGAAGCATTACAACCTTAAATTGTGTTAAAACCTTGCTTAAAACCAACCTGCTTTAAGCAGCGCAGGTGGTGACTGACTGACACGTTCAAGTATTACCATAGTTGTATGCTCTCACCTCACTGCAGTGCTGAGACCATTCATTACTAAACCTGTGAACTCAACTCAGTTCAACTGCTATGCTAAGATCTTTCAGTACTCAGAACTTTTATACTATACTTGATTGCTGATACAGATACCAGCTCGGTACAGACTCGTTGCCCTTGACACATCCTGCTGATTTACTGCCCGTATACTGAAGAATACAGTACAGCACCCGAGGCTTGCCAGATTCGTTCATGTACCAGATTCAGACACAGTCTATTAGTCTGGTAGCCTGGAGACAGTAGACCCTGTTCACATCTGGCATAAACGTGCGGGTTGGGTGATGTTATCACAAGTGGACAGCTCTAAGTATGTCAGTTCACACATGGCATTAGACTGCATTTCCACATGTCTCAAGTAAGCACTTGTGATTGGATCTCACTTCCGTTATATATATGCAAATAAACATGTGCATAATTTCCATTTTCAATTACCAATTGCATTATTTATGTGGCAGGTGGCAGCAATGCATTACCTGTGCATACCCTTCCAGAAATTAAAAGAAGAAGAAGAAGTAGTTTGCAAAGACAAAACTCTTTGACCCAAATGGAAATATGACTGCATGTTTTGTGTGTACTCCATCCACATGAATCAATTTGGCTTGTTGTACATGTTAATAGGATGCTGTTGGCGTACATATAAGCTCGTACTTTTTTTTCTTAATACTTTATTGCAATGATTTCACATATACACAAAACACACATTTTTGATTCAATGTGTCTTGGGGCCACAGTGCTTGTAAGCTTGTAGATACTTTGCTGCTTGTGGACTTTGGAGATACTCTCTTCTGCAGTCTGGATGATAGTTAGACTACTTTACCGCCTGTTAATAATTGTTTTGCATTTTGATTGAAATGTCTGTATCTTCTTTTTATCAGGTCATTTCTTATTTTGTCACAGTACAAAAACGTGTCTGTATTTTTCTTGGAGGATTATGAAGCATAGATCTATTTACTACCATTTCATACACATCCGATTAGAGTGTCCTGCATTATAGTGGTCTGAGAGGTATGCAACACTCAGTACTAGAAAACTTGAAAATATTTTACATGCTTGATACATTTAGAAGTCTGCAGAAGAAGTGTATTGAGACAACTCAAACACTTGAACTTCCCAGCACTAATTGAGATGAGAGTTGGAAAACTTGAGAGGGAAATATGTCTTCCTGATTTTCCCATTTACATATTTAAAAATTGCTGGATCCAACTACATTATGCTACTGCATTTTGTATGTGTGAATATACACAACCTTCCATAAATTATCTAAGCATTAACATTTGGGTTACTGCTTGTAAACTCAGTTTTGCAATTAAGGCCTCTCTCTTTTTGGGTTCACTCTTGCCCTCACAGCCCTTTATTTATCTTTGCAAATCACAGCATACAGAAAGTTAAGGATACTTAAGCTATACAGAGTGTTGGAGATATGCATTGTTTTGAGGTGAAAACCGTG
This sequence comes from Scomber scombrus, assembly GCF_963691925.1. NCBI lineage: Eukaryota > Metazoa > Chordata > Actinopteri > Scombriformes > Scombridae > Scomber > Scomber scombrus. The sequence goes on from NC_084978.1 coordinate 15,369,035, forward strand.
ACTCAAAGAATGTAAAGTTAAACATGCAAACACATATCTTAATGCATAAACTTGCAAACTCTGCAAAGTGAAGTTTGAAAGACCAATAGGTATATCATAGCAAAATGGGAGATAAGTTACAGAGTAAATGTAGAAACCATAAATGTTTTTAACACATTTTCCCATTTGAAATTGTTTTCTTCAATTTTGCTGAAGATAGAAATATGAATCTGCCAGATAATATAACCACCACATAAGTTTACATCATGACAATCAGAACTAATTATTCCAACTTCATTTCTGAGAATTCATGTTATTAGGTAAATTTGGCATGGCAGTTGGGTCAAAATATTACAATACACATGAGCCTGGGCCACTGCTACAGGAAAGAAACCAGTCAGGGATGGGATTCAGAGCATTAGTGAAGTAAACGCTTTGTCATATAATGATCTGAGGGCAACACAAATCCACGAGTCAATTGATTTAAGCTGCAAATTGTATTGCCTTTCATTTCAATTGCATAACCTTTAGCTTCTGCCGGCCATTAGCAGTGTGTGTCACAGAATTTCAAGCTCAGTAATTGGATGTTTTTTTCCTGAATTGTACCTTCCCCGAAGATTTATGTACACAAGACCAGTCGTTCCTCTATTGTACAGATGATTCAGCTCAGTTTTAATGCAGATCAAAGCAGCAGAACTACTCCAACTGTGAGTCCTATACAATTGTTTATGGGAAAAATGACACCCAGGGTGCCTGAAATACTGTATCTTTTTCCACTTTGCAACATATTTTATGTTCTGGGTGTTATTTTGGTATTTGAACACCATTAAAACTTAAGACCAGGTGCTGGAGCGCCTCCCAGACTGATTGAAAGGCAAGGTGACACATTCTTGGACAGGTTGTCCACCACAGGGCATAAAGCATAATGCATAAAGATATACAAATCAAATGTACATCTCTATGTCTCACATTGTCATTTCCTCTTGATTCTCTTTCACAATGTTCCGCTAGAAAGCTCTCTCATCCAATATTCTTCAAGTAAATATCGATGTAGAGGAAATGCGCACACAAAGAAAGGTCTCAGAGAGACCTTGTGAATATGTGAAATGTATTAATATTTTGCAGGGTGCTGCCGAGCTGAAATAAAAGCTCCCTCTGGGTGCTGATACCCTCAGGGCCTTAGAGGTGCCCAGGAGCAGTTTGGTTCTGCTTATTAAATTAGAACTAATTCTATGTGCAGACATGTTAGAGCTCAGTGGCAAGATAGGTTAATATGCACACATTAGTGTACACAGGCTTTGAACACACACACACACACACACACACACACACACACACACACACACACACACACACACACACACACACACACACACACACACACACACACACACACACACACACACACACACTGGACTGGGCTATGGGTTTGTGATCAAAGGGCACCTTTGTGTCCTTTATAGCTGGGGCAGGAACTCATTCTCAGATGACACCACCCTGACTAGATGCTTCCCTGAACTAAGATGAATGTTTCCTTTCCTTCCAGTGACAATATAAATAAAATGTTTGACCTTTACGTATTGAGATATTTATAAATAATGGACATCTTCTGTGTTGGATGTTTCACTGATAATTGATCATGTAGATAATTCTGCTAATGAGTGACCTTCTCATAGACCTGAACAGGACACACTGGTGACCCTTGACATTTCCTGTAATGACCCACATGGTGTTAGAGTGATGGAGTATTGATCTACTTAGCTGCTTATCATTAGCATGTCTGAATTTAACACACACACACACACACACACACACACACACACACACACACACACACACACACACACACACACACACACACACACACACACACACACACACACACACACACACACACACACACACACACACACTCCTAAACACAGATACTAATTAGGATACACACTCATTTTCTTCTCTTTAGCAGCGAAGTAAGGTTAGTAGTACAGGTTACGTATGTTTTGTTTGTGTGTATGACAGATTTTAAAGGTCTGTACAGTGATTTAGTTTAGTGTCAAAAAAGTCAGGGGGAAATAATAATAATGAAACAAATAATAATATAAGACAATTTAATAGAATAAATTATTTAATCAATTCACTTCCTTTTATTCCCACTGAGTAATGCCTCTCCAGAGGGTTTTCCATCATGTTCTTTAACTTAAAGGACAAAGGTAGAGAACATGGGGATAAATAACTGGCGACAAATTGTCTTGTTCCCCCTCTCTTGTTCCCTGCTTCTGCTGGAGTTTGTTTGATGAGGCTTCTTGCTGAGATTGGAAAATGAAGTTGTCTTGCCAGCTTCTCATATCAGCTTCATTAGTGAGATGATTAAAAAAAAGAAAGGCAGACATCCATTCCTTCATCCCTGGTGTGCACTGCACACTGTTTGTTTTTGAATTAAAGTTGCCACAGTGGTATATTCATTTGATTATTTAATCCCTTCTGAACATGATTTTTTGAGACAAGCTGCAATCGAGACTGAGCTTTCAATTTGTCTTCACTGACTTTATTAGTTTAGTTATGTTTGTTTGGACCTCAGTTTACACATCACAGTGATAAAACACAAACACATAGGAGGGAATATATGCTATAGTGCTGTAGTTGAGGCTGTATTCATATTTGTGTGTGTGCATGCACGTGTGTATGCTAAATTTATTTTGCATAGATGCACAGATTTATGACTTTGCTGTGCAGTGTATTGATTTATTGAGATTGTGTTCTGCCTTTGCAGAGTCCTTGAGCAAAACAGCCATTAGATCACTTGCCTGGGTGTCCTTTCAAACATGTTTACAGACATAAGACATAAGCCAAACTTCCACATAAGGTAGTGGGACCTGGATAAATAGCTGAATTGGAAAGAATAAGGTCTGACCATGTTTTAATAAAAGTTTGGGTGGCTCTTTATGAGCAGGGAAAATGATTCTGCTTCTAGTAGCTCCCCTGTCTCTGACCTCAGGCTAAATCCTGCCATAACTCTCCTCATTCCAGTCTTAATGGGCCAATCAGCACCATGCTGGGCCAAAGAAACACTCCTCTGCCCATCACAGTTTTACAGGGTTGTAGAGTTGTTTCCCTCCCTCCTCCTTCTCTGTAATCTTCTCTCCTTATTTGTCATCCATACTGCATGTTGTCTTTGATATTCTCTCTTTCTGTTTTCATGTTTCACTTTTTTCTTCACTTTCTCACACTGTGTCCAAATGTACTGTGTTTATATGAGGTGTAATTATACTGTCCGTTAATGGGGTGACCTGCTGAGCGCTATATCTGCATATCAATGACAGGTTATGCACATCCAATATGTTAGAGAATATATTATGGCGTGAGCATTATCCATACCACAAGTATAAGCTGTTGAGCTAACTAGTATGTGAATGTGGGAAATTCCTGTCTTAGCAACACCGAAGCCAAGATCTTGTCATTAGTGCCGGAAAACAAAATACTGGGACATTGTTTTCTTTAATTGCAGCTGTTTGTAGTGCAGTCCTATTTAAAGATACTTATACCATTTCCTTGAATATTTTTAGGAAAATTGAAAAACAGGAAAAGAAAACAATCCCAGGAACAATGCACTTAGGTTTCAGTGTTTTTCCCTAAAAAATGGTCATGAAGGCTGAATGACTTGTGTATATTTGTGTGTGTCTCACTTTATTTTGGGACAAATGGAAAGTACTTGATGTCTGTGGAAGGTGAGGCAGAAAGGATCAATAATGATGATGAGAATCGGGCCAACAAACACATCATCCTAATCACCCTGGACCACAGACCACACCAGCTCACTTCTGCCACACTGCGTATGTGTGTGTGTCTGTGTGTGTGTGTGTGTGTGAGAGAGAGAGAGAGAGAGAGAGAGAGAGAGAGAGAGAGAGAGAGAGAGAGAGAGAGAGAGAGAGAGAGAGAGAGAGAGAGAGAGAGAGAGAGAGAGAGAGAGAGAGAGAGAGAGAGAGAGAGAGAGAGAGAGAGAGCGAGCGATAGTATACTGCATTCTACAGATAAATTCAGATTTCCTGTGCATGTGTTACTTTTCAGCACATTCAAAGTTTCAGGTCTGCAACTGACTCCCCCTCTTTTGCATTTGTATCACCAGAGCTGAGTTTAAAGGATTTACTTTGGGAATCGGGGACAACTCAGTATAGTGCAGGTGCAGTATATGTGCAGTATGTTTGAAACACCACCAGGTAAATTATAATCTGGCTGGAGGCTGGTGCCAGATAAGCAAGGGTATAAGGTTAAGAGGAGCATTAAAGCTACTTCCTGGATTGGAATTCAGCATCAGCCCACAGGAATGTGTGCCAAGGTACAATTTGCAAAAAAGGATAGCCAAAGCCAAAACACTGATAGCATTTTTTTTTTTTAAAGAAGCTGCTCGTGAACAGATTTGTTGTTTAAAAATGCAAAGAAAAAGACTACACAAATGGTATCTTTAAATCAAGAATTGACCTTCCCAAACTATTTGTAGTGACATCAGGGTTGGCCTTTCAATCTTTATTTATGTGGTTACTGCTGGTGCTTATGTGTGGCTAAATAATCTGAAGTCAAAAATCCACTCACTAGCTTTATCTGTGCATTCAACTTCTTCACACAGTATTTGTCATCGTATAGAGCTGGCTCAGGTCTTATCATGTGACCGAAGTTCCACAACAAAGCTCTCTGGCTGTCCACTGACCAAAATCAACCTGGAGTCACTGCTCAAGAAAGATCAAAGAGGATAGTCACAGGGATGCCAAAAACGATCATTTGAACAGAGACAAGTTAACAACTGCTTGTTATCACGTAGTTTCATGCTTCCATGTTGACATGTTGGAGATTTTTTTTTTTTTTTTTTTTTTTTTTTTAAACCTTTACTAAATAATCATCACACAAATCTTCTTTCCTCTTCTTTCTTGTGTTTGCCCAGGATCCCTGCAGGGGGAACACCAGAGGAGGCTGTACAAGGAGCTTCTAGCTAATTACAATAGACTGGAGAGACCTGTAGTCAACGACTCAGCTGCCATCCTGGTGGAGCTGGGCCTCACACTGCTGCAGATCATAGATGTGGTAAGGACAACAGCATTTGTTTGAAATATTCACGTGTGTGTGTGTGTGTGTGTGTGTGTGTGTGTGTGTGTGTGTGTGTGTGTGTGTGTGTGTGTGTGTGTGTGTGTGTGTGTGTGTGTGTGTGTGTGTGTGTGTGTGTGTATGTCACTGTCGATTACGATTAGGGCAAGGGTTCAGTTTATGCAAGTAGTGGTTAAGGTTAGGGTTAGGGTAAGTCTCCAGGTAATTAATGTAAGTCTATGGAAATACCCCAAAAGTGACTTAAGCAAACCTGTGCCTGTGTGTGTGTGTGTGTGTGTGTGTGTGTGTGTGTGTGTGTGTGTGTGTGTGTGTGTATGTGTGTGTGTGTGTGTGTGTGTGTGTGTGTGTGTGTGTGCGTGCGTGTGCGTGTGCGTGAGACTTGAGTGGTGTAGTTGGCAGGTTATGTGGTTTTTGCTGTGGTGGGCATGTGTTGTTTAATAGAAAACTGAAGTGTGCTGCTTACTTTTGCATAATTTACATTTCAGTTACTTAGCTGATGAGCACTTTCAGAGGGGCTCAGAGGACAATTATTGCAAGTAAGGGTGAGGATCGCAGTAGTGTATTGGGGTCGATGAAAAAACATTCTTGTGTCACTGATTGATGATGTATGGAGGACAACTTTTTAGAAAAAATGTCTCACAGAAGAAGATAGCATTGTTTAAAAATGAAAATGAAAAAAAAAAGGTGAATGTAAGATATGTTTTATATCTTACTGGATTTTTTTTATTTTTTGTCTATGGGTGACAAACTAATAAATAGTATACACTGTTTCAGGGAGGTTTGGCTGAGCACGGTGGCCTTCATGCAGTGATTTCCATTTTTACATGTTGACAATGACATGTTGTTCCATTGCTCTTGGATTCCTCTAAAAATGTCGATGAACACTTATGCCTGATAAGGGAAAAAGTGAATATGAATATGTATGGTTACAAGCTTGGCCTTTGATAAGAGAATGATGGACAATAAATATTTTACTTCAAATGGATTAAAGTATAGTCTGTGCCAGTGTGTTTATTGCATGTATGTTCATCATCTGCAGAATGCTTCAGGCGCTCTGACCTTAAATAGTGAGGTAAAGTTAATATTCTGAGTAATAAATTTTACATGACCCACAATACTATATTTTTATAATTTCAACAAATTGCAAACACACACACACACACACACACACACACACACACACACACACACACACACACACACACACACACACACACACACACACACACACACACACACACACGCCACTAGGGATTTGAAATCCCTGAGGAAACACATATTCCAATCATTACCTTCAGCTGTGACTTTTGCTCCATCATCTGGGTCATCTGCTTTCAGAAAAGACATTATTAAAACGGCTGCCATATGTGCTACATTTCCAACTCCAAACACAGTAAATGGACTAAAAGAGGAGAAACCTTGTTGATCTAATGCAGCCGTTTTGTCTTCTGTTTCTCTTAAGGCAAGGCAAGGCAGCTTTATTTATATAGCGCATTTCATACACAGTGGCAGTGCGATTTGAAATAAAAAAATAAAAACCAATAAAAGCAAAAACATGGAAACATTAAAACATACAATTAAAGCCCCATTCATAGCATTACTTTTGTCAGTGAATATGATTTTATTTGCCTAATGCTTCTTTTTGGTAGAGACGCCATGACCACAGTGTAAATCCACTAGGACCTTAGTTTTTTAGTTTCCTAAAAAGGGCTGTGTAATTTGTGAGATGGCTCCACTGTGGAACTGTTCAACAGAGCTACACTTTATTATATAAAACCAGCTTTTACTTGGTTTTACATTGCCTGGTTTGTTCTCTTTTGGTTATGCAAAACAACTGCACTGAGTTGCTGATGACAAAGCCCTTTCCACTATATTAAACTATATTAAATATGGATTGGCCTGGTTATCCTCTGTTCTATAAAAGAAAAACTTATTTTTTTTATTCCTCCCCTCCTTCTTATCTTTTTCTGTGCCCAGGATGAGAAGAACCAAGTGCTCATGACCAACGCCTGGCTGCAGCTGGTGAGTGGCATGCAATATTTATAATGTAATATTTATTGTATATTGAGTAAGGATAAGTTTACAGTCTTGTGTATCCCTGTTACAGTAAAAATGCATATATGTACATGTGTCAATGTGCAGAGGAGGAGAATAATGAAGAGAGAGGGAGGAACAGTACAGCATATTTAAGCAGCATATTTCAGTGAAAGTCAACTTGACTGTTAATGGACTTAATACCAATGGGGAAAAAATTCTAGATTTGTAGCCTCGAACCAAAATAGTCTGTACATCAGTTATATATGTTTTAAAGTGGGACACAGTTTGCTTAGTGCTTATTGTTTAGTGCAATTGAAATCTCAACTTGGTGCTTTGAGAAGTCAGAGTAGCTTGACCAAATAAAAAAGATTTCAAGAAGCACACATTGTTTTTTCACATCGAATGTAGCAAGTTTTGTAACTGCAGAAAGCTGGAAATGGTCAGAGGCTACTACATTTTACACCTTGTAGTAGGCTTGCATAGTTAGAAATATGTTTCCAAGACTAAGCGTTTCTTTCCATCCTTGATCACTTGCTCTACTTCATTTGTAAGACATGACCCTTCTCATTTCATCTGCCATAATTTTGTTTAATTTAATTAGATTAGTTCAAGAAGTTCAGAAGTAATTCTGAGATTTTTCAGAGTTGACAAGTTATTGCATCCATTGTTAAAAAAAAGTAACATCATCTCAATGTCTCTTGTGAAAATCTCTGTCTGTCTCAGTACTGGACAGACATCTACCTGAGCTGGAATCCAGAAAAATACCCTGGCGTCCAGAACCTCCGATTCCCTTCAGACCAGATCTGGACACCTGACATCCTCCTTTACAACAGGTCAGACATGCCTGCTGCTATTCATAACCACTTTCCATAAGTTGGAAAGGTTGCAAACTTTTTCTTTTCTTTTTAAATATTGTCCTGTTTATGTTTTTTTCTGTTATCAAGTGTAATAAAATAGGCGTAATCCAACAGTGTCACTTCTCTATAACAGATAAACACACCTGTCAGAGACAGTGTGTTGTCTTACTATTTTTTATATTTGAGGAAGTGTGTCGGTGTGGGAATGAAATGTCATTCTAATCCTTCTTACATGTCACTACTATATTAAATTCTGTCTTTAATCTCCACAAACCATAGCTGTATCAGGGTTACTATAAACCAGTCTGATAAATAATCACACCCAAACGCAAAAGCCAGTGACATAGGCAGTAGGATAGAAGGCTGTATTTTAATAACATAAACAGAGATTTACTTGCATTGATGGATTTGCCCACTGATATAAAATTGCCATGATAAATACTCTATTCACTCTTTCTGCCAGTGACTAAATCTCAACTGTCTCAGCTCAACCTGTTGACATAATGTAGTAGCTGATAAAGTCTGTCAATTATCAGTAAAGACATTGATGTCATAAATAAAAGGTGATACATATGTATTGATTGCAAATACAGGTCATCTTTCTTTATATGAAAACTAAAAGTTGCTGTGTTTTATTGCTGTGGTCAAAGTTTTCTTTTTTTCACAAATGAAGCTGAGTGAGCTCATTGCATTTAGTGATTCAGGTCATACCGTTGCTGTTTGCTTACTATTCTTCACGCTTCTGTTTGTGGTGTTCTCAAGTCAATTAAAAATGTAGGCCAGTTGTTTTTCTCCAAAACAACTAATTGCATTGGGTTTGCATGCTTGAGTGAGAGAGGGATGATTGGATCTCAGACAGAGGCGACAGAAAGATGACGAGACGGATAAATTCAGTCACAAAGAGAAAGTGTGTAGAGCCCTTTAAGGAAAGAATATTGTGAAACAAGGAAGATGGACAGCTTTGCCGTTGATCTTCACTGATATTATAGATGGATGGATGGATGGTTAGATAGATGGTTGGACAAGGGAACCTCAGATGTTTCTCTTGATGCCTGCATTTCCCACACAAACACACACACGCTTAAATATCACAGTGAACACAAGGACAAAACAAATGTTTGGGGGTATTAACCCAAATTTTAAAAGCTCAGCTTTTAGACCTGCCAGGATTACTCATCCTAATCTCTCTGCTCTCACCTCTCTCTTTCACCCTTTTCTCTGCCTTTTACCCTCTGCCTCCCTTCCTCCCTCTCTCCCTTCATTATCCATCCTGCCTTACCATCTCTCCTCTCCTCTCATTCCATTTGTGACTCCCTCTGTCTCTCTTTCATAACTCACTGTCTCACCATAATTCACTCTATTCAATCAACTCTTTCCCTCCATATTTTATCGTTGCCAGCCATCACTGCTCCTCTCTATAAATCATCCCATCTACCTGTCTCTGTCTGTCAAGGTGTCAGCATGTTACTCTCCTCCTCTTCTCATTGTATACCTGTTTATATCTCGCTAGTTACCCAACATTTCCTCTCTGCATGTTACGGCTCAAAATCTGTTCATATATAAAAAATAAAACCTCTCTTATAAAAAGTACTTCAAGATATTACTTAAATATTTCTTCCATTTTCTTACTTGCAAACCCAAACAATAGACACAAATAGAGTCTGGCCTGTACTTGGGTGCAACAATGCTTTGAGCTAAAAGCTAATGTTAGCAGTCTAACATGCTCATGCTACAGTATCATGCTGATGTTTAGGTACAGCTGAGAGGAATGTTTTTCTAGGTATTTGGTCATAAACCAGGACAGGAAATTAAGGTGGCACTAGATTTTACATTTATTACAATTCATCCTGTGGGGACCATGGATGTCTGTCCATAATATTGTGCATTCATCTATTAGATGTTGAGATATTAGAAATGAAAACTTTGATCTGCTGGTGATGCTAGAGGAAAGGTTGTGGTATTACCAAAGGACGATGGATATATCTGCCAAATTTCCCAGCAATCTGTCCAATAGTTGTTGAGATATTTCAGTCTGGACCAAAATGATGGAAATTAATATGTTCAATACACATACTCAATATGTTAGCTTAACAGCATTACATTTTCTGTTTGCTAATGCCAATACGTTTTATATATTTTTAGGAGACATGATTGAAAATAAAAAAACACATTCACAGCAACCTGATGAAAACAGCCATTTCTATTTCAGTATGTTTAATTGAAAAAAACAGCACAAAACTGTGTTGATGTTGCTGGTTTTCAGCCTCAGGCTCTTGGTAACCTTGTTGAAGTTGGCAGAGATGAACAATAATGTGAAACCAGAGGGAAAGATTCAGTTTACAGTCGAGCCGGAAGGTTTACATGCCCCCTTAGGAGAGACAAAAATTCACAGCAATTTTAGCAATAACATGGATAGTTGCTGGAAACACACATACACTGAACTAATGAAACCACTCAGCTCTCTTCTCCACCACATCCACTAATGCACAGTTAATATCTATGCACACACATGCACGCAAATTTAGTATGTGATGCAATCTTGCACAGGGAAACACAAATGCACAGCACACATTTCACCAGCACACAGCATACACACACATATACTCTGTCCCACAATTACAGACAATAATGGCACAACACACGCCATTACACAGTGGGCCATCAGTGCACAGCCAATAACATGGTACTGTGTTGAATAGCAGATGCATTCAGACTCATTACCATGCTGTTCAGATGAGAGCTCGCCATAAATCCATTCATAGGTTTATATTGTTTCAATAAGAAGTTAGTGATGTGTAGGATTTCAGATGCCATCTCAACATGTAGTGTGTTAAATAAAAGAAAAGAAAAAATCCAATATTGTCTGTGATGAGTCATTCAACTTCCAGTGTGTAATCTTTCATATCACTCTCATATTGCTTTTCATATTTCAGATCATTGTGCTCACACTGACTCACAATGATGTTTCATGCATGGATAATACAAATTGTGAGTCATGGATTCACCATCCAGACTGTATCCACGCATACCGCCTGATGAAAATATTTCCTTTTTTTACCATATTTGGAATGGTCTTATACTGTGATTGACAGCAGCCATCTCCCAGTAAACCCTCTGGTGATTTGAAATTGTCCTACCATATTGATCCTCTGGCTATCACCACCTTTGTTATTGAATTTATTGCAAACAATGGGCAGAATACAAAAGAAAATCCAAAGCACTGAACACTTCAAGACATACAATGTGCACTTGGCCTCTACCGAAACCGAGTAACATGTTTACTGAAGCTGCTCCACTTCTATCATGAGAACTGTAAACTTTTATATTGGTTGTTTTACTCCATCTCAATCTGTCATTACAGCTGACAATCCACAAGGGTTTGTGCATGCATGTGTTTGCATGACTGTTTTGTTTATGCTTGTTCTTGTGCATGAATTGGTGCATGTAGGATTGTGTTTTCATAAAGAATGCACAGATATAAAACAGCTATATAAGCCATTGACCCCTCCTCTCTCATTAGAGGTAAAACTCAATGGTCTCACTTGACTGAGGATGGATGAGGCACATGAAAGACGTCCAAGTCAGGTAAACCACAGAGAGAATCATAATTCTGGCAGCAGGGAAGGCGGATGTACAACACAGACAGAGCATTGTGACAGGCGATAAAGATGAAAGGGGAACTAATCAAATAAATGGGTATTTGGAAGGATTGTTTTGTATGTTACTGCATGGATGGTTGAAGGACTTGAGAGATGGACTGATTCAATGACGTTCCTGTAATTACATAAATGAACAAACACCAAAGAAAAGGAAAAGGAAATATGGAGCAGAAGCATAATTTCCAAACACAACATATAATTTAAAGAAGGCAGACAGATCTTTTGTATTTATGTTTCTGTATGTATTCAAAGCACATTTTGGTTTGGAATATTTGTCTTATAAAAGACCCACTGAACATGAATGTGACTGTAAATCTTTTCATTAAATGATGTCATACTTAAAATTTGTTTAAAATATAAAACTAGCTGAGCCAGTCTGACCTGGAAAAGCATAAAGGATGGCACTATTTGCCTGTGTGTGCATGTGTGTAAGCAAAGATTTACAAGAGTACAGTTTTAGGCTATCATGTCTGATACTGTCCTATGAATATAACTTTTACTTGAGAAAGTGAGCAGCTAGAGGCCTAACTCAGAAAGCAGAGCTGCAATGTTTTGTCGATTAATTGGTTAGTCAATTAACAGGAAATTTATTGCCTCTTAAATGTGAATATTTTCTTCGATGATAATAAACTGAGTATCTTGGTGTGTGGACTCTCGGTTAGGACAAAACATGTTAGGTAGCACAGGACTTTGAGAAGACGTGATCATCATTTTGATGATCACTTCTTTTTAGTTTTATAGACCAAACAACTAATTGATGAACTGAGAAAATAATAGACGAATGGATGATGAAAATACTTATTAGTTAGATCCCTTAAATAAAGACGTTGGTTGATGTTGAAAGCATCAAAAAAGCATGATAATAACAGCAATGTTTTATATGTACAACATAGAAAATAAAGAGACAGCGTCCCTTTCACAGTTGTCATTCTTCTTACCAACAATAAAAGACTTACCATTATAAACGCATTTTTAGAATTTTATCAAGACCAGGTTTAAGCTCAGTTTTAATTAGTGACATCACCATTTGCTTACTTTCTCACAAGCTTCTCACACGATTTAAAAAAAAAAGTCTTTACACTTAGACAAATTATGTAACAGATCATTATCCTTAAAATTATTCCAAGCCTCCTGTTCCATCTTTTTTTACTTGATGATTTGAGGATGAAGATGTTTAAAGTAATCCATTCTGCTTGGCTCATTACGTGTATTTGGACTTATGTATTTCCTATAGTTATAAATATATCCCAATGTAAATTGGAAATATACTTCTTGCCTGCAGCTTCCTTGTCCATCTAGTTAACCACAGAGCCTTAAGGCTGTCAAACAGGATGCCTGATGTCAGGACGCCCTGAGGCTGTTTAGCTGAATGCTTTATTTCTGGGATATGACATAACACACATGGATGGATGAAGCTACACTGACCTGTGTAGCTCTAACTGTGAGTTGCTAACAGCTTCAGGGAAGGTGTTAGCTACCATAGGAGTGCTTTTTTCATCTTATCTGGATGGATGTTGCAAAGTTAAAATAATTTTTTACAGAGAAATAATATCATAGCTAAAGGCAAGAAGGTACCGTGTGGTACTCTTTGTTGCTCTTTCAAGCTGAGAAGCCTCATGCTGTCATCAGTCAACAGTATAATAGTCAAATCACATTTATAGCACATACTGTTGTTATATCTGGTATTCTTGCTTAAAGATCTAATTTTAAAGATTAATGCGTTTTAAAAAGATTTTTACTAATACGTGATAATTTATTCCATCCTGCATAGCCTTTTTCCTATCTTAAATGCACTCATTACTTTATGACTTCCTTGTTTTTGTCATTAGTGAGTCTGTGTGCATCTGTGTATGTGTAGGTCTGTATGAGGATATCAGCAGGTGTTGAGTGAGTGAGATGGAAACTTGGTGACTCATGTTCCATGGTGCAGAAACCTGTCACTGCCACCATTGTCATTGTTGGTCAGTCTCCCTATTGCATGGCTCTCACATGTCCACAGTACTCTTTCTTTGGTGTGTGTGTGTGGGTTCATTGTGCAAATATGACCCCTTTCCATTCTCCCAGTAGTCAATTGCATTTGCTTTCAGTCCATTTCTATGTTGAAGCAAGCTAAATAAAGTAGAATTATTTAAATTCATGACTGTCAAAAACAACACGTCTCACTCTTCTGGCATATTGTCACATCGCATTTTAAAACCGTGTCTCACTGTCTTTGTGTGCATGACATCTCTAGTGTTCTATGTGCATATATTGTACATCATGTAGTCTTCAAAACACACACACACACAGACACACACACACACACACACACACACACACACACACACACACACACACACACACACACACACACACACTCTGCTTTGATGTGTGTAAGCGCTGATTGCAGGAAAGCGCGCACCTTCAGATAAAGTAAGGCCAAAGCCTGAATAATTCATCGCAATGCTCCGACTTGGCGAACACACACATCCCTTCCCCTGGTACAGAGAGCCACAGCTGATAACAACAATACACACAGAGAAGAAATAAATTACAACACTTAACCCCACTGAAAAGGTAAATCTCTCATTTCCAGGAAAGGCAGGGACAAATAAAATGGTTCCATCTACAAATTCTCTTAAAATGCAGGCCATGTTCTTTTGTCAAGGTTTTAAAAGAGGCTCTAGGGTGTTTCTCACAAACTGGTGTTATCTGTCTTGCTGGGGACTGGATTGTGTGTGTTGATTTGTGTGTTCATATATAGATGCATTGTGTGTGCCTTCAGACTGTATGTATAGTTGACAGTGTGTGGGAGTTCTAAGTTGGTGTGGGTATAGTTAAATTAAAAGACCTGTCAGCTTTCCAGTGGGATTTTGTATGGTCTTTAATGACAAACGCCACAGTTTGCTTATATGAATGTGTGTGAATGTGTATTTTAGGGACATTGCATGTAATGACTAAAATCTCCGCACGACTTTACTACTAATATTCATTACTCTTTCACACTAAAAACGGATTTGTCCTCACTTAGTCATTTCCTCCGCCTGAGTTTTCTACAATATCAATTTCTTTTTTTTCTCGATTCAGTGTTGTGTGGGGTTGCATTTCAGCAACATTTTCTACTGCTTCTGCCTCTGCACGCAATTATTTTCTGATGAAAAGGTGCTACTATAGTGTGAACATACTGGATCAAATTGCAAACAGTATAAATCTGTAAATGTGCCTATTTTGTTTGTCATTTCTAATTTTATGTGATATTTAAAGGATCCAGCCCTACTTGAAAATATTGAAACTTTTGACTACTTTTGGAGATTTTTCAGTGTCTCCCATGATATGTTTTTGCTGTTTTTGCTTTGTAGGACAAAATGTGGCTGTATATTTTTCAAAATGCACAACTTGGCTTTACTTGATGAAATTTACTTCAGAAAACTGAAATTACTGAAATTAAAATTTTTACTAAAATATTTTTAAGACTTTAAAAATGCTCACATTCCATAAATGTTGCATGATGTTGTATATGACACCCCTCTGGAGCTTGTTACTCAGTTACCTCTATGCAGACTGTCAGCAAGTGAAAAAATACTATTACTCATGAGAGTAAACTGTTTCCTTAGAAAAACAACTGACAAAGTGTTGCGCACATTGTCTGGCTGATGAAAATACACTTTAAAAAAAGTGTTGTGTAACTGTAAATGGGGGCATGTAAATCCAGATGAATTTTGACATTCAATTAAATAACATTATTTTCTCTGCAAGGGGAAAAGGTTAATCCAAGACATATATAGCACAACAAATAGCATGTTCTATATTTTGCTGAGGTTTCAAAGTAATCACTGGCTAATGTTGAATATAAATCCTCTCGTCTCTTGTGCTTCCTGCATGGTGTCCCTGAAGCTATAACAACAGGGAAAAAAATAAATAGTGATAAAGAAAAGGAGAGAGCTTGTTTGTTATATTCTGTACACAGAAACAAAACAGAAGGTACTCCCTAAATTCAAAGTTCAAACATCGCCTCTAGCACTTTATTTAAGCACCAACACCAGAGGAGCTACTCTTTAATACTTAATTAGAGTTCAGCTGGAGTGCCAGAGCTAGGGTTAGATGTCTTAAGCATTTCTTTTTTACTGTAAGCATACTGTGTGTCCTCAGAATCTCAGCACTTACAATTTCTACTTTATTCAACAAATTCCTAAAGTTAGATGCTGACTCTTGAGGTTGTTTGAGAGCAATATTAATTTTGACAAGAATTTTAGTCTTTAGTCTTGTTTTACTCAGGATGAAGTCCGTTGACCTTGTTTGTAATTGTAGTCTAATTTTAGGTATTGTTTTAGTCATGATTTTCTCAGAGAGTTTCATGATGGATTTTGCTGAAGAATATTTCTCCTGGCTTTATGAATGTGTTACGAACTTACTGTACTTCTTTCATATTTCAATATACACTTGCAATACACACCTTCACATAGCTATTCTTTTTCATTTTGTGTTATAAGGGCAACAAAACACCCATTTAACTGTGTGTAAAACCTGTTTGTTTTTACAACTTACAATAATCCTATATTAGAAATAGAGAGTATATAACACAGTAAAAAAGACAAACTAATTACAGTTAAATTACACCTTGCCCTCTCTCGTTAAATGTTCAATTATGTTGTTGGGCAAGTTTCATAAATTAATAAGAAAATGCATACATTATTAAAATTTTTAGGATGGAGTTTGCGTATGTGTGAGAGAGAGAGACCGTGTGTCTGTAAATGCAAGTATTGGTTATATGCCAACATGAAACTATGGTGGGGCAGATAAATGATTGGTTAAAAAGGAAAACAGCCAATGAGGCCAATGAGATTTTTCCATAACTTTAGTTGTTAATATTTTTTGATTTACATTTTCATCACAATTTAGCCATGAAATAAAAGGTTGTCAATAAATACTTCTCAAAATTTTTGTTGGCATGATTAATGCTATTTGATAGTCTGGCAAGTCAAGTCAAACTTGAATATTTGAAACTTTGCACAAACAAAGCCTATCCATGGCAGCAGGTTGTGGATTGAAGAACCTTGTAGCTGTGAATTCATCTCATATCACTGATTTGATTCCTGTCACGTCATGCATTTGGCAGTGGATTGAAGTGAGTGTTGAATTTTCCTTAACCATGGATTTCATTTGAGATATAAATATCTGTGTGTGGATTACAGGAGCGAAGAGGCAAGCTGATTGATCCATAGGTGGCTGAATAGATATGACACTTGTTTTCTCAGAGATGTGGCAGGTTACGTTGAAACAGCAAAGAGACTCTTCGACTGTCAAACTTTTTTCACACAAACAAATGACCATACACACCCAAATATGATATGCACTAAAAACTAAATATCTACTTTTCTAAATACTTAATTACTTTTGTTGATCGGAGCAAACAAGAAAACATGAAAAATTATCCTCATGTGACTTCGGCTATCACAGTTTACATTCAAACAAACTGACACAACCCATTTCGACACGTGTTAATCTCTGTTATTCTCTCTACAGTGCGGACGAACGCTTCGATGCCACTTTCCATACCAATGTATTGGTGAATGCATCAGGTTACTGCCAGTACATCCCCCCTGGCATCTTGAAGAGCACCTGTTACATCGATGTGCGCTGGTTCCCTTTTGACGTGCAGAAGTGTGACTTGAAATTTGGCTCCTGGACACACAATGGCTGGCTGTTAGACCTCCAGATGCTGGCTGTGGACACATCCACCTACATACCGAATGGCGAGTGGGATCTTGTTGGTAAGTCAGTCTTTCACTGCAGCTATAACTGTCAGGGTCCAGTAGATGACCATACTTGAGAATCCATAGTGATTGTACAATTCAGTAAGAGCACACACACAAAACCCATTTCTCTAGTCATCTCTTGAGATTCCTCCATTTGAATGCTAAGATGGAACCAACTTAGAAACAATTTAACAATACACAACAACAGCTGCTTTTTTTCAGTCTATGTAGTAAAAAAAAAAATCCTTTGCCTTCTTTAATCAACATTTTTGATGATTTTTAAATATTTGAAAAAGCTGAAATATTCAGGCACAACTGAACGAGACCATCTGTTAAAGGCTGCTAAAAGACAACTACTCAAAATGAAAGAATTACTGTTATATACATTTACATTTTGATGATCATTTGGATGGTTGTACCTAGATGAACTGGAAAGGGGAACTTTTTGGAAGACCTCCCAAGTGGGGTGTTTCCAGCTGGGACAGAGTAGCAGCAAATCTAAATGCCTGAACCCCTAGGGTGTTGGTTCACTGGAAATGGGTGTTAGACAGGACCAGATGGCATGCAATAGCAATGTTTGACACTTTGGCGGGCATGTAGACGGACCATATGTGAGAGCAGTACACCACATCCCCAGAGTTAAAGTTCAAGGTGAGATAGTTCTACTATGATGAATAAAATGGGGGGGGGGGGTTAGGGTTAGGGTTAGGGTTAACCTTTGTGTCGTCCTCCCGGGTTGACCCCGTCTGTTTTGACTGTGCCTTCTTTCCTCCCTTCCTTCTCTCTTTCTTTCCTTCCTCTCTCTTTCCTTCCTTCCTTCTTTCCTTCCTCCATCCCCCCTTCTCCCTTCCTTCTTTCCTTCTTTCCTTCCCTCCCTCTTTCCTTCCTTCCTTCCTTCCTTCCTTCCTTCCTTCCTTCCTTCCTTCCTTCCTTCTTTCCTTTGTCCTTCTTTCCTTCCTTCCTCCCTTACTATTTTCCTTTCTCCCTCCCTCCTTCCTTATTTCCTCCCTCCCTCCTACCTTCCTTCCTTTTTTCTTTCCTCCGTCCTTCCTTCCTCCTTCCCTCCTTTCCTTCGTTCTTCCTCCCTCCTTTCCTTCCTTCGTTCTTCCTTCCTCCCTTCCTTCCTTCCTCCCTCCTTTCCTTCCTTCCTCCCTCCTTTCCTTCCTTCTTCCTCCCTCCCTTCCTTCCTTCCTCCCTCCTTTCTTTCCTTCTTCCTCCCTTCCTTCCTTGACTCGAGGACAACAGGAGGGTTAAGAACATTATAATAAAGACAAAGCAAAATTCCAAGTCTGTCATGATTCAAATCCTCTCCAGTGGAACATGTCATGGGTGAATTTCTAATATTCATGAATTATTTCACTGAGCTTTCCATTCATCCTTTTCTTCATCCATCCATATGAATGGATGGGATCACTACATTTGATAAGTACTGGTGTTCTACTTGTATGTGTGAACTCATCCCTCAGGTGTGCCGGCTAAGCGTAATGAGCTGTACTACGAGTGCTGTAAGGAACCCTACCCTGATGTGACATTCACAGTCACCATGCGACGCAGAACCCTGTATTACGGACTCAACCTGCTCATCCCCTGTGTTTTGATCTCTGGCTTGGCCCTGTTGGTCTTCCTGCTCCCTGCTGACTCTGGGGAAAAGATCTCTCTAGGTGAGGGGATGCTGAACACATGTTCTTTGAATGAAATGGCAACTAAAATGAGTTTGCTTTACAAGAAATGCGTTATTGCTCAATGGAAGAAAGATAGAAGATTTTTTGTGATGTTTTAAAAGTAGACCTACAGTGTGTTTGGAAAATAAAAAACTAAATCAAAACTTGGACAAATGAGGTTTTCATGTACCAGGAGTAATGTGCAAACATTTGTTTTAAGCTCATACAAATACTGTCACAACTGTAAACCAGTACTTGAACACATAAAGTGCACTCACTTTTGTCTGCAAACATGTCCTTATGAATTACCACAAGCAATGAATACATGCATGCCAAAAACCTTCAGAATAATAATGAATTTAATTTCAAGATAAGAGGCTTGCCACTAAATTCATTTTGGAATTCTATCAGCACCTGAGTTTTGATGAATAGTCGTCTGTAGGTGAGCCGTCACAGTGTTTGAGGGATTTCTGGAGCCGTAACCTACCTTGGACACATCAGAGGAGTCATCAGCTGATAAATGGCTGTGGTCATAAAAACATAACAGATTACATACATAAGTAATTACAGGAATAATTTCATACACCAGTAAGCCTGATAACAAAATTTTGTATATGCTTATGCTTTTGCTCTGTCTATGTCTCTCTTGATCTCTGTCTCAAGGCATCACTGTGCTGCTTTCACTGACTGTCTTCATGCTTCTGGTAGCAGAAATCATGCCGGCCACGTCTGACTCTGTTCCTCTTATCGGTGGGTTATAATTATGTGTGTTTATATATAAATGTAGCATATTGTACTGTCATGAATGTAAAATGATTATGTAATTAATAACATAAGGTGTGTGCGTGACTCCTCTGCATGTTTCTGCGACCTACAATTACTCATAACAACCTACTCTATGTAGGTTTGCATAGATATTTAAGGGAATCTTTTGAGAAGCAACAAAGAAGTTTGACACTGACAGATGAAGTGAATAACATTGATTATCATTAGAATGGCACCTGTTAAGGGTGATATATATTCGGCAGCAAGTGAATAGTCAGTTCTGAAAGTTGATGCATTGGAAACAGGAAAAATGGGAAAACGTTAGGATCTGAGCAACTTTGACAAGGGCCAAATTGTAAGATCAAATTTAGGGGTGCTAGAGCACCCCTAAAAAGGGTCTAAAATCACCCCTGCAGCAGAGAAAGTATACCCCTTCATGGCAGTGGTATTCAATGATGGCAGTGACCTCTTCCAGCAAGATAATGCACTATGCAAAAATTATTCAGGTATGGTTTGAGGAACGAAAAGAACAGTTCAAGGTGTTGCCTTGGCTTCAGAATTCCCCAGATCTCCATCAGATAGAGAATCTAAGGGATTTGCTGGAAAAACAAGTCCAGACCATGGAGATCCCACCTCTCAACTGACAGGACTTAAAGGATCTGCTGCTAAGTTATTGGTCCCAGATACTAGAGGACACCTTCTTGTGAAAGGCTTTAGCAATTGATGGAAAAGGTTTCCTTAGAAATCAGCCAAACTAAAGTGATCGTAATATTGATTCGGTCTATCAACACAAAGGCATTACTGGCCAGTTCGCAGAAACAACTTGCCTATCCCTCTGAGTATTTCCTGTACTTCCAGTAAACAACAGTAATATAAAACATACATTATTGTTGAGTGTTTTCAATGTTGCCTTTTGCCTGACCTCTATATACACAATATGGTATATATAAAAACAATAATCATTTGAAACCCATTTCATGGTTTAAGCTGGTGTTTGGTTGGAGTAGCCTGAGGGTATCTATCCATCATTCACACTTCCTCTGAATGGTGGCTGGAGTGAACTGGGCAGCCAGGACTTAAGCTGTCAGCACCAGTAATAGGCTGTGAAATATCTGATTCTCCACTAGGGAAGAACGAAGGGAAAAAGGAGGATGAAGGAATACAGGATGAAGGGAAGGAGAGGCAAAGAGTCAGGGGAAACGGGATGAGTAACATTTAACGAGCAAGGACCACACTGACAACATGATGCGCTTAAACGATTTATTTAGAAAAATGATTGATGAGCATAATTCTTCCGTTGCCGACTATGTTTTGGGGAGGCTCGTAGGACGTCTGCCATAGCACCTGGCCAGCGAGGACCCCCTCAGGACCCTTTGAAGGAGAGGAAGAAAAGGGAAAAGAAAAATGGGGTGGGGGGGAGGGGCGCAGAATACGAGAGCGGAAGGGCAGGAGAAATCTAGGTGGTATTTATAGGAATGGCTGGAGGCGGGGCAGTTGTGATGTGGTCCTGCTCCTGAAACTACACTTTATAAGCTTCCCTTGGGACTAAAGTTCTCAGAGAGAGGCTTTGTGCAGTAAGTAAAGAGGCAGGCTTGTTACAACTCCCAACACACAACACATACTTTGAATTAAAACTGCAGTTTTAATGGGTCAAAATTATACACACCATACCTTGTATTTGTAAAATATACAGTACAAGTGTATTAATGTAAGCAGTGTTTGGTCATACTGAACAGTGTTAGCACTACATCAATATAATAGTAAGAGCCCTCACTGAGAAAAGCTTGACAGATGCTTCATCAATAGAGTCATCATTATTATTTTTATTTCCTCTGAACTGAGCACAAGACCAACTGGGACACTTTCACTGGGCTTGTTAAAATGGATCATACCCCTTCACAACACAGTGGCTGAATGTGGATGTGAAATTAGCATGACTGCTTGAACTAAACTGGAAATACATGACAAACTGCTGCCTGAATGAGACCCTATGTATTTTATCATCAGCCTTTAATCACCTTATAAGTGTTTTCAACTAAATGTAGTTTATGTAGTTAGACCTATTTAATCAGTTTCAAGTCCATTTGGCTCACTTCATATAATTTTGTTTGATCCTGAATTTTAATTTTTTCAGTCAGCCATGAAAAACATTGCAGTTGCATTGCAGTTCGTGAATGAGTGTCTAAATTATAATTATAATTATTTTGTATAATATATTTAGGTTTTTTTTTGGCTCTCCTCCCAAACAAAGTGATTAGTGATGTAGCGTAATCTTCTTTCACTTCTAATAAAAAATAAAATTATACACACATATATATATATATATATATATATATATATCCTTCAACACTATTTTCAATGTTAAAGCTGTAATTTCTTCACTCATCACCTCCCATCTCATGGTTTTATCATCTTCTGCTCCACCTCTCTTTTGATGCTTTCGTCCATGACCAAACAAATTAGGCTGTGTGTGCGTGAGTGTATGTGCCTGTGTGTGCTGGGAGAGAGCACAGTGTTCAGCTCAACGCTCTCCTTTACTATTCCCTTGTGTGGGTGACAACATCCCTCCAGAGCCAGCACTTATCTCTCTTTCTCTCTCTCCCCTACTGTTTTTTGGTTTGTTTACCCCTATTCTCTGTTTTGTCAGAATTTTTGCATTGATTTGTTTCCCTGTTTTTATTCCAAGTGTTCATTTTTGCCCCTTGGCAATGTAACTTATTGCACAGATTGATCACATTGCTTTCCTTTCATGTTAGTGTGAAATCAACCTATTTTTTGGAATTAATTCAAGCTTAATGTTTTACCTGTTGGTGCATGTTAATTACATATCCATGGGGTAGTTCAGGAGGGGCTAAAAAGGGAAAACATTCAATAAGTTAAGAAACACATGACCTTAAGTTAGAGGGCGAAAAAACATTTTAAGTTTATGTTTTCTGTGTACTTTGCAGCTCAGTACTTTGCCAGCACCATGATGATTGTGGGAATGTCTGTGGTCGTGACTGTTATAGTCCTGCAGTTTCACCATCATGACCCTCAGGGAGGCAAGATGCCCAAGTGGGTAAGTGACTGAAACTGATTTACAGTAATTAAAATAACATTACTTTTGCTGTCAAATGGTCAAGTTTGCACGATTGCATTACATCATATGTGTGCCACTTCCTCTCTCTTCTCAGGTCCGAGTAGTTCTGTTGAACTGGTGTGCCTGGTTTCTGCGTATGAAACAACCCGGCGATGAGCGCAAGCGTCCCGGTTACAAGTACCGCCATGCCTCCCAGCACCACTCCAGCACCAGCTCCATTGAGATGAGCGCTGTCCCAAGCCTCACGGTGCCGCTCTCCCAGACTTCTTGCCCACCTTGCTCCACAGGCACCTCCAACGGTTCCATGAGCCTTTACCTCGGCAACTACCACCCTATAGAGAGTCCACACTGCCCACCTTCTAGCGACTCAGGAGTAGCGCTAGGGGGACGAACCCATGGCTCCATCAGTGAGGAGGCTGGACCACCTGGAGGAGTTGGAAGTGGTGTTGGAGGCCTGGGAATGGGAGTTGGAGCTGGGATGGGAGTCAGTATTCCCCCACCAGAGATCCAGCGCATCTTAGAGGAGGTGACCTACATAGCCCAGCGGTTCCGGGACCAGGACGAGGCTGAGGCCATCTGCAGCGAGTGGAAGTTTGCAGCAGCGGTGGTGGACCGGCTGTGCCTGGTGGCCTTCTCTCTCTTCTCAATAATTTGTACCTTCACCATCCTCATGTCAGCACCCAACTTCATAGAGGCTGTTTCCAAGGACTTCACATAGCTGGATGCAGCAGCAGGAGAAAAGTAAGAATGTAAAAAGGCAAAGGCAAAATGATAAGAGATAAAGAAAGTGAATGGGGAAAGTAACAATGCAAACAGCAGTAGGAAAGTGGTTCCCAACCTACAGCCTTATGAAAGGAATGGTGGGTTACATAGATTTTCATGAAAAGAATGACAATATCTCTGAAAACTAGGTGCAAAAACAGTAAACAGAACCTTGGGCTTCTGCCAAGCTGCTGAATTATGTAGTAAATTAACCCAGTCAAGACACCAAGTCACAGCAATTGATGAACCAGTATTTACAAAGTATTAGTTATTTTAAATGAATTTAAAACAGATCAATTCATAGTCCCACTTTGTCTTAATGTCAGTGACAAATTCATGTTCATATCTAGAAAAGTAATAGTAGGCAAAAGGCTGGGAATCACACAAGCAGTAGAGGAGGGCACAGTTTGAATTTTCTTTTTCATATTCAGTAAGATATAAATAAGTCAAAGATAATGATGTTTATTGCCTTTGTCCTGAAAAGTGTGTAAATATCATTATATTATCTGCACTATTCATTTAGAAACAATCTTCATATACATTACAACAACACCAAGGCTCACCTCACTGCATCCTCTTTGGTTGATTTCAGTCATGTCAATTATTGTTGAACTGTATGTACAAATCCACATACATATGTAGAAACACTGCCTCACTCTGAACCCACACACTCCAAATGTTCACTCTATAAACTCTTGATGAAGAAACTTTTTCTGATGATGTACCATCTCTGTAGTAATGTTAGGTTAGTTACTAAAATGAGATGTTTCACTGTGAACTTTGTTGGTTTTTGCTTTCACTTTGACAACCAGACACGACTTTGTTGTTTTTATATAAATGCGGAGCCATTTTCTTTATTTATCAAGTATATTACAGCAGGAATGCTTATTTGGGATAATTTTTCACTTTATCAAATCTGTAATGTAATATGGACTGTTTGGAAAAGTGTAATATTGAGAATACCCTGTATTAAAATGCAGCACTGACTGGTATGAAGTGGTGATGACCAGTTAAACAAAATGCACAGGTGTCAAAATACAGTATGTTGAATATTGTACTGTACATTTTTAACTATCTGGTCTGACACTAGAAATACAAAATAATTAAATTTTTTGTGAAAAATGTGTATGAAAAAAGTAAAAATACCCATATTCACGTACCTTGATGAGCAGGAACATTGTACCTCTTGGAAACCACTGTACATAAACGGTCACTGAAGATGAAGATCTAAGTGACTTTTGAACCTCTGACAACACAGACAACAGTTAAAAACTTGACAGCAAGATGAACACCTCACAACTCAAACTTCCAAACTTTCATGGACTTCCATCACTGGAAAATATAATGTAGATTTATAAAAGGCCCCCATGTCAGTAACAGTTTTGTCTGTGTTTTGTAGAGGGAGCTGAGTGACTGATGCACACAACAAAGTTGTTAATGTATTTCATTTTCACCTCCACCTCCCAACCATTTCTTTGTTGTAGCTAAAGTCATTGGTCTCTTTTTCTCTTTCTGTCTTTATAAGTGTGAGTTTTTGGCTTTCTATGTTAATAAAAGTCTATTTATTCTCTGTATAACAGACTCTATAGATCTGTAGAGGGAGGGGGAGGGTTTAGAAGAGTACAATGACAGAGTAACCAGTTAACATCCATATCATCATAGTACTACAATACCCTAGCCTTATTCCAGCTTCACTGTGGTGAATGACCTGATATTTGAGCATGTTATGTGGTGGAATTTACAGTATTATCCAAAAAAAAGTGAATAAAATCTGAATTCTTTCCTTAGATTCATACAGTTGCAGGGTTAAACAAACCAACTACACATATCTGCATAAACCAAAGGTGAAAACATAAGCCGACATAGTTTTAAGATTGTTAAACTCAATCCACAAACTAGAAATTCAATCACTGCCAACATGGAAGAAAACAGATCACCCAGATGTGTAGAGTGCAAAATGTAGACTGTTAATGAAGAAAGGAGATTGGAACACGTAATTTAATTGGGGATGCAGTTGAGTAATAGCACATGAATGGTATATTTAAAGATGAGCCCATCAACAAACACAATGTCAGCATCAGTGTCCTCATTCTTAATTAGGGTGATGGGTGACCCGTTAATGTGTCTAGTGTTCTTGTCTCCAGCCTTTATCTCTTTGAAATATGCACTATGTCCTCATTTTAATTGGCGAAATCATGCTAACCTTGATAGAAAGGCAAAAAGATAAGATGTGAGTCATTATCCTCACGGCAAATGTAATTTCCCCCAATTAACAAGAAAGTGCAATTTTCCTTCATTTCTTTATTAATGGTAAACATTGTCTTTGGTCTGATGTAAGGCAAAGAAGTAAAACATTGAGCAGCAGATGAAATCTAATAGAAATATTAACTGAAATGGGCCAAAAAAGTATGCAAGACGACGAATATGGGGCATGTTTTCCTTTTTCGGGCTAGGAAATGTGCTCTGATTTCTTTTTTTGTGTAGCCAACAAAGGCTTCCTCTCAACTTCCAGTTGTTTGATGTTTTGTGGATGAACTCAAATCTATAAGACTGGGCCCACATTTGAGGCAGAATGGTGCAATTATTCCTTAAAGAGACCAAGTTTCATTTTATACTGTCTACAGTATTGAGGGATATCAAACATTCCAGAGTTATTAAAGAGGGACAGGAATACTGTCTATCAGTCATTGCACAATATGTCTATCTTTTGAACTGGATTGTGAAAATATCTTAACATTTTACTTGAAGCTACAACTATCTGTCTGTTTGGCCAGGGCATGTGTATGACAAAAATATGTGCAGGAAAATATCTGAGATACAAATAGAATGAGCAAAGTTTTACCCTTTACTTTATAGAGCTGGAATTTATTGATCTTGGAAAATGTTAGAAAAACATTCTAACTAAAAGGCTAATACTGAACAATAGCTAATCTGGCTGACATCAGTCAATGCTCCTTTATGATGCATGATGTTGTGATCCTGATTATTCCAGCTTCACCTCCAACAACAGTTGATACTTCACATAAAGACCATGGTGATGTTACACCATAACAAAATTGTATTTGGGTACAAAGAAAGTACAAATACAATACATACAATTTGTAATATCATGCTCACTTGTTGATATTAAAATATAATAGCCATACAAGAGCCACATATTCTCCAAATAAAGTATTTGATGATTGCAAAATCTGCCCATGAGATGAACAGAATAATCTTATTTCAGGACTTTACTTGAATTGAGACTACTTTTGTTAATAGTTGAGTCTTAAATCTGATCCAACTATTGTCACTTGTTTTGCAAAACCTGGAATTAAGTGAATCTCCAAATGAAACAATGAAAAATGTCTCTTTTTATAAAAAAACCCCAAAACAAACAAAAACAAAACTACATTTAAAGACTAAATATGAAATAGAGCTGTTCAAATAAGCATATTTAAGAAAAGAACTAAAGAAAAATAGGTTTAGTCAGGTCATACTTAAAATGAGAATCAGTTGCTTTACTGTGATAGGAGGACTCCCACTGAGGATTATACACATACACATTATAAGGTAAATGTGATGTCTAAAAATGTGTATATGCTCTATGTTGTGCCATGTGTTTCTATGTGTATGTGTATGTATGTTGGCGGGTGTGTATATGTGTAACACATAGGGACACTAAAGTGCTGAGTTATGCCTCCTGCAGCGGTCAGTAGTTTAATCATTTATTAAAGGGCCATGGGAATAAAAATGAGGGAAACAGTCCATGACTGAAGCAGATGAATGCACTGCAGCTCATGGGCAGAGGGATCGAGGCACCTTCGATTTGCTTTTTAAAAAGAGAGTTACTAGAAAATTATGAATGTTGATCCATCAAACTGTGTTATCAGATGTTGCTTAATTGCTATAACATTTGTCATTCGAGGGACCAATCTTACTGTAAATAGATAATCAGCTGTATTTGATATGTAACAGTGTCTTAATATAATTGCATCATTAAACATGAATGCCACTTTATAAGTGAAAGAGGAGGCTATGCTAACCCTTCTGTGATGTTCATGACCCAATGGTATGTGATCTATCCAGACTGCAATGTCTGGCCCGGTTCTACAACTTTAAATTGAAGCTAAGGCAAGGTTTCATTTTTTGGTGAAGACACTCTAATTGGGTGCAATGTGGATAAATTCAATGTGGTTGAGCATGACAACTCTAATAGGAAAAGAATAGATAGAAAATATTTCAGGGGGTTGACAGTAACCAAGAGGAAGCAAAGAGGTTAACACCATAACCAGATATGCTGCCCTAATTCCCTCACGTTGTGTTTTAAATGGATAGTTAAAAAAGACAGAGAGGGAGAGATTGGACTGAGCAGCCAGTCAGTAGGCCACACATAAAGAATGTTACATAACTGAGGATAAACAGGGAATCCCTGCTACAAGGCTAGATTATAGGTTACAGATAGAAATGTTAAGGTCATGATGAAGAGTGAGCTCTTGCAGTCCATATGTTCATGTATTTCCATGTGTCTGTGCTGTGGGCATCATGTTTTAGGAACAAAAATCTGTCTCAAACTGTCCAAGTCAGGCTGCAAAATCATCTAAACTTGTTATTTTAACAATAACAAATATTTCAAGATTTTTCATTTAGATCAAGATCTATATCAAACTACACACAGAGATACAATCAGCATGAATCAATGAAATTTAGGAGATTGCAAAAGAATGAAATGTCCAAAATTTCAAGTTTCAAGTTGAAATTTCGAAAGTTATGGCCATTTCATGTATTAGTTTAGTTTAGTTTATTTGGATCCCCATTAGCTGTTACCCAGGCAACAGCTACTCCTACTGGGGTCCATGTTAAAATAAATACAACCA
This sequence comes from Scomber scombrus, assembly GCF_963691925.1. Classification (NCBI taxonomy): domain Eukaryota; kingdom Metazoa; phylum Chordata; class Actinopteri; order Scombriformes; family Scombridae; genus Scomber; species Scomber scombrus. The sequence continues at coordinate 15,397,519 of NC_084978.1, forward strand.
ATTACAATTACAACTACAATATAACATAAATGCATACATAAATAGAGTCTCATTATAAATCCTTAATTATTTTTTTTTTCATGGCATTTGTTCTAGGTTTAGGAATTGTGACATGACATGACCCTATGTTGCTATTATGTTGCCGTAATGCTTCACATAGGCAGAATGTCATCTATGTGGTCCATATCAATAGGGATTGTTACAATCTGGAAGGACATTACCTAATTGAATGAAATCTGATTTTACTAAAAGACAGAAAACACAATCACCTTGGTGGAGGTAATTAACATTTATAAAACACAAGTTGAAAATGCTCACATTTGGAATAGGTAATTAACTCTAATATGGTTACCATCCTCATTATTTTGAATCATAGGAACAAAACAAGGAAAAGGTCAAGGACACCCGAACTGCCCAACTTCAGCCACAAGCTGAAATGAAAAGGAAACACACCCAAACACACCGCAGAAAAATTAAGCTCCAGCAGCCTGGAAACCTAACTAGTTACGATCTAAACCTTACAGTGCCAGGTAATTCTGACAACACTGTATTACGGCTATTTATTCCTAAGATATATGAAGGTATGGTAAGAAAAATTGCTATTACACACAGTTTTGCTTTTGTTCACTTGTTTTAGGTTTGTTTGTTTTTTGTGACTGAACAAAGAGCTTGTGCTACTTTACAGGCTTCAAATGGTATGAGCAAGTATGCATGTTATAATGTATGTCAAGCACTGATGCTCCCGGACGAGCCCCCCAATTGTCACCAACTGGCTCTAAAGCTGTGACAAAACAAAGAGGGAAAGGCAGGCTAAAGGCAAAAATAATTGCTTTATTCCAAAATTAACATAGTAAGTAACATAAATGAACTAAGAAAAACCATGAGGTGTGAGTATTAGTTAAATCAGTGATGAGTGCATGTGTGTGCATGAGTGTGAAGTGTGTATGTAAAATACAGATGTTGAATAAATGAACACAAAACAACAAATGCACTGTGGAGCAGATAGAGAGAGATGACAGATAGCCGGTGTCTTTATAGTCTGGCAACACCGGGCCCAGGTGCGTCCAACTACGGTATAAGATTCTGCCCTCTAGTAACCTGCTTCACAAAAACAAAAACAGAATGAGAAAAACGGAGAAAATTGATGCATGCCAGGGGGCCGTCACAGGAACCAAAATAAATATAAATATAATAATGATCATATCTGTGATCATGGACATTTTAAGGGTGAAAAAATATATGATTACTTGATTTGATGGTTACTATTGAGTAACCTATTTAGGAGTACTGAATGAGTGAAAAACTGAGTGATTTTGGACAAAGTGAGTGTCTGTGTAGTGTCTGTGTGCACCTCCAAATGCATGATTTACTCTCATCATCATCTTTATCTTTGCATACCTCAGCTCTCTGTGGATTCCTTCAGTTCAAACAAGGAGCCTCTGCTCCATGACTACACCGTGGGCCATTACCATTTCATATCTGCAATACAGAACACCATCAACTCGATGCGATATTGGAAAAAAAAACAAGAAAATGAAAGACAGGTTTTATTTGAGAAAGCTAAAACAGAGCAAAGCTTAACACAATGATGTAGTCAGGGAAAAGTATTATCTTTTAAGTTTTACACTTGTAATTATTCGGACATTTCGGGAATACATACTGTAGCAGCCACTCAATGCATTACACACTGTTTAATTAAAATCTGTTTGTTCTCATATCCTTCTGAGAGGCATGTGAGAATTTCATCAGGGATCAGAGCATGTAGAGGGGCAGTGAGTACATAACTAAAACAGTTTATTTGTTGGTATTTTGCATACGCCACTTTTAAATAGTGCAAATAGGTTATTTTTTGCATTATAACCCTCCTCATCAGTTTTAAAAGTTTGGCTTTCTTTGAGAACATTTTGCCTTTTCTCACTCACTTCCTTTGTCTTCCTTGCATTACATATACTGTATGCCTTATGTTATGAAAATGAGATAACAGTGTAAGGGCAAACCAACCCTTGGAGCAGATGCTTTTACCCTAATGTCATCAACACTGCAAACCCCTGGTGAGGAAGAGCATCTCAGCTGCTATTCTTCATGTGCTTAAAATACTGTGCCACACCACCTCAGTCAAGTGGCTTTTGAGATGACAACAACTAAACATGTGTTGTTGTTGTTGTTGTTGTTGTTGTTGTTGTTGTTGTTGTTGTTGTTGTTGTTGTTGTTGTTGTTGTTGTGGTTGTTGTGTCTGTTGTGCTTGTTGTTGTTGTTGTTGTTTTCATGTCAACAGGAAGATTCGATGAGAGATTTCAATGATGTAAAGCAAAGGTGGTAAAGTGGTGTCTGGATATCTCACATACACATGCAGACATTTTCAGGTGCCACTTCCAGACACACAGTCCCACATAAACACACACTTGTACACCATAAATATATTTTTCACACAGTGTGCACAGCAGGGGCCTGAGTGAGACCAGATTGCATGTTCAGAGAGTGTCAAACGTTCTGACTGCTGAGCTCAGCATGGAGCTGATGTATACTTCACAGGGTATCAAAAAGTTATGAACCAAAACAGACGCTTTCCTCTTTTTTTCTGGAAATACAGATTAAAATCTAATCTGTGATGGTTAATAATGCAACTACAATAGGTGGTATATACTATTTATATATATACTACTAATCCAAACCAAAAAAAGGTCAGGGGAGCTATAGGGCAAAGTTGGGAAAGGGCAGGAAAGTAATGAAATCCATAAAAAAGTTATGGGTTGAAGCTCAATCTTATTACCATCAAATATGGCACTGAAGTCTGCCTGCTGAATTGCTGGCCCAGCATTATTAATTAAAAGAAAAATGAAGCTCTTGCTTTTGTGTGTGTGTGTGTGTGTGTGTGTGTGTGTGTGTGTGTGTGTGTGTGTGTGTGTGTGTGTGCGCGCGCGTGTGTGTGTGTGTGTGTGTGCGCGCGCGTGTGTGTATAGTAAGTGGGTTGGAGGTGGGTGGAATATTGTGTGGTCCTTGGCAGCCATGCTATTGCTTCTTCAACACACACACACACACACACATAGATATTATATCATAGTAATCATTGGAGATATTACATATACTTGCATTAATTTCCTGGAGACTCACCCTAACCATAACCTTAACCACGGCTTTTGTCCTCGTTTGGACAAGCTGTTCAATTAACTGGTCTTAAGTCTGAAATATGTAGTAGCCTATGACAGACCACACACACACACACACACACACACACACACACACACACACACACACACACACACACACACACACACACACACACACACACACACACACACACACACACAGACACACAGACACACACACACACACACACTCTACCACTCCCACAATCCCCTGGGGGTTGGAGTTGAGAAACAACTGGACGCTGCTGCCACACCAGATGATCATCTTTCCCCTCCTTGCCCAGCATGTTGCCAAGCCACCTGTCCAGTCCTCAGGTTCTAACTGTCTCTAACATTCACACATTATTCCAGTCCAATCAATGCCTTATTTTGAGAATCTCTCTGCTTTATTTCGTTACATTTGGCACAAAATGTTATAATATCGATTCCCTGGTGATGTGTCCCTCTGGCTTTGGTGATCTCCTGACTTTTCCCCTTGCACCACCATGAAGTTCACGTTTGTGGTTTTGAATGAAATATCTCCATTTTCCTGTAGTACCACCATTAGGTAAAACAAAATGTATTCATCCAATACTTTGGTTTATGACCAAATACCTGCCAAACATTCAAGTTAGCCTCAATTGTACTGCGTTTAGTGGCAGTTAGCAATCTTAATATAGTTATGATAGGCTACTAAACATAGTAAACATTTTGACGGCTACACATCAGTATTTATTTTTGCCATTGTGAGCATTTTAGTGTATTGATGTTATCATTTAGCTCAAAGAACTTCTACCCTCAGAACAGCCTCACAGCCTCTACATCACTGTAGACTTCCAGTGTTGTTATCTTTTCTCTTCTGTTTTGTTTGGTTCACTTCTGTTCTCTATGTCCTGTTTTTTGTCTGTTTGATCATTTTTTTCTGTGCTCTCTTTTCTTTTCGTCCTGTGTTTGCTGCTGTTCTATTCCCTTTCAGTAATGAATTAAGAAATTATTTAATTAAATCTGTCGTGACACTTTCATTACTGTAATAAGCTGTGATTCATTTCAGTGGGTGGGATACAGGGAGAGCCTGAATGCTAATGTGACGCATCCCTAAATGAGTGAACGGCATGGAGGCTGACTAGACAGGGAGTGCTGTCCTCTATCAGTCTCGACTCTTCTCACTTTCCTCTGGGTTTCCTGACAAAACAAAGCCCTTCCTCCTCTTGGCGGGCCAGAGGTCTGGATAACTGTTTACTTGGCTCCGTCTGCATCCTGGAAGCAAAAAATGAGTTTTATATGTGAGACGTGTAAATCCCCCTGAAGAGATACAGTGGCAATTAAATGAGTCAAATGATATTCATATTCATGGCACACACCAACAAATGAGCACAGCAATTGCAAATATGTACAATAAAGTCTGCCAAGAGATGGTCTTGCCAATTTTCAAGGACAACCAGAGAGAAAGCAGACTTCTGAAATTGTTATTAAGTATTTCAACCTTTTGTAATATTACAAGTTTTGCGCTTTGAATATATTAAACAGGGAATGATGACAAACTAAACACAGTGGTTAAACAGTCATTAGTTCCATCATGCTCCAGAGCTGAGAGAACAGGCTGCAGATCAAACCTTTAATGGCAGCTTTGACAAGAACTGCTCTTTCTTTGTGAATTTTAATATTTAAAAAAAAGAGAGCGAGAGAGGAAGAAAAAGAGCAGCAGTGGAAGTATCAACATACATGCAAGCGCATACAGACAGCCACAAATAAGCAAATATGCTCTATAATATATAAATACCTGCAATAAAATAAGCAGGGAAACACAAATATAGTACAAGCATCCATGAATCACTCTCTTTCAGCAGCAGATATGACATAATCCGCAAGCATGAAGTAATCTGAGTGAATGTGCATTTGGATTATCAGTCTGGAACAGTCTAATCTGAAACACTTCTCAAACTGGTTGACTGAGAGGTCATGAAAGAGCTTCATCCATGTGGAGATGCAGCGTGTTGGTATTTGCAGCAGTGTTGTCAGGATGATTAGTAGCTGTGAGTCCCAACTAGCTGTTGTAGCTCAGTTTTGTTCTACAGCTTCAGGTCAAAAAAATTCATTTTTGGTAGCAAACATAAAAAAACTGGGGATACACATTTATTACTGTGTTACAAACTTAGCGAGAAATATAATAATTGTTGTGGCATTTAGCTTGGTTGGTAACTTAGGTTATGAATTGACCTCTGCTATTGGCAGTCATTAAGCATGCAACTTGTTGTTGTTTACAAACTCATTGGCTGCTATTTCGAGTTCCTCTGGCTGCTACCACACATTACTCTGCAGGTCAGTGTGACTTTTATCATCATGATGCATTATGTGACAGTTGCTATAACAGGTCTACCAGCTACCTGATCAGGTTTCCAAATTGTGATCATTCACTTTTCTGCTGTTCCAATCCCAGTCGGGCTTGTCACTGCACTAATACATTTATTTTTTTTATTTATGTCTTACATCTGAAATACATTTTCTTTTCCAAAACATATGTTCATCTAGGGTGGGGCAATACGGACAAAATCAAATATCACAACATTTTTGATCAGAGACCTTGGTATCGATATTGCAACAGTATTGTAGGGATGACTATTGGTGCTTTCACAAAATATTTACGCAATGTGATTTTTGATAAATATTTATCAGTAATGTGGCTATAATGATAAAAGTGGGTAAAGGCAAATAATAGAACAGCCAGAACAGTCTGGTAAGTTCAGACAGTTGCATAACTTTATTGTAATGCAGCCTTTAAATCTGTTATGCCTGACTCATTTAGGAGCATAACAAAGAAGGTCCACACAGTAACAGCTTAAGTAAATTAATAATGTATTAAAGATTACTCAACTTAAGCAAACTATGAGGTATAAAGTTCTAAACTGTGAGACTTGAAACCTCCAGTGCATACACTGAGAATTGACTTTCCTATGAAGGAGGAGACAGCAGCTAAACTTTGAGTCAAAAATTTGTATATTAATACATTCTAGATTTTTCAGTGAGGAAATTGAACTTTCTTTCTGGTACCAAACCAAATCAGACACAATTTATTATTCGACACAGTAAGTATTTATATTTATATTTGTATTCTTACATGTCTGGAAGGGAAATTTATACCACATACGTATTCATCACTTGACAGAACAAAAAAAGTGAGACTCATCTCCCTGTCTCAAAAAACATTTCGTAGCAACATTATATACTCAGACTATCAGTGAAAGAAAAATCTGACATTCGTTATTGATGTTTTTTGTGAATCTTTTAAATTGTAAATTTGCATTTACATTAAAAATAGCTTCAGTCTTTTACCAATACAGTTAATATAGAACAATGTGCCTTTTTGGTGCCTGTCGCCATGTCGCAGCTGTGTGAGTGCATCTCGGGATGTGTTTCATCCATGATACACAGTCTGTAGGGATTTACAGTAGACTCCCAGATAAGAGACAAGTAGCCAACATGGGAAGTTCAGTCAAGCCAAATGAATGCAGATGACCCCAGCTGCAAAATGCTCATAACATTCTTATTCAATACAGATGAATAAACTTTACTGGAGAAGGTAAATTACTGTGTAGGCAGCTGTAATGTGCATACACAGACCTGCACATGTGCATGCTCGCACATGCATATTCTTAACAGCAACTGACACATTCTTTACACAGACAATAATGGTATCATCCTTGTGCCTGTCCGTTTGCTAATGTCCCATATGTGCTTGTTTGGTTAGAATTCAAACCTTCTGTGTATTAACTTTAGTAATGGTGATTTAAATAAATTGGTTGTGATTGTGCTTATACAATAACTGCAGGCAGCTGGGCAAAAATTGCCAGTTCCACCAACAAAGGAGTATGAATAGAATCACAGTAACACCAATTAATCAAAACACATTTCTTGATGGTCTATTGAGACTGTTGTGATTGAGAAATGAGAAAAGTGTTGCCCGGTTTACAGTAAATGTTCTGTATTTGCTTAACATGAAACTTGTTTTCCTTACTTTCCTTACTTACTTTCAAATGATTTGTGTTTACTGTTCATTTGTCAGATATGTGATGTATTTTTCATCAATTTTAGCTGCACTTGAAATATGCATGACATGACATCACCTATGTTTTACAAAACAGCGGGAAGAGCTTTGAACACACAATAAAGAGAAAAAAAAGGCTGAACACACACATTAGGAAAGAAAATTCCTAAACTTTTTCATTCAATGAATTTTCAACATTTTTTGACAACAAAGAAAACATGTTAAGTTACAATTATTAAGAACATTTTCTGTTCATGTCATTTTAATTTAAGTATGTGGAAGTTACATTCTGTCAGCTTATATCTATTTGAAGGAAAAATGGAAAGATGCCGCACAGTGCCAGAGGAGTTATGTGTTTTGCAACCAGCAGTTAAGATTAAAATTTCCCCCAAAACCACCATTATAGTTAAAGATCAATTTCATGTGGTCGTTTAGAGCAGTGCTTCTTTAATTTTGTTAAGATACTGTATGTATAATATTGCTGCAAGCCCCATGTTGAAAAGATTCAATCTGGGGTTCTGCGTCCCCACTTTGAACTATTGTTCGGCCTGCTTAGATGAAAGATGTCTTAAACCTGTTGCTACTGCTCTTTGATTTAATATCCACATGCAAGTCAAACTTCATAAATTATGTGTAGTTCACCTTTTTTTTCACTTGACCCACAACCTCACCGCTCCTTCTGCCTGCTCTACAACTAACGGGCCTCTCTATCAAGCCCCATTTGTGATTTTTATATCATGGCAGATTTAATCTGCGTCACAGGAATAAAGACACAGTGCCAAGTCTCCCCAGAGTCCCATTGTAGTTTACAATGGGGATAAAATCGTATTGATTTATCCATCAACGTCTGACAGACTACAATAAGAAATTGGTGAATGCCTCCACCTGGAAGCTGTTTCACAAACAGTAGATGTCTAGTTGTCTCATTTTAATACAAACAGGAGACATGGAGGTCAGGAAGGTGGATGCTTAATGAGGAACTGTAACAGTACATGAGCAGTTCCTAAGACATGTGACACTTTATCAGGGCGATAGGGACGGGGCATGAGAGGCCCAGGGAGGAAACTATCGATGAGATGACCTTTATTGTCAATGGATTCCCATTCACATAGTTAAACAATGTGTCTCAAGCTTTTTTAGAGGAATTAAATGTGAGTATAACTTGAAGAATCTCCTTCCACAGCAGCAAATACCCAGTTTGTATAGCTTTCTGAGCCTGAATGACTTTCTGTTCATCTCATTATCAGCTGTGTTTCTTTGAAGTGCGATTAGTTATTTGCAAGAGGTTTGTTCATATTACTAATATTCTCAGGTGCAATTGTTTGCTGATTTGCTCATTGCGATGCAGTCTGTGTAATTTGTTAACGTCAGTCACACATGCACACCAGAGTTAGTCTTCTGGTGATGCCTGGAGTCATGTTTGACTCGTATCACTTTAGATAACAGACAGTACAGGGATGTCAGCTTTAAAAGTAGGTTGTCAGAAGATAACATTTGGAGAGAGGAATGTGCATGGCACACAGATGTTATCAGGAATAGTGATTAATCAGATTTAGTTTTCGTACTCACTAAAAAAAGTGTTTTTCTTGTACATGGTGTGTGGCTCAGTCTGTCTCCAATATGCAGCTCTTGTGTGATATGTCTCATCTCATTAATATTTTCACTTGTAGCAGCAGTGTAAATGTACATCATTTCAACATATAAATGGATGTAGTGCCATCTGGAGTTGACAAATAGTACTTCATCAAGATGACTGTCCAGCCAGCAGTGGACATGTTACTGGGGAGAAGCTGATTTAGTGAAAAAAGACATGAATGTCTTCCTGTTTTATGGAGGCAAGATGTTTGTGTGTTGAATACTTGTAGAAAGAAAAATGCAGTTTATTGAGAAGACAAACTTAAGCACATAGTCTTACATTATTGTGAACAAAGAGTGACTTATACAATCTTGTTGGCAGAGAGAGTAACAGTCAGATTAAGCAACACATTGAAAAAAGAGTACTTTCAACTGCTGAACAAGGAAATAAAGTTTTGTTTTCTGAGTTTTACATGTTTATTTTTCATAGACTTCAATAATCAAACTAACCCTTTTGATGGAAACCAAAGAACAACTATAGTATTTTGTTAATTGAAAACAATAAAGATAACGTGTCAAATAAACACTACCACCTAAAATGTAAAATTTCAATGTAAACAAAAAAGATATAACGATTATGTTTGGACATGATATCAACCAATTTACATTATGTGACCAATAAAAATGCCAGCCCAAAAACAAAATAGTCATTCTATCATATTCCATGACAACACTGGCTCAGTCAAGCTACTGTAGTGTTTGTTTATAATCTTGGGAAACATTGATCAATATGAACTTTCAAATGTACTTGCCTTCAGGTTGCAAATCTATAGATCTGATATTGCACTTCACATCAAGACATATTAGAAAATATCAGATTGTTTACACATCAGAGGGAGACAAACATATAAAATGCAACTGAGGCACTTTGTAACATTAATCCCTTTTCACTCTCCCTCTGCCTTGTCCTTGCTCTTGTCTCGTGGTAAGCGGCCCATATTATAAAATTCTAGGTTTGGCCTCATGTCAGTGAGGTGGGCGAGCCTGTTGGACATGGCAAAGAAAGCAGCAATGGCAGCGACGTCCCAGGCATCTTCACGGTCAAAGCCTACTTCCTCCAAGGACTTGAAGTGCTGCTCTGTGATGGTGTCGCAGCGACACACAGCCATTGCGAAGTCCAGCATGGCACGCTCCCGAGGTCCCAGCTCTGCATTCTCGTAGTTAACAGCAACCTGGGTGAAAGTAGTAATGGAGGAAATTAGACACCAGGATAATGTTATGTGGCTAAACAAGAGAATCACAAAAATAACTGTCTCTAATTGTTGAAACATAACTCAAATACAACATACGCAAACACAAAATAAAATCAGTTGCCAGTAAGCCACTCATTAACAAAAGATTACAACACAAGCTCTGAATCTGCTCCACTGGGTCCCTGCTGGCAATAACCTAACAGACTACTATATTAGTAACTGTGTATTACAATAAAAGAAGCAGAGAAAGTCATCGAAAGCCAATTAAAGATGATACCTGGTCAGAAAGAGTGGCTTTCTTTGAGTAGATGCGGTGCAGTGCACTGTGGGATACCACGCAGTAAAGACACTTATTGTGGGCACTGGTGGCCACTACAATCAGCTCACGATCTGCTTTGCTTAATCTGCCTAGAAGACATAAATAAGTGTTTGAGATAATGTGAGAAACATATTGATTTAATTGTATAAAACAATTAAGTTGATATAAAAAACATACATAACTCAAAGCCATTTTTTATTTAGACAAAGACGAGATTGTCCATTTTGGCTTAGTTTGCTTTTACAAAGTCAAATAGTAGGGAGGAGGTCAGCTACTGTTCCATTGTCTTGTCATTAAGGTTTTTTTAATCATTCATCTCTGAAAAGCTTGACACATTAAAATGAGCAGCTCTGTCCACATTCCTAGCCACAGGTTCTCAATTGGTCTAGCCTCAGGGTCCACATTTTTCCTTAGTCCCTAAGCCATGGTTTCATGTGGGCAAACTTAACAATCACACTCACTTTTCCTCACAAAATAATGTAATAAAAGTGTCATGGATGATTAAAACCCAATATAATAGAAGGCATTCGAAGAAAATCCTGCTACTGCTTCCAACTCGCCAACACAGTAATTTTAAGATCTCTTAATGACTTTATTTAAAACAAGAACTTAACACAAATCTCCACAAGACACCTGCCCTGCCCTTATATAGTGTTTTGGGAGGTTATTTATGCTAATAACAAACAATCTGCCAGGTGTTTCAAATGTATCAAGTGGGATACATCATTAAGTACACTCTGGAAAATATAAGATACATTTAAGATAATGTTGCTGCATGAGGCCAATGTGAATGCTCTTCTAATACCCACTGATCCCCATTGTTACCCCCAGCATGATTGTTTTTTTAGTATTATGTCAATGCTCTGACATGTTCATATAAAATCCTTCTACAACACACATTTTAATCTGAAATTAACTGTGTAATAAAGTCACATAAATGCAAATTGGCACATGACTGCCTCAGCAACTTACATGATAATTGCCAGCTCACGTAAAGATATTACTGACCAAATATTTCCAACAACACATGAACGAGGCAGCAAATAAACCATTTAAATCACAAATCTCTCTTTCATTTGGTGGCACCAGAAAATGACTCCAACTCCCAACTGTAAATTATGTGCTCAGTGCCAAAATCTCCTGAAAGTTTGCAAGTGAGAAAACAATTGATACAGCCTGTTTTATTACATCAGTATGTCTGAACATATTATATATAGCGGTGTCCCTGCCTACCACTGTTTGATTATCAGCTGAAACAGATTCAGCATCACACCTGCCACCTCATGTAAAACCTCCACTTCAAAAGGGGATTTTAACAGCCCCTAAAAACTTTAATTACAAGGGTCTAATACATGGAGGAACAGAACAGACACACACACCTGTCTCTTTGTTCATTAGTTCATTGTAGTAAGCGAAGAAAGCTCTGAACTCTGCCGGTCTATGAGAGAGGACTTTGAAGACATTAGGCAAAAAGCCTCCCTGTAAAGAAACATAATGTTTAGTGTAATCAGACGATGTTTGCGCAGTCAGATCCTTATTTTTATTACCTTTGACTCCACTTCTTCCATCAGCTCCACTATATCATAAGGCAGGTCTTTCTTGTAAGGTATTGGATAGCGGCTGATTGTCTCAGGAGGAGGCTCGGTGGAGAAGCGTCTAGTCCCTGCCGCCGCCGGCTTCCCCCAAAATACGTAGCTCGACCGGAGGGACGCCTGGACGGAGGACGGGAGAGTTACATGAAACAGTCATAAAGACACAGGCCTAAAGACTAGCATAAAGTAGAGAAGTACACGACAACTTACAAGCTGTGTGAACACGGGAGGGCGAAACAACTTGAAGAGGAGGCTATTCGCCATAGCAGCCAAATAAACGATATCTGGAGGCTCGACACTTGCAGTCAGCTGTCTCAAGGAAGTCACACAAATATGTGCGGGATACAGATGTAGCGTCACTGCTTCTGATGAAGTGAAAAAATAAGAAAATAATCTAGTTATTTTGTCATCTTTCCAACTTTATCTCAGTTGTGGGTGAAATTAAAAATCTGGGTATGTTTCTATATTGTGACAGCGTTAATACTCATCTCCTGTTGGTTAAAAGGTTGGCGATATGTTAAGAGTCACGTCATACCAATCACAGTGCTGGATTGAGTCACGCCTTGCTCTCTGCACTTCCCCTCCCCACGGCAAGGGGTCAGACTACCATCGTGCCGAGGTATGTATGCCTGTATGCACGTTATATATTTTTTAACAAGTTCCACAATGAGATTATTTGATTTTGTTTTGAGAGGATTATGGTTAGTGAATGCTCGTGTTTTCCAATGTTAAGTGAAAGGAAATATGTGTCCTGAGAGAAACACGCAGGGCAACAAAACTCCCTTCATCGACCTCGTGAACCCGGAAGTGGCTGTCGCGGTCAAACGACAGGTTTTTTTTTTATTGTTTTCATTCATTAAGTGGTAATACGTAAAGATAAGTCATCAAACAAGTGTACTGAACAAAGACGGAGTGAATTTTGTGGAACAGAAATGTTTTACCATGTAAGTATGTGTATTATTGTCCACGTGTGAGCTGGACAATTGGAGTGTATGCTTTTTAAAAATCCTTGTTTGTCTGGCGTGATCGCTAGCTGGTTAGCATTGCCAGTGCAGCTAATCAAAACTTATCTTCCTTATAGTTTCCCTGCAGAAAAACACCATCAATGTTTTTTCTAGTCTCAATGCTTCTCCTGTTCACAGATTTCTTTGGAGCATGAAATATTGCTACACCCGAGGTATTTTGGTCCAAACCTCCTGAACACCGTGAAGCAGAAGCTCTTCACAGAAGTGGAGGGTACCTGCACTGGCAAGTGAGTGGCTGCAAGGCTCAATTATGTCCATAGCAACATATAAATGTTTATTCTGGGGTTCTTATATAAGTGGAACAGATGTTTGTACCTTGACCAGAGGATTAATTTATCAGTGTAATGACACTGTGTGTGTGTGTGTGTGTGTGTGTGTGTGTGTGTGTGTGTTTGTAATTTGGATCTTATGTTAAAGAGCGTTTTTCTTGCATTTAAAAACACAGAATGTCTAAGAAAACCGAGCAGGGTCTATATTTTGTTTTACCCTTTAAGTCAGTTGTTATCATCTTTTTCTTGTCAAGGACCCTTAAACTGACTCAAATTAGACCATGTACCCCTATTTGTTAAGATGTTTGCTTTTAGTTGTTATTACAGAAAGTGTTTGAAATCCATGACCAAAATAGACTTGCATTCTGTCATTCTGTTACTTATGGATGAAATTATAATGACAGTAAATTCTTCCCCTTTTTGCTGGGGATCCCCTGGAACACCCTCAAGGACCCCACTTTGAGAACCATTGCTTTAAGTCATCATATCAGTGTGAAAGCCACATTAACAAAATGCCCTGTAGTCTTGCATTAATTATCCTGAATAGAAAACCTTGATATGTGCAAGCAATTAATTTGTTTGTGCCTCTTGTGTAGGTATGGTTTTGTCATTGCAGTCACCACCATTGATAACATTGGGGCAGGTGTAATCCAACCGGGCAGAGGGTTTGTCCTGTATCCAGTCAAGTACAAGGCTATTGTGTTTCGCCCATTTAAAGGGGAAGTGGTGGACGCTGTAGTGACTCAAGTTAACAAGGTGAGAGGGGCAGTACAAGTTTAATAGTCACAACACAAATATTCAAGCTGAAACATGAAAATTGATATCAAAATCTGCAAACTAAAGTTCATCACTATCACCAGATCCCTGTTGTTGTCTGGATGATATACTATAATACATCACCCTGACACTGCATTGCATGATACCCTTTGTCTTTGTAGTTATAAATTTGTACATTTACCATAAAAACTGGGAGATGGAGCGCCCTGGTGGTTGAGTGGTTAGAGGGCATGCCACATAATCGCAATGTCCCTGGTTTGAATCAGGCCAGGGACCTATGCTGCAGGTCATTCCCCTCTTTCTCTCCCTGTTTCCTGTCAGCATCTCTGCCAGTTACTATCAAAATAAAGGCAAAAAAGCCCCCAAAAACAGTAGATATGTCGAACTGGTGTATAAGACAGTCTATTTTGGGAGGTGTCTTGCCGGGAAAATGCTTTTCTATTAAAGATTGATTATTAAAACGCACCAGTAGTTATTCATTTATAAACACATACATTTATACAAGTTATTCCAAAACTTTTTCACTCTACTTTTATTTGAAACACACATATTACGCCTCAAACGGTGTGTCATTTTAATGGCCCGGTAATGATTTACTTAAGTGAACTGGACCATTATATTAACTCAGACCAGGCTTGGATGAGGCTGTGAGTTTCAATGAAACCTTTTAAAAGAACGCGGTAAGTTTACATATTTGACACAGTGTGAAGCTGTATGCTCACTCGAGTCCCAAAAACTCTTCATCACAGCTATCGCTGTACGCAGATATTGCACCTAAGTCGCTGTAAGGCTCACCAGACACACTGTCCTTGGACTCTTTGTCAGTCCCAGAATAAAACAAAGCATCATCCTCTGCTCCATCCAGTGAAAAAACAACAATGTTAGTGAATCTTTTAGGCTTCAGATCTGTGCGCATGTGTGTCTCTGCCACAGCTCAATAAAAGCTGCTCATTGTGCGCTTTTGCCCATCATGCTTCAACATGAGTTTGGTCTGTAAATAATGAGACATCACAGCAAGTAGTGTCCCGAAATACTTCTTAACAACACACTGAATCACTGTGAACCATTCTAGGTTTTTTTTATTTGTATTTGTCCGTACAACATACAGCAGTAATGGGTCTATTTTCATTATCTGCTGATACAGCTGAAATGCGCAGCGTGTGCTTGACACCGCTGTTTACTGAACGTTATAGTTCATAAGTGTGGATGCTTATGTTGTTATTACAGTTATAGTTATAGTTATTGTTATAGTTATCACTCTTAGTGTGGACAGAATCCAGATCCAACCTCTCTGCATTTTACTGTTGTATAGTATGCACCAATGTATGAGACGCACCCCACTTTTAAATAAAAAAAACGTATTAAAGGTGCGTCTTTCTTCCATTTTTTTACGGTACTTCTGAAAATGTGTTCAATATTTTATTATAAATTGTCATTGTAACGGTCAAAACTCAGGTTTAGCATACCTGTATTTTATGTTTGGCACATTCCAAAGTATATACTTAATTGTTGAAGTGGAGTAAATGTGTCCAGAGTAAAAGAGTTCATTATAGAGTTATTGCATCTGTACTGGTTGCTATGTTGAGTATGAAGTGATGAATAATTGAAAATGATTATTTTCTTTTTCATATTATCTTATTGATATTATTGATTCTGATTCTTGCAGGTTGGATTGTTCACAGAAATTGGTCCCATGTCTTGCTTCATCTCTCGCCATGTGAGTCAGCTTAACATCTGCAGTTTCTGACTGAACTGAACTGAAGTGGTTGCCTTTGATATACTCTTCAAATTATACTATCTTTATCTAACCACACACTTTCTTTTTGCAGTCCATCCCCTCAGAAATGGAGTTTGACCCCAACTCAAATCCTCCTTGTTATAAGACAGTTGATGAGGTAAAAAAATTATATTATTATCTGCCACTGGTATGAAATATGTTTTACAAAATACTTGCCATGTTGACCAGATAATTTCCTCTATCAGAGATATACATAGAGCAGGCACACAAAGAGAAGCTAAATGTTTTCCTAGGGCACACCAAGGTAACAATTTTGTTATTTTGGTTGTTCGCTGCATTCCCCAGTGGGAGGAGAGGTGCAGTACAGGGTCTGTCGTTGCCAATCTAGCAATGTAGTATTAATGCCAATAAGACAGAATAAATACTAATGAGTGATTCTTACCAGCTCTGTCATCCTTGACAGCTTGTATCTTGTACTGATGGCCTTTCTTTTACTCTGGTCACTCATTACAGTCATCTCATGGTGGCAAGTATCTGTTCCATCTGCAGTTTCTAATTGGAGCAAATATCCACACTGAGAGGCCACAATTAAGCACTAGTTAAATTTTGTGCAATTAGGACTAGAAATCTCAGTGCTTATGTGCTCAAACATTAGTTATTGGTTATGATGAATGATTTCTACTGCGGTCTAAATCAACAAGTGTGTTGGAGAATGACACATTTAAAACAGTTCACATGGTTCTATGAAAACGCTTAGCTCAATAAAAAACATCTGTCCCTACCAATCCAATCTTGGGGTCTCCATCCAAAAGCACAAGGCAAATGGTAAAAACTGCCAGTCAAATGTAACTGAATTCACCTTTTTAAAAAATTCTTCAGAGAGCAAAGGAAGAAAAGAAAAAAAAGTATAGATACACATATTATCCAGAAAAGTGCGTCGCTGGGTACAAGAAAAATAAAGCCCATAAATAAAACATCATAAATTCTGTGTGCAAGGTAGTTTTGGTGCTGCTCACTGCGGTTGTGCTTTTTCTCATTTTACTGTCTTGTACTTGAGGATGTTTTCTTCTTATTTTTTAAGGACATTGTAATCCAGCAAGATGATGAGATCCGGCTAAAGATTGTGGGAACAAGAGTGGACAAGAATGACATTGTAAATGTTTTTTCTTTCTTAAAAGAATTTTAAACAATAATCATGACCATGTAATTGCAGATTGCCATACCTCAGATGTTACATATTAGTTTATAAGAGTGACATACGGCATGTTGATTATAAAATAAATTAAAAAATGAGCTTTTCATTTGTTTTTCAGTTTGCCATTGGATCCCTCATGGATGATTATCTGGGTGAGTATTACACCACAAAACATTGTTGTGTATATAGTAGATCTGCTCGTTAGATGGCATGAATTTAAAAAAATGCCTTACATAGATTTTCTTTGCATCAAATTATTCTGTGAATAAGTAGTTTGTCAAAACAGGTTTGTAATTACTTCAATTTGGAGTATGGAACATTTTTATCTATACTGTGTATGTCCTGAGTTATACTTAAAAATTATTGTTGTGATTGATGGTTAAACTTGCCCTCTGTGCTTAATTTTTCAGGTCTTGTAAGCTGATTTGGCTCAGAGGGAGCACATTTCACATGGGACAGTTTTGTAGTCGCCTTGAATTTTTTTGTTCAAATTAATATTTTTCTACACTGATACAGTTTGGTCACAGATGGTAAAACCCTGTAGCTACTTAATTTTATCACTATGTTGAACAGGCTACATCTGATATGTTTTATTGAGACTGATGTAAAATTCAAAGAAAATGCCACCAAGAGAATGCTTGTTAAAATGAAAGCAAGGTGATTTACATTACAAAAATAGCCAGCATAATTAAAAGTTTCTTTCATATAGAATTCCATTTCAATGATGTATTGTTTCTTTTTGTATGTCAACCATAATAAAATATTTTATTTGTTCTTATATTTGGTACTTGTTTTCTGTACCTTTTTTTTAAAAAGAAGAATCAGTGTACTATCCTTTTTATTTTTGTGTGTGCAAATATATTAATTACACATCTCAAATGTTATCATGACTTTTTGTTATCTTTGAAGTCAGCAGAGATGGGTGACAAAGCATCACTCGGTTAATACAAAAAAATGAGGCGAAATGCGTGAACGCGGAAATGTCAAGGACGCGCACGTATTGCGACCATAGATTGCAACCGTAAATACGTCAGTGGAACGCGCCCTCGTTCTTTCTTTCTCTCATCCTGAAGATGGCGGCAGGGGTAAGTAAGATGGAGAGATAGCTTGAAACTGAGCTTTCATTAAACTTTACTGGTGCAATCCGTCTAAAATCAGCGCCATCCTCACTCTTATTGAGCACCTTTGAATTTTAACAATGCTTTCTGTATGTTAAGGTACTATTGTTGGGCATATTTAACGATAATTCCATTCAGTGTTCTAATTACACCGGTTAGCTCTTGCTACCTTGACGTTGCATTCAGGCTGAATGACGCCCCTCTCCTGGGCCAGGCTTGTGCCACGTTACCTTTGCTAATTTCATTCTCGGGAAACTTAGTGGGACATAAACGGACGTTTTTGCTTATTGTCAGTGCATATGCCCCGTTTGTGTCGTCTTAAAGAAGACATTTTACTTTAGTGTTTAAAACCTATGTAATGAAACACTGTTACATTTCCGCCAGTGGCGGCTAACGACAGTTAGCATTGTAAGCGTGCTAAAAGACGCGTGAGTATTTTATTTTTCTTGAAGATGGTTAGTTGTAGTAAACGCGATCGTGGTAGCTAACAGAGATGGCTTATCCAGCTTCAATTGGTCCCCCTTTCTGCCCAGTCTATTTAAATGGTCCCAGCGTGTCGATTTGTTTGGAGTCATTCATCCTGTGTTCAGAACAGTATTCTCCCAGGCACTACCGCATTTTAAAATACAACTGCTTTAGGCCAGCGTGCATGTTTTTTTTTGTACATTAGCAATACATCGATATGAGAGCATCCCTAACTTTTTCTTTACTTTCTAGAAAAAATGTTATGTTCAGTGCATTTGATTGTTCAAAAATTAAAGTGTTTCCGGTCTTTTTTTAAATTTGTTTTTATAAATAGACTCTGTACACGTATCCAGAGAACTGGCGGGCCTTCAAGGCTCAGATTGCAGCCCAGTACAGCGGTGCTCGCGTGAAAGTGGCCAGCAACCCCCCTGCCTTCACCTTCGGGCAGACGAACCGTGCTCCTGCCTTCCTCAACAACTTCCCTCTGGGCAAGGTTAGCACTTAACTGATGTAGTTGGCTGGATGGGAGTGCTCCAATTGTGGACACATACTCTTCTCGCAGGGCCTCCTATTTTGCAGTAACTCTTGTTTCAATGTCAGTAATGAATGCAGTTTGAGTCAGTTACTCCCATTAAGTTGACTCATCAACTAATTGTTAAATGTTATTAATTTTAAAGCCAACCATGTGTCATGTGAGCCAATGGTCTGCAGGTTTGCATCCCAGCTGATTGTCTTGGTGGATTGTTTCCCTGAGCACTTCCCCCTCTTGAAAGAGTGCAGATCAGTGGGTGGAAACTGTTGGCTCTGTGTGGCACATGTTTTTGCTACCTGTGGTTTTTCAATTTATTATCTAAATAAAATAGTCTTGTATTTGTGAAAGTGGGCACATTTCAAAGGGAATTGCAGTCCACCTACAGGTAGTACATAGAGTGCACTTGGATCAATCATTTCTGATATATTTCACCACAGTGCTCAGGCTTTTGTTGCTGGAGCATTTGATGCCATGCTGAAAATTAAATTGAAGATAAAGATGTCAGGTGTTTGGAAATGTGCGTTTACACCAATCAAGAAGCGTATAGTCCCCTGTCATGGGCAAGGCGGTGTCCAATCGTGGCACAAAGTCTTAATCTGATGGGGGAAGAAAAACTTGAGTCCACATTCATCCCAGTCGTCTCTGTTCAGTGAGTAAAAAGGCTGGTTCATGCTGTGGTCACATTGAAATAAAATTACCTCAAGATCTACAATTGACCTTTTGATAGTGAAAGATTACTGTAAGAGAAAACCAGAAACCTTTAACTAATTGAGTGAACAGTGAGTGTCAAAACAGTTTATGTAGTTGACTGTTCAGCAGCAATGTACCTTTGCAACACCCACCTTTAACCAGTTTGACCAATGCACTGTTGTGTTGTAATGTTCCAATGTACTCAACTGCTTGATTATCTGCATTAAAATATGATAAATGCTTTCAATTCATTCTTTGCAATATTTTGTAGGTACCTGCCTACCAGGGAGATGACGGCTTCTGTCTGTTTGAGAGTAATGCCATTGCTCACTACTGTAAGTTTTACCCTTATGAAATGGTTTGGGTTTTAGGCACACTCAACTTAAGTGTTCTATTCATAGATTACATAAAGACTGAGTTGGCTGCAAAACATTAATTTAAAGGTAGCTTTAAAAAAAAAAACAAAAAAAAAGAAGTGCATCTTATATCATTCAGATGTTTCATTGTGGGAGAAAACATGATTCCATCCCATTAGGTGTGCTGGTTGGCCAAACCTGAAATCCATGGACACTAAATTGGTCTCAGCACACATAAATGAATTGCAACAATCATTAGTTGTATGTGTTGGACGACGTGAAGTCAAATGTCCGACATTTCAAATGTGCAGTCCCATCAGACTTTTGTTGTAGTTTGCATATTTAACTATTTTATGCTCACTTTTAAAGTACATGGATGAATGATGCCATGAAATTCCACTTTTTTGACCTGGCCTTGGCCTTACCCACAAAATGTAGAACAGATCTGAAATAACACATTTGTAGAGTTCTTGGAGTTGAATTGCATTGTTGGTAATGCAGGCACCAGGTTTTGACAAGAAAGAAAAATGCAAGGGAATAAAAGATGGCATGAGTCTGACAGTGTTATAGGAGTACAATGCTAAATTGGAGTGCTCCTTTTTGTAAGAATTGCTTTATCTCATTCAACTATAGTGAGCAATGATGCCCTGCGTGGTGCCACTCCCCAGGCCGCAGCCCAGGTGCTGCAGTGGGTGAGCTTCGCTGACTCAGAGATTATCCCTCCAGCCAGCGCATGGGTCTTCCCCACTCTGGGAATCATGCAGTTCAACAAGCAGGTGTGCAACTCAGCGTTTTCTGGTCAAGCTTTAAGACTTAAATGATTTGGTAATTGTGGTTTGTGCCACTTTCAGCTGACTTGGCATGATTAGGCATTTGACTGTAGATTAGTTGTGTAATTCTGTATAGTCATTATTTTGTCTTGGTCTTTCCAGGCCACAGAGCAGGCCAAGGAGGATGTGAAGAAGGCCCTTGCAGTGCTGAACCAACACCTGAACACCCGTACCTTCCTGGTGGGAGAAAGGATCAGCCTTGCTGACATCACTGTGGCCTGCTCCATGCTCTGGCTTTACAAACAGGTTTGACATTCACACAACAGTTAGCATAGTTGGACAACCAGCCACACATTGCTGTTCAATTCTGACATCTATGGGTAAAACTGATTATATTTTATCCACAATGTTCTCTAGAAAGTCTTTCTGCTTTGAGGATCCTAATGTCCCTCTCTCCATGATAGGTCCTTGAGCCTTCTTTCCGTCAGCCTTATGCCAACGTGAGCCGTTGGTTTGTCACCTGTGTCAACCAGCCCCAGTTCAAGGCTATCCTTGGGGAGGTCAAGCTGTGTGAAAAGATGGCCCAGTTTGATGGTGAGTTACCACCAATGAAATCACTTGGCACAAGACTGTGCACAAGCGTACTATTTATTTGAAACTGAAATTAGACATGCACTCTGTCACTGACTTAAAGGACCAGTGTGTAAGATTTAATGGCATCTAGTGGAGAGATTGCGTATTGCAACCACCCTCCAAGTGTGTAGGAGAACCTATGGTGGCCACAATACTCATGTAAAATGCAAAAGAACCAGTGTTGTAGAAACATGGTGTACTTGGTGGAAGAGGACCTGCTCCCTATGTAGGTATAAAGGGCTCAGTGTGAGGTAACAAAAATTTCATTTTCATAGAATTACACACCTTTTAAAATATACTCCTTAATATTATATACCGTTTCCATTTTGTTGACAAGTGTTTTTGTAGCCTGCTTGGACAACATTTGTGGCTTCTAAGTAGATTCAAAGAGGCAAGTGTTAGTGGAGGAGTCAAAATGATTACATCAGACGGAGCTGTTTTTTTAAATAGCAGTGGATATCTATGTCGATTGGATATGAATGACCTGGTAGATTCTGTAGCAACATGTTTCTGTTGACATCAGTCTGTGGTTTTGGCAAAGATTTCAATGTAGCATAGCTTCTCATGGCAGTTTTTTATTTTTATTCGACAGTAGAGAGCCAGGAAATTACGGGAGAGAGAGGGGGGTGTGACATGCAGAAAGGTCCACCGGCCGGGACTCGAACCGGGGTCCGCTGCGTATATGGCATGCACTCTAACCACTCGACCACCTGCGCGCCTAGCTTCTCATGGCAGTTAAGGGTCATATTCAGAGAACAAGGAGATAACTCATTGTCGGTAAATGCCCAGAAGCTCAACATGTTCTCAAAGTGTTTGAACAATGCATAGCATAGTGTACTATGTGTATTCCACATTCAAATGCAGACTATGTAGGTCAAAAAAGTCTTGTACGTTAATAAGAATTCACTGTTATCTTATGAAAAATCCCCTGTCATTGGGCAAGGCAGTGTCCAGTTGTGGCACCGAGTCTTAATCTGACAGGGGAAGAGAAAAAAGAGACCACATTCATCCCAGTCATCTCTGTTTAGTGAGTAAAAAGGTTGGTTCATGCTGTGGTCACATTAAATGAATGAGACTGAGGGTTTTAAAATGTTACTCTACAAGACAGAGCTACTTTACAGGTAGTAGAGATTCTAAAGATTTTTCCTTTGGCCAACAAATCTGTTGTGTTAGGTGTCACAAAATTCTCACACTCGTACCTTTTTATAATTGGTTCTGCTGAAGTATTCCATCCGATATGTAACAAAATCAAATAGATGTACAACTAAATTAAGTTATTCTTTTTTGTCTTATACGCGGTTTCCTTTCTGTTTAGTCTTCCGCAAACTCTAAATTGTTGATACAAAGGAATGTAATTCTTAAAAGGCTATAATCCATTCAAATATCCTAAATTAAGTTAAATGTTCACAGGTTTCACTTTTATTTTTAAATGTCATGAAGATGTGTTTTGGTAAAAGGATGGCACTAAAATCTACATGTCATTCGAAATACCTGGGTGTACACAGTAGTTTACTTATTGGGGTAAAGTGTTAAATACACTACACTTTACCTCTTCACAATTCAACCGGACGGAGTGCAGAACGAAAGTCAGATAACTGGAACTTATTGTACAGAAAACATGTTTTTCATTGTTTTTGTTCTGTTCTCCAGCCAAGAAGTTTTCTGAGATGCAGCCCAAGAAAGAGACCCCCATGAAGAAAGAGAAGGGAGGCAAGGAGGCAGCCAAGCCCCAGGAGAAAAAGGAAAAGAAAAAGGAAGAAAAGAAGCCTGCACCAGAAGAGGAGATGGATGACTGCGATGCTGTTTTGGCCGCTGAGCCCAAAACCAAGGACCCTTTTGCCCACCTGCCAAAGAGGTAGAGATCTGCAGCTCTTTCTATAGTATGTTACTTTTTTATCATTTAGAATTTCACATTCTTAGCTGACAATTGCTAGATAGAGTCTGCGTCACTCGTAGCCAACCATGTGTCATGTGAGCCAATGGTCTGCAGGTTTGCATCCCAGCTGATCGTCTTGGTGGATTGTTTCCCTGAGCACTTCCCCCTCCTCTTGAAAGAGTGCAGATTAGTGGGTGGAAACTCTTGGCTCTGTGTGGCACATGTTTTTGCTACCTGTGGTTTTTCAATTTATTATCTAAATAAAATAGTCTTGTATTTGTGAAAGTGGGCACATTTCAAAGGGAATTGCAGTCCACCTACAGGTAGTACATAGAGTGCACTTGGATCAATCATTTCTGATATATTTCACCACAGTGCTCAGGCTTTGTTGCTGGAGCATTTGATGCCATGCTGAAAATTAAATTGAAGATAAAGATGTCAGGTGTTTGGAAATGTGCGTTTACACCAATCAAGAAGCGTATAGTCCCCTGTCATGGGCAAGGCGGTGTCCAATTGTGGCACAAAGTCTTAATCTGATGGGGGAAGAAAAACTTGAGTCCACATTCATCCCAGTCGTCTCTGTTCAGTGAGTAAAAGGCTGGTTCATGCTGTGGTCACATTGAAATAAAATTACCTCAAGATCTACAATTAATCTTTTGATAGTGAAAGATTACTGTAAGAGAAAACCAGAAACCTTTAACTAATTGAGTGAACAGTGAGTGTCAAACAGTTTATGTAGTTGACTGTTCAGCAGCAATGTACCTTTGCAACACCCAGCTTCTCCCATCTTGTCATTCTCTCCTTGCATGTATAGACAGCAGATGTGTGACCTGGTCTTTCTCCTTTTTTTTTTTCTTTTTTTTTTGTAGCGCGTTTGTCATGGATGAGTTCAAGAGGAAGTACTCCAACGAGGACACCTTAAAAGTAGCCATTCCCCACTTCTGGGAGCACTTTGACACTGAGGGTTACTCCATCTGGTACTGCCAGTACAAATACTCCGAAGAGCTCACACAGACCTTCAAGAGCTGCAACCTCATCACAGGTGAGACTCGGCAGCAACCACTTAACCAAATACAACCCTTGTTCTAAAGAGAATAAGTGGTTGTATTGAAGTCATTTTAGTTGTGAAGGCATATCTGTGTTTTTGTCACTCATACTTGTTGAACTGAATCAACATGGTGGCTCTCAGTGGTCAGAAGATACTGTGATCTAATCTTGGCTTTTGTTCTTTGTGTATGTGGGATAGCAGTTTCTTGTTACTTTTTGTTTATTTCAATTGTCAGAAATGATTCACGTCCAATTCAGAAGTGGTTCTGCTCATTTATGTTAAAGTGACCACAAGTGTTTTTGTAGCCTGCTTGGACAACTTTTGTGGCTTCTAAGTAGATTCAAAGAGGCAAGTGTTTGTGGAGGATTCAAAATGATTACATCAGACGGAGCATTTTTTTAAGTAGCAGTGAATATCTGTCGATTGGATATGAATGACTTGGTAGCTTAGTGTGTAGATTCGGTAGCAACATGTTGCAACCTGTTTCTCTTGACATCAGTCTGTGGTTTTGGCAAAGATTTCAATGTAGCATAGCTTCTCATGGCAGGTAAGGGTCATATTCAGAGAACAAGGAGATAACTCATTGTCGGTAAATGCCCAGAAGCTCAACATGTTCTCAAAGTGTTTGAACAATGCATAGCATAGTGCACTATGTGTATTCCACATTCAAATGCAGACTATGTAGGTCAAAAAAGTCTTGTACGTTAATAAGAATTCACTGTTATCTTATGAAAAATCCCCTGTCATTGGGCAAGGCAGTGTCCAGTTGTGGCACCGAGTCTTAATCTGACAGGGGAAGAGAAAAAAGAGACCACATTCATCCCAGTCATCTCTGTTTAGTGAGTAAAAAGGTTGGTTCATGCTGTGGTCACATTAAATGAATGAGACTGAGGGTTTTAAAATGTTACTCTACAAGACAGAGCTACTTTACAGGTAGTAGAGATTCTAAAGATTTTTCCTTTGGCCAACAAATCTGTTGTGTTAGGTGTCACAAAATTCTCACACTCGTACCTTTTTATAATTGGTTCTGCTGAAGTATTCCATCCGATATGTAACAAAATCAAATAGATGTACAACTAAATTAAGTTATTCTTTTTTGTCTTATACGCGGTTTCCTTTCTGTTTAGTCTTCCGCAAACTCTAAATTGTTGATACAAAGGAATGTAATTCTTAAAAGGCTATAATCCATTCAAATATCCTAAATTAAGTTAAATGTTCACAGGTTTCACTTTTATTTTTAAATGTCATGAAGATTTGTTTTGGTAAAAGGATGGCACTAAAATCTACATGTCATTCGAAATACCTGGGTGTACACAGTAGTTTCACATTAAATGAATGAGACTGAGGGTTTTAAAATGTTACTCTACAAGACAGAGCTACTTTACAGGTGGTAGAGATTCTCAAGATTTTTTCTTGGGCCATATTTCAAAAGGCAGGCATGAAATTATTGTGGAGCATCTAGATAAACTTCTTGTAGTCAAGTGTTACGTGACGTCTAACAAAACGCACTTCATGTTCTTCACAGGCATGTTTCAGCGCCTGGACAAACTTAGAAAGAACGCCTTTGCCAGTGTCCTTTTGTTTGGCACCAACAACGACAGCAGCATCTCTGGGATCTGGATCTTCAGAGGCCAGGAGCTGGCTTTCCCTGTGAGTATTACCAAAAATGTGTCCTCACTTTCCACAAGGTCCTGATCAGATTACATCCCAACCATCAAACATCTACTGGCTGTTTTCTCAACATTGATTTTCTTGTCACTTTTCATATTTGCTTGTTATAACACGATTCAACCAAGCAACCAAGTTGTTTGAGCAAGAGGATGATTGATTAGATAGTCTAATCAGCAAACATTTAAAAAACAAAATGTAACATGTCCCTGTTAAAGAATACATGGTATATGGGTAAATGTATACTGCCACCAGTTAAATCTTTTTTTGGATGATAAGTAAGGTACCCCTGTCATTGAGCAAGGCAGTGTCTGTTCATGGCACTAAGTCTTAATCTGATGGGGGAAGAGAGAACTGAGACCATATTCATCCCAGTCATCTCTTGTTCAGTGAGTTAAAAGGCTGGTTCATGCTATGGGCACATTAAACAAGTCAATATCTTAAGTTGACATAAAATGGAGTGGAGTAGGATGAGTTGGTAATCTCCACTGCTTTAGTTTGTTTGGATCTTTGTCTAAATTTGATAACGGCTCTAATTTAAGAAATTTGACATTCTACAGATTCCTAAAACAAACACTGAACATTAATAATCTGCATATGAATGCACACCATGTAATGTTCCAAGTATTCCCTGTTGGATGTTTAATCTATCAAACCTGAGGGTAATTCACTCTCACTCAAATAACACATTATTTTTGTTCCATGCCCCAGCTGTCTAGCGACTGGCAGATCGACTACGAGTCATATGACTGGCGCAAGCTGGAACCAAACAGTGAGGAGTGCAAGACCATGGTAAAAGAATACTTTGCCTGGGAGGGAGACTTTAAGCATGTAGGTAAAGCCGTCAACCAGGGCAAGGTCTTCAAGTGAGAGGGCACTGGGACAGTCTGAATAAAAGCACTCTGCCTCTGCTCTCCAACACTTAAAACCTATGGACTTTTAGCCATCATGTGCTTACTAAACTGCAACAATGACTTGGAATGACAGTGTTTGAAGACAAGTGTGATTTTGTCTCAATGGCCCCATACTGGCTTTCTGTTTGAGCTGCGAAATAAAGCATTTTCCACAATGCCCTTCATGGAATTTGTGATCTGTGACTTCAAATGTGTTGAGTTTTGAGCATTATTTGTGTTTTGAGTCATTATCAACCTACATATGTGTTCAATTAATACATTTTGCTATGTCAGAGTTGTTTAATGGTTCCTAGACTGTTGGTCATACCATTTGGTGCACTGTGATTAGACCTCCAGAGTTAAATAATGGCAGTTAAAATGCATTTTTTCCAGTGGTTGAAGTTCTTTTTTTTTTTTTGTCTGAAAGTGTATTTAATATACCCTGACACCACTGTTGGGTGTGGTTCAAAATGCAACATTGTCCATTTGGCCACGTAAGGAATTGCTGGTGTGGTGTGAGCTGCATCAGATTTCAAACATTTAACCAGGAGAGGTTAGTGAAACACTTTCAACTTTGTATGAAATCACATGTTACTCACCAAAAGTTTTCAAAGTAGATGATCCAAAGCACCATGACAGGAAAACACAACTGAATAGGTTAGAATTCAGCCTTTGTTGCTTTTTTCCTATTATCCCTGTAGAGGGCAGGCAAAGACTTACATTGGGAAGCTGTAGGGTCTGCGTTGAATGGAAAGCATCCAACGGAAGGAAAATGACTGGGTTGAGCTCTGTGGTTTACACAAAGATGAGAATGGCGTCTGTTCTAAACCATGGGTTCTTGTTTTGATGCATGTGTAACCCCTAGGAGAGGTAGGCTGGAACAAATCTTGATTTTAAATAAAACAAACCAACATCCGCTTGACTGCCCCCTGACGAGGCGCAAGTATCATTAGCATGAGATTTTTCCTTTTTTAGAATTTTCTTCACTGAAATGCAATAAACTCACCCAATATTTTATAGTAAATCGACTTAATGTTCAATTTACAAATGCATCTAGTATATTGTGTATGTTTCATGTGTGAGAATGAATTATTTATTCAACAGACAGATATAAAGATCCGTTGAATGCTTTGACCACGCCCCATTCAAACGCTGATATACAGTTCTTTGAAGCCTGCTTCTGAAACATGATAACATTAAAGCTTAAAAGATTTCCTGTAAGTGGGATAGACCAGTATAATCTGCCTTTCTGTACAAATATTGATTTCAATCTTTTCATGAGACTAAAGGCTTCAAAGAAAATTCTCTCCATTACTCCTTTTGTCAGTATTGAAGGAAATGTTTCTGCAGCTTACATGAGTTTTGCCTGCCTTTTAGATTCTATGTTGTACTATTTAGACAAAGGGCTCAATTAAATAGGGCACACCCAAGCATGTAAAAGTTTGTATAGCTCCGTTCCCCACACCTGCTTTGGCTTATCTTTTCACTTTTGTCTCACCTGATTTCTTTGTTCAGTGCCTCATTGTGGACTGTTGTAGCTCCGGGTTAAATAAGGCACCTAGACCAGCCCATATTATGATTTCTATTTATTTATTTTCATATCATGAATTCCCATCATCTTGCAATACCAGTTTGAAATGTTCAGTAATGTATTTAGCAAAGGAGAAACAACTAACAAATATATTAAACTTAATATCAAATCCAAATTTAATCAATGTTTTCTAAACTTGAAAAGATCTGGGGTGGGTCTCTTCCTCCCTGACGAACATATGTGAGATGCACAAGAAAGGAATATTCCTGTAGTGAGTCAGATGTGTCATTTTTTCCATCTAACTAAGTGTGATTCAAGATCATTTTGGCGCAACCATCTTCCATCATAGTGTTGAGTCAGGGAGGCCATTTTAGTTAGTTCTGTGGCCTCATGGAAATCAGAAAATGGAAATGTTCCCACAACAGCGAAGCGCCCAAGTCCTTGAACACATGACTCACCCATCCTGTGGATCGTGGTGGAAGGGAGCTGTAACTTGAGCAAATAACTTTGACTTTGCTCACAGCATCGCAACAGCTACAACACTGCTGATGGCTAACCCTTTGATTGCTGAAGGAGTGGTGTTATAAAAGCCTTTTTAATTATGCAAGCAAATAAAAAGTTAAAGTCAGTTTGAAGGTTTTTATGGAACATTTCCTGCGCTACCGCAGCACAGTCAAGTCCATACGATATCCTGATCCTTATTTATGTTTAGTAACTACAGAGTTAAAGAGCAAAACTAAAGCAAACCACAAGAACAATATGCAGTCTTATGCCAACAGCAACATTCTCTCTTCCAACCTTGCCAATTTTCCTCCCCCTGGTCTTTATTTCTCTCTTGGCCACACACTATTTCTTTTTCCTTCCTCTCTCCTTGCTCTCTGGACATTTTCTGTGTCTGTGCACGAACAGGGGATTTTTCTTAAAAGCGGTGAGGAGTACTGGCAAGGAAGGAACACAGAAAAAGAGGCTGTATTGTTTCGCCACACAAGGTCCCTGTGTGGCTGTCAGCCCCCTGCAGGAGCTTTAGGCATGGTCTGCATGTGCTGAGCATCTGGTGGTGCAAGACACACATCTGGAAAAGAGTGAGGCGATCTGTGGAGGGCTTGGAACGGCAAAGTGAAGTGCTAACACCGGAGAGTCGAGAGGCTGAAATCTAGCAATTTTCTAGTCACTAAAGAGCCTCAATACATTTGTAGATTCTGTAGGTATATAAGTTCCTTGTGTTTGGCTTTAGCCTTTTATAACTCCAGAATGAGAAAGTTATAATTAGACAGTAGAATGTGCGGGGGGGGGGGGGGGGGGTGTTTAGGCTGGAGCTGTGACCGCAGAATGCTTCAATATTTTTTTCTTCCCATTAGACATGTTTACAGCGCTGCAACACTGGACTTTATAGCCAATACAAGTGTGTGTCAGTGTTAATCGGTCGTAGGGATGTCTCCAGGCGGATAGAAACAACACTTAGCCACCACACACGCAGAGTCCCACCCTCTGACTTTTATAGAGTTTTCCTTAGACCCTAGTCTGGGGTTGGGCTACAGATCCCACTCACACACTCCAAACTTGAGCAAAAGGAATGAGGGCAGGAAAATGGATCCTTAGTCAGCATTTGAGGGCAACTTCACCCCAAATGTCCCCCAATTTCTTTTGAGGAACAGCCAAGTGCATTGTGTTTAACTAGAATTCATTAAAAAAAAGGCATAAAAGGACTCGAGAAAAATGTGTAACATAGTTTGCAAGCTTTCTATAGTGGTGGAATTGCATATATCTATATACATACCTGTATCTTAGGCAAGAAAATGACCTTCACATTGTAACCTCTGTGCTGGAGTAAGGGGCGTTTCTTCCCATTTATGCACTTAAAGGGGTGTGAGCTGCACATTTCTCCGTAGCAGTAAAACACAGTAGTAATTCAGTACTGGAATGGAATGAGGGAGGTCAAAGGTGAGTCTGTAGAGGGGAAATAGCTGGAAAAGGCAGGGAAAGACAAGATAATACTGCATACTAGTAACAAAGCAGGCATGGCTACATAGCAGCATCCTTAAGCTGAAGTGGCAGTCAAGTGATTATTAAGTTAGTTATTTCTTGGTGAGTTTGTGTTGCCCTACAACCAGGGTTGCCAATGTGAGTGTGGAGAGGAAAGTGCGTGACACGAGGGAGGAGAGGAGAGGTACTGTGGAGGGAAAACAGACAGCCCCTGCTTTTCTGGACATGAAACCCCAGACTTGCCTCTGGCTCATATTACCAGAATCTGGAGGTGGGGCAGGAGGAGTGATGTTGTCAAACTAAAACAAAACTCATACGCACTTTCATGAAGTGCAGACATATTGATCACTCCCTAGGAAAATCAGGACAGAAGTAAAAAATAAAAATAAAAAAAGAGAAGAATTTATCATTATTATCCTATACCCAAGGGTATAGCATATAGCATTGTGTTTTAGTAAATATTACATTAACAAAAATTAACATGATAGCTTTGAAATAACATTGTGGTTTGGGTGTGGACTGAACCATTCATTTTCAAATTGGCTCCAGGCAATTATTCACCTTTTCATGGAACAGAAGTGTAAGTGTAAACTGTTGCAAACAGGCATTTTGTAGGTTTAGGCTGATCTCAAATCAGCACAATTAAGAGTAAACCTACATTGTTTCAGTTCTTTTAAAGTCCTTTTGTAGACTTCCTCTTGCAATGTTGCCCTAAACCTGCTTATGAAAGGGTTGATTGCCATTTTCATGTATTGACTTGCTGGAAGTTTACATCCCAAACAGAAAGAGTGTTGGAACATTTACAATTATGACTGGAATGTACGCCTTGGAAAGGTACCTGCATGTGTTGAAGCACAACAGATGAGAGGTGCGTCACAGGGAGGAGTAACTCTTGCAAAATCCTGTAACCCCGTCAGATCAACAGTTCAAAATATTGAACAGTGAGTAATTATAAAGCTGTAAAGAAATGGACCACACGGTGGATACACAGATATCTGTTTCTCAGTGATTGTGTATCTATCTATTGACTTAGTCACATTCTGGGGGTTGATATGTTGAAACAATTGGGTAACACTTGCATACCTGAATCTAAGTTTTTCGTAACTACTCTGACTGTATAACGTGATGGCAATAGCAAGACTCAACCTGTGAAAGGCGGTGGTCAGTTCAGGTGAATCTGTTGTGGAGACACAAAAACACTGTCTAGGCTGCATTGGAAAACAGGAAGAGAGTTGGGGGGGGCATCTTCCCTAAAAAAAACAATTACAAACTTTACGTAACAAAGTGGAGCAGGGTTCCTTACTACATTACAAACCGCTTTGTGGCATGTGATATTTATCCATACACACGCAGGGCATTGCTATGGAAACATCCCTGCAAGTACCTGCCCCCGTTGCTTATTATGTTGCTATAGCAGCCATCCCAGAATAGTCTTCTCCCTCGTGTTCGTGACTCACAACTTGCAGTGGAAACCACAATTCAATCTGTCTCTCATTCCCCCTTTTTTCCCTTACATTCTTTTCTGTACCAAAGGAACAGCTCGCCTTTCTGAATCATCTGTGTGTGTTTGAGTGTGTGTGAGAGAGGGAGCACGCGCTGTGGGGAATTCCAAAAAGATTACCAATGATGAGTTACTATGGTGATGGCAAATATCAGGCGGGGTGACCTGCATGTTGCAAGATAGTGTATCTTGAGTAGTGCATACTGTCATTAGCTGACTTCTGATTTCTTTGTAGTTGTAATCTCTCCATGGATACACTCTGCTCTCTCAAATGTTACTTTAACTCCACTTTATTTTGAGAAGTCCCAGCTTGTGGTCTGTTTACTCACTGCACAAAATCACATCAATGGAAATACGTTGTGTACAATTTAAATGATGCATGCAGTAATAGAGTTACGGGTAAACATTTTGCTTGTACTTTATCACTCAAGTTTGGTTTTGGTTTCACAGTCTTACTAATTTGCCTAGAAAATGAAGAAAATCCAATAAGTTGGTGCTAATAAAATTAAGTTAAATCAAATTATTGATATAAATTAAAACAGGCTGCATTTAGAGAATGAGGCCATTTCTTAACTTTCACAGCAATTATACAAGGCAGGAAGTTTCCAATTATGTTTAAAGCCTCCCCAGCCATTTGAGAAAACAAAGGGTAGAAGGAAAAGCTAATGAATCAGTTGCAAACACAAATGTTGACTGGTTAATATTTTAAATTAAGTTCGGATCCATTAGGAGAAATAAGATTACACTCTCATACAAATTATACATACAAATTACCTCTGTGCACAGAAGATTCCTTAATAAGACCTTATTACATGATAACTCGACTATAACAGCAGCTGTTTTGTATTCTTTTCTTTTCTTCTTATTTTATTGCATTGAATATTATCATATTCAAATTCTGCTCACGATACTACATACTGTATAATACAATACAATTGGAGGGGGCTGTAACAACAACTTGTCGAGTTAATTTGATTACTCAACAATGTTGATTAACAAAAAAAAAGATAAGCAGTATACAGCATTCAACTGATGTGTGTAAGTCTATGTTTCATTTGTTAATTCTTAAGAAATATAAGAAATACATAATGAAACTATGACAAGAATGAATTGTCTTGCTTCACTGACTGAGCTCTCTGTCATCATTCAAGGATTGGGAGCTTGCAGCCAAGACCTTGCATTTATTTGTATCTTCACACTGGAGTAAAGGTGATTTTTAATTTGTTCCCCTCACAACCTCAGAATGGAAAAGAAATGTGTGTGGGTTTTTTTGGCTTATTTGTGTTATGCTTTTATATACTGTCTTGTAGATGGGGATAACAATTAGGCTATCTGTTTAAATTAAGGATCTTCCAATGAAGAGTTCCAATTCTATTTTAATAAACAGTGAGATCAATCAAAAAAATCGATAAAGAGAATAAAGAGACTTCATTTTGCATTATTAAACTGGAAACAGCAGTAAGAACATATGCCACGGGGCTTGATTTTGCTGTTGTTTTGACTCATTTTCAATAATTGGGCATTCATTTATGTATGGGGAACACAGGCTGAATCTGTAGTACATTTCTTTTGACATTCTTCAAAACTGACAATGACTCTTTGACAATGTTTATCTCTCTGTGTCTTCAGCACCGGCTGGTGAAACACTTGTTATAATATTGACAATGTTGCATTGTGTTAAACATCTAATTATGTCAGTATACAAAGAACGGTTGTGTGTGCAAACAATCTGGTTGGTCTAGTGAATGCCTGTTTTTAACAATGAACTCTTGGGATGCAAACCAGTCTTTAAAAGACTTTTAATTTTATTGACATTTTTAAGTAACCACAAAAGCAGCAAAATAGATCAGTTTCAGTGAAAGCAGATGCTTTGAATAGGCTGGTTGTTTATGTAAATCACAATTTTGCAAGGGATTACTGATAATGAAAGTTATACTTTGAGTTTACATGAGTTGACAAGATAAATATATCACATAGACATCAATAATTTGAAAATGTGACTCAATATGAATGTGAATCAATTTATTGTTTACTCTTTACTTTCAAAATACAATTTAGAAATAGTCTCCTGTGATATATGCACTAAAAAGTTAAGAACATTGAGTAATATTGTCAAGTGTTTTGGAATAAAATCCTTCTGTATCTCATGTTCTTATTTTCTTGACAAATTAGCTTGATGACTCATAGAAACAGGACATTTGCCAGGCACACTACTTGCATTGTTAGTATTGAGGGAAGAATGTCTGCTTATTAATTGTGACATTTTGCAAATATAATACAAGCATTTTCTCTCTGTTGATCACACCCTAACCTCTATCAGTGGTTTGCAAAACTATTGTAAATCATTTTGGGTTAAAAAATATTGAAATGTCTTAAAACAGTCCATTGTGTCTGATTAAACCTTCATTACGCAACCAAATGTGCAACTCCCACCCATTTGGCTCTTGTGGCTACTATGGGCAGAGCCAAACAGTTGTTTGAGTTTATGTGATAAAATTTAAATTATCATTAAATCCAGGTGTGGTGTCACTTTTTAATCGTATCACAAGCTACAGTATTGCTCATGCCAGTGCCATTTGACTTTCCTTATCTTTCATAAGATATGAATCATGAACACACACACTCACACTCACACAAACAAACACACACACACAGCCATACCCACACACACATTCAACTGTCCATCCCCATCTAATCCTCTGATTTTCCTCTCCTCTACAGTCTGAGCTCCCCTGTTTTCATTGTAGTTACGGGCCGTGACTCATCGTGCGTCTGAGCCAAGCTATTTGCGCTGGTTCACACTGGCTGACACACCTAGGGCCAGGAAACACACCCATTCCCACATATCCTTGTATTCAAATACGGTGACCTGCCACAACAGTGATGGGTACTGGGGGATTCAGTTTTTAAAAACAGACTCTGAAAGTGCAAAATATTCATCTCCCTTATATTGAGGTGATATCCCTATTGCACAAACCACATTTCAGTTGTCTCAAACCTCATTTTCTTACTCACTCGCTTATCGTTACCAGCTTATCTAATTTCTCAACTCCTGCTGTAGATTGATTTAGCTTTAATGAGGGTTAATCAGTAGGTGATGAAGGCTTTTATCTGGACTCACCTCATTAACGTAAGAATAGGTTCTAGAGTAACAGTGAAAGTGCTTAAATATGCCCACTGTGCAGCAGGTAATGAGCATGCAACAGGGCAAGTGTTTACTGAGGGGCTGTTATGTGACCATAAACATCTAAAACCTGCAGAAAAGTTGTTGAGCAGGACAAAGTTGGAATCGGTATCCTGCTGTTTATATACACAAACATCACAGGAGTTGTCTGTCCGGAAGCAGCAATTGCAGCAACTGAAACTGTTCATCAAAAGTAACAACAGCCACACCTCAGTGGCAACAAGTGAAAAACGTGAGCGGCTGAGCAAATAGGTGCAGTAGCAAGACGCTTTAATTCTAGTCCTGTTGCTCTGTACACAGAAAAGCAGCAAAGGGTTAAATGTGGACCTCTGCAGTGGATAAAATGATGTGATACATATTGCCCACTCATTCATTCACAGAATATCTTATAAGAAATGTGCTTTATGTGAGGAGCATTTTTTACTGTTCTTTAGCATTGTTTACCTAAAAGACTGTAGTCCAAAGAGTAAAGCAATAACACTCTTCATACAGAGATCTTTAGGGTCCCTGCTTATCTTACACATGCTTGTGATTACCCCTTCACTTTTATCTCAGCATGCACACAAATACACATATGCACACACACAGTGGGTTCTCTTCTGTTGTCAGATAGCTGCACCCTGCTTTGGAAAAAAACAGAGCTTTCTTGACTCATGGTGGTGTAATGTGGTAATATTAAAGTGTATGTGTGTTTGCAGTGTTTGTGTGTGTGTGTGTGTGTGTGTGTGTATGTATATGTGTGTATGTGTGCCACACCCTGTTCACTCCTGACAAAGACATGCAGCCACTTCCTCTATGTTTTCTCTACTCTGTGCATGTTGTCTGCTATTTCACCTCACTGAACATAGGTGTGACATGAGGGAAAGAAGGATTCAAGGGGTGTTTCAAGGATGCCGAACATTGGTGTTTGAGGTGGAACAGTGCTCAGACACATACATACAGGCTGCATAGTCATGAACACACACATCGCTTCCACACATATCCCACATGATATCTCAAACTTGGATGCACTCACATATCTTAAATTTTTTTTATTGCTTTAGTCGCTGAACTCGTGCTTATCCGGCATTTTAATGTATAAACCTGTGAGATGTTTTTTGCTGACCCAATATTACCCCTAATCCCAGATTAAATTCATTCAAGACACCACCCAATATGACTGTGTCTCCTTGACTCATCACTTGAGTCACCACTTGTCTTATTTCTCTGTCACATTGTTGAAACAGATATACAAATCAGTTTGAACATCATTGTAAAGAATAATTTTATGATCACATGCAAAGTTTTGAACTTTTATATTTTCTGCAAACAATCACAAACTGAGGGGCAAAATTTCCTCTTTTTTAAAAAAAAATTGGAAATAGTTTGGACAGGGGCTGGGTCTGACGCAGCACTGTTTTTGAGCTTGTAGAGACAAGGCTAGTGTCAGTGTAGAGATTGAAACGTGAGCAGCAACAGTATTAAGAGAGGGAAACTGAAACACTGTTATGGTAAATGATGGCCATAAAGCAGTGTTAAGTGAAATCACAGTCTGCTGTAAGAGGAACAGTACTTGAAAACAATAACAGTGATTTCATTTCGATGAGTTTCATTCAAAAGTATTGCACTCCCCAGATGAATAAAAATCGTGTGAAACTGGCTGTTTTAAAATGGTTGCAGGGAGGAGAATAAGGTCATCCTAGTGACTGTTACTGAGATCACTATTTCTATTGATATTTACTGCTCATGAAATCACGGAGGAGGTTGAAGATGAAAGAAGTCTCAAAATATTAAATACATTTCAAAATCAAGTACAAAACACACAGCTATTTCAGTTTAGTAAGATCTGGTCCCTGTTCTCCAAAGACTTTAGAGAAACCTATTATATAAATACACACTTTGCCTTTTCATGTAAGTAAAGGACTCACTCCTGGGTCATTTAGGTAATGATAACTTTATGTCAGCTTGTGTGCAGTTGTTTAAATGCTGTAATAATAGGTTTATGTCATTGCCTATCATATGATACCCATTTTGTGGTGTGTTTGCCTGATTACTTCATTCTTCTTCTGAAATGTGAAACAAAAAGCAAAGCGGACGGGGGAAAAAAATTGGAATTGTTTTATTTTGTTTAAATTGATGATAAAATGACATGTTCATATAAAAGATACAGTGGATTTTGATTGCTTTCATCATTGTGTAAGGTAGTTTAAGGCTGCCCCTTTTGTATGGGTGTTAGTTGCGTATAATGAGGTGCAACACACACCATGCTTTTCCTAAAACTGGCAAACTGTTTTTCATTGTTTGTTAAATTTTGGTGATAAATGTAGATACATATGAATATTTAGTGTAGGTATTTTGTAGTGAATTGATATTTCCTTTGACTTTTTAAAGCAGGAGTTAATGTTCCTGTTGCATGTCATTGGAGCCCTGCAAATGAAGCAGTGGGTGGTCCTGTAGCTGCTGAAGGCCAATCCCTCCTACAGGTCCCCTCCCCTCCGTCCTCCTCCCTCTGCAAAGCAGGAGCCCTACCCAGCTCTCTGTCCAAGCACTCTGCTCAGCCCAGAGGAGCAGCCACACAGAAAAAAAAAGTTAAAATCAACTCAGAGCTGAGGAGGGAGGGAGAGAGTTGTGAGAAAACGCCCTGGAAACTCAGTTGATCGAGAAATAGTAAAAGAGTGACAGAATCCCATCAGACTGCAAAGTTGCGACTGGAAGAAGTGCTTTTCTTGGGCTGAGGAGAAGGGGAGAGGACATGTTTTTGAGGATGCTCAAGCTGGTGTGAGGCTTCTCGGGCGCAGGAAAGATTGTGCGCAGGTAAAGATGCTTTACTTTTTTCTTTTCCTAGATTAGGAAAAGATAGACAAGTTGAAGTTTTTTTAAACTGTGTTTCTGAACTTTCTTGTCAGCTGTGTTTTGCTTCAAAATATAGTTGTGCTGCAAAATAGAAATGAACTTATAATAACTTGGTCAAAGTTATCAGTTTAATTGGCACTTGCAGAGAGTGCGTATCAGTGGCAAGATTACAGTGACTTTACAGTCCTACTTTATGACATATCTCCTCTGATATCCTATGTTTTTTCCTAAAGGGGAAATTTTGCTGAGGCATTGGCAGATTAGGAGAAAAAATGTGTAATATTAATTATTATAATTATTATCGTTATTATTGTAAATATTATTATAAATAATTATTTTTTTCTATAAACATGAAAAGTGGCAGTGATTTTGTGATTACCAGTGATTATCTTAAGTTTTAAATGTTGATTTTAGATGGAGCAGGTCATAGAAGTGGGTGTGTACCCACAGCTACCCGCACAAGGGTGACTGTGGCTGCGCATTTCACTTTTCCATTAATTGCAGCACAAAGGTAGTTATCCAAGGTGCATATAAATGCTAAACCCATCCTTCTAGTGAGAATATACTGTGTCTTCATATGGTTTTAGATAGCCTCCTTAGAAATGAGAGTTAAAACTCAAAATCACTGTAGTGATTTGATGATGGCGCAACTTGATGTCCATTGTACACACACAATAATAATAATAATAATATTAATAATAACAATAATAATAATAATAATAAGTATTATAAATTAATTAATTCTTAATTCTTATCTCACACAATAGATGAGAGTTGAATGGAAAAAAAACACTGGAAAGACAAAATGTTATCCTCATGTTATCACTCAGGATTTTCTGTTATCGTGCCGACGAAGTTTAAAATGTAAAGGTACTTCCCTGCAGCCTGCAGCGACATGCTTGGGTGTGGACTCATCTCCTTCACCTCCCTCCACACCCCTCCCTTTTTCTCCCTCTCTTCTTGCTTAGCTGTCTCTTCGCTGAGGCACACCCTTTATACCGAGAAAAAAAAAAAAAAGAAAACCCAGAGAGAGAGGAAAATCTCCATACATGAGGCGTCTCAGCGGGGTTGGCAAAGCACATCCAAACTCCTTCATTATAACTTTTTCATCATGTTTTGTACTGTACCATATAGTTATGTATACTAATATGGAGGAAGGAAAATCTCATGTTGAATGTGGCCTGGTTTTGTGGAATAAGGTAGACTTGTCTGGAGGTCCTTGGTATGATATAAGTCAGTGTTTGAACAAGGCATACCACCTCTCCAGCAACACACTAGCGTTACGCAAGAGAATGTTTAAAAACTCAAACATTTCTCCTCTTTCTTTCTTTTACCTTGGGTCTCTTAACCTGGGCTTTTGGCCACGGCGTGCAGGGGAGGAGAGACAGGGGGAGAGGAGAAGGAGGGAAGAAGACGGGGAAAGAGAGTCACGGAGTGAGGGGGGATGGGCGGGGTGGGGGCGAGGAGGGGAGTAATGGAATGTGGTGGTTTGGAAAGACAAGCTAATTGAA
This sequence comes from Scomber scombrus, assembly GCF_963691925.1. NCBI lineage: Eukaryota > Metazoa > Chordata > Actinopteri > Scombriformes > Scombridae > Scomber > Scomber scombrus. Next base: position 15,437,020 of record NC_084978.1, read on the forward strand.
ACCAGGTTTAAGGCATACAGGGGGAGCTAAGACTTCGCACATTTGGGGAAAGAGAGAAATGCATTTTATCCGCCCAAAGTGGAGGGATTTAATGTTTGCTGTCTAACTTAAGCACATATTTAAAACATTAACGGCATCTTTCCAGGTGTGGTTCCAACTTGAGTAATCACACAGTGATATATTGCATTTTATTTAAGTTGAGGAAAAAGCAGACAATAATCAAGACCAGACATACCCTTGTTGAATCTTTATTGAAAGTCAAATTTCAGCTGTGTGTATAGTTGCTTGGCTGCCACAGCCCTGTCCTGCCACACCCAAAAGTCATTTCAGTCGAGTGTTCGAAGGAGAGTTGCTTCTTTTTCTACAATACACAGTTAACTCATGTTGAATCCACCACAGCTGTAAATGTCTGGCATTTCTCAAGTTACTCTTGTCAAGGTGATTGATTGTGACAGACTGCTCAAAGAGCAAAATGGTGACACAGGGCAAAGAGATCTTTATGTAGCGGGTTGTTATTCAAGCTATAATAGGTTTAGTGCTCTTAGAATAAAAAACATGTTTTATCTGGTGTTGATATGTCACAAAGTATTGTTTTACATGTTACAATAGGTGGAGTTTTGTTCTAAGTGAGGGTAAGGGCTTATGTAAATATATAATAAATATGTAAAATACATTTCAATTGCTGAGACTTTTAGAACTAGTTATTGAGTGCCTACAGTTAAAACACTTGTCAGTCTTGGCCAGGGGTGGATAGTGTTTGTTCAAATACTGGAACTGTCCAGCAATGCAGCAGTACAGGGGCTACATTATGTTGTCACCTAAAATAACATAAGACCTTTGAAATTCTAAAAAGCACATGGTGAAATTCTGAAGCAGTTTTATTCTTGATCTCTTGATTGATCTGCGTAGCTAATTTTTGCATTATGCTGTGCAACTCATGCTGATTTTGTTGCACTTGCCATCCATGTGACAAACAGCATCCTTGCCAGCCTTAAGAGGAATGACATGCCTTATGACTGTTTGGAGTTTTAGCTTGTCTGTGTCAAGGTATTTATCACAGCGTTCCACCAGAGCCACTATGTGTTCTTTCCTTGTTGACTGGCAGGACAGATGAGAGGAGTGGTGTTACTAAGTCATGCCAGTGTGAAACGGAAAGAAACTGGTCTCTAACACACTTCCTTTGCCGTTTCCTCATGGGTTTGTTGAGTGGGTGGTTGTAAAGAGGGACAGTGTGGGGGTAGGCGAAAAGAGGGAGGAGGATGTAGTGAATAAACTGAAAGAAGATGATAGTGATGACAAACAAACTATAACTTTTTTTCCACACATATTTAATAGCTAATTTGACCTCTAAGACATCCTGAAGCTCCAGTGGACTCACTAAAGTTCTACCCTAGAGATTGGTTAAATAAAACAATGGCAAATTTGCAGATACACAACTAACTGTTCCAGTGAGGGAAGTTTAGTTTTTCTCCAGCTGCATTTAAACATCCAACTGTAGTGTGTGATTTTAGAAAGTCTCTCTAGGTAATCCACCCAGCAGCCACTCCCTTCTCATCCACACAGTGCTGGTTTGGAATGTTTCAGCATGCCCTCAGCGTGCTCTACCAACGTCTATCATTAGCATTGCTTCCTTTGTTGTTGAGAAATAGTGATTTGAGTATGGTATGATAAGAGAGTCATACACACAATACATCTGTTAGTTACACCCAATCATATGTTTCAGATTGTTTATTGTAACTTGCTTTGAATTTAAGAAAGGTGTGAATCACCAACAGACAATAACTTTCCCTACTGCTTTTCCAAACATTTGTGATACAAAACTGTAAAACAACAGCAACAATAAAACTGATGTAACTGTTGCTGCACTGTATGGTCTACCTGCCCCCCATTTCTGTCTGACCTATACCCCAACCCCCACAAATGCTGTTAAGTTTCTGTGAGGTAAGGAATGACATGCATCATCTGTTACAAAAACTATTTGGAATGAGGTGCCCAAAGTGTCAGAGCAGCAGGGCTTGGAATGTAAATTTAGAAATCCATTCAGCTTTGTTTAGGTTTTCTTTATCTGGCACAATATACCCAAGGATGGCACTCCTCACAATCCAACAGTCTCTCTTGCTCTAAACAACTCTGACTACTCTGGTGTGGTCTACAGAGCACATATCCCAATGCTGTGCTTAAAGTTCTACAGTTATGAAAGTCTTATTTCTATATATACATTCTGCTGCTATGGTTGCCATCTAGCCCTCCTCTTAACCTTCTTGCCTCCTGCTCCATGAATGGACTTGCATGTGTCCTTGTTCAAACAGCAGCTGTGGAAGACAGAAAAAAATCATGACTAAATTACCAAACTAAATTGGGTTGAAGTTGGGTCTATATAAAGTCGCTATGCCTGATGACGTCTTATATTTGTGGCATAACTGTTTAAACTTAATTATCCATCTTTCTCATTTTCTCTTTGTAGCACAAATGGTTAAGCCAGTTTAGACATTTGCATCTTTGGCTCAGTTGATCTATACATCTATCTGCAGAAGAATCGCAGCTCTGCTCCTCTCTATCCTACTTTTTTTTTTTTTTGGCTCTGAAACTGCCCTAAAGCACCAACCCAGGATCACTTCTTATTTCAGTAGTTTCAGAAACTCAGTCATAACCAAAAAATGTTGTTTCATTTTTGCAAATGCTACTGTTTTGTATAGCCCAATATGACATAAGTTTTCTCAGGAGGCTTTAGAGACTAATAATATCAACTATTCCTGACACAGCCAAAATTCTCCAAGAAGACAAGGAAAACTCCCCTAAAACCTTAGCATAAAAGGAAAAAGATGGAAGCAACCTCAGGAGAGGAAACTCAAAGAGAAAAACTTCTACCCTGGATGTCTAGGGGTGCAATAGAAAGCAATGAGACATAATAAGAGCCATGAGTTATCTGAAACTTACCACCTCATAAAATATACAAACTTTCTTTGATTGAACATGAGGCTTAAAATGAGATCTACTTGGAAATCAAGGCTAGTTGAAGTTCACCTTCAATGCAACCCCTGCTCTTGTTTGTGATTTTGTAAAAAAAAACAAGAGAAGAGAATTTTAAGAGTTTTCTTCAGTTTTTCCATTTTGTGTACGACTCCTGCCAAAGTCACAATGGTTTAATCAGCAGCAGGCCAAGTTGGCGTCAGTGGGCAGGCTTTGGTCTTGTGCAGGACTTGTGGTTTGGTTTAGGGCTTTGTGGACTATGGAGTGCAGAAAAGAACCATTTATTTTGATGCGCATTCCTTTTATATGTGTCACACATGCATGTCCTATCAGCGTTTTTTTGAGGGAAGAGTGAACCTAAACTGGGGCCTGCTGTGTCTTTCAGTATCCTTCCTTCTGCATTTATTTGTTGTGCTTGTTGCCTCAAACTACAATGGAGTGAGAGGAACAGGGAGTCTACTCTGTTATGACAACAAGACTGACTTGGTCACTGCTCTCTCTCCCTCTTTCCCTATCTGCACTGAGGCCTTTTCATTTGCTCATAATCAAATCTTATCACTCGTCAGCACCGCTGTGCTTTATTCCCTTACAACTGAGCTTTAATCATTGTCACACTGCTTCTGTTTTCTGTTCACCAAATTGATTGGATTTGGCAATCAACCTGATGGGCTGACTAAAGCCACTTTGATCAGTTTCCAGAGTACTGGGACCTACTTAAGCACATTATAACAGTGAAACAGTCCAGGTATGTGCCCTCAAGGCATGGAAGAAGAGATACGGTCTGGAGCTGGGTGAAAATGGATGTCCGTGAGGTGTAAAGTTGTGTTTGGTGCATCAACCAGGTGCATACAGTAGGTGGAACTAAAATGATGATCATAGTTATAGTGAAAAGGGGATCCGTTCAGCTGACCCAGTGCTGCTTCTCAGTAATCATTTGAGAGTGTAATTCAGTGTGCCAGTAAAATGTGCATATCTGACTGAGTGTGGTGTTCTTGTTTATTTGAGCAGAACCTGGAGGTGGACTGACTGTGGAGGAGTGGGGATGGGGTTGGGTACTCAGGCAGGGTGCAGGGTGGGTGACATAGAATGAAGCTAGAGTCAGTGAGAAAGAGGACATTTCTTTGGAGTTAGTCACCGTGGGGAGAGGCTGGGCTCCCTTCCAGCTGGCCCAACGGCTCTTTGAAGGAATGTGTGTGACTGGAGGCCTGGGTGGGGCTGTGCACTGAGCTGCTCCCTTTACAAGTAGTGCACAGCGGCAAAGCGATGTGATCCGCCTCGTGGGTTGAGGCATGGTGTTTCTACTCCTCAACATGTCTTGTGTTTTTATTTGCTTTCTCCACTGTCAGTGACCACAATTCACCTTACTATGCATGCCTTGGTGTGTGTTTATGAGTGTATGTGGTCTCACCAAAGTATTGAGAGCAGAATGTGGAGGACCCTATTTCTTATCTTTTGTGTGCCCAGCATTGTAAAAAAGACAATATTTGTTTTTTAAATTACATATATGGCAGTACAAGTTATAAACACATACCCATCTTTTATCAAATTGTGTTTTGGGCATCAGTGATCCAGGCCAAATTGCTACTGTTACCTTTGTCTTTCATTCAGCCCTTCACCTGAATTACCCCCAACATAGTGGTCTGATTAATATGCTTGTGTAACAAGAGTATTGGCTTGAAAGTGTACACAGCTGCTGTGCTGCAAGTCTCCCTCCACAAACATAATGACAACCGTGTATTGGCTGGCATTTATCTTGGCTATGTGCCATCTATTTTAGTAAAGCCCAACTTCAAAAAGGCCGTGGACAACAATGCATGTCTTGGGCAAAACTTTAGAGTTTTACAAGCTTTGCCCCAATGTCACTGGTGTTAAGGAGCATGTTTACTCACTTTCTCCCCATTGAGTTCAGTGTTGAGCATAGCTATTTGAAACCTGACTGTTAAGAATTTGTTTCAGGGTCTCACAAACACAGTCATTGGTATAATTTCCACTAAAGTAATGAGCAGTTTAGTTTATTGAAAATTGGGGGTTTGGGTAGGGGGAGGTTTATTATGGGCTCTGAGAGCCTGTCTCCGAAGAATTTTTCTGCAGGGACATGTTCCCACCGGTAGATGCCTGTATGTACACACATCAAGTCTGGTTCTGTTTGTACTAGGACTAGGACTAACAAAGAGAAGGCTTTGTTTCACAATCTGCTGGTAGGTTGAAGCAATAGCCCTTGTATGTCCTGAAACTCGTTTCTATGTTTGTCAATTTCTGTCCATCCACCAGTCTTGTCTCAGTCATAACTTAAGCAATGAAACTATAGCAGACAGTACATTTCCTCTTAGAATTCCTCTAGAACTGGATTTCCTTCTTTTAACTCTCAATTTCAAATTCCATCAAGCTAAAGTGGTTTCAAGAAAGGTAGCATGTAGTGTATCCTTGTGTTTCCTCCTCTGCTTAAGTGAGAACCACACCAAACAAGTAGCGGGATTTATTGACTTAGAGGGAGTGTTTTGCATCATAATCTGCCTGGGTCAATATGCTACCTTTGGTTAGGTAATTATTAAAGCCTCTGACGGCTCTGGTTGATCATGTAAGGTCTAAGCATGTCTATATCACTGCACTTCCTAATGCAACAATAACAAGAAAGAGAGGAATATGTTTCATTGTCTGTTTAACATGCAGTTGCAACATTGTGCATAAGATGATGTATTCTGGAAACCTTTTTTTTAAATTTAGCTTTTCATTAAATCCAACCCTAAGGCATTGTTCATGTAATTTAAGTCATTTTTAATCATATCAAGTAAATCCTAACCCTGATTTGTTTTTCTGTCAACAGAAGTCAAGAATACAAAAAACAAAACATCAGACTGAAGCCCTTGGCTTTGCTTGAGCAATCCAAGGTAAGTGTCCTTAGACATAATGCATAAAATGATCCGCATAACACATCTGTCACTGGTCAAAACCATGGAAAGGCAACTATATTTCTTATTACCCATCACTCTACTCCAAGGCCATCTAGTCCGTGTCACCTCAGAACAGCATTTGATTATGTGGCCAGACACCAAACCTCTGTTGGAATGTTTGTTGCAAAGCCTCCTTTGAACCTGGAAGGTCATGCCACTGCCATTTCTGCTGTGAAAGGCCTGCCTTGTGGAAACCTGACACTGGGTTGCTTCTGCTCCCTGTGCCTCCTCTTTGCACGCCTCTTTCCTCCCCCAGCGACCACCTGTTCCGCTTGAACCCCTTTCCCTTTCTTATGAAACAACCCTGTCAAAAGCCTGCCAAGCTCAAGCTGTTTTAACTGTTTGTAACTGGCAGCTGTGGACGAGTTATTCGTTTTGAGTTCAGGGAAAACTAGTGGAAGAGACCCAAACCGTATGCAGCGTCTGACAGCCAGTGACGAACCATAAGATAGACATGTACTGTAATGCTCTTTGGTTGCACTCTAGTTAACAGAGACTTTTGTCTGGCTGACTGCCCCACACCCCCCCTTGCTCAATACACATACCAAGCCATAATAAAACATAGTAGATAGATGAGCTCTTCTGCCTCCTTTACCCTCATTTTCTTTCTTTCTCCCTCAAAGCTTTTGGAAAAAAATCAAATTTTCTTTGTCCTTAAAATATGCTTTGATGACATCAACATGTGACACCAGGAATGTTACTCTGACGCATGTCAGGTAGTGAAATGAAAGAAAAAGAATAGAAGACTGCTTGATTGTCATGTTGCCTGTTAGCTTTGAGTCACAGACTGCCTGCCTGTCTTATGATCCCAAGAACAGAGACTTACTTATGAAGCATCTGTTTACAACACAATCCATATCTAATCATATGATGCTTTTGGATCATACTAATTGTTCAACTGAGCCCATTTTCCAGATAGGGCATATACTAAATTCACCACAAAAAGGAGATTCCGATGAAAATTGAGGAGGGAAATTGAAATGTCCCTGTATATATTCAGGATGTTCTATGCAAAGTGTGTAGCTGAAAGCTTATGAGGAGACTTTACTCTACTACAAAATCATAGACTAACATTCCACACAGCAGTATCACAACCATTCCTTTCCCTTTCTCACTCACTCACTTTTTTTTTTTTTTTTTACCATTTCCTTTTCTTTCCATCCCCCTCCCTAACCCCACCCCTCACTCTTTCTAAGTTCCTTCCTTCCCTTCTTTATTGCTGCAAGCTTCAGCTCCTCCTTGCAGCTGGCTGCCAGAAATACTGTATGTCAAAACTGTGAGAACAGGGACAGCCCAAATTGTTCACTCTGAACCATATGGACTCTCAGAGTGAGGATAAAATGTGGGAGGAAGTTTAAACCTCCCACATTTAAGTTAGTTTGAATATGAAAAGTAGTTATGTATAAAAATAGATGGATAGAGAAAAATATTTACAGAGCAGTGCCCAGAGGCTGGCCTCTTTGAGTAAAAGATGGAAAAATAAATAATATTGCTTTCACTCTCTTGCTCTTCGTGAATTTCTGTGAACACATGAATGTTGCCTTCTTTCTCCCTTTATGAGCCTTTTTTTGTAAAAACGTAATCCTTCAAATAATAATATCTGCATTGTTAGTTCAAATGCTTCAGTTTTACTGTCCATAATGCAATGTCAACAAGCCCCAATAATCATGTGGAAGAAAAAAAAAATAGGAAGGAAAAGCAAGATCATGTGGAAAGTTTGTCGGCTATTTTTGTTTGTTTTCATTGACTGCATGAAGTGGTGCAGTCCAAATGCTCTCACGCTGGGATCAGAAGAGCCTGGTTAAGACACTATAACTGGCAGGGTCAGTTGACCTGAGTAGAATTTGATCTACATGAGTTAATTGGGTAAAGCTGGGTTCTTTGGCACTGCTTGTTTGTCTCCTCTATATTCACACATTTCAGCTGTGTTTTATACATATGTGGCAGATACTGTAAGGCTTGATGTCTTAATAGATTAATGTTACAAGCCTCAGTCAAGTCACACTGATGGATACAAAGAGATAAAAAGAGGCAGTAAGTGAGGAAGAGAGAGAGAGAGTGAGAGAGGGGGGTAGGGGGGGTCAGGTTGTAGACGCCTGAGGGTGGTTGACGTCATCTTTGGCATGAACAAAGTATTATCACTCTCAGTGGCCCTGGCCCTTGTTATTCAGTCCTAAGAGTCTGCAAACTGCTATTTTAGAGAGAGGGTGTAATATTACCTCAAACCATTGCATACATTTTCCAGTATTCCCAGTCATGCAAAACCAGTCTATTTATTGACTTGTGTTAATTGGTGTATTGCTTGCTATGTGCCATTGGACCAGGTCCAGCAAACCAGTGAGACTGTGTATGCAAGACACTTGGAATTACAAACCCTACATGCCCTAACTTTCATGAAAAATGGGATTATTTTAGTTTCATCATCTTCATCTGTACAGAAATCTTGATCTGTTCTGTTTTCAGTGTTTTTTCAGTAATTCGGATATTGTACAGTGTAACAGTGTAACTGTTTATTTCTTCATGTTTATCAGACAGAGAGAGGAAACATTTGATTTAGTTAAAAACTGGTGTATACACATTTTCCCAAAACATATCAGGGTCTGTCTATAATGTAAAGTCACTGTAGCAGATCTAACTACTGTTACTGTGTGCATGGAACCACCTGGCAGTATGGTCATATCTGATACACAACATAAATAAAAACTAAAACTACAGCCTACAATTCATATGCTTATAATAGACGTTAAGAGATGAAAAGGTTTCTGTCACACACACACTCACGCATACACAAAAAAACAACATGCACCAACTAGATTTATAGTGCATTGTCTGATGTCCCACTTAACTAGCCAAAACACCAATATCATCTTTTTTTACCTTAATTTTTAAAAATTCTTTATACTGGCAGGGGCAAGAGTGGCAGATGGCCGTTGAAGGAGTAATGCATGTTACCGACCCTTCGGAAACAGCTGTTTCTTTATCTTTGCCTCAGGTTCTTCTTGTTCCCAGCAGCTTGTTATCTTAAAGAACAGTGTGGCAGCTTCAGTGAATGGGGAAGGGATTTATGGCTTACAGTGGTGATAAATAATTTGTACAATTGAAAACATTTGTAAGTGTGGTTTTGGTTTAATTATTTAGTTTAATTATTATTATTTAATTATAACTCAGTGTGAGAGTGTGAAGCGATTTATTAGAAGTCTTTTCTTTTTTTCTTTTTTTTTACTTCTGAGTCATAGTTTTCCTTAAAAGAGAAAGTCTTATCACATGGAAATCCAGCTTTACAACAAAAATTGTGGCAATACATCCAGGTAACTATTTTAGTGTGTCAGAGGCTAATTAAGTCAGTTTTTTATGTGTATACAATGTTTATATAATGTCTGTGCTAATTATCTCCCATAGCTTGTTCAAGTGATGTCACCTTAAATAATGTTCTTGTAGGAGGCTTACTTGCTTGGGGTAAATTTTGAGCCAAGACAAGCCGAGTGAGTGGCAACAGATGACACAAACAAAGAACAATACTCATAAACCAAGTTTCAAAGGCATAACTGCCTCCCACACACCCTACCACCATTTTTGCTGACCACCAAAAAGTTATATCTTGCAGTGGTCTGAATAGGTATGGAGTGGAGCGATAAAGTTATCGAAATTCCTCAACTGTCCTAGTTGGTCTCTGGTTGTCAAGTCCATCCCATAAAAACACAGAAAACCAGTAAGCACCATGACTCATATCCTGCTTCCTTTGTGCTGTCCAATGGATAGGCTTGTTGCCACTGTTCGTTGGTTAGAAGCAAATAGAAGGTTTGCTGAGACCTACTGAATGGCTGTACATTTTTTTTAATGGGGTAAGCTGCATCAGGCAGTTAAATGATTGTCTCATTAAAATGATTGTTGTAAATTCTGCTTTGTCAGTGTCTTACAGTGCAATATCATTCAACAAATAGTTTCAATACTGTCAAATATTGAGTGGTTGCAGTTGGCATGATCGAATCAAATGCTCAACATTGAATGAAAACACAGCACATTGAATGACTATGGGCCTGATTTACTAAGATCCCAAATAGTGGGTACTAAATTGCGTGCACAGTGCAATACATTGTGCATTTCGTTTGCGTGCGTTTTGTGGGTGATCTACTAAGAATAACTGCGTAAATGAAAACAGGTGCAACAGGGTGGAGACAGCAGTATTTAAATGAGGGTTTTGTGAGTCTGAATGGAGAGTTTGGACGAGCAGAAAGCCTGCAAGTGCAAAATGAAATGTGATCAGGTTCTATTGGAAGAGATTAACAAATATATTGAGTTATACAAAAAACAAATATTACCAGAAAAACCGACATATGGGAGAGTATTTGTGACAAAGTCAATGCTGTTAGTAAAACCAAAAATATTCCACTCCAAAATATTAACACGGGTGGAAAAACTCCGTCCTGTGCGTATTCTGTCATTGTGCCTCTGTCTCCTCCTCTCCACAGTGACAGAAGTCATCTGTGCGCAGTGAGCAGCCGGTTAATACCTGCCCTTCAAAGGTATTATTTATAGACGCAGTTTTCGTCAGAAAAATTACCTTCAAGTTTGGTAAATCACAATGCGTGTGCTAAATAACATATTTGCATTTTCTCCTCCCTGTATTTTGCACACTGGGTTTGAAACGCCCCATATTACATGTTCATTATGGCAAACGTACTAAATGGACAGCGCGTATTATCTTGCCGGTTGTAAGACACAAACCTCAGTGCGCTGCGTTAGTAGATCAGTTTGCACATTTTTTGTGGGTGATGTTTGCACACGTTTTTACACATGCAGACCTTTAGTAAATCAGGCCCTATGACTTTTAAATGGAACTATTTACAACAGCTATCCTTGAACAGCTTTTCTAATGAATTTTCCCAGATTATTTTCCTCTGTAGTCAGTGAGACTGTGTGTCTTCATGTCTATGCAAAAAGTCAAAGTCAAAGCAATGTGTGTTTTTGACACTGAACCCCTAATGCGTGTATATGTGGTGAGAAAATCTAACTCACTTTGGACACAAGTGTCTGCCAAATTAATGTAATGTGGAAACATGAAAACCATTGTGGCTTGTTAGAGACACATGACTCAGGCAGCCTTGTGTAATTAAAGGGGTGGTTTGTGGAGAGTCTGGTATCAATGAAATCATTTCTTGTCTGTTCTTAAGAGGAATGTGGGTAGGACTAGTCATCATGTTTGATAAGGCAGGTCTGACAATGATGTAAACAAGCCATATCATCATAACTACTGCAACTATGTTTACTTTAGTGCACAAAAAGAAATAGAAAAGTTAAATGAACTGTGTGTAGGATTTAGAGGCATGTACTGTAGTGGTGAGGTTGCAGAATGCAACCAACTGAATATCCCTCCTCTCAACCCCTCCCTTTCAAGTGTGTATGAGAACATACAGTGGCATGAAACATGCAAAATGCAAAAGGCCCTCTCTAGAGCTAATGTTTGGTTCGTCCTGTCTGGGCTAAATAAGGTGGTGCAACCTGGTGGGCTCTGTGGTAGGGAACCCGCTCCTTATGTAGATATTAAGGGCCCATTCTGAGGTAACAAAAACACAAGAGTTCCTATTTTCAGGTGACCACACACTAATTAAGATATACCTATGAATATACTATTCCATATCTGCCAGTAATTCCCCTAAGTCTTACATGCTGGTCCTTTAAGCATTTTTTAAAAACAATGACACAACAAATTATTGTGTCATTGTTTGCTTATTAAAAGGACCCAGCACTGTGCCCAGTAATATCTAGAACAGTGTAATGACCATGCCCAATAACTTATATGATATGTGCTTTTGTAATGTAGAGTACACGTTAAATATGGAAAAGATGGATAGTGTGCACATTCAACCCTAGGTGCAGGTGCAGTTGCAGGACAAAAACAGTGACAAGCAATAGGAAAGGATGACAGCACACTGAACTTTACAAGCTACCAAGTATTTATGGCAACACTTCAACTTAATGATACAGTGGTAATCACCAATACAACAAAAGCAATGTGAAACACATAAGAAGCTGGCACTAATAAACAGATTAAGAGGCTTGATGTGCATCATGTACGTGAGCAAATACAAATATATACTTGGTTACTTGTTAAAGAGAGAGGGCGTGTGCTATCATGGTGTATATGTTACTTTGTGTGTTTTCATGAAGCAAGGCAGCTTTAACCATCATTGTTCTCTCTATTGACATTGGAGCTCGGCTGTAGGCACTGGATTGGGCTGCTTTCCTCAGTGCAGGGTGTGGTCTGACTAAACCCAATTTCCAAAACATGGAGCACACAGGAGGGAGGAAACTGATGGTTTGGTGTTTTGGGGCTGTGTTGTCTGAAAGGGTTTGAACACCACCTAGTGTTCATCATTGGTTCCTACATGTGAGACCTATTACAGATCAGGGTTAGCTCAATGTATGTGTCTAACCCTAACCCAACCCTAACCCTAACCCTGGAACAAAATGCTTTGTGAAAGCCATGAGATATAAACATGCATTATTTATCGTGATTTTGTCTTAATGATTATTACTATTTTGTCTTTATGCAGGAAAACCAAGGGAGAGTGTCCATCACACCAGGGCTTGAATAGAGGAAAACAAAACCAAGGTATTTTATGAAGTTAAAGACATTAAATCCACTGTACTTGGTGCATATAATTTAAGTTATTGCCCCCTACATTGTGTTTTTCTCTTAATCCCATTATTTGTATGGCTATATTTGCAGATGGCTGAAGAGGAGGAAACTAGGGAGGTGCTCTTTCCAGATTGGGAGGGTCCGGACAAAACTGGCTTGACCATTGAACAGACAAGGGAAGGCGAGATCTTTGTTAAGGAGGTAAAAGGAGAGTCACCTGCAGCACGGTCTGGAAAAGTATATGAAGGTAGATAATTATTTTTTAAAAATTCAAATGAGTGTCTTTTATCAAATTTTCAAGTTAAGAGTTGTATCACCTATATGACGACTAATGTATAGTATTCTTAACAAACCTTTTGCTCCTGTCTTCATTTAATACATAGGTGATCAGATTGTGGGCGCTACTATCTACTTTGATAACATGAGCTCAGAAGAAACAGCTGATCTACTGAAGACATTGAACCGTCACAAGGTTGGACTGAAACTGAAAGACAAATCCCCTTACTGCTCACCCCTGAGCACACCATGTCGTTCACCAATGGGCACCCTGACATGGGAAGGGAAGACCCGATTTGGAGGTTCCAGTCCAGACATTATCCTTGTAAGTTATTATTAAACTCTGATTAATCTCTGATCTCTAATTTGTTTGTGGGTAAGCTACCAAATAAAACACGTTTCCCATCTTCTTCTATTAACAGAGTGGGGATGATGAGGACTATAAGAGAATATACACAAAAAAGATAAAACCAAGGCTGAAGTCTGAAGATCTTGCAGAGGGAGTAGATGTGCGCACAGAGCGGCATAGCAGCACAAGCAGCGATGGCAGCACAATTACCACCATCACTCGCCGCATCACTACCTACACTGTCGATATGCCGAGTGGCATAAGTGAGCAACTTGAACTTTCAAGCCCAGAGCTCAAAGGGCTAAGGCACGAATCTGGGGATGGCTCTCCTCATAGCCCTTCAGGTAAAGTGGGAACAGAAGAGGGAGTTTTTGACTCAAGCAGTGTCTCTTACACAGGGCCACAACTTAGCTCTACAGAGACACGCTGGGGCGCTAGGGGAGTTCAAACCACAACAATTACCAGAGACGTAGAAAGAGAAAGCGGTCTTAGATTTAAAGGACCTAACTTTGGAGTAACAGGGGGCAAAGGCCAGGGAGGCTTTGAGATCTCAAGAGGGAGTGGAGAGCATGGAGATGGAAGCATTCAGGTGTCAGAAACAAGCACGGCACTAAGAGACAGCACAAATACTGGTAGTAGACATGTTACAAAAGGAGAGTTGGGAGGTGCAGAGGCAATCTCAACTGATGAGAATGGAGGGTCAGTCAGTCTGGGAGGCGTTAGAATAGGAGGATCAGTACCAACATTAGGCTATGTTACCTCAGGGTATTCCTCAGGGTCAGGCAAGATTTCAGTGGCAGGTATGGATGTGAACCTTACAGGTTCAAAGTTGAAAAGTGAGGTTGATGTCAACCTGCCAAGCTCAAAGGGAGGAATAAAAACATCAGGAATAGACACTGACACTGACAGCACTGTAAAAATGTCAACAATCAAGATGCCTGCATTTGGAATGACAGGAGTCAAGAAAGAGGGAACAAGTGTTGAAGTTAAACTGAGTAGTGATGCAGATATGTCAGTACCATTGACATATGAAGAGGTGCAAAAACCTGAAATAGACATCAAAGGCACACATATGATAATTAAAGGTCCTAGTGCTAACATTGAAAACTCCAGCATTCAAGCCAAAGTACCAACGATTGATAGCAATTACAAAACAGAGGTATCTAAAGCGAAAATTCCCTCTTTGTCTGGGCCAGATAGAGATATAAACTTGAAGGGTGCTAAGGTAGAGGTGAATCTTGATGTATCTGCTCCAAAGATGGATGGAAAAGTATCAAAATCTGATGTTAAGATGAAAGGCTCAGAAGTTGATGCAAAGATCGGAGGTAAAATAAAACCTCCGAGAATGGATATTGAGGTACCGGATGTTGAAATTGAGTCTCCTAGTGCTAATATCAAAGGATCAAAATTCAATGTGCCATCAAAAATCTCCATGCCAGGTGTAGATTTAAGTGTCAAAGGTTCAAAACTTAAGGGTGATTTGGATATCTCAAGTCCAAAGATAGAAGGAGACAAAAAAACACCTGAAGTTGACATAAAATTAAAAAGTCCTAAAGTCAAAGGTGATGTAGATGTTTCAGTTCCAAACATTGAAGGGGATATAAAAGCTCCAGGGGTAGATGTTGAAGGACTGGATGTGGATATTGAGGGCCATAAGAGTGGATTTAAAATGCCTAAATTCAAAATGCCATCATTTGGCATGAAAGGTCAAAAACTGGAAGGACCAGAAGTTGATGTAAACCTTCCCAAAGCAAACATTGACGTGAAAGCACCTGACATTGATGTGAAAGTACCAGAAGTTGATATCGGAGGAGCTGATGCAAAGCTAAAAGGTCCCAAATTCAACATGCCAACTGTTTCAGGACCAGAAATCTCCATGCCACATGTGGGTATCAATCTGAAAGGTCCCAAAGTCAAAGGTGATGTGAATGTGTCAGCTTCAAAGATAGAGGGAGACATAAAAACACATGATATTGACATCAAAGGTCCAGAAGTAAATATTCAAGGGCCAAAGGGAGGATTTGAAATGCCAAAGATCAAAAAGCCCTCATTTAATATTAAAGGTCCAAAAGTGGAGGGTCCAGATGTAGATCTCAACCTTCCCAAAGCTAACATCAATGTCAAAGCACCTGACGTTGACGTTAAAGGGCCAGAGGTTGATGTTGAAGGACCAAATGCAAAACTAAAAGGACCCAAATTCAATATGCCAACCATTTCAGGACCAAAGCTTTCCATGCCAGATGTGGATTTCAACCTGAAAGGCCCCAAACTCAAAGGTGATGTGGATGTGTCAGCTCCAAAGATAGAGGGATACATAGAAACACCTGATATTGACATCAAAGGGCCAAAAGTTGATATTGAAGGGCCGAAGGGTGGATTTGAAATGCCAAAGATCAAAATGCCATCATTTGGCCTGAAAGGTCCAAAAGTTGAGGGTCCAGATGTGGATCTGAACCTTCCCAAAGCTAACATTGATGTCAAAGCACCTGACATTGAAGTTAAAGGGCCAGAAGTTGACATTAAAGAACCAAATGCAAAACTAAAAGGTCCCAAATTTAACATGCCAACCATTTCTGGACCAAAACTTTCTATGCCAGATGTGGATTTCAATCTGAAGGGTCCCAAACTCAAAGGCGATGTGGATGTGTCCGCTCCCAAGATTGAGGGAGACATAAAAACACCTGATATTGACATCAAAGGACCAAAGGTTGATATTGAAGGGCCAAAGGGTGGATTTGAAATGCCAAAGATCAAAATGCCATCATTTGGCTTGAAAGGAAAACAAGTGGAGGGTCCAGATCTTGATTTAAACCTTCCCAAAGCTAACATTGACATAAAAGCGCCTGACGTTGACATTAAAGTTCCAGAAATTGACATTGAAGGCCCTGATGCAGAAATCAAAGGACCTAAGCTCAATATGCCATCCATAAAAGGACCAAAGATGCCTGATTTTGACATTAAACTAAAAGGTCCTAAAGTCGAAGGAGATGTGGATGTTTCAGTTCCAAACATTGAAGGAGATATAAAAGGTCCAGGGGTGGATGTTGAAGGACTGGATGTGGACATTGACGGACATAAAAGTGGATTTAAAATGCCGAAATTCAAAATGCCATCATTTGGCCTGAAAGGTCCAAAAGTGGAAGGACCAGAAGTTGATGTAAACCTTCCCAAAGCAAACATTGACGTGGAAGCACCTGACATTGATGTGAAAGTACCAGAAGTTGACATTGAAGGACCTGACGCAAAACTCAAAGGACCCAAATTCAACATGCCAACTATTTCGGGACCGAAACTTTCCATGCCAGATGTGGATTTCAATCTGAAAGGTCCCAAAGTCAAAGGTGATGTGGATGTGTCAGTTCCAAAGATTGAGAGAGACATAAAAACACCTGATATTGACATCAAAGGGCCAAAGGTTGATATTGAAGGGCCAAAGGGTGGATTTGAAATGCCAAAGATCAAAATGCCATCATTTGGCCTGAAAGGAAAACAAGTGGAGGTTCCAGATCTTGATTTAAACCTTCCTAAAGGTAACATTGACATTAAAGCACCTGGCGTTGACATTAAAGCTCCAGAAATTGACATTGAAGGCCCTGATGCAGAAATCAAAGGACCCAAGCTCAAGATGCCATCCATAAAAGGACCAAAGATGCCTGATTTTGACATTAAACTAAAAGGTCCTAAAGTCGAAGGAGATGTGGATGTTTCAGTTCCAAACATTGAAGGAGATATAAAAGGTCCAGGGGTGGATGTTGAAGGACTGGATGTGGACATTGACGGACATAAAGGTGGATTTAAAATGCCTAAATTCAAAATGCCATCATTTGGCTTGAAAGGTCCAAAAGTGGAAGGACCAGACGTTGATGTAAACCTTCCCAAAGCTAACATTGATGTGAAAGCACCTGAAATTGATGTGAAAGTACCAGAAGTTGACATTGAAGGACCAAATGCAAAACTCAAAGGACCCAAATTCAACATGCCAACTATTTCAGGACCGAAACTTTCCATGCCAGATGTGGATTTCAATTTGAAAGGTCCCAAACTCAAAGGTGAAGTGGATGTGGGAGGTCCAAAGATAGGGGGGGACATAAAAACACCTGATATTGATATCAAAGGGCCAAAGGTTGATATTGAAGGGCCAAAGGGAGGATTTGAAATGCCAAAGATCAAAATGCCATCATTTGGCCTGAAAGGTCCAAAAGTAGAAGCTCCAGATGTTGATGTAAACCTTCCCAAAGCTAACATTGATGTCAAAGCACCTGACGTTGAAATTAAAGGGCCAGAGGTTGATGTTGAAGGACCAAATGCAAAACTAAAAGGACCCAAATTTAACATGCCCACCATTTCTGGACCAAAACTTTCCATGCCAGATGTGGATTTCAATCTGAAAGGCCCCAAACTCAAAGGTGATGTGGATGTGTCAGCTCCAAAGATAGAGGGGGACATAAAAACACCTGATATTGACATCAAAGGGCCAAAGGTTGATATTGAAGGGCCAAAGGGAGGATTTGAAATGCCAAAGATCAAAATGCTATCATTTGGCCTGAAAGGTCCAAAAGTGGAAGCTCCAGATGTTGATGTAAACCTTCCCAAAGCTAACATTGATATCAAAGCACCTGGCGTTGATATTAAAGGGCCAGAGGTTGACATTGAAGGACCAAATACGAAACTAAAAGGACCCAAATTTAACATACCCACCATTTCAGGACCGAAACTTTCCATGCCAGATGTGGATTTCAATCTGAAAGGCCCCAAACTCAAAGGTGATGTGGATGTGTCAGCTCCAAAGATAGAGGGAGACATAAAAACACCTGATATTGACATCAAAGGGCCAAAGGTTGATATTGAAGGGTCAATGGGAGGATTTGAAATGCCAAAGATCAAAATGCCATCATTTGGCCTGAAAGGTCCAAAAGTGGAAGCCCCAGATGTTGATGTAAACCTTCCCAAAGCTAACATTGATGTCAAAGCACCTGACGTTGAAATTAAAGGGCCAGAGGTTGATGTTGAAGGACCAAATGCAAAACTAAAAGGACCCAAATTTAACATGCCCACTATTTCAGGACCGAAACTTTTCATGCCAGATGTGGATTTCAATCTGAAAGGCCCCAAACTCAAAGGTGATGTGGATGTGTCAGCTCCAAAGATAGAGGGGGACATAAAAACACCTGATATTGACATCAAAGGGCCAAAGGTTGATATTGAAGGGCCAAAGGGTGGATTTGAAATGCCAAAGATCAAAATGCCTTCATTTAACATTAAAGGTCCTAAGGTGGAGGGTCCAGATGTGAACCTTCCCAAAGCTAACATTGATGTCAAAACACCTGACGTTGATATTAAAGGGCCAGAGGTTGACATTGAAGGACCAAATGCAAAACTAAAAGGACCCAAATTTAACATGCCAACAATTTCAGGACCGAAACTTTCCATGCCAGATGTGGATTTCAATCTGAAAGGCCCCAAACTCAAAGGTGATGTGGATGTGTCA
Organism: Scomber scombrus; assembly: GCF_963691925.1. Taxonomy (NCBI): domain Eukaryota; kingdom Metazoa; phylum Chordata; class Actinopteri; order Scombriformes; family Scombridae; genus Scomber; species Scomber scombrus. Next base: position 15,455,694 of record NC_084978.1, read on the forward strand.
GCTCCAAAGATCAAGGGAGACATAAAAACACCTGATATTGACATAAAGGGTCCTAATGTTGATTTTAAATCACCAGAGGGACATCTTTCTGGGCCAAAAGTCAAGTTACCAAAAATGTCTGGACCCAAAATATCGTTGCCAGATGTTGACATCAATCTGAAGGGTCCAAAATTAAAGGGTGATATGGAAGGCAATGTTCAATTACCAAAAGCTGAACTTGAGGGACCCGATGTGACCACTGATGTTCCAGACATTGGCACAAAGAAATCAAAATTTAAAATGCCAAAGTTTGGATTTAAAAGTCCAAAGGCAAAGGCCCCAGAAACTGATGTGAAACTGGCACAAGGAGACATTAGCATCAAAGGGAAGACTGGGAGTTCCGAAGTTCTTGATGTTGACCTTAGTTTGTCTGGCCAGAAAGGAAAAGGATCCAAATTCAAGATACCAAAATTTGGTTTCAAAGGACCAAAGGTTGAAATGCCAGATGTTGATATTAACCTTCCCAAAACTGGAGGTGATGTTAAAGTTCCAGATGTTGACATTGAAGGACCAGATGTTGACATTGACAGTCCTAGTGGTAAAATCAAGGGACCAAAATTCAAGATGCCCAATATCTCAGGACCAAAAATCTCCATGCCAGATGTGGATTTGAATCTTAAAGGCCCCAAGCTCAAAGGAGATGTGGATGTATCACCTCCAAAGATTGAAGGAGATATAAAGGCACCTGGCTTGGACATCAAAGGTCCAGAGGTTGATATTGAAGGACCAAAGGGAGGATTTGAGATGCCTAAAATCAAAATGCCATCTTTTGGCATCACGACTCCTAACGTTGAAGGTCCAGATGTTGCCATTGATCTTCCAAAAGCTGACATTAAAGTTAAAACACCTGAAATTGACATTAAAGCTCCGGATGTTGAAGTTGAAGGTCCTGATGCAAAATTGAAAGGACCCAAATTAAAAATGCCATCCATATCAGTACCCAAGATGCCAGAATGGGATATCAATCTGAAAGGGCCCAAGCTGAAGGGAGACATGACTGTTACAGGTCCAAAGATGGAGGGTGATATAGAGGTTCCTAAAGCAGACATTGAAGTACCAGATATTGACATTGCAAGCCCCAGTGGTAAAATGAAAGCCCCGAAAATAAAAATGCCAAGCATTTCCGGGCCTAAAATGTCCTTACCAGATGTGGATTTCAATCTGAAAGGCCCCACACTCAAAGGAGATGTGAATGTGTCAACTCCAAAGATAGAGGGAGACATAAAAACACCCGATATTGACATCAAAGGGCCAAAAGTTGATATTGAAGGGCCAAAGGGAGGATTTGAAATGCCAAAGATCAAAATGCCTTCATTCAACATTAAAGGCCCAAAGGTAGAGGGTCCAGATGTGGATCTAAACATTCCTAAGGCTAATGTTGATGTCAAAGCACCTGAATTTGATGTTAAAGGCCCAAAGGTTGATGTTGAAGGTCCTGGTGCAAAGATCAAGGGACCGAAATTCAAAGTTCCAACCATTTCAGGACCAAAAATCTCCATGCCAGATGTGGATTTCAATTTGAAAGGTCCCAAAGTCAAAGGTGATGTGGCTGTGTCTCTTCCAAAGGTTGAAGGAGACATAAAGGTACCTGACTTGGACATCAAAGGTCCAGAGGTTGACATTGAAGGGCCAAAGGGAGGATTTGAGATGCCTAAAATCAAAATGCCATCTTTTGGCATCAAAGGTCCAAAAGTTGAAGGTCCAGATGTTGATGTCAATCTGCCAAAAGGTGACATTGATATTAAAGGTCCCGAATTGAACATCAAAGGACCAGATTTTGATATTGACAGTCCTAGTGGAAAGATCAAGGGACCAAAGTTCAAGATGCCACATATCTCAGGACCAAAAATCTCCATGCCAGATGTGGATTTCAATTTGAAAGGTCCCAAAATCAAAGGTGATGTGGATGTGTCACCTCCAAAGATTGAAGGAGGCATAAAGGCACCTGATTTGGACATCAAAGGTCCAGAGATTGATATTGAAGGACCAAAGGGGGGATTTGAGATGCCGAAAATAAAAATGCCATCTTTTGGCTTGAAAGGTCCAAAAGTTGAAGTACCAGATGTTGATGTCAATCTTCCAAAAGGTGACATTGATATTAAAGGTCCTGAATTGAACATCAAAGGACCAGAAGTTGACATTGACAGTCATGGTGGAAAGATCAAGGGACCAAAATTCAAGATGCCACATATCTCAGGACCGAAAATCTCCATGCCAGATGTGGATTTCAATCTGAAAGGTCCCAAACTCAAAGGTGATGTGGATATGTCAGTTCCAAAGGTTGAAGGAGATCTAACAGTACCAGAAGTTGACATCAAAGGTCCCCAAGTTGATATTGAAGGACCTAAGGGGGGATTTGAGATGCCTAAAATGAAAATGCCATCCTTTAACATCAAAGGTCCAAAATTGGAGGGTCCAGATGTTGATATTAACCTGCCAAAAGCTAACATCGATGTTAAAGCCCCAGAATTTGATGTTAAAGGGCCAAAGGTTGCTCTCGAAGGCCCTGATGCAAAACTGAAAGGACCTAAATTCAAACTGCCATCAATATCAGGACCCACCATGCCAGACTGGGATATTAATCTGAAAGGGCCAAAGGTCAAGGGAGATGTGGATGTGTCAGTACCAAAGATCGAGGGAGACATAGAGGCTCCTAAAGTGGATATTGAGGGACCAGATGTTAACATCGAGGGCCACAAAGGAGGATTTAAAATGCCTAAATTTAAGATGCCATCCTTTGGCTTGAAAGGTCCAAATGTTGAAGGCCCAGAAGTTGATGTCAACCTTCCAAAAGGTGACATTGATATTGAAGGCCCTGAATTGGACATCAAAGGACCAGACTTTGACATTGACAGTCCTAGTGGAAAGATCAAGGGACCAAAATTCAAGATGCCACATATCTCAGGACCGAAAATCTCCATGCCAGATGTGGATTTCAATTTGAAAGGTCCCAAACTCAAAGGTGATGTGGATATGTCAGTTCCAAAGGTTGAAGGAGATCTAACAGTACCAGAAGTTGACATCAAAGGTCCCCAAGTTGATATTGAAGGACCTAAGGGGGGATTTGAGATGCCTAAAATGAAAATGCCATCCTTTAACTTCAAAGGTCCAAAATTGGAGGGTCCAGATGTTGATATTAACCTGCCAAAAGCTAACATCGATGTTAAGGCCCCAGAATTTGATGTTAAAGGGCCAAAGGTTGCTCTCGAAGGCCCTGATGCAAAACTGAAAGGACCTAAATTCAAACTGCCATCAATATCAGGACCCACCATGCCAGACTGGGATATTAATCTGAAAGGGCCAAAGGTCAAGGGAGATGTGGATGTGTCAGTACCAAAGATCGAGGGAGACATAGAGGCTCCTAAAGTGGATATTGAGGGGCCAGATATTAACATCGAAGGTCACAAAGGAGGATTTAAAATGCCTAAATTTAAGATGCCATCCTTTGGCTTGAAAGGTCCAAATGTTGAAGGCCCAGAAGTTGATGTCAACCTTCCAAAAGGTGACATTGATATTGAAGGCCCTGAATTGGACATCAAAGGACCAGACTTTGACATTGACAGTCCCAGTGGAAAGATTAAGGGACCAAAATTCAAGATGCCACATATCTCAGGACCGAAAATCTCCATGCCAGATGTGGATTTCAATCTGAAAGGTCCCAAACTCAAAGGTGATGTGGATGTGTCAGTTCCAAAGGTTGAAGGAGACCTAACATTGCCAGAATTTGACATCAAGGGTTCCAAGGTTGACATTGAAGGACCTAAAGGGGGACTTGAGATGCCTAAAATAAAAATGCCATCTTTTGGCATCAAGGGTCCAAAATTGGAGGGTCCAGATGTTGATATTAACCTGCCAAAAGCTAACATCGATGTTAAGGCCCCAGAATTTGATGTTAAAGGGCCAAAGGTTGCTCTCGAAGGCCCTGATGCAAAACTGAAAGGACCTAAATTCAAACTGCCATCAATATCAGGACCCACCATGCCAGACTGGGATATTAATCTGAAAGGGCCAAAGGTCAAGGGAGATGTGGATGTGTCAGTACCAAAGATCGAGGGAGACAAAGAGGCTCCTAAAGTGGATATTGAGGGGCCAGATATTAACATCGAAGGTCACAAAGGAGGATTTAAAATGCCTAAATTTAAGATGCCATCCTTTGGCTTGAAAGGTCCAAATGTTGAAGGCCCAGAAGTTGATGTCAATCTTCCAAAAGGTGACATTGATATTGAAGGCCCTGAATTTGACATCAAAGGACCAGACTTTGACATTGACAGTCCCAGTGGAAAGATCAAGGGACCAAAATTCAAGATGCCGCATATCTCAGGACCAAAACTCTCCATGCCAGATGTGGATTTCAATCTGAAAGGTCCCAAACTCAAAGGTGATGTGGATGTGTCAATTCCAAAGGTTGAAGGAGACCTAACATTGCCAGAATTTGACATCAAGGGTTCCAAGGTTGACATTGAAGGACCTAAAGGGGGACTTGAGATGCCTAAAATAAAAATGCCATCTTTTGGCATCAAGGGTCCAAAATTGGAGGGTCCAGATGTTGATATTAACCTGCCAAAAGCTAATATCGATGTTAATGCCCCAGACTTTGATGTTAAAGGGCCAAAGGTTGATCTTGAAGGCCCTGATGCAAAACTGAAAGTACCCAAGTTCAAACTGCCATCAATATCAGGACCCACCATGCCAGATTGGGATATTAATCTGAAAGGGCCAAAGGTCAAGGGAGATATGGATGTGTCAGTGCCAAAAATTGAAGGAAACTTAGAGGCTCCTAAAATGGATATGGAGGGGCCAGATGTTAACATTGAGGGCCACAAAGGAGGATTTAAAATGCCTAAATTCAAGATGCCATCCTTTGGCTTGAAAGGCCCAAATGTTGAAGGTCCAGAAGTTGATGTCAATCTTCCAAAAGGTGACATTGATATTAAAGGCCCTGAATTGGATATCAAAGGACCAGAAGTTGACATTGACGGTCCTGATGGAAAACACAAGGGACCAAAGTTCAAGATGCCACATATCTCAGGACCAAAACTCTCCATGCCAGATGTGGATTTCAATCTGAAAGGTCCCAAACTCAAAGGGGATGTGGATGTGTCAGTTCCAAAGATTGAAGGAGACTTAATAGTACCAGACGTTGACATCAAGGGTCCCAAGGTTGACATTGAAGGTCCAAAGGGAGGACTTGAGATGCCCAAAATAAAAATGCCATCATTTAACATCAAAGGTCCAAAATTGGAGGGTCCAGGTGTTGATATTAACCTGCCAAAAGCTAACATCGATGTTAAGAGCCCAGAATTTGATGTTAAAGGGCCAAAGGTTGATCTTGAAGGCCCTGATGCAAAACTGAAAGGACCTAAATTCAAACTGCCATCGATATCAGGACCCACCATGCCAGATTGGGATATTAATTTGAAAGGGCCAAAGGTCAAGGGAGATGTGGATGTTTCGATGCCAAAGATCAAAGGAGACATAGAGGCTCCTGAAGTGGATATTGAGGGACCAGATGTTAACATTGAGGGCCACAAAGGAGGATTTAAAATGCCTAAATTTAAGATGCCATCCTTTGGCTTGAAAGGTCCAAATGTTGAAGGTCCAGACGTTGATGTCAATCTTCCAAAAGGTGAAATTGATATTAAAGGCCCTGAATTTGACATCAAAGGACCAGACGTTGACATTGACAGTCCTAGTGGAAAGATCAAGGGACCAAAATTCAAGATGCCACATATCTCAGGACCAAAACTCTCCATGCCAGATATGGATTTCAATCTGAAAGGTCCCAAACTCAAAGGTGATGTGGATGTGTCAGTTCCAAAGGTTGAAGGAGACCTAACATTGCCAGAATTTGACATAAAGGGTCCAAAATTGGAGGGTCCAGATGTTGATATCAACCTGCCAAAAGCTAATATTGATGTTAAGGCCCCAGAATTTGACATTAAAGGGCCAAAGGTTGATCTCGAAGGCCCTGATGCAAAAGTGAAAGGACCTAAAGTCAAACTGCCATCAATATCAGGACCCACCATGCCAGACTGGGATATTAATCTGAAAGGACCAAAGGTCAAGGGCAATGTGGATGTTTCAATGCCAAAGATCGCGGGAGACATAGAGGCTCCTAAAGTGGATATTGGGGGACCAGATGTTAACATAGAGGGCCACAAAGGAGGATTTAAAATGCCTAAATTCAAGATGCCATCTTTTGGGTTCAAAGGTCCAAATGTTGAAATTCCAGACGTTGATGTAAATCTTCCAAAAAGTGAGATTGATATTGAAGGCCCTGAATTGAACATCAAAGGACCAGATGTTGACATTGACAGTCCTAGTGGAAAGATCAAGGGACCAAAATTCAAGATGCCACATATCTCAGGACCGAAAATCTCCATGCCAGATGTGGATTTCAATCTGAAAGGTCCCAAACTCAAAGGTGTTGATGTGTCAGTTCCAAAGGTTGAAGGAGACCTAACATTGCCAGAATTTGACATCAAGGGTCCAAAATTGGAGGGTCCAGATGTTGATATCAACCTGCCAAAAGCTAATATTGATGTTAAGGCCCCAGAATTTGATGTTAGAGGGCCAAAGGTTGACCTCGAAGGCCCTGATGCAAAACTGAAAGGACCTAAATTTAAACTGCCAACAATATCAGGACCCACCATGCCAGACTGGGATATTAATCTTAAAGGGCCAAAGGTAAAGGGCGATGTGGATGTTTCAATGCCAAAGATCGCGGGAGACATAGAGGCTCCTAAAGTGGATATTTGGGGACCAGACGTTAACATTGAGGGCCACAAAGGAGGATTTAAAATGCCTAAATTCAAGATGCCATCTTTTGGGTTGAAAGGTCCAAATGTTGAAGTTCCAGACGTTGATGTCAATCTTCCAAAAGGTGACATTGATATTGAAGGTCCTGAATTGAACATCAAAGGACCAGATGTTGACATTGACAGTCCTAGTGGTAAGATCAAGGGACCAAAATTCAAAATGCCACATATCTCAGGACCAAAAATCTCCATGCCAGATGTGGATTTCAATCTGAGAGGACCCAAACTCAAAGGTGATGTGGATGTGTCAGTTCCAAAGGTTGAAGGAGAACTAACAGTACCAGAAGTTGACATCAAAGGACCTCAAGTTGATATTGAAGGACCCAAGGGGGGACTTGAGATGCCTAAAATGAAAATGCCATCTTTTGGCATCAAAGGTCCAAAACTGGAGGGTCCAGATGTTGATATTAACCTGCCAAAAGCTAATATCAATGTTAAGGCCCCAGAATTTGACGTTAAAGGGCCAAAGGTTGATCTTGAAGGCCCTGATGCAAAACTGAAAGGACCTAAATTCAAACTGCCATCAATATCAGGACCCACCATGCCAGACTGGGATATTAATCTTAAAGGGCCAAAGGTGAAGGGCGATGTGAATGTTTCAATGCCAAAGATCGAGGGAGACATAGAGGCTCCTAAAGTGGATATTGAGGGACCAGATGTTAACATCGAGGGCCACAAAGGAGGATTTAAAATGCCTAAATTTAAGATGCCATCTTTTGGCTTGAAAGGTCCAAATGTTGATGGCCCAGACAATGATGTCAACCTTCCAAAAGGTGACATTGATATTAAAGGCCCTGAATTTGACATCAAAGGACCAGATGTTGACATAGACAGTCCTAGTGGAAAGATCAAGGGACCAAAATTCAAGATGCCACATATCTCAGGACCAAAACTCTCCATGCCAGATGTGGATTTCAATCTGAAAGGTCCCAAACTCAAAGGTGATGTGGATGTGTCAGTTCCAAGGGTTGAAGGAGACCTTACATTGCCAGAATTTGACATCAAAGGTCCAAAATTTGAGGGTCCAGATGTTGATTTCAACTTGCCAAAAGGCAATATCAATGTTAAGGCCCCCGAATTTGATGTTAGAGGGCCAAAGGTTGATCTCGAAGGGCCTGATGCAAAACTGAAAAGACCTAAATTCAAACTGCCATCGATATCAGGACCCAACATGCCAGACTGGGATATTAATCTGAAAGGGCCAAAGGTGAAGGGCGATGTGGATGTGTCAGTACCAAAGATCGAGGGAGACATAGAGGCTCCTAAAGTGGATATTGAGGGACCAGATGTTAACATTGAGGGTCACAAAGGAGGATTCAAAATGCCTAAATTTAAGATGCCATCCTTTGGCTTGAAAGGTCCAAATGTTGAAGGTCCAGATGTTGATGTCAATCTTCCAAAAGGTGACATTGATATTAAAGGCCCTGAATTTGACATCAAAGGACCAGACGTTGACATTGACAGTCCTAGTGGAAAGATCAAGGGACCAAAATTCAAGATGCCACATATGTCAGGACCAAAACTCTCCATGCCAGATGTGGATTTCAATCTGAAAGGTCCCAAAGTCAAAGGTGATGTGGATTTGTCAACTCCAAAGATTGAAGGAGACCTAACAGTACCAGAAGTTGACATCAAGGGTCCCCAAGTTGATATTGAAGGACCTAAGGGGGGACTTGAGATGCCTAAAATAAAAATGCCATCTTTTGGAATCAAAGGTCCAAAACTAGAGGGTCCAGATGTTGATATTAACCTGCCAAAAGCTAACATTGATGTAAAGGCCCCAGAATTTGATGTTAAAGGGCCAAAGGTTGATCTCGAAGGCCCTGATGCAAAACTGAAAGGACCTAAATTTAAACTGCCATCAATATCAGGACCCACCATGCCAGATTGGGATATTAATCTGAAAGGGCCAAAGGTCAAAGGAGATGTGGATGTGTCAGTACCAAAGATTGAGGGAGACATAGAGGCTCCTAAAGTGGATATTGAGGGTCCAGATGTTAACATAGAGGGCCACAAAGGAGGATTTAAAATGCCTAAATTTAAGATGCCATCCTTTGGCTTGAAAGGTCCAAATGTTGAAGGCCCAGAAGTTGATGTCAACCTTCCAAAAGGTGATATTGATATTGAAGGTCCTGAATTGAACATCAAAGGACCAGATGTTGACATTGACAGTCCTAGTGGAAAGATCAAGGGACCAAAATTCAAGATGCCACATATCTCAGGACCAAAACTCTCCATGCCAGATGTGGATTTCAATTTGAAAGGTCCCAAACTCAAAGGTGATGTGAATGTTTCAGCTCCAAAGGTTGAAGGAGATCTAACGGTACCTGAAGTTGATATCAAAGGTCCCCAGGTTGATATTGAAGGACCCAAGGGTGGTATTGAGATGCCTAAAATAAAAATGCCATCCTTTAACATCAAAGGTCCAAAATTGGAGGGTCCAGATGTTGACATTAACCTGCCAAAAGCTAATATTGATGTTAAGGCCCCAGAATTTAACGTTAAAGGGCCAAAGTTTGATGTTGAAGGCCTGGATGGAAAACTGAAAGGACCTAAATTCAAACTGCCATCAATATCAGGACCCACCATGCCAGACTGGGACATTAATCTGAAAGGGCCAAAGGTCAAGGGAGATGTGGATGTGTCAGTACCAAAGATCGAGGGAGACATAGAGGCTCCTAAAGTGAATATTGAGGGGCCAGATGTTAACATTGAGGGCCACAAAGGAGGATTTAAAATGCCTAAATTTAAGATGCCATCCTTTGGCTTGAAAGGTCCAAATGTTGAAGGTCCAGACGTTGATGTCAACCTTCCAAAAGGTGACATTGATATTGAAGGCCCTGAATTTGACATCAGAGGACAAGAAGTTGACATTGATGGTCCTGATGGAAAGATCAGGGGACCAAAATTCAAGATGCCACATATCTCAGGACCAAAACTCTCCATGCCAGATGTGGATTTCAATCTGAAAGGACCCAAACTCAAAGGTGATGTGGATGTGTCAGTTCCAAAGGTTGAAGGAGACCTAACATTACCAGAACTTGACATCAAGGGTCCCAAGGTTGACAGTGAAGGACCTAAGGGGGGACTTGAGATGCCCAAAATAAAAATGCCATCTTTTGGCATCAAGGGTCCAAAATTGGAGGGTCCAGATGTTGATATTAACCTGCCAAACGCTAATATCAATGTTAAGGCCCCAGAATTTGATGTTAAAGGGCCAAAGGTTGATCTCGAAGGCCCTGATGCAAAACTGAAAGGACCTAAATTCAAACTGCCATCGATATCAGGACCCACCATGCCAGATTGGGATATTAATTTGAAAGGCCCCAAGGTCAAGGGAGATGTGGATGTTTCAATGCCAAAGATCAAAGGAGACATAGAGGCTCCTAAAGTGGATATTGAGGGACCAGATGTTAACATTGAGGGCCACAAAGGAGGATTCAAAATGCCTAAATTTAAGATGCCATCTTTTGGCTTGAAAGGTCCAAATGTTGAAGGTCCAGATGTTGATGTCAATCTTCCAAAAGGTGACATTGATATTAAAGGCCCTGAGTTTGACATCAGAGGACCAGACGTTGACATTGACAGTCCTAGTGGAAAGATCAAGGGACCAAAATTCAAGATGCCACATATGTCAGGACCAAAACTCTCCATGCCAGATGTGGATTTCAATCTGAAAGGTCCCAAACTCAAAGGTGATGTGGATGTGTCAGTTCCAAAGGTTGAAGGAGACCTAACAGTACCAGAATTTGACATCAGAGGACCCCAAGTTGATATTGAAGGACCCAAGGGGGGACTTGAGATGCCTAAAATAAAAATGCCATCTTTTGGCATCAAAAGTCCTAAATTGGAGGGTCCAGATGTTGATATTAACCTGCCAAAAGCTAACATCAATGTTAAGGCCCCAGAATTTGACATTAAAGGGCCAAAGGTTGATCTCGAAGGCCCTGATGCAAAACTGAGAGGACCTAAATTCAAACTGCCATCAGTATCAGGACCCACAATGCCAGACTGGGACATTAATCTGAAAGCGCCCAAGGTCAAGGGAGATGTGGATGTGTCAGTACCAAAGATTGAAGGAGACATAGAGGTTCCTGAATTGGATATTGAGGGACCAGACCTCAATATTGAGGGCCACAAAGGAGGACTGAAAATGCCTAAATTTAAGATGCCATCTTTTGGCTTGAAAGGTCCAAATGTTGAAGGCCCAGAAGTTGATGTCAACCTTCCAAAAGGTGACATTGATATTGAAGTCCCCGAATTTGACATCAAAGGACCAGACGTTGACATTGACAGTCCTAGTGGAAAGATCAAGGGACCAAAATTCAAGATGCCACATATCTCAGGACCAAAACTCTCCATGCCAGATGTGGATTTCAACCTGAAAGGTCCCAAACTCAAAGGAGATGTGGAAACATCAGTCCCAAAGATTGAAGGGGGCCTAACAGCACCAGAAGTTGAGATTAAAGGGCCTAAGATAAAGGGAGATGTAGATGTACCTGATGTCCACTTCAAGAGGGCAGACATTGACATTCATGGGCCTGATGCAAAAATCACAGGGACCAAATTCAAGATGCCATCAATTTCAGGACCCCACATTTCTATGCCAGATGTAGATTTCAATCTTAAAGGTCCTCATATCAAATCTGATGTGGATGTTTCTGCTCCAAAGTTTGAAGGAGACATAACAACACCTGATGTTGACATCAAAGGTCGAGCTGTTGACATTAAAGGGTCCAAAGGTGGATTTGACATACCTAAAATCAAAATGCCATCATTTGGTATTAAAGGTCCAAAGATAGAGGGTCCAGATATAGACATAAACCTTCCAAAATCCAACATTGAGTTGGAAGCACCTGATATCAACCTGAAAGGTCCCAAAGTGAAAGGAGAGTTTGATGCATCAATGCCCAAATTAGAAGGAAATGCTAACATTACAGTACCCACCATTAGTATGGAAGGTGATTTTGAAAAAACAGGTGTTACATTTCCCAAATTCAAAGGTCCTAAGTTTGGGAGGAAATCACCAGAAATGGAGGGGCCTGAATCCATGGTTAAGACACCCATGTTCAGTGTGGGAACAAAAGGCTCCAAAACACAAGTTAGTCTTCCCAGTTCTGAGGCAAGTCTTGATGCCCCTGATATCGATATCAATGTCAAGGGGAAAAAGGGGAAATTTAAACTTCCCAAAGTCAAAGGAAAGGTCAAGAAACCTGATGTTGACATAGAAACTTCAGCAGTAGAACTGGATGTAGACACACCCAATATCCATGTCAAAGAAACAAAGATAAAGAAGCCTCTTTTTGGTAAGCTTCATTTTCCTGATGTGGGATTTGATATCAAGTCACCAAAATTGAAAGGAGATGGATCTTTATCATCATCTGCTAGTTTGAACACCACGATTGAGGGTTCTGGTATTGAGAGTCCCAATGTTAGTTTGGAAGGGCCAGATGTGAAATTAAAAACACCTAATATAAAAATGTCAAATGTGAATGTGTCTACTCCTGATGTTGATGCAAATCTAAACAGACAAGGGGGGGCAACCATGTCTGCAGGTTTTAAAGGCCACCAAATGAATGTGAAAGGTAGTGCTGATATTGATACAGGTGTTTCAGAGGGTGGTGCAATTACTGGCCTTCAATACCCAGAGGGCACCGTAACATTTCCCAAAATCAAGGTGCCAAAGTTTGGTATTGCTCTGCCCAAGGTGGAGCGCCAGAAGGGTGAAGGAAATGATGAATCAGAACTTGTGGCTAGTGGCGGCATAAACATACAGTCTCCACATGTTCGTGGCCAAGTCAGTTCACCAAATGTTGAGGTTCCCAGTCCAGAATTGAGGCAAAGGGAAGGCAAGGTAAAGGTCAAGATGCCAAAATTGTTTGGCAAATCAAAAGCAAAGGGCAGTGCAGGTGATCTTCGGGGATCAGAGGTTGAATTGGGTACTAGTGGAAAAGGCAGCAAGGTCTCTAAAGACTTAAGTGTACATACTGGAGAACTGACAGGTGGAAAATTTGAATTAGAAGGTGATTCTGGACTAAATGTTTCAACCAAAGGCAAGTCAGCTTCACTGGACCTTTTTAAGAAATCAAGACATCGGTCTTCTTCTCTGAGTGATGAGGGGGGGCTTGCAGTTAGTTCCCCTTCAGCTCACTTAGAAGCAGAGGGTGGTGACATTTCATTAGACCTAGGAGGAGCCAAGGTGAAGGGAAAGAAAGGCAAGTTGAAGTTTGGGACCTTTGGAGGTTTTGGTTCAAAGTCAAAAGGCTCATATGAAGTGACACTTGGTGAGGACAGTGAAGCAGGAGTCGAGGGTAATGCAGGTGTTTCTCTACCCTCTAAAAAATCAAGATTGTCTTCATCTTCCAGCAGTGACAGTGGTTCAAGAGGTGGTTTCAGGTTCCCAAAAGTTGAACTAACTGTTTCACCAAAAAAATGATTAATTATGAGGCAAATTAAACTTTCTCATGTACATCCAAATACCTTCTCTCAATAGAGTAAATTCTTCAAACCCGCTCTTAAAACCGGAGGGGAAGATTTCATCTCATTGTTGTAAACTAAGAGTATGTTTCATTAATTAGACAGGAGTGCATGAGATTGTTTAAAGTCCCTTCAAACTGTAAATAAGATTAATTTGTATTGTAATAAATATTGTTTTTTTGTACATAGTCAAGATTTATTAAACATATACCATCTCACCAAATTTTCACTAATAGTTTATTACAGGGTTTGTCAATTTGGCATATTTCATTCTATTAAATGAAAGTTAATGAATGGGTGTGGTATATTTGTATCCAGGGGTCTATTGCACAGAACAGACAGTTACAATAGCTTTTCTGAAGGAAAATGTTGTTTATACATTCATAAACAAATATAAACAGTTATCATTTTTTATGTATGAAATAATTTTTATTTTCAAGCTTTGATATTATATAATCAGTGCAGAAGCATTTACGCAACATAGAGCTGGCCCTATATAACATATTGTAAAGAGTGATGGTGTTGTATAGACCATAATTGCATGGACAATCTGTTTGGAAACTATCAACTCTCTAAAGTGCTGTCAGTGCCTTCCCAATCTTTTTTGAAGTAAATTTATTCACCTTTAAATTCTGTGCCATTTACCAAAAGTATGCATTTGCTTCTTTTGTTTTTAATTATGTTTTGTTTCCTTAAACTGTGGCATTTTCTGTCTTACCTGTTTTATGATTCTCAGTATTTTTTTCTTTGTCACTCTTTTTGTACACACACTTCATGATTATATGAAATGTCACAAATAAAAAGTCACTTTTTGATGTCATTTGTTCGCTAATAACATCTGTGTTGCATGAGAGTTGCATAGTTCTGATCAGGCATGACAGATTTATAGAGAATGATTCTTTGGGTCTTTTCTTTTGTGTGCATTCTGCCAAATAAACTAAATTAAAAAAAGTTATTCTGTTTATGAGGTTTCTTAATCAGTATTTGACAATGCTTTAATCACACCCAATGTATCATTTGTTTGATACGTGATATATATGATATGATATGATATGATATGCTACATGATATGATATGGTTAATATTTTATCGGGTTTGTCTATATTTTGTTCCACACAGTAATATTAACCAAGTTCTTAGTTTTTATCCTCTATGGTGCTCAATTGCATTACCTTGAAATGTTGCCCATGCATCCAAACCCATTATTTTCTCATATTAATTACAGTAAAAAACATTATTAGCAGAGAAGCAGGCATTTGGATTATTATCTATCTTTGATTAGAAATTATCCATCAATTCATCCAACGTTATAATTTATATTTGTGAGACTTGTCATTATGCACTGTTCACCACTGATGCAGACAAAATAACTGTAAGAATGGTACTATACTTGATACATATCGCCACTTATACAGAAAATATACTGTAGATATTTATTCTATCACAATGTAAATAAATTCAAACAATATACATATTAGTAGGATCAGGTCTATTTCAAGATGTTGGGGATGTCCCTTTAAGAGTAAATTCCTATTGGTCCCCTGTTTTAATACTATTTCAACTGAATTGAATATCATATAAAATAACAGAAATAATGAAGTAGCCATTATTTTTTTTATTTTAAGAGAGTATGATGGTCATCACCTGAACTCATGTAATGAGATGCAAAATATGGGTACCACTTTCTGATAAGTCACCAGGTGTAAATACTCATTTATTGTTGATCATTTGTAAGTCATTAAAAAGAATGAAAGAAAAACTCTTGAA
This sequence comes from Scomber scombrus, assembly GCF_963691925.1. Classification (NCBI taxonomy): domain Eukaryota; kingdom Metazoa; phylum Chordata; class Actinopteri; order Scombriformes; family Scombridae; genus Scomber; species Scomber scombrus. Next base: position 15,470,795 of record NC_084978.1, read on the forward strand.
TTTCCAGGTTTAGAAAATGGATAGGCTATATCATCTGCAACAAATTCATGTTTACCATTTAACTTTTTTCTATCAGGCCGCCAAGTGATCTTCTACTTTGGTTTGCACGCACACATTCTATGAAATAAAATGCAATTTAAAGAACAAGTTCACTGCAGATAGCCAAATCACAACAGGTACCACACCCTTTGCAATTGGGTGTTGTATTTAAGCAGGAGTACTGCTGTTTAGCCACTGCTGCTATCAGAAGTGAAGGAGGCTCATGTGAAGGGAATACTTCCTATGCACAACTCTGATTGTCAGCCATTCCTGATATCAACTGTGGCCCAAAAACAAAAACTGTTATAAGGTGGCGCTCCCCTGTCCAGTGGCTCAGGGTCAACTTTACCTCCACCAAGATGGGAATGATTCATTTCAACTAGCTAGCTAAGTCTTTGATGCTTGTGGTGACTTGCATATTTTGGCTATTTGCAGTAGGTGCAGTAGTGCCTAGCTATATGATGCTGCTTGTTGGTTTTATTGTAATGCCAATAGGCACTTTCATGGTATTTATGACACACATTTCATCAGTGGTCCAAGGTAAAATTTTATTGTGACCAGATACAGTTTTTTTCACATTACATTTGGAGCCAGCATCAATCCAGAGCCAATGCTCATGTGATCTGGGGTTTATTTCACAGGTTAGATGTATTTATGGAGGGAATTGGTGAAATAATACAAGTAAAACTGGCAACATACTTGCTCAACTGCAAGTCTTTGAGCCAGCAGCACCCGCACACGCTGTAGGTCACCTGGTTTCAGACTCACTGAACTAATTGCACTCCAACCTCTGCCTCTTCCTCTGCTTCTGCTAGCTACTCTCCCTCTTTGACATCCTGGCCCACAAGAAACAGAGCTACACCATGATAGTAATAAAAAAAGATATTACCTCGCAAACTTAGTATTAAAATATATTATAATGCAGGAGACATATATCGCATTATTTGCCTCTAAATAACACGTCCTCGACTGTGTGATGTAACTCGTCCCGTCTATGTGCTCTTTTTTTCTTCTTCCACCATAATAAGATGACAGTGTAACTAATATTGATAATCTCAATAACGTAAGAGTATGTTACTGTATAAAGCTTTCTTCCTAGTTCTTTTAACATTCGCAATAAACCGCATTGCTAACGATACATGTATCATTGATGGTAGAATAGAGGTTAGTTATTTGTGAAGTTAGTAGCAACAATTTTATCTGTACATAGGTGAAGCTACTCCACTTTGACTTTGGCTTTAACAAGTATTTGGTATCAACACCTATTTAAATACTGACAGGCTTATTATCACACACGCTACAATACTATTAAAACACATGCCACCTGTACTTTCATAGCAATAAGTACTGTTTCCTAAACCCAAGCTAACTTACTGTAGGGCAGCATACGTTTTGGCTTCCTCCATTTTGGTCAGCAAGTGTAGCTGCTACTGCCATTGCTATTGCAGTGCGCTTCCATGGAGCCTCTGAAGAGGTGGATTTGTTTTGGTTTTCTCCAACATCGCTCTTTTTCCACAGGGTTTACCAAGCAGTAGTACTAGAAATACGAAACTGTTTACAGTAGACTGCCCGACACCTGCACCCTGAAGGTGCACAATAAGAGACGCATACATAAAGAGTATTCTTGTTGGGTACTAGAGAAACCTGAGAGGTAGTGGCTGTTCCTTCAAAATCGTGTGACTCAGCATTGTCTGCAATACCTCATTAACTGCAATATCATCTGTTTTGACATTAACTTCATGCTCAATTAACTCTGCAGGTTTAGTATTGAAATGTTTACGAAAACCTGAAAAGATACCACAAACATGACAACAAATATGCCTCACAAGCAAGTTGGTAATCACAACATCGGCCAGACAAACAAAATAAATGATCCCCATGGTGTCAAATAGCGTTGGGTGAAATGGGAAATTCTATTATGTGCTTTTCAAAAGATCCAAAACACAATCACATACAATAACAAGACAACAAACAGCCATGCAGATATATTCCAAGTGTCAAATGTGTTACTGACTAGTAAAATCATGTGAATCTGAGTCTGGCAGCTGATCAGACATACGTCAGATATATACAGACAGTATGTTAAAAATACTGTTTGTCAGTTACCAGGCCTTTTATATCTTTGAACAGAGGAAATTCAGTCAAGACTTAAGAGAATTTATCTCGGTCGTAGACCATGTTGCGTCGTTATTCAAATGTCATCTTCATCTTATGCTAAAAAAAAACTGCATCCGTGTATTGCTCTTTGCACAGGGTCATCTTAGGACTATATAAAGAACCTCTCTAACTGCTAATACAAAGATGACAGTCAGATCAACCTTCAAGTATGGAAAAGCACAGGTTATGGTCACTTGTAGGCAAAGCACTAGGTGATTAGAACTTAAGCAAGTCTTTCCAAACCTATGAGCAGTAATAGTTTACAGAACTGATAGACTTTCAATAGCCTCTGAATTGCAAACTTCCTTTTATGACAAGTTTACATGTAAAAGAGTATCAGTTTCTTTTCTAATAGGCAGCTGTAATGATATTATGGTTCATATTTACCATTGTCCAATCTAATTGTGACTACACCAGCCCTGGGATGCTGCACCACTTCTTCAGAGACATCGGCATCCACTTCGGTCCACTGTCTCAATGTCAGCTCTGACACCCTTACTGACAGCTGGGATGGAGAACTTGATAAAAGCTATCCAAAAAAATAACAAGCAGAGCTTTATTCCATATGGAATGTTCAAGAATTCAGGCTGTTAATGTTTAAAGGACAAACATGTAACACTGACAGCAACCATTTAAAATGGGTAATGCAGTCCAAACGTGTTGTCTCCCCACGTTCCATTATTACATAACATTTACATTATGTGGTGGTTGCACATAATGTGTTAAAATTACATGTTAGCACAGGATCAGGTTGAATGAGCAGTGGCCCGAATCTCACAGGCCAAAACAAAAACAGACATTCTTCCAGGAAAGAAGTTTCTAAGGAGAACATACTGGCTGTAGTATTATGGTCAAAGAAGCCAGTATTTTAACTTAGCATGTTTACTTAATCTCCGATAACATATCATAGTCATTTTATGAATTAGGACAGTAAATATATTACATATTGGTCCTTTAAAGCTGTGAAAGAATATTCAAAGGTGAGGCAGGTGATATCAGCTATACTAGTATTTTTGTTTTGTTTCTCTTGTCATATTTCTGTATTTCCCAAGTGTGTGACCGATGGCTTACCTTTATTCAAGAACTGATCCAGGCTTGGTTCACTTATCTTGACATATTTCTTTCCATTATTAACATTATCTTGGTTTTTATCAGCATGATGGCATCTGTGAGAGTAAAGCAGAGTCCATAATGTGAACACAATGTTACTGTAGCAGGAGGCTTAAATCCTTTTGACATATTGCAGAATTAGGGCAAATGAAATAAACAGACCTCACACAAATAATGTTAATATATAAGTAAAAAATAATCATCTGTCTGTCCATAATAGTTGTCACAATACACTTATTCATAAATCTCTAAATTTGATAGCACCATAGTAAATCCCATTTCGATAACACTCATATGTATGCCAATTCAGGACTACAGACAGCTTTTTACAAGGGATGTAACCTCAAAATATTTTTAAATCCTGACTTTAGAGTCTTTGTTGCAGAGTTTTGATAAGCATGCACTGCAGTCAAGTTTGACCCTCTACAACTTTTGTAAATGCTATTTAGATGTTAGGCTATTTGAGTAGTCCTACTGTATTTCTATTTCAAGAAACTTTAATGGGCTGCTACATTTCAAAGGAAATATCATACAAAAAAGGCAGCATGGTTTTGAATGTTAATGCTAGCAGTGCACATCTGGACGTATTGATCTATGGATGTGCACTGGTAAACATATTTTACACACGGGACCACTATCATGGATGCACATGTCAATATTGCATGATGTTTACAATAATTTTGCAAAGGAAATGACAGACCAAGTTTGCCATCAACTAACATTACATTAGCAGAAAACAAGTCGACTAGCAAATGGCGTGACCCACAAGGCATGGGGCACACGTTACCCTCTGAAGCTTCTTGGCAATGATACCATCAACTTAGTGCCATGTAAATTTGGAAGACTCTAAAACATATTGTTAGCTGTAAAGACAGTGAAATCTTGGTAAAGCATAACAACTCAAAGTACACGTTTGGCTCCAACTAAATCAGACAACTTGAGACATAAAGTAAACTGACAATCAGCCAAAACATGTTACAATCTAGGGTCAGTGACAAATAAGGATATGCAGATGAGAAATTCAAAAATATCTTTAAAAATAGTTTTTAAAGCATGCATCAGGTTATTAATATGTTTTTTTGTGTTTTTGTTGGTTTTATGTCATTTGAAATGACATTTGCAATATTTTTCTTACCAAAAGTAACACTGAGTGCTCCTAAAATGTCCCATGGTGTAACCACAAAAGAATGATAAATATTAAATATACACCTACAGTGTATTTAAGTGCATTTATAAAAATAATTACTTCATTTTAAAACATCAAGTGGAATTAAAGCCGCAAGCGGCGATGGCGGGCCCTCGCTCACCCATGCCACCGCGGGGCCTGAGGCATGGCGGGGCTGTGGCGTGAAGCAGAAAGTGAGAAAAAACCTGGAAGGAGGCCAAAAATGCAATGTTTCGTTCATCCAGTAGGGGGCAGTCACAGGTAGTTAAACATATGGTCTGGTGTGGTCTGGTGTGTTCAGGGCGGCCACTCATCAGTCATGTGAAGTTTGGAGTGAATTGGACAAAGCATGAAGGAGTTATGAGAGGTTGATGGTTCATCCACCAGGGGGCAGTAGAGTGTAACAAAACACAAGCGGTTGCGTTCAGGGTGGGACAGTGATTACACATGTGAAGTTTTGTGGAAATCGCACAATGATGATGTAAAATATGGCACTTCCTGTTTCCACTAGGGGGCGACACGAGTGAGATCGCCTATGAGCGAATGGATTACGTTGAGGTCGGCACCCTGGACCTGTGTACCAATTTTCATGATGATACGAGTTCAATAAAGCCATCAAAAAGCCAAACGTATTTTCATGGCGAGGAATTGATGGTCGCCGCGTCGCCACACGGACGCCATTACTCGTAGCTTCACAGTCTTCATAGAGTAGCTTCACCAACTGGTTCTGAATGAAGTTGATGGGGCAAAGTATGTAATTTTAATGAATCTTAGTTAACTTCCTGTTACCACCGGGGGGCGCTATGAGTTACGTGGGAAGTTAATATATCGGGACGTTCAGGGCGGAGCCATCATCATGTCCAGCAAGTTTGAAGCTGATTGGATGAAGTATGTGGGCGTGAGAGCCACTCGTATGTACATGGCGAGCATGCCAAAGTTAGTTGAGCCCTGGCAGACACGCCCTTTGACCTACGGATGCGCAGAGCACAACTTAAGCTCAGCTAGGTCTGGAGATGTTGCGTACCTAATTTGAACTTGATCGGGCGAACGCTGTGGGAGGAGTTAATTTTAGGCGGGAAAAATCAAAACCAAAATGGCCGACTTCCTGTTGGGTTGAGGTCATGAGGTCAAGAGGCTTTTTTGCATATGTGGGTATAATACATATGTGAACCGAATTTTGTGAGCATAGGACAAAGTTAGCAAAATTCCCTATGGGCATTTTTGGACTTTGTAGGGGGCGCTATTCCGCCATTCTGCGTCGACCATGTGCGACCACCCAAAAATATCGAATTTCGGATGAGGCCGGACGTCCGTGCAAAAGTATAAGCATTTTCGCATTTGGGAAAGGGGCGAAATTGGGGCACGAAATGTCGGAAGAATAATAATAATAATAATAATTAAAGCCGTACGTAAGTTGGGGTCAATGATGTAAAATTGTATTTAAAAACATTTTATCGCATTGCAAAAGTGGATTACATGTATTCCACATTTTAGTTCACATTTATTTTCCTGTAGCCTACATAATCAGATTTTTATGAAAAAAAAATACTGCTTACACCTATTGGACACTGGGTTGCATCAATGGATGTGACAAGTATTTTTCATAAAAATCTGATGCACTGCCTGTCCATGTCAAACACCATTGTTTGTTGAAGAAATGGACACTGAAAATTCAATCAGTCAACAAGGTTCAGTGAACTTGGTTTTTCATGTTTTTTCAGTTTAGAAAAAGGAACGTCTGACAACAATAAATGATTAGGATATTATATTTTAAAACAATCATTGTAATTTCATCTAATAAATGAACAAATTTCTTCACCTGTAAATGTTGTGTTGAAAACCCCCCATAACATGGTATTCATGCATTTATTTTCAAATTGTAACCCCTTTAAATTTGACTAAACCACAGGGACACAAAAAAAGTAGCGTCACGTCATTGACCCTCTAACATTAAATATGACAAGAGCAAGACCTTTACCATGCCAGTTTACATGAAGATGAATGAAAGGAAATCATTTTATTTTACGTTTGCTTGCAAGCTAGCTAGCTAATCTTTGTGTGGCTTGGTCTGTCGAAACACAATAACTGAGTAGTTTGTTAGCTTGGATAGTTGGTTATTTTTGCACAAATAGAATACAGTTAATTATATTGACCAAACAACCAAATTAGAGTACTTAAATATGTTAACAGTAATTTAGAAAGTTAAAACAATTGTCTTACCTTTGACAGCTCACAAGATGGCAAAAACAAAAAATGGGATAAAACGTTTGTGGACGAGGTTTGAACTGATCTGTTACACATGCTCAGAGTTGAACCAACACCTTGAAATTCAACTGCAGTTATTTTCACCAACACTAGGGGGTGTTTTACACTTTCCTTAGTTAAAATGAATCTGGAAGAGTAAATTCAATCAAACAACAGTGAATTAACTCTCGAAATGTTACTGTGTACTAATTTAGTTAAGTGGAGTGATACAGTCTAAGCCCTAAGCATGGGTATATGTGTGAACTTGCTTTATTATTCGTTAAGTTAATAAGTTAATATCCACGTCCTGATGGTCACCTGTGCATAACATTTCATTTATTAAGAAACATTTTTTTTGTTTGTTTTGAATTTGTAATAATTATATGCACAAAGACATTTTATCTGCTTAATAGGTAACATGTCTTAGCCTGCTGCTGCATATCAGGTGGTTGGCAGGCTTTCGATAAATCTTCAATCAGTGGACACCATTCAGCTTAACTTGGTCAGAGGATCAGAGCCTATAAATGCCAAATATAAACTCTTTGTATATTATTATTATTATTATTATTATTATTATTATTATTATTATTATTAAGTAATCCATTTCATGCAAGTTGGCTGACTGAGCTACAGTTAAAAGGTAGGATGTAGACCAGACATGCACTACAGTCCTTGATGATGAAGTTTTTAGACACTTTGTATGATGCACCATACCCACCATGTCCTCCCTTATAGGTTTTATGATTATATAGGAACTTAGAGAGGACAATTAATATTTACATGACCGCAAGTGGTGATTTATTGCAACAGGATACTATAAATATAGCTATTTGATGCATTATTGATTAAACAATTACAGTTAATTGTACAATTATGCTACACAAGAATTTATAAGTACACTAAAATTGCATCATACTGCCCAGAAAAAATACATTATGACTATTAATGTAAGACACAGTACAATATATAGTATCACTTCCTTTTTATTTACATTATTGGATAAATTCACAGGCCTAGTTACAAGTGCAAAATATAATCACACTGTTCACAATATTTATAACATATCTCACATATGGCTTCAATATGGGACTATAGATAGAGATCTGCTTATATTTTGTAAATAAAATATATGACTCAATATCATTGGCATGACCCCAAATTTGTGCTTATCAACCTCTGTGATAATCACATTAAGATGAGTGTACTGAAGAGAAAATGTTAAATATGCCACCCAGTGGCTGAACTGTAATACATTGCCACTGCTGCAAGGATTTGATGACTAGAGTTTGAGAATTTGGTTAATGTTTTGTGATTAATGAAATAAGCACTATTTAAATGGACTAGTTAAAGCTACTTTAAGTAGTAATTGTATCTGGGTAACATTAAAACCTATATGTGCAATCACAGAAACATAGACACAAAGCAGCCTCAAACACAGGATGTGATCCCTGTGTTCCTGGTTGCTTGAATGTAATTGTTGATGTAGAGCAGAGGAAGGAACTCATCAAGAGTTTCCTTTGAAAGAGGAAAGTGCCCCCCTTCCTTTCTAAAAAGGCAAACATTTTGTGCTGAAAGAGGGACACAGGAGAAGAAGAAGTTGGAAAACATAGTCCGACACAGTTGTGATGTGTAAATTTAGTATTACGTGTTGATCGTCTCTGTTCGCTATTCATTTTAGACGATAATCTCACCGTGTGAATGCGAAGGAGTCCCATTTATAATCCACTTATCAGGTAAGAGCAAAGATTATGGATTGTTCAGAAAAACCTCCCTACCAGTGTTGGACTATATTTTCCCTCATCTGAAGGTTCAGCCATAAATGGAACATTAAATGTTATTTACTCGTAAATTGTCAACTTATTCCTTTTCACCTCCATAGTGAGTGAAAAGCTGCATTGAATTTCTGCACCACAGTCATTAGCATATCAGGTTAGGGATGTTACAATGAATAATTGAAAATTTGTATATTTGAAGGTAGTATTTTATATTCCTTTGAAATTTCAAATCACCATTTTTGTGTATGCCTTTTGTGAAGCTAAGAGTGCTAGTGAGAATGTAAGCACATGTTTGTGTATGTGATTGTGTTTGTCATTGCATTTTATTTTCTGAGCTATGTCCTCTTGTTAGTCCCATGGACATGAGCAATGGTCAATTATATTTTAAATTTCACTGCCCAACTCAGTTGAAAATTTCGACATGCAAAGCATTTATTTCATCTTTCCAATCTGCATTCAGTTGGTATTCATGCTACGATTTTACAGTTGTAACTTGGGGTGGAGGGGCTTTCCATTCATACATATATCTCAAATTATCCAGAATACTCTGCGGTGTGACCCTGTGAGTACAATGTAAAATATATGATAAATATAATGCCTTCTTGAAAAATTTGATAGCAGATCATGTTACCGGATTTCTGACAAGGAATGTAGGTATGTTCACTGGGGAGGCAGATGTTGGATGATTATGTGGTATACCACACCAGTCTGACATCTGACATCTTATGTGTCATGTGGAGTGCAGCCAGATGGTGTCCTTGACTCCTGCAAGAATGAAAGAGGTTATCTATTGTGATGGCTTGTTACTATACACAAGATCATACCTCACTCTAATGGGACTGTATTATTATGATATACCTAGACGTTCTCGACAAAGTGCCTTGTTAATTTTAGAAAACCATAAAAACAGGGCTTTTAGTTATAAGTTGCCCACCCACTGGGTTACATGTGATGTAGAATCCTTTTGTACATTTTACATTTTTATTTATTTATTGCGCAGCAAGTCAAGAAAAATTGCAAACCAACAAAATAATAAATTAAATAAAAAATTGAAAATGAAAAAAGAGCTATTACAACGCATTTGACAAAAACAAGGGGGACAAGAAGCACAAGTTTAGACTGATGAACAGACAGTGGGCAAAACAGATGGTCTGAAAGATGCGGACAGAACAACAAAAACACCATAAAAATTGCTCATCCCGGTCCAATCACCAATGTCCAACCTGCTGGTTTCTTTTTTAATTGTGATACCTAAACTGTTTTTGAGACTGATTTTCTGGTGGGCAACCATTTTAACCTGAGGAAGTGGTTTTTCCCACTCTGGTCCAATGTGGAATCCATTTAATGTACAGATAAATAATGTATTAAAGCTATTAAGAATTTGGAAAAATGGTTGCATTTCTGTAGGAAATAGTTTTTACTGATAATGAGAGATTTCAGGGAAATTGCACTTTCTTGCTCTGTTTGATTTTTAAATCTGTGTTTGTGTACAATACAGCACCATTAGCATACAGCTAGATTGCAAGATACATTTGGAAAAACTGATCCCATAATATGTTGAATTTTAAAAGTTATCAAGTGCAAAGGATTGTCATGTGCCAGTTGGACATGGTATATAAGAACAATGTATGTCTGACTAAAAAAAAGAACAGAGGAGATATCAACGTCTCAGTGAGTTCTGTTTTTTATTCAATTTATGCACACAGCCAATATTACCTGGGGTAATTAATATGATATTTGATTAGCTGTTGGGGGTTAATGGAAAGGCACACTAACAAAGAAAATAAATTCATAATTAAATTAACCTCAACATGGGGAATTATATGGGCAATAATATTCCTTTCTATCATTTTGCTCAGTTAAAAAGGTTATTTACATTTTAATGCCTGTAGTTAAGTGTGTCCCATTCTGGTTGTGGAACAGCAGAATGAGGTTCATATAATTCCAATTTTAATGACATTTAAACATAATGTTTTGAGTGTTATTACAGCAGTTAATGAGTGTTTATGGCATCATGTAGTGCACAACCATAAAATGTATGCAACATACTCAAACCTACAGCATGGTCAACTAATACGTATTTGCTGCTTAATTTTTAATGTAGTTGTTACATTATAGATGATCACTGATCACTATCCCTGTCATGAAATAGTTAATGTCAGAAGGTGAAGGTCTAAAGCATAGAGGTCTACTAGCAAACCAAGATGGCTTCCTTTTCAGAGAAAGGAATCCCTAGAGGAACTGAACCACAGTTGTAATGGACTTACAAACTCAAAGCATGTGTATAAATCCTTTCAATTATCAGTCCCCAGTGGGGACCAGTTCTTGTATGCTGGCCCTTTTGGCCTCAAAAATAACATAATACAATGTAAAATATTTTTATATGCAGAGAAAGCTCTTATTAATAATTCAATGTTTTGCCTTTAGACTGTGAAAATAATGTTTGAAGCTTACCCATTCCAATTGTATCATTAGCATAACCACTTGGATATAAACAATGGATGATCTACACTCTTCATGCAGTCTTTCAACCTGCTGTAGTTTCTACCATAGAGCTGATTCGAATAATGCATTGACCTGAACATTGTTTTTAATGTGTACTTCTTCATCTTTCTTGTCTCTGTAGTTATCTTAATCTATGTCTCTACTGTAATATTTTCCTGTGTGTATGAAGAACATGAAGACTTTAAGAAAAAGCAATATTCTCAGCTAATTGTAGTAGGAACAATTACCTCACAAAGGTGTTTGTGCTCAAGTCACAGGCATTGGAGTGGAAAGAAAATGTGTGCATTTCATCCTCAGCTTTAAATATGTTATTTATAATCGGGAAATGGATGCAATACACAGTTTGTGAGCAGGAGATATCTAAACATCTTTGTAGGTCAGATCAATGTCTGTGTAATTGCCCCATAAATAACATGGGCAAGTATGGCTTAGGTAGATAGTGGGCACAAGCTGGTTACGAATAAGCTTGTTTCCAGTAACTGTCCTCTCTTCCAAACCTGCAGTGGGAGGTGGTGGAGGCAGATGAGAGCTTTCACAGTATTGTAATCAAACAGTTTGAGTGCAAAGATCCCCTTTCACCTTTTGTCATGAAAGTGAAAATTTGAAATGAGCAAAGGATAACAGTGTTTTTATTATCAGTTTATTATCTATTAACAGTTTTATTTAGTCAATGTAACTTAACAGTGATAAAACAGAGTTACATAACACAGAGTTCAGGTGCAAAACAACCAACATTGATTGAGTTACTCCAAATTAGTAATCAATATAACCTTACCAGATGCTATGCTCTACCAAGCAGGTTGGATATCACTGGTTCTTTTTCACAATCTTTTCTAGTTCACAATTCATTCTAAATCCAATTATTTCATTTGTCCCATGGTCATATACAGTTTCCTTTGACAACTGACTCATAATAAAGTACTCAGCACTCAGATCTAATAGTGTTGACACAATACCGTAGTTATACCACTGTTTTCATATGTCTGTGATACTGTCAGCATTGATCAAATGTTCCCAAATTACCTTTGTATGCTGTCCTTTTTTTTTTGAAGTAAGAGTTCAGTGATTGTATATCAGTTACCTATGACCCTGCACTGTTAAGCTTATGCAGAAGCAGAATTTATTTTTGAAATGTTTTCTGAAGCCCTGACAGGGGAATATGTGACTTACTGACCTTGAAGGTTCATCAGTATGTAGTTTTTCACTTGTAATCGCAGGGGGCTTTCAAGACAGTGACTGAAGGCGAATATTTTTTCTGCATGGCTACCTACACTGAGCCCATGGGATTCTGTTTCATGTGAGAGTAGCAGACTACACAGATGTGTTACTGTGAGATACATTTTGCTTGCCTTTAACGGTGTGAGGGGACGTGTGAGGTGACGTGTTTTGGTTATTCATGAGAAAGCTAAAACTCTATCTCTGCATTTCTGTTAATAGATCTGCACGCATGTGTGCCCATAAACATTTGTGTATAACAAGCTCTTACTAATACTCCCTATGTAGTTAATCTCCCCCTTTCCCTCCTTCAGCAAGCTAAGATTTACTTTGTTAAGGTGTGACCTCATCATCCTGGCTCCATGATACCCCACCTCCCCTCGTAGCAAGAGCAGGCAGCCCTGTTATCACACACACACACACACACACACACACACACACACACACACACACACACACACACACACACACACACACACACACACACACACACACACACACACACACACACACACACACACAAACACACACACACACACACACACACACACACACACACACACACACACACACAAACATACACATACTCACACAGGGACATACAGAGAAGCAGCAGAGGGGACTGGGTAGGGCTGGGGATTTTCTCATTTTATTTCCAGAGTATATGTGTCTATCACTGAGTGTGTGTGTGCACAGACAAGCAGAGAGAGAGAGAGAGAGAGAGAGAGAGAGAGAAAGCGAAACATGGGAGGCGAAGGGGAGGGAGAGTGGATCATGCATGTGCATTAACTCAGCTCCAGCGGCACAGCAGCAGCAGCAACAGCAGCAGCAGCAGCAGCAAACAGAAACAGCAGCAGCACAGGAGGGAAAGAGAGAGAGAAAGACAGAGGGGGATAGTTGGAGGGAGGGTAGTAGTCTCAGGCACAGAAACAAAAGCTGCAGAGGACTGCTTTCCATCTCCACTAAAAGAACAACGGAGGAGTAATAGGAGGAGGAGGGGGTGGTCATGATAGTGTTGAGACAATAACGGAAGAGGAGGCACATTGTAGTCAGTGAGGACTGAAACCAAGGCTCTTCTGCTCTGCTCTCCATGTTTTTGGGTACTCAACGTACCATTGCCTTCGTCTCCAAACCCAGAGGAGGATGTCTGTTTCGGGGAAGAAGGAATTTGATGTAAAGCAGATCCTCAGGCTCCGCTGGCGCTGGTTCAGCCATTCATCCCAAGGTTCAGCTGGAGGTGGGGGCGGCGGCGTTGGCGGGGTGGGAGGCTACATCCAGCAGGATGGCCTGGACCACAGAGGGACCCCCGGCCAGGGTCGGCTGAAGAGTCACTCACGGGAAAGAGGTGCAGGGGGACTTCGGAAGAATAACAGTCCTGCCCACAGTATCTTGGCACCCACGCCAGGACCCACGCCTGTCTATGTCAGAGGGGGTCATCAATCATGGCACCATCAGCAGAACACCATCCAGGGTCTCCAGGTCAGCGAAGAATCTTCAAAGAGCAGTTCCTCACCCAGCACTACAAGAAAAGTGGAAGCCAACACTGGCCAAGAAGATGTGAAGAGCAGGACAGAGGAACCTGCAGAGGTGGAGGCCAGAGAGAGGTATGACTGTTATGAAATCTCAGAGACACAGATTGATTATGTGGTGCCACATCAGTCACATTGCATAGTATATGTTCAGTTACCGGAAACCAGATTATGGAATGCTATTTTGGGAACACATGGTTCCCTCAGATATCATAGTGAAAGTATGGATGCTAAATACAATCTTCATCTTATGAACAAAGTCTGGTGCCTGAGGCAACATCCCAACGTTTCAAAGTAAGATTGTTTTGTTGTATAGAGGAAAGACAAGCCCAACCCTGCTTTAAGCAGCAAATGTTGCATATCGGCCATATTCAAAACATGTTTTCAACATTTTTGAGAATAAATATAGGTATATATGTATGAGTACAGCTACCACCACACAACTTCATTCAATATTTGCGGTGCACTTCTGCATGCAGATCCTTTAATTAGGTAAAGATTAGATTATCTGCACAGCTATGATTTTCTAATTTACTCAGTCTAGGCAGCTGCCACTGTGGCTCACCTGGGGACAGCTCACTCTCATTGTCCACAGCATGTTAGGCAGGATAAACCAATAAAGCATCCTTTTAATTATTCAGTGGACCAAAAGCCAAGGCTTTTTCTGCTCCCTTGTCTGTGTTGTGTTCCAGATTACATGAACAGTATGCCTTTGCCTGAGTCCTCAGAGTATTTAGCTTTTACACAGAACACTAATGCAGTCTTCCATAGAGTTAAAAGTGTATGGCGGGAAAAAAAACATTACATCACATAACACGCACAGGCTCTATAGAAAAGAAAGCAGTGCGATCACATGAATTATCTAGACTGCCACTACAACCACTTTATAAGCCAAAAGCTGTCATAGCTAGTGGCTGGTACAGGATATTTGATTTGTTTTTTACCAAAATTTGTCATACAAACCCTGATGCAAAACTGTCAGGGTTATAGATTATATTTCTATATTTCCCCAGCTATAAATCCCAACTCCTGCCTTTCCGGGTTGTGTTTTCCCCTTGTCTTCCTTGTGATCCTACATCTTCATCTAGGAAGTAAACAGGTTTCAATGTATGTGTGTGTGTGTGTGTGTGTGTGTGTGTGTGTGTGTGTGTGTGTGTGTGTGTGTGTGTGTGTGTGTGTGTGTGTGTGTGTGTGTGTGTGTGTGTGTGTGTGTGTGCTGTCTGGCTGAAGACTAAGAGCACCTCACATCAAGGATGAAAAGACCATGTCTCCTTTTATCTTGTCTGTGACATTCTAAGGTGATTGGTGGGCTTTGCTGATTCCTGCACGCTTTTGTTCCATGCACCTGGTGATGAAGTGAACAATGAAAGTGAACCTGTCCCTTTGTTTCACAAAGCGATCACTGTGATTAAACAGATACTTCTAAATACATACTCTCTACCTACAGCCAAAAATGTGTCAATGTGGATAAAATGACTGCTAGGGGCAGTGGACGGTTGGGCTGCCTGAACAGAACATGAATTATTCTGAGTTAAGATAAATTTTGGAATCAGCTCGACGTTCGGCTCTCCGTGTTGGCATAATTGGCAGATGTTCATGTTTTGGGGGTCCCTATGTGTGAAGAGTACATGCATAAAAGATGTGCCTCACAGTGAAAATGTGTAACTCTGGCTCTCAGGGGGACCTTCAGTTCATGCTGGCCATGTAAAATACAGTGCAACTATTATATTTTGACAATAATACTGGAATATTAAAATGGTTCTGCTCTGTTGGATTATGAAATATATCTTACCTTTACTTGATTGTAGTAATTTATGCATACATGCATTTGATCATTAGCAAAATAATCTGACATATAAAGTCATTTTGATAGCTTTGATTCCTGTTTTCCCCACCCAAACTATTAACAATGTACACAGGAAATATATCATCCATTCTAAATGGCAGTGAATAATTAAGAACATTGACAGACAGTCACTCCCTTCTTATACACAAATAAATTGATCAACCTGTCAGCATCTGTTGTATATAATCATTAAATCAAAGAATTAATGTTCTCTGATTCTTCAATGGTTTTAATAACAGGCACAGTAGTGAAAATCCCATGGATAAGAACAATAACCAGGGACATACATCGTTGTGTGTATAATGCTATTTTTGAAACAACATTGTGTTTAATGGAAAGCAGTCACTCAATGACTCTGAAGGACTAGTTGCTGGAAATGATATTTGGACCTGCATCTGTAGATGTATAAAGTTGCCATTGACTGTGTGACACATCATGGCTTGCACATTCATCGCCAGCTAAGCAGATGTGTGGATGTCACTGAGATATGCACATTCATTTACTCCACCAGCTGGGTGGCCCTATTACGTCTCACATCATAAATCCTTGACACATAATTTGTCACAATCCCTCAGGCTGAATCTAGAAATGAGTTCTGCTGGATGTGAAAAATACAAAAGTTTTAGACATTCTTCTGTAGCTGGAAAATATATGTCAGTCATTTTGTGGTATATGTCCCTTAATGATTAGTTTCATTCACACAATGTCGACAAGAAATTCGTTCCATTATTGTCTTCCATTTTTTCAATGATTTGGCTTCGTAGTTCTGTTATTAATATTTAAGATTGTTGTCAAATGGCTCCAACTGCCAGTGTCAGTGAATACAGCTCATGCCAACTTGTAGGTGCACCTTCTTGGAATAAATTGTGTGATAAACCATCCATTTAGTTTCTGCTTGACTTGAAAACTTATTAGGATAATTCATAAATTTAAATTGTAATTGTATATCTTCACAATAGTTTATTGGTATTTACATGTCAAGTAGGTTCTCGGAATCCTCAACATTGAGCTAATAAAACACGTTTTTCAAATTTTTCTATTTCATGTAGTTAATTATGTTTTTGTAGCACATTCTAAAAATGTGCGTGGGTGCCATGAATATTGAAGATAACTCATAAAGTCAGTGACTCATTTATGTTGTGGTCTGTGCTATGGGCATAATTATTCTCGCTCTATTAACTTTCTCCTGAAATTTGTAAATTTTGTTAATCTTCCTCATCCAACTGACTGAAACATATTAAGAGAGTTGTTTGATCAAACATAGTGAAGCAAGTAGGATATAACACCTTGTTGTTTCCCACCCTTGCTTCTAATGGCCCAACATATCTATACACTATATTTGTTCTGTCCTCATGATTCTCATCCGAACAACCTCTCCCTACCGTTGGCAGGGAATATATGACAGAAGTTAACCTGAATGGAATGGAAACCCTGACCTCTCCGACATAAACACTAACGGAGGCTTGAGTCAGCGGGCTGTTAGTTTGAATGATATCTCAATTCCCTCTCCACCGCCTTAGAAAAGAAATACCACCAACTCTCCCCCATGTCAACAGCAGTAATTCAGATATTTGCTGGATGCCTCATAACAGTGCAAGGCTTACAGGGTCTCACTCTGTATGTGACACTTCCAGCGAACGCGTCCAAGATGTAGTAAATTACCAAACAAAGTATATTTGTTGTATTTCAAAATGAAATACTCACGGATAAGGAGATTTTATGATTATGTAATTGATTCTGAATGTTTGATTTTTATCATCGCCAAATCATCATTCTGTATACAACAAGGCCATCTTAGATGGAAGCTGAAGATCAAGCCAGAATTTGTATTAGTCCCTTTTACTTCTTTTGCAAAAGGCTTTGAACAGTGGCAGGAAGAGATATGGAAGCATTATATACTGGACACATTCTCTCATTTCCGTTCAATCAGTCATTTTTCCCCCGAAATGGCCCTAATTCAAAGAAAATAATCCCTGACTTTGGCTTTTCATGAATTTTACATGGGTACTATTAGTAGAGGCCATGACTTAGTTCAATGGTGTCCTGAGGCACCACATTCAGTAATTTGCATTGATAAAAGAATCATATGGGCGTGGGTAACTATGATCAAGCTGAAAATGTGGCTCAATCAGACCTGGAGGAAGGTGTTTTACAAGATATTTAGTAAGTCTTTCCATAGTATTTGGAATATAAAATATAAGACCTATGACGTGATTTGGGGGAAATGTAAAGATGACCATATACCACGAACAGTATTACAACACCATGTTTACAGGTCTGCAGACAGTATGAATTTTTTAAACGTATGTGTTTGTTTTGAGATATTAATTTTAGGGTCCCATCAACTACAGGAAAAATATTTAACCTTCTAACCCTTAACTACATTCATCTAGATAGGTTGAAAATGCATATATGATCTTAATATTTAATATACACGAATATCTATAAACCTCTTATATATACAGAAAGGACACAAGACACACCACTGTAATAATGTAAATTGAATTGTTTACACACTCACATCTGATGTAAATAAATTATGGACAATCCAACAATGATGACAGTCTCATACACTATAACATGCCATCAGCAAACCAGTTCTGCTAAGATCTGCACATTTTTCACTTATGGGACACCCAACCTTTATAATATATAGATGCAGAGCCATGTAATTGTAGTTCATCCATGAACAAGAAAAGGAAATAATAATAATTTACTTTACCACTGGTTTTGTTTTTAATCAGTTCCACTGCTAATATGCTGTGCTTAACAACAGAAAAAGTGAAATCTCTATTTTCAAATATATACATTTTCTGGCACAGTATTCCTCAGTGGCTTCAAAAAAATATCTCACATAGGTGCACAAATTAGTTATGCAGAATTTCATTGTAAACTCACAGATATTTTGACTTCATTTTACATTTTCACTCAGCAAAATGTAACTTCTGTTGACGTAGTTTGTTAATATTAAAATTGGAATCAGTATCCCACCTGAGATGTTCATTATCTGTTTACAGGCATTATGCTGACATGACTTCTCCACCATGCTTCTTCTTTACAACGTGTGCGGTTTTGGTAAAAGCTATCAGAAGGCAATATTTCATTTCTGTTAATAGCTGTAGCAATTTTCCACTGCACTCTCTAACATAAAGGGCCTGCTGGCCACATTTATAGTCGATTTCAAAAGACATGGTTCCTGTATGCAGCTACATTTCCTCCATCATTATCAATATTAAGCATGTATGTCCGGTATAACTATGGTATCAGACGAAGAATGTAAGTTGTGAGTCTTGGTGAGATAGAAAAAGTGCAGAGAGGAAAATCTATTTCTCTGCAGAGCTATCTCAGTCTGACTGCTGGCTCAAGTTATTACAGTCACTGTATATATTTCTCTCTACACAAAGTTGGATGCCAGTGTATTGACTGTCAAAGTACAGAGGCATAAAGATCTCATGGAATACATAGACCTGGCACATGCTGCATTAGGCTTTGTAGGAATTGCTGGATTCTCAACCGATCTGAAGCTACTAAGCAGCCTTCATGGGGATATGGCTGTTATAATCCATTTTGAAAGAGACATTTCCCATTTGGCACAGGGAGGCACGACTTTCCCTCTTGTAGAGGGATGGAGTTGACACTAGTTGGAATAAGACTGAGATCCTCAGTAGCACGTCTGACTCATAACCTTTACTGCTAGGGGCTAATCTGGGCTGACAAAAGCACATCTTGAATCTTTCAGCAATTTATCTAATAGGGCAGTTTTGGCACAGCGTGAAGTCAGACTGATTACAGCAGGCGGAACACAGGAGAGGACATTAAATGTGATCATTTAAATAACTCCTCTGTATTTATATTGTGTGTCTTATATATCTGTATCTTGTGCTAAAAAAAGCATATGGAGTTTCCATAACACAGGTTCCTCCATTTGTAACAACATAAGGAAACACCTCATTGCCTGTGCTTCACCTGTTTAGCATTTTTTATGGTCTTTTTTCAGATTCAAATAGTCACATTATGATGCAATCATTTTGGATAGGTTTGAAGAGAAAAAAAAGCATGATAAAACTTCAGGTCATATGTTGTCACTAAAATAAACCTGATGTGTACAGTGGGATTATTTGGGATGGAAATAAAAACCCCTGCTGTTTTTTAGTATTCTGTTCTATTAGACTAATTAGACCAATTTACTTTCTCACAGTTATAAGAATGCAAGTTGGCATATTTAAAATAACAGTTTGTAGAGCACAAAAGAAATCTATACAAGGTCCTGTTAGAGTGGTGAGTCTCTGTGAATTGCTTAGTAATATGATGTACAACACTGTCCCTACAGCAGTTTCTTCGGAGTAAGGTGTTCTGGGGCTTTAGTGCCTCAATAAAATTGGGCTATACCTCTTATGATCTAACCCACTACTGAAAGCGAAATATACTCCTCCGAGAAATTTACTGTTCCCCAGAATGTGATACCAAAGCAATTAGTGTC
Source organism: Scomber scombrus (assembly GCF_963691925.1). NCBI lineage: Eukaryota > Metazoa > Chordata > Actinopteri > Scombriformes > Scombridae > Scomber > Scomber scombrus. The sequence continues at coordinate 15,490,860 of NC_084978.1, forward strand.
GAAGAGATTGGTAGGCATGAAAAATCCCTACAGCATGCCTTGGAGCCAATACAAAGGCAATGCATCTCAGTTTTATGGCTCCATTGCTTATTCAGTCTTGTTTGGTGTTCCTCTCCAAGACTCCAGAGTCAGTGGGGAATTATTGTGACAGGGCAATAAATTACACTTGCATTTAGCAAAAAGTCTCCTGATAAAGATTAGACTATAGGATACTGCGGTGACCAGAGTGCAATGTAAACAATTCCCAGAGAGAAAATATTGGTGCTCCTGGTAATCAAAGAGGAAAAAGTCACACACTCGGCTAAAAACTTTATAATAGTGTGTTAATCAGGGCATCAATAAGAGCCACCCCCCCCCCCTACATCCTCCTTGCATTATCAATCTTAGTGTAAGCCAATACATTGGGCTGTCAAGCATTACAGGGTTTTCAGTTCATTTGTATTGACATATCTGTTAATGTACACATTTATGCTGCTCTCATATCAGCACGAGTGGTAATGAGTGAGGATATAAAGTGTTGCTTTAAATAGCAGTGACATTTTTTCTTGAGCGCTATCAGTCTTTACACAGTAGAAAAACAATGTGATGACCGTAAATTCCCTCAGAGAGACGGTTTCAGTCTGTTTATGTAGCGTAACAAACAACCCTAAATGTCAATGAGTGGACTTGCTCTGTGAAGGACACCAAAGTGACTGGGCTGCATTATTTGCCACGCGTCTGAGGGATTACTTGGAAGCCTCTAAAACAGCATGTAATCTAGCAGCCTGTGGGGACAAAGACTCAGCCTCACCACAATGCAATGAGGAACAGGCTTGTTCACTTGTTATGTCCTTGTCTTTGGGAAACACACGTGCAGACACAGATACGCAGACACACACAAAGGCATGCACACATACAAGCAGAGGCAGAGTCTGTATGGAAGGCTGTTGCATAGATCATGGCGCTGCTCCTCCCATTGGACTGCAGTGCTTAGTTATCCACTTATGTATGGAGTTTAGTCCAGAACAGTTTTAATTTCAGCTTATAGTGACAAGAAAGATGCAGATGCACTGTAGGGAGTACAGGATTCAAGAGTGCCATGTGTCCAAATAAGCCCTATTATGTCCTCAATAATTTGTTGCTTATCTCTGTGTGTACAGCTTTTTCATTTATTTTTTTCATTTCATACATAATGTACATAGAGGCGAAACTGTAAGAGAAATTAATTAAATTGTTTTGTAAATTTGTCTCCATAAATTAAATTTGCTTGTTTATTTCACATTTCTTATATGTTTTGAGTCATGCTCTGTAAATAGTATTCAGTTTAGTATTCTGTACATGTCTATGTCCAAACTTAATAGTATGGGACAAACCCAATTCACTGTAAGAAAATATGGACGTTATCACCATGACATTACCCATTAGCTGGTGGACTGCGGTTTTGAACAGAGAAAGTTTTGAAACAGGTTAGATGTTAGAGATCATCTTTGTTTTTGAGGACCCAAATTTAGCGATTTGGCCATGGCCATCTTTGATTTTTGGAGTCAGAAGTTACCATATTTTGAGAGGGTGGAGCTGACTCCAGCACTAGCTGCTAGCTGGGATAGCACTAATGCTATTGCTAATTTTCACCAGCAAAAATCAGGCTAAAAACCACTTAAAACAAAATGTACCTGTACCAGAAAAACTGAATAGCCTTTTATCACGGCCAAATGCTGAACAAGACATTTTTAGGTGACCAAAGTGTTACAATTAACTCAAAAATAGCGACAGCTACGCCTGTACTATGGGGTTACGCCATGGTTACGTTACATAGCTGATGTTGTCGCTGTGGTAGCATAACCACGCTCTAAAGCATACCCTATTTTACTCGATATGGTCTATAATTTACAAACATCATGATGTATTGAAGAAGACTTGAAATTAGTGATTGAGATCATAAACTCATTAGAAAGCATATACTGGGGTAATATATCAATTGAGAAGTAAGTTAATTTTCTCATAGACTTATATACAGTCAGACTTCATTTTGCAACCAGTGGAGTCACCCTCTGCTGGTCATTAGACAGAATACAGGTTTAAGGCACTTCCCCATTGGCTTCACTTTTCAGACTGGGAACTAGCCGTTTGGACTCACCTATTGCAAAACAACTTTATGTAGTTTTGTGATCAATTAATTTAGAAGAGACTAAACCATCTGCACCAGTTAATTGTTCCTGGTGCAATGCCCAAATGTTCAGAGCGTGGAAAAGTTAAATTTCAATCAAAAAAGCACAGACAGCTAATATGTAGTTGTTCATTTTTTGGACACATCACATCTTTTCTTTTTCTCCCCTCTTGTTTGTCTTCCTCAGGTTGGCTCTGAGCACCTTTTCCAGAATGACTACCAACTCCTCCGATGAGTTTTTTCAAGCAACAAATCATGCAGAACAGACTTTCCGTAAGATGGAGACGTACCTCCAGCACAAGCAGCTGTGTGATGTCCTCTTGATAGCAGGGGATCATAAGATACCAGCTCACAGGTTGGTGTTTGTGCTGCCGCCTGCTTTCATTGAATTAATTACACCTGTATCTGCTTTAGTTAAGAGATACAGCAGCTCATCTGGATTCACTTCATTAAGTTGTCAATGCGGGTATTTTTCAGGCTGTGGTCTGGACCACAGTTTGTATGCTGAAATATATATCATCATCAACACATCAGTCAGATCCGTTTGAGCAATAATCAAATATTCTCTCAAAATTTAAAGCAAGATTTTCAGGTGCCAGTTGACCAGATATATAAGCAAACCCATGAAACACTGTTCACTGGTCTGTATCTAAATAATGTACACTGCTGTGATCTAATTACACATCTGCCCTTTCTCATCGCCACATTACATTTGATACATGGAAGAACACAGTGATCCTCCGCATGGAGGTGTCAATATTTGGGAATCTATCCTTCAGCTGAATGGCTGAATTGAGCAGATCACATGGCATCCTCTGAATGCTGCGAAACACTGTGTTCACTGAAAACATGTGCTTCTATGTCTATCCACCGGCATATTTTGTTAGCTCATCCAGACGGAATCATGAAACAGAAATCAGAATGCTCCACAGAGAGAAAAGAACCTATCAGTGACTGACCTAGTTGGATGAAATGAACAGCTCTCTTACTGCTTGTTTCAATGTGGCTTTATATGCTCATAGGACACAGCCACCTCAAGCGGGGGTGGGGTGTGTGTAGATATAAAAAATAAAAAAATCTGACACTTTCTAGATTATGGAAATATGGATGTGGAATGCTTTATGTCACTTTACTCAATGTCATTTCCCTGTAATGCCACATGATCTCTTCTTTCCTTCATGAATCAGCTGGTGTGTTATGTGAACTAGACAGAGGAGTTAACATAATTACAAGTCCGACCTCTATAGCTATTAGCAATGCGAAGTATGTGGGATAATTTCATTCATCATACACAGATGAGGTGTATGACAGAATGTGGGAGGAAGGTACTGTATCTCTCATAGTGACCTAGCATGATTTAAAAAGCACACAAACATAATTTCATCACTGTGAGAAACCGTAGTACATGAAATTACAGTACAATGTGATACAGAATATTGTAGATACACACCCCTTCTTGTGAAGCAGAGCTACATTTGAAACACAATCTTTAAAATTATCAGCATATACATCTCCCACAGAGATGAAAACTAATGTACAAGACCATGAATTCATTGCATTTATTTTTTATTTGACAGACTAGTCCTGAGTGCTGTATCGGACTATTTTGCTGCTATGTTCACCAGCGATGTGAGAGAGGCAAAACAAGAGGAAATTAAGATGGAGGGAGTCGATCCAGAAGCCCTCAGATCCCTGGTTCATTTTGCCTACACTGGTGAGTGCTCATAAAGACATTCACTAGCTCTTGAAAGTAGTTATGAGACTTCTGCAATCCAACCATAATTAAAATGGACCAATAAGGTAATATATCACTTGGCTGACAGAGTGGGCATCACTTTAATATAATATTGCTTTACTTTACTAGCCAATTCCCCTTTGATAAATCTCCTACCACATGTTTGAATCAGAATATTCATTTCCACAGTATTTAAAGTGTAAAATAGGGTAAAGCAACATAGTGATGGTGGCATGATATCAAATATGTTTTACTACACTCTGAACTATGCATACCTGTGCCTTTAACATGTTGGTCCATTTTACTGCAAATACTAAGTCATTTAGGTGAAATTTTGAACAAAATACTGTAGCTGCCTTTATGTTTGTCATCATTGTCGTCACATATACAATGTATCACATTTGTCCTTACATTGCAGGTGTCCTTGAGCTGAAAGAGGAGACCATAGAGAGTTTATTGGCAGCGGCTTGCCTCCTCCAGCTTTCACAAGTCATCCAGGTCTGCTGTAACTTCCTGATGAAGCAGCTTCATCCCTCCAATTGCCTGGGAATACGCTCCTTTGCAGATGCCCAGGGCTGTGTGGACCTGCTCAATGTGGCTCATAACTACACTATGGTAGGAAGGCAAATAGAACTAGACCACACTTATATGGCCAGGTGGGCTAAATAATTTATTTTGTAATAAGGGATTGTACACTCAAAGTGAGTCTTCATTGCTTGAACACACAAGGGCAGTTGAAGTAATGCAAGCTATAACATTAACAGGAGTGTTATAAATTTATATATATATTTATATAAAAAATTCAATTACCACTATGTAAATTCACATTAAAGGCAGCCCAGAGTGTAGTGGATCAAATTAACTCTGTCTTACATAAAATAAAGTACAGATATGATTTACACAGTAATTCTTGTTTTTTAAAGAAAAACATACAACCTTTTTTACCCATTTCAGATTTTTCCTCACATACCTTGTAAAATAGTCAGGTAAAAAAATGAAATCATATCAATTCAGCATATTAAGTAAATACTATTTAGGCTATACTGTACATAAAACATTTGATTACTTGCGACCATCCTCTGCTTTGAGGTTTGTTAATTCAAATAACCTGTCATAACCTGTAAACAATTAAACTGTTGGTGTTATTTATATCATCTAATTTCAGCAAAGAAATGGGTGACATGCAAATTTGAATAGAAATCGAATAGTTTCATGGTTTCACTTTATCTAATTTGGTAATGTGGCTGTCAGTAAGAGATACCATGTAGCTGCACACTGATTAGTGCACTGCCTGACTTGTGAAATTGCGATATCTGTATATTTCTGAGAGAAATATTTGCATTGGATTAAGATTCATGCACATGTTTGTCAGATAATGTCTTGCTGGCCATGCAGAAGTGACAGCACGAGGCAAGCGTTATCTCCTAAAGGACATCTGCTCAGCCTGTTTACATAGGCCGCGTCCAGGACCATGAGGTTAATCTAATCATCAAACTGCACAAGAGGGCCAACTTCCTGTTCAATCACTTCAGTAATGAGCAGCAAGAGCTGTGGGCTTCCTGGAAGTCTATCCTCTGGGTTTTGAGTGGAGCAAGTTGTGTTTTGATAAGCTTGTGTTTCCTGGTTGAGCACGGCAGCCACGATCGGCCTCTAACATCCTTTTCCATTATGAAAGAGTTGCTCTTTTTGTGTTGCAGTGCATAAAAAAGAATGTTTTATTGTTTGGGATTCCAGTATTTCTTTCTAGCTGCAAAAAGTATATCTCACATATCTCAATAAATATTATGTGATTTAGATTTGATGAATTAATCCCAGTTTAAACCCCCCCCCCAAGATATAGTTATTAGTTTCTGTAAAATACATGGTAAAAAAAAAAATTAATCCTTCCAGTTGCTCTCTGATTAAACATCAGTGTTCCTCCTCCCCAGAAAACATTGTTATTACACAATTGCTCCTTTGCAGTGGCTAAATCAATTAGTGTCCCCTCCTGCTGATCTTGTTTTCCAAGCAGTTTACCCCACCAATGAGTTTGCCAACATCTGAACACACATCCTTTTAAAGTGTTATGAAACAAACTGGGCTGAGCTTTCAATTTTGTTGTCAGACTGGTAATTAAAAATAATTGGTCTAAAGCAACATCAGAGAGTTGGATGGGATTTTTCTGTCACTATTACCAAGATGGATCAATAGATGTCCCTCATTTCATTAAGGCTTTCTGTGTTAAGCTCTTAAAACCTGCTCTCATAATAGATCGGAGCAAGACACTATAATTTGTTGAGAGTTGATGATCAATGGTGTGCTTGTTTTGTTTTACAATTGTTTTGCCGCCAGTTCACAATGACCTCTGGATTGGTCAATGTTATTCACCAGAAGAAGAGTTATTCAGCAGACCTTTGGTGGGGCCCCTAATGAGAATATGGCATGCATACAGTGTCTTGAAAACGGATATTACAATGAATACATTAATATTTTCCAATATATGTTTTAATTTACAACAATAATAATTTTAATACATTACTATTAAGTTATGGGAGTTTTACGCCAGACAATATTTAAAAGAAAAATGGAATATGCTGTTTGCCCCTTAATATTCAGCCCCTTTCACTTTGGCAAAACTCAGTTCAGTTTAACAACCTAATTTGTGGGGTGGTCTATTGCAGTGCATACCATAATAATAATGGTTCAGAATGAACAATCACAGATTTCAACATAATACACCTGCTTTAGAGAGGACTCTCAGTCAGTTAAAGAAACCTCAGGCAAAGACTCAATTATAATGACCAGAATAGGGCTGCATGATTTGGTGAAAAAGTCATATTGCAAATATTGTGGAAAATATTGCGATTGTGATATGATAGACAAAATGGTTTCATGGTATAATTATTGATGATTTTTAGAATCTAACTTACCAATAGCAAAGGGAAGTTTATGTCCATTGATTAAGCTCCACCGCTTTCACAATGTTAATGCAGTTATCTGTTGTGATAACGACCTGACACTCCTCACACATGCAGGCAATGCCTCTTTCAAGCCCAAGGTTATATTATCACCAGTGTGATCCTCAGTTCTGGATCATTTTCTGAAATCCCTCTTTGCTAAATGGGAACAGGGGCATCATGTCTTTTGCCAAGCAGTAGGTCTATGTTTTGGAGTCGTTTTTTTTTCTTTTGTTTACATGCCTCAGCCTTAAGTTGTCGTCTCTTTATTAGTTAGTGCTTTCACTGCGATGCATTCATATTTTTCTTTGTGCTGTTTAAGGTGCTGATATAAATTTGTTGTGTTGCTGCGTGATGTAGGGACTTTCATTTGAGATGTTTTATAGAGTAGCTCTTTCCGCTTAGTGTCACTGAGCTTGAATCCAAATTATCACTAACAGAGGTTGCGTTTTTTTTTTTGCCAGTTCAGCATTGGCTGCTCGTTACCATCCATTTGCACCTGGTCTGTGGTCTGCACACCGGCAAGTCATGTGACCATTAACTGCACACGCTTCACTGACTACACAGAGACTGAGTGCAGTCTGTAAGGTATCTCCGCTCATGGTGCATAGGTGACCAAACGTTTTCATGCACACATTTAAACTAAATCAAATTTGAATGTCTCTTTTGTGGTAAAACATCTCTCTTGTGGTTATATAATTGCACAGGCTGACATCCCAATTGCAATTGTGATTAGAGTAATCATGCAGCACTAGACCAGAACTTTCTAAAGTATATAAAATATCAAGTTATAGCAAAGCAGATATTAGGTGAAATGTACAAAACATTGTTTCAGTCTCTGAACCACCTGGGCACCATCCAACATATCATCAAGTAATTAAAGAAGCATCATACAATACAGATATTGTCAAACCCTCCAATCTGTGCACATTGGCAAGAAGCAACCTGGTAAGGGATAACAATCTTTGACCAAAAATAACTTTGAAAAAATACAGTTGCTGCAATAATAGACATTTCTGAATGCTGCACAAGTATGGCCTATATGGCACGAGGACAAGAAAGAAACCATTACTTTTTCTAAAAAACGTGCCATCACTTTATTGTACCCCAAAAGGGTTGGGGTATAAACAGGTTTATAGTCTGATCCAGTTCAAGCCATGCTTAGAATGTCATAGAGAAAATGTTGTCTGCGGAGCTCAAACTCAATTTACAAGCATTTATAATCTATAACAATAATTATTATCTTTTTAGAGTTGATGAGAAGACATTTTAGATGTGTTTGAGCACCTCTTAAACAAGTCTAACTCCAGTATTATTCAGGCAGCTTAATAATGAATGCTCTGTTGTCTTTTTCATGAAGGAAATATGGCACCATTATGGTTGTTGTTCTGTTATCTGTGTCTTTCATGTGTTTTAATGTTGGACATAACACACTGTAGACGCGTAAAGCAGAAAGGATGTTTTATATAGCATTATCTCTAATGGAAGTGTCCAGAGACATTGTCCTTGAGAGGTAGCCATGCAGTGCTGTAATATTGCCTGGGCTTGTGGCCAGTAAATGGAAGATCAATCTTTAGGAAGGCAATAGAGAACAGCTACCACAAAATTAAGAGCTGGACACCGCATTGGTGTGATGTTAATGCTGGTGTGCTGTGCCCCTCTGTTTCTCATTAATACGCTTATAAAAGCTTAATGGTGTCATGTATGAGCAGCAGCAAAAATGCTTTATAAGCTGATGAAGATTTTTTTTTGGAGATGTTTTATGCCAGATTGATTTGTAGCCTGCTGTTGTGTGGATCATTTTATTTAATGAGCTTAACAGATGACAGTTTCATCTGTTCATCGAAAAAAATTGAGAAATAGAGAGTATTTCACTGTTGTTTTCAGTGATGTAGGAGTCTAGGAGACAATAGATGGAGACCTCGAACTGGAATTGTGCTTTCACTAATTTTTTTCACCTCCCTCTGTGCTTTTTGGCCATTTGAACCTTATTGGTATAGAAAACCCACACACACACACCTCCATGCACCAAGCATACTCCTCGGCTAATGACTGATGATTATCTGCCTCCTCCACGTCTCCTCTATGTTCCAGGAACACTTCCTGGAGGTCATTCAGAACCAGGAGTTCCTGCTGCTCCCCACTGCTGAGATTGTTAAGTTACTCTCCAGCGATGACATCAACGTTCCAGATGAAGAGACCATCTTCCAGGCTTTAATGATGTGGGTGAGGTATGATGTCCAGCATCGACAACAAGACCTCGGAGTGCTTCTTGCCTACATCCGACTGCCTCTTCTGCCTCCCCAGGTAAGACAGTGAATGAAGGGGTCAGGTGGTGGTAGAGAAAAACATTTAACATTGTGTATTTGCCTTACTAGTAACGTACGTACGTACGTACGTACTAGTCAGTGTCAACAATAACTGTCATTTCTCCCCGTACTAAATCTGTTAAGAGTGCAAACTGCTGGATTTATAATGCATTTTTGTCTCTGCATATTTATATAGGAATTCAGTCATTTTGTCTATAAAATGTCAGGGAAAAAGTAAAACATTATTATACTAATATCCCAGAGGTTAGCATGATGCATTCAGATGTCTTGTTTTGTCTGAAAAACAGTGTAAAGTCCACAGATATTTATTTTACAATCAAATGAGACAAAGTAAAATAGCAGATCTTTACAGTTAAGATGCTGGATCCAGGCAGGCAATGTTTAGTATTTTTGCTTGAAAAATGACTGAAACAGTTAATTCATTATCAAAATATTTGACACTTACATTTATATTAATATACTTATAAATTAATTGTGTAATTGTTTCAGCTTCAAACCACATACATTTACTGTAGGACAATTGCCCAGTACAACCTCAGCATTTCAACTGACCATTGAAAGACAATGGACCACTGCAATGTCAATAATCACTGTGTTTATATTTGTGGCTGAAGCGAAATAACTCTCCTCTCATAATGATAAATCAGCAGTTTTTAAATGGACGAGGCTATTATTATTAAATTAATAGCTTGCTTATGTTTGAATTATTGTTGTTTTAAACACTGCAACTCATGTTTTATGAATATCATATTTCTGAGATGCAGCATTGTTTTAGAATTGTGTCATCCTAATTTACATAAAACCAAACACAAATAAGCAATTGTTTGTCATGTCTGGAGTTCAAAAATATTTCCCTATTTAACATTAACTTTGCTTAGTAGATTACTTTCCAAAACTTATTTTGCATGTCAGTTTTATAATTTACTTTGGGTGAATAGTGGTAGGAAAAAAGAGAACCCATATTATTGTTATTTACAAACAACAATGAAGACAATGTTATTGTGAATGAAAAAATAAAAAGGAACTAATTCATAAGTATTCTCATCCATCAGTTTGAGAGGTACTGCTCGCTGTGAAGCAGGTAAACAACAGAAATGAATCATTTTATTCATCAAAACCTCAACTTTATTATGTACTAACTATGAAGATAAGCACAGAAGTGTTGCTGACATTATAACACCAATAAATGTATACAAAACATAATTCATGAAAATTAAATGTATGGGTGGGTCAATAAAAACAGTTCAATATGAGCTTCTAGAAAAGCAGCTGCATCAGTTTTCAGTGTAAGCTCAATTTTGTATGGAAGTTGAAGTATTTTCCAAGCAGGTGCAAAAGGTCATAAATATTTAGCATCAAACATAAACCATAATAAATAATAATATTTTAAGAATTGCTTATATCCAATCTAAAGATCCACGTGTGTTATAAAAATGCCCTCACTTGACTTTGATCATAAATATCTAAAATCACAGAGTATGTCTGTTCCAGATAAACATTTCCATTGTTTTTTGGTTTATCTGTTATTTAAACTCAAGGTAATTTTACATGAGATTAAACCAGGTTTAGATTATCAGGCCTTGCATAGTATCCCTCCCAAGGTCATTTGCATGCCTCCATAGGTTATTTGTATAAATACTGTATCAACCAAATACGTTTATTTATATTTTAATGCATTCTTTCTTATGATGTAGCCTACTGATGGGACTTTTTAAAATCCAGCTTCTCGCAGATCTGGAAAACAACAAGATGTTCTCTGATGACCTGGAATGCCAAAAGCTGCTAATGGAGGCCATGAAGTACCATCTTCTACCTGAACGACGTCCCATGTTTCAGAGCCCAAGAACCAAACCTAGAAAATCCACTGTGGGTGCACTTTATGCAGTAGGAGGGATGGATGCCACCAAAGGTATGGACCATATATAGTACGTATCCATATACAATTGTGTGTGAATATGTAATTTAAATTGTAATACCTACTGTGTCTGTGGTTGCAGGCTCCACCACCATAGAGAAGTACGACCTGCGGACTAACACTTGGGTCCAAGTTGGAGTTATGAACGGACGCCGACTGCAGTTTGGCGTGGCGGTGATAGACAACAAGTTGTATGTGGTCGGAGGAAGAGATGGACTCAAAACGTCCAACATGGTGGAGTGTTACAATCCAGTAAACAAAGTATGGTCCACCATGCCCCCCATGTCAACACACAGGCATGGACTTGGTGAGTGTTCACATTGTCTGCCAACTCCATTTATTCTATTAAAAAGAAAGTCACACACTTATAAATAATCTAATGATGCAGACATAACAACATTGTTTAGTGCAGATTAGTGAATCCGTCTATTTGTTCTTTTTTAAATTCATGACAAAACTAAGAATAACACATTGACACCCTCTGGAGCAGCATATCTCCCACAAAGAAAACCATTACTATTCTCAAAGTTCCAAATATTACATGAAGTGTGATGACAAGAAAATACAATTCTTTCACCTATTTCACGGTTTGAGTTTTAGATTGGTCAGCCTTCCTGGTGATATTAAAACACCCAAAATTGTAGGATGCATGCTCAGAGGGGTCACAGCTGGCATGCTGTTAAAAAAATCACATGTCTTTTGAGATAGACCTTTGATATTTTCCCATTCCCCTATCAAAGATTGGCAGGCTGTGCCGGCCCTGATCTTCCTTACCCTTCCCTGCCCAATAAATCTCATATCAGAAGCATTTTGATTCACAGTTGAAACAGGTCTGGGAGAACAGGGAGATCTTGTCAAAGCATTCAGCTCACTCACCCGGTGTGGTCAGAGGTATTGGCATGCCCAGGAGATTACACTATACAGATTACCTGTGTTGTCTTTGATGTTTCCTGTAGCAAATATCTCTTGCTGGTTTGCTTGTGGCGTGCATATTTCAAGCCTGAATATATTTGCGCTTAATGTGTATCAGTATCCCTGCCCAGGCATTTCCTGCTGTGTGCATTATGAGTGAAAACAAGAAAATACATTTCTTGAAGAAGACAAAAGAAAAGTATTATTTTCTTATTTCAGAACCTCCATTCAGTATAGGAGAGCTCCAATTCAAGAATAGCCTCTGTCTTACAGTTCAGTATTTATGTCATTCAGAGTTCTCTGAATGTGGTCTTGCTCACAAATAATTGAACTCTCACCAAAGGAAATAAGGATAAGGGTGGTATTATAAAACCCCATTGTGTTAAAACATCCTTTGCATTGTTGCTGGTAAAAATTGCTTTCCTCTGTGACTTGGGAATGAGGAATAACAATGCTGTTTTATAGTCTTCCTGTTTGAATAGATTTGGTCAGTTGCATGACTCACTGTGTTCCATGCCCAACTCTAAAATGAGAAATGTACCTCTGCCTCAGCTCTTTCCAAGAACTGTTGAAGGAAAGAGTTTAGTTTTAAAATGTCATTTAATCTCTTTTCACTGATTATTTGCCAACATGTGGTTTACATTATACTGTCCTGACATTATGCTTTGTGAAGAGAATTTGAAAAATAAATGTATCTTTGTTTCATAAGCCTAAAGGAAGTATTGAATATATTTGGGCTGTAGTCACCCTTTTGATATAAAACATTTACCATTATACAAATAAGAGTTGGCACTCTGCTTTTGCATTTACATAGGTAAGTACAAATGGTAATACATAAGTGTAATAATGAGTCAATCAATGTTATAATTTCAAAAACAGCATGTTATTCTGGTAACGTGTACCTCTTGCATCAATCTGTGTAGGTATTGCTGTGCTGGAGGGCCCAATGTATGCCGTAGGAGGCCACGATGGCTGGAGCTATCTCAACACAGTGGAACGCTGGGACCCGCAAGCCAGACAGTGGAACTACGTGGCCAGTATGTCAACACCACGGAGCACCATGGGAGTCACAGCACTCAATGGAAAGTAAGTTGCCTTGTCTATATTTTCATCACACCGACGATCCAAACATGGCCTAATGCCGAAATTACACGATTAGGCAAAGTATATTGTCCTTCTGCTACTATGTTTCGTTCCTGAGCTGAGGTCAGTGGCAACTGTAAAACCATGACAGACACTGAGGGGGCAGACAAGTACAGGCAATGTACAATAACAAAAGGAATGCCAGTATTTTGAAACAGCCCTGTCTTTAAATGTTGAAGTTGCATATTCCTATGTGAAAATTACCAGTACCAGTATTCTTGCATATTCTGGCATGTTTTAGCTTTACATTCAGGCTTGCTGCATGTTTTCTATTTTGCTTAAGATAAATGATCTCTTCTTATGTCACTTTGGCAAAAAAACAAAACAAATAAAAGTGTAAAAAAGATATTATGCCACTCCATAATATTCAATAACCTGCAAGTTAATTAGCATAAAGTACAGAAATAAATGAAAATGGAAAAATAAGAAAGAATGTAAAACACTACCGTATGCTTTGCTTTGGAAAATAGTCAGCACCCAGCAGTAATGTAATACGTAACGTGGAGCAGAGCGCACAATAATATTGGCATGGTTGTGTAACTTGCAGTGTGCTGGTCCAGGAAAAGCTGAAGAACTGTATTAGTGGTGAATTAGTTTGACAACATTATTTCTATGCAGAGTCAACATTTGTGGCCTGTGTGAGATAGACTACTATGTGTCAGTGCAGTATTCCAGCAGCTCAGAGCAGAGGCTGGCCTGATTAGTGTGATAATTTATACTTTGTAATCTAGACTCCATAAAAGCAAGACACTTTATGTATTTGTATGTATTAAATTCCTAACTGCACTATTTGAAAGTAAATTAAGCAAGAAATAGACCAGCTTAGCCTTATTTAAATATGTTTCTGTGCAGAAAAAGAGAAGAGGCTGCTGCTTGGCAACATCTAGAATTCAGTGTTAAAGTCGATGCTGAGTTATTTCTGCATCTAGGTCAAAAATAGACAACAAGGAAGCTGTTTCCCTAGCCTCTACTTTCTTGCTGTCGGGCCTTTGAGCTACAAGCACTTAAAACACTGATATGATATTTCTGGGAGGGAACACTCTCAAGGAAAGGGCCTTTGAAAGATGCTCTCCACTGCTCAATGCTGTATCTTATAAAATCTGTCACATTCTCACTGGCCTGTCACTATTTCAACAAACATCTGACAACTGACATGAGTTATTCCTGCAGCAGTACTGTATGTACACTGTGTAAAAAATTTGAGATTTTGAGCCCGTTTTGTTTATTTTCTCAGATTGTTTGCGGTAGGCGGTCGGGACGGCAGCTCATGTCTGAGGTCCATGGAATGCTTCGATCCGCACACCAACAAGTGGAGCATGTGTGCTCCCATGGCCAAGAGGCGTGGAGGAGTGGGTGTGGCGACATACAACAACTTCCTGTATGCTGTAGGCGGACACGACGCCCCCGCCTCAAACCACTGTTCTAGACTCTCCGACTGTGTCGAGAGGTCAGTAAACTCTTATTCTTTGGAGAAAAGACACAAACAAGAAAAAATGTAGTCGTGCAGTTTTGAATTCAATCCAAGGTGGGGCCTCATAAGAACAAAAGAGAGTTAAAATCCTCATAACCCCCACCCTGTTCCTTCATTTTGAGATGTGCCTGCACTATACTACATGATACTCAACAGATGAGATCATAGTTTCCACTGATTCTTTTATTTCATAGTGTCTGGCACCATCTGGTGGCCACAATATCCTCCTTTATCTGAGCATAATGTGATGTAGGTTATAATGACACCTTCAGTTTTAATCCACTGCTTACAAAAACACCTCTTTTTATATAATAAGCCTAATCCTTTACATTTCCCATTATTTGTGAATTAAAGTAGGGATTCTATGATTGATGCAATAATGTTAAAATGCGACTTGATGCCATTACTTTGAGAGTGACACAAGTTTTTACGAATAATCCTTTTAAGTTGGCACACAGCATTTATATATTGGTATATGTATTACCTTACTATATGCTGTTTTATGAACCAATTCTGCATTTTGCATTTTGCTTTTCGAGTTTCAATTTGGTTCTCTCTCTGTGCTAAAAAGTAGTTCCAATTAGTGACCATTCAGACATCTGTGATTAAAAAGGACAAACATAAGGATGTCTCTATTAGTGGGGATGGGGTGCTGTGGGGTGTTGGAGATTTAGGCTTATTGAATACATATATTTTTGCAAAAGTCTTTCCACCCTTCATCCCAGCGATGACAATGATACAGTACCATATTGCAAAAACAATAATTTGACCATATGTTGTAATTTCAGGTATGACCCAAAGACAGACACATGGACCACTGTGTCCTCCCTTAGTGTTCCCCGCGATGCAGTGGGTGTTTGCCTGCTGGGTGACAGGCTGTATGCTGTGGGTGGATATGATGGCCAGTCATATCTGAACACCGTCGAGTCCTACGATGCACAGAACAATGAGTGGACTGAGGTAATTACATAAACTAAAACTCGTTAATTATGAGTATTATTCCATCACATTACAAAATATGGTACACTTGATATATTCTTGGATATTAGTAAAAATATTATAATGCCAATTATATTTTAGGGAACTTTGGTTACATTTTTAAGGAACTGTTTGCTTTTGGCAGACCATGTCACACCCTTTGGGATCATTTATCCGCTGAAGTCACTGAATCATATCAAACATGTAGCTTGCTTTTATTTTTTTGCAACACGTTTTTCCAATCTTGCCACTGCAACCCTCTTATCTGCATGAAGTCAAATGGGATTTTTTTGAAGACAACCTCAGATGAGAAGCTGCATGTTAACCTCTCTGTCTCTCTGTAGGAGGTCCCTCTCAACATTGGCAGGGCAGGTGCCTGCGTGGTGGTGGTGAAATTGCCTTGAGCGTTTTGTCTCACGACAGCACGGGAAAGAAATGAGAAGAAGTAGCAAGAAGAGTGGACAAACAAAACAACAGATCAAGGACACATCCTTCGAGAGTCATGATTTTTTTTTTCTTCCTCCAGATTTTTCTGAGGAAAACACAGACAGAGCTTTGCCCATAAACCATTGTTTCTATCATTAGTGCACACATCGGCCCACTGGGGAGGACTCGCATTCAGAAACTGGAATGCGAGGCGCATTCTCCACATTCTCAACCGATCAAGAATTTTCCCAGACTTGGCTAAGCTGTAAGAAATCAGTGCCAAGCCTTTGTTGTACTGGTTTGTTATACTAGATTCATGAAAAGTTCTGTGTACGTCTGAAAGATATAGATTTACAAGTTTTGATCAAGTAAGCCTAACTGCAGGTTAGTTTACATTTATACAATAACATTTCCTATCAGTGCCATCACAAACAGTATATTTTTGGGTTTATATTTCCCTTTACAGCCACTCAAATAAAAATGTTATAATGCATAGATGTAACTATGTATCAGTGTCTTTCCTAAGTGAGTGGTTTGAACAGACTCTTAAACAAAAAGGACCACTGTGAACACTGGCTGAATTGCAGAAAAAAAAAGGAAATCAAACTTTTTCGCTGAATATTGTGTTTTTAGTTCTTTTTTATTGAGCCTGTAGCTACAGAACACCAAAGTTATTAGCTTGTCTTAGAAGTCTGGTTACGCATTTAATAAAAGTTTACAAAATTGTGAATACCGAAAATATATCATATTGATATTTCACATTGCTGTACAGATTTTTGTGAACTTTCTGAAACTACATTTGTGTGGATGAACCATGCCTAAACCAGTATACTCTGGTGACAACAGTTATTATTCTTTTGTCTTTATTTCTGGGCGTGCTAGCTGAGCGAATGTTTTATTTGATTTATATGATAATATATCGCAAGTTAACTGTCTGTTCTGTATATAATGCCTTCTGGGTCATGTAGATGATCTTCACTGACAAAATATAAGCATTGGATTAACCCAGATGAAATGGCAAATGGTGGCCAGGTGACACCAGCTACACCCAAACCAATTATCTAAGTTTGTGAGAGAATTTCAAGTACTGTTTTACATTTTTATGTGAAGCACTGGAAGACTTGATTTCCACAACACTGCACTGATCTGACTTTGATTACAAGTTTTAGATTTGTAGTTGGTTGTTCTGCTCTTAAAAGTAAAACATAGGTAAGTTGTTCACAATGAGAACAATTTGTAACTGTAATTATAACAAGTTTTGGGGGCCAAATGTTACTTTTTAAGTTTTTATCCTGATTTTGTACAGCATGCAAACCTATGAATAAATAAAATGACTTAAGTCTTCTCTGCATGTTCAAATCCATGTTTTGAACTCAATGTGGCCCCTCGGCAGGCACATTTTTCTTTTTCTTGTTGTTCTGCTTTAAGTAAACTAAACTGATTCTTTGACTAAACAGACTTGGATGCTACTTTGATGTCAGCATTAACCTCAGTTTTGTTCTCATCACAGCACCCACTTTTTTAATCAAGCAAGCATGTTTGTTGATGCGTTTTGTTCACTCCCATCAACAGACTGTGGACCAACTGCTATTGCTTGCCCTTGTTTTTTTCACTGTTTACCCACCAAATCATATTCAAATTCCCTCTTCCCCACCCTCCTATAGCTTGTTTGATTAGATTTGATGGTTTTTGCCTACAAAATACCGGCTTATGTGTGCACGTGTACAATTTTAATATAGAAACCTGCAGGTCATTTCAGATTACAGAAAATATTACACACACAACACATTAGAACAAATCCTCCTTTGCACAATCCATATCTCAGTTAATGCGAAAATTAATCTCCTCCAACTTTCTATTTCTGTTTATCTGCATCTCCTCCTGTCAGATCTTACAAAGAAAATCAATTAAAGACAATAGCTTTTTCCCTGAATTCAGCTCGTCAGAGTGTAAGATTACTGTCAACATGTAGAATATTTATCTTAATATATCTCTGTCCAATTAATTGGAGAGGCATAGTGTTATGGCTGTAGGAACATGAAACCATAATAATGAAAATAGCTTCATTCAGTTTGCCCCTGCATTGGACTGTTGCCAATGTTACAAGATCCTACTCGACTATATTCTGCTCTGTTATATTCTTCTGTTGGCTTTAGCTTAGTGTTTCCCAATCTCAAATTCCTCATCTGTTGCACAAAACTGCTTTGCCAATTCAGTCTAGTTGCTACCCATATAGTAGGTTAGCAACCACAGCTAAAAACACACAGGGATCTAAACATTGAGAGAGTCAGTACCTTGTTATGTGAATATTATGCAATACACTACCTACAAGTAAGTCATCAGGTTTCCAAATCTGATTCAAAGTAAACATGGACTTTAAATTTGAGTAGATATTATTTAACAGAGCTGGAAAACATGAAGATGAGAAAGGACACAGGCTTAATTTTAAGTCAGATTTCTAAAGTTACTGTCTCAACTCAAACTGCTTAATTTGACTCTGTGGTAACTCTGCTATAGAAGTCCTGTTCTTCTTCTTCTTCTTCTTCTTCTTCTTCTTCTTCTTCTTCTTCTTCTTCTTCTTCTTCTTCTTCTTCTTCTTCTTCTTCTTCTTCTTCTTCTTATTCTTCTTCTTCTTCTTCTTCTTCTTCTTCTTCTTCTTCTTCTTTTTCTTCTAATTATTATTTTTATTATTATTATTATTATTATTACAATCCCAACATGTAAGCCATTTAGGTATTTAACATAATCTAATTCACATGAAACAGTCTTCTTTCAAATAAATGTCTCATTAATTTCTCTTTAATTTAGAATTAATTTAATCTAACTCATATTGCACCCCATATTGCAGTCATATTGTAGTTTGAGCCACCAACAATGTCTTACTGAAATAATAAGTGCACTAATTAAAATCCACAAATACACAGCAAACATTTCAAATTTACACCATAAAAGTTATCCATAAAATAATAAAGAGCTATGATAGACAGAATAATTAAGAAGTTATATTCCAGGTCATTACAGCATAGTAATGACCTTACATGGAGCATTTGCTTTTTTAAAGATTTCCACACTGAATAAATTTGTTTCATGTTTCTAGTGCTGAACGAATTAGAATAAAACCCACTGAGCCTTATTGATTTCCCTTTTGAAACCAAGAAACATTATAAAGGAGGAGATGGAGGAAAGAGAAAAACAGACAAATTACAGAATTCGTTTTAGGCTTTAAGACAAATGAGTAATGGATTTTGTTCATTCAATGTAGAATTTAATAAAAAGGAAGTAGACACAGGATGTTGTTTTGAGTGCAAAAAGGCCCTACAGGAATGTACATTGTTAAAGTCTAATTCAGGCACTTTAATGACAGAATGAAGTCAAATTATTCTAAATATGTATCCATCCATTTTGATTTTGTTAGTGAGCAGTCAGCCATGCTAATTTTAGCAGTTGGTTTTAGTATATTTCCACCACCATCACACACATTCACTCTGCTCTTTCATGGTGATGTAATCATATCATAAATTATCCAGAGAGGGTGCTGTTGCACTGCAGAGAATGTACCAAACCACACTTACCACTGAAAACGGCAAATCAAAGATCTCCAATACCATTACTGTTCATAATAAATGTCAACTAGCATTAAGAATGCCCAGGACAAATACTTGAGCTAATAACCCTGCATAATTATAAAGATGTGATGATGAAATGTTGGGAAATTGGATGTTAAGGCGTCTCCTACTCTTACTTACAAATGAGCATCTTGCTGAGCTTTAAGAAGCCTACGAGCAAGATGAGTTCTGACTCGAGAGATGATTTGTCAGGTTTTAAAGGGATTCCTGTATCACAAAAGTTTGAACAATCTTTCATAATTGTGTGACAAATGTAGACAGACTGTTCTATTTTTGAGCTCTGCCCCTAGCCTTTTTTTGTTATTTTTTTTAGGAGTGAGGGAGCAGCTCTCCTTCGTATTTTATTCTTTTTTTTGTGACAGTGAACAGAGATGGAAAGTGATGAGAGAAATATGCAACAGCACAGCATAAGTTACACACATTGTACTATATTGATTTGCGGTGAAGGCATATAGTATGTATACTACGTTGCTTTTTTATATAATTTTTTGATTACAGAAACATGAAAGCTTTCATAAATTACAAATAATTGCAACACAAAGATTACATGTTACAGTCTCAGAGTTTTGATTTGACCAAACTTTTTTTTTTTGTCAGATAAATGATAACGCTGCATAATTGTCTGCTGTCAGAAAACAGTCTCAGAACTTCAGTGCAGAGCTGTTGGCCAAATACTCACTGAAGAATGCCTGAAAAAAATGAGTTATTTGTCAAAACACAGTGTTCTAAGAAAGACTGAGAATAATAACAAATAAAAAAAGCATACGCGGGATCATCCTCACCACAGGGACAAAAGACAAGATGGATCCCTCTACAAGTGCCACAACAAACTGTCAACTTAGAATAAGATTGTCTTGTCAAGCCTGCTTAAATAAGCCTGTTAACATGGCACTTTTGACATCTTGCAATGGAGTTCCATGTCAGGCAAAATGTTGTGTCTTCTCTTCCCAGGTGATGGCAATTGATTTTACACTGCAATATATATATATATATATATATATATAGAGAGAGAGAGAGAGAGAGAGAGAGAGAGAGAGAGAGAGAGAGAGAGAGAGAGAGAGAGAGAGAGAGAGAGAGAGAGAGAGAGAGCCTATGTATTCTTTTTATTTTATTTTATTTTATTTTATTTATTTTTTGTCAAGCAGCTGAATTCAGAGAGATTTAACATATCACACAGGCAGTGGGACAATATGTAACTGCAGAGCGTGTATTCCTGTTCAGCTAGAAATCTAGGTGAACTTACCTGCTTACCTGAGGAACTACAATGCAAACTATAGCCTTTAAGTGACACCAGCAGTGATGAAGTAGTTAGCTGAGCTTTCATAAGTCCACCATGGATACAAATAATGACAGTTGCTTTTCTCGTCTGATCAAAGGCAGCAGACAAGTGCTGTAGAATGTTTCTCCCTCCATCCTCCCCCCAAACCCTGTCTCTGTCTAATGATAGTTGAATACATTGTCATCTCATTATCTTTGAAGAGGGGAAAGATCCCTCCCGTATGAGTGGGCACTGTGTCTCTTGCCATCAGACGGGCCCTGAGATTGGTGAAGCGCATTCTCGTCTCATTATGTTGAGTGAGAGATATCAGACACATCCCATCTGCCTAACGCCTTCCACACACATACTGCCATGCTTCAGCCATACAGGCTTCCACAGAAATACTGAATCCATAGTTCTAAAACTCAGCTAGAGTCGTGTAAGAAGCAGGTTGGGACACTGCTATTAGCTAAATTACTGCATGGTTACATATCAGCCAATAAGAGATAATAACTTTGGATCGGATGAGTACAAGCAGGGCTGATTATCAACAAAGAGCCCTTGACATGCCTCTACTCTGCTTTTCATATCATCATTAATGTTGCAGCCTATGATGCAGTTTGTTGCTTTATTGTTAGCTAGAATGCAAAACTCATCTACCCCCAGAGCAACTGGCTGCGAGGCTTTTTCTGGTTTCTTCTGACAAATGAACAGAGAACAAAATTTCACTTTTGCAGTCCCTCCCTATTTTCCAATTTGCAAACAATCTCCAGGGTAAAGAAACAGCACAGAGAGGGAAAAAAACACCTCTGAACATATTACAGAATCACACAATCTGATGCAATGACACCACAAACTACAGCCTCAAAAATAAACACAAACATACAGTGCATCATACTTCTTAATTAACTTTTTCAATTTTCATATTTAATTTTCATTATTAGACAATTTTGGTGCTTGTGTGACTATTTTAATGTGAATGAAGAGTGCCCAAAGCCATAAGCCAACAATAACTTCTGACATAAATGCCAAATTGGTCCTAGTTTCTCTTGACTGGCTCTAAAAGATGTCATGGGCCGCTTGCCAAAGCATCTTATCGTGGACACAGTACAGTGAAACCACTACACTGATATACATGATGGATGTCAGATCAAAATGAATCCAGCCATGTTTTTACCAGCTTTGAATTCATGCATGGGAAAGCCTGTCAGGGGCGAGAGATGATGTGGACACTGGCTCTCACTGTTTGTCAAGATTTTACATCCCTCCCCCTCACTACTCGTTTGAAGCTAGTCATCTGCTGTCTAGCAGCTTGCTGCCAATACGCCTGAGAATCTAGATTCAACATTTGTGGACTTCTCACAGGAATGAATGCAATTAGACTGTTTTGTGGGTGTAAAACATCCCTTTGCATACACCATGCAATCTTTCATTTTAATGGGCATCAACTTTCCTAGGAAACATGCTTTAATATGGTAACTACTTTTGTCTATTTCTTATTTTGTGTGTCTATTTCAGACAGTAAACCAGTGACCCATCAATGGCACATTTTTTTCACAGCAATTTTGCTTCTTTGGAAGGCTGGGCAGAATAAAGAAATACAGAGCTAAAAGCACACTTTTAAAAGTTGAGCATCAAATGATGTTTTGACATCAAATGGAATAATGAGGAAACATCAAAACCTGAAAAAGATCTACACAAACAGCCAAATTCTTCAAATGAGATGTCTTGTTTGTTTTCTGACTGATACAGCTGTGACAACAAAGTTGCTCTTGTCCTACTCACTTTCTAAGCCTTTACAGTATTCAGAGAACATCATGTCCGCTTCAATAATACATTCTAGCTCTTTGAAGGACAGACAATATATATTGTACTGCCTCTTTTTCAGATAAATCGTTGCAATAGGAGGAAAAAAAACATCTAGAGTTGCTTGTGTGCTACTATTGTGTCGGCTACAGCTCTTACCCCATATGATCTTTCTCTTGGCACATTACTGCTGCTCCTGCAAGGCCTGCTTACGAATTGCCTCCAGAACTAAATCACTTCCTTTGTCAGACATGACTGCTTTTCTTTCCCAGACCCATTGCTTACTGCTGTTGTTAGTGAAGATGAACAGCCCACGACAATTAAAGGTGTGGACCATTACTTCTGCTGTAAGGAAGGTTAGGCCTCACGCTTTACAGCCTGAGGGAGAACACTGCCGTATCTACATCTGTCATCCAGAGCCATAATGGAGGGCCTTGGAATGGATAAAGAGCCAACAAATGTCCGCTGCTCTGAAAGCATTGGGTCAAGTTTATACAGCCTTGTCAGAGTTCTGAGGGATGTAGAGAAAGAATGTGTGATCAAACTGATTTGAGTGCGTTAACTTGCGGAGTGCAGAGGATGGAGATGCAGGGAAGCAGCTAACTTCTACCAAAAGAGGAGAAATATGTGACTAACAGTATCTTCAAAGTTATCTTAACTAATGCTAGACGTCATCAGTATACCTCTAAACTGTAGAGTGATTACTTGTTAAACCAGAGGATGTTCTTTAAAGGCACCTTTAACGATGCTGGACTGAGTTATATATATATATATATATATATATATATATATATATATATATATATATATGAGTAATATATTGATTACAGTTTTCAGTTAACTTGCCCAGGGATGGTTGTAACTAGTTTTGTTTTTATATACCAGTTGCCGCATTGCTTCACTTTCTTGTGTTCTCTATTTGCACCACATCTCTTAATGCCGTATGTGTGTTGTCAGACTGGTGAATGTGTCTCTTGTTATTTTTTCAGTTGCAGAGCACTGAAATCTCTAAAAAAGAATACATATATAAGTAAATAAAAGAATAAAAAGAATACAAGAAAAATAGGAACATGCAAATTGTTTATTTATAGTATACAACACACTATATCTAAATTGTATTATTCAAACTAAAATGAGACAACTACCTTATAACACTGCTTTATTGGTTTATTCCATGTATTGCTTTCTACTTGTTTATTCTGTTTGTGTGCAGATCTAATTTCTTGTTGAAAGTGTATATGGTTGCTTTAAGGCAAATAAAACATAAGAGAAAACAATCATTTTTGTCGATACCTTGACATTGCTTTACCCTTATAATATCAACAGGAGATTTCTGAATAACATACAAATCAAATCAGTATATATTAACTTCAAATTGTTAAATGAATATGGTCTTCTAACAGACTGATAGCAAATATTATTTTAACTAATATCAGAGAAACATGCAAAGCCCTCTACAAGAAAGCAAGTATCACCTTGTGTGTATATGGTGACATAGGTGTTTGACTCACTGACAAACTGACATGTTGATTGTTTTGCTGCTAATGAACATCTTGTGCCAAACAATCTTTGAGACAGTAAAGTTAGTTGTGAAAGACTGCATTAACTTTACTACATCATCTTTGCTGCAAGCCTGTTTTGTTTTTTGTACAGCACGTTCGAGAGACTCTTTGTGATGAAGACTGATGTGATGACTGCTGTTGCTATTTTTTTGTGGTTATGCTCTTCTCCCTCTATAGCAAAAGAAAACATCTATCAAAGTAAAAATTCTTCCTTCTTGTGCCCTGAAGTTTTTAGTTTTTAGGGTAACAAAAGGGAATTCCTTCGAGAGAAGAACAACCAACTTTTCAAGACAATTGATTAGGATATCATGGTCAGTTGTATCAAACACTGTGCTTAGATCTACTAGGATAAGAATTAAGACCTTATTGTCAACAGAGTTTAGAATGAGGAGGATTATTTTAGTAAGAGTAACTTCAGTGCTGTGGTTTGTTCCAAAGCCTGACTGAAATTCCCCCAGGATATTGTTTTAGAAAAGGAGTTTATTTGCACTGAAGCAATCGTTTCAAGTATCTTACTAATGAAAGGAAGGCTGGGTATCGGCCTATAGCTGCATTATTGTCTAGGCTGGGTGTCTTTGGTTGGGGTTTTATAACAACTCGTTTGAAGGCATCTAGGAAGATGCCTGATTGATGATAAAAAGATACTAGAGATGATACAATACTCTTTAGAACATGTCTTGAAACACCCACTTAAAAATGCTGTAGGTACAGTGTTACTACATGAGGTGGAGGAGTCGCATTCAATGACAGTCTTGCAAAGCTCAGTTAATGTAATACAAGTGAATTTTTCCCATTGTTACATTACATGTTTTTACAGAATTTGTGGAGATCATCTGTATTTATATCTGCACATCAACATCAACTTAAAGGTAAAGGTTTGGTCAAATCAACTTACATCTTACATATGTGTCACATATTGACATACAGTACATACACAGGGATGAAATGAGATTGATGTGAATGTAATAGAAAATTCTAAAGTTCTAAAGAGAAGTGCAATGGAGTGATATTGCAAAACTGAAGATTTCTAATACAGCGCTCCAGCTGTAGGCGATGGTCTATAACTACCTACAGATGGGATCTGAACACAGACACACCAGGGTGATTTAATCAATTTTTAGAACATTTTGTTTCTTGCTTAACCCCGGGCAATCACCATCACACAGGCAAAACCCACACAGCAGCCATATTGCCAGGAGGATTGCCCAGGGTGGACAAAAGCTGAACCTTTCTTATCCTCCTATAGCCTCGCGTCTGAATCTGAGAGCATATGCATGCAGATAACAACTTCAAAAGATTAATTCTCTTCTTACTACACATTTTTTTGCAGGAAAATCTCTTGTACCCAAAGTAACCTGAATCTTGTGTTACATAGCCTTTAGCTTGGTAAAGAGCTTTCCCTTCAAATTCATCCTGAGGCTCATGCCTGATACCCCTGTTTGACGTGCAGAGGTGTTGAATTATTTAGGGTGAATCTGTATTTTGTTATAGAATGGAGTTGGAAGCAAGAATACTGAAACGTATCAAGTTACTGGGTTTTAAGGCTGCTTTGGGTGAATTAAGTACAAGATATTGACCTTGTAAATTCTGAGTTTTTACACCTGATCATTACATGACTTAATGTTTCCCTTGCTGCCCCTAAGAACATCACATTTTAAGAAGTGTTCTCAAGACAAAATTCTCAGGGGAGTCGTGTGTGTGAGCCGGCTTTTAATGACTAATCTTTATAGTCAACATGTGACAAATGATCAGTAAAATGGTACAGTAGGCCTGAGCTAATAGGTCAGTGCTAAGTGCTAAGTGAAACAAAAACATGAATATAGTGCCAAAACAAACAGTGAGTGACACCGTTTTATTATGTTCAAGCTGGCCATTCTCTTCTCTTGCGCTGTGCTGCATGTCTTATGTCCTTCACAGCACAGGAAACCATGCATAAAGACCAGGCTTCCCAGCATGCCTCAGGCTTTCCAACATACTTGCCAGCAGGATGCAACACTGCGAAAGGTGCTGCCTCTTTAAGTCTCCTGTGTGGCATGTTAAGCAATGGTAATCTGCCGCAGTGCAGACAATAAATTCCACTGCATAACTAAGCGTCACCATGGCATCGTACCTGGATGGAATATCATATGGGCAGATGGAGGGATAGATGGATGGAGGCCATGCCCCTTGCAGAATAAATATGTTTTACTAATGTTGACACAAAGGGGCAAAATCTGACAACTACTCGCAGTGGCATCTCTTGTCCATGTGCTGTATTAGAGGAGAAAAAATAGGACTGTGCATTAATTATTTCCCCTAGCTTAGTGGCGGTTTGGTCAGCATGTGATTCATCTGTTCAGTACAACAATAGAGCTCAATGCTATGACAAATCTGAAGGCCTGGGCTGTCTTCCCAGTTCCCAAAAGCTTAATAGTGTGCCATGTGGAATGATGTAATGCTAAAACACTGCAAAACTTGAGTGCTCACCAGCTTTTGCGAGGGCAGGGGAAAGAGAGAGAGACAGAGCGAAGAGAGGGAACGAGAGAGAGAGAGAGACAGAGGGAGACTCAAAGGGCCTGATTACTGCATATCATCTAGCATACAACTTGTACCACAGAAATCTCCAGTGAGATCCCTGTACTGCTTGAGTATGATAACAGAAATGAAAAGCTAGTTTGTGTTGAGGCTTTCTTTTCGCAGCCGCCTCGCAGTGTTGAAGAAAGTGATCTTTCGAATATTCACTGCATGACTTAGACAGCAACTCTGCAGTTATTTGACAAACTGAAAGCCATTTCAGGCTGTCACGAGCAAATGTATTTGGAACACCCTGTAGCAAGGACCTATAATCCCCAACAAAGAAATGTTATTATTCACAACAGTGAGAACAGAGACACACAAAAGCTGCCCTGCACTAAGTGTGGGTTTTGCTACAGGTTTTGCTAATTTTTTCCTCCAATTTTGTTTCATGAAAGATATTAGTGCAGCTTTTTATTCTTGTCTCTTCTTTCAAGTACAGAAGATTAAAGGGAGGTACTCTATAGCAAGTACAGTAACACTTGATAAAACAGCTCTTTACATACTGTAGATATTACCAGTCAATGCATTTTTTATGAGCCAGCATGCTTTCAAATGTAATGACAAATGCTAAATCAGATGCGATGAAATTATTAATGACATTACTACCCAATTGTTCTAATCCATTCACATGATCTCTTTTGTAAATGTGTTTGCCTCATTATGCAGTACTGGTTATTCAAGTTATGTAGAAGTAAATAATATAATGTTTCCTAAAATCAGCTTCTTTTTTCTGCAGACAGTAAATTTGGGATATTATATCATAATGAGTGATTAATGATAAAAAGTGCCATTGCTTCAAACTTCAGCAATTTACGTTACACTGTGTTGAAAGTGAGGCAAAACATGCTCATCAGGTTAAGGACATTTCACTGTTATTACAAACACATTATGTTCCAAGTCATTCATGCAAACCTTTTTAAATTACTTGAAATAACAATCTGATATGATTATTATTATTATTATTTTTTCTCTAACTGCAGTCTGTATTTCAGTTTCACACTGTTCAAAACATGCACAAGAAATACATACAGTATCAGAACTCAATCAGACACTTCCAGAGAATAATTGTTTTAAGCCTCAGTTTTTATTATGTTACCAAATTACATTATGTCATTAGGCAACATAATTGCAATTTGAATAAAAAAAAAAAAAAGATTTAGAGGAAAAATATTAGATCCAAGGTGTAATGAGGTCTGATGCTTAAAAGGTCTCACGAGGGTACTTTCTTCATGGTAAGTCTTTATTATTGCATGTCACAGAAATCAATCACAGTTTTATAGAGAATCTTGATCCCTTATGGGGATTTCAGCAAGAAACACTTTGCATTTTACAAGTCTGATGGATTTAGACAGCAATGAGAATCATTCACTGGTGACATGTCCATGGTGTTTTGAAGCCAAATACATGTTCAGACAAGCCTTCTCCTCCTGATAAGAATCATTCATTTGGTGGAAAACAACTCCAAAAAAATTCCAATATCCACTACAACTCTATCCAACAATACCTAACTGATATACTTTACTGTGGCTATTGGTGGCTATATGACAAACTTGGTATCCAACATTCATTGTCAATTTTCTATTTCAATTCAGATCCCAGACCAATTTGTTGCAGCCCGTGGAAACATGCTCTTTACTATGCATGGCGTTCTAATACCCTTGGCCCTTTTGGACAAAAGGAAAAGCAGAGAGCCAGGGGCATCTCATTTCATGCTCTGCCTCCTCAACCCCAGATGTTCACCTCGAAAACATCTCCACTGATACAGGTAGGAGTTTAATGGCCGGCAAATTGCCCCAAGCTCAGGTAAATGAAATGCAACCTCTGTATAATTTTAATTGAGAACTCTGGATGGAAATCAAATGATAATGCGCTCCATGCATGGAAAGTTTTCAAGTAACAGTGAAATTTGTGTCTGGTGTGTAAGTGCAGCTTGGGCTAAGGTAAATGGCTTTTTTCTTGTGAGCTTCTCTTCATTTTAATTGTGGATTGCACGGTGTAATAAACGGGTTGGTCATCACTTAGCATCTGGTAAATGAAGCGGAGGATGTACACACCTCTGAATGCACAATGGTGCTCCATATTTACAATTCAATCCGACAGGGTGCCTATTAGAAGGCATAAAGCTGCTCAACTGTTAGAGAAGATACCCTCAATAACCCCAAACCTCCCCCTCCTTACCCCCTCCCCTTCTACACAGACACACATACTCAGTTCCTCTGCTTAACATTGTTCAGTTGATATGTGTTCATTTATTTTACATGTTTAATCTGCAGGTATTTGCTGTGCTTCATTAAGAGCAACACAGAGCAGTGTCCTCATATGTCATCTGTCATTCTTGTTTTTGGGTGTGGAACAAACACATACTGTAGGGTTGTAGTTCATGGTAGCCCAAACTGCTGATAATTGTGAATGAAAGCAGAAAGCATGGGCTTGAGTATACTAAAAGTGTTGCCCCACAGTGTTGTTATCACAACTCCAAAAAAAAGGTGTACAAAATCCATATTAGTAAGTTAACATTAGTTACTGTTATAAACTCAGTCAATCAGCCAGTGAGATCTTTATTGTGGTCTGTTATGTATTGTCAACTCCTCTTAAGTTCTTATTTGATTTAAACATTTTGCATTATATTGTAATGAAAAACAAATTAGGAGAGGGAGGAAGCTTTAGAGCGATAAACATCCCTGTCAACAATTAATACCACCAAAGAGTG
This sequence comes from Scomber scombrus, assembly GCF_963691925.1. Classification (NCBI taxonomy): domain Eukaryota; kingdom Metazoa; phylum Chordata; class Actinopteri; order Scombriformes; family Scombridae; genus Scomber; species Scomber scombrus. Next base: position 15,520,370 of record NC_084978.1, read on the forward strand.
TCACATAGCCTATTGGTACTAATTACTTGCATTGGATAAATATTTGAAAAATTGAAGTGTTACTTGAACCTGCATTTTTTTGACCACACTAGGCTGGTGTAACACGCTGTAAACCACAGGTGTTAAGAAAGCTGAATAAAGAGCTGGTCCTGTTGCAACCCAAATAGCTTTCTCCACATAAACCACTATCATAAAAGAGACATCTGTAAAACTTTGGACAGGGCATTTCCAACTTCAATGTAAAAGATTAGGTTACTCTTTGTATTATGAACTTTTAATCCATGAAGGTTGTATATTTCTTAAACTTTCGCAGAGCCTTGAAAGGTGACTTTTATGTGTGTGAAGTCACCCCAGTGTAAAGTTTATAGGACGAGTGGGACAAACATTAATGTGCTGTGGGCCGCATGACACTGAAGCAAAATCAGAAGCGAGAAAACTTGTTTTGGTTTTTGTGCTTGTTAAACAATTTACATTCAGGCACCACTTTGGTTGTAAACTAGAATGACATGTTACTACTTTATACAGTAGATATGGCAAGTGTGTTAGCATACAATATGAAAACAGTGTGAGTGAATCAAAATCAGTAAAGTTTGGCAGTAAAATAAAAAGAATGAGCTAAAATATGTTATAGAAACATCCGTAGAGCCGAGGAGAACTGCAGAATCTGTTGATAATTATTCGTGGATATTATACAATATACAAAGTCATTTGATAAATTTCAAATAGAATGATAATATAATTATCATTACCAGCTGTTGTTCATGAGAAGCATTATCTTAATCTAAAGTGTAGATTTATACCATGTTTGGTGACTGAAAGCAGGTCCGTTAACAGGCGTCAGTGATGCAGAGACATTGTAGGTGCTCTGCAGTGTTATTGCGCCATTGCGACAAATATGGTATTTGAGCCAAAACTTGAGGGACAATGACATGATGTTGAAATACATAATATTAAAATGTTTGAAATACTACCGAGAACCACACTTGTGAATCGTTTACCAAAAAACAATTTATATACAGCAAATGATATGTCTTCTTGACTGTGTCATTTGACATGTGGTGCAGAAGTGCAAACTAACTGAAGTGCTGGAATCATCTCCAGACACTACTGCTTATTTGTCACCTGTCTCATCTCTCCCAGCTGTTCACAAGGGTCCTAATGATGTGCTCTTTCTCTCCTTCTCTCTCTAGTCTTCTTCAGGAAGAGGATGGGATTCGTGCTCTGCCTGAAGTTGACTCTCAAGTATGTTGCACATGTACACAGGCACACACATACACACACATGGATACATACACCTAGGGCATGGATGGACCATATTCGAAAGCCTTCTGACAGCAGCAGGTGATGGCGCCAAGGCCAGCTGCTCCTGCCCCACCTCTGCTCAGCTGTCCGAGCCCAGAGCAGCCTTTGAACAGCCTATTACCCCAACACAGCACCAAGGGAAAGCAATCAGCTCCAGAGGTACACCGCTCTCACACCAGATGGTGTGGGAGATGAATCGAGCCATTATATTAGTGCTGGATAATTCCTCAGATGAAGCTAATTAAAAAGAAAAATAAGTGCTATCCTCCCTCTTCTTACCTCCTTTGCAATCTGAATGGAAACTCCACTGACACCCTTAAACTTCATGGAAAAATATAGAAATAGTCTTTTCTTGAGATTCCTCAGATTAACTTTCCCCACACATCAACAAATAAAAAGTTTCTTTATAAAATGAGATAGCTCTGTCTGAAACAAACTGACACCTGATATGATTACATCTGATAACCAAAAATGACTGACTGCAGTTTTCTTCAGACAAAGAACATCGCTGAAAAAGAAAATACGCTTTGCAGACAAGCACCTGTGTGTTTTAATTACAATTAAAAAGATCATAATCTGATGAGATCATTGGCTCATTATCATTTTTATCCCAATATGTTTATAATACTTTGGGAATTAACACTTCAGCTGCAGAAGCAGTTAGAGTATGTAGATATGCTTATTTGAAGATTTTAGGCGCCATAACATTAGGAAATATAACATTTTTTGAAAAAGAATAAAAACTTTCTAAAGATTTTAAAAATAACCACGTTTGGCCACACTTAATGTTACAAGCAGTCATTAAAGCAACATAGAGGCACAGCATCTTCCTTATTTGAGGAATTCAAGATGGAAGTGTACATGGGCAGCTGTGTGAAATTAACTTTGTCCCTGCTGTTGTTTGTTGTCACACCTTGAAAAATACAGCCAAAAAAGTATGTCAAAGAGCTCTGTAAATATGATACCTGCATTGGCTTAAGCTCAAACAGACAGAGACGGGCGACACCAGAATGTGAATCTCACTTAGCTTTAAAGGATTTAGGTAAACTCTGAAACAGTGCTTATTGCTCTCTTATCCACTTTTGTGTTAATGAAAAGCATGTCCTGAATCTGTCAAGGGAGATTAGGTGAATATCATTCCTATTGTCCTTTTGCCAATGTAGATTCACTGTATCCACAGGGATTATAGTCCAACCCATCCCAACGTGTATTACCTCTCTCCACCAAGGAAATTTGAGCTGATGATAAGGACCAGAAATCATGTGACACAGGAAACTCAGACTACATGAAATGTCATCATAGGTGGATGCTATTCTGACTACACCGATCCAATACAGTGTCCTTAAATCAAGGTAATGAATTTAGGATGGAAAACAAGACTTATTAACTACCATGCCTGTTTTTTATTATTTCCAGTCACATTAATCTCCAAAACAGTTTTTTTAAATGAAAGATTAAAGATTATAATATTGATTGTTTTAATTTAACCAGACCTTAACCACATCAGTGTCACACCATAAAACATCATTGTTTTTAACTGTGATTTGTAACAGTTTTATAACACACTAATAGAGGTGGCATAGTAGAAAACACTCCTAGTCATCGTGGAGAGAATGGTACAATTGAAGTATTTGTTTAATTATTAGGATGTATTGCTTTACAAGCAATGAAGTCAATGCTTTAGTCAACTGGTTACAGATTGTGTATTCCTCATCTGTATATTATCATTTTATAAAGATTACCATAAAGTATTGGTTTCCTACCTCTCATGGTGGCAGACATTTGTTTTATGCTCAATGCTCAATGTGTGCTCAGCTGGCTTGTGTTCATCTTAGGTGCAAAAAAAGTTTTCACTGGCAGCTCCAAAAATAAGCTCTTAGGCTCTTCTGGAAGTTTTTTTTTCTAGCTCTCAGTGGCCCAACACCACAGAACAGACTTTCTGCGTTGATGATTCCTTTATATGCCACCAAAAATCAATATCAAGGTAAAGTTATTCGTATTCAGAACTGCGCTGTGCTGGAGCTTAACTCTCAAATTGGGCACAACATCAGAAATATTTAAATCACTTATCTCAAGCTCCTGCCCCATGGCTTTTGAAATCAAGGGCAAAAAGCTCTTGGCCTTAATTCTAAGAAAACGGTCAGGTTCACCTGCCAATGCCTGAAGATACCTTGAGGGCTTTATCATGAAAAATTGCCACAACTGAATTATATTTTTAAATTAGCTAGTTAAATTAACACTTTGCATTTACATAGAATATCTCTAGATGAAGTCATATCTACCCCAGGCATTTGATACATTTGCAGTTTAATGATTTGCTGTTTTTTTTTCTTTTTCACTGATAAAAAGTTTGATCAATAAACAGTCATACTCAATAATGTCACAGTCAATGATGTCATACCATTTTCAATCAACTAACTGCAAAGAAAAACTTTATTTTTAAATTCCAGATTATAGCACACTGAAAGATTTAAAATAAGATTAACGCAATTGAACATTTTATTTCCAGAGTAGTTCATTTACAGCAGTAGTAAATTATGTCACATATCAGTTCAGAAAGTCGTACTGCTTTGTTGAACACTGCTGCAGCCAATGCAATGAGAGCAATGTTCTCCGCACATGTTCAGCATTTTAAAAAACTCTGCAAAAAAGCCAGCTGAAGTTGTCAGCTCTAAAATAGAAGAAAGTTGAACACAGACACAGAGAAAATGCAAAGCAGCCAATTATGTAGTCTGTGTACGTTGGTGTTAGTCGAAAATACATCACATGCATGCCAGTTGCTGTCTGTGAACTGTTACACAAAATCTTTATTTGAAGGCACATGTGCAATGGTCAGCAATGGAAAGGAAAGAACAGAAGAAATAACCTCCAGCCAATTATTATTAAAATGCTACCCTGTAGCTTAAACCCCCAATTTATTACTGTTCACTGTTCATTTCTCATTGAACTAAAATGAACAATGTTAAACTAAATCAAGCCCTCTGCTCTATCACTTTTTTGCTACTGACAGACGTGCTATGTGTTTTTTACAGATCCATCACCGGGACAAAAGTGTGAACACACACAACACAGAGCTGAGGGAATTTAACAAGTGTATATACAATCATAACGTGTGGATGTTTACAAGTTCCCATCTACAGAATGCAATTTTTATAAGCCAGTAATGAAGTCAAGAGAAAGAAGATTCATTTTAAACATGAATAGTCTGTTTTGAATGTGTTTAATAATTTCCACAGTGTTTCGCATTATAACGCTGATATTATCGAGCACTCGAGAATCACCTGCCTATGCTTGTCTGGAGAAATTTGGTACTTTAAACTTACAGTAGCTCACAGATTTGAAGAGGACCGAAAGCCCAAATGAGATTGTCAGAGCTACAGGTTACAGTCTATCCCCGAAGCCAAGATGCGCTTAAAAATTCATAGAGTATCGATCCCTACTCTTGAGCAAAGTAAAATGCCACATATAAAGGCAATATTGATATATACAGTACCTGAAGTATAATGTTTAAGATATAGGTTCAGTGGACCACATATTGTAGGTCCAAGAGGAGGTCTGATCCGATCTTAGTGATGTACTACTCCTAACTCCTCTAACCTTGGAAAAATTGTAGGGCAAGACTGTTTTTTGTTTACACAGGAAAAGAACAAGGAGTAAGTTGAGGGGTTAGGCCTGTGTGTGTATGTGTGTATGTGTGTGTGTGTGTGTGTGCGTGTGTGTGTGTGTGTGTGTGTGTGTGTGTGTGTGTGTGTGAGAGTGTGTGAACGTGTTTTGCTTGCACAACAGCAAAAGAACAGATTCAGAGGTACTGAAATGGATGTATAGATTTAAAAAAACAAAGTTTTTTTTGAATAGGCAGTGATCAACTCTTTACAGATTTACAAGCCATGTCAGTCAGATTTTTTGAGGTGTTAAAAAAGTCAATCAAACTGGTTATTCAGTTTTCTCTGTACAACTGTAATTTAAGGCTAGCGCTCAGCCCCGTTTAGCAACTAATCATGCAAATGGCACCAAGAGTGCCACTTTTGTATCTCTCATAGGTGACACGCTGTGCCCACACAAAATAGACATTTACCCACATAAGCACGCACACATCCACACAAAACCAGCTCAAGGATACACTCAAAAACATGTACTGTAGACAAACATCACAAAATTTCCATACAGTTATCGGTAACAGCAATTCCATCATGCTGAAGCTGTTCGACTATATGAGTGATATACAATCAGTGGCAAAAGTAATCCATAAAATAGCCATGCACTTGTACAAGGTATAATTTCCTTTTCAAGATGTGATTGCATGCAGTTGCTGAGTGAAGTGAATTGGAATACTGTTTATATTTCTTTTCTTGATTGATTTTCTTATCACCAGCTGGATACTGCATGATTTGGAATGTTTTTTCTTGCATCTTACCACACATGATGCCCAGTTATAGACCTTTTATCTATCTGGTATTCAAGGCAGTATTTGTTTGTTTCACAGACTCAAAACTGATCACCATTTAATGACCAAGTAATTCCATGTCCAAAACCTCCACACCTCGCCTTTGGAAAGACACTAATTTAAACTATGAGCACCCTTATAACTGTAAATAGTATATGCAAAATAGCTATGAATATAGTGTAAATGCAACCTTGAAATGCTAATATTTTGCATGTCTCAAGAGTTTCCCTGACAGATACTCATAAGAATAGTTTGATGTTTATGTAAATCATATCTTGCTGACAGATGTAATGCTGTCTTTGGAAGTGCAAACAAAGAAAAACGGGGAAGGGGAAAGTAAGCACTGAAGAGCATGTCTATTGTTTCGACAGCTTGTGTCCCCAGCATCTGGCATCAAGCAGGAACAGCATGTCAAGATTAATGAAATGATACTTTTATTGATCTGCACCAAGCAGTATATAAATATATGCTTCCTTAGAAAACTGCAGACACTCATATTGTACCCAACAGTGAGAGCAAACTCAGTTTGTCAAGTTTCTGAAGTTTTAAGGCTGAAAACTCAAAAGGATTCTGCCTAACTGTACCACAATTTAAAAACAAATGTTCAGTGCACGGTTTAGGGAATAGATAATCTTAATGTCTTCCTCGCTATATTCCGGGGCTTTAAATTCCAATCAATGAAGTGAAATTAAAGACCATGTGAATGACTTTGAGCGCGAGTCGACTGAGCGGACTTGTTAGTGGGAGCAGGGGCACGGTGACAAGAGCGTGGCAGAGACTGCTCCCTCACTCTCCTCTCCCCATTTAATTTTCCAATCCACTTCCTCCACATAGTTAGGAGAAGTGAGTTTTGTTCTGGTTTGATACACCATCTAATGAGAGCTACTAAGAGCCTGTTGAAATCATTCCCTAATAACACATTCTGAAGGCTACGAATGAGGAATATTTTTCCTCTATCTCTCCATTCAGAATTTAATACATTCTTTCACTCACCTCTGTTCCATTCCCTTTCCCCCACTGTGTTTCCCTACTTTCATTAACTGTATTTCAGGAAAGAAAAAAAAAAATATTTTCAACAATCATTGGACTTTGATTTTATATGATTTTAACAAGCGATGCATCTTGCTATTACAGTATGTGGTCACTCGCTGTTGATATAGTAAAAAAGAACCTAGGAAGAAGTCTTTGAAATACCAAAAGACCAATGCATGAGCAGCAAAGGGGTTTGAAATGTTCTATGCAGAGATTCACGGATATGAGTGTTGATGCAAGCATAACTTCTTATCTCAATACGGCCATAGGCTTTACCAGGTAACCTCGATTTGATCTGAAATTGGTCACACATCCACCATGAAAATGTGTTAAGATCCGGTTTATCTGGCCATACTGTATGGGCATGAGATGCTTTCTCAAAATAATGAATTCTTCAACACTATGTATAAACAGATGCCCTATTGAACTGAATTGTACATGACAGCATAACATGCCCACCCTTAATTCATTCTACTTGCTTGACACACGAGCTGTAACAAAAACAAGTGACCCGACCTGTGCTGCAATGCTTTAAACTCCACTGTGGTATAAATGTTATCTATTTCAAAGATAAAGCACCCTCCCCTCCACTTCCTTGGGCAGTGGGTATCAGTTACAGCTGAAACACTGGTTGGTATTCCGCTTTGAATCCTGGAATTGTGTCGGCACCTTGACGTTTGATTGGATCTGTGCAAATACATGTATATGCAAATTTGCCAGATATCAGTTCTCACTTGGGGTAAAATGGAAACAGTGGTTGCAGTCTGACTAGCATGCTGAATGGACTTTCCCTCCTATTTTCCTTAGAGAGCAGCATTTGGTGCTCTATAAATTCCCAGTAAATCTTAGAGCCTGGGTGCCTTCCCTGACATTTCCACGTTCCCACATAGCATATTTTTAAGCAGGTAAAATCCATAATCTGTGTCAATGGTATCACACAGAGTATTCACAGGGGGCCCTGTACACACTAAACTGGCCAAGGATGCAGTGCAGAGGCTCAGAGGAGGTAAAAATGTTTGTTCTTACCTCTGTTGTCATACCCATGCCTCAGGGCCTACACCAGAGTTACTCATACCTCAGCATAGACAATCCAATATTTTACTCACTATTTCGCAAAGCTGTTCATCCTACAGGATGAAATGTATGGGTATTAATAGAAAATAGTACTGCAAAGCAATAAAATAAAGGTCAAGCCAAACGTGACATAAATGTAGTTAATTATACAATAATATTTTGATATGTATATCAGGTCACTAAATGTACAAAATATTAGGGGCATCCTTGTGAGTTACTTGCTGTCATGTAAAATTCAGTCCAATCCACATCAGACATCACACATCACACATTAGTTTTACAGTTTTTGCCTTTGTTAGCATGTAGTGGTTTAATCAAGATTGTTGTTCAATTTCGTCAATATTAACAATGTAATTGTGCAGAGAGCTTATGAATGTTTCTCTGTGCAATATAAAACTATTTAACATGTAATTAAGTGATTTTTACTTAAATATATAACAGTAATATGTATATATATTAGCAGTATCTTTAGACAAATACTATTTTGTATCAAATGATGATGCATTACATCAGTTTCTTCAAAAGCACTATATGTTCCCAAAAGAGAATATAGTAGTATAAGTCATGGATATTTTTTGAGTAATTCAAATTAATTTAAAAGAGCCCAGAAGTATGTCCTATTATTCTGTAATGACGGATAAAAGTCTCCAAATTCTAATGATTTGTAGTATTTGGATTTAGATGCGTAGCTACTTTGACATTTAATCTTGCAGAGGAGAACAGATAATTGTATATGATACCCACTAAAAAGAGCTTATACAGCTGTGTCTGCACATCTATGTATCCTGACAGTGGTAATCATTAGTCTTTCAGAGATCATTGCAATTAATCTATCTTGACATGATAATTTGCGTCTGTTCTATTCGAGGTGTTTTTGTGAACCTTTGCTCAGCAGGGTGGCACGGTGGTGTGCGTCTGTAGAAGAAACAAGAGGCAGATGCATTCAGTGTTCCAGTCTGTCAACACCACACCGGCTGTTAACAGCAGAAATCAGAACAAAGCAGGCTTTCCAGGTTTTGTTCATTCTGTCACCAAATTACACTGGACAAGTGGAGGGAAAATTGCTTGATTGATGAACAAAGTAATTCCCTACATGTAATTAATACACTACTAATGGCTCTCCATTTGTCTTCCATACTGCACAGTTAAACCCAGAGGAAGGTGGGGCAACATATCGTGATGAAGGCTCCAAACTGACCGCACTGTGATGTGAAAGATTGTGTTTCCTTCACGAGATTTTGTTACCTAATGGCTTGTCGGGAAGCCGTAAGGACAATGTAATGGACCATGTAATGGATAAAGGATTGTTTTGATGGGCATGTGTTGACTTAACAATATTGATCTGGAGAATTTATATTGATAAATGCTAAAACATTTTTCAGTGAAACACTAATGCAGTTTTTGTGATTTATACAATGAAAAGCTCAAAGCTTTTGCATTAATGTAAAGTAATAATGACTGACATTTTCATAAAAACAAATGTGTGTTACCTACGCTTCATCACTACATTATATTAGGTACTGTGAAAACCTTCATGTTGTACTCTAAACACCACAAAGTGCTTCTACAAAAAAAATCATTTGGTGCAGAGAAGGTGATGGTTTGTATTTCCAGCAACAGTAAAAAAGAAAAACCGAACACAAACACTAAGTTGCCATAATGAGCTGCGATGCCCTAAGTTGAGCAGACAATGAAAAAATCACCAGTTTCAGACACTCAAACTTAAGAAATGGAAAATCAAAGTAAAAAGATACTGAAATAAACATTGCTTGATTGAGAAGACATCTCTAGGGAGCTTAGTTCAGCAACACCACAGCAATGAGCACTTAGCACCAAAGCCAGAGGCAAAGTAAAACAACAAAAACAATTTTTGACAAAGTCTTTAATTGAAACTTTGAAAGAAGTGCGATTACTGCATCAGCTATAGATGAAAAGGAGAGTTTGACAGATAAATAGATAGCAGAACACCTAATCAAACAATGTGAGCATGGTATAGACAGATAGAGAAAGGAAAGAGAGGAGCAAGATTGTGATGGATGACACAACATCCAGCATAGTATCATATCTCTGTGGATTAAATGCTTTGGGAAGCTGGCCCCGGAGTGTGCTTGTGCATATCATTAAGCCCCATGAAGAGGAGTAGGAGGGCATGTTGGAGCTGTTGCCCAGCGAAGTGCACGGATAGGCCACGTCCCACAGCTGGCATTCAGCTAGACTCCAAAGGCAACCGTTTCTAAGACGGATTGGGTTTTATAACTTGTATATTTTTTTCACAAAGTATTTGAGATGATAAACATTCCATCTGGACAGAGGCAGAAAAATCAAAGTAGCCCTGCAGGACCCAATGATTGTTTGTGTGTATCTGAGTGTGGTGTGTGAGATAGAGTGTGTGCATGTGGGTTGTTTTGCACATGTATGCACATCCTTGTATACTGTTCAGCTTGTGTGCCATCCAAAGTGTATTTACCTGTGTGTGCTGGTGTATGTGTGTGTGTGTATGCACACAGTGTGTGTCATTCTTCCGGAAGGCAGTTTTAAAAACACACTATGTCAGATATTGGATGACTACTGTATAATTTGACGGGTCTGTGCACAGAGGCCGGCTGTGGTATGAGTCATTGATTACACATCAGCTTAGTATGCTGCAGTGCAGACCCCTACATTGGTGGAGAGGCAACCTGAAGCCCCCAATCAATAGCTGCAGGCCTGTGAAGCTTTCCATCAGGTACGGAGTGAAGGACTCCCTACCTTTCCTCTGGGCTTCGGCCTAACCTTTTCCAAAGAGAGGTGATGAAGAAGCTCATCATTTCTAATGAGGAATTAGTGATCGGGCCAGAAGAAATGACTGTCAGCACCACATGGAGAAGTCCAAAAGGTCTTGGAGACTGGGAAGTGCCAAACAGTATTCATTAGGGACCTGGGAATTTTCTTAATTTCCTTTGAGCGGCAGACAGCAGGCAATGATTAAATATATGTGTTCCTATCATTAAATATTTTATGTTATGAATTGGCAAAGAATGAAGATTGCTTTAAGAGAATCCAGTTGTCTCCCCTTGCAGTTATTTGCTAAGAGAGAACAAAGCAAAATCAGGAATTACTAAAATTACTAAAAGTTTTTTTCAGAGAGACTTATATTTTAATGGCAGAACTTTTAACCCAGAAGACATGCACTTGTTCTAAAATCAGAGCCAATACACCCTTTCTGAAATCACGTTGAATCATTTCATGTTCAAGAGATGAATCACTCAATTGACAGAAACATATTCACAGCTAATTAAAAATGTAATTACGTGCACTTTGGTCATTTAGAGCAAGATGAATGTGAAATCATTAGGCATCCTCAGAAAACCAGATGTTCATTAAATTATGTCTATACAAATGCCATTGTACAATAGATTGCCAGAATACATGTTTACAGTAAAATGCTGGGTAATTCATCCCTTAAAGCGCTTTAATTGATTTAAGCCTGCAAAAAATAACCCATCACTCTGGCATAACAGTTAACGGTTTTTTTCACCCTTTCTTGCTGTTGTTCTATAACTCATCTATTATTAAGACCCATTTTAGAATCTGAAATGAAAAGTTAATGAATGAGAAGTCTGATTAATCTTAAAAGAGTAATCCAGTTGTCAAGTGATGTTGCTTTTTAATAAATAATATTGGTAACCTAGTAATACTGATAATGATTGTAATCTCCTTTTGATGCATGGTAATCACAGCAGAGATAGGCCACATTCCCCTTTGCCTGGCCTCAGACAAAACCATCTCTAGAGAATGCCACAATCATGCCTCAGTCTCTCGCTCTCAATTAGCCCCCGCTGTGCAATTTATTGGGTTTGCTGTAACAGTCCCTTAACAATACTTACCAAGACTAGTCATTACTCAGTTCTAAAAGATAGGGACAGCCATCTGCATATTTGAGAGACACAATACACAGTCTGATATAAACTAACCAAATTTGATGATGAATCAGGAATACATAATTGTCCAAATTCATCAAAACTAACAGAACAGTTTTGGTTTTGTGTTAAAACCACCTACATATTATTCATTTCTCTCAGTTCTTGTCAAGTTAAGCTCAACTTTTGCCCACAGAAGACAAAATCTCTATTTAAGCTGCCAAGTGGCAATGTCTGGATACAAAAATCCGCACAATGTCTCACTTGCATTACTTTGTCTTTTTGATTTACTGGCTTTTGCGGATGCATAAAAAGTTGGAGCAACTATTCCAGTTTGTACAAATTGTATATGTATTTTCTGTATTTTCTGAGGCTCTGCTTCATCGGAGGGGTAACAGTTGTTTTACTAGTAGAGAAACAGGGTCTCTGACCTTTCTGATATGATTCCTCTCTCTTGCTTCTGTACATTTCCTTCTTTCATATATCCAGCGGATCCCTCCTTTTTGTGTTTTGACAATTATTATGAGCCTCTGTCAGACACCAGGAAGCCAACTTACTGTGGTTTATGTACCCAATAAAAGCTATGCTGAATAATTTCAATTTCTCTGAAGGCTTAACAACAGCCACTGCCTCTGCTTTTTACATTAGACACTGACCACTGACTGTGGATTGGACAAATGGTAGGTGCTTTTTCTTGGAAGAACGAGCAGGAGAAGAGAGAGTCAAACAGAGAGGAGAGAGTTAGATGGCGAGGAGTGAGAGAGTACAGTTCTAATTGGTGTTGATACTGTACAGCATCCTATTTATTACATACAACATTCTCCATCTTTTGCTTACAATTTGATTAGTCTCAAAATGTTGCAAATGAGAGACAAATATTTGAATAACTTACTCAGAGATCCCTTTTGTTCAGTTGTTTTTATAATATCTCAAGTGTCTAACAAACCAACCAACTGAAACATGTTTAGATTCCTTAGCCAAGTTTACAATCTTACAATTCATTCTCTGTGTTACTGCTGGCAGGAACCTAAATGTGCTGCCATCAAAAGCATCTCTGGAAGACGAGCTGAGACACCTTGCTCAAAGCAGCTGCATCTGTCTATCTGGAAACCAGATGGGGATCTTTCAAGAGCATCACTAGGTGGCAGTCTGGTAACACAAAACCTATTGGCTGAAATAAGCCTGCAAGCATACATCAAGACACAGAGAGATGAGACGATAATATGTATTAACAAGATTTGGCAGTTTTACATCGGCATCAGAACATAAAATTTATGTTGCGTTTGGAAATAAAACTTTAAAAAAGAAGTTCCATACATACAGGATGGTAATCACCTTTTTCCTCTCCTTTCAATAGATCCCTGTGTTTGTCGGTGCAGGTGTAGAAGATGGAGACTGGGGGGGGGGTTCTTTTACTTTAAGGATCTGTAAATTGTCCAAGCCTTGTTTTTTCCTCTGATACCTAACCACCTGAAACTGCTGTTCCTACACTTCACTGAAGCAATTATAGAGAAGGACTTTGGCAGATCAATGAAATCCCCTTTAGATCAGGGGGCCGGACGGGCGTTTTGATCAATTCCAGATCAATTTCACTGTTTTGCCCAAACCTTGGCCAAATAAAAGTGGGACTTCTGGTTGAGGAGTACTCACCAGTAATGACAACAGCATCTCTGTCAATGGCTGCCTGTATCTGTTTTCTGGCTTGTGTCTGGCTACAGTATATTGTCTACACTGCCATGCTTAGCACACAGCTGCTGGTTTTTTTCTGTCTGTACGTCTCCCTGTCTTCCTTCTTCCGAATGTGGAAAAGTGACAGGTGCTTGAATGCAATCTGCATTGGCAACTCACATCAAAGCTCTCAGTTAATTCTTAAGAGGAGCTGAAAGTCGTCATTAAAGAGACTCTACATGGATAAATCTGACAAGACTAAGTACTGAGTGTAATTGAGAGTGGGCAGCAGATTGAGTGATGGAATAGCTGTAATTTCTTCCAAAATGTGCTCTCATTGTATACTATGTTCATTGTCAAAAATATTGTCAGTGTAATTTTTATGGGTTGCTATGATGCATCCCATTGGTCTTGATTTATTGTCACACATTTTTATTTTAAGAGTAAACACTCTATCCTCTAATTGATGATCCAAATTGTATCTAGACTTAACTGTTCGATAATTATAGCTTAATTCACAGAATTCCTGTAAAGTGATATCAGTAAACAGCATGCTGCCTTTACAACGTTAAAAACAAACAACTAAAAACAAAAAACAAAAAACAAAAAACAACAAACAAAAAACAACAAACAAAAAACAAAAAAACAAAACAACAACAACACAGCAGCAAAAGGAACAAAAAGATCTACTGCTGGTAAGCCTTTTCTGGACAGAGATCAGGTTGCTGACAAATATTCATAACAGCAACAGAATTTCATCTGGGCAAATATAGGCTGAATCAATTTTTTTTCAATTAGCGAGGATAGGACTGTCTTCCTCAATACAGCCTCACTTTGTGATGAAGCTGATAAAATGGGTTTCTTCTTACATTAAAAATGCTTTCTGCAGCTTAAAAAATATCGACAACTCCTGCAGGACATTTGTTGCCATCTGAAAACTGCTTTGTTAGCTGACAGACTATATTTTTCAATCATTATTTTACTACTTTTATTGAATGAATGTTTTTCTCCCGTTCTCTTATATTTTAACCCCCTAGTCACGTGGACCTCTGCATGCTCAAAAGAGTTAACATAACAAGTGCAAATGATGATTTCATACACTTGAAATATAATCTCTGATCACTGCACAGACACACAAGCTGCGCCTCTTCTCCTGTATATGTGGTGAGCACAGGCAATATTTGTAGAGTCAAGCATACTCATCCTGTACTTTGCACCAGAGCAAGTCAGGAGCTGTTAATACATTTCTGTGCTGCTCCAGCTCTCACCAGCTTCATGATAATATATTTCCATCAACTGAAAACAAGAAAAACACATCTGAGGCCTTTAATAATGTAGACAAGAGCCACTTTGCCCCACCCGCACAATGCATCCAAAAATTAGTGTCAAATGCATGCATCTTCTGAAATAGCTTGGCCGCCAAAGCAGACTGAAAAATAAATATGTCAAATGTATTGGCATTCTGTATGAATAATGGATATTCTAATACATCAGTGTGTTGTATTGTATTGCAAAAGAGCCATATGAAATATACATCATCTAATTAGACAATGTTCTCGGACGTGGCACAGCCTGGTTTTGATCAATATGTAATAAGATCTAGTATCAATTAGTGATGGTTGGGGGTAGAGATTTAGCAGCAGAAAAATGCCAACTGTAAAGGTAAATAAAACAGCAGAAAAATCACTGCGGTAGGAAAAAACAAATGACACAATAAAGATTTAAAAGTACCATTTTGAAAGAAGAATATTGAAATCTCTAGATTTACTGCATCATTATGCTCTGGCTCAGCTATAACAACTCTATTGATAAAAGGAATTATGTCTGCCTGGTTTTCTATGTACAAGACTTTTCTATCTGTAAGAAGATAATTACTGAAAAGGTGAAACAAAAGTGTCAAAATGATTTCTGTCAAAACTGTATTCTTGCATTTATTCACATCTTTGCATGTAAAATGTCATTTCTTCATACTAAGTGATGTCGAAATACTAAATTTATCTATGGTTTTTTAACAACAAAAGATTTTTCACATTGTAATGGGATGTCAAAAAAACTATTTTCCCTGAGATAAACTTTTCATATAGAGCTGGACTAACATTAAATTAATACTATTATTGTTTATGGTACTTCATATACAATCCGTATACTGAACCTTGTTACTCAAACTAGATTAACTGAGTTATGTGCACATTTATCAATCCACTCATACTGTACATACAAGTCAGCGCTGCACAAGGATCTCAAACAGGGACTGATTGTAAAAGAAGGTTGTGATCTGACCTGTTCTGCTGCTGGTCGTCGTGGCAGGCAGCCTATCTGTAACACAGGGGCAGTGTGCGTCCGTATGTGCCCGTGTGTGTGTGTGTGTTGAGGGAAGTCACTGAAGCAAAGACAGAGCATGCACTTGAATGATTGAGGTTATCCGGGTGACCTCATAAACCAAAAACCGTGGCAGTCTCCCAAGGTGAACTCTGAATTATGCCGTCATTAAAGGACAGGCCCAGTTGCCAAGGTTAGTATGTAAAGTATAATCATCTTCCTCCCCCTTCTTCCAGTCACTCATTAGTCCCCCTCATGGGCCAACAGAGATTATACCTTGAACTCGCTTGACTATCACTATCTGCCCACTGGGAATGGCTCCGCTATGGGCCATTTATATCCCCTCCCACTATCGCCAGCTAGCTGGGTCTACAATCTTGCAGGTGTAGGGTCCGTATGTGAGTGTCTGAATGTACTTGTGTGTGTCTTCAAGCCCACACTCGGCACACAGATCATCGAGTTTGTCCCATAAAAAATGAGGGATGCTTTGACTTACCGCCGCATTATGTCTCAATTTATAAAAGAACCACTGGGAAGAAACCCACTGGCATTTCAACAATTTGTTGGAATTAGGACTATTTGTTTTGTTTCCCAGGGCACTCTGTGCTGATTCAAATTCTATGCTTCCAAATAGTGTCAGCATGATTTTAAGTGGAGCAATAGCACCAAACATCACATAAATACAGTACCAGTCAAAAGTTTGGACACACTTTCTCATTCATGGGAATAGGAAGTTGTGTCCAAACTTTTGACTTGTACTGTATGTGTCAAACATAACTTCATCCCTCAATTGTGAAGGTAAAAGTAATGGTAATCAAGATATATATTGCAATCAAGAATGGACACTTTGAGGTACTTTATCATATTAGTATGCATACAGAGCAGCTAACTTTAATCAAACCCTGGAGAGGACCCAAAGGTTTTGTTTTTAGAGGAAATCATGTGCTGTTAAAATCTACCTGGCTATTCATCACATTCATTTTCCTTTGTTTATCTGACATTGACCACTCAGAAACAAGTGCCATTTAAAATCACAGCCATACCTAAAATTGACACTGATTTAAATAATTAAGAGTTGTTTTTCTAGTGGTGCCTCTTTGGACTATTCAAAGGTATTACTATGAAATTAACTGTAATCTTGGTAAATACTGTAGCAGTAATCTGGAGCAGACTGTTTATGTTTGCATAAAGTGATATATAATGTTTATCCACTTTCCATTTATTCTAGCCAATTGCCTGCTAATGTTGGTATCGGACGCTAAGAGAGGGTATTCATTTCGAAATTGGCAGCGACACTAAGCACACTTCAAGCTACGGGTACTTCTGGTTGGATGTACAGCTGTTAAAATGTAACACATTCTGACTCAATTGATGTGTCTCCTTTGAGTTAGTCATACATTATCATTCTATTTTGTGAATATCATTTTCACTGCTTTGTGTGAATAGTTTTACAACAATAGAAATCTTGTACATCAAGTAACCATTATATTGTAGGTTTATAGCATCAGAGTCCCTGGCGGCACATCTCAATCCCCATAAGAGAATAAAGTGCTGCTTTGTTCCTGTAAAGTTGCGGGGAAAAAAGAGTATGATCAAGATAACAGAGTTTTTTTCTGGACAGTGATAGAGAACCAAAGGAAGAGAGGAAAGGGTGTGCCACACAGTTGAAGTATACAAAGCTTCATTATCATAAATTAGACTTTGTATTGGCAACTAAAGCTTTCTTCTTGTCTTTTTGAAAATACAGTCTTGTGATGTACTATTCTTTCAAAGGGATTAAAGCCAACTGACATGTGCTGTAAGGCAAAGACTGGCTTTTCATGGTTCCAACAGACTTTTATGTACCAAAATAATGCATTGCACAGCAATGGCTGTTACAGCACTGCAGTTTGTGGTACTGATGAGTGACCCTCAAAATGCAAAATGTATTCTTTATCAGCTTCCCTACTTCTATATGATGATAGAAGCAGTTCACTCATCACTGGCAGAGCCCTCTCCCTTTAAAAGAGCAGCAGCAACACAACCCCTATGTTCAATTGCACACCTTTTTAAACAGCTGCAGTTTGTATCAGTCTTTCTTTGGCTGATTTTGGCTTCTTATGAGACCCTATTTGTTTAGGTGGCTAAGACCATACTCTGCTGCACTGATACCTTATGGTAATATTATCTACATTTTAAGCTTAAGAGGAAGGATGATAATGCCACTGTCAGTATCAGGTCAGCTGAGTCAGTGCAACATTTTAAAAATTGTTTAAAAACCCACTTGTATAGACTTTATTTTTATAACCTTTTTATGATATTGACTCCAATGGTTTTATGTTGTCCTTTGTAATACCTTGTTCTTGTCCAAGCAGTGACCTCTGTTTTACTGTGCTCAAAGAAATAACAAGAGCAACTTCCTAATTCTTAAATTAAGACATTTCTTACTAGCTAGATAGGAAACATGATAAAGCATAAAATAATAAAGAAAAATAATATTGATATATATATTTTAATTAATTGTTGGGAAATAGTGGTTCAAAGTGTGTGACTTTAGGCTAATGTATTTCAACAGGAGATGCAAATAAAAGAAAATGGTCAACCTGAATATTTTCACACAATATATTTTACATTCCTATTACTTCAGTAACTTCATTCTTTCAATCCAACTGCTTATCTAATTTAACTATTAAAATATGATTGTCTGTAGGTTAAATAGATTAAAAGTTAAACACTTAAGTGTGTTTTAAAAATAACATTACTTAACATTTACTCATCAAAATTCAATTTCAAATCTTATAACTAGAGGGCAGTATGGTCACACGTCGTAAAAATAAAGTAAAATCTAAAATGAATATCTCCTCAATCGATAACCACACAGCTATCAAAGTTATATCATAATTTATGTATTTCTATGACCAAGAACATTACATAATTTATATAATGACATTTAATTCACGCGAAATTCAGCTTTAGCTCAGATTTGCAGAAAGGCTAAATGAATGTCCTTCAGGAATGTGAGTTTTATCACTCTGGTCTGGGGAAGATAAGGAGACCAAAAAGAGGGGAGTTTTTTGTCCATGCTTGTTGAGTTCGGTCCTTTATCCTGGCTCTGTTCAATCTCCATTTCGTCCCAGTGTTTAACTTTGTTCAGTATCATGTTGTCAGACCATACCTGGCAAAGAGGTAAGGTCGAGGGACCAACACCTAAGTAAAATGTTCAATGACAGCAGAATTTATTATAGTCAAAATATCCGATCTTGCAGTAGGCTACTATATCCAGGCAGCGATTAGGTTGGTCAGTGCAACGGAAATGGGAAAACAATTTAGAAGTATATAAAATTATTTTTGAAGAGATGCGATTGGTTCACAAAACAAATATCTTATGCACATCCTTTAATGCAAGCCCAGCCATGGAGGAAAGACCCAGATTTATCCAGCAGGAAAGCTGATAAATGGAGAGAAATCAACCACAAATCTCCTCCTCATAGGTCACACTGAACAAGTCTCGATGCCTGAACACTTCTTTTTTTCAGGTATAGGCACCTTTTATTGACAGTAGAGGGACAGGAAATCATGGGAGAGAGAGGGGGTGTGACATGCAGCAAGGGTCCTCCGGCTGGGATTTGGACCGGGGTCCGCTGCGTATATGGCATACACCCTAACCACTCGACCACCTGTGTGCCCACCTGACCACTTCTTTAGGACTGCACACGAACAGCTGTGGGAGGATCCCATTTTGATATGCCATCTTCCCAGGACGAATTATGCAACCTCTCTGTCACTGTCCCTGTCATCCTTACCAGTGGGAGGACTGAGTGCATTGAGCTGATGCACCAGAGCTAAATGTTCTTAGGCATGAGGGATGGATTCTGCTTGAGGCACCACTCAGATCTACTTTTAAATATGCAGCTCAGGTTTGCCAAAAAGTTCACATATAACTCACTCTCTTTGTTGAGGTCAAAGCAAGTAGTAACAACATCTTAATTGCCAGTAAGTTTAAATTTGCCAAACGTACTTGAGGGGCTCGTTCGAAAAGGACCTCAAAAACCAAAGGCAATTCCCACTAAGGAATAGAGAAACTGATAACTGTTTGATTCTTCTCAACGACAAGTGTGAAATGCTTCAAGACAAAATAGCTAAAAGCTGTCCTTTATACACACCGCTCATGCCAACAGACAATTGCTGATGCATACAGTTTTACAGTAGAATATAACAGTCATCTTTACAGTGGATGCTGCATAAGTTACCATAAGACAGCACAAAAATCAGTGAAGCACCACACTGGGCCTTATGGAAGAACATTTTTGGATTCTTATCCTAAATTCCTTTTACTTTTCTTTGAAGCTTGCTTCTATGAATGTTACATAAATCACTTGTTTCAGCCTGATGAATACCACATATTGATGAGCAAGTGTGTGTTTGTGAGAATTATTATTAAAATTGATGCCTCTAAAATTGCTGTATAATGAGATGTGTTCTGCTTTGATTGTGGACAAGTTTTTTCTCAGTAATGTTACTTAGAATTTCACACTGTGGAGCTTCAAAAAAGTCTGTGTAATTAGACAGGTTATTTTGTTAACATGTTGCACACCTCCAACTCCTCAACAAGTTGTTGTGTGGACTGCTACTTGCAATATGAAATCAGCAATCATTTTGATGTACTAATTTATTAAAACAGTATGAGTCTGATTTAATTGTGTTGTAAACATATATGAAGCTCACTGCTTTATTTTATTTATTTTTTTGACAGTAAATGTTTAAAAAAAGTGCACTTGTTTTTACCCGGGTAGCTTTGCCAGTATGGCACCAGTGGTAAACAATCTTGAAAGGCAAGAATGTTCTATTTCGTTTCCAAAATTGTCTTTCATTTAGCAGTTTGGATATTTTTTCAGTGTCACAAACAACAAAATGACCTTTACTAATAAGAAGAGAGGAAGCGCTACTTCCCCAGAGTGCAAAAATTCCCTGCCAGTCATGGTTCAGTACAGCTTGGTGTGGATTTTCTTCAGAAAAAGCCCTGGTAGCTGGGCCAAACCCAGTAGCCTGCTCCTTCCTGCCCAGCAGCTTAACCATAAGAGCAACGGGAATAGGTTTACTGCGAAAGGTCACTGTACCGATGGAAAGAAAGCTCAGAAGGGCAGTTAGCCATGTTTGGACACAAAAAACAGAGAAAGATGTACCAAATTCTAAGGGTTACTGCAGCTGCAGCAGTGAAAGTGTTTCCAGCAATCTCATCTTCCGCTATCAACAGCAGTCAGTGTGCAGTCATAGCTGTCTATTTATGGGGAGCATTGTAAGTGGGTGAAAGCAAATTTGCACTTTATCATGAAATGGGCAACCATTACCATTAACCAAAGTTATTTAAGTAATTTATTTTTAGTCAGCATGTGATCCACTAGAAACACTGCTTCTGAAGACAAATCTACTTGTAAAGAATAAGTGGAGAAGGATAATGATATATTTCGAAAATTTGCATTAAACTTCTGTGAATCATGAATCATCATGATTAATTCGTAGATTTACATTCATGTGTGGAGTTCTTCATGTGATGTAATTATTGAAAACATATATAAATGTATATATATATATAGCCCATTTAGATAGATTACTAATCTTTTTTGTATTGTGTCTTTATCTCTCACTTGTCAGAGATCATGAGTCTCATATGCTGTCTACCTCTCTGAGATTGTGACTAAAAATCTAATGGCAACGTATATTGACATACATTTATAGATATTAATGCATAAAAATATGCAGATAAATCATTTATATGCAAATGCTATTTGATTCATTGTTTTGAGCAGTAATACTTGATTGAGTTATTCAAATTGGGAGGTATTTGTATTAAAGTACAGTACATTATATCAGAATAGTTTATTGCTAAATTCTGTTTTATGTTTTAATCAAGATACACATACAGTACCAGTCAAAAGTTTGGACACAACTTCCTATTCCCATGAACGAGAAAGTGTGTCCAAACTTTTGACTGGTACTGTATATGTATAGAAATAACACTTTCTCTCTCTCCCTCTCTCCCTCTCTGTCTCTCTCTCTCTCTGTCTCTCTCGCTCTCCATACTGCTGTGTCTGAGTGTTCAAGTATTGACCACAAAAGGTTTTAGAATTCAACATTTTACGTTGACTGTTGGCTGACTGATGGCATTATTTTATTAATGATTTAGCACTGAACTTTGCATTGTGCTGACACCAGAGATGGGGTAGCTAAGCTGTGAATTAAGCCCCAAATCCTTTCGATTCCCCCTGGCTGGCAGTCTGCTCATCACCATTACTTATTCACCAGAAATTTAAAAAAAAAAGGACTTCCAGTGTGGTAGCGACCCTTTACATACACTATATCCTCCAAGTCCTACCTACCTGTTATAATCCTGCATAATGGAAAAGTGGAATGTCACCTTGTGTGAGAGGCAGCTGATATCTCTCAGCGAGCAAAAGAAAAAAAAAAGTCATTTAGCACAAGTGCAGATCACATTTAATTAGACGAGAGGATTTAAATTGCCATGCATCAAACACTGCGGATGACCAAAACGGAAAGAACTTGGGCCATGGGCCAGATTCCATGAGCTCTTCCATAACCCATCAAAATCCCTTGAGCTACGGGGGTCAATAAGTCAGAACACAGCCACCTTAATTAACAATGACCATAGCTGGGAGGTGCCCAGAATTTCAATGCCTGTCACCTGGATTCCAATGAAAAAATGGATGAAATTTACAAATTAGCAACTTAAGTTACAAAATTGCCATTGTTATTTTATTTATTTTGAATCTCTGTCTAGAAATGTGCCATAAAAAAAATCCTGCTACATCAGAGGATCATACAGCAATAACTCATTACATGTACAAGCAGCATGGGCTTATAGGTCTTAAGCCCCAGGCCTTGAGCTTCAAAAGGCCTCACGAGACATGAGTTTGAAAAAAAAGAAGACAAAAAACACACAGTAAACACGATGTAGGAGAGTAAGCTACCTGTGATTTGGGGTGGACGTGATGAGGTGTAAATCCTCTCATGTTGCTTCAACACTCTTTGTAAAAACATGACTGATGTCATTACATTGTGTTTGAACGTAGTGACATGGTGCACATGGAGAAGGACTTTGTGGCAGAAGTGATTTAATTTCGGGAGTTTGTGCACAATGAGATGAACACATTGGCAGTTGAACTGATTGTGTTAACTGGCGACTTTCAGCTGAGTGTGCTGTGGTTGCTCATAATGACGGCAAGAGAAGGGAGAGTAGATGTCCTCATGAATTTCTTTGTAAATGAAGTTTGTAAATGAAGGCATTCACCTTCCTTAAAGTTAGTTTGAGTATGTTTCATAAAGTATTTAACATTACTGTTAGTACAAAATGTGGTCCAACCACTAACCTGCTTTGATTATGGATATATTATAATATTTTACTATACATATATGGCTTTGATACTTCAGGATCAAATGTTGTGGGGGCTATTCAAAGATTTGGCCAGTGTAAAAACATTTATGCTACTATCCACCATGGAGTATCTGCATTAAGGCAACATCACTTATTTTTGTGTGAAATGCATCTCTTTACATTAATTCTACATCTCTTTACATTAATTAATCTCTTTATTCTGTTTGCTTGTATGAGATGAAATGCTGCATCTCGTTGCAGTATCCCTCACTAATGATCGCAGGTTAAACTCAGCCAAAAGTCGCCAATTAACGTGCTTAGTAGATCTGAAACACCGGCCTACTTGGCTGATGTGACTTAGCTTTGTCTTGACTTATTATTGATGTATTGTCTTATTAAGGTGAGTTTCATATTCTGTTTACTGATTAGAAAGGCACTTTATTCACTAACTGTCGCTGTCTATTGATGCAGCATGTTGAATTAATGTTGCATTGGCTTATTGTGAACGAAGGCGTGTACTTGGAATGGGGAATGGGCTCCAAAATGTCCATAGCCCCAGGACTTATAAAGGTGCCCCTGTGTACAAGATAGATATCTTCATAAGTCGTCTCAAGATAAAATGAGTTTGATGTTTCTGGTTTACCAATGACTTGCGCCTGTGTGTGGAGAGGTAATTTTTTGATACATGTTAACCTGTCAGAGTGGGCTGATATTTTCACCATTTAACCGACACCTATTGTTGAGGAGTGATTTCACTTTCATTATGCTTCGCAGAGACATCAATAATGGCCGCACAGCTGTCAGAGTCCATTAAGACACATCTACATAAGGATGGGAGCATATATTCATAGGCATATCAGTTTTCTGGAAGCTGCTTGGCGAGATGGATTGGAATGACACAAAGATGAACTCCCTTTTGAATCCATTGTGAGACAGGAACTGCCACATTGGCTCAAGGTAAAATATCACCCACACATGAACACACATATTGAGCAGCACACACACGTGTATGCACACACACTACAACTCACACATAGACATTTATTTATATATTTCTAAGTCATGTGGCAGCTTTGCTTCTATATAGAGGTGTGATTGTCTGACAGCTTTCTTACCAAACTGTGGAGAGTAGACATTACCTTTGGAGGCAGCTGGTTTTGCCCCCTGGTGGCTGGCTTCAGTACATAATCCAAATGATTTTTCCCCAAGATGGTTTCTGTCATGTTTGTTAGTTCTTATCACACTGATGTATGTCCAAGTGCTCATTACTGATATGTTTGTTTTTGATTAATTATTTGATTATATAAAAATGGGGGTGTGCTACCATGTGATGCCATGTGACAGCTGCTTTCAAACCTCAGTCAGGCATTGGGATAGCTGAGGGGGTGTGTCCCAGTGGCCAATATAACTGATTCTAGAGTGCAGACTCTGGCTCCAAATCAAACAAGCATGGTGACAGCTCCCAGAATGGAGGTATTTTGGCTTCAGTTTGGCATGGCAGTAGGAAGGGATTGCATTTATATAATGCCTTTCTAGTCTTTTGACCATTCAAAGTGCTTTACACTACATGTCAACATTCACTAATTCACACACACATTCATACACTGATGGCAGAGGCTGCCATGCAAGGTGCCAACCTGCTCATCAGGAGGAGTTTTCTAATCATTCACATACACTCACACACCGATGGCACAGCCTTCGGGAGCAATTTGGGATACAGTATCTTGCCCAAGGACAATTCAACACGTGGAATGGAGGAGCTGTGGATCGAACCACCAAACTTCCAATTAGTAGACACCCTGCTCTATCCCCTAAGCCAGCTAAATATGAATAAATACAATACAATAAATACCTGAACAAATAAATCTTGAAAAAGTTTTACAACTTATTAAAGCAAAAACTATGTTTTTTTTTTCTTTTTTCCTTAACTGATTTGTATTTTTTTTTCTTCTTCATTACAACAGTTGTCCTTTTTCAAAATGTTTTATTTTATAATATAGATTAATGGAGACACTTTTATGTCTTTTAATTTACTTTTATGTTATTTATGACAGTGTCACCAGTCCTCACCTTATAATCCTTCAACCAATCATATGCTGCTGGGCTCTTACCGTGTCTGACTCAGTGGCTGCCAGCTAGCTAACCCATTAAGCCAGCTTCAGACTACAGGAGTTTTAAAATCCTAACTGATTTTGAAATCAATTTGCAGCACACACATAAAAAGAAACTTCACAGAAGTTCTTCTCTCTAATCTCAAACTTGCAAACAAAAAAATGGTGCATCATACACTGCAGGTTATTAAGATTATTGTGATCTAATGGGGAAGCAGATGTAAACAAAATGGAGACTTTAATAATTCTTTAAAAGTTTTCTTTTTATTAACAACTTCAAATATTATTTGATACAATAAAACAAATGAAGATGCCCTGGCTCTTACCTAAACATTTTGTACCACTGCACTTTCTGTAACTCTGAATAAGGCTTCTCCACTTCTCCACTGGTAGTTTAGCCTTTTCTTCTTGAGCTAACTGCTTCAGTTATCTCAGGTTTGATGGGTGCTGTCTACCAACTGCAGGTTTCGTCTCTTTCCACAGATGTTCAAAAAGATTCAGATCAGGACTCATAGCAGCCACTTCAGAACAGTCCAAAATGTTCCTCTTATGCGCTCTTGAGTTGTTTTTGTTTCTTGTTTGGTGTCATTATCCTGTTGGAAGACCCATGACCCACCACTAAGACGCATCTTTCTGATGCTGAGCTGTATGTTTCACTCCAAAATGCCTTGATAGTGTTCTGATTTCATTGTTACCTGCACAGATTCAAGGCACTCAGTGCCTAAGGCAGCTCAGAAACTCTAAAACATCAGCCTCCTCCATGTTTCATGGTAGACATGGTGTTCTTTTCTTTGAAGGTTTAATTTTCTCTTCTGTGAATATAGGATTGGTGCCATTTACCAAAAAACTCTAATTTCGTTTCAGTTGTTCAAAGCACACTCTTCCAGAAGGGCTGTGGTTTGTCAACATCTATTTTGGCAAAGTCCAGTCTGGCTTTTTTGTGTCTCCCCATTAGAACTGGGGTCTTGCTGGGTCTTCTACCATGGAGCCCATTTTCATTCAGACAGGGATGGATGGTGCGACTTGAAGCTATTGTGCCTTGAACTTGAAGATCAGCTCAAATCTGTAATGAAGTTTTCCTTTGTTCTTTCTCAACCATTTGAGCGATCCTTCTTTTCAAATTCGGGCCGATTTTCCTCTTGTGAGCATGTCCAGAGATGTTGACTACTTTTCTATGGGCCTTAAACTTCTTAATAATATTGGTAGCAGTGGTCACAGGAACATCAAGATATTGTAAACTTTACGTTGACCATGCTTGGCTTTTATCTTTTTTGCCTTCAGACCACTCTCTATTTTCCATGTTTAATGTTAAATTCACAGTGGCACAAAACTGCATGGACAAAATCAGAATATACAAATAAGCTGACTAACTTTTGCACCTCAAACAAAGCAATGTTTTTTTCATCAGGAACAAATGCTTTGTACAATTAACTAGAACTTGCCTCATTGTTCTTGATTCACATCTGTAACATACAGGGCAAAACGGCAATTACATAGAAACTGAGTTAGCATGCACTGACATTATTGCCTTCATAGCTCCATGGCCCTCAGCAGCCTCTGCATAATGAGAACAATGCACTTGATGGTCTCATGATGACTGCATATTGCTTTGCATACACAAGGCCTCAATTGCACCACATGAGCCTATGTGTGGGTTTCCATGCATTGTACTTACATTAATATTAAAAGGCTTATTGCCTGTATGGTCTGAGCTCAGCAAAAATAATAATAAGAAAAAAAAGCTCCACTATTACACTGGATCAAATCCCACATGGAGCAATGACCGAATATCCCATCTTACGACTAGGTGTCCCTGGAAGCACCAGTATTGACCATCACAGCAGTACCGGAGTGAAAGCAGGCTTCCCTGTGGGGCCCAGATGAGTAAGGAGCTGTCAGACTTGGTGCCCCTAAGTGTTAATAGACCCCCTGCATTTAGCCTCTAGCTATGTTCTCCAAAGCTCTAGTTGTAGAACCCTGATAGTACACCCACCTCCATCTCATTCTGTCTCATAGATGAAGAAATGGATAAAGTTACCTGGCTGAGTTAATGGTGAAGTTTCAGCAGCTGCAAGACACAGTATTGTTTTTAGAATAGCAATAAACATCGAGTTTGTGTGCATGTTACACATTTGAAAATGTTTGTAATTTTTCTTACAGGTATTAATGTAGCATATGTTCACATTAGCAATGCACATGTCAACAACGATTTGGCTCATCCCTGTTCTCTACTCTATATAGTGTGTCTACATCTGTGGCTCTCAACTGATTTTCGACATTGTGCAATTTCTCACATGGTGTGTTCACTTGGTGTCAACTTTATTGAAGTGCACTTCATTTTTGTTATTTCAGAATTGCATAATACAGCATTTGTTTTGAAGTACATTTGTGTTGAAACTAATGAGTGAAAAGTTTGAAGATACAAAAGCTGAATACAAAATTGGCCACATGGTCACACATACATAAACCTTTCTTTTGCTTCAAACCTATAATCTTGCTTCATTCATCTTTCTAGAAATACATCCAAGCAAGGGACAAAAAAAAGTATTTAATTTTATTTCACTATACTATACCGGGAATAAAAGTATTGAACAAGCATGCATCGTGAAAAATAGTATTACATAAGCAAGTAAGTATTCAGCTGAAGCTATGATTGGACTATTTATTGAACAAGTAAAATGGAATCACTGTAATCAGATCTATTGTGTAGCTATTGGACTCAGGGCCAACATGCACATGTACATAAGATGGAGAGAATTACCCAACCAGAAACCGCTGTTTTAAGTTTAACTTAGGCCGTGTAGATTGGAAAGATGGTTCAGAAAGCTTGTTTCTTTGTACACCTGTAGTCAACTTTGATTTAATGCTCTTACAGTGGAATAAAATGACAAACTGTCCATAGAAACTAAAGCCACTCTTGCAGCATGACCCACTTCTTCATTGATCATATGTGACCAGTCACGGAAACTGGAGACACAAGTCGTCCCGGGGGGATTTTGAGTTATTCACAGATTCTGAAAGTGTAGATTTTAAGCTTTCCAACGATGTGTAACACATGAAAATCTGATCATATTTGAAGACGTTGTGGCCATTTGAATGTGGTGACTTTAAAATCGTTGTAAGGAGAAAAAGCCTGTTAAAGTTTTGAAGTTCTCACCTCTCTCTCCTGGCTGGGCAGCACAATGGTGCTCATTTGCATCTCATTACACTACAGCCACACCTCTGTAGTGGGGGTAACGACAGCTGTCATTAATGTTGATGTGATGTTATTTATGACTAGCACCAGTAAACTGCCATTCCAATAGCTGATGGGGGTTGGCTACAGGATGCTAACTTAATGATTAAACCACAGTGCTGAGCTAGAAAACAAAAATGTAAGCTAACGTATAAACATGGAAAAAAACGTGAGCTAACGTGCCATTCATGTGACTTTGAATGAAAACATAACGCAACGCAAAGTAGATAACTTGGATGTTGATGGAAACTCACCCCATAAGAAACAGGAAAGTGTTCTTGCAGACTTCGTTGCCTCCAATGGAAAAAGTTGTTCGGGCACGTTTTCTTTTCAACTGGGCCTTTTTTGTGGATGTAGTTGGTTCAGAAATGCTGACAGATCGTCTGTTTGCCTCGAGATGACCAATAATCCGCATGTCCTGCCACTCTCTTTCCGCAGCTAAAGAATCCATCCGTATGCTGTACATGACCTCAGGAGAAAGTTTGTGGCTACACGACTGTCTCTCTTGGATGGAGTTTTCTTTTCTCCTCGTGTAGCATTTACAGTCGAAGTTACGGATTTTCTCCATTTCGCTGTCTTTATCCCCTTCAAATGTTACCACAGAAATAGTGTCTGATATCCGGCGGTCCAGCTCTTGAGCTGCGAGGCCAAGAGATTCTTCATCATCTTTGGCTAAAGTCAGCTCTAGACTAGGGATGTTTTCCAATGTGATATAATCCAGTTCGTTGTCTTCGTCGTCACTGCAGTCATCCTCAAAATCAGATGTGAGGTTGGCTTGTGCAGAAGAGGCATTGTCGAAGAAGTACTTCAATACATTTTCGCTGCTAACAGCCACGGTTCAGCTCGTGTGCTACTCTCTGCGCGTTGTCC
Organism: Scomber scombrus; assembly: GCF_963691925.1. Taxonomy (NCBI): domain Eukaryota; kingdom Metazoa; phylum Chordata; class Actinopteri; order Scombriformes; family Scombridae; genus Scomber; species Scomber scombrus. Next base: position 15,549,693 of record NC_084978.1, read on the forward strand.
ATGTTGAGCTCAGTTCACCCAGGGCTGAGTTCGCTTTGCTGCAGCTCTGCATAAGTAGCATAAGTCGCTTCTAACAGGCAGCTGATTGGCGGAGCGAGAACAAAGCAGGCCTGTTGTCCAATGAAATGTCCGGTATGTAAATTAGGTATCAGTGCGAAGACACTCCACACCAGAGAGAGAGAGAGAGAGAGGCAGAAAACAAGCCGATTCAAACACAAAATGTATATTTTTAAATCAACCAAAACTCTCATTTGAACCACTGGGTGGCTTCTACATTACTTCAACTTGCACTTTCTGCAAAAAAAACGAAAATGAGTAATTTTGAAAAAAAATCACATTTGTGCTCATTTCTCGCACTCGGCTTTGCCGACTTGTGTCTCCCGTTTCCGTGACGGGTCACATATATGTGCTCAGAATGCTCCAAGTAGTCATATTTTGATTGTAACTGCTAATGTTAATGCCACAATTTTAAAATGTAAATGCAACAAACAAACACTAATTATGCTACTGTCAAATGGAAGCTGTATGTTTTCAAATGCATGCATTTTGGTGTACATACTGAGCATATAAATGGACTGTGGAGATGTGGATTATACTGATGACACTTCATTGTATATTGACGTGTGTCATACAATTCGGTGGGTACAGTCAACAAACATTAAACTTGATGTCATATCCAAGTTTATTAGACCCATGTTATACAGTGTGACTTGCAATAAACTTATAAATTTGCTTAAATCTCACAGTGTGTAGGTGCCATTAGAGGTTATGTGTTACTGAAAACCTTGTCACAAAATGCACAGAAGCAATGATTTACACATTCATTTATTCAACTTAATTGCTTTCATTGGTTTCAGGACAAGTTTATTAAATTGGTTTTTAAAACTGAAGGCAGAGGTCAACTGAGTGAGTTGCTTTGTTAAGCAAAGGAACATATTGTACAATATGGTTGATGTCCAGGTGAAGGTAAGGGTTTTCAATAATTACGTTAGTTCTGAGAATCTGTGTTTCTTATTCAGATATCCAATTTCTTAGATATCTTTCATTATGTAATTCTCAGCCTTGACTTTAGCCAAATTCCTTTTCAGGTCATACCTTCATTAAACTTATCTTATTTTCCTTTTCTCTTACCTAATTCCTGATTTTGATTCAAATGAGGGGTTGTAGCTGTAATTGGGAGAACAGTGATTGTGGCTTCAAAACTATGTAAATCTTACAATTTACAATCACTGCATATATTTCACAACACTAATTTTACATTTACATCAATACCGATCCATGCCCAAAGACTTCAAAACACACTTTTCAAGCTCATGGCAAATTTAGGAATCTCACTTGATTCGTCTTCTGTCCAGCCATTTTATTGTCCTCCGTTTTTCATAGTATTGTTACCTGGGCTGTGCTATATGTATTTTAGCATACAGAAAGGTTTATTTGAGCTAGAGGGCCGAAAGTGGCTGCCCATTAAAAAAAATCTAAAATGACAAACAATAACTTCAAAGCTGATGTAGACTGTATGACATTTTGGGGTGTTGATTCACAATCACAGCTCTTTCACATGTCTATGAGTCATTTGATTCAGTGTTCAGTGATTATGATTTTAATGCAGCTTTAGGGCAAAATGCAATGATAGGCTGACAAGCTGAATGAGGTGTCACAATCCTCTTCCTTATGATTTTGTATATTTAGGATTATTTATCATGTCATTGTTTCACTTTTCTCTTAAACCAAATTCTAATAAGTTGATTGTATCTGATATTTGTTCTATCTATGTAATGATTTCTCAAACTAGTAAACTCACTCCATCCTATCAGTGTGATATACCTCCTCAGGACACGCCATAAATCATGATATTAAGTTATTACTACAGTATAGGCAATACATTTTCATTTAGTTTTTACATTTAATCACTCAGCTATTTAATGTTGCTGTGGCCATTTTGACTTTGTTGATTTTGAGGGCTCATATATATTTTCAATTGTGCATTTTTAATACCATTTCCATCTAGATGGCGCTACCTGTAAAGGTGAAAATATCTCAACTTATTCTGTCTTGAAAAGATGCACACAAATGCATATACACATGTACACACATACATTTGAAACATACAATTACTCTGATGGCTAATTTTTAACAAAAAGATGAGTCACTCAGTAATCAACAAGAAAAGCACCACTGAATGGACCAAATGATACCCTTCACTGTTGGAGCCTTTGTGATTGAGAGTTATGTCACTTCAATGTTATATTCACAAACACTGTTGTTTAACAGCTAGAAAAAAATATAGATACATACATACATAAGCATTTATATATAGATACACAATACATGATCAATTTTATGGTTATTCAGGACAACACATAACCCTTTTTTCCAACGTGTCTGTTTTCCATCTGAATGTATATTCTTTTACCACTTAGCCATCACATTTCTCTTTACGTCAAGGTTTAATTCCCTGAACCAAGGTCCCAAGACAACTTACACGATGCATGTCTCTGAGTTCATCCACTCCCATTATAACTCTGATGTAAGTGTCTCATTGAAAATACCATCAAAACTCTGCCTCACTGAGATGGACAAGCACAAAAAACACAAGTGACAATAGGAAACGTCAAATGTAAAAAGTTTCCATGGCAACAAAGAGAAAAGCCTTGATACGTCTGGGCATGGAACGACGAAGACAGAGAAAGACTGCATGATCTGCATCTCAGTCCTGCACCTTGTGATAGGCATGCCATTACAATACTTGTTGTCCATGATGAAACCCTCAAACATTTTGATTTTAACATTAAGGATGACTTTTTTCAACTATAAAGTTATGTCTATGTTTATACCAGAGAATAGGATGACACTGAGGTATAATTACATTCCAAGAGGATTATTGTATGTGCTGAGGCTTTCACCACTAGCTTTATCTATTTTTACCTATCCATCTTATCTATCCACAGAGTCTTTGCAGTGTTACAAATAATCGATAATTCAAATACTTCTATATGAGATTGACTTTACTGTGAGGCAACTTTTTTTTTAAATGGTGTGCTTCTAAAGGTATAGAAAGCTATACCTTTAACAGCACACCATTTATCAAAAACTTGAGACTCGTTGTCAAAAATGAATAATTTTGTTACTTGATTTAGAATATCTTCTCTAACTGGTGTTATCCAAAGTGATGTCAATTGCTGATTTGTTTCTTTCTTGAAAAAATATGATATACCATACTGAAATGTAAGAGTGTCTGTTCCGTTTTATAGCCCGCCTGTCAGAGTACATTATTACAAGCCTTATTGGTTCCCTGATTTTCATTTAATCTGCCACCAAGATGCATTATTGCTCACCCTTTATGATCTCATATTATTTTATTGAACATGCATTGTGCTTCTCTGGTAGTACTTTCTTTTATGGCAGTGCAGTAAATTCCACTCTTTTAAGATAAAATCTTGAATTACATAAAAAACTTGGTGCTGAGCAGCAGGGAGGTCAGGCTAAATTTGGAATATACGTTGTGGTGAATGATGCTATAATGCTGGCTTCACAGAATGTCAGGGGTCAACTCTGGCAAAGTGGGATTTTTTTTGACTGATATCTGCTGCAAACCAGTTGAATTACACAACATCAATGTAATTTCCAAAAGCTGTCACAATGGTAGCTTAATAATGACACTGATAAAAGGTTAGCAATTATTGGTTGTCATCACATTGCTGATATCATTTCACATGATGTCATAAATGGACACATTCAAAATTGTGATGATGTCAGTTTTATGAAGGACAGTTGCAGTGAGAAAATAAACAACGATCCTAGGTTTGTTTTGACTACACCTGAAGCCTATAGCATCATACCCATCATTAAGCATTTTGCTATATGTTTACACATCAAATTGAGAGGACTTACAGAAGAACAAGATCAAAAAAGAAAGGTCGCCACCTCCCTGGTCCCTTCAAGTGTCTTTCATTTTTGATTTGAAAATCATACAAAGAAAAATACTGACATTCCCTTTTAGCTGGCCTCTGTTTTTAATTTTGTTGTTTTCTGGTATCTTATTACAATAGTGGTTCCATTTAATTATCTCTTTATGTGTCAACTATTCACTGTGCATTTATAATGTATGTTCTTATGTGTAGATCTACAAACTAACAATTGCCAGTTAGCACCATATTTAACAAGAGGGCTGTTTAATCATAGGCTAATTCATTTACCAACTTTGCACTGGGCCTAACAACACCCATGACAATTTGCTCTATAGCCTGCTGTCTTTTAGTCATCAGTGCTTTACTGTACCTTTATCTTAAAGATGTTTTTTATTGTCTGTGTATCTATACACAATTGTAATACATTACAGAAAAGTATGTTGAGCTAAAGAAACTACAACTTGGGTCGACTGACTGTTCTTCAATAAGTACTTGTATGACTTTGCTACAGAGGTTCTGAACACTCGTTCCAAGTGTAAAAAAGGGGAGCACAATATTACTAACAAGCTCCCTGGTTTCTAAAAGAATTGGCATGGCAACCAATAAAGCATGGCTTGTTGTGCTTTATGGGAATTATCGGTTCAAGTGCATCTTTGACCAAATTGCTTGGCTCGGTTACACATTATATAACAGTATATTAACCACAAATTGTGAGTCAGCAGAATTTGTGATGCATTAATATCTCCTTTTATTATTATTACACCAGTGGTGAAAGGTATTGCTTTATTTAACTGAATGTGCAGTGAGATGTGTATATAGTAAATGCGTTGGTGCATTCATGCACAAAGGATATTCACCAGATTTTGAGGAGTAAACCTTGGATTTATGTTATCTAAAACATCCTGGAGTGCATCCACAGTATACCTACAACCAGTATGTGGTTCTGAAACAACTGTATTGGTAATACTGTGTACTATTATGATGCTATACTGGAATCCTCTCACAACCTTGAGATACCTTGTCTAAATGCAAATCTAAGTAATATGCATATGTTTCCATTTCAGAGCATCCAAAAAAACACATTTTTTCTCAGCATAAAATCATCTGTATCTTAATCACTTGCACTAAAGTCTGGAAGAACTACTGAGGTGATGCCATTTACATCTGTTTTGCAGAGACCGCCTGATTATATTTACTAGATGTCAGTAAGACATATTCATTGCAACTATTTCTCATGCTTAGGAGCTCTAGCCCCAGTGTTGCGTATAGGTGAAGTCTTCACAGTGAGAAGAATCATATGGACGTATATATATCAAAAAGTGCATTCTCCACTGATAAAGAGGAAGATAAATAGGCTCAATCCAATAGTGTCTCTGGAAGGAGCTGTGGGCTTGAGGCATTCAAAAGCAGCCCACCCTCTTCAATAAGCCATGAGCAGATGAATGGACTGTTCCCCCATTCCAGGCTGATTGGTGCTGACAAACTATAGATCACCTGTGAGGGAGCAGCACCCTATTTCACCAGGACTTGTCTCACTCCATTCCTCAGCCACTGAAATCACTCTAGCTAAGATAAAACAACACCTTTTTTGTGTGACTATGTGATTTTTTTTTTCACCCTCACTGCCAGTTCAACTCTAACCGAACTCCTGTTTTTGCTTATGTTTTTGTGATCATGAGTTGGCAAACCAATCCCCTTGTAGTTAATTTCAAAGCATGCACTTTGCAACAATTGCGATGTTTCCATTTGTCCTTTTGCAAAATTATGCTCTGCCCTTGCATGTGTACTTTTTTATACTTGGTTTTTTATTTTTTTTTATATAATCCAGCACAATCAGGTCATCAAGAAACTACAGGTACTAGATCCATCAGCATTAATCCACTGGATACATGACTTCTTCTCATGCAGACCACAAGTAGTAAGGGTTAGCGCTCTACAAGGGTGCATATACTCAAGGATGATTCATGGTAGGTCACTCAACACTTTTGATGTGCTCGACAGAAATGACAGAAAAAAGTGCTGCTCATCAATTTACTTTCACCTAGAGAAATGTATTATCTTGCAGACATTGTCTATTTAGTCCTATGTAATTGGGTAGTGTTACTAATATCATGGAAATTGTAGTTGTCATTGTATTTCTTATTGATATTTTGATCAGTAACTTTACAAGGACTTGTTTAATAAGACCTGGTTGGAATGGTATAACACTAATGTAACTAAACAAGCTGACTAGAGGATTATGTCTGGTTACCATCGAGATGACTAAAACTTTTTACTGAAGCAAAAATTGAAATCATTGCGTGACCTACCATAAATCAGCCTTGAGTCCATTTCTCTACACCCTCTATACAAATGACTGTCAAAGTCCATCCACTATTACCCTCTATTTCAATCATGCAGATGACACAGCCATCCTTGCACTGCTCAATAACAACAATGACTCTCTCTGCCTATCAACATTCCATATCTGCAATTCATTTTTCCACCTTAATATCCCAAAAACTACCCCCCCCCCCTCCCCCCCCTTTTCTGGCTGCAGGTATAGACTAGAGTTTTGTTGCTACAGCCATACAAAGTAATCTGTGGTGTTTAGAGTGTCAGTGTTTTGTGAAACCTGTAATCAAATGTCTGTAAATCCTGTATTTTGTATAACTCCAAATAACTTTGAATGTCTTACTTTATGTGTACGCACAAATCATGGAAAACAACCTCCTTGCAGACAAAAAAATAATTTAATTATCTACTTGCAAAGAAGTGAGGTAAAGCAAGTTTGGATTGCTTCTTTTGTTGATGCTTCTGTGTTGATATACGTGCGTGCTAATTGGAGAGACATCTTGTTAGACATGTGAGAAATTCACCACTTATCTCAGCAGGCTTATGTCTGACATTACTCCTTGTCCGTGTGGGTGATGAAAGCGCTCCGATTAAAATAATCACCATGTGTAAAAATGGTTGCCAAATCACTGATATACAGTATATTTGAATCAAACTCATATCATACAGTAGAGAACATACTGTATAACAAATGATGTAATAAGCCCACGCCCATGGAGACTTAAACTTTGAAAAACAGCTCATTAGAGACAGAGAAAGTCTGTTTCTAGCCACGACAAAGAACAGTTGGTTTAGTAGTTATCAGAGCAGTTTTATTTGTGAATTGAAAAATAGCCTGTGAACTACAGGCAATGCTGAACTTATCAATTGAATAAATTGCAAGATTTTTATCCTGTTAATATATCCTTCAAATTCATTTTTAATACATCTTTTATTGCCCATGGCAAAACTCTGTTTCTTTGATCCTCTGCAAGTCTGTGCATAAAGGATCATAAGGATTTGTACCATTAGGATTAGGGGAACAGCTTCTTTTATCAATTATATCAAAGTTTTAGCTGGTGCCCATTAAATACATGCACACACAGACACACAAACATACAAATACACATGCACACGATTTAATTCTCTGGACATCCAAAAGATTGTTGGTAAAAATAAGGAGCACATTTTTGTACTCGTCTTGACTCAGTGTCTGCATAGTAATCAGCTTGTAAATTTGGGTTGAATCATGAGTCAATCCTCAAAGCATCATGCTTGTTAGATCCATAGGCTTGAGGCTAGGAGCTTGGAAGAAAGCCAGGGGCATTTAAAAACAGTCTTCTATCCAAAGAAGGGATGAAAGCTTACTTTTAACTCCTGCTATGCTGCCAGTGTTGAAAGAGCACTGCTGACACTGTTACTGTGTTCTGTGCAAACATGCTGAACTGTACACCAACCGCTGATGACACTAATGATAATAAGCAGCAGGGAATATTTTTTATCATTTTCTTATTAGAAATTGAAAATGCAGCTACTGTTTATTGTATTAAAAACAACATGGATCTGATCAAGACAGAAAATATACTCAAATATTGCATTCATTATTGGAAAGCAGTTAAATTAACATTCAGTTGTACAAAGTAAAAAGCACAACCTCTACAATGCGTTTGTGAGATGGTACATTTTATGATGGAGCCCCCTGTGTTGGGCATTCATTGAATAAAATCCCTTATGACTTGTTATATGGCAGCTAAAAGGAGATGGATCACCCACTCAAAGCAGATGTTGCCAGTACACATAGGACCCTCTGAAGACAATGTGATCCTCCAGGACCAAGTAAAGTACATGCAGAGGTAGACACAAACAAAAAACACACTGATCTTAATATATTACATGGATGGGACCCCTGCTTGTAGGCTAAGAAGACACACACAGAAATATAGTCCTTTATATATTTTACAGTGAACAGACATAAACAGGCTGAGAAATACAATGAGATTTTGCTGGTACACAAAACGCACATCACCCTAGCTTTATTTGTTTGCGTTTTATTCTCAGAGCTGCTATAGCAGAGAGGACATCACACAGTGAAGAGCTGTCGATAAAACCTGCTCAGTGTGACCTGTAGTGTTTATTCTAGTATGAAAGGTAAGGTTGCACTATGTTGCAGGCAGCAACTTCCTATGGAGTAAATACATCCTGATATGCTGCATGCTGATATCATATCCTCCTGTAATTCTACAGGATATATTATGAAATCCTATTCCATATTGTGTAAAAGATGTGTTGCAAACCAATTTTGTTTGTTGGTTGTTGTTTATGAAGTTAAGAAAACCAGACAGAATAGGAATTTAAAATGATGCAGGTGTAACCATGTAGAAACAGAGTTCCTTATTTAATTTAAAATAATTTAATTTAATTTAAAATATATAAATACTTTTATTTCATTGGTATTGGCCAAATCACACAGCAATGCAATGCTAAAGGAGGGAGGAAGCCCCACCCTCTTACAGATGGCAGTCTCGTTAAGTACACACACTGGAGCAGCGAGTGGAGCACATGCCAACGAGTGAGAGATGAGTAAATCCCTGTCAGTTATTGCACATAAATTGGATATAAACGTTTAAAAGTGTTCATAAGTGATACTGGGAGGTGACTGAGATGACCCAAAGCCTGTTGAGCCTGGTTTATTGTACACAAACCGTCTTGGTGAGTCGTTTTCAGCTAAGCTAATCCAGCTAATGGTGGTAGCCTGTATCGCTTCGTCGTGTTGCCTACTAGTGTGTGTGTGTGTGTGTGTGTGTTTCTGCTTGCTGGCTAAAGTGCTACATGCAAAATACAATAGTTACTGCTGTGACACGAGCTTTAGTTTGCATTAAAGGGCGCATATGTAAATGTTAATCTGAGGAAAATGAGTTAACCATAGCTTTATTGTTTACTTTGAAATGAATTTGGTATTTTTGAGTACAATTAATATCATTGTTATACTGTAAAACAAGGTTGGTTAAAAAGTGTTTATTCAGAGTGTAACAATAGGGTTAAAGTATGTGAAGATAAAAACTATAACCTTAATGCAGATTTTAAGGTGTAAGAGATTTCATATTGAATTGTATTTCAGTTCATAATTTAAAAACAAGCATATAAGAATTCATGGTTTAAGATGTGTGGTTAAAAGAGTTAGTAATCATAATTTCATGGTTAAAAGGCTAAAAACATTTCATAATGTATTTAATGTGGTTTAAAAATATTTCATAAAATGATTTGAGTTGAAGCTATAGCTATCACAGAACAATAAGAAAGATTGCGTCTATTGTTTTCTGAGAAATTAGATTAACTCTGAGATATGGCCATAAGTGATTGAAATGTTATGACTGTAAACAATAAGGGGTTTTTTTTATTCAAAGATTTTTTTCAGCATAGACACCTTTATTTAGCAGTAGACAGACAGGAAACATGGGAGAAAGAGGGGGATATGACATGCAGCAAAGGACCTCCGGTCGGGTTTCAAACCAGGGTCGGCTGTGTACGTGGCATGCACTCTAACCACTCGACCACCTGTGCGCCAACAGTAAGGCTTTTATATTGTTATGCAGGCTAGATTTTTGATACTACTGGAAACTTCCTTGGATTATGGAAACCGTAAACTGGATTTTCTCCCTGATGAGGGGGAAGGTGAGCCACTGGGAAATCTGATTGCTTCATTCATCAGAGAGAGACCTCATCCATTCCTTCTTCCTTGCACAAGTTCACCGGTGTGGTAGGATTTGATATGACCTCATCCTGATGTTGACTTGTTACAAATAGGGTGCACCCAGAAGAGCAAAAGACACTTATTAAAACTTGAATAAACTCTTTGACGCAGAAGATCGAAAGACACAGACTGTAACTTGAATAAGCTTTAAGAGATGATTGAAACAAAGGATCCACCTGACCAAACTATACGACTTGAATTAAAGAAACTGCACAGAACTATAAACTGTTTCAAGTACTACCATCAAATAAACTGACCTGAGTTGAAAGCTGAATTTTGTTACATTTTGATATTTCATTTAATATTCTGTTGATACTATGGACTGAGTTTATACTCATGTTATTGGTTTCCTAAGAGGGAATTAATGAATGTGTTTTCTTTTCATAGAGGTGCCTGCTGCTAAGTTGTAAACTATTTTTAAATTTTTCTACAAGGTATATAAATACAAGGTGTTCAACATAAGTCATCCCTGGGTCTGTTTTCCTCCTTTCTGACTATTACACAGCACAGCATTTACCTCCACAAACCTAGACACTGGTCCACTATTCGACTAGCTAATCAGAGCTTACTTTTGGTCCTCAACCATTACAGGCAGGTTAGCAGGGTAGGGTTACACATGCTCTAAAATCTTGGTAAATCGAGGAGTTTCTTCCTAATGAAGAAGCAGCGCACAGGGGACTATTTTTCATTTCTTTTTAATATCCCTTTTTCCTTTCAAAATTCAGATGCTTGCATGTTTTTTAAAGTCACCATTGTCATGGGAATAGAAATGGAGCACAGGCACACACAGAGGTAAATGTCAACCTGCCTCCCCTGTGTAAATGACTCACACAGTGTTTGGAGTAGAAGGGTGTGTAATAGACCCAAGTTAGACCCAACTTAAAAGTTTGTGGCAGATGGCCTGTTTCAAAAGTCACACCTGCATTTTGTTTAAGTATACTTAAACACATTGCAGGTGTGACTTATAAAATAATACATTATTTTCATATAAATTACATGAACATATTTATTAAATTTGGTGTCTCAGCTGCAATTCAGATTATTGAAGTGAGTTAAAGTTAAATGTGTTTTTCAGATAAAAGGACATGCAACATGATCAAACATGGATGACTTCAATTTTGCAATTTTAGGTGAAAGTCCATCTCTCCTCAGCATGGAGGACAGCGCTCCAGGCTCTGTGTGCAAACTTCCATTGTGTGATCTGTAAATGAGAGACAATTTGCATTACGTGGCATTGGTAAAGGGATTAGGAGACATGATTTATGCTCGAAAGACATTTATCATTCAAAGCAAATGAGTTTCTTTTCTCAGTGGAACAATAGAGGACTGCCTGACTCCTCCCTTAATCTTTGCGAACAAAAAGGGCTCACTAAACTGGAACCGAGGGTCCATGTAATTCAGACCCTGATTAAGCTACTTCTCCTAATTTTACATTAGCCTGGCCTTCTATTCCCCCCACTTATGAGCATTAATCACAGTTACACAAGCAAATCAGTGGTGAAAACAATCTGATGGGTTGCTTTTTTATTGGTTATGGCTGAGGCAGAGAAGCTAAGGATTAAATCAAAGGTTTTCTTCATGTTTGAAATAGTTAGAACATTGAAGGAAGCTAAAGTAGAAAGAAAAATGGTTTTGTTTCTTTTGTTCTTTGTTTCACCCCTTGCAGACCATTAGGTGAAGGTACCTTTTGTTTCTCTGAAATAGGCAGTTGGGGAAAAAAAGAAAAAGAAAAACTCTACTGTTTACTACTGTCCCTTTTGAAAATGATTTGTTGGAATTGGTCCCTGACACAGCTCCAGGATATTTTGTCGTTAACATCCCAGATCCAAAAATGTTTTTGACCTCCTTCCATCCCTTCTCCAGCACAGCACACCTGCACCACAGATCTGAAAATGCACAGTGTTTGAACCTCGGTCAAGAAACACTAGGCTGGCAGTGTTGAGTGGAGTGTTGTACATTATGGGTTTTCTTGAGTCATCAGAGGTTTGTCCATAATCATGTGGAACCCAAGGGGACGTCAGAGTCAAAGGAGTCAATATGATTGGCATGACTTTCAACCTTGGTGGTGGGGGTGCAGGGTATTGGCTGTTAACACATGGCATACTACTCAGCCAGGGAGATTAATGGTTCTGACTGCATCAGCCCAGTGACTGGGGATCAGAGGATGTAATTGGGTTGAGCCCAAATATGGGCATTCTAGACAGCTGCTCATAGCAGGAGCCAATTGCACGCTTCCATCCCTGCCACTTCCAGTTGTTTGCCACCTCAGGTAAAGATACTTGAATCTCTCTTATGCACTTGAGAAGCTGCTTTGAGATTTAGTTTTTGATTACTTTACTTGCATTTCTTTCCAAAATGAAACACCAATTATTCCAGAGACTTTTCAATACCCTTAAAAAATAATCACTGATGGGATATAACCACTTTCAAATTAGAGAATCATTGTATTACCTTAAATGTTTAAATGTTTGTAACATTCATTGACATTTTTGCTTAATTTCAAACAACTACACATATTTTATGGAAACACAATCACTAAATATCCATTGTGCAGACTCTACAAAAAAAGTGTTTTATCAAATGCACTAAAAAGCTGAGTGGGAAACCTGGTAGTTGAGTGTTTTAGGATACATACAATGTAACCGCAGGGTTCCCAGTTTGTTTCCTGCTGGCCACCTTTTCAAGATGTCATCTCCTCTGCAGTCTCGCTTAGTGTCATGCCTCTCTAAAATAAAAAGAAATGCCTCACAAAGCTAATATGTGAAGAAGGCATTAGCAATATTTTTAGCCTGTGGTATTCTTGTCTGCATTGGTAATTACTTTTTATGTCTACAAATTATACCTATCTATATATAGATAGATATAAGTGATAATCTTAACTTCAAAACTGGCTGGTCCTGCTCTTTTGACATTGTCACGCTCTCCTAATTCCAGCAAAGTCCCCGCTCTGATCCCAGCTGTAGCAGGAAAGAAATCATGTAAATTTATTGGTGACATTGAGATGGTTCTTTGCTATTCAAATGAGGCCTGCCTCGTCAGACGCTAAACGGTACTACGTATTGGCTGCTAGCGCTAACCTCCCCACAAACAGCTGTGACCCCATGCAGGAAGTCAGACATCCCACTTCCTGTGGCAAGCTGTGCCGCTGGCTCTCTTGGCCGAGGATGGCTTTCTAATTGGTGTCCTCTCACCCCTTTACTCTGAGATGCTCCTGCCTGACAGGTCTTGGCAGCAGGAGGAGATGTCCTTGGGGGGGAAAAAAGTCAGATCTGAGAAAATGCCAGAGTAAAACATTTTATAAAATGTCCCTCAAAGTCTTTTCAGAAAGTAAACTGTGAGGGACCTTTATTAGACATTAAGAACAGTGAAGAAAATAATCCATGTAAGTCTGTCATGGATGGCTTGATATTGATGCAAGTGAGATGCTTTGAGAGAAAACAGAACTTCTGCATTGTATTAGCTGAGTGCCTGGCATTTAGTCAATTGAATGTAATCTTTGTAAGAGAGAGGCTGAACAGCTGGGTATGTAATATGAATTGTTGTCTGTTAAAACTAATTCAAGGTTTTAGCAAGGTGTACTGTATATTTCAAAGAATTCACAGTGATGTGGGTGGATGATATTTTTTTCTTTTTTTCCTTTTGTTTGAAAGTGGTATAGTGTTTTTTGAAAACAAAGTTAAATGCAAAATGAATGTGCAAAAAGGTGGGAAAAGTGTGTTTTATAATACCTTATATTGTAAGCTGTATAGGGTATTATGGAAATACAGGATACAAAAACTTGCAGTTGTTATTTGATCTTTGATGTACAAATATGCTGTTTGCCATTATTCAATTATGTGTAGACCCATCATAACAAATTAAAAGAGTAGTACTAATAGAGCAGTCAGGCCTGGTGCAATAATTTCAGATGTGGATTCCATATTATGTGAGCACTGCAACATAATGACCTACAGTACGCTTAAAATATCCTTTGCATTGTAATTGGCTGTTTTATAATTTATTCAACAATGTTGAATCATCAAAGAAGAAAAGCTATCTACATTAATACACAAAGGTCACTTTTTGTCATGTCTCACTCACTGCACTTTTGACTTCAGGTTCAGTTCTGGATCATGCACCCTCCAGCAGTTCTTTGATGATTTCATTATAGTGGGTGTCTGGTGGAGTAAGGAGAACCATCTGCAGCTAAATGTCAGTAAGATCAAGGGGCTGGTGGTGGATTTCCGACAGAGCGAGAAGCTACTGACACCTGTCATCATTCAGGGTGAAGAGGTGGAGATGGTGCAGACCTACAAGTACTTGTGAGTAAATCAACAAACCAGGCCAATCGGGCAAAAAAGAGACACTGTATGAGAGAGGTGGTGCTGACTGCTCCTCAAAAGGAGACTTAGGTCTACATAACATGCTCTTCATGCTCAACCCAGGGCACTGTGGTTTGTGACTATAAATTAAAGAGTTAGGGTGAAAGGTTTAAAAGCAGACTAATAAAGTAGGTGAGAAAAGGCTATCCATCTTGTACAACACCTGCCTTCCACTCAGCTTCTTCTGTCGCAACTGCTGCTGATATTTTGCTCTCATTACTGTATTGTATGATATTAATTCTTCCAATCCATACACACCAAAGTAGAGTTTAAAGGTGCTGTAGAGACAGAACTGTCCATTTTGTATCATTTGTGTGTATTTATACAACCCAATTTTGCTATGTTTGTATTTGTATTAATATTCTCCTCTGATGTACCCTGTTGCTATTTTCTCTGTAATGGTATCCCATGGCGATTATTACATTGCCATCTTATCTTCTTATTGACAGAACACAATATTTCCAACTCAAATGTTTGCAACCTATATAAAATCCAATTGTATGGGTAGAGATACTGCCGTAAGAGTTAATAGAATAGAGGAATCCAGTGTGCGGAACATACAGCATCCCTGATATCCAGGGTTTTGATATTGAGTGCACTAGCTGTGCTTTCAGACTTTATCTGATGATGCACAGAGGAAAAAGGCGCTATCTATATTGTTAAAGCCAAAGCCTGTGGGCATCAAACATCGAAATGTCAGGGTTGGGCTAAATTCAAAGGATAAATTATTCATATGGCCCCAGTAAAGGCTGTGCATGAGGTCACCGGCAGGCCTCACAAGCAAGGAGAACTTGACAGGGAGCAGCACACAAGTAGTATTCCAACCCCTGTTAGGAAGGGGGGGTCATCACTGAAGCAGCTGTTCAAGCAAGCAGGGGAAGTGACCTGCTCAGTAAACCATAAACAAGTATGAGGAATATGCAAAAAAGGCTTCTGTACTGTACATCGAGTTGGATTTGGCATGATAGCATGCTCACCTTGGGGAGGTGATGAATTGAGTTGAGGGAGGGCACAGCAAGTCAAACACACTGATGTCACTGCAGATTTAAGCAAGCGTTTGATAGCATTGATGTCGCTAACATCTTGACAGGAATCTTTGCCACTGCCTATCAGATGACAAGAAAACAATCTTGGGTCAAATGAAACACAGTGTTGTTGATTGGGTTGCGCTGTGGGTATAAAGGTGTAAAAGAAGATGTCAAATTTAGTTATTTTCTCTCAATTTAATTTAGATAGCAAGAAAGCTGAGAGTATTGCAGACACATTGAGATGAAAGACTTAGACAGGTAACAAACATTTGATCTTACAGTAAGTCTACTGGGGATGTAACTCCAGATAGACATGATGGCTTATGAAAGATTATTTAAACATAGAGGCTTATCCTAAGGGGAAAGGGTTTCAGCTGTTATCCTTATGTGCCGAAGCAGTTCTGTCTATTAAAGAAGTTTGGATTCCTCTCATAGCCAGAGAAAAGACGGAACAATTATCCTGCACTCAATCTGAAATGCTGCAGAGCCTGATTTGTTTTGTTTAAAAATGATAGTAATGAACTCACTTAGATCAAAAGAAGTCATGTCCCTGCATTTCTTTGATTTCACACATTAGTTGGGATGCGTTTAGTTTTTCTATTAGGGAAAATGTGCCCATGTTTATAAGAAAAGCAACACAATAGGTTGTAATGTCAATGACCAAAATGACCTATAGTTACATTTGAGTGACAGACACTATCCAGCGGCTGTAGTAATTATGACCTGCTGAAGTGGTGCTGTTCAAATGACATCTATATAAGGTGACACATTTTCCATATTCAGAGGTGGCTGGTTAGATTTGAACTTGCAAACAGTGGACCTAGTGGATTTTCCTGTATGAAACGACTGTTCACTTCCTGTCTCCAACCACGAGTCGGGACAGTTTTTCTTTAAATTAACTACAATTCGTAATCATAACTATGATTGCCGTGGTTTGTTTACTGTTGCCTAACTTTAAGGAAGTACCCACACCATGTTTCAAGAGATCCTTTTAACCAAAACCATGATCCTTCATTACCCTAACTAGGTGTTTCTTGTGCCTGAACATAATTTTTTAAGGGTTTTGATAATTTATGTTGTCCTGCTGATTACTACTGACGGAGGCATCTCATTAGAAAATGCTCCTATAAGGTGTCGAATGACCTATGTGGTTGTTTAATTTGGTGGACTTGTTGTTCATACTGTATATATACTTCATATACTGTATACTTACATATACTGTTTGCACACATCACATACTGAAAACGGTGTTGCTCTAAAGAAGAATGTTTTATTGAACCTATTAATCCCTAAAGGTAAAAGCAACTTCTTCCCATCCTGCAAGACCTTTTTCTTTCAAAAACGAAGTGTTATATTTCTACTGTGCATCTCTGCGTCAGTGACAAGGAAACCAATGCTGACCTTCATTTAGACTATGGAATGACAATACCGGAGGGGGATAAGAAAGGAGGGGTGGGGGTGGGGGAGAAAAAGGGAAAATCAATAGCTCATTTTCTGCTTTTTTGTATAGGGATTCAGATGTTTGCTGAGATAAAGGTCGACAAGCCTGAGAGATCTCTTGCACCATCTCAACTTCAACAACCCTCAAATTGCTATTGTGTCCATGGCAATTTAAAACTGAGAAATCTGATTTTGCCCAATACCCTTTAATGTGTCTTATGAATATAACACTGGAATTATGTATGTCTTATTTTTCCAAAAAAACACAAGATTAACTATTTCTCAAGTTTTCTTTAGTTTTGTTGTTGTTGTTGTTGTTGTTGTTGTTGTTGTTGTTGTTGATATGTAAGGGAACTTAAAGGCATCACTGTATATACATAACACAAATAATCAAACTTGGAACTGGAATTTATATTACAACATTAATGGGAAGATACTGAAACATGTTAACACATTCCAGTTGTAGTATGTTAACATATTGATTACAGCTGTTAAGGTGTGTCTAAGCTACATATTACACATTAGATAAATGTAACAAGACACAAGCAAAAGATCAAAAACACTGAAAACAGCATGGATGGGAGGATCACCAGGGGGGTATTCCAGGTAGGAGGTTCAACAAACTCTGAGTCTAACCCAGAACTCTGAGTTGACTTACTCTGAGATGGGAAACTCTGAGTATCCAGTTCCAGAACAGCTGATCTGAATTAGGTAAATCAACTCTGAGTATATTAACCTTGAGTTTGGCACGACCACTATACAAAGCCATCATCAATAGAGCCCCGATACCTTGATTCACCACGTCAACTATTGAGAAAAAAAGCTTGAGTTACGTCACCTCACTGTAACTGTAGCTCCCCCTGCAGGCCTGTGGCGAGTTTGATCATATATTTCACAAAAAGTAACACCGCTGTAGACGCTAAGGAGAGAGAAACGGCATGGGAGAAAATTGCTGCCCGAGTCAATTCTTAAGTTTTAATGCACTACTCCACTGACTTAACTTACCTCACTTAAAATTGTAGCATACAGGTGAAAAGTGGTGTGACGTATTTGGAAGCAGCTAAAAATGAAATAAAAAAACATAATTCAGAAAAGTAAGGCACATTTTGCTGGGCTATGATTGTACCTCGCTTTGATTTAATTCATATTTGACGTAGGCTATTAAACAAAGTAAATATTAATTCAGTGACTATTTCAACATGTAGTAATTTAAACCCCCAACAGAAAGCTGTTTAACACATATGTCCTCTCATCTAATATCCTGCTTAGTAGATTAACATTTTTTAACACTTTTATTTAACACAATTTTACATATTATACATATTGGAGTCACTGATTTTAAGACTAACATGTGACGATGTGTACATGAATATTAAATAAAATACTTCCTAAAAATTAGATGAACAAGAAGGCAGATATGGCCGGACAATGATAAGAAATGATTGAGTGTAATGAACATGATTCCGTTCTAACAGATATTCATCTCGGAATGAAAGCACATCCAATTGAGCCCTGAGTACATCTCCCGACATAAGGCAGTGCGAATTAATTCTGCCTCAATACCTATCGGATTGCGAAGAAACGGACAACCCATGTCTGGCAACTTGCTTCAGGTGGGAGGAGACACGTAGAAACTCAGGGTTTCTTAAAGAAAACCTGCCAGCGAGCAGGTTATTTTCACAGAGTCAGTTACCATGGTGACTGACTCAGAGTTTCAGTTACCTCTCTTTCTGGAACAGATAACACAGAGTTTCCCTCATCTCAGGCTTAACTTCACATAACCCGCTTTCTGGAATACCCCCCTGATGTTTAATTCTAATATTAAGAATTATGACTGATAAAGGAATATCCAAGAAGCAAAGAGAAAAAAGTCTATCAGATCTTTGATTAAACAACATGAATGGAAAACAAAGAATGGTATATAACAAAAACATAGTCAGTGGTCATCTCATTTAAAAAAGTTGAATTACCAACAAAAGAAAGGTGAAAATTTATGCTTGACCATGCTTCTTCACCTTGTTCATCAGAGGACAATACGATTCACGCCCTTATGTCAAAATGGATTCCTGCTTCCCATTTTAGCACGGCTGTCCATCCTTTTCCAGATGCTCCCTGTTGCGTGTTCTCACAATAATTTTTAGGTTCTGAAGATTGTGTGATTATGCCCACAGGAGACCTCCACATCCACCCTCAGTTCCATCATTTCCCCCATTCAAAGGGGACAAGTTCACAGCCTCAGGTAATTACGATGCCTTTTCTCAGCAGGAGGGACGTGTTGAGAAGGGTCAGAAACCCCCAACTCAACCTGCGTCAAGGCTACTTTAGAGGGAATGGAAACGTGCACGGTGTCCTTCACAGTATTACACAGGAGCCAATAAACATTCAATAGACAGAAAAAATAATAATTGTGACATCTTTGTTTCCAATTCCCTGTGATAATACAGTCCACTCCTCTGCATACAGTAGACTCAGTATGAATCAATAAAACATGAACTGCTCTTTTAGCTATCGTGGATCATTTAGTATAGATGTGTGTTTTCATGGGTTGTCAAATGCAGAAATAAACATTACACAAACTATGTATTGAATTATGACATGTACTATATTTAATATTAAATATTACATTTTTGTTTGTTGTTTTTTTTTTTTTAATTGTACAATACTATTGTTGAATGAACAACGTATATGTTGAACATTAAAAGTTTCATAAAGGTATTTTTGCTGAGTTAGTATACTTGATTGGATTAAATTATAAGAATGTTCATAATAGTGACTATCCCTAACATTAACAAAAATAGCAGGTGTGCTTGAATACAATGTTATTGCCCTTGCACACATGACCTATAGCATGACCTTGTTTTATTTTTTTTTCTTAATGGCAAACATCCCATAAAATCAAGTCAACTTTATATGTATGCCAAATATCACAAATCATAAATCTGCAAGGAAAGCAAAAACCGAAACCAACAATGGTAAGGTTAATCTGTCTCTCAATATTATGTCTGCTGCACTCATTCATACTGAAGATACATCTGTAAAACATCTTTTTCTCATACAGGAGTAAATAGTGCATTTATTGATTGACTATTTTCAGCCATGCGTTAATATGTTCTACCGGGTATTCGTAGTAGTGTGTAGCAGGAGTGTGGGATGGTAGTCTATATGACTCAAAGTAAACTACAGTGCCAACGTTCATATAGTAGTAGATAAAGGATCACCCCCACCAGAAAAAATGGCTGATTGATGTTTTAAATAGTTTTTGGAGAAAAATGGAAGTCGGTGGCACACACAAATAAGCTGTGTCATGCAAACAAGCGAATATACTTACTATTGGAATCAGCTCATTAATTGGTTTGGTTTAATGAGATTTGTTGGTAAAAAAAAAAAAATAACCAACCGTATTTAAATAGGGTTCATAACATTTATTTTTTGTGCTATTTACTATTTTGAGGCATTTAATGAATAAGAAATGATTAACTTGCTGGCTTGCTTTTAAATCTGGTACACTATAAATTCAGCCGCAAACTGCACATGTAAGTGCACCTTATTTTCATTACTCTCAAAAATGATGTCAATGTTTTGTACAAATAATATTGTGTAATGATAATGTTGTACAATAATACAACATAATGCAGAGTGTTGGATCCTAAAGTACCTGTAGCTGTAAAACCACCTGTTGTATGTGATTATTTGTGACATTGATGGCATAAGGACTGGAACCAGATAACAGATGCTTCCATCTAACCAATCTGCTGGGCTACTAATGAATCACGAAGCCCTTGAATGCTAAGTGGCATTTGAGAAGTCCCAGGGTATGATTTTTTTGTTTTGTTTGTCAGAATGGTTTTCCCAGTGCACCTGCACTATGACAGCTAGATACCCCTCTTCCACTGCTTCATATGAACAGCCAGTGGAGTGTGTGGTGAAGGATTTTTGCCCTAATGGGAGGTCAACGGCTTAAAGTTATGGATATATACTGTCTGTATGGTCATATTTTGCCCAAATATAAGTACATTTCCTTAGGAGAAACATCCTGACAGCTTGATTTCCTGTCGATCATGATGCCAACCTATCAATGAAAGTGACTAGTTGCGTGCTAGAGATCTTTTATCTGAATAAGCAGCATCCTTTTGCCCCCTACAATTGACTTGCACACATCAGCTGTTGTCTGCTGTGATCACTTACCTCAGATGAAAGTGACAAGGCTACTGCACCTTTACAGTGAAGCATTTCCTGCGTGAGCCTCAGCCCAAGGAGTGATGGGATGTCTCTGTCAGCAAATCTATCTCTCGAAATTCAGGCCTCTCAGCTGTGACACATGCTCAAACAGCAACAGAGATGTGACTACGGTATGGAAGAGAGGTGTCAGTTATTGAATGACCCCCTCTTATATTGGTGGAAAAGAATGAGGTGTCAGAACAAAAGCGGTAATAGACTGGAATACATTAAATGATGTGGAGTGTCCATCGGACTGGAACCAATTCTGCCCGTTTCTTTAAAGCTCAGTTGGTCGAGAATCAGCGATGGAGAGTGCATACCCGTGTTTGGTTTAGGGGATTATGAGAGGGGGAAGAAATGAAATGTAAACAAAGCTTTCTGTGCTCAGAGTCATCTTTGATTTTATCTGTATTTGGATGTCACAAGGGAAAAAGTTTGAATTAAATAATTTGTTGTTTTTTGGTTTAGAATAGAATAGAAGAAAAACAGAGTATATCTGGAATTCTATATTTATTCAGCACTCAGAATCCAGAGAAGTGAAAAATAATAATTATCATGATTACATAATACATATTTTTATAAACAAATAATTGTAAATGTCACTCAGTGAAATTATATACTTAAAAAATATTCACATAGTTATTTACCTTTTGAACTTCATTATAAAATACGAGATTTTTGCAAGTGTAATGTGCAACTACTGATAAAGTCGACACTTCAAAGTGCACATGGCAGAGGGAAAGAAGAAAAGAAGAGAAATAAAGGCTTTCATCCATTTCCTAAGCCTTTTAAAAGAAAATAAAAATGTCAGTGCTTTATAGTTACACATTCGCATGTTGACGATACACTTAAGCTTCACCGCATCATCATTATGAAAACATAATGCCTCTTGTGACTCCTATTTGTCTGGCATTTCAAAAGATTTCAAAGTACATCTATGCCCCTCCCCAACACACGCACACGCACACACACACACACACACACACACACACACACACACACACACACACACACACACACACACACACACACACACACACACACACGCACACACACACACACACACACCCTCCTCTCTAGTCTAGTAAATCTCTTAGCATCGTCTTTGAAAGCTGCTGGGATCTGCTATTTTGTTCTCTTTGGGATTGCTGCCTCTTCCCACTTGATCCAAACAGTCAGCTTAGGGAGCTTGTGGCGCACAGGCGTACAAGTTGCCAAGGAGCTGTCACAGAGATGTCCGCACAAAGGATTTCTGCTGCAGACTAGTGGAGTTTGATATACAGAACAGCACTTTCCCTCGGTATTTGAATGTACTTATAGTAGGGGGCGATCCAAGGAAAGGCTGGATTTTATACCACAGACCTAGTTTTGTATCAAAATGACAGCTTTAGAAATAAGTGGCTGTCGATGAGGTACAAGATGCAGCTTGACAACGCTGTCAGCAGGATTTATTTAGTAGAGACAGTCGATACCTGACGCCATGCAGATGAAAATCAGGCAAAACTAGGAGAAGGCAGTTGATGACATGGTTATCATATATTTTTCAACCCAGCACCCAAGATATGGTGATGTCATTAATAAAAAATGTAAGACGTCAACAGCACAGTAAATACTGGTTTTGAAAGGGTGTACACAGACTCTATTATTCATATCTGCATCAGTTCAACTAACACAATAATCTGTCTCTGTATTTGGTATAAGAAAAGGAATGGGTGTGGTTTGTATAGGAAGTCATGTTATTAGGAAAAATCCAAACATGGGTCAATGAATAATAAGTCTTGACTGGGAAGTTTTTATTTTTTATTTTATTGTTCTCTTTCTTTCAAAGACCCTTCAAGACCCTCCAATACTTTGTATTGAGCTATAACCTTTCTTTGATAAATTAAACAAATGACTCGACTTTGTACAAATAGTAGTATACACGTCTTTTTCCAATTGAGTTGTATTTGGTGAAAACCAGCTGCTTCACATGAGCTGGGAGCAGTCTGGAGCGATGGGGAGACACAACATCTCCTGCTGTGCTAAAAAGTCTCCCTGATGAGACTCTTGTTGGGTGACACAAGATGTCCCATTCTGTTTGAAACATAGGACTTTGAATTCACTGACTCGTTTTTTCATTTACTATTTAAAAGTGATCGATTTATTCTGTATTCTCCCCAACCGAGTCAGGTTCAGGAGTTAGTGAGGAAAAACTCTGGAGTGGCACCTGAATTTCCAAATACAGCTTGGAACCTGTATTTTTAAAACTGTATATAAATTCCTCCATTCAAAAAAAAAAAAAAAGTGATTGGATATACTACTCATTATTGAAATGTGATCACTATATTTTGGTGTCACCAGTTAGTGAGACAAAAGCCTGGCGGGGCAACTGATTTCCTTCAAACATCTGCAACTTAAACATCAATATGAAGCTAAGAACAACTAGTTCTTTTTCCCAAATAATAACAAGCAACTTCGGGTAGACAAAATATCTATTTCACATTCCTGTTTGAGATGGATGGATGTTGCTCTGAATCTTGCAATAAAAACAAATCTGAACTATTACTTTCTCACAATTCAGATTCTTCAGATTATTAAAAGGGATGTGCTGTAGCCTTTGTTGCTAAGGTTTTTCAATGTGTTGCTTGTGTTGTCCACTCTTGGATTTCAGATTGGATTTCAGCTTGACATGTACGGATGTATTTGAGAAGTTAACATTTTGAGTAAAAATCAAGAAAAAGTATTGAAATCCTACAATAGTAAAATCTTACAACTATAGTTTGCTGCATGGTTGGTTGATATAGCTACTAGAGCCAAAGGAAGGTGGGGGCAGCTTCTGACAGCTGGCCAATCAGAACAGAGTGGAAGCCTTGGACAGTGGGCCTCAAAGAGACAGGAGCTAAAACGGGTTGTTTCAGACAGAGGCTGAACTGAGTGGCTTTGAAGAGTCAGTAAAGTTATAAGTTATAGTTTGTTTTGTTTTTTACTGTAAATTATGCAAAGATATTCCAATAGAACCCCAGAAAAAAGACCAAATATAAATACATATTGACCAGAAAATATGCATGATAACACAACCCTGATGATTGTTGATGATGTTCCCATCAGTATGCCCTGATGATTACTGACAGACCAGTGTCATTCAGTTTGGACAGGTTTGGTTCAAATGTTGAAAAAAGCCAGTGAATCTTCAGCCGCTGTCCATCTTATGCCATCAGAGCCTCCGACCACAGACAGCACTCAATCAGTCTAAGCCTTCAAACTGACCTTGCTCTGCAATCATCTGGCTATAAGGGATTAGGCAATCACTCAAACCACCTGGAAAGGACTGTTTGTTCACACCCTACAGCCCCCATCACATCACAGATGTATACATTAAAGACCTTTTTTTTCTTTTAAACCCTGGGATTCATCAATAATCTGATTAGAGAACAACCCCAGTGTTTCATCCAAACACATTTACAGTGTCAATTGTTCATTTATCCATTTCATTTTTGGCTGGACTGCAACAGTGGGGCCAGCCCGATAACCACAAATGTCTGTCAATGACTGAGTGATGAAGTTACACCATTCGTTGGTCTTTGGCTGGCCGAAGGCCACTGAAGATAAGTCTCCCAGAATGCATTTCCTACCAATCAACAGCAATGGCAGAGATTAAGGTACTGAACTTTTTGCTGTAGAACTGTTAATAAGTCATTTTATTAAGTTTGAATATTTTTTCAGGTGAGAAAGTAACCATGTAGATTCCTAATTTGTGGTCAGTTTATCCAAATAACGCCTATTTGTAAATATACTCTGATGTTTTCAGAGATGTGAGGAGCTACTGCCCAGGTGCCAGCCGGTCATCCCAGCTGCTGGCAGCCTGTGGATAGTGCAACAATTACCTACCAAAGGAGACTGTCGTGTGACATTTATGTGAGAAGAGAGGATCTGCATGCTGTTGCTAGTGTAACTCACTGTCTTTTTAATTGAATTTAAAACACTTCCATGTTCATGATAAATAAGATAAACTCAATATAACAAATACATTTACAAATGCAAACTTTACACACATGAAACACATTACATTTAGCAGTAATGATTAATTTGATATTTAGTTAAGCATTAAAACGTTTTTGGGTTGTGGGTAAGTGAAGAAAATTAATAATAATAATAATAATTATATATATATACACAATATATAACCTTGAGTTACAACTACAACTTACATAAAAACATCTTTCAAATGCTGGTAATGTCCATGTCTGATTGTAACCATAACATAAAAATTAAAAGCCCTCTAGAATTTCATACAGGGTCCAGCCATATACTTGGTTTTGACCTAGTCTTGTTTAGATAGAGGCATTCCTATGTTCTGTCAATTGGAAATCAGTATAATGAGGAATGTCATAAGAGATATTCAGGCTCTCGTCATTTCAGCAATAACACATATAGAATATCAAGTTTGCTCATTACTGTATGTTCTTTTTTTCATAGTTTTTTTGTAATTATTTGTCTTTGTAGTTGCTGCAGTCTTCAAAAGAAGCCACGCTTTTTGACTCTAATTCCCACCAGAGCGAGGGTGTCATGGAAGTGTCCCTCCCTCCTCCCCCTGACAGAATCATCAGGTTGCTTTGTGATTCCCCCCCCCCTGCCCCTTGTGGCTTTCATACTTTATAGTTTGTGATTTCATTGCAAAATACAATCAAAGATAAATCACAATTGAAGATCACACTGATGTTGTACTGTCTTTATGTCTTTATGATTTTATGGTTGGACTGGTGTCAATTTGAGCCTTATTATTATTCAGAATGTAGTTCATGCAGACTGTAGAGTGGATACAATATTATACCATTGTCCAACAATTCTACTCCCCTTACAATATTTCCAAAACATCCATGCTAGCTTTTTTAAATTTTAAATGTTATTTGGAGACTGAAACAACATTCATGTTGATCATACTGTGTCTTGTCATGTGCTTTTCAGTAGAGACATTTTGAGACATCAGCATAAAATTAAAAAAACGTAGGAGTTCTTTTAATTCAGTCCTTTCATTAAAGCACCTGCTCACTTGATGCAGCATGCAGCTGAATAGCTGAATGGAGCCATATCAGGGCTAAGCGCATATCAATACAGCTAGTGAAGAAGAACCTAGAACAACTGACATGTTTTGGCACTGCAGTATGGGAATGAACTCTGTTGAAAATTAGCAATGTTTTTGAACTGTCAGATTTTAATTTCTTACACTAGACTTTCTTTTGTCTAGAAAAGTGGACATGTAGCTCCAGTCAAAAACCTCAATGACGAATGTCAGTGCATTATTCATATTTGTTAAAATCTGATGCCAGCTGTTTTAAAGGAGCACCTAGAGCATATATTCAAACTCAAGCTTTTGCAGAAATGCTGATAAATCTGGCATTCGTGTCTTCATGTCCTTCAACTAATTACATTTCAAAATGCATTGACATGGCTGTTCTCATTTATGGTGCAGTGTCTGATATAAACCTGCTGCCCCAACTTAATAACACTTGACCAAACACTGAAAAGAGAATGATTATTGCATGAAGTGAGGTAACCAGTATAGGAGTGACTTTCAGCTCAAGACACAAAACATTGACACCGTTCATTCTCACTGATAAATGTTGATGCGTTACTACAAATGAGAAAGATTTGATGGCGGCCATTTTCAATCACACCACACTGTCTCTTTCATCACCTCTGTAGTGTTCTCTATAATAAAGTATTATTTAAGGAACAAACAAAAAAACATCTATGGTGCTCTTGCATTACGCAATACTTCTAGCAGCCAATAAGGGGCCACATCAGGGTAATTTCCTCCGAGCACTGCATTTGCATTCTGTATGAGACAGGCGACAGGGATGTCAGTCATTAATCATGGCCCAATGAGGGCTGTCAGAGCATTGTCATGCTTGTCAAACGTCTGCTCTCTAAACTCCCTCCAGTTATCAAATCCAGATCTATGACCCACCTGCAAAGCTTGACAGAGCTAAAGGTGACCTCTTTGGAGCAGGTAAAAGCATGGGGGAGTGGTGTATGTGTCTGTGTGTGTGCGTTTATCTCTCTCTGCCCTTCTTCTTCCGGCACTTGCCCCGTGTCTGTGTGTGTGCGTGGGTGTAAATGCATGTCTGGATTTTGTAGTCTAAGAACTCAATTAGCTAATCGCCGTGCTTGTTGCTTCTGTTTTCAGGGATTCAGCAACCGATAAAAACACAATAGCTTACAGAGTTTTAACAGAGGCAGCTGATTGTGTGCAAATATAAAGAAGAAGCCAGTGATTAGATAATGTTAAACAATGCTAATTCTGCTGTGGAGAAGCAGGAAAACAACAAAAAACCCAGAACACCAAGAGTTTTCTCGAGTCTGGTGACACTAAATCCATGCCATGAGCGCCAGATGTGAGACAATGAAATGATTGCACCCTTTGAATTGGCTATATGTCACCTCTTCTTTTCGGTCACTCCAAATAACACCCTGATGTCCATTATCTGCACACATAATTGCTATATTGATTTTCCCTGTAGCTTCTTTCTTTTCACCCCACCCTGCTTTCGCTTGCCATTGTTAAATAGATGTTCTTGAAAGTAAAGGTTGATTGGCTAAAATAATATTGTTTTCAAAATAGATTAAAGAACCGTACCAGTGCTTTTGCATATTTCGTCCCAATATATGAAAATCCCACATATTTAGGGCCCGAGCGGCGACTGCAAGTCGCCTGGCGAAAGCCCTATTGAAATTCGTTCATGCCCCAACGTGCAAGTGACCCCAAAGTGCAAGTGACCCCAAAGTAATCAAGTAATCAAGTAATCATGTGGTATGGAAGACCCCCGGGGAAAAATGCTATATTGAAATTGTAATGTTTATTATTATTATTTTTCTTCCGACATTTCGTGCCCCAATTTCGCCCCTTTCCCAAATGCGAAAATGCTTATACTTTTGCACGGACGTCCGGCCTCATCCGAAATTCGATATTTTTGGGTGGTCGCACATGGTCGACGCAGAATGGCGGAATAGCGCCCCCTACAAAGTCCAAAAATGCCCATAGGGAATTTTGCTAACTTTGTCCTATGCTCACAAAATTCGGTACACATATGTATTATACCCACATATGCAAAAAAGCCTCTTGACCTCATGACCTCAACCCAACAGGAAGTCGGCCATTTTGGTTTTGATTTTTCCCGCCTAAAATTAACTGCTCCCACAGCGTTCGCCCGATCAAGTTCAAATTAGGTACGCAACATCTCCAGATCTAGCTGAGCTTAAGTTGTGCTCTGCGCATCCATAGGTCAAAGGGTGTGTCTGCCAGGGCTCAACTAACTTTGGCGTGCTCGCCATGTACATACGAGTGGCTCTCACGCCCACATACTTCATCCAATCAGCTTCAAACTTGCTGGACATGATGATGGCTCCGCCCTGAACGTCCCGATATATTAACTTCCCACTTAACTCATAGCGCCCCCCGGTGGTAACAGGAAGTGAACTTAAATTCATGAAAAATACATAGTTGACCCCATCAACTTCATTCCAATTCTAAAACATGCAGAACCAGTTGGTGAAGCTACATTATGAACACTGTGAAGCTACGAGTAATGGCGTCCCTGTGGGGGCGTGGCTACCATCAATTCCTCGCCATGAAAATACGTTTGGCTTTTTGATGGCTTTATTGAACACGTATCATCATGAAAATTGATACACAGGTCCAGGGTGGAGACCTCTTCCATCTGATAGGGGTGTCGCTCATGTCGCCCCCTAGTGGAAACAGGAAGTGCCATTTTTTGCATCAACATTGTCCGATTTCCACGAAACTTCACATGTGTGATGAGGGACTGACCCTGAACACACCTGCATGCATCCCATTACTGCCCCCTGGTGGATGAACCATCAACTGCTCATAACTCCCTCATGCTTTGTCCCATTTCCACGAAACTTCACATGTGTGATGAGGGACTGACCCTGAACACACCTGCATGCATCCCATTACTGCCCCCTGGTGGATGCACCATCAAATGCTCTTAACTCCCTCTTGCTTTGTCCGATTCACTCCAAACTTCACATGAGTGATGAGGGGCCGCCCCTGAACACACCACACCACATGTGCTGACTGCCCCCTGGTGGATGAACCATTAACTGCTCATAACTCCCTCATGCTTTGTCCAATTCACTCCAAACTTCACATGAGTGATGAGGGGCCGCCCTGAACACACCAGACCATATGTGTAACTACCTGTGACTGCCCCCTACTGGATGAACGAAACATTGCATTTTTGGCCTCCTTCCAGGTTTTTTCTCACTTTCTGCTTCACGCCACAGCCCCGCCATGCCTCAGGCCCCGCGGTGGCATGGGTGAGCGAGGGCCCGCCATCGCCGCTTGCGGCTTTAATTTGAATTGTTATTGAGCATTTGCAAAGCACAAAATAGTATTTTTAATGTGGCTTTATTTCTAGGCAACCATTGGATACCATTAATTACATTATAGGAAAATCTGTTTTTGAGAATTTAACCTACTAGATCATTTGCCACAAGTTTATGCAGATAGGAAACAGGCAGAAAACAGGTTGGAAAAACAAACAGACAAACAAACAAACAAACAAATCAAAACAGAGTAAAAAGGCTAAAAATGTGTAAAAAACACCAATATAGTCCTTTAATGGAAATAGATACAGCACACATATCAAAGTCAACATACAGTGTAGTGAGGTCTACCATTTAGTAATCTAACAATGATAAAACAATAAAAACCTCTAACCATGGAAATTGATTATATATTTAAACCACAAACACAACACACTCTGCGTCAACAGTGTTGTTTTGTTTGATCCTCCGGATTTCAAAGAGGAGGGAGAGGCGTCCTACCATCGGGGAGACTCTGACAATAAACTCCATGGAGGAAGAGCTTCAGGGACCCTCTGCCTTAACTGCAGGAAAGCTGTGTGTGTGCTGAACGCGAACAGGCTTGTCAGGCACCACAGCTGCCCTGTGATACTGTCTTTAGATACACACAAAGAACACGCAGTAAAAGCAGTTTCTCTGATGTACTTCCTTACTGCGAAAAGGGCATGATGTGAACTTAGTCTCTCTTTATTATCTATCAGGCAAGCAAATGCTATAAATGTATCTACTTTTTTACTTGCACAGGAAAACCTTGGGGTAAATAAAGAGTGGTAGTTGTTATTAATTAATATATATGAACAAATTTCACTTTGTAATAAATATTACTGATAAATGTTTTTTGCAATTATATGCTGAAGACTGATACTAGACAATAATGTTTTGACCTGGTCAAAAAGGTGTATTCGCTTTGTGATGTCTGGTGTCTCATTCCCAGCAGGAAGAATCCTCAGGCTCACAGGAAGTGTTGTTCTTTATAAAAAGTGTTTGTGTACAGTAAAGTTTGTGTAATGACCAATGAACAAAGGGCCGAACTGATTACATATTTAAACCATATATTTAGTACAATGGCCATTATGGCTGAAAAGACAAAGAAAACTTGTCAAATGTTATAAAAAGAGAGAAAGACAGCAAAGGCAGAGTACTGCACTACTAATATTTTACATCTGTGGTCATTTGTCCATAGCATATGTAGTGCCTGGATTGCCCTTATCCTGTGATAACTTGAGACGTCATGTCTTTGTCTTGTATGTCTTCCAAAAGTAGATGTTTACTTAGGTTAAAGGTTAAAGGTTAGCCATAAAGGACAGGCCAGAGACTATTTCTCCAGACTGACCATTTGTTTAAAGCTAGTCATAAATGAGGGGTCAGGGCTGTGTCTCTTGACTGACCATCTGTTTAGAAGGTGGAGTTTTGTTTTGGGTACTATATATATAGTCTTGTAAGAATAGGAGTGAGAGAAGTTCCAGGCCAGGACTCTCTCAGATTGGACATGTGACACTGATCTCTTTGTAATAAAACCTTTAAAATATACAACTGAGACGTGTCAGCATTGGTTTCCTTCTTCATCAACACATCAAGAATCTACCTATTAAATTACACTTCACATATCTTCTTACATCAGACTTTCAGAAGTGTACAATACACATTTTGAAAAAAAAGACACACACAGCTACTATATGTATATATTTTTATTTACAGTGTATGGTGTCTCTTATCAGTAATTACACTCTAATGGCAGGGGGAAATTTCCTGCCATAGTGTTGGTCCTCTAATGTCTAAGAGGACATGGTCTATGTTAACCACCAATTACCCTGAAATTTGACTAATCATTTGGGTTCTGTATGATGGTCATGAAGAGCACTGTGTCTGACCCTGTTTCAAAACCTCCCATACTCAACTGAGATCATATTGAATGAGGTTATTCATAGGGCCTGGCCATATGGTTAATGTCACTGTCATGGCGCTCAGTCGATTGGGTGACTGCTTGTGCCTTAGTGATATGAACACTCTCAGTATGGAAGAAACCAGCCCTGTAAAAAGAACAAAGAAAAAAAGAAAGAAAGAAAAGATGAAGAAATCTGCATCTTTTGTTCTTCAAGCTTCACAGTATACAGCAGCAACATTTCCCAAGATCTGTTGTTATTCGTGTTGTAGACTAGTTTTCCTGCTGTTTATGTATTTATGTCTCACAGAGATGTGGAGAACCGTTTTCTTCAAGTTCCCAGGAGTAATTTCTGCAGAGTGTCCCTAAAGCTTGAACTGAGATGGGAAAGAAACTCTTCAGGACCTCTGCCCTTCCTGTGCAGAATACCCCACAGAAAGGTTTAAAGCACAAGGGAGTAGATGCTGTCAGTGGTGTTGAAAGTCACCAAGGGAGGATGGATCTGTTGAAATATGTTTACTAATTTACACCGTCACCACTGCTTCTGTACCCTTTCTCTTTCAGTATCTCCCTTTTTCTTTACATCTCATATCTTCTGTTTTATATGAGATTATGCATTTCTTCCAGTTAGATTATCTATATCATGTTCTCCTCAAAATAATTTTTATCACAATGGGATATGAAATAAAAAAATGAACTTTTAACATGCATAATGTTTCCCTACTGTAGGTTGTTGTTTTCAGTGTTATTAACATTCTCAGGCATGCTATAAAATCTAAATTGAATAAAAATATGGTTTATTTCTTGCAAAATCATGACAATATAGAACCTTCCGTCTTATTTGACAGTCAGTAGAGTTGAGTCCACTGTAAAGATGTGTAAACTTGCAAAGCAGGATATTATTGGTACTTTAGCCACCCTGAAGCGGACAATCTTCTCTCTCCAACATCCTATACATTAACTTTACATGAGTCAGTCTATTTTCTGGTCGACAACATCCCTAATTGTGTTGGAAAAAATTTCATTTAGTCTTTCAGTGTGAATCGCAACCATCTTATTTTCTCACACAAAAAAGCTATAGTTTCATCTGATTGCTGACCTCATTTTCATGTCTAGGCTCAAATCTTTGAGTGGAATTTCTGGGTGTGTACACTCAGCCATCCCTTGGATGTCGTTGGCATGTCTCCGAAGCAATTTTCTCAACTATGAATAATTCACCAGATATTATTCCAAAGGTCATCTTATAGTAATTAGTACCCTGCTGTTGACTAAACAGCCTCAAGGTGCCTGATGGCCAGTTTAATTACAATTTGAAATTAGTGTACTGTTTGACAATCTCTATATGTTCTCCTGACACTTCAACAGATGACACCTTGAGAACTAAGTAGGCTTACAATAAGTTAGCTTGTTAGCAGATGGGGATGAAGGGTGTGGGGGGTGAGAAAAGAAACAAGCAGTGAGTGCGCTGACAAAGTCCTTTCTGTTCAAATATGCAGTAATTACTGGAAATGCAGATTGGTGTAGTTGGGTATGCATGCGTTTTGACACTATAGACATCCTTGGCACTGTCACTGTCTCATTATTAGCCAATTACCATGGAAAACTAATGGGGCAGGTCACAGCCAGCTCTCTTAAGGAGACTGGGGAGTGAGCATATGCTGAAGATGCAGCAAGATGAAACAGTCCAGCAAGTCTTTGACGTGTTACGAGGTACATGACATGGCTTTTTGTGTCGCACAAGTTAGGAGTCAGTGCCGACAGATCCTGTCATGTCCTGTTGTTGTGAACATCAACCCCTTCACTATAATATATGCTTGAGGTTTCCTCTCCGAGGACTTGTATGTTTTCAAAAAAGAACAGTGGATAAAGCATTAAGTCAAAAGGGCCTCAGGTGGATCCATAGCCCAGAGGGACTGTCAAAGCTGTTGCAGAGTTTGCCCTCGAGGCATCAAAGCGCCCATGGATAGATGGATGAGTGAATACATGGATTGATGAATGGATAGATGGGCACATGGATGGATGGATGAATGAATAGACATTAAAAGAACACAACCAATGACTAAAAAAGATCAAATCTAAAAATTAAATGTCATGTACAAATTAGTAGGGTTTGTTTTTTGTTGTTGTTTGTTTTCTGTATCTTTACTGTAAACAAGCCCAAATGGACACAGGTAGAGTTGATAGCCTTGGGTTATCAGTGAAGATGCTCAGAGATGATGCTGCACAGAGAGTCAAAAGAATCACAGTTGACTTTCTGAACAGAAACACTAACATGAATGAATACATTTCTCTACTCACAGTTTAAACTTGCACTTACATCTTGGCCCTAGAGCTAAAAGGCTAAAATTAAGGTTTATTGTGTTCTATTGATTTTCTTCTGAAAAATCAGCAGTACTTCCTAGACTCTATGGTCTATTCTGATATGATAATGGCTGGACAGGCTAATGAGTAGAGAGCAGACTTGTGACGAGAAGCTCATTGATCTGTATTGTTGGATCAAATATATATGAATTGATGGATGAGTGCTCAGTCCTTCCTAAACAGAATCCATCAAAGTGCCCTTTTATATTCTAAAGGTGCCAATTGCTAATGGCACTATCTTTTTTTTTTTGACCATATAGATGTGAGCTATATTGATATAAATAATGGTGAATGGAATATAAATGTGCAAGTCCATTATACCATAAATTAACAATACCACAATATTTAAAATATTACTGTGTACATAAAACACGGAAACCTTCAAAATCCAGAGCATGTATTTAGTATTTTGTTTATATTATGGATGGTGTAGAATACTTTATCCATAATCTATGCAGCTCAATTAGGGTTATAAAAGCATTTAATGTGTTCACATCACATGGAACAGAGAGATGGAAATAATTACAACTTTCAATTCATTTTCAATCAAATTCAATTCAAAGCAACAACAGTCAACATACTACTTGTAAGTGAAAGATGTTGCTTGACCCAGTTCTCATTGCCTCTGAGGACTGGAGCATGGCATCTTTCAACTTATTGTTTTGGTTTTATGGCCCACAACTTATGGTTTTGTTTGGTAGTGACTGGCTTATGAGTGTAGTGGGGCATTTAGCAGTTAAGAGCATAACATTTCCCTTTGAGACCATAGAGAGAACTAATAGGAGGCTCTCCAAATGAATGCTAATGTTGCGCCCAAGCAGCAAAAACCACGGGTTGAGGCTGAAGCCAATGCAGAAGTGCAGTGCCACTGACTGCCACTAGATACTGGCTCCAAAACATCCCTGGCTCCAATTGACTTTCAAAAAGCACCAATTTCTCTCTAAAAATACTTTTTCAATAGGTCATTATGGTCTGAATAGCTGAATTAGGACCCACTACTAGGTCATTTTGGAAATTATTGCTCTGTCGATTTGAAAATTAGCTTCTTTTCTCAACTTCAGGATGATTGTTTCAGTATTTTGATAGGTTTAATCTTATGTAATGACACCCTGTTAGCACAATTTAATTAAAGTAGCTATTCCTGGCCCAAGTGTGCACTGCTTGGTGTTCCCAGTAAGGTAGTGTTCAACTCTGTCCAAGGTAGCGGTTCATATTTCCAGAGTGTGACACCCTGATGATGTGAATGTGGCATTATCCAAACCCACCAACAATGGAAATGCAGTGTGTGTGTGTGTGTGTGTGTGTGTGTGTGTGTATGTGTGTGTGTGTGTGTGTGTGTGTGTGTGTGTATGTGTGTGTGTGTGTGTGTATGTATGTGTGTGTGTGTGTGTGTGTGTGTGTGTGTGTGTGTGTGTGTGTGTGTGTGTGTGTGTGTGTGTGTGTGTGTGTGTGTGTGTGTGTGTGTGTGTGTGTGTGTGTGTGCTTTCCCTGTTCCTATAAATATATACATTTACTTTATGCAATAGGTTGAATTGTTACCCCAGTGGTAGTCATTTCCAGAAATGTTGAAGGTGGAATTGTCTAATTAGCTAGAAATTGCTATAATTGGAATACAGTGACAGTATGGTCTTGCGTTGACAGCATGACAATGCTCTCAGACACAATCTAATCAAACAACAGTGTAAAGTGAAGGACAGACATGATTCGTGCATACTTTGAAGACTCAATATTTAATGGCTCAAGTAAAATTCAATGACAAGAAAAATCATTTCACCATATGGAAGGTCATTTTTTCATAGAATTAAATGAGATATCTTACAAAGGCATGACAACACAGACTGTATAGCTTTGACGGACCAATACAGATTCGCTGGCAAGCATTGAAGCCTTCTCTCAAAGCAAACTTGACCTGACTCACTGATGACTAATTTACAAGCGTATACTTAAGTCTTATATCATATTTTGATATAGTTTTTGTACAAGATACATTTTGTGTACATAAAATATTCTGGCAATGTGCATGCCAGTATACACATATGTGCACACACACACACACACACACACACACACACACACACACACACACACACACACACACACACACACACACGCATTCATGCAAAGACACAATCTCTCAAAACACACATACAAAATCATCTATAAACACATTCAAACACACTCTCATTAATATTATGCATATGTAACCATTTACATTACAATAGAGATTGTCATCTCATCTTTTCTTATGTTTTCCCTTTTTTCAACATAGTGAATTACATTATTTAGCCTGTAGCCTTTAGACCTTACAGTTTGTGTCTTTCCAGTTTGTAACCATTATTATTAGTTCTTAGGGGTACTGCTATGTACAGTGTAAAATCAATTTTTACCTGACAGAATAGATATTTGTGTGTACTTAGAGGCATAAGTGGTACGCACACTTCACAAAGTTTGAATGTGTACACTGTGTAACATTTGTTTTGATCCATAAGACAGACAAACAGGTAGAGCAGTAAACATCAATACTGAGACTGAATCTAGTCATGGATGCATGAGCTACATAGTCAAGTGTCAAAACGCCTTGTGGAAGTCCAAACGGTTCATGCAAATTATGACACAGGCTGACATGATAATCATGACACACTTTTTTGAAAATGTCTGAAAATAAAATGCATTTTTCTGTAGTTTTCTGTGTAGTATCTCTGCTATTTGTCTCATTAGGAGAGATGTAAGACAAGAAAGTAACAGTGACAGCAGAATCATGCAAAGTGAAAAACTGTCATCACTCATGACATTTTTTCTATTTGCCTGTATTTTTTGAAATATTAAAACCACTACTTACTCAGAGGAGCCTCAACCACCCCTCCCACACCCACCCCCATCCCCTCCCTCTCCCCTCCAAACAACGAAAAAACAAACAAAAAAACCCACATACATAGGTATGCTCTTTAAAAAATAAACACGTCAAACATTGCCAGTTTTACCTCTTGAAGTGCATATGGTAAAATAAAATGGGACAATAGTACACAAAAAAATCCATATTAGTATCCAAAGCAACAACCTACTGATGTACAAGTACATTCATGCAGTTAATTAATCAAAGTTGCTTTTCAATTAATGTAGCTACTGCAACATTACAGTACAGAGGAGCTATGTAAGTAGAGTAAGTTAAAACACAGTGAGGATTACAGATAGGTAATAGTGTGCATACTGTACACATGTGATTGGATAAATTATTTCAAAAATTTTTGTTGCAGTGTGACAGTTTATTATCCCATACATATTTCATGGATATTCTCTCCCACCATGATAAGAGGGAGGGCACAATTTCCTGTGTCATTTTTATAAGCACTCCAATGACAATGAATAGCAAAGAATAAAAAACATTTCTTAAAAATCTAATTTTCTTTTTTTCAAATAATCTGATCCAGACATGTATTTTCCCTCATTATTCATAAAATGGTAAACAGATACTGAAAAGACTTTTGAGATTTTAAGGCCATGGGATTTTTTTTTCTTTTACTTTTGGATCATTTCTCAGAGTGATTTCAGTTTTCAGTGACATTGTGATGCATGTTCCCTTTGATATGTGCACCTTTTGATTAAATATGTATTGTTTATGCTATTTGGTTATACATGTCTGTCCTATAACAATGAATTGAGATTAAAAGTGATAGGGAAAAAAATATAGTTGTAGTAAATGAGCTGAAATTGGATTCCTGAACAGGGACATTTTCATCATTTGATGTTTATAGGAGAATTTGTTTAAGTTGCTTGTTTTGAATTAAATTCATTTTTGTAATTGACTGAGGTGACATTGAATTGCCCCTTTCTTTGTCCTTGACACACTGTTCCTTTAAGTGATCGTTTCACAGAGTCTCAAATAAATCCTCTTTATAATGATAAGAGTCCTGACCCGAAGTATCAGAGAGAATAGGTGTGGTAGCTAAGAGCATGCAAACACAATTTGCCATACACCTTCCCTCAAGAATGCCACGTTGCATTATAGATTTAGGCCTGTTCTCAATTTCCAAGATGGTACAAGGAAATGAATCACATGAATCATATACCTGATGATGTAGACACCTGGCTTAGATGTTACTGGAAAGAAAAATGAATATCAGCAAAGTTACTTATTGCTGTAGCAATAGATTATACTGCACCCAATATGTTACAGCAGCAAGTAAGTCTGGAGTAGTTATCATCATCAGTACAATTTACACACACAGGCAGTGATGAAGTGTGTGTGTATGCTAAAACCCTGGTGAGGGGAAGCCTGAAGGGAGGTCCTTTCAAATAGTGCCAATGCCTATTCATACGATAACTGCAAAAATAACATTTACATCAATAATTCAGATAGACTTGGGGCCCTGAAGAAATTCTTGCACCCTGGTCTATTATTCCACTGTCAACATAGTAAAAACTGATAATAGAAACTTTCCTGCCAAACTAAGATGTATGAAAACACACAAAAGTAATAAATTGCAAGAACATAGGTGTTATTAATGCTATGATGCACAGAGTGGGAGTAAATAAAGCTGCTACTTTTGAGGGCTCATCACCTTGTCATTGCCTCTGCACATGCAGAGCATGTTTTCAGCTAGCCAAGAGAACAATTCCAAACCTTCTAACCACAATGAAGGTCACTACCGAGATCACACATCAAAGTAATTAGACTGAGAATTTCATAATTGGCTCCATAGCTGTTGTTGTGCGAAAGTTTCTGAGCAGTAAAATGTGAGAAATAGAAACAAAGGGAAGGAAACAAAAAGTGTGTTTCCAAAGCGCATCCACCTGCACCTTCCAAGGACAATGAGATAATGCTAGTTCTGAAGAGTTTCTTAATGAAGTTGGCAGAGATGGAGCAATCACCGTACAGAAAACATCTTGGGTATGTATGTGTGTATATGTACTATTTTGTGTACTAGTCTATGGTGAAAAGAATTCAAAAGATTACCGGTGCTGTCTACTATTGGCCTAGTTATGCTTTGTGGACTTTTTTTTTATTATCCTTCTGCAGTCCCCTGACCAAAATAGACTTCTGAAACACGTTCAGGCAAGACAAAAGGAACATCTTCCATCACCAAAGGAGTTTGTGCTGCATGTTATACAGAGTAATACTTCACTAGAACTTGAACAGAAACACCATCCACCCAAAGCTCATAATTAACATTTAGCCCAATTTAGCTCACTCAACACAAAGTACTGTATTTGCATTTGTTTCTGCACGAGGAAATGGTCTTTTAGGATACAGTTCCACAGTAAGCTGGGCCCGAGGAGCTTAAAGCGTACATTGCCCTTTCTTTTCACTAAGCAAACATCACCGAACTGAAAGCAAAAGCATTTAGATTTTTTTTTTTCCTCTGATGGAACTACTTTGGTATAGAACTACCTTTTATGTATTGTACATGGGTCAGATATGTTGTTCCTTTCAAATGCCTAAGTGGTCAGACTGATCCCATATGATTTTGTCTGAAAAGCATCATCATGATCAAATCCATTCTTAGATGTCTTCATCAGTAAAATTGAGCTGGAGCTGGTCAAAGTTATTCAAACAATGCATACCTCCACACGTACGCATACATACATGATCATTAAGTCACTGACAAAAAACCATCTATGGATGGAGTTACATGTATGTCAGGCCAATGAAGATCTGTCTTTTACAACTGGTGCTCATGTAAGAAGGAGCTGCTGCCCCCACCGGTAGGCGTCTGCTGCCCAGGGGAGGAGAAGCTTGCCAGGGGGATGACTTTGACGGGATCCTCCTTCTTACTACTGCAGTGTCTGTCCAGGGTGTTGTAGAACTGCGGCCGGTTGATCCCTTTGTCCAGTTCATCTCTTTTAGGCACAGACCTGCCCAGGGTATGGCGACCATCCATGACCCCCATGCAGCCCATGTTAGCTTTGGATCCACGGCTACAGCTCTGCTGGAAGCCAAAGGAGGGGAGCGTACCAGAGATGGCAGTGGTGGTAGGTGTGGAGGCGGGGCTGTTGCTGCCAGGACTCTGGAACTGGGCCAGGGCTGGGGGCATCCAACAGCTGTCAGAGTGGCCCAGTATCAGACACTCCTGGGTACAGGTCTCAGAGGCCTCAGCCAAAGCTTTCTGCAGGTTCACCTCGATAGCTGTGAAAAAGGAGAGAAAGAGAAAAGAAGAAAACAATATATTTAATCCAACAGGTCAAAACATACAGCTGGAATGTGCTGATTTTCTACAGGGGTGCCGTTAAAGCACTGAGTGAACTCATGAATCATAATGTAAACAGAAGAAAGTAGTCGTCTTATCAGAGGTTGACCCACAAAATGTCAGCCTTTTAGCAAAATGAAAGTCAGTGATAAATGTTTCATTTTATCTTGTAATGAGAAAAACACCAGCAGAGCATTTAATTTCCATTGGTACTCCCATGACTCTGTCTGTTTACCTACAATATGCAATGAATTCCCTGTAGCTTAATTAGAGTTAGAAAAAAAATGTCTTGCTGTTTGTGTCTCGGATTGGCTTTACTGTATTAAATATTTAATGAACATCTTAACAAAGCATTGTTTATTTTAATCACTGTCAATGTGGCAGACCTTACACTCTTTTGATATTTCAGAATCTAAAATAAATTTGGTCAAATAAGACATTTTTTTTATTTAAAAACAAAAACAAAGCAGTAAAAACAAAGCAGTAAATACAGTGAGCATCTTCAGCATCTTCAGGTACAATAAATATACATGCTTAAATATGACAATATGCAGATTACATGCATGGAAGAGAAGAAAAATCTATAAACTGAATGAGGATGTGACTGGGACAGGCTAAGCACGCAAACTATCTTATCTCATTATCCCTACACTGACATCGCATGTAGAATGAGTCTGGAATGAGGCCTCAACATTGAGCCTCAGCAATAAAGCCTGTCAAGCCAGATAATTAGAATGTAAAACAGTATGCACCAAGGCAACCAGGAGCCTGCAGTGTTATGTTTCCTAGGCCATGCAAAGGAAAGAGGGGCCCTCATTCAAACATCACATCGGTCCTCTAGGCCTCAGCTTCAAGCTGTCATGTAGAAATTATTTAGTATATTTGCATAAGTAAGAATGCTATCAATAATTAAATGGCCTTAGACCCAAGTACACTGGCACCACTATTTCTTTCATGCGCACAAGATGCTCACACATGCACGCATGCTCTGTGTAATTTAATTCCACAGACATTGGCAAATCTTCTTGCCAATTTGTTTATAGTTTTATACCGAAATACGGCATTATACAGACTGAAAATTTTTATTCTGATTACTCTTAATGATATCAGTCCAGCCTCGCAAAACTATCTAGATTGTTGTATAATGGCCCAGTGCACTGACTTTTTTGTATTTCTGTGCTACCGCAGATGAAAAGCACAGCGTCAACTTTAATTATGAGAGCAGTGTCTGAAAATGAATCGCCTGGTATAAATTGTGAGGATATATTTGGAGTGCCCACATGGAGTCAAATCTGTCCTCTCCATATTGAACTGGAGCCTTGGAGCAGGAGTGTATAAATCCCTTGGGTGGTAAATGTGTCACCTTTCAGAGGGTCACTAACTTCATTAAGGCAAAAATGGATGCTGCTTTCTCATTCTCTGAGCTAGCACAATAGGGCTGAGCCAAGTATTGGCCGTGCCCTGACTCAATCATTCTCTAAGTGTTTCTTTGGTGATGCCTTTTCAGGGTACTGTTTTTTTTTTGATGAGGTAATGCTATTAACATAAACTTACTTCTTATTCCACAACAGTGCACCTGGACGCACACATAATTAATGTTCCTAGGTCCTAACACATCACACACATTCACAAGTACATTTTGACGCCCCCAATCCTTCACTTTAACTGATTAGTACAGACAATAGGTGAAGTTGTCTTAATGTAGGGTATTTTACAAATGAAAGGTAATCTGTGGCTCTGTGACTTCACACAGCTTGAATTCACAGCAGCTCTGTGTCAACAGCCTTCAGTGCCTCGGAATTATGTATGCCATATTTCATACCCAGCTTCTCTAAAAGACATAGGCCTGTGCTATT
Source organism: Scomber scombrus (assembly GCF_963691925.1). Lineage (NCBI taxonomy): Eukaryota > Metazoa > Chordata > Actinopteri > Scombriformes > Scombridae > Scomber > Scomber scombrus. The sequence goes on from NC_084978.1 coordinate 15,591,363, forward strand.
TCCTATTCCAGGAGGATAGTTTGGATAGGCGGTGGCGGTTTTGGGAGGGTGGGAACACGACGTGAGTGATGTTGCTGACATCTCTGGCTGCTTTCGTCAGCTAGAGGTATGCCGCAGCCTGCTTGTGATGCCACTGTCTTTTGTATTCAGGGGAAACAACTGTACCCCTCGGAGCTTTCGGTAGAAATCACACATCACTGATGCCATGGATCCCCTGATGCTGTGAACGTTCTTTTCTACGTTCCTTTCAAGGAAATTTGAATGGCAGACAAGTGGGGATAATGGCAAACAATGGGGTGTAATAGACAGCACGACTAAGATCAGACCTACTGTTCTCATTTGAGATGATTCATCTTCACCGAGCAGTGGTGATATGGTTGAAAAAGAACTGTGATTCCTGTTTAGTTACTTGTGGAGTCAACTGAACTGAACATCTAATAAAAGTTCACCTGCAATCACCTCAGACTGCTGGTTCCCAAAAATAAGTGGTATTCAATTCATGTTCTGATTCAAAGTAGCCTGCGGGCTGATTTGACTGCTCTGTCATAATGTAATCTATTATCCATGATCTTGTTGTGTATTTCTAGACATCCCACGGTGCCACAGTTCTAGGCCTTTAGTTGATCTTATGGTCATACACAAGGTCAATATCAGTGGTAGCCTACAGCAATCTTGTTTTGCAGCATCAACACATCCGTTGGCTAGCTGCAGATCGAAAACCACCGCATCCACCTTCAGCTGACCTTCCTTTTGCGTGTTCAAACTTAATAACTTGTATAAACATTGGACACATGTAAAAGACAGGTATGACAATACTGCATGGCATGCAGATGATTCCCAAAAATATGTTCTGTGCTAAAAGAAAAAGCAGAGAAATTACAGTTAATAGTTTGACTGAACACAAAGCAGGGATCTGCTTTCTCTATAATGTAAGTACTTGTAATCTTGTAATGTAGAAATCAAGGGTGAAGGTTTGGTTTTAACTTTGGTAGGAACATTTTTTGTCGGACAGCCAAAATAATTGTGTCTGTGTACCTGCTCTCTACCACTCTCTCCTCTTTCATAGGCACATGTCCACACACACATACACATATGAAGAGGCTGACTCTGCAAAATTTTTTTACTGAATATGCTTTTGTTGACTTGCATGAGACTGGACTTATATCGTGATTTTTTTTCTCAGATTTTTTATTTTATTGATACTTAACTATACATCTGAGACCAAAATCAGTATTTAAAAATAACATATTATAGTCTGTCACAATAAATGTTATAACAAAATAAATGCATAGAAACATGCAGGTAATGTGCTGCTCTATAACTTGCTGCTGTAAGGTTTTCATACCTCACCTGAGATTCTGTCCTTTCAGTTTGTGGATTTAGGAGACACAACTCATGAGTTTCATGACAGAGACACAATGATGCTCAATTCTATCTTTAAATCCTCAAAAAAACAACCATTTGTGTTATTTTTTATTCAACTCCTGAATTTATGGCTAGATGTCACTATGACCTCAGAGCTAACCTGAGAGTCTGCAGCTCACCTAATGTCTCTGTGCTATTCAGGCTGCTGCTGCCAGGATACTCTTAAAAAAAGCCTGACAGTCACAAACAGATCAGTTGGAAAAGCTGTGGCTAATTTATCCTATAAATAATGCTCATGTCTTAATGACAAATATGCAATAACAACTCTTTTCATGATCCAATCACTGAAAAGGGGAGATATAAATACATTTTTTAAATAGTACATTTATCCTACTAATTTCAAAGATTAATGTTTGGATTAAATACAGAACATTCTTACTAGCTGAGCCCAACTTTTACTGACACTTTGGTTCTGCTTTAAAAAGGATCCAATGTCATAATTCAGCAACAGTAATACAGTGGTGTAATTAAGCAGCATGTCTGTGTAACAATCACAAATTAATGTCAATCACAATGTTTGTGCTGTTGCCAGTACTATATGTAGCAGGGAAAAAAGACATGAGCAACTTACAAAATAATAAATAAAGTAAAAACCATTCTAATTAGATATATTTCAGCAATAAGGTAATACCGTAATGATTTAATTTCTCCATGATAAACATTGTATGACTCAATCCCATGAGGCTGTTTAAGTGTCACCTTACCAACAAGATATCTGCAATGATGACGATTGTATGTTTTGTGTTATATTTGGCCTTTTTATTATACTACACTATGATATTGGTATGCAATCAATCTGACTTGATTTTTTTGTCTGATGGCCATGACATTCACAAATTCAAAAAAAGATCTGACAGGCAGAAACACACACACAGCTAGGGCGCATATTAGCTGCCTGATCAAGGCTTTACAGTACAACAGCATGAGATATTTAACATGACAGTTGATGATATTTACTGACAGAGCTAGTTACATGTTGATGAGCTTCACATTACGGCCTGCACACATATCACGATTCAACTCATTATTTCAGCATGCACAAACTCATTATTGCTAATTAAAAGGATAATTGCATGCATCTAGGACATTACATTTCTCAAACAGCCATCAGGAAGGTGGACTAGGCCTCTAACTCTTCTTACAGTGTTACCTGGTGCAGTATTTTCAATGTTTTAGCTTAGAACATATAAACATCAGATTCATGTATTGTCAAATGAAAGCTGTATCACTTCCAGTACATTGACTTCATGTAAGTATGAATGGCTATGGTCAAACTTGAACGTGTTTACTGTATTTGTCACATGCATGCTTTATTAAAATGTAAAACTGTCTAGGTAAAGCCCATGATAACAAGTATGGTTGCCATACTAAAATCTTTTCAATACAGACATTTTGGATACATTGACGTCACTATAGAACATTGCTGTTTTCTTTATTGCAAAGGCTTCAAAACTCAATGAAATTAATTTAATTCTGTTCATACAAAATTCACAAAAGTGCAAAAGTTCATACATACTCCGGAATATAATTCTGCCAAAAAAATACACCTTTCACCACCCAATGCATTATTACCAACGGCTTTGACCCTCTCAGTGTCAGTTAGTTTGGGATGAACATGTTTAATCAGGCCTAGAACAATAAAATAAAAATGCAAAAGAGGCTTATATATAGCTGCATGAGATGTACAAAATGGAGACTTCGTCATTTATCGAGAGTTATAGAACCATCCTGGAGTATCACAAGTACTACAGCAATCACGAGTGCAAAATATTATCATTATCATATTATGCGTTCTTGTGTAATAAGGGTTGAGATGAGACTGAGAGTGAGAGAAAAAAGGGACACAGAAGGTGTATAAGCATGTGTCTCTGTGTCTGGAGGGAGGCCAGGAGACAGAAACAGAAGAATATAGGAGATTCTTTCAAACAAATAGAATCTCAGTAGAAATAATTGGGTTTGTAATTGCCAAGACTTTATCACTGCACTCGTCCTTATACCCACTCCAAACGTATAATTTGGATAAGCAAATGGATGGTCATTAATAATAATAGCGCTATTAAAACCCCTTGGTGTTGCACTGAGAAGAGAAGATGCCATTACTTTCATCACAGATCTGGCAATCATCATTTGAAGGAGGGACTAATGTCTCACTTTCACAGAATTACAAATATGAAACTGCCCACTTACATGCTTGATGCAGTTCACCAGCCTCCCTGTTTTCTCAGGGCTCAATTTATGATGTACACTTGTGACCAATTCATAATTTTGAAGATGTATATTCATATATGAAATCATGTTCTATTCAAGATATTGCAATCCTCATGAGAGGCTGTGCTTTAAAAGGAATGAAAACTATGCCAAGCCTCCTGCATATATAGTACTTTAACAATAAAAAAGGATGTTGGCTTGGATACAAGGTCTGTGACTTCTCTAGAATAATCCTGTCTCTATGGCAATGAGTCTGAAAATTAACTTTTCTCTGCACGTCAGACTCAAATGCTATTTGGTTTTATTTACTTTTATCAGGAGGAGGTACAGTATAATCCCTGGCGAAGGCAATAAGAGCTGTCATTGTCACTGCTGACAAGGACGTGGAGGAGGAAGTAAATATTCCATTGTAGCAATAAAAACTTGGCGTGCTCTTTGGAAAGCAAGGATCAACTATGCCACAGAGGTCAGTGGTGCCATGTACGAGGCTGACATGTATTAAGATCTATAAGAAGCCATGCTGACGCAGACAGCTTGTCAAGGCTACCCTTAGAATTTTATTAACATTATTCATAACATTTATTATAGAATGTGAAATGAAACAGTATAAATATCCCCATACAGGCTTCATCTACAGGACATCATTACCAGTGATTATATAATGTAAGCTGCATGAATTACCTACAATAATCACTTAGAGGATTTCGCCACTGAAAACATACATTTCAGAGCAATCCTGTGTAGCAGTGATACAAAGTGAGATAGAAATAAGAAATGGCAAAGCCATTGCTCCTCTTTTTTACTTTTTAAAACAAATAGTGCCAGGCGTAATGAATGGCCTTTTGTATAGGAGACAATGGGACGCAGATAAGAGAGCAGTGAGGTTGTATTCTAGACTAATTACTTTTGATGCATTTACTGAGACGCCGCTGACAACAGTGAGTCTCTAGGCCGCATACGTATTTATCAGCACTTGTGGGACCTATACAGTTCCTCACCTGTAATCCATCTAGCCTTGTCTTCTCTCGACCCTTTTTGCTTTCTTAGTGTTTGACCCATTGTAACTGAAAGTAATTGCAGGCAGAAAACAACATCTAATGATTACTTTATCTGGGAGTCTGAGAGAGAGTGAAAAGTCACAGACAGGTACTTTCAACAAAAGGAGGAGGTCTTTTTGTTCCCGACACACAATTTCAGACAACAAAGAATATTATTGACTTGGCTGAGATTAGAACACCAAAACAAATAACAAAGCACAGGGAAAGGACAAAGTGCACAAAGAAAGAAAGGATCCCTTGAACAACCCAGTGCCAAGCACTTGCTTCTTTCTTTTTGTTGCCATTGATTAAAAGTATGTCGTAGGTTGAAGCACCCATTTCTTCACTGAGCATATACAACACCAGCACAATGTACAGATCTAATTTAATGTAAATTCCTTTATCTTGAAGTCACATTTGTTGTCCAAGGGAGAGAAGAAATCATATTGCCTCAAGGATGTTTACAAAGAAGCAAATCCCGCATCAACAACCACAATTTTGTGATTTCCATACAGAGAGCACACAGTTAGGAAGGTAGAACACAGAAACAGCTTTCTTCTTGACACTTGACATTTTGTGTGTGACATTGGTTGATTACATCTTCTTCATTATGTCTGGACTATTGGGCCTCGCCACCCGTGAACAAGATGCCGGTGTCACCATCAACACAATCAGGCCTGGCCAAATACCCAGCATGGGCCAGATAGATGAGAGGTGCAAACACCATAACAATCTGCAATCAGCGCTCATCACTACAATGACACACAGAGGAGGAGGCACAGAGATTTACATGGGGGGCAGAAACACAAGACTTGCTCATGTAGATGCACAAGGGCATACGCAAAACCCACACACACACATAAACTGACTTTTTCTAAGGTGAAAATCTCACACAAGGACAGACATTCATTCCTCGTCTTTGTGAATCTGTTCTTGCGCAGACACCGGACAATACTGTTGATATACTGTAGGTGTGCTGTCACTGACAAGGAAGCAATACATAAATGCATATTTATAAGATTAAAAAAAAGTGAATCCACCTTAAAATTCATTGCACATGGGTGAATGTCTAAAATTTCCATATTGTGTAGATAATGTGAGGCCTGGGAAATGAAAATAAAATGCATGGAATGGAAAGGAAGAGAAAATATTTCAGACGGATTAAAAAAAGGAAGGAAAATAGGCTGATTAAGTGGGACCTGACAAAGCTAACTGATATTTGCAAGAAGATTGGATTGTTCCTGCAAGACTACTATCTAAACAATCATGATTTTTTAGGGGAATGACTTTTATCTAAAAATGTAAATGTCACTTAGCTTTCAGTTTAAAATATAATTAAAAGTTGATTTGAAGCCTAAGCAGGTCCTCCAAGAATTAAACCTGTTGCATTAGGAGTATAACGAGTGCATAATAGTTAATAAAAAGCCTCTGTTCACATTGATGGAGGACAGACGAGAGAGACTGTACAGCAACCAAAGCTGTGCTACATCCTGTGTCATGTAACAAGCAAATTCATCACATTGACCTATTGCCCCCAATTATTATGGAAAACAAGAATGAATCAAATTAACATTGAAGAAGCTCTCAGATCTGGTGGCCTGTCTGTATATCCAATGGATTCAGCAGGAGGAGAAGAGGGTAATAAACAAGGTGCCACTGCATATGCTATATATCTTGCAGTCATTGATGATTAGCTCTGTTTTCCCTTAGCCATACATTACTGTTATTGCCTCCATGGCTAGGCAGATAGGAAGGGGATACAAAAGCATCGTGAAGCCCATCTTTCAACAGATAACTGGCAGGCTGAAAACCACTCAGCACCAGCGGCAGCATGGATTGAGTGCGTGAGTGATCTGGGCATGGTGAAAATTGTAATCTCTTATATGACAGAGCTGAGAGTAGGAGTGTTTTGTTGTTTTTTTATGGATGTGTGTTTACGTACACATTGTACAGTAAGGTATTTCTAAGTGAAAACATTCAGTGTGTTCAGTCACAAAAAGAGGAGTGTTCCCTTGAATGTCAACAGCTGAAGTTACAGTGTTTTGTCCTACAACAGGCAATCCAGAAATTGTGCAATCTATATGAAGTGTCAGTGTCAGGACCAGACATTCATGCCATATCTTCCTTCTCTCTTTGCTTTTTCTTTCTCAATCTTCAAAATACAGGACAGCTTAGACATGAATACTGACTGAATATGGTATTAGTCTCAGGCATTAGTGCTTAGAAAATGTATATTTGCAATATCGGTGTGTAGTGTAGCATGTTAAAGGTTTTAATATGAGGGGCAGACTCTGCCCAGATCCCCCTGTGCATGTACATTTTAAAGGTTTTCCTTTTCCAAAGCGCCACAGACCCTCCTCCGGGGACAACTATTAATTTTTCACTGAAACCTCCCCTGAATAATGAATTCTGTCCTATTTATACACTGTGATAAGTCCACTGAATGTCTAAAAAGGGGTTATCATAAAAAGGGTAAGGCTTTCATAGAAAGACCTGTTCCTGCTTAACATGTTTAATTCATCCGCATCGCCATGTTCTTGAAAGCAGAGGAAAAGTCATATAATGTATCACTAGCAAACATGAAAGCAGACACAAGCGGCACATTCAATAAATCACAGCTTTACTTTTACTGTTTTGATGTTGACTGTCACAATCCTCCACCCAAACACCAACCACTGAAAGTTCAGATATATGCTTTTTACTCCTCCAGGACCTGGCTGACAGATATGCGCTCACTATAATCACAGAGGTACTCAGTGGCTTGTGTTAATGTTTCTGTCACCACACACTTTATTTGGGGTATGCTGAGTGCAGGCATTGTCAACTAACATTCAGAACAGAGAGAGCGACAGATCTAGACCGACATACTGGGTGTAAAGTGTGTGTAAAATGGCAGCTGGTAAATCACAAGCAGAAGAGGCATAAAGTTTAGGCCATAAATAATGCAGTTAAAATTAAAATGTATTTCAAAATCTGTGAAGAAAAAAACATCCTGTGGAATTAATAAACACATTTGATACTTGATACTTTGATCCTTAAAATATCTGTTGCTTAAGCGACTTCCACTTGCTCCAGGAGAGCAAAAGATTTATTTTGCTGCTGTTGTATCAGCACTCTAAGTGAACCAAACCATTAATTACAGTTTCACTCTCAGACCAAATAACCATGAGGCTGTCTCATCATAAAAACAGTTACCCTTACACAAACACAATTAATGGATGTTACAGCCAGTATTACCCATATCACATAGTACTATTATTGACACAGATTAAGTGTAGCACATAACTACGATGCATGGTGATTTAATTCAATACAATAACTGAAGCATATTTAAATCATCACAATATGAATATAATGCAATAATAAGTGAATATAATTAAGATTTTGTTTATATTCAGTTTGATTCTACTGTAATGCTGATAAACTCATATTTGAAATCAAGTTACTGAGTACAATACAAAATAATTCATTATGGTCTCCTCAATTATATATTTGTCTGTTTTAGATTTGAGCTAAATATACTGAATATTGCCATCAAACCATTTGGACTTGGAAACTGATTCAGTCCTCGGCACTGCTTTAATTTTTTTGGTGGCAAGTCTAACAGTCTTTCAGCTTCTAAACAGAGGTGTCTCAATAGGAATAAAGAAGAAAAAGAAAGATATAATAAAATAAAAGGGCAAAAGCAGAAAGTAGGTTCGCTGATTGTGTTCTGCCTGTGATGATGAAGAGAAAGCTCCAGTGGCTACAACAGTCCACAGAGGGAGAGACAGAAAGTGAAAATAGCCGTACAACTACTTTGCTCCAGAGACTCCCAGCAACCCATTGACCTCGATGTCTTGTATGCTGTTTAGCCTACAGCGTTAACTATCAGATATTAACACCCCATGTCTTTGATTTTGTGGCCTGTCAGTCCCTGAGGACTCTTGTATATAGTGTTTGTCCCGGGGTGCCATCCTCTTTATGTCAGCTGCTTCGTCCTCCTCTAACACGACAAACACCCACAAAGGGTATGTCACATTTCTTCTGTCTTGCATCTAGTATAGCCTGTAATGTTGACATGTCTGAGCAGATTCTGGGCATGGCATGGAGAGACAGGAAGTTTGCAATAAAAAAAACATAAAAGTAGCCCTGAATGTCAATAACATGTCTGGGTGTTTGTGAAATTGTAGGAGAAAATTGCCAGTGCTTCCTGGCTGATCACCGCCACCACTACTGCTACGATGACATCACTATAGCCAATTTCATCCTGCAGTTTATTTCAAGCTGCTGTTTCCGTGTGCTCACATGCACGCCTCTGTGCATGTGTGTGAGCCATGAGACAAACAGCCTTTCTCTCAATGTAATTCAGTGTGTGAAGGCACCAATACCCATCTCTATGATAATTTCCTATTCACTATGAGCAAAGACAGCAACACTGATACAATTCATTTCCCATTTATTAACTGGTGCGGAAATGTTGCGCCCAGCAGAAGTGACTTGTGAAGTCTTTCAGGGCTGAAGGTGGCAGAGTTTGTTTTACGGGTGGGAGGAGAAAGATACTAGAACAGGGTAGGTGATTTTGGGATCCATGCATCCATAATATTGTATCTGCCAGAAACAAGAAACTTGGTTTCCATGAACATTTAGTGGCCTGTTGAGTGTCTTATTTAGCATGAGAGCCTGTATCAAAGCCAATCACTTCCAACAATACTTTTGCCTTGTCTAAGAGAATAAAAACAGCTCTGTAAACTTTTGGCAAAGTTTTAATGCCATTTGTCTTGTTTGCATTACTTGTTTGAGTTTCATACGTGACATGCAGAGTCAAATCCAGTCAATCATAGTGACATTCAATTCACTCAAATTGATGACTTGCCACCAGTCTGCCATTTTTATCTTGGGATGATGTCCTTTTTATTTTCCTTCATTTCGACTCTTCCTCTCTTCACTCTGATATAGCTAATTATTTTAAACTATCAGGTGGACAGTTTCAATTTCAATTAAATCCTGTCTTCTGCACTGACCTTGGGGTTGCTCTGTCAGCCCTGAACAGTTCCTCTGGCAGTTATGGGTGCCATTTAAGAAGAAATTGAAACTCAATTTAAGCACAACTCCAGTGAATACATGCTGAGTTCATCCTCGTCAAGACAGAATTGTGCTCAGTATATGTATTCCAGTAACACACTTAATGTGATAATTGAAAGGGTCCCAATTAAAGCTTCAAGGCATAACTGGCTACTCTGATGCACCCTAGGGTTGCTGTGAAGGACAGATTTACAGCCATACGCAGCTAATCTAGCTGTCTAGTGTGGGTTATGAATCTTAATGCACTGGTGATAACATATTGGGTGATGTAAGCTTATAAACATGATATGTTTTGTTCACAGTATCAACAACAGGGTCAATGTAGCCATAAAATATTACTCAATTAAATAAGTGGAGTGAGTAATCACATTAACGTCAATATGGTTGCTGTAGGTGCATGTGTGTGTTTTTTAGATACACTTTTGTTTCCCCAAAAAAGGGAAAAATGTTCAAGTAGCGGCATCATGCAATACAGGCATAATGGTACACCCTGCAGCAAAAAAAACAACAAAAACAACAAAAAACAAAACAAAACAAAAGAAAAATCAGAGGGCACCATGTATGTAAGAAAAACAATTATGTGATATTGACAGCTAGTGCAATCAAAGGCTCCCCTGCCAGACTCAACGAGGTGCCAATCAACTGAATGTCTCTGCCTCACGTTGCTGCTGCCGCTGCCGCTGCTACCTTTCATTTTAGAGTCAGAGGAGCTTCTGCCGTGGTGAATCATCAGTCAATAGCTCAGAGCTGATGGTTAATGCTGATTGATGACATTCGCCAAACAGCCGCTCCCCAGCATGACCCCTCCCAATTCCCTCAGCAATACCTATCATCTGCAATAAACATTCAGGGTGCAAGATACAAATTCAGCATATAAAATAAAAAAGAAATAATCAAATTAGTTTTGTATATGTATAAATTACTACTGTTATTATTATTATTATTATTATTATTATTATTATTATTATTATTATTAGTAGTAGTAGTAGTAGTAGTAGTAGTAGTAGTAGTAGTAGTAGTAGTAGTAGTAATAGTAGTTATATTATTATTATTATTATTATTACTATTATTATTATGAGTAGTAGTAGTAGTGGTATTATAGTAGTAGTAGCAGTTGTAGTACTGTAGAAGCGTTGATCAACATTGTTCCAAACTCGTTTTAAATCCTCTGTCACCACATTTTGAAGGCTTTATTGTTTTCTTGGCAAGAAACTGGTTGCTGATCAAATGTTACTGAAGGTTGTCCATGATTGATTGAAGCTATAATTAAAATAATGATTAAAATAAATGATAAAGCACCAGATGCTTTCTCTTCATTGTCCCATGAAATGGGAATTAGAATGTCATTCAAAGCATGGCATTAGCCAATACAATGTACAGGCATTGATGAACACCTTAATGTACGCATGTAATTAAAGTGATTCTATCAAATGTGACATTCCTATCAACACAACTTTCTGCTTTTCTCTTCCTTTTCCTTCACCTGCAGTGGCTTGCTCACGATCCGAACAACAGCACAAGATCACTATTCAAAAGACAAAAGATCATTCCTGTCAAAAATATCTTAATGTGAATGTATGTGAAACATGGCAATGGTGAGCTGTAATAGGCACTTTGTAACCCAGAAATGTCAAGCAGGAGGAAGAACACTATAACAAAACATAGGTATGATATTGAATTGGCTAGAAGTGTCACCCCTTGAAGAAAAAAAAGATCTTCTCTGTCTCGTCTTTGCCAATACTCACTGTTTAGCTCTTTCTCCTGTTATCTCTCTGTTTACAATTTGTTATTGCTTTTGTCTGTTTATATTTCTAGATACGTTTTTCATCTTGACAAATTTAAGCATTCTGCTTTTAAAAGCATTCATTGGACCCATTGACTTCTTCTGCAAGCTGTTGATACAGCAAGGATACAGTCTTAAGAAACAGACCATATGTTGGTCATATGGTGACTGTTTCCTGTATCATTTCTTTCATTACCTCTCTTCCACTCTTCACCCACACATCCATACTTATTTTAACAGTGGTTCTCAGGTAGTCAATTCATTGAAATCACACATAAAGGCACGCTATGTAAGACTTTCCTAAAAAACAATGTCTCATAAAGATAAAAACTATTTAAAAAAAGCTTCTTAATCATCACCCACTAGAATTGTGTGGCAGTGTATGTATCTACAGACACTCTGCCCTCTGCCTGTACTTTATTTTTTATTTTTGCTGTGTTTGGGGTGTTTCTGGGTGTCAACCTTTGGGCAGTGGGTCTGTAGCCCCCATTCAATAACACAGGGTGTAAGGTCGGGATCTATTTGACTTAGGGTGAAGCTGAGCTACACACACACGCACACTCAAAGCAGAGAGGCCACAGCAGATTAAGTCTGCGCTTCGGCTGCATTGATACCAAATCCGGCAACGCAGCACCTTCCAGCAGGTTTGTGCGGAGGTGAAACCGACACATCCTACATAGTATGCCTATAAGGAAGGCTGGGTTTTAACCATATATCTGTTTGACAAGTAGAATAAACTAATTTACTAATTTGCAGGCATTGACCCCTGTCATTTTCATTCATAATTCATTATGGAAATATAATCAGACATCACACCTCACCTTAAGACAACATTGAGATCTTGAAAAAAAAACATTGTGCACTACAGTGTGGTTGGAGAGACGTCAAAACAAATGATCTGTGGCGCTGAAATGGTTTCAACAATGTGTTCATTGCTAAGAGACTGCAAGGGATGTTTCAGGCTCCCATCGTTTTCATTTCAATTGCTCTTTGATTCATATAGGTCTTTAAAGAGCAAGGTGGGACAATTACCATTTAAAGTGGTTAACATGCCCCAGCTGGTATTCCTTTCCATTTTTATCGGAATTATTATTCATTGTCATTATTAAACATGTTGAGAACACTTCTCGGGGCTATATTGTACATCTTGGCCACAAGTAGTGATAAACATACCGAAAACTCCTAAACCCAAGTGGCAAGAGGGGAATAATCATTAATGTCTTCCTGAAGACACAGTCAAAAACAATTATCAGGAATTGAAATGCTATAAGGAACAAATCACAATGATATTCCATACACAACACTTAACTCTCCTTCTATTTCTTGTTCAATCCACACTTCACAGAGCACACAACAAAGAATTGTAAACTCTACTGGCAGAGGAAGAAAGGGTATTAATTTTCCAACCTGGAAACTGTAAACTGAAAATACCTGTGAAGTGGATAATTCTGTCTGGGGGAGACATGTATTTTACCCCTTCCTTGTGTCAACACAACTTCTTTTGAGGTGTGCAGCGATGTCTGTATGGACCTGATAAGTCTCTTATTCTCAGCAAAGAGTAATTTGCAAAATGAAGACGGCTGTACACAGACTCTCCACATTGTTAATTAAATCATTCTGCCTTTGATGTTTTCTCAGGTTTTAATGGGAAAATAACAAAATTAAATAGGATGCTGTCTTCCCTCCTTGTGAAAAGAATGATCCATGGATGGTGCATCAATTATTGAAGCTGAAATACTGTAAATAAATTAAATTAACCATAAATAAAACTGCATGACTTCCTACTGAAAGCAAGCATTGTTTGTCTTTAAAGCTGTCAAGGTACTGGCATGTGAAAGCAGGCATATATTATTCACAGTTATTTGCACCTTATACCTGTTGCCAAATGAACGTGGACCATATGGTCAGGCAACAATTGTGCATGTGTCTGATAAAACAAAATCTTGTCTTTCCTCATAACCTCATTATTTGAAGTAATCCATATATCTCCCGAGACCGTTTTAGTTTGTATTCTCACTCAAATTCAACATTGAAATGTACTGCATGAAAGTCAAACCTCTACAGTGAAGCTAATTCAGAGTGAAATATGAAAAAAAGAGAGAGGTCGCTGAGTTGACATGGTGGTTTGGAGCCCAATGATAGTGATTCTATTCTCCAGAATACACCTTTCAGCCTTCTCCCCTCCTGCAACCTGCCTCTTAATTTGATCAATAAAGATGAGTTTCTCTCCATAATGAAATTCACACTCAATCACAAGTTTGTCAATGGCCACCATGAAAGGTCAGGCAATAAAAGGAGATTTTGTTTCAGGAAAAAAGAGACTGCCTAATTAGTTTATTCTGCTCAACATGGGGCTGCTGCTAAACAACACACTTGCTGAAAAGTATGATGCCATCTATCAATTTTGTTTTGTCAATAACTTCCTGGGCCACAAACGTGCTGGGAGTATTACATGATGACCTTTGTACTAATCAATCAAGTGACACTTTGCGTCTTAAGAGTAAAGCCTGCAAATCAGATGCAGAGAATGTGTTTTCCAAGTAGAGTCAAGCTGATAACAGAATACTGCCCCTAAGGTGTTAATGGCAAGCTGATTATCTGAATGGTTAGTGTTTTTTACGCCGACCTCTAATTACTTCCATGGCTAGTCTTTGAAAAAGCAATTATGAGCTGGGCCAAACTGTACATCTCACTTTAACAGTTCAATGCATTTATTATGCATTTGTGCTAATTTGCAAAATATCAGCAATAAATACATAAAAATAGATTTAAATAAAAATGTTCACTTTCTTTTCTTTCAAAATCAAATCCCTATTATAATGGTCTTACCAGTATAATTAATATGAATGTGGAAATGCACTTAACACATAACACATTTACACCAGTAATCACTTCTCCAAATAAATGCATGTTGTAAATTGAAGCAAAAGGTATTGCACACAAAAGGTACACAGCTTCTCTACCTGTATTTACTTGATCCAATACATTAATGCCAAATAAATATAAATAGTAAATGGTTAGTATTAAGCACATTTTGTCAAGTAAGTATTTAAGGAAGTCTCAGTCAAACTCTCCTTAATTATTTGCTTTTACCAACCAGCAGAGGGCATGTTGTCTCCCTCAGTGTCTCTTTTCAATGTCTTGCTGTATTGAAAAGTTACTTAAGACCTCACTAATGCTGGGGCTAAGCTGCTTGATGTGCTATTCAGTCTGAGGTACCTTTACAAGGCTCCCTGTTGCAGTGTGCATCCACCCTACAGCATACAGTATGTAGCAGTGCACAAGGGGGAGCAACAGAAATACATAAACCCACTATGAAGAAATGTGCAATGGCTTTCTTGCTTAATTAGTGCTTAATTGATATAATGTGAGTTTATTTTTCCTCATAGTACCTTTTGAAAGGTTAAGTGTTCACAAAAGGGGAAACAATTCTATATTATATCTTGTGTGAATTAGCTGATTTTCTTCTTTCTCAGAATACATGCACTGAGTAGCCAGATCTTACATTTATCAACTTCACACGAGAAGCTCAATGACATTTAATTAACTCACTTTGGCATTATAAGATTTGCAGGTGAGGACAGATCATTTTAAACTATCTTGTATGATTGTGAAGGTGTGAAGTGCCTGATAAAATGATGTGTCCTGCTTCTGTCTTGCCACAGATGTCCTAAAAACAACGCGACAGCATGGCCCCATAGACTGGACCGAGATTAATGATTTGTGACAGCTTCAACGAGCCAGGATATGAACAGTCATCCTGCAGCCATTACATAAGTAGAAACAGCTGTTGTTTCAGTAGAGGCTTTGATTTCTTACTGTACCCACTCCTCATAGCAGCGTGGCAGGAGAGGGGACCTCCCGTCACATACAAATAAGCTGAGCAATATTGTGGAGGCAGCAGGTTTTGTAGAGCATGAGAGGGTGGCTGCAGCAGTATTGCAATTTCAATAAAGCTGGATACAGTAACTTCTGATTGTCCATTCTTTCTTGTAGGTCTCAAATATTGAGACATCAATTAAAACAACTAACTGTATCTCTGTAGTTTATATTGATGGCTTTGGAGGCTTCTGCCAATGCCTGTTGTGTAATTATAACAGCCTAAATTATGTTTGGCGGTAATTCTCCAGCACAGACTATGTTGTGATTAGCATGGGCATGAATGGAGCTAGATTAAACACAGTTGGAGAATATAGTGAGGGAACTGCAATTAGATACAACATTATTCCTTTTCTGGTTGATTCTGAGAACATTGCCTTGTTCTGCCACAATAGGATTTAGATAGTCCTATTGTGATGAAAGCCTATTTTGAAACCTGGTAAATGTACAGAACATGACAAACCACTTTGTTTCAACAGCACAAAAGACAGGCTTGGCATGTGTTTTCTGACAATTGCCTTTGCTTGCTATTTCTAAGTCTTTTCTTTCTGGATCACCCCAAGAGCCATACAGGAAGGCTTTGAATAGATGAAAATAATCAGGAGATTGTATTGTGTTGAAGGAACAAATGCCAGTTTGAATCCTTTTGACCATCTAATTTAGATTGTTACATCATCCTTCATTTATTATGAGTTATTTTACAATTATTGTGATTCAGAAAAAAAGGCCATTATTCAACATTTTCAGTGAATAAATATGTAATTAAGTGCTTAATAGTTATAATTTTTATGCAGTGTCGCAACAAAATGAGAAGTGACAATAAATACATTTCTGCCTTGTTCTAGATGTGCTCTTGGTGCATCATGCTGTACTGTATTACCAAAACAAACTACATTTTGTCCAGGAAAGCTACTTGACAAACCCTGAAAACAATTGTTTCTTCCCTGTTCACCTTTTGTACAATTCTGCGTCAAGCTAGTGAAAATGGCAGTGACTGAGTTTGCATGTCTGCGTGCACTGTCCTTGCTTAGGATTCAGCAGATGGAACCATGGGATGGAGGTTATCAGCCATCCCATTCCCCTCTGGACTGTAATTCGTTGTCGACAATGTGCTTTGGACCCTAAAGGCCTGCCATCTGCTTATTTTCGCTCCTTCCAAAGGTGAGAAATTTCAAACCACCACCTGGTTGATGTTTTAGCCATGTGTGCCACCTAGTCACTACTACCCTGGTACATACTGTATAAAAATAGAATATTTAGATCGTGAAATTACACTGATTTATAAACAGCTAAAATATAATCAGTTTAAATAGTCATAAATGTTGAATATTCTGAGTGGTTATAGGGCGATGTTGTATGGTAATGATTACACCATATAATTAAGGTCTTTCAACTTTTTAGTTATTATGAAAATTCTGTAAAAAGAAAAAAAAAACATTTCACACAGTGACTCAAATGTGAAATAACATTGGTTAGGGAAACTTGCGAGATGTTAATAAATAACCCATGTTATTACTGAAACCTCAAACTCACTTATGGATTTTGGCTTTGATCAGAAAACTGCAGTATTAACTTGAGGTGAAATGTTGCACAACATAGATGAGTTACTTTAGTCCACAGTCACATTTGAAAATTAAATTCAGTGCTTGTGTGATATAAACTTTTGTCTGGAGCTTTACAGTATAACTTTACAGTACAACAAAGTCTCTCCATGACCATGACCATGATTTGAAATAATAATAATTTTCATCCTCAGAATCAACACTTTTTTTCTGTGTGTATGCAACATATCTCTCATATGTTTTCATCAGTGTGTTTCTCGGTTTTAAGATGTAATAAATAACTTTTGATGGTACAGAGCAAATTGACTATCTATATGTTAAAAGTCATATCTTAAGTCATGTCACATGTCAAAAGCACAGCTAGGAAGCAAGTTCTTACTCATATTATGACTGCTCATTCATAATGTGTCCAGTAATTCATGCTCCACTCTTCCTCTGTGGTTGCAGTCTTGCTCGCAGGAGGGAAATCATTTTCAGGCCTTTGAACGGATGTCTTGTTGCTTGTGGATCATCACTGCATTCAGAGATTGCATTTTGACAAGCAAGCCATCCTTAATCCTTGGTCACATTGAGTTGCCAAGTCTATGTGGCCAAATTCCATTTAGTTGTGTTTCCCACCACCACATGTGATTGTGTATATACAAGTAAGACAAAATATAATAATCTGATCTAAGATGCTGGATCTTTTTAAACAGTTACTATTATTTTATTTTTTTAAAACTTAGGATGTAGTCCATTTATTGATGAAGAAATTGTCACCAGTGACACCAGTAAGCATGAACATTACTGGAATGCAACAAAGTATTCATGCAACCTCACAGACAGCTTAAAGACAATTTCAATAATTCTGAATTTGCTGGCAAGAGTTTTAAATTAAGCAATACATTTCTGTGTAGCACAAGTCCCCACATATATCCTGAGTTCACTTTTGAACGTAAGCAGCTAATTATATTTACTAATACCAATATACAGCTCATTATGCAAATATATGAGAAAGCAAAGGGTAAGGACTAATCAGGAAGCTGTGTAGTACACAATTGAGGCATATACTAGTGCACTGCCATGTCTCCCTTTTTGCTGAATTTGGTACATTGGAAAAGTGTAGAAAACAAAGAGGTGACTTAACAGATACACCAGGTCCCATGTGACTCTTTATACTTACAGTAGATATTGAGCTCTTATCCCAAGCTTCCTGCCGAACCCTCTATACATCATCAAATTGATTCAGTAAGGAAGATTTAAGCCTGAGCTTGGAGACAGAAATCTCATTCCAAGGTCAGATAGTGGGAGGCAAAGGTCAAGGGTCACCTGTCTCTTCGCACCTGCCCTTGATGTATCCCCCAACAACTCCCTGAGGACTCAAGAGATTCCTATTCTGCTGATGAGTTAAACCTGCTTGAGCCATAGAATCCACAGGATTTCTATCGGCCTTGTCCGTTGCTGTGTAGGACAGTAATCGTAACAATCAGCTACATCAATCAATATCCACGCAACATGGACACAGCGTGTAGCAGCTGATGTAGCCAATGCATTACGCCCAAAGTTTGTCCGGCGAACCAAAGTGCATCTTGGAAAAACTAGATGTAATGCATCATGAGATGGATTATTCCAAGAAACTTGACTCTGCATGGGCACATGGATTCCTCAGGAGGCATATTCTCATTATACTAAATCACTCATTCCCTTGATGCGAAGATAGGGGGTGTGTTGAACTGTGTTGCCATATAGTAAGATTCAGGGTTGCTAAGTATAGTACATGCAGCTGATAGAAGCTGTGGACAGAAGGTATCCTCTGGGCGCTTAGAGAAATGCTACGTATTAAATGGAGCGGCAAACTTTCTTTTTTGAAATGGGGCATTATGTATGCATGTGGGGAGGTTTGTTAAAAACCCTTGTCTGCTGTCAGGCTTCACCTCCTTTCCCCTAAACTCAGAAGGAAACATAAGCTGTGTACAAATACAGTATGACAGGTTGGATACCGCTAACTTAAGTTTTCATGTCAAAACCTGTCAGTGACATTTAACAAGAAGAAAAAACATGTCAGATCTAAAATGCTTCCAGAAAAAAAAGCCTCAACCAGCTGACATGTGGATGAAAATAGCACTTAACCTGGGATGCACTAAATCACATTTGTTCACAACACACAGTGCTTAATTGTATACAATATGTTGTTATCTGATATACAGTATATTTATACTTGTTTCATGTGGTAATGTAATCTTATAATTACTCAATGGAAAAGCAGATCACTTCATTTCAACTGATTTCTTTCATGAACCAACAACATTTTCCTTGTGTGTAGGAGGATTGAGCATATTTTATTGTAGGCGTCCAACTGTAATTCAGTGTCACAAACACTTTCTTTCCGTTTATGTTTTTCTACACCTATAGGAGAATGTATACAGGAGAAAATATCAAGTTTGGCGAGAAAGGCTTCGGGCTGTTTTGAGTTCAACTGGGAATACTTTTTTTTTTTCAAGGGCAGTGTGCAATCATGGAGCTGTGTTATTCCCTATGATTGCCAGACCACTGGCAAAATACACACACATGCACACAAACCTCACACGCACACATGGTGCGGCTGTGTGAAAATGTGACTTCACAACATCAACAAAATATTCAGAGTGAAGATCAGAGCGAAGAGACATCAGACACCCTAGTCCAGGTGATATTACAATTTTTGTACATCAATCTGCCCTTTTTCTATGGCCCAGCAGTTGTGCACCTTGCTCTATGGATTTGCCAAGTCTGTTGTCAGGGCAACATGACAAGATGTATAAAAATAAAAATTAGGAGGCTTTTACAGTTATAAGATCTCAAAATCTCTAACACGCCAATGTAAAAGCAAACAAAGAGCAACCGGGAAGAGGAGAAAAAATAAGTGTGCCGTTACTAAATGAACTATATGGACTGCAGCTGCTCATGCTGAATAATAATAATGACGATATAAAAAAATGATGGTGACCCTAGCCATAAATAAACAAACAAACATAAATAAACAAAATGTTGATTAGGACCTGACCAATCGTATACTTTTAAATGAGTCAGATTAAGCAAATTGAGACACACAAGATGTTGGTGACTATTCAGAGATTTGCAATTGCCTACAAAGTGTACAAAGTCTGTATTGTAAAAAAACATGGACATCATATTTGACACAGTAATTTGTCACACCTATGAAGACCAGTTAACCAAAGCTTAATTAATTATTTATAGTGTACTATGTATGGTAATGTTTTGTTTTAATATATAAACACAGAACATAATGTAGGTACCTTTGTTAATACTAAAAGACACTACATTAAATTTCAATAATAATTTACAATTTCTACTGGAAAACATGACAGTCCATTTTTCATTTGTTTTATCTTATGAACTCACTACATGCGTATTGCTCAGTTGCGGTTGTCAGATTAATTCATTTTATTAAGTTACCATTATTTTTCAGATTTTAATTTTCCCAATTTTGTGATTTGTGTGTGTGTGTGTGTATATATACTTTGCTTGCCTGCAGTGCTTTGGGGGCTTTAGTAATGAAAGGGAAACAACTTCAAAGAGATTAACTCATCAGCTTCGGATAATAATGAAACAGTGAGATAGCACATCATTTTTCTCCTCCCGTTCCAGCCACTGTATTAGAAATCAGGAAAGAATATGTTGTGTAATTTGATTGTATTTTCTCCCTATGTCTGCCTCCCTCTCTCTCTCTTTATTTATTTATTTTTTCAGTTGCCTTTTAATAGAAGGAAGAACTTAGGTTAAGGACAGTATAATGGCCAACAGCCAATAAACTAAACATTGGTTTTAGGAAAACGCATCATAACTGGACCTAAGATCAGAGGCTATTGTTTTCTCATATAGCAATAAAAAGTCAGGGAGGAAGTCAGGGCAGATCATGAACCCAATTGCAGAGAGAAATGTTTGTTTTCCACCATAACTTATAGCTGTGGCCAAGTTTGTTACTCAGCAACTCAGCGAGCGGCTTATCAGGGCAAATATATTAGAGAAAGATACAAATGTGCAGCCTGGACTGTGGGTGTAGTATTGCTTCGAACTTGTTAAAAGGGCCTGGTCAAGTTATGTCGAATTTTAACAGCCATTTGCACAGATTGGCCTCTCTGGCATTCTGAAGGCCCATAAAGCCTGATTCATCACCCCACTCACTCGCAGAGGGCACGCAGAAGGCAGGGAAAGAGCAGCGCTCAGGTATGCTAAAGTCATCCATGATGGAATCTGTCAACTCCGCAAATGGCTCCCTTTCGCCCTGCTGCCTTGTGCGTTTTATCAGCTGAAGGAGTCGATGACAGAAAGTCTATTGAACTCTGACTGCCTCTCCATACAAATTATTTCTTTCCGTTGAGCAACGTTTGTGTTAGAACAGAACTTGATTATCAGTCAGATTTGGACCTGGCTGGCTTGACATTAGGAGTAAGTAACTAGTAACTAAGGCAGTGACACATGTTAGAAGGGCTCAGCCCCCTTGTTTGATGTAGCATCCCTGTTTACCTCATATCAGCACTGTTTTTTCCCTCTAGTAATCATAATTATATTGGAAAATTCTATTTGTTGCAACGCTGCTGACAACTCTTGAGAATGAAAAACACAATCTAATAATTTGCTGCTGCCGAGACATCTTCAAGCACAGCAGGCTTTGGGGGCAGAAAACAACGGGTGGGCTTTAGCAGCATTATAAATGCCACTGGATCAGTTTTTGAGTGACAGATAAAAAGCTGAGAGTCCCAATGAAGTTTTCCCCAGATGATTATTCTTGTAATTTAAAACAATGATCTCCTCACTGAAAATGCAGATATATGATTGATTAACAGTGAGATTCGTCAATAGATAGTCCAAACACTATATTTTATGGTTTTGGTTAATCGATAACTAAACTTCACATACACTTTTATAAATTAATGAAATATGAATCATTCATTTTATCTCTTAAAAGCCATTGTGTGTTTGTCCCAGATTTACCCTGCCAATGCTCTGATATGTAATGCTGCAGATATCAAGGAAAACCCTCAGAAGGTAGAGTAGACTAAGGTTTTTTCTTTTTTTCTGAAAATCTATGCATGTGTCGCTGTGGTGGAAATGGAGTGTTGGATTTGGGTATACTGAGTGCTAAGATGCCTCCTTACATTTTGTTTCTCTCCACTAGACCAATTTCATATTGATGAGCTCTGCAGCAATTCAAATTGCATGTCTTCTTTAAACATTTAACTAGCAAAGAGAGCAGTCACACTCTTTACTCAAATCCTGCCTCTGTTGAAAAATGCAAATGCTATTGCTGTGAAAGGGAAAATCAGAAAGTGGTACCTGAAGTAAAGTTCAGATATCCAAGTTAATAAGAACAGGCTTTGTCTTACATGTATGACCTGAACCACAGCAGGATGAAAATGCAACCACTCCACAAGATTGATCCTTTGTAGTTTAGCTTCCACTGAGGATCAATAGTAATACTACATTGTAATTTCACCATTAGTTTCAATATAAAATTGGAGCTTGTTCTCAAGGCTTCACCATGCTGCATATGTGTATCAGTCAATGGATGTCAGCTGCATAAAACAATAAAGGGGAGTGCCTCTCTGATATTTGCTATGAAGTCTATGGAGAGATCATCAGCACTCATTTCCAAAAAAAAAAAAAGACTTCCCCAAAACCCGTGGTGAATTTAGTTCTGGGTTCGGGTTCATATGAATTCTTTAGGAAAATGAAAACATACTTCTTTTTACAACAATGCGTGTGATATTGCTATGTTATTCCCTGATCATTAATAAAAATGAATCAAGAAAAAAGGATGCCCTATGCATTATTCTGATGGCAGCTCTTCTGGTCCTTATGAAATACATAGATACAACAAATATGTGTCAAAGCAGAATGTGTCAGACAGGGGAAAAACAGAATATGTCCAAGCTAGTTGGCACAAAACCGTGAAGCTTACATTGTTTCTTTCTTTTTGGGTCAAATGAGGCAGAACTTGCTTAAATGAGGGTGAGCACTAAATTTTGCAATTCATAAAAAAGAAAGTAAATTGGTGAAATAATTAAGGTCTATTTTATTTTCAACAGCAGCTTTTATAATGCTCATTCTGGATCCTCCCAAGGAAGCTGCTTAAAAATGATAATCCGGGAGAGGAAGGGAGAATCTCCACAGACCTGCCTCAAGCTTGCTTTCAACCCTATTAAGAAATATTATGCAGCCTTCCAAAGAAACCTAAACTCCAGCCATAAACTCTGCTTCCTGCATGCCTTCCCTTGGCCTTATCATCTCTGTCTGAGGAACCATAAAAAAGACAATCTCTGTGAATGTCTCAAATTAACCAATTAATAACAAAAGATTGGTCTCTGACAGTTTTACATTCAATACAAATCATATGTTACAGTTTCCTTTTTTTATATCCAATTTATTGTAATTTCTATTATTTTCCCTTCAATCCTAGCAAATTAAACACAGATTGTACAGCAATGCAATAGTCAAGCAGCTAAAGCCCCCCCTAAACCAAGTTCAGTTGATTTAGCCCATAGCCCACCAGGTAACATTAGCTTCTTTTTGTGAGTTTTTACAATGATACAAAGATACAAGAAAAGTTGTTCTGTTCTCGGTTACACCTCCAATAAGTTGAAAAATACAGATCTTAGGTTTCTCACATTATCAAATCCCAAAACAGTGCTGCATAGAGGAGTGCTCTGCCTGGCTTCCGGCTATATACGTGAGACTGCCTCAGGCAAACTGTGGGACTCGGATTCATTACATGTAGCAAATACTTCCCACCGGGTCAGAATGCATTGCAGATGTGTGCTTTACTGTTTGGTGTTTTGTGTTTTAAGTACATTGGCTAAGTTAGCTTTTCTGTCTTGTTATAAATTAAGGAGTCTGCTGTTAAGCTTATAGTGTTTGGAAATTACAGCTGATGTATAAACACTTAACTGTAGCTACTGCTATTGTTCGCTACCTTTTCTGTTTAGCTACAGTATCTCATAACAGCTGTCAGTGATATGAAAGAGAAATGATGTAGGCATTCAATCAAGTATGAATGGTTGTTACAATATAATATCTTCACCCATCAGGGGACCTTGTTTACCCAGCATGCATCTCTCTGACAGGGTGAAGGCAGTCAGGAAGGGCTCAACCCTCAGATATACATGCTTCTCTGCAACCAGAGGGCTCATTATGCAGATTCTTAAATATGGATTAATTAATTAAAACGGCTCTATATTATGATTTATTTAAAGTTCCACTTCATGGACATGGACAATGACTCTTCTGCAACCAGAACTCATTATGGTCAGTGATATTTTGTGAAATTACTTCATCATTATGGGCCGTTGGTTTAGTTTAAACTCAGTGCTCTGTCAATATCCACCATGGCTGAAATCCTTATAGTGCATGCAGTATTCAACAACTCTTTTAAAGACGGCCTTTCCTGTGGCTTATATGTCAATTTGTCTGGGGATTTCTTTGTTGGCTAACTGAGCTGGTGTCACCTAACTCATTCAGGTAGACAGAGTGTGTGTGTATGTGTTCATGTGAGTCACAGAGCGAGAGAGACAGACTATGCAATACAATCGTATTTGGCCTGCATCCACTCACACTGTAATGGGGAAAGTAGCGTGCAAGCATAACTCTCATGAGAAAACAGGGAAAGATGAGAAAATAAGTGGGTCAAGCACTAGGCGTGAGGGGCAGGACTGGCAAAGAGGACCCCACTGAAATCAATGCGCTTCTCGAGGCTTGCTTTGGTGGAATATCGAACACCAGAGAAGTGTGCTATGGTGGTAAATGACGAGCTAAAAGCTGGAGGTGCCCTATCTGAGTTTGATTATCATTCCCAAGGCATTGTTTGTCATCAGATCTTATGAGATATGTATCATGCAAATGCAAGCTGGTATCTACAGCAACTACCAATGAGATTTTAGTAATAATAGCCAACAAAAAAACACCCACAGACCCAATATATATATTTCTGTTTTTTAGACTGACCATCATTCATGATAATTTTTACACCCTAATGTAGCATTTTTAATATTTTTAAGAGGTTATTGTTTCCTTATTGGTTACAAATTCATGACTTTGCAAATATATTTATATATGTTAATATGTTAATGTTTCATTTATAATTTGGTCATAGCTAACAATCAACCAGGAAAGTAAAGTTACTTGCAGCATGGTAGAAATATAAGTTACAATCATAACAATTTCCACCATCACTTTCACAACTAAGTAAAAAATAAAGCCAATTTAGAAAATAAAACTACTTTTCTATATGAAAGGAATAGAACTGAGGATATACTCAAAATATACCACAAAATTAAACAACTGGGCATTGAGATGATTATTTTAACCTGGGCATCAATAAAGAATATTTTAATATATTAGTTGGTCCTCTCACTCAAGTAATTTTATGTTGCCACTGATTAGTCCCTTGGTAAAGTAGGAGGAAACTGACAAGATTTATAATTTCTTAATCTAGAGCAGCTGATCAGGTAAGTGATTTACTTCTAGTATCTGCTTTATAAGTACTGCTGGAGGCAGTTTGTTGGACTTTTGACACTGTTGAATATGTAATTAACTCTCAAAATTTTAATTTTCTGGCTTTTTTGTGGTGGTGCCAGGAGAAAACTGTGTAGGCCTCTGGCATCTTCGGCACAATTGTAGAAATCTGATGATACACCTTGTACTTATTAACTGTTGTTTCCTGACACCAAACTAGTCCTGATGATGGTTTTCGAAGTAAAACTAAAAGCTTGAGACTGGAACACTAATACACCTGTCCCCTTTTTCTGAAGTAACCTAACTTTTACACCATATGCATGATATATAAATATAGCATGCATATGCTATATAAATATAGCATGCACATGGTGATATTACTTACCTAAATAACAAGTAAGTAATATCCATTCTTGAGAGCAAAGCAGGAATGCCTGTTTTTCTTAAATAAATATATCTCTGAATCACATCAAGCCTCCAGATGCAGATGACGTTACAGTCCAGTAACTCTCTCTCTCTCTCTCTCTCTCTCTCTCTCTCTCTCTCTCTCTCTCTCTCTCTCTCTCTCTCTCTCTCTCTCTCTCTCTCTCTCTCTCTCTCTTGCTATATATATAGATAGCTAGGAGAACGCATTCACCAGATGGACTAAGTGATTTAAATTAAATCTAAAAATCAATGAACAAATTATACAGGTTTCAGAGGTCAACCTGTAATCTTAAATTGGGCAAAGATGAATAAAATTACATTAATACACATTTAGATTCTTTACAAACTATGCGGCATATATCTCATTGTCCTTTACTTTCCATATTACTTTGACGTTTTGATAATTGTTTTAAATGTTCCAACACTACAGTCATCTATAAATGTTTACTTAACCTGGCTGCAAGAGTCTAAGTGACATGTTGAAACCCATTTGGGTTTTTGGCTCAATTACCAGGGGCACTGCTGTGGGAAATTGCAAAGTGCTCTGTCACAAGACCTCTTTTAGACAGCCAGATTTTTTTTCTTTAAAGGGGATCAACATATGGAATCCCTTACACACACAACACAAAATTGACCATAATTGGGACCACTTTAAATACAAAATGGAACACTTTCTGAAGAGCAACCAGCCATGAGGAAATCACGGGTGACCTCCACTCTGTCTGTCTGCTACTGCGTCTTTTTCCACTATATCTCTCCCTTTACCCTTCTCTAACTCCACTGCACTCTGCTATCTGTTTTCTAAAAGCCAATCAATTTTTCTGACTTGCTATATACATTTTATATTAAATATATATTATACATAAAACTTTTATTATAATTTAAATCTATGTAAACTTAGTTTATGTGATACTCCACAGTGCTATAGTTACTGCCAACCCCTCAGCAGACAAAAACAATTTGCTGCCGCAAGGCAGAAAATGTAGGCATCACATAGCACTATGTGGCATTTTTACACTTTAGCTTCTACAAAATTGAAGTAAATGATAAAACAAGAGAGACATAATAGAACTTTTCCATAGTCCTTGGGGGAGTATCCAACATTTCAATGTCATACCTTCTTTATATAGTGTATCAATATGATTTCAGTAAGTGCTTTAATGTGATATAAATCGCCATGGGTCTAGATCAGGGAGAAAAATAAAAAAATCCCATTTACAAATTGTGTCCTCGTTTGTTAGTGGTACGGCACCTCAATTACCCAGTGAGCAGGTTTTTATTCATTCATGCAGACAAAGTCACGTATTCATGAGGATTAACCCAAAACTCGCTCATAGACTGGCAGGCACAGATTGCATATTTTACCATATGAGGAATAGCTGACGCGTTTACCCTCAGAAGATTGAGAGAAAGCAAGATGAGAGGAGGAATGCCTGAGTGAGTTTTTGCATCACTGCATGGTCAGTTTCACTAACTTTATTCTGATTTCTGTTTCCAAGAATATATAAGAGGGTATTATGAATAATATGTCTGCAGAGAGTGCTCATACTTGTGAAGTGAGAGAGCATATGGTGTCATAACAGAAAACAGGAAATAGTATAATACTTTATATTTGTAACCTGACTTTATGTTTTTCCCTGGGGAATTTGGGTTTTGTATCTGAACCATTTGAAAGGAAATATTGCCTGAACAAATCCAAATTCAACATCTACATTCACATTCATGAACAAGCTTAGAAACAAAACATACAGTATATGCATCAATTCCTATAACTAAAAACGTCATTCGGTGTTACACTGAACGCCAACAAAATACATTCCCCTTCAGATCAAATGTACTCCCTCAGGAAAATATCAAATCATCCTAATAGTCAAACTTCTCTTCAGAAATTGTTAGGGAAATCCTCTGTCCCCTGGTATATTACCCCCATTTATCAGGATGCAGCATAGCCATTACGTCTGGGGGTTTATCAAATTATCTGCTTGCAGAATGGCCGAAAAGGGACACATTACAACCAGCCGACTTTGTCTGAGCTGCTGCAAAGCAATATTCCGGGATGCTGCAGCAACCAAAAGCAAATTATGGTGAACATAACACAGAGTTCAGTGGAGCGTTAAAAGAATGGATGGCCCTATCCTGATTTTCTATCTGTTGGGACAGATGTCCCTATGTCCCTGTGACTCGTGAGGTGGACGGCCCTGTAAGCAATGGCAGATGCTCCAAAGGTAAGACAGATGGATTTTTGCTGAGGTTCTGTGAAAGTATGCACATTTTTCATTTTGAAAAAATTACATTAATCATTTACAACACACAAATGGTAACTGCAATGCCTAGCTGTAAATGATAAAAACAGAACAAAAATGTAAGGTCGTACTTGTGAGATGTTTCGGTCGATAAGCAGCATACCTCTACAGAAGATAATATTACAGGTCAAAGATATACAATACATTTCTAAGCTGTTTCAAAGAAACACAAATCTTTCAAATAACAAGAGGCTAGAACTTCTTTACCTTCTCAACCTTGAAGGAAAAACATATTATTCAACACAAAAGACAGAAAACTGCAGGATAGAAAGACTTGACATCAACCAATTGGAGGCTTCAGTCTGTACAATTAATCAAACAATATAACATAGGAAAAAATAAACATCCATTCATTGTTTATTGATGTGTGTGATTTTCTTGATGTGTGCATTTGTCTGCAGAGCAAGGACTGGATGTGTGGGTGTGTGTACAGTATAAGTATATTCAACTAAATGAGGTTTTGCTTCAGAAGCAAGCAGGCATGTGTCTCCTTGCACATGTGAATTTGTACAGTATGCATTTGTGCCTGTTGTATTTTATTCCTGGCAGCTGCAGACAGGTAGCCCAAATCCTGCATTTCATAAACACTGTGCCACGTAATATGTGATATCGAGCTCTCATTGTTGGGTAATTGCCACTGATGGAGAAAAAAACAATATTTCATTCAACACAATCTGTGGTAAACTGAAATCAATGAGGCTGAATAGTGTGATTAAAATTTGATCGGATCACTGACGGCCAACAATGACAACAAACATGGAACAGAGCTCCTTTTTTGAACAGACAAAGCCGCTCAGTGGTTTAAATGTTGTTCAGTGTGGCCAGGATAATGGCAGCCTATTGATCCTGTTGGAAGTTATTCTGAAACCTTAACTTTTTTCAGTGCTTCACATTACTTTTGAAAAGAAGCCGTGACACTATGCAAGACCTGGTTATTGAGAAACACCAGGAGACTTTTCTTTTTGAGTTTTGGAATGTTCTCGTGTTGGGCTGCTGCATTTATGTTTGATCTTTTGCAGCAGGAGAACCATGCTGGAGAAGGATCAGTGAGTGGAGCCTTTCAAAGACCCTTAGGTTGTCAATGGTAGTGTTTTGTGCTCGAGATTTTTGTTCTTAACTGTAGATGTACAACGTGGGAGGTTTGCTCAGCTAGATGCAGATCAAGGAGTACCTGTACGTGTGTACAGTATTGGCACAGTGTGATGTTCCTGCACGCATTTTGCATCAAGAGTAATGGTGATTAATCAAGTAACCTTTTTTTATTTTTTATTTTTTTTACAATTTGTTTATATAGAAAAAGAGAAAATATACAGAAGAGAAAGGAAAAGTAGGTCAGGTTTTAAGCTTAAATAACTGTGTTGTTGATTCCTTGCAACCTCTTTTCCTTTATCTCTATTGATTCATTAAAATGAACAATTAAGAGGTAATTAGTGTCTCTATTTACAGAACACAAATACTGTACATGTTTGCATCCCTAACTTCTGATCTACAAATTACTGTCTACGCTGAGCAACATTTCTTTTCTTTTAACGAACTAAAATAGCTCCAAATTTACATTTTCTGTCCCTTCTTTTTGCTCTTTAACTCCATTTTCCACCAGCAAGCAACATTTATGCCTGTTTAGATAGTAACAAAGTAAGGTGTAACAAAGCGCCAAATAAACTCTTTGGGATGATTTCAGCCATACATTGAGCAAGTATAAGACGTTGAGCTGCGAGAGAAGGGTTTATACGGTGTGTTATATAGAACTGTACTTCCTCAATCATCCTTCATACAACATAAAATAGAAGCCAGCATGACACCCCATGGCACCTCTGTCCACACCACCATGTGTTGCATTAAGGGTGTATTATGACATGGACCAGTGACTCGCAGATGTGACAGCAGGGCTGATCATCAATTATTATACCTCAGTGGATCAAAATGAGCATATCTGCTCATTCCAGCATCCAGCATCTCCAGTGTTGGCCTGTGGCAGCTGAGCAGCGGCTTAGTGAACCTCCAACTCCCCACCCCCCCCTCCCCCGTCCACCATCCCCTCTGCACCTGTAAGCTCAGCGACACCAGCCGGAGCCCTTGCAGAGGCAGTGGGACATGCCTCGAGACAACATCTGCCTCTCTTTGGTGACCTGCCGAGTTAAGCCAACTGCAGAATCAAGGGCATGCTCGCAGAAGTCCCTGATTTTATCATAACAAAGACCTCTCCTGCCTGTAAGACATTCCAGTCTTTTTTCTGCTAACACTGTGAGTTCACTCTGTCTAACACTGTCTTTTTTCAGTCTTTATTCTTCTTTCTCTCTCTTGCCACTCTATCTAAAATGAACATCAAAGGATATATCCAAAGAATCCAGATGTTTCTGGAGATGTCATCCACTATTATAGAAAAAACAAAAAAACAAAATCATAATTTAGACTCTTTGAGTGGAGTTTGAGTAGATATTTTGTGATAAAGACAGAAACGAGGGCAAGTTTATTTTTGTTTTTAATCACACTGAAAAAATAATTTCCCCCACAAACAAAATATAAAAATATGCCATTTTATTGGCACATTTTATCGGTACTTGCAATCCATATTGCATATTCACAATAATCAAATCTGTGAGGATTTATCTCTCATGAGTTTGGTGCATTAGTCAGTAAGAGGAGGCCTCTGTATGACAGATATTTGACACTTGAAATCCTGCGAGACCCCTGCCTGAAAGGAATCAGGACAATCAATGCAATCAAGCAGGTGTCTGGGGGAAATGGGGACAAAGGGACACAGTCTGTCTGCCTAGTCGCCAGACCTTCTGGCAAGGCTTGAGCACCAGTTCTGCTTCTGCATGCATGGAATGGCAGACAGCTGACTGACCTCACGAGTGCTACATTGCCTTGAGGTCCCCACAGATGCCTCACAAAGAGCCCAGGCAGGAGTACCTCGTGAACTTGACCACGGTAAATGTGATGAATGCCTCAGCTTGGTTGCTGAGGAGGATACACAACAACCAGGTTTATATGTTCAGTGTCAAGCCCCTCAAAACCCCCCTGTCATTTTCTGTTAGGCCAAACATGTCCTGCAGGGCCTACCTCAAAATCTACTCCCTCAGCATGTCTTATCTCTTCCTTCTTTATTTCTTCCTACCTTCATTCACTTCCTTCCGTTTCTTGCCACACTCTAAGTCCATTTGTCAGTGTTACCAACCCGTGAGTGGTTTCTGAAGTGATCCATTTGTGTGCGAATACCAATTTATCAACCAGTCAGTGCATACATTGATTGGCTGGGGATAAGGTCCTATACAGTACGGTAGGGAGTAATTCCGTTCATGCGTGTGCATTCAAAACCTGGATTAAATCACAGCGGCAACTCAGGATGCAGATTAAAAACATACTGTAACTTGCATGCTTCATTATATTCCAACCAATTGAATTAACTGCTAGTAACTTCATCAGAATTTTAGAGTGTGTGTGTATGTGGGTGTGTGTGAACTGTTATGCATAGGATTTATTGCAATGTTATGCCCATGCTTGTGAAATTAATGATTTCACAGTAAAATATTGCATTTCTTGTGAATGACACATTTTAGATGAAATATGCTAATACGTGAAATATAGACAGATGGCATCATGGTTGTAGCCGTCTGTCATCATATCACTGATGTCATTGCAGCAATACTGCAGCTACTGAATCTCATCAAAACTATTTTATCTCATTGTGATTTCTTATTCAAAAATAAGACGGAGAAAAGCAGCAATATAATTTTACATTCGTCACAGCATGCCATTCTCAAAGCAAATTTCTCTTGTTTTTGCACTTCTTACTCGTCTGTCATCGCACTTGCTACGTTCATTTTGCCCTGATACATCAATAAATGTGGTCTTTTTAGGACAATGAAGCTTTAGGAAGGCTTTGGTGTGTATCTATACTGCCATGCTGTTCTGTTGCATATCAGGACAACTCAGGTCAATAACGTTAAAGGCTGAGAGAGTTGGTGAAAATACAACCCCTGTGATGCTGTGGTCTGCTCAGCCTTCAGGAGACATATTGATGCACAGTTATTTTGGTCAATAAGTCCTTCTGAGCAGAGGCCATCCTTATCCTTGAGACCGACCGCATGTGAAAAATGAGAAAGGGATGAGACCATGCATTTTAATCTGTCTATGGTGCTATATCTTAAAGGGGAGGAGAGAGATAGAGAGAGAGAGAGGGGGGAGTGACAGAGAGATAGAAAGAGAAAGATGCACTTCCTCTAACCCCCGTCTCAGCCTCACTAATGCAGTTGTTAACAATAAACCATACCATTGCTTACAGTGAAATACAACACGTCCAGGCCCAAGCATAATGGCTTTATTGAAAGATGAAGCAAGCTGACCTCTGACCTTGACAGAATTTATAGGCAAGCCTAAAATCTCTAATGATCAGATTTTGCATTCATACATTTTCATATGTGCGGATGTTTACCATGTCTGCCTATTTGAAAGGTCCCATTTCAAAGATATACCTTTACTGTTTTTAAGACATTGAAAATGAAATAAAGCATATCGATAGTGACATGATTTCATGTATACTGTGTACACATTGTGTGTACTGTGGGAGGGGCAGGAGTCGCTAAATGGAAAGAAAAATGTTAATGCTAACACAAGTTCTCAAACTAAAAAAGAATAAGAGTGGGATTTTTGTAAAAAGCTATCTATAACAAATGGCCTTGAATAAAACATGAGCACATGTATATTTTATAGGTTCCCATGTTTTCCTCCTGCATCTGAAAGGAGTGAAAGTTTCTGCTCTTTCAGGCAGGTATAACCTCTGCTCACCACACTGGAAGGACAGTGTGATTGCTGAGAAATATTTGGAGGTTTGTGATGTCCATATCTGTGATGAGATTTCTTTAAAGTCTAAAAGTTGAAGTCAGTTATCATTTGAAGAGCTCCAATTTGTAGATGTAAGACAGTGTTTACTAGCAGCATGATTTCAACTGGATCAAATTAAATGAGGATAATTTTGAAAAAAATTCTACATTGCCTTTTGCACCATGCCAAAGACACCATTCGAATCCAACAAACAGCTTGCCCATTTTTTAAATTTCAAATGTGTTGTTGTTTTTAATGATTCATGTTTGGTGTTATGGAGATCATATCAGCTAGATGGGATCAAGCACCAAAACTGCTCACCTCTCTTGAATCTGACATTTCAAAGTTTTAATATGCAGTCAGACCCATATTCCAGTTTAGAAATCACAGAGTCAGTGAAATGGAACAAAGTGAATTGCTGGCTGGGGCCTTTGAGCCTCTATCCGTGTTTGAAGTCTCTCTCTATCCCTGCCGAGTTCAGAATACATTGTCCAGAGACATGATCAAACTTGGCAGCTATTGATTCCTTCCCAAACCAGACACAAGTCTTACTGAACATGTTAACAACTTTGAAATGAGTATTTTAATTGTACAGGTCTTTGAAAAGCCAACTAAAGTCGCAGGGCTGCTGCGTTGATTTGAAGTAGCAACTTTTGGACAGTCAAACATGATGTTTCTAGCCAACTTTCTTGTTTTTCCCTGAAAAATTTGCCTGAACTCTCTGGGCCTGATTTACTAAGATCCCAAATAGTGGGTACTAAATTGCGTGCACAGTGGAATAGATTGCATGTTTCGTTTGCGTGCGTTTTGTGGGTGATCTACTAAGAATAACTGCGTAAATGTAAACAGGTGCAACAGGGTCTAGACAGCAGTTTTAAATGATGGTCTTGCGTGTCTTAATGTAGAGTTTAGACGAGCAGAAAGCTGCAAGCGCAAAATGAAATGTGACCAGGTTCTAGTGGAAGATGTTAACAAATATATTGAGTTATAACACAAACAAATATTACCAGAAAAACCGACATATGGGAGAGTATTTGTGACAAAGTCAATGCTGTTAGTAAAACCAAAAATATTCCACTCCACAAATATTAACACGGTTGGAAAAAATCCGTCCTGTGCGTATTCTGTCATTGTGCCACCGTCTGCTCCTCTCCACAGTAACAGAAGTCATCTGTGCGCAGTGCACAGCCGGTTAATACCTGCCCTTCAAAGGTATTATTTATAAACGTTAGCGTCAGAAAAAATATCTTCAGGTTTGGTAAATCACAATGCGTGTGCTAAATAACATATTTGCATTTTCTCCTCCCTGTATTTTGCACACTGGCTTTGAAACGCCCCATATTACATGTTCATTATGGCAAACGTACTAAATGGACAGCGCGTATTATCTTGCCGGTTGTAAGACCTCAGTGCGCTGCGTTAGTAGATCAGCTTGCACATTTTTTGCGGGTGATGTCAAGTTTGCACTTGTTTTTACACACGCAGACCTTTAGTAAATCAGGCCCTCTGAGTATTCACATCTTAAAAGGCACACTAAAGGCTAAAGAACTCTTTAAAGTACTAAAAGGGTATATTAATGACAGAAATATGTCATTTAAGAAGTAGTTTAACTGCAATATGTACATATATATATGCAAAATATTAAATGGTTTCTAAACACTACTTGTCAATTATTTCAATTAGCTTATAATTCAGCTTCAGCACTGTGATGGTGTATTCAGCTTGCCAGTATTTGCATTATGAAGCACTTCTAGTGGTATTAAAACTGTGCATGCAACACACTGATTATCAAAAATCTTTAAATATCTTTTCCACCTTGTCCTGTTGAGATCCAAAAATCCCCCAACTCAACTTCACAGAAGACTTTGGCAGGACAACAAAGAAGGGGCTTAATACTCTGGAAAAGGAGGTTTCTAACATGACACTTTTCAGTCGTTTGAAGGAGGGTGGAGAGAGATTTCTGCGAGCTGAGTTGACTCCTCCGAATCAATAGCTCGTCTCTCTTTCTGAGACAACTGGTGTGGCATTTGAACCAGATAAAACAAGGGTTCCCCTCCACCTCACCTCTGAGAACTGAGCACTTCCACCAAATCCCAATCGGTTGAGAAGGATACAGATGAGTCCATCTAAATCTCCTTCTGACTCAGCTCTAGACCCCCAGCGGTCAAAAAAAGGAGAGAGAAGAAAAAAAAATCTAAAATCATCTTAAAAGGAATGGTCCAATCTATGTAGGTTAATACTCACTGTTACTTCATTTAGCTCTGTTGCAGGCCCACTGGGGCAGCTGTAAAAAGTTCTGGGAGCCAGAAGGCACAAAGGCTTTTATTTATTTATATGCAAGAGAATATATAGCGGGAAGCAAACTGGTGCAAATGATGTGAAAAAGAAAGACGTTATCTTGTAGATTGTGGGATAACTGCAAGAAAAGGAATATGCTGCATTACCATTTTATGTGCAGCATGAATTAAATATACACACCGCAGCCAGAATATCTCTGATAACATGACAATATGTAAGGTCATGATGTGAAATGAATGAGAAATGCTTCCTCCCATCTTTCAACAATCACACCAGCAATATACCCTTAAGCAGGGGACCTCATTCTTAATTACTTCAGTGAAGCTGCTCATTTGTCAGGAGTAGATGACGAGGCGCGTTGGCAGAAGTAAAAGGTTGCACTGGCAGCTCTTAAGTGTGTAAACGTGGAGAAGGGCATCACTATCAAAGAGAATGCCTGATCAGCCAACTTTACACGAATAAAAGTTGAAAAAAATAAAGCCCAACAGTCTTACAGCAGTACATCATTTTTCTAACCTGTGGTCAACCAATTATCTGGATCTTGCTACTCGATCTTGTTGGACTTTTAACTCTCTGAACAAGGGTCCTCTTCTCCCTGGCATGTTAGCTTAGTCTTTCCCCCTGGTCGCTGATGACATTGTAACACTAATTACAGCTAATTGTTCTATGCTGAATGGATTTAGTCACATTGCAAATGATATGCCATTGGTCAGTGTCACAATGTTTCCACAGAAAAATTCAATGGGGAACGGAAATTTGCACAAATGAATGTAATTAAGAAGCACATTCATTACTTCTAATTGCATATGAGAACCCTCAAAGTGAAACTGAGATTGGACTCATATGAATAATTAATGCAGCTAACTGTACTGAACACTATGGCGTTATTGCCGTCACATAATGATGGGCTAAAGCATTTGTATGAATGACAAAATGTGGCGCTACAATTCTGGTGTTTCAACTTATATTGATATATTACTTCATGAAATCCCTTTATTCATGGGCAGATCGTGTCTAGACAGTTGAATTCCAATCTTAGGGCAAGCTTGGCATTGGCTGCTAGACTTACTTACAGGGTGGAGTTGGAGGTTTGAAAAGTATTACAAAAGCCAGTGGTACCAATGTGTTTGGCACACTCGATCAAGTCAAGTGGCCTTTTCTACAGACAAGAAAAAGGGTAACTGTAAATCAGTCAACTGGAAACTTTGAGAGCTATTATGAAAATTTCAGACCTGCAGAAATCAAAGAGTTGAGCATGGTACCTCGACAAAGTATGAACTCAGCAAGCCTTTAATCAGATTATTTGTCTGCTGGCATTAGGAATTTTATATTGTGCTTTAAAAGCCTTAAACACAAAACTGCACAAAGTGAAAAATAATTTATATATGAAACAAAATACATTGATTGAAATCTGTTATTTGATGAAGTAAATCCCTTTGCTAAAAAGTGTAGATTTTATAATACACTGTGCAGCATGTTTAAAACTATAATCTTATTATAGTTGCAGTGTTTAAAAAGGATTGGCTTATTTTAATAGCAGATTTAGATCTTACACAGACAAGGTGTAAGCTGGTCATTTGAAAGCCATATGCCACAGATTAAGATACGGCACTATACTGTGCAGCTCTCTTATGTTTCTGCCACTGACTAATGCACTACTTCAAAACTGCCTTTAGTGTGCTGCTTGTAAGTGGGCAAAAGCACAAGCCCTTTAAACCCTCGACTACGACAACAGGAGAAAGAAATAAGTATATTACAAATTGTCCAAAGAGCAAAATTGTGTATTGTTTGACAAATGTGAAGGATTTAGATTCAGAGATTTGCTCCCACTTTGCTGCACTTTGTCTCAGGGCTTACGACTTGAATCCACCTGACGTCAAGCTGCACACAAAAGATTCAGCTGAGCAGGAAATTAGACACAGAAAAAGCATAGGGCACCAGGTCAGTTTTCAAAATACAACAA
The DNA here is from genome assembly GCF_963691925.1 of Scomber scombrus. NCBI lineage: Eukaryota > Metazoa > Chordata > Actinopteri > Scombriformes > Scombridae > Scomber > Scomber scombrus. The sequence continues at coordinate 15,628,628 of NC_084978.1, forward strand.
TCTGTGTAGACTCTCCATAATATATCGTAATAAAGAACATATATTATAATATATATTATAATACATATAATACACAACATAATACATAATAAACACAATTAAAATAGACAAGTAAAGAAACCATTTAACATAGCTTCTTACACATGGTACAAGCATAAAAATCAAGGAAAATGACCAAATCAACAGCAAGTAAACGTCAATAAGGCGAAGTCAAAAAAAGTTTTTTATTGTTACAAAAATTTTCACATGATCGAGTGATCTCGCAAATCCAGCTGCCTCGCAAACTAGAGGCAAAATGCTCTGCTTCTGAAAGACAAGAATAAGGTTTTCTGATCAAGAATAATATTTTAATCAACTGGACGCTTTTAGTATTCCAGTGAAACAACAGTACTTTTAGTGATTCCAGGAAAAGTCAGTCACTTTTGATGTCTAGAAATGTAACCTCCTTAAAATGATTTACTGAAAACAGCGGATGCCACAGCACTGAGTCAGTACATGAAAGAATTTCAGCTGAAACAACAGTGTACATCCTTCTTATTCAAGATGCATCGCATATCATTACATATTCTTGTTTTTGATGTTTTGATGAAGTGTTACAATTTGGCCAAAAGGGACAGGTACGATTCATCACCCCTAATTGTTCTGGATGTGTAGTTCTGTAAAAGCCAGCTGTCAGATGTATGGGGGTTGGACCTAAAAGCACACATGCTAATGATGTTAATTTTCAGCTTTTATCTATTTGTCGAGACAGAGGCGGAAATATCAAAACCTTTGGAACAATGTGTGACAAAAGAGGCGACAGCACAAGAATGATAGCAGAATGGTGAAGTAAGCCTGGAGGGGGAAGCAAGAGCCCATAAAATGAACAGCCGCCTAACTCATAAATAATAAAAAACATAAAATGTCATATGAACTTTATTTCAAGAGTGGGTGGTCTAATAAAGATGCAGGTTTAAAGAGTTGAGAAATTCATTGTCATAAGAAGGCCGCATGGCTTGCCTTTGGCACAGACAATTACTCAGTGCAAGTTGACATTCAGGTTCGAGCTGAAGCACCATTCCACGAAACAATACCGTTTTTGACTCCCGAAAGTCTCTGGCTTTACTGTCGCTTGAGTCTTTCAATCTCTCAGCTCTATTTCTCCCTCTTCACTTGGAGTCATTCCATCTCCTTTCCCCTCTTTCCACTTTTCCTTGTTCTTTCTGCTCTACAAATTGAGACGACATGATAAGAGATTGCCACCGCCATGCCAGCCTGGTGCTCATTGATAAAACCATATCTAATCCATCTAAGGCCCCCCTCTGTCACCAGCGCACTCATCTCTGAGACGGTCAACATGCAGAGGATCCATCCCTCTTTTTGAACTGAGTAGTACAGAGTCAAAGTTTATCTTTAAACTTCCGGAAGGAGAAAATGGAGCCAGATGAGTCAGTCAACTTTCACTCTGCCTTCAAATGAGCTGTGAGTGTGTGCGAGTGTGTGCTAAATCAGCAGCAAATGAAATAACTCCCTTGATTTTAGGTGAGAAAATGTGGCTTTTCAAAGACATATTTATCAAAATTATATAAATATAACATATTGGGTTCTTGGAGGGTATATATATCTACATCAATTCCATAATGAATTATATATATGTACATACAATTAATCAAATCACTTCTTATACTGTATGATATTTGCACAACCCAAACATAATCCTGTTCTGTCTGTTCTAACCCCTTTTTAAACAGTAAAATCAGTTTGAATTAGGCTGACTTTAATAACATGTGGTGTGATAAGGTTACAGTAGCATTAAAAAGGGGCTTTTTGGTCAAATAACTAAAATTACTTTTCTAATATGCACCTACTAATATTAGACTCTGCTATTACACTTTCAGTTATTCTGTTAACACACTCCCTCTGCTGTGATTTTTAATGCAGCAATTTATAAAAGTACACATGCATTTACAACATCAGCCTGGTCTTCTATCTAAAACTAATTCACTTCAACAAATATTACCCCACAGTGGGTAATAAGTGCAGTATTTGAGTAAGTTTCTAAAGTGTGAGATGTTTATGTCACTGAATATTAATGAGATAATGAGTTATTGCCTCTATATAAATAAATCACATACATGAATCCCTGCTGCCACCATGGTGAATATATTAAAGAGAGCAGCTGGGAAGGAGAGATTTGATCATTAGATCTATGCGTTTATGTGTGCGATTATGAACATGCCTAGTTTACAGATGTGCGTGTATGAGGGGATATGAGAAAAAACAATATGATTTCTTGCAATAACTTGCAACATTCCCTTATCAAAAATAGAAAAATCCCAAATGGGACAGACCTTTGCATGTAAATGAATAGGAAACCATTGGCAAGATGTCACCCATCTTGTCTAATGTCTAACAAATATATTCACAATCACATTCATACTGACACCCAGCCCCGGACTTGTCAGTGCAGCTGCTGGGGAGGCAGATGCACCAAGGACTGTTGTCTCACTTACAGCTATGAGACAATGGCTACGCTACATGTAGATATATGCAAAACAATCTATTTATACCTGTCCCGTAGATTTTCTCTGCAAAAAAAAGGTATTTGACAGGTAACTCTGGGCAATGGTTAAACCACAGCCATTGATTCATTCGGGCCATAAGAAGAGTGAAGGTCTTCACCGATCTCTGCCTCAATCCAGTGTGCAATATATAATGCAGGGTTACCTCCAGAAAATAAAATCTGATTCACCAGGACTAGAATATCTAGTTTGAAGTGTGTGCATGTTTGATATGTATGTAACAAGGACACATTGGTAAGGGACTCAGCCTTGGTCAGGTTGGAGCAAAATCATTTCAGCAGTATCTTTGGCATGCTGCTGGTGCACAGGCTTTGGATCCACACTACCCCTGGTGGAAAAGCTCTGGATTCTCTGTGGTGTGTCCTGAGCACTCTTCTTTATTCCCTTCAGCCAGTTATTTGAGCAATGTTTTTAAAAAACATTCTGTTGTATATGTATGAGGAAGGAATTGCGCATCCCTGCGTTCAGTGGACCTTTTTATGGAGAACATCAGTGGGCAGTAAGCCATGCAGTGACAGCTGTCTTATGAATCATCTGATTAAATTCAGCAACAGAGTTCCAACTTCAGAGTTATAATTCCCCTTACATTGTACAGCTTAGCACTGGGTAACATTTACAAAATTCTGACTTATGAATTAATTGCCAATAATAAATGCACCATTTTGAAAGTTATACCCTTAATCTAATACTGCACTCCTGTGAAAACAAATTCACTGCTTGTTTTAATCAAAATTCAGTTTAAACCCAGTTTATTTGCATTTCCAATACTACTGAAAATTGTTTTTGTTTTACAGGATTTACAGAAAAGCTGACAGCACAGCACAAGGACTCAACCCTCTTTCATGGCTACTTGGGTAAAGAGTGATCTCACTAAAATAGTATATATAAAACAAGCTAGTATGTGTAACTAGCTCATTTTTTATAAATGATGTTGAGTCATCTTCAAAGATCACAAAAAAATAGTAAAATTCAGTACCCGGAGCGCCTTGGTAGCTGAGTGGTTACCGCACATGCCACATAATGGCAGCGTCCCTGGTTCGATTACGGCAGGGGACCTATACTGGTGGTATAGGTACCGTCTCTCCGTGTTTCCTGTCGGCCTCTCTGCCACCTACTATGAAAATAACAGCAACAAGCCCAAATAATCTTACAAAAATAAAAATCAGTACTCACTGGATTCAGGGTCTGAGTTTCCATCCCCCTCAGTGCGGCTGTTAGGTGATGTTTGCTCATAGAACTCCTCCTGGGGGAAGCTGAGGGGAAGAGGCTGGGTGGTGCTGGCCGTGCTGCTAGGCTCCGGGTCTCCTAGCCCGCTGTCACTGCAGCTCTCCTGGGAACCGTCTGGAAGATGGAACGTCACACGGCGCTGGGTCTGGAATACATCAACAAATATGTATAAATTAGAAACACTGCTATTATTAAAAAAAAAAAAAGCATCAAATGACAAGTAAATAAAGATCAATGTACTGGACCTGAGGCTTAAAAAGGCAGAAATTCAGAAATGTCTGGTGCTCACATCAATAAAAAAAGACATAAACTGTGTCTCAATTACTATAATCAATACCACAGATTTATATGGACTATTTTTCAGAGTAAAAAAGTGTGAAAAGTGAGAGGAGACAGTGTCTTGAGTAACAAGGACATTCTTTCTGTTGAGACACGGTTACATTTAAAATGTAATTTTTCAAAGCTTTCAGCAACACAATCAGAATTCTTTTATCCACCACCATCTCCTTCATTGTATTGATGGGACAGCAGAAATCTGGATGTCTCAAAACCTGGGCACACAATACTGACACTGTCTTTGAAGCTACATCACTACAGGTAAGTGAGTCATTTATTTGGGTGACTTAACCTTGAACATCGTTAGTGAGTACTTGGACTCATGTAATCTTTACGTAAGTCTGACCCTTGCCCTAAGATATTGCTACACTGTCATTTTCTTTATCAAAACACCAGAAAATGTTTTTCAAAAGTCTGGCATTACAAGGATGCATGCACTTTTTTTTTTTAATGATACACACACACACACACACACACACACACACACACACACACACACACACACACACACACACGCACGCACACACACACACACACACACACACACACACACACACACACACACACACACACATATATACACTTATATATACATATATGCAAGTGTTTATAAGTTTATCTCTGCTGCTAGAAAGTCTTGGCACTGTGCCACGGACAAACAGATTATTAATATCATCAAGAGTGGTAACAACAATGCTGTTTATGGGTCAATGAGTACTGTGAGACAGCATTTACAAGGGAAATCCTTGCCTAATTGTCTCAAGTGTTGTTGTTACATGCCCAGCACTGCATCCATAATCTTACCTTTAGCTGGAAAATATACCAAAATTGCACCCTGTAAACGGATGAACTAATTGAAACAGTGACCTCATAACCCAAAAATAATTTCTGTTCTGTTGAGTCTAGTGAATTACTTTTCGGATAATAAACTGACTATAAGATTTATAATTGAGGCCTCCCGTCCTGATAATAGATGGGATGTGTATTAGCAGGTTGAACTATGTCCTACTTTTCCCTCTCACCCAATTTAAACACAAAAGAAGTGGAAATGTGTGTGGAGGCTGAGACTTTGATTTGTAAAGTCTTGGGGATCACAGGAGTGTGGGCATTTTCTTCTGAAAGGTGCAGGCCGCTTTGATTTCTCTGGAGGTTTACATAAGTTCATGTTGCGACCTTTCTTTTGAGCCAAAAAAGAAAACTCATTCTGCATGAAGCGTGGTCTGCAAACATGCTAGCAGTTCCTCCAAAAAAACAAATAATTGTAACAGTTGTTCATATTGTGAGGTACACCATATAATTTGAGACACCACTGATTTCATTTTTACTTTCTGTGTTTTATAGCTTTTGCTTGGAGTTTGACAGAGATAAAAATGAGGAGTGAGGAGATCAGACTTGCATGGCTTTGATGTAATACTGGTAAAACTGAGCACTGTCACAGTGATATACTGTATACTGCTGCCTGAATTCTTCATGTCTTCACGTGATTCCCTGATTAACATCATACTGCATTGCACTGTATAGGGGCATAAAACACATAAAATATAATTACGCCCTCAGCTTCGGTTATTGCAGTGAATTTTATTCATCCCATTATTCAAACTAATAAGAGATTTTTTTTTCATGAACACATACAACTGGAGAGCAAATGACTATCTTGATTTCTTCATCACTATAGCAACAAAAGCAATATGCAAGTCCTGAATTAAAAACATCATTAACACATGCTCCTTTAAGCTCAGGGGGAGGTGATGTCTCTGAGCAAACATATTTTTCCTTTAGACACTATGGTGCATAGATAAAGCACTTATTGTTCTTTGATAAGACTAAATAAGGCTAGGCAAATAGAGTAAAGAGAGGGAGAGGGAAATAAAGCATGGCACTAATGAAGGACGAACTGCCAAAAAACGAAGTGCACAAAAAGCTTCATTTAAAAACTATCAGAGAGGGTTGACTAACCTAAATCCACACAATTAGCACCCTGAAAGCACAACTGAGTTGGTTTCAATGCTGTGATGTTGAAATGGCTAGCTAAATATTCTATTTACTTTACTAGATCCTGAGGCCACAAATCACTGAGAGCATGTGTATATGTGTTTGCTAGTAAGGAAAAGACAGATAAGAAATAAGGCGAGAGAGCAAAAGAGAAAAAAAGGGCACGCGGTCAAAGAAACAAACAGAAAAGCACAACCTTCAACTCTTGTGTAAGATACCAATTTGAAAACAAAAGCTTTTCATTGTTGTTATTTCTATTTGGGAAATAAGACAGAAAAGAGTTATCTGTGCACACACACTGCGCTGATTTCTGAAGCACATGAAAATAAATGAGGCAGGACTGCTTGAATTAATCTTGTTTTTACTGGATGTGACGTGTGACATGTTCTGCGATGGGGTATGTTTTCAAAGTTCTGTAGAGAGTGTTGTTTTAATTCTCGCTCCTCTCAGGGATTTATTCATTTTCTAAGACGGAAAGGAGACGAATACCTTGTTGGCAAAATCGTATAGTTCTGTGTGCCATGTTTGCCCACGCTTTCAAGTAGTCTAAATATCTACTTGTTCTCAAACAGCTTTGGCAGCTGTTTCTCAAATTACTGGAGGATGCACGCAACAGCAAAGTCCAGGTTCCAGCAAAAGAAAGAGCCCACTTACCAAAGGTTGGCAGCGCTACAAAAAGCACGCTTCCTCTCCACATGATTCTAATTATTGGAAACTTGCTCCAACAATGGCATCCAGAATCTATTAGAACAAACAGCTGTCCGTGGCAATTAGGACATAATCATTTTGCATAAGGGAGTGTCTTCATTTTTAGAACACTGTTTCTTCAAGCCCATTCAAGTTGGTGCCAGATGTTTAAAAAAATGCCTAATTTAATTTCACAATGCACTCAGTGCTAAGTTATTTGGATCCACAATATTAATTACAATTAAATGCCATTAATAGGTCTTAAATAAATAAAAGTTTTACTCTCAGTGATAATGACTTGTGAATAAAACATTAATGCTAAAAGACAAACATTTCAAACAAAAACAAACACTGAACCAAGGAGTCAAGGTGAGTGTTTTGCTAAGCATTATCACTTATTTAAAGAAGCTGCCAGAAATCCATAAAGCAAAGACAAGCTGCGGTAAGAGATATCAAGACCAAACAAAGCCTGTTCAGCCAGATAAAACACTGCCTTGAGAAGTATGTACACAGAGATAAAATGAACAAGAGAGACGCATGCCAAGTTCTACCATATAACAAGCCAGCCAATCTAAAACCCTCCCTCTGGTAACCACCCAGACAATAGGCAGATGGGGCTGGATTCATGGGTTACCGGATTAGAAGTCCGATATATTTATATATAAAGGAGTGGAGGCCAAGTGGCTGCGACCTTGTCCTTTGGTAGGCCACAGCTTTTTGTGTTTTTCTTACTATTATATATATATACTTTTTTTTTTTTTTTAACAACCACTCTCTGGAAATAGCAAGGAAGTCAGTACTGCACAGAGAAAGACTTGGCTGACAACCACCTCCCTTTGAGTGATAAACAGGGACCACTTAGGAGTGAATCAGGGGAGACTGCCTCTGCCATTTCAGATAAGGATCAGCTCGCGGGCACACCTAGACCTGCATAAATCTGTTCAGAGAAGATGGTGATTTGTCATGTTGCACATGTCTTATGTGGAAGGAGAAAAAAAAGGTATTTATTCAAAAATGCTGTCCCACATGTCCCAGTTCTGATTGATGTCAAGATCGTGAAACATCCACAAGAAATGTTTTTGCAGTTTAACTTTGTGGATATCTCCTTTCTTTTTGTACATGCTTTTCCACAGCATATTTATCTGAGGTAATATGTTACTGTGTGTGAAATGGTGAGTTAGCAGGAACATCCAAGAAGGAGGGGAGTCTAGCAAGTGGGTTGATTACTGGGTGATTTCTGACAAATCAAAAAATGTGAAATCAGTTTCATCTGAGTCATCCACTATGATGATCTTCTCTGTGGAACATGAACTTCATCATCGTACAGGACAGTGTTTCACACTGAAATGTCATCAAACATTTTGAGCATAAAAACAAACTGTATTAATATGTAATTAGATGTTACCAATATAAACAAGCAACATACAGTACTGTGCAAAAGTTTTAGGCCACGGCCATCATACAAACAGAAAATACAGGAAATATGTACACAACATTTAACATGAATTATTAAATATTATTATGAATTGAGGCTTCATTTCATTTAGGTTTAAGAGAGCCAGATTTCTGTATTTTCTGTTTGTATGATGGCCGTGGCCTAAGAGTTTTGCACAGTACTGTATATCTACTAGATTTATTATAAATCCACATAAATAAATAAAAAGTTAGAAATATTACAATGCTCTTCCAAACGCTAAAACTCACTGACCTCAGGATAGTTCACCCTAAAATCAAAAATACATATCCAGTTTGAGTTTATAAGTTTGAGTTTCTGAGTTTTGGAGATTTATGCCATAGAGATGTCTGCTTCTCTCAAATACAATATAACTGAAAGGCACTCAGCTTGTTGTGCTCAAAGCGTCAAAAGAAGGAAAAAAAAGAAATTTTAAAAATCTAAAGCACTGTCTCTTTTAAGAAATCATGACCCAACATCAACCATCTCACCACACAGAAAGAAGTGTGCATCTTCCATGCATTATTGGCAGGTGTAGTTTGGTAGAAGGAAATCATTCCTACTGTACATGAAACTACTCACAACAAGGTCTGTGGATTATCTTCAGTAACCTGATCATGATTTCTAGAAATAGACAATGTTGGTGAGTTTTTCAAATGTAGCTTTTTTGGAGCACCACAAGCTACATGCCATCCAGTTCCATTGTATTTGAGAGAAGGCAGACAACTCTACAGCTGATGTTTCTAAAATGTGGCTACTGACACGAAAACGATTAAGATGGATAAATAGCACTATGGGGAACTGCTCCTTTAAAATAAATAAAGACAGTCAGACGCTACAATATAATCAAACCACAGAGCTTTTCAAAGAAAGTTAAAATGTCATAAACAAACTGGCTTTTTTAGGTTTTATGTAACAACAATATTCATTATGTCAAGCAACACACATTATGTGATGCCATACAGATTTATAGCAGCTGTAATTTGTGTAAAATGATGTAATAAACCAACAACCTAGCACAATATCATCCTCTAGTGATGCTTATAGAAGAGCACATGCAAGAAAGCACATGCAGAGAATAGAGTATATATGACTTACATTCACAGAGGTTATCTTGCCAAGTTGACAGGCTTCCTGCAAGGACAGAAGAACAGTCATTCCATCACTGCCTGAATGTAATTCTACAGAGGATTTACTATGAACATGACTATTTGGAGCTAACAAAAGAAACTGCACTGGGAACTTTCCAGTCTTCTTGAAGTCACTCAGAGTTCACAATTGACAACCTAATAGATTTGAGGCTTTAAAGCCTTTTTTAAGTCAGAGTTGAGATTTAGGATACATATTGATTTCTTACTCAGATGCAGAGTTTGCACAGCACATTTCTATGCTAAGTTGGCACACCAACAAACTGGTCTGCAGAGTACACACCCTCTCCCCAGAAATGTAAAGAGTAGGGCAAACCTGACATTCTGACAACACAAGCTATACAACTGACACTTTGATAAAGATGTTTTCTCTTCATGTCAGGGAGGAAAGTGAACAGAATATCAAATGAAGCATCAAAAATTAACAATACACAGCGACAAGCTTCTAAATTGGGAACAAAAGACACCCGCAAGCCTGCAAAATACTAGCATCCTCTCTCTGGGGACTGAGATATCTCACAGAGAGATAAGAGTATTTAATTTTTAATCGCCAATTTTGTTTTCTTTGTACTGTGTATAATAATCTGAGTACATGACTTGATTTGCAAAGAAAATAGAAGAAATCTGGCAGTGAGGAGCCACTTCGACAGGGGAGAATCAGAGAGGACTGCTGGGGTGGAACGGTAAAACAATGAACAGGAAACAAGTTCATGTCAAAAGATTAGCCCACCATAATTGTTCACCAAGGGATTCTGTTAGTGACTGAGCAATAGAGCAGTGCACCTTAAGCTATTCATCAAAAACAAAATGGAGCTTTATGGTGGACAACTAAACGAAATCAAAAAGTACATTTTCCAAACTTCTTACAAGTAACTGCCTGGAACAGTGAAGAGTATAGCATTTGTAAATGATAGAGTTTCTTTGAGTTTGACCATTTATTTGAAGACGGACACGTTTTAGACAGTAATGCAGGTAATCATTAGTTAAGCTCTTTGGTATGAAGTATTTAGGTCAAGACATGCACAAGACATGCAAGCACAATGAAGACTGGACTTAGAAAGATGAAGATGATGAGACTACATTATGACACAAAGCGATAAAGAGTGAGGTTCAGCTCAGTAAATGTTTTGTGACAGAATTTTTTGTGCGCATGTGAACTCTGCTGGTTAAAGGGCTCCTGCACATTTGGTAGTCCAATAAATGAAACTTATACTTACTTAACTGATCTGCATATTGCAGACACATGCAGATTATGTCTAAATAGACGTATAACCTTGTCCTAAATTGGTCTATCTATCTATCTATCTATCTATCTATCTATCTATCTATCTATCTATCTATCTATCTATCTATCTATCTATCTATCTATCTATCTATCTATCTATCTATCTATCTTTTCTTTTTTTTTTTCCTTTGCAGATCAGAACACATTTGTCAGGTCTGTTTGAGGAGTTACTCATTTGCATCCACTGACTGGTCATTTAAAGCTGGATTTTACTTGAGGCTGCCATCAGGCAGTTGTTTCTTCTCCAAGTAATGTTTTATTCAACATCTCATGACACATACTTCAAGTTAGAGACCATAAGAACCAATTAAATATATGATAATGTACACGAGGGATCTGAGAAGGTGACCTATGGTTGTCTAATATTTAGATGACATTCAAAATAGTAGTTGTACACGTGATTGCTGGAGACCATGTGTGTGTTAGTCTTTTTTTTTCTCGTCAGTATGGATTGGTCAGTGACCTTCTCGCTGCATGTACGCCTCTCAAACTAGCAGTTTCAAAGCACCCACATGCAAGCCTGGGAGAGAGTTATGCTTAAGATAAGTGCATTTGTTGGTGAACCACATCAAAGTACAGAGGGATGTCTTAGTGAGCAAAGGCAGTGGAGCTCGAACCGAGCCTTTGATCACCCCAGGCACTCTGATCATTAAAATATTGGATAAATAATTGATTAAAAACACCAGACCTTATTGTGCTCTGTTTCTGTATCCCAATGAATCGTGAATTGTGAGGCACAGTGGCTGTACAATGAATAAATATCAAATGTACAGTAGGTATGAAAGAAAGAAATATACTGTACAATACATGTAATATTACATGAAATACTTTGAAACAATCTATAAAAATGATTATATTTAACATTGTCTTAACATGTAAAGTGGACATATACTGACTACAGGTTTCCAGCATTGACTTTCAGTATGAGCTGGAGACAGGCTGAAGTGCTGCAACAGATCCAACTTCCCCAGTGAGGGTTTGAGCTATGGGAAGGCAGGGTGGCACAGAGGCAGAGGGACTGGGTAATAATCAAACGGCACAGACAGAAGGTAGGTAAGAGTGAATTCCAGCTGTGTGTATAGGGGACAGGTGTAATGATAATACAGTGGAAACTAAATCCTGGACTGTGCAAGGGACAATGTGCCCACCGTTTGCATATCAGGGATATTAAAAAGACAATTTTCCATCACCTTTTGTACATAGGAGATTGATGAACTATCCCTGTTATACATTTAGAGTATAAAGATGACTATAAATTAGTCGAGATGTATTGTCGTTTCAACTTAGAACACCAGGACAGTTATTTGCTTATTGCTGTATATGTCTCACAGCATAAATTACCCTACTAAGCATCACATTGCAAGGCTTGCCAACTTAAGCACGGTGGGTGGGTCTAATTATATTAGTAGTCTTTTGTGTCATTTAGTCATTTCATTATACTTGGACCACTATATAGCTACAACATTTCTACACTATGACATCTAGGTGAGATGAAAAACAGAACAAACAGCAAAGCTTGACAGGCAGCACTTCCTATATGTGGACTAGACGAGTATTTGTCAAAGATGATGAGGTGACAACAGCAAACATGGCAGACCTATTTATTTTGAGCAATGCTGTCAAATGTTAAACTAATCTCACATAACTATGACCTCCAGCACGTATTTCTTCAAGCTCTGTTTCCAGAGGCAGACATTTTAAAAACATATTCAATCCAACGGCTACCTCTAGATTTTCAAGGTCTTGTTATTTCAATTTCTTTGATGAGATTTTCTCCTGAACTTTGGGAGCTTGATGCTGCAGATGTTTGTCTACATGAAATTACTACGGAATAAGAGTTAACTTCATATTTCTGATTTCCATTTTCAAAAATTATTACAGCTGGTGTCAAAATAATCTATTGGCTTCACAAGGACCTAAAAATCTTTCTTTTTATATGTTCTAATGGAATTGGCTGACATCTGCAAATATTCAGCAAAAGGACATACCGCAATGCAAAGCTTTGCTCAATTCAATACAGCAATAAGTTCAAAGTAAAACAAAATGGTGCATCAATCAGCCTTGTTGCAGTTTGTGAAAATGATTTAAAATCTGTATGATGTGATAACTTCAAGCTACATTGAAAGCCTTAAACCCCTCCTCCCTGGGGTTCTCATGCTCCTAATAGTTTAACACTAATGAGATCTGCTGCTCCTGTCTCTACAGCCACCCACATAACAGTTTATTTCGTAGTGTAAATACCTTTGAAGGTGGGGATAAGCAGAGAGCAAGGCAAAGAGACAGAATATACGCTATAGCCACAATATCCAGCTGCCAAAGCTTACCCTTGCGTATTTCACATTTCTTGGGTGTCTTTGACTCAGAGTTCATTGGTGAGGCTCACTATAGTGCGCTGCTGTTCAATTCAACCAGTCTCCCTGCATCAAGAATGTGAAAATAGTGGTCAAGCAGGACTTGTCAGGACTGCTCAGTATTCCAGAAATGTCAGGGCAGTGCCACAGTCTATGGCGCGGGTGGAAGAAACGCATGTGGCCTACTATCAAGTTGTTATCCCCCACGGAAGAGATGGATGTGGCTGAATTCATCAATAGGAAGAAAATGACAGCTTTGTCAGGTGGCTGTGTCACAACCACACACATGCAGACATATGCACACATAATACAAATATTCAAAGAGGGAAACTTGGATGTGCGTGCCATCTGCTCATATGCGCAAGCACACAAGGGACAAAAATGTGTTAGCCAAGAAACAGTGAGCAGAGTTCAAGTTTACATTCCTTATATTTCTGGCAAACGCAGCATGTCTTAGACAGTGTGATAAAACTGTTGCAAACAAAACACCCCCTCATCAAAAGGAACTAATAAAGTCTTCAATATACTTAAGTGTAGCCTTAGATAAATAGAATCCCCATTTCCCTGCGCATTGGTGTTCAGTTGTCCAAAGAGTATTGATGTACTTATTGACATTCAATAAAGGGAAACCCTCTCAGCAAACCACAGAGTAGTATAAATCCTGTACACTTCTTGAGTGTGCACAGGGAGCAACTTTCCTTTAACACAATTACAAGACAGCAATAATGTCACAGTGTGTTCGAAACCATTTTGATTTACAAGTGGACAACATGTTGCCTTTTCATCAGCTTATTATTATTAAGTGGTCTGTATATGTGTGTTTCCCTGGACAGTCCCCCCTCTTGCTTCACTCTTAGTGAGGTATTGATCCTCCCAGCACCAGCCCCTCCTGATTTCATTAGGCTAGCTGCTGTTAATTACTCCACACTCTAACCTTTTGCTGTTTCATTTGGACCGACAAATTGGGTGAATTAAAAAAGGGGAGGTAGAAAGAAGAAAAGAAAGAAAGGGAAAAAAGTGCCCTAGCAGCCGTGGTGCTGGACCCCCATCGTCTCTATGGTGCCCGTGTCAGAATCCCAAGCGGCATAATAATTAAAAAGGTTCATCAATGTTCTCTTTGCTCATCAAATTATGCAAAAGGAGGCTACTCCAGTAATTGTTGCAGAGGATTCATTTACGAAAACCATACCGGCTAGGTCTACTATAGTTGTCTGGGGAGTTGGAGAATGATGCCTTTTTCACTTTGTGTATCTGTAAAAGGTTCCCATCTTCAAGCAGGCTTATCATTAAAACACATTTTATTCATTTATGCATGTTTATTTACAAGAATCATGTGACAGACATAACTAACTTCTAAATTATTATATTATATTACGCTGATTCAAAATGCAGCATCCCTTATTACTGACACACCAATTTGTCTTCTTAGTGAAGGTATTAAACGAGTATGATATGACACATAGCTGCAAAGTTATAATTAGACTTCATTTAATACCTTATGTCATGAGATTACATGTGCAGTGCATGGCATCTAAAGCATACTTTAATCGCAGGGGATGTAATTGATTAACCATATGAGACTGGGAACGAGATGATGAGGATGATGCTCTAAATCCATGTTAAATCAACATAGTCACTTCCTACAAATTGAGGGATTATTGACAGAAATTACTACTAGCTGTAATTGCTGACTTACAATCATCAGAACATTTTTGGCTTCGTGCATCATGTTTATGTGTACAGGTGAGTAAAAAACATTATCACTGCTATGACTGTTTTAAGTAATCACCTGCTTTAAAAAGTGGGGCAATGTTTCAACATGGATACATTACCAACTGAGCAAGAGACATTTATAGGATCCTCTAGATCCTTAATATGAGAGATGCCCTTTCCTCAAGGTTGAGTACATTCTAGTTGAAAAGATTCTACTGTACATGATTCAGAAGGAGCCATTCGAAGTACTCCCTTTGGCTGAGATAATAACTTCATCATAATTAGCTCGTGGTGCTCAGGAGTGTTGAATTGTCGGTTGCAGTGGGATCTGGGCTGATTTATTGCTTGATTTAATTACGTATCAAAATTCAATTAGACATGCTTTCAACCAAATTCAAAGTGAGTTTTGTCAAGCTGTCCCTAGAAATCAGATGCGGCTTGAAGGACATCCTTCATAATGCAGTGACATCTAACTTAATAATTATCACTTACCAAAAACCATTCATGTGTTATGAGATAAAGATAGAAAAGGTAACAACAAAAAAAATGCTATTTCACTTTAAGAGAAGATGTGATTTTTTACCCTTCCATCTCTTGTTTCACATCTCAACTGACATCAAACAGCATCAAATAGTGTGAAACAGACCTTGATTCAGTACTGATGTGAAGAGGGTTGCAGGTACTTTACCAAGTGAAGATACATGACAAAATGCTCTTTGAGGTTGACTACAGCTGAGGAAGTGTCTGGCTTTCTTTACCCACATCACTCACTGCCAGCTCACCCCTTTTGCTCCAGACTACACTTGGGAAAAAAGGGGAGCTGTTTTGAATAAGTGTCACAGCAGCCTCCAAGAGCTACATTGATCTTTACTACTATGCAAATTCAGGATGTCATGGTGTCTATGCTAAGAAGCCAAGGAAGGGAAGGAATATTTCAGCCGGAGGTCTCTGACTCAAGTGTAGTCCTTTACTAGTATTGTAAATACACTCATTGACAATTTTATTAGGCACACCTTGGTAATACTGTGCAGGGCCCTCTTCGACCCTCAGAGCTGCCTGGATTTTTTGAGGCATTGATTCAACAAGGTGGTGGAGATGTTCCATAGGGACTTTGATTTGACAGGAGAGTTTTTGCAGTTTTTCAGTGGCACAAATGCTGTGAACATCCCTCTTCACCTCATCCCAAAAGTGTTTTATTAGTCTGTGATTTGGAGACTGTGCAGATCATGGATGAAGTCATTTCCTGGGACCTTCTTGAGACAATAACACATTATAGTGCTTGTAAAATCAATCTGACAAAAGAGTACACTGCCGATATGAAGGATTGCACCTGGTCAGCAACAATGTTTGCTGTATCTTTACAAGCAAGAGCAAATTTAAATACACCAGGTACTGGCAGACAAAAGCCTTATTTCTACTTTCAGTCAAGCTCCTTTTTGTTTGCTACAATATACATCACATTGCAAAGATGCACACTTTGACCCTTATAACCATCAACACACTTACCCCAGTTATGCTCACCTTGGCTAATGTTTTAGCATGCTTGCTTCTTTCTGCTTTGTATTTGTCTTACAAATGTACAGCAATATTTTACTGTTACGATACACAACAACTAAACGTTTGTGCCACTAAGGTTAGCTAAAAGAAAACAAAAACAAAAACATTTAGATCTGCTATGTAGCTATTGCTAGTCACAGACATTTGCCAGAAACTAGTATCACACCATAGATAAATACTTAAACTACAGTCAACTTATTCCTGTTTACAGTGACATTTCAAGCTCCCTTTTTGGTGTGGGCAACATGGGACATACAACACGCAGTAGCAGTCAAAGTTTTTTGAGTAAAACAGAAGATCGACTGTGGTTATTGATATGGATGTGTGTGAGAGAATATGCCATTGTCTCATTCTCCAGTGTCAATGCCTGTTGTCATGGCACAAATGCATGCACCATGTAACTGTACCTTGACTTTTCTTGTTTGGTGATAGCTTCGGCTTTTGCTGTCACAATGAACAATACAATGACATGGAGGCATAACAATATCCAGACCTTAACAAGCCAGTCACATTATAAAGATTATAAAGAACTAATTTCCTGTTTATCCATTGGTGCAAAGAGAAATCAGGAGAAAAGACACCAAAAATGACTCCTGAATTAAGTGCAGCACCTCAGATTCATTTTGCTATTTTATATAATGCTTCATACGGTGGTCAACAAATGAATACTATAGCTGCCAGTTAGATGCTGCTAATGGCTCAAAGATAAACCAAAAGGACAGAAAAAAACCCAGCACACAGTATTTGCCATGCCCTATTGACAACTACTATACTATAAGTTACAACAATAACTTACTTCCTGGTTAGGAAGTACGTAGTAGTCTACCATTATGGTTGAAAAGCACTCAAGAAACCTATTGTATGGTGTATGATGGAGCTTTAAATATATCTTCATATTTATGGGCCTAATTGCACCAACAAAAAACACATTAACATCATCATCACTCTATGATATACAAGGAAGAATGGATCCATGGATTCATGCAGTTTAAATCAAATTGGTATCTTCTGCATGTTTCAACAAAGAGAGGGATTTGTTCAACGAGGAACATTTTTCCACCTCAGTTAATTTAGTTTTAATGTTCATGTGCCTAGTGAAGCTTATAAAGTCTTGCCCATTTATTTATTAATTTATTTTCTGGTCTAGACAGATTTTCACACCAATCCAACACACAACAGCAACTGCTGTACCTGATTAGTACACCTTGCAACAGAATCAGTGAAAACAAAGGTGTAGCATTTGACTGGAATGAAATTAGACCAGCTTGTCCTCACAAGAAAAAATACATAATTGGTCTAAAATGTATACTGGTAAAAACGATCTATAGTTACGCATGAAGCCTCGTAGAGCCAGGAGCAACAGCTGTACAAATGCATAGTCTGCCATCGTTGTTGTTGCTTCTTCTTCTTCTTTGTATTATTGTTGCTTCGAAGTTTTCGCAAGTCTTTATGGGAAAGCAGTGACGTAACTGACGTATATGGTGATGTAATGACGTGGCTACCTAACCACCTTGAGCCGTGGAAAAGCAAATTAGTTCTCAGCTGGTCCACTGTTGAACCGACTGGAAACCAGCATCAGCACTGGAATTGCTTTGGTGGAAAAGGGGTATAAGTGAACCTCTTAACTCAGTCTGCATGTCCTGCCTGCCTACATGGTGAGTCACAATGTTCTTGACTCAATGTCTGGAGGAGTGAGCTGCATTGATGGGGAGGAGCATGTAATAAAGTGGTCACTAAGTACACTGTCAAATAGGAAAAATGGCGGAGAATAAAATGGGAAGGCCCCTTGATGTGTCAAAACATCAGTTTATCAAGATTTCCTTGTAATGTGAATTGTTCACCCGTTTGATCTACCTCCCTCCCTCTTGGAATGTCTGACAGTTTTTCTTCATTGAGACTGGCAGAGACATTGTCTATAGATTGTGATACTGTATCACAAGCTTGTGTTTGAAGCAAAGAGCCAAAATCATTGTCATCTGCTGACAAACCTGAGACACAATGATGATACTGATTAATGATTCTCAGAATATTTTTTGAAATGATCTGAAAAACTGGGATTTGCTTCTGACTAAAATTTAAACACACAACCGATTCATTCAGCTAATTTCATCTGGTTTGAAAAGGTATTGGATGCCATTTTTCACATATCACCACAAGCTTAAGGATTTCACAAAGAAGCTTGTGAAATATTAAACAATCCAAACAGTCGTTATAACAGTGATAAGTGATAATACTTTATTAATGTATCCAAGAATAATAGTATTCTCTCTGCTAAATTGTTGACAGGTGCCACTTCAAAACGATAATACTGGATTCTGTTGCAGTTATATGTGATCTGAGCACTAGAATGAGATATATTTTTATATTAAGAAATCAAATTCATCAGAGATAACTGCATTATTTTTGTGTGCAAGGAATGTTTGTACAACTATTGTCAATCAAACAGTCATTAATACTGTTATTTGGAGTGGATCACAATACTAAATTCTGAGAATGTTACATTATCTGCAGAAAAAAAATCTACAAGTTAAATATAACTGAAAAACTTCAATAGCTGGACTGATTTCTACTGTTGCAATATTAGCATCAGCAACACATTCCTCTTTATATTTCTCACACCTCATCAGTAAAATTGTAAGTGTTGAATGATCCTGTCAAGTGAAAAATAGTGTAATTGACAGTAGGGTTTTAATACTGTTAATGTTGTATTTCTTATGCAGTATATTTATTTTTGAATGTAATGTAACTCTACCATGGACAGTGCAACTATGAATGCTGAAGATTGTTTAGGTAAACAAAGTGACCCAGGCAAGCTCATGTATTTACTTCTCCTAATGCTATGGCAATAAAAGTAAAAGAGCAGATAGTAAAACTGGCCAACAGACATGTTTGTTTTCGGGTTTTTTTTTCTTTTCAAGAATGTGAGCTAAGGAAGGAGACAGAATTTACAGGAAGAAAAAGTATAGGTTGCTGCTTAATTACAATAACATTTGATGTATCCTTAACACAAGAATTACTTTGACCACTGCTGCTACCAATAAAATATTTACAGTCAACATACTCAATATTCAGGAAGGGACGCTACTTCTTGTAGTATCTCCGGTGAGACCAATGCCAAGTTCATGAATATTTTCTCAGGTAATCCATATGAATGTGAAAGCCTAGAAAGATGATTACTTACTGTCTTCGGTTACAGCAAATCCTTGTCTACATAAACTCTCTATATGCACTAGAAACCAGGGGTGTCATGCGTTCAATTCTTTTTAAGGGAGCACAGTTTTGCAATACATATATTAATGTTCACAACAAACCAGTAATCATCTGCTTTGTGGGTATATGTCTGGACATTGTATTGAAATTCTTTGAGAAATTTCTATGCAGTATGAAGTCAAGAGGTTGGGATATGTAGCACAACAAGCTAGCAAAGCTCTGTAAATGGAATTGTGTTCCTACACACTCTTTGAAACCGTTTCTTAACAAGCTACTATAACCACTCGACTTCCACAACTTTAGGGACAAAGGAACATGTCACCCAGTGCAGCAGTGTGACTCACTGATGTGTTTTTATTAGTTTTGGAGTGAGGTTTGCAGCTCAGAGGAATACAGTCTATCAAGCTGTGGAAACACACACAAAACTTGTAAGTAGGATGAGTTCTTTGTTGGATTGGCTCTGCCCATGAGACGTGTTGACAATGAGAAAAAAATTGCAAATTGCAAGCCTTGTCCTTTAAGGATTTCTAAACATACACAACAAGCCAGTGAAATTAAATACTTGGTCAGGGCACTTGCGCTACCCTGTTCACTAATGGTAACTTCTATGTACCGAGTACATTTTGTTAAATATTTTTCTTCAACTGCTGACTTGTTACCAAGTAACTGTCAACTATTGAGAAGAAACCATAGCCAACCCTTCTTGCAAAGGCAGTGGTACAGCCTTGATAAAACATTGATACAGTACAGAGACAAGGCTCACATTCATATCCCCATTTGCTCCATGCATATCTCCCCTTAAATATGTTGATGTCAGTTTTTCTGGCAGTGCAGTCAGTTAAAAGTGTGCCATTGATGTAATTCAAAAGCCACCAAGTACAGAGCTGTCTCTCTTCCCCAGCCTGCCTCACCCTATTGGGGTCCATCACCATCACCAAAACAAACTTCCCCTCACTGCCAGGGTAATTTTTCCTCCTCTTCCACCACTGAGCAGCAGTCATATTAGTATCTTTGTAGAAGGCAAATGTGTACTCCAGGGGGCCAGTCCCATGTGCATTTTTTTTCCAAACCTCTTGCTGTTTCTCTGGCCACAGCCAAGTGCATTAACATATGTTCTCACAGTGCACAGTGCTACTCTGCATTGGTAAATGCCTTATTACAGGAAGACTCGCTCTGTGCTCTTCCATTGAATATCCATAAGTAGTAAAACACAGCCATATCTGCCCACTCAGAACAGTAGGGATGTGTCTCACATGACAGGGGGGGCTCCTTAACATTTAGTCAGAGGCCCTCTTTGTCAAATTGATATTCCTCCCACTCACCGTAATGGTGGGTGGTAATAGTGAAAAATAAAGGCAATATTGCTACTGCATGGTACACACTGAGTGTAATAAGGTCATCTGCTGGTTATGTTTTTTTCCCTCCCATATTTATGCCTTTTTAGCATGCAGAGTCAAATTCTCTCAGTATGACTTACATCTCCAAAGACTACACCAGTGTGAAATATGCAAAGGCAGAGGGTGAGAAAAATATCCTGAGCAATGCAGCATGTTCTTGCCTTGCGAGCTTACACGCTTGTAATAATTTCCAAAGTGCAATTTCCTCTTATTATTTCATTCATTCCATTTGTTCTTTCTTTTTTTGTATTTCCTTTCTGTCTGAAGTAATACAAGGCATTTCAGGATCATTAAATTTGTGTCATTGAATACAAACACTGTTGCAAAATTGGAAGATGACACTCAATTCGGGAGGGAGGGAGTCTTTAGGCAATTATACACGTACTACAGTATACTCAATAAAGCAAGGTAGCAGGAGAAAAAATAATGAGGCACATGTAGACACCTCTCATAGTACAGGGGGCGATTCTTGACAAGACATGTTTGCAGTTAATTTAATTCACATGTATGAACTGTGTTTAAAATTTAAATGACATCATCTGTTCGTAAAACAAAGAAGTTATTATGTTAGTATGATATATACAGGAAAATACTTGACTTATTAAACATTCTGTTAGATTAGCACTTACAAGGAACGTGTTGCTTGTATGATAACTATAAATTGTGATATTGGAGAACAGATGACATACCCACAGTGTCTGCCAATGCAGCTTGCCGATGATCACGTTGATTGCTGCTAAAATACTACAGCTTTGGGCAGAATGTGTTTTCGGGTAGCAACCGGCCACTGAGGTCATTTGAGCTAGTATGCTTGTAGTCATTGGGTCCCTGGGAGTTTTTATGAGATTCATTTTTCATTTCTAATTTGGGTGATCTTTGTTCTGTCTGCTAGAGAGACAGCTGTGCTGTGTTGATCTGAAGACACATTCTAAAAGAATGTGTATCAAACACTACAGAGAACTTGTCTTATTCTTGCACAAAGAACTGAGGGCTGGCATCTATGTCATCCCACAGCACTGCACTGATTTATAATGGTAGAGTGGAAAAATAAGAGGCCAGGATACATCACTGAAACATGAAGGCATTGAATAATACTTTGCTCATGAATAAAATCATTAAAATAGGCTCTTTTATAACATAGACCATAACCATGAATCTTGAGTGTTTTATGATTAATGTTTCATCTATAAATCTATAAATTAAAAGTTTTTAGATTTTGATGGTTTTTATTTATATATTTGTTTACGTATTAAGTTTTTTATTGTTTTACTCCACTTTCGACAAGCTGGATCACCTGAGGACACAATTGCTGTTAGCAATGCTAATTTCTTATTTCTTATTTGCTTATTTCTTAAGTAATCTAGTTTTGGCTACACCACTGTGCAAACTAATGAAGCCTCAAAGGCTTTATTTAAGTCATTAAACATGGAAATCTAACTACAGTTTTTTTTTCTAATGGCAAACAATTACATAGCAACAACCTGGCTCAGAAAATCAATGTCAGTGAAACAGAAGGCAGTTGCATTGTTTATGCTTTCACCAGGGGAATGTCATGCCTATCCAAATATTAGAAATGCTTGACATTCACAAAAAATATGGGAAAACATTTATGAAATACAAAGAAACAAAATAAAACATTTGTAATGTTTGTGTAAAAATATAAACCCACCCATCTCTAGCGATAGGTTTCTATTAATTTGGAGTAAAATATGTCAGTAAAAAATACATTTAGAAAACATTCTAACCTAGAAATGGGCTGAAGATGTCAGTTTGTACCGTTTGTGTATAATGGTTAGCTAATATATCCAAGCTTGTGGGTTAAAACATTTCAAAACAGACTGACCCTAAGCATGTGTCTGTGGAATCATAGTCACGTCTCCCAACCTTCTTCAGCCTTGGCACACATATCCTCAATCTCAAAATCAGTTATTTAATTAGAAGTCATTTGGGTCTAAATTAAACAGGTTGCTATTCTCTGTTTAATTTAATTTTCTCCTCCTTACATCTTATATCCTCACTTCCAGATCAAAACTGTGGCTGTTTTTTTGTATTCAGTTGGGGACTTCCTGATAAAGAGTTGTTTGTGTGCTATGGAGAAGTATGGCCAGGGTCTTATTCGGTAGGGTGCAGTACTTCATCTAACATATGTTTGTTGTTTTTGTACATTAGAAAAATACATAGTGGAAGCAACATATACATTTTTTTCAATCATAATTATTTATTAATTCTTATTACAATTAATTGTTTGCTATTTTCATAAACAAAATAGACATGTACTGTATGGCCAAAAACTTTTTTGGTGAACTTTTAAAATAGTTTTGAATCTTTCTTCTCATGGTACATGGTTCAAGATACCATTATCATTGACATTCTATTCATTCATGCTACATGTGTCACTCTGCTCATTATTTGTACTGTAATTTATATTTAATATATCCCCTTGCTTGATACAGTGATTTTATTTTAATAAATGAATGTCTATTTAGATCTACGCAAGTGGTATTTCCTAAATTAACATTTGAAAAGAATCATTTATATCATCTGTTGAAATCTTTTCACTGTATCCTCATCTTGTCAATCCCTGTATGTCTTGAGTTCTGCAGTGTAATTTCATTAGGATGCCTTAAGTTCATTGATGACAAGAGAAAACGTGGTGATGGTGATGCGATGTCAACACCTCCTTGTGCACTCACATGACAAATATGTGCTGCTTTCTGTTGGTTATTACTGGGTCTTCTGCTTCAGTGGATTGACTCATGCACAAAGGTATATTTTCTGCAGCAAGTCAAATGTGATAATGCTGCATTTCTAGTTACACCTCCTGCAGCCTTTGTGCAATCCATATGAACACCTCAAGTGGGATCTGTGAAAGTCACATTTTGCCTGCTTTAAAAATAGTCCAAATCATTATGGTAGACTCTGGGACTTGGTATTATCCACCGGTCAGGCTAAGATGCTTATACATTAGCAATCTCAGGGATCAGAAAGCTGGACTGCAGTCCTGGAGCACACAGTGACTTCACCATTAATAGGTTGGGGAGCATCAGGTAAGCCCACCCTGAGCAGAGATTTCCACGTGGATGTGGCCTATGGCACAGGGGTATCTGCCCCCAGCCATCTGCACTGATTTGACAAATGATTCTATATCAAAGGCCTCTGCACTGATTTGGGTGGTAATTGATTGGAAGTGAGGCCCTTAAATCCCTGATTGGTTTAGCTGGATGTAGGGGGGAGATACGCTGTGGCAAGTGAGAGGAAAGGACAAGCAGGGGAGAGAGACAGAGTAAGAGAGAGAGAGAGAGAGAGAGTACAGTGCAGGAGATCTGGGAAATATACTACTGAACTCTGCCTCATTTGCACTTTGAAAGACTTTAGAATGACATTTTGAGAGATATGCAATTTCTACACACAATATGCAAGGTGTAATTTTTACAGAACCATCCATGTTTTGTTTCTGTTTCTTTTTCTAATGCAACTGACAGGATATCCAATTTGTTAGTGTGTCCATGAAGATTGGATTTCGCCATTCAAAAAGAGGAATTTGGTTAGAAATGGAATATTATTGATTTGTTCCACATGGAGGTGTGGCCTGATTCAGATATATGAGCATGGCAAGTTGGCTGAGAGGGAAGCATGGATTAAATATGTCTTCATCAATTTCCCCTGAATTTTTGATGCCATGAAACCTTGTTGTGGAAATCGTGTGTCAAGGGAGATAACATCAAACATGGAGGCTAGTCATTGTTAGCGATTCCCCTGAGGATTACACTACCTCAACCTCATAAACCATTATAGGCAGACTGCGTGAGAGTGGACATTGGTAGGAATGAATGATATTCCTCTATATCTATATGATGTGATGTGTTCTCTTTATGTAAGGGGTAAATAGGGAGTCCCCCTGAAGCAGTTAAAACATGCTATTTCATGTTACTGTTTAAATTATAGAAATTTATTTGTCAAATAATCACTATAAATGAGAATTCTGTCATATTATACAGCAGTCCACGTGAATATATTTAAAGCCCTTCAAGTTATCCAACCAGTCATGTGTACAGTATGGCATGTTGGATGTTTAAGCAAATAAGCCAGGACACTGCAGAGCCCTGTTAATGCAACTGTGGCAGGGATGCTACGTATATATAGGCCTACTGCCTTTATTCAACAGCAGGCTGGCTGCACTGCATACCTTTTGCCATTTGACACAGACATGTGGTGCTTTCTAGTGACAGATGCTGCACAGTACTGGTCCAGAGGTCACAAATGACCTTTTGGATTGTCTTTTTTCAGTCACAAAGCATTATTTGTTTGACGATGGCCACCAATGCAACCCCAGGCACCCTCATGGATCCATGGGTTGTTGCTGCTTGTCTTCTGAGATCACATTTACCTCAAATGAATTGTGTGTGTGTGTGTGTGTGTGTGTGTGTGTGTGTGTGTGTGTGTGTGTGTGTGTGTGTGTGTGTGTGTGTGTGTGTGTGTCTGTGTGTGTGAGAGAGAGGGGGGGGGGGGGGGGGGGGGGGGGGGCTGAGAAAGTGAATGTGTGTGTGCATGTGTAAAGAAGTGCATGTGGATGTCCATGTTCAAGAAGATGCCTCACTAGCCACCCATCGTCTACTTGATGCCTTCAAATAAGCTCAATTGCTGCATGACTAGCCTCTTGTTTGGATGCCAGAGGGATTTTCTTTTATTATACAGAATGAATCATCATTAAGATGTGCTTATTCAGTGGCCTTTCCTTGCCTTAAAAATGCTGCTGCACACGGGATCTTCTAAGCATTTTATCTGTGGCCATCAGTGTGTTAACATTTACATACTAGTCAAACTTCAATGGATAAAGTGTGCTTCAAGAAGCAAGGTGCCTGTCTACCATGTTTATCACTCAATTTTTATATTGTTAGGCGACATTTCACAGGAGAGATTCTGAATGTAAAAATTAAACTATGAAATTATGTCCCAGTGTTTTA
This sequence comes from Scomber scombrus, assembly GCF_963691925.1. Classification (NCBI taxonomy): domain Eukaryota; kingdom Metazoa; phylum Chordata; class Actinopteri; order Scombriformes; family Scombridae; genus Scomber; species Scomber scombrus. Next base: position 15,654,509 of record NC_084978.1, read on the forward strand.
CAGCTTTAGTTTACCTTAGTCATTTCAAAGCTGACAAGAACAGGGTGCAGTGCAGGCCCCATATTGTCAGAGGTGCTTGATCCCCACCCCCATCCCTTGCCCTCTCCATCTGTCACCTAACTAGATTGCACTGTTCACAGACACATGCATACACTTATGCATGGATGCACACACATTCTTTCATACACCATACAGACACAAATGCAATTTTACGTGCCAACTGCGCACCACACCAAATAAATTAAAAATATAACATTTTGTCTAATGAAGAAAAAACACATGCTTTTCTGTTTATCATGTGTTACAAATATGTTTTCTTCACATTCACACCTTTCTGTTCATATATAGAAAGGTATATGTATGCTTACATCCCTCATCACATTTCATACTGTTCCTGTTTTGCCATAATAAGAAACAGTTATTCATGCTGTACTTTCAGAGGGAAACCTGGTGAAAAACTGACATAATTTTCTACTGCCTGAAACATTGTGTCAGAAATATGATCTTACCCTCACCTTTTACCCTGACTGCTGTACTGTAATGATGCTCTGAGGAGAGCCCACTCATCAATTATTCACAGAATGCAAGATTTTCACTCTTTATCTTCTTGCGAGCTACAGGAGACCATTTAAGAAAAATAGAGGACAAAATAAAGGAAAGGGAGAAAAAAGCAAGAGAAGCAAACCGCTCTCCAGATGAATAAGAGAGTTTGCAGTGGACAGACAATGCTCACTGTGTGAGTTATAATTGTAGTTTAACAATGTGCGGGCCTCTGGGATTTTAAGTATGCAATATATGGCCTTTAAACTAGGATCGCTATGGAAACCAAAGGCCCTGAACGACCTGCAATGCCCACCCACTCGGACAGCCGTTAATCATCTTCGCTCAGATCCTGGCACTGCAGAATTTGGCCAATGTGTCAAGAAGCAATTATATATACTTAGTGCTCGGGCACCCGATCTCCTCCCTCCCATGTTTTTCCTCGCTCTCTCACTCTCACACTCTTAATATAATCACAGAGCAGTCAGTTTAAAAGCCCTCTGTTCATTTCACTATCTGGGGGGATGCACATAATGCAGATGAAGAGAAGTGTAAAAAGACAGGATATTCTATTCTGAGAGCCATTATAATCAGAATATTCTTTTCATATAAATCATATTCAGCCATTTACTCATTTTACCAGCCTCCTGAGCTGACTGACATACTAAATTACCCCAGCTGGCCCATTGCATTCGCTGCACATATTGGGTTGGTGCGGATCGTGGAGACTAATATGAGCTGACTAGAGGGAGATTATGTTCCGCTGCTAACAGCTAAAACGTGAATAACACCATCCACAAACCTACGGTGTTCCCCCATTACATCAGCCCTGATCAGCTGTGTAAAAATGGAAAGAGAACAAGTTAAAGAAAGAGTGAATAGGACGAAAATGTGTAGCCCATAAATAACATGAGACATACATCCTCTGTAGTGCCCTTGAGAGAGAGAAGTGATCCTGTATGAAAACTTCAAGAGCTACACTGGACTATGTCAGACTGTAATTTTTCATTAAGCACAACCTAAAGATTCCTATGTGGAGGACATGCAGTGTAATTTTGTTGATTGCCTTCCTCATAATTTCGCTAATACAGAAATGAGGGGAGTGGTATCATATTTTTATTATTATTTACTGTCCTACCACCAACTGCAGCTTTCAATGTTGCCAAAGTTATTTTAGACAGCTAGCTGTGCATTAGTATTGTAGAGTGCTGTTAGGCTTTGAACAGTTGATGACAGGCTGTCAGACAGCTTCCCTCTATTGGGCTCCTTTTACCAAGGTCCACTCTTGTAATAAGCCACTCTTCACCATACCGGCCCTTCATCCAGAAAAGGACACAGGCAATTTTGACACGTTTGGTGCTAAGTGAACTGAAATTGTGTGAATTTCACTACATAGCACATTATCACATTTGCAAGAGGCATGCACCAGGAGCAGGAGTTGAAGTGGAAAGTTACTTCAGTCAGAGTGTTGAGATTACTTGAAACCATCAGAGCGAAGTGATGACTTTGACTCTGCATGGATAGGACTAATTAGCATTGAATAAATCTGCCCATCTCACCACATGTCAGATAAGTGTATGAATCATGTTGTAATGCAGTCAAACAGAAATAGCAGGAACAGAAAAGATATGCTTTCCAGAAACTGTTGTTTTTGACTTGATTTGTTTTGTAGAATCACTAATAAACCAATTAATTTTCACATGCTTTGGAAAAAAAAAGCATATGCTCAATGAATCATTCAATATGTGAAAAGCTGAGAAGGGTCTTGACATCTTATGAAGCTAATTTACAACTCTGAGATGTATATAGACACACAAAACAAAAACTAATGAGAACATTAAATGCTTTTAAAATATCTGCAATTATTCAACACAATTTTGTTTGTCCCTCGCCTGAAAGCAAGTTGGATCTTACCTTATGAGGACAAATAGGGGGCGGTGAGTTAAAAGACTTCTCCGGTGTCTGGCTCAGATTCTACAAGAGAAACACATTATCAGGGACATGTTTTCCACAGAGGGCATCTCCCAGAAAATCTTCAGTGACAGAAGTTGCAGCTTATTTCCTGGTCCTTTCCATTAGCATTTTTGCAATACATTTTAGTGAGGTTAAGCGACTCTCAATCAACAAGCAAGTTTTTGCCACCCACTAATCCAAGACCACAGCTTTTGTTGAATTATATTTTAAATCTTTATCTTGACAATATCATCTTATCATGCCATCATGTGAGTGGGTATGGTGATGTATTTTGTGTTGCTTTCCAGTTTCCCCTTATTTCTATCCCTCCACAAAGATTATAAATCCTTCTTTGTTAGAAGATTTCACTGAACATATGTTCAGACTTTTGCATACACGCCTGGATGCATTTTTTGAGGTTAAATGATTATCACATTGTTAATACACCAATACATCACTCAGATACAAGAAAACACCATTAAAAAGCAGACGCAAGGTAAGTCAACAAGCCTACAACAGATGGTCCCGCTGCTTGTGATTATGCAAAGATCCAAAGTATTTGCATACTCACAATGCCATCATGAAAAAAGAAAACAAGAAGCCATCTTGAGCTGACCTCAGTGAGAAATACAAAAGAGCAATGGGTGAGACAAACCCAGCGTGGAAGTGGTTGTGCCATGCAAACTTCTTTTGGAATCCACCAAGGGGTTGCCTCCTGGGAAGGCCCTGTTGATTTCCAAGCAGGTGCTTTCAGTTATGTCCTCATATCCAATTATGTGCCTGTGGTAAGTCTGATGCTCCCTGACACTATTAATGGATGCCTTATGGTATCACCAGGACAGATGAGACACTCAACTCTCCAGACTCTTAACATTTATATTTTATTGCAACATAGAAGGAGAACACCTCACTGGCCAAGCCAACTGAGAGAGAGAAAGAGAAAAAAAAAAAAACGGAAAAAAACCAGCCAGGCTTTCACTGCAGCATAAACACCAAGTTCATGAAATATAAATGAATAAATGGGTCTTGCTGGGATGATGGAATTAGTAGACAAAATTTTCCCTACAGATTGAGTTCGCTATATAACTATGATATCTTAATTGATGTGACAAATAAACATGAGTTATTTTCTTCGGGGATAGGAGCAAAAACAGAATTTACTTCAATCTGTGCTTCATGCATGTCGATGGCATGATTTCTTGTGGGTTAAACAGCATGCTGATTCCAAGCAATGCCCCCAGATTGGGCCTTATATATTGTATATCACTAAGGAAACTGGAGGAGCATAACAAAAACTGAGGCTAATCCAAATAATTGTGGTATGAACCACAGCTACTACAATTTGCCGATTATTCTGCCCTGTGCCACCATTGCAAAGTAATACTCAAAACAAAAAAGGAAGAGTTACAGATACCACACCAAACATTTCCAACACAAAATAAAGTTAAGTTTACTCCCTGTCATCCTAAAATTGTTTGAGGTAATAGAAAAAGCAAAAAGGTCACAATCTTCTTTGTAATCAGTGTGCAAATTCAGAGAGCAAATATGTTAAAATATAGAGAAAGCAGAGAAATGTGATGTTTTAAAGTCAGTTTAAAATTGCAAATAAACAAAGTGTGTATTTCAGCTTCATCAACAATTTTAAATTGAAAGCGCAAACAATGTGGAAGAGTAAATATTTACAAATGCAAGTGTGCTCCTAAAATCTCTACTTGGATTACTACTGCTTTAGTTCTTATAAATACAGGGGCCTGTTAAAGCTTGATACCAACCATAGATAATCTAAATCCATGTACCATTCTTGGACAAACTTTCATAAACACACACTCTCATAAAAACACACTCTCATAAACACACACACACACACACACACACACACACACACACACACACACACACACACACACACACACACACACACACACACACACACACACACACACACACACACAGCAAGCTCTCACCAGGCTATAATCACTGTTTGTTTGTTATATTTTTTTTTGTTGTTGTTGCTTTTCCCCCATTATAATCACATTTTATTCTCTGAGCAGAACAAAACACCACCTTTCATTTACTCTTTGCCCTTTTGTCACACTGCTCAAGTATAACTTACACATGTAAAAGGCAATTACTAATCACTAATTTTGATCGGTGCAGAAACCATGCAGCTTTCTGAGCAATAACGTATACTTAATGTTTGATCATATGCAAGTGAGAAAATACAAATAGAAGAATGCGGAAGCAAAATAACAACTGTCATTTTTCAACTCACCTTTGCTCTCGGACATTTTGAATCTGATAGGGAAACACTATTGACAAGACTTGCAACAGTAGGCCTTGGATTACACCTCATATTGATATTTTTGTCTTTTCAGAGTGCTCAGCTAGGTTGTAATTTGATGAGGCCCAGGGAGCACAATGCTATGATATATACCAACATTTATTTTCAGTGGAAAAAGAAAGATAACTGAAACATGATGTTCTTTTGTCTGATTTCTTGGAGACATGCTGATTTAGCAATGATCATTTTTGCTGTGCCTTAGGCATGTTTCCTTTCAGTGCAACTCTTTCCACAACATTCTAATCTACAAATTGCCCATGTGCTGTATAATACACATTTAGGTAGCTACTTAAATGCAACTCAACACCTACTTAAAATAAATATAACGCTTAGCCCTGTGCATCCCCCTGTTTCTATGTGCCAGACGTAGTACAGTATATAGTAGTCTGGTCACATTCAACAAGCCAACCTTCCCAACAACCCCCATGAAAAAAACAAGAACACTATTCAGTCCTGAGTGGACAGGGACTTGTGGCACATTTGTGTTTCCAGCCCCATCAGCTCAGCCTCCACTCTCCACACACAAGGAGGCTTTATACTGTCGTCTTCCCATGCTCCCTCAAAAGTGAACATTTAGTTACATTTAGGAAACTGCATTTGTAGCAGCTAGTTTCTGCTTCTACAGCTCTGTTTGCCACTCCAGCATTGCCCCCCTTCCCCCACCCCCCAATAAAATATAGTTCTCTCACTAGGATTAAAGGAGCAATGTAGTTCAAGGATTATCAAATGCCTTTGATCATGTGACTACCATGTTTTTGATCTGCAGCACATAGCACCAAATATATTCTCTTTTTCTTGCCTTCTGTTTCTATTCCTCTCCATGGATTCTCCATTGCTTGATGGTTCTCTGCAGTGTGAGAGGAGCTGTTGACAGGCGGTGAAAGAAGAGTGTAAAACACATATGTGTAATTTATCAATTTAGGAGATCATGCTCACACTGCTTATCAGAGGTAATCCACACAAACAAGTGAACATAAGTTTTCCTCTGTGCATATTGCACTACTCATACAATGACACTAATGTTTTGACTATAAAGTACAGCGTTCTGAGCCACTGAGAGCTACTATGGATTATTTGCCTTTGAAAGAGGAAGTAAGTTTTCAGATGGATCAACCCCCCACTGCACCCCCAACTGCACCCTGCTGCTGTTCATTAGCAATTTCTGAGCCTTGGGCTATTTTGCAGTGTTTCAATCCCTGCATTATTATTATTTAGTCGCTGACTTGGACATGCAATAAAAGGGACACGCAATATGTGCAACACTTGTATCTTTTCCGTGATGCCCAGACTAAAATCCTATAATTGTGAGCCAGGGGATCCATGGCTCAAATTTAGTCAGCATACCTCAAAAAGTGTTCTTTATCCTCATTGTACGATCACCCCCTATTAATGTCACTGCCAGGACAAAAACGGGACATATCAAAACAATTATTTTGATGTTGCTTCAAGCAAAATAACATTTCAACGTGAATGGCACTCGAACCTTGATTCATTATGAGGCGTGGTTTCAGGGCAAAAAAAAGCCCATCAAATAATGATTGAATATCATTTTAATGGGTAAAAACCTACAAGGCTTTCATACTGTCTACCTGCCATGTTATTAGATAGACCATGTCAGTCAAGCTGAAGAACACAGAAACAGCATACAGACAGGCTGACAAGACGTAAGCATGCTGCCTTCCATCTTATTCCCTGCTTGGCATGTTTATCTAGTCTTCCATGTGAGCTTAGTGCAGCACTGTGCATATGCATACAGAATGATGAAGGTTCAGAAACTACCGCCTGAAGGAAGCTGCACATATAGCACAAGCTCTTTGAAATTGTGCCAGGGTGGGCCTCATTTGCAAAGCAATTTGACAACAAAAGTAAAATACTCTACAACTTCAAACCAAATTCTTGTGATGCCAACTGGTAAGGCTCTGCAGTTTGTTCTGAGAGGGAATTCAAGAGGGGAACATCCGGTGTCTTGTGTGTGTGCTTCTGACATGGCTTATTTGCAGACCTAGCATTGCACCAGTGCAATGTCATGATTGCTTTGGCAAGAGAAGAGGGCCTAATTTACATGACAGGGAGTCCTAGAGGCACACGGGAGCTTGCCTTTGACCAAGGTGCCAACAAGCCTGCAGAAAAACAATGTAATTACAACCTACAAAGCTGTTGTGTTAAGAACAAACTTAATACAGCAGGACCTCATAGTAGTCAATCAGTATGACTTCCAAATGGGCATGACTGAAACATGCTAAAATATTTAGTATAATTGTTGGATTGGATAGTTGTTACACCGGGATCAAATTTAAACTGTGGAGTCCATTTTATATATTATTATTATGAATATATTTTATGAAAAATGTACAGTAATTTAAAAACATGTTATTCTCCTCAGGTAGATGCATATCCCACACTTAGCAACCAGTCACCAGCTGCAAGATCACCAGATTTAATTCAGTGGAGATTTAGTGTTTCCTTTTTTCCTTTCACTGTAATTCTCAACAGTCTCTGCTACAACGGATTGTTTTGACAAGTGCAATATTGCTGTGGATTAACACGAATGGAATTTTGTACTACGTAGGTTTTACGATAATCTAAAATATGTTGAGGAAGCTTAATATTGTTGTTATTGTCTGTACATATGCTATGTCTTTGCATTAGAAGATTTTGTTTTCAGAAACCTGATGAAGAAAAAGGACACAAGGCTGATGCTGTTTCAAACCGAGCAATAGAGCTGCTGTATATAATACTACAAGCATGACATATTTAAAGGTTTCTACAAAGGCTTAAGTTTAAATTCTACACCCACATGTCTTTAAAAAATCAGGTCAGTTTTTCTTTTAGTTTCAAGTTTTTCTGTTTCGACCAGATGTTTGCAGCTGAAGGGTGCGACGAGCTTCATTTTTTTTTCATGTTTGACGGCTGACAAAAGCCACATGTCTAAACCCTGTATGCACTCTTCTTACTGAAGTTCCACCTCCATCTCAATACCAAACAAAAGTAAACACATTAATTAGACACTATATCTATTCCTTGTATGTTTAATTTGAAACTGTTAAATTACAGATTGTGTTGGGGGTGGGTCATTTGTAAATGATCCGTTTGTTGAAATAGTGCATTAAGTAATATATTTTGAATCAGTAATTCATCAGTTAGAATCATATTAGCATGATATAATAAAAAACATGGCTTTTTGCTGATTATTCTTGTAATTTCTTAAATATGTGATGCACATTTTCTGATTCATGAGGAGAGAGGTCTCCTTGGATTAAGTTGAATATAAATAGATTGTGTGTTTAGAAATGTGTGAATATCACTATGCTACAGTAATAGTCAAACACTACAGGATTATTGTCACTGAGACAGTTTGAAGAGGAGAGGCAGTTTGATACAAATTGAGGCCATGAGACGAGAGACTGTGTGCTGAAAAGCTCTCTAATCCAGTAATATTTTGGGTGACTTTCTAAGATAAATACTTTGGCATTGTCTTGATGAGAGAGCCTTGCCTCATTTAAGTGTCTTTGGGATCTGGATCAATCCACATGGCGGGAGTCAGACTTGTACACTTGACCATATAATGTGGCATGCTTGTCACAACTCAGAATGCATTTCTCTCTTCAAAGTATATTTCTTGGCCTGCTCTCGTCACTCACTCCCTCTAACCAATTTGTCATTCTAAGCCTAGCCTCACTGCTGCCAGCGCCTGGATGATAGCAGTGGGCCTCTCTGATCCAGGCAGTGGCTAGGGAGCAGGCCAAGTGTTACGCGAGCCACCCTGGGACACCAAGCAGGCGCTTCTGCCGGCTGATGCACGCCTCCATGGCCGAGAGGAGCTGGCTTTGCAGATGCTTTCAATTTGACACAGAATGGGGCTCATCTACTTTGTGGGGACATTTGCTTTGTGTTTGTGCATTGCGTTCATGTTTGTTTTGTGTATTTTGCACACATGTGTCATGAGCATGCACATGCGCGTGTGTCAGAAAGATTAAGAGAGGTCTGTGTGTGTACACATTCATATGCGAGAGTAGGGGGCCTAATATGTGTGTGCATGCATGAAAGTGTGTGAGGTTGTTTCTTATAGAAAGGCAAAAATATCCTGCATTTCTCCCCCCTTTTTTGGGTTCATATTCACAAAGTTCTGATGATCTACTACTTCTCTGCTGATGTCCTTTAGTCTAGTCACCATTTTCCTCCATTGGCAGACATTCCTCTCAAGAGCAGGAGGCAACACAACACTGTCGTCGTCACTTCATTATTCCTGTTTTAAACAACCATTAATGCCCTCATTCAAATTCTTGGATGGTGCTTTGCTGTTAAGCTTATCAGCAACAGTCAACCAATTTAGTACTGCAGTTTTCTCTCTAGTTGGGTGAGCAGAGCATTAAGTATATTCAAAATTACATTAGGTGCACATTGTTATTGACTGCTTCTCACAGTCAGGCAAAACTTTATTTTGTTAAATGAAAATAAATACCATCTTATTGAGTCAAATTACCTCATGCATGTGCTATGCATTAGCAGACCTTTTTTATGTCCTTTGGGGTCAGAAATGACAAATATCTCAGTGGCTTTGATTACAAAACAGAGATACAAAACAGTACATTTGAGCATAACTGAGCATAACAGTATTCCGAAATAAAATTGACAAATGTATGCTAATCATGCTCTGTTTGTCAAATTACAGAGAAGCTTCTGTGGATTGATGAGCAGTATACTCTTCTCTCAGCAGAGGTGCTCAAAATCGACCTTTCAGACATCAGTATTTTTATGTCGCAGCCTTTAACAACCGTATTTAGGATTAAACTATGCATGGCTAATGCATTTGCACAGTAGTTCATGTATTTATCTTTAGCACATAAACTGTCACCCACTATTCTGCACCCAACAATCAGCTCACTAAAAACAGATCCCTTCATTTGTCTGAGAATTCAGACTTGTACCTCGTGAAATGCCCATCCCTAGCTTTCTCGTTAGACATTGATACCCATCTCACAAAGCAACACCAGGCTTTTATCTGTCTGAGTGTGATTCAGTATTTGATTGGGAATGAATCTGGAAGGCTCCAATCAGTTTCCCTTGTATGAGCACAGTTAACATGTGTGTGACTGCTCCTTGAGCTCTGATGGCAGAGACATGGGCGATTAAGGCCAGGGCCCAATCAAACCAGCTGTGTGCCATTCCCCCCATGGTACTGGTTGTGCCAGGCATGTGTTCCACACCACTAGCAGGCAGAGAGGCCTCAACCAAACCCCCAGTCTGGGGAGTTAGGCCCACACATGAACAGGACATGAAGGCAGATTGGGGGTTTAGCTATACAAACATTTTTCAGGGACAGAGCTGCTATGCAAGCAGAAATAATCTCATTGGTTGCGTTAAACCTCAGTGGAGAATTTTTCTGGCCAGGCAGCAGTAGGCTGCTGAAGCCCAATGCAAAAGGCAGGGGGTAAGACAGGAAGTAACTAATAATATAAATCCCAGTGCTTGTCCTGAGTGAAAGAATGCAATTAAGCCATGCTGAAGACATATTATCTGGGTTATACTCATCTTGCAAAATGATCATGATTTGCTGAAGGTTATTGTCATTTATATTTTTATATACTGTATGTTGCATTCAGATTGGTAGTTAGTTTAATTTAGTAATTTACAATCTTTTAAATTATTGTCCCATTTAAATAGAAAATAAAACTTTAGGACTGTCAAACCTAACGCGATAATAGAGCGTTATCGCAATTTCATTTTAATGGCACTCATTTTTTTTGACGCATGATTAACATTTCGTTTGACCGTTGGCCCGCCCTGTAGTTTGTGAAATAAGGAAGCGATGTAGCAGTAACGTTTTGGATAACAAGCAGAAATCGATAAGGAAAAGAGTCTTGTGAATGGCAAATTCAGCTTCAAAGCCCTGGCAGATGGTTCTATCGATAAGACCAAAGTCATCTGCATTACAAAGTACGTCGAGTCTCATATACCACTTGCCGGCCAAGCATACAGCTAATACAGAGAGCTGTCCCGCTTGCCGATGGCAGACGACACTAGGTGTGTGTGTGTGTCTGTGTGTGTGAGTGTGTGAGCGAGCAAGAGAGGGTGTGTGTGAGAGAGAAAGAGAGAAAGAGAGAGTGTGAACTCACTCACTCTCGGGTGAGTGAATGTAACCAGTTCCTAACTGATATCATAACTGATAGCATATTTTTGTAGCATGCAGTACAGTATTTCATCGTTCTGGATTGTTTCAATAATAATAAACAGACATTTGCATAAAGCAAGCATATGTGTCCTCTCCCATGTTGATAAGAGTATTAAACACTTATAATATATTTCAATATATATATATATATATATATATATATATATATATATATATATATATATATATATATATATATATATATATACACAAACTCATTGGTGTCATGATAGAAGGAAGAAAAAAAAAGAAAGAAAAAATACAACCAAATAGACAACGGTGGTACACTTGCCAATATTTTCATTTAAACTTATTCAGCTTTTCATTGACAGGACACTGCTGTGTCTCTATGTCTTTTTGATACAACCACAGGGGGTGCCAAAGTGAGGAATCCTCTAATTGTACAAACTGAGTTTTTTTAAGAGATCATCTAATAGGTTAAATCTAAAAAAAAAAACTAAGCCAAAACTAAACAAAACAAAACCCAAAAACAGGAACTTTTTAGATGATTCAATAAAGCTAAGGGATTTTATTTTATTTTATTTTCGTCAGCATCTTTATCTTTATACATTTACTAACATATCTTTGTATAACACTATTAGAGTTGGGCCACACTTTTTAAAAAGAGGTAAACTCAGTGTGTAGAAGTGGCTTTCAGCTTTTAAAAAAAGCTATTGCTGCAGTCACTTAGAATGAAATACTGTCTTAAAGACATGATCAATAATTTGTGTTACACAGGGATCAATCCAGTAGCTCTTCAGGCTGTCTTGTCAATGCCAACATGTGCCTCTAACATACTGACTGAGTTGTTATGATCACAGACAGAATTTCAAATATATATTTTTTTCAGTTTCAGGTGGACATACATAAATTATGCAAATCTATGCAGTTGCAAAAATTCAAATGTTCGTGTCTACCCTCAGTCCCAATCTACTCAGCAGACCTCACCTAAAATTGTGGTCTGGCTTCTGACCCATCCCTTCAACTTAAACCGTCCTCTCTGAATGACATACCAAACCATCAGCAGGCTATCAAACGGACGCACATACAAGGCCTTCTAAACACCTATTAGAGCTATTGATGGCAGAGGCAGAGGTTATGACCATGGAATGGGGAAGATATTTGTGTCTCTCACTTCACATTACCAACATCTTTGGAAAGAGCTTTATAGATTTGGACAGAGGCGAAGGAAGGCTTTATCAGCACCAACACAGAGAAACACATTAAGGGATCAGAACCCCAAAGGTCAATTGCAGCTGTGGGCAGTGCTTTGTTGTGGTGTCCTCTCTGTTTATCTTGCTCTGAAGCCAAGTGACACATCTGAAAACAAGTAATGATACCAATTTTGTGTACGTTTTACTAGACTCTTATGTGTATGAAGTCTTTAGAAACTGAATATTGTTATTTTTCCTTGATCTAGAGTACGTTAATATTTATATATCAGTCCTCTTTTTTTCTTAAAGACACAGGGGCATTCTTTGTGTTCTGTGCCTCATATCTATCAGTGGTATACCAGTTACCAATGTTAAAGTACATGCAATAAAAAAAAGAATGATAGAAGAAAATAAATGTCAGAAAGCTTTTCTGTAACCAGTTTCAGACTTCCTAAATGTATCCATCTGCCATCATTTGTTATCCTTGACAGATGAATAAATGTGTATGTGACACACATTGTACAAGAAAGGTTCAAGTGTGTAAAAATGAAGCCTAAATACAGCTTTGCAATTTCATTTGCATCTTTGTCAGGAAACTATAGCTGAACTCTGCTGCCAAACATCATTCTGACACCCAGTTTTTAAAATCTCCACATGCTGAGACATGAGTCATTTAAACAGCCCATTGCCCTTGTTCAGAGGATGTAAACCTCTCATTTTCAGGATTTAATGTCTTTTTTTTTTGTCTTTTTTTTTTGTACATTTTCAGGATCTGAACAATAGACTCGGTGGCACTGTGTTGCGATTTACTTTTGCAGGGCAACACTCACTGGTTGAGACAAATCCTTAATCCCTCACTAGATAATAATAACAATAATAATGTAATCCTTATTCCCAGATGGAACCGTTTTCTAAAAAGACAGTTCTTAGCCCCGCAGAGGTTCTATTCAAGAAGAAGAGCAATGGGAAGTTATTTAAAATACACAACAATTAAAATAAGACACACTGCCCAATCCTTCCCACCATGTTAATCCTCTCTGATACAGATGTAGCTGTTGTAGCACGAAAAAGTTTCTCATTTTACTGTATCTATTGTGTATCAGTACAGTAATCTTCCCAAGAGCATTTCTTTAGTAAATAAAAAATGTATTATTTTCCGATGCCAGTAGGTGCAACTAGTGATCTGACTACCTACCAGTGAAGAAGCACAGCATTTTAGTTTCAAAATACAAAGTTTACAGCACAAAAAAGGAAAAATATATAGCTGCAACAGCTGCTGCACTGCTACTGTAGAATAAACGCAGCACACATGAAAGATGATGAGTGCCTTTTTACTCCCGGACTTCACAAGCGTCTGAGAACACACACATGCACAGGCATTCACACAGAGAAACACATCCTCAAATGCAAAATGTGGGCAAACATATGACTGAAACCATGCTGCTTCATGCTTTTCCTTTCTAATGCTAAAGACAGTCACCAATTTGAGAAACAGATGGGATCATTTCTAACCATGAAAATTGTTCATGACCACAATTAATGATAGTGAATAATCCTAATGAATGTTACACCATGTTCATGATTGCCATCTTGCTATCAGCATCCAGGCTTCTGAAGAATGTTCATTGTTATGCTAATCTTTCAAACTGCAACAAAATATGGATGGGGAAAAGCATGTCAAGTTCATGTGAATTGCATTTTTTCTTTCTTTTTGATTTTCCCATTTCTCTTTTCTTTTCGTCTTCCATTCTATCTTTCTTTTTTCTCGTTTTGAAAGGGAGTCTCTCTAAATCCAATACAGTTTCTCTCAGCGTGAGGCAGCTTCAAAGCCCTGCTCCGTGGTCAGGCCTGTCGATCCTCTCACCCACCTCCTGGTTGTTTAAGAGAGCAAAAGCACAGCAGTGCAGTTTCTTAAACACACAGATCCACCCCAGCACCAACAGAGCGACGGCTGTTTGGCAAAAGAGCCTATCTCTCTCTCTTTCACTCTCTCTCTCTGTCTCTCCTTCTGTTTTCACTATCGTTTCTCACCTTGGACTCTCACCCCTCTCATTACCCTCCCTCCTCTATAGACCTCATTAGACCTGGATCCTCCCTTCTATCTATCTTTCTCCACCCATTTTTCTCTCCCATCTAACTGTGCAGCTCCCTCATTGTACAATTTATCTTTCATTCCTTTTCTCGCACTCACTCCATCTGTCAGTTATCTCACCCCCCATCCTTCTACCATCATTTAGCTTTTTTCATCCCCAGCTACTTCAGCTGTCCTTGCTTTTCACACGCCACTCCATCCCGGTGTCCCGTGCCTCCCCTCTATCTTCACTGCAACTCAATCCCTAACGCCGCCTCTGCCTTTTTGCCTCAATCGCCATGCTAAGTGATTGATGCCAAGCTCATGCTCTGAGCCATCCTTCCTATCAGACACACAGGGACATCACGCTGAACCCAGAGGGAATGCCTTTACCTCAGGAAGGGAGTTGAGGTGGAGGGTTGCTACGGACAGTTTTGTGAACAAGCCGTGCCCACCTATGTTTAAGGGGAGGCAGGCTAGGGGGGCCCCTTGGTGGGGAGCATGAATTGGTACACTGGAGTGCTCATTATGGCTCTGTAGGGATTGTCCTACGGGGCATCGACTGTGTGGCTGTGGAGCTCATTACGGCAGGCAGCCACAGAGCTCGAGGCACCCAGAGGCAGTAGGGCTCGTTGCAGAGATAAGAAAGGGGAGGGCTGCCCAGATTACCCTTAATCAGAGGCACCTGTAGACAGTCAGCGCCTCCCTCCTCATTGCCTTCCGTTAAGCCCCCACCCTCCCCAACATGCACGCACACTCTTTCTTGCTGCTGTAATTATTGCAATTGCTTCACTTGGCTTTCATTCCTGAGCACGGAGTTGCACAGCTTGCCTTCTAATGAGAAACCTAAGTTATGATCCGGAGGTGTTATTTATTTATTTAATTATTTATTCAACACAGCATGTATAATGTCAATTATTTAAATTAGTGTGATTTTAGCTCACCGTGCCTTGCAAAGCTTTCCCTACTGTGAGTTATCATCATTCAACTCACATCACACTCCTCATAATGGTGGATGGAGAGTTAATTAAGTTTTAATGCGACATGTGCACCAAACTGGGGGTATGAATCAAATCAACTAGTATTGAAATAGGAGGTGACATATACAGTTAAATTACATATAAAAAAATCACCTATGCAGTGCCTTGTAAAATGAGAAGGTACATGATTCGGACAGTAACCAAAACAACAATGTATCTAAAGAAACATGAAATGGATTAGAATGGCCTGGTTCATTATCATTCAGATGTAATCACCGTTTAGCTGTTTTAAATCAGTTGCATTGAGTGTCTCAGCAGTGACAACTGACACTAGATAAACTACGCCCAATTACAGCCTTCCCATTTTTAGGCCAGCAAGAACTGGAAACTGGAAATCAAGTTTTGGAAGTGATAATCTTATTCACCCACTACATCACTTTTTTCTCCACCTGTAACCTGATGTGAAACGAGCACTACACTACACTGAGAACAATGCAAACTCTTACCTGCCTATTTGCATAATAAGAGGTGTTACTGTCAGTTGTTTGGGCAAATGTCTATTTCTAAAGATGACACAACAAACAAGTGTTGACTTTGATGTGAGTTAGAAGGTGCTAGCTAAAGTCTGTTTTAAGTGCCGCAGAGATGTACAGTAGGGATTAATAAAAACAAGTATGATGTGATGTGCATGACTGAACCACTTTTGTGATTCTCTCCTTCCTTGCACACTTCCCTTCAGGTGCTGAGGCGTTCTTTGAAACCAACTGTCAAGCTGTTGTCTGTGCAGGCAGCATACAAAGAGTTCATCCAAAACCTGCACTTCTTTTTTTTTTTTGAAGCGCTTCAATGGATGTGTGGCTTGGCTTTTCCTCTCACACTGTTTATGATATGTTTGAGACTACACAAACCAGCATCCATTAGTGCTGTGCTAATGCTAAACTGCTTAATATGAAGAATGATTATGCTGCATGGCATGGTGTAACGATATATTGTTATACATACAATAGGTACACCATAATCACACTATGAGGTAGGGAGGAGAGAGTAATACATGGTATTGGAATACTTAAATTGTTGGCATATTACATTATTTCATGTTACTTAATGGGTATTAGGCATTATGAAACCAAAAACCATAAACATTAAAACTCCTAAGCAGCTAAACCTTCCCACTCACATCCCTCACCTGTCACACAACAGATTCTGCCTTAACTAAATTAATACACCCACTTATGAACTGTTTTGTTGGAATTATGTTTTCAAACTGTACAGTATTAAAGTACCTTTTTAAAGGACATTTTTAGTGATGTTTGTAAATTATTATTTTTCTAATTCACTGTTTTGAGCCCCTATAAGCCTGAAAATAAGTGTAGCATACTGTGTGCCATCTAAATGTAAACAATACAAAGAAACGATAACAGGAACTTTGGTGAAATAATAAAACCAACAGTTTGACAAAAGAAACATTTATCATAGCATAAATAAATAAAGAGTTCTGTCACTAATCATGGAACATGGCCTCATTATTTCAGCTTGATGAGCTGCCACACCTGACAGAAATATGATATGAACAACAAAAACAAAAGATTTGTGTGAGAGGCTGATCAGCTTGCTCCCTTGGTGCCCAATGAGAAGTTTCATTACATGGGCTACACAGTAGCTGCACCATGGGGGAAAAAATCAAGTTCAAAGAAGTTGTCTTCTCCCAAACTGGAAGAAAGTGGTGAAACATTCACAAAATATCCAGTTTTATTTGTGTTTTATCTCTGTGTTTGGTTGATGAAATGGAAGTGCCACACATTTTGTTTTGCCTGCAGTGGAGAGGCAAAAGGTGAAACAAAGAAACAAAAAGCAGGAAATAGAAAAAAAGGCCCTTTCAACGTAGAAAGACAATGTATTTTCAATCTTTGTCATGGTCACATATCAAAATCCCCCAAGTTTGATGAAACATGCTGCCCAACAAGCCTACATTTGTACTTCTTTATTCTGTTTGTACTTATGCAACTCTGAAAACTAAAAGCTAAGAGCTTATGACAGTGTTACTGAAACTAAATTGTCATAAATTTCAGTCGCTTACAAGATGATGGATTACATTCATCATTGCAAGGCCTCTAATCTAATCTGGAGCTGTGCTCATCAAACTCCTCTCAGAGGAGGTGTGCTGATCTGGGATCACTAAATATGTCCTTGTTTTTCTTCCATTTCCAGTGTGATCTAAAGCTAAAACTGATGTTAGATCAGCATGAACACTTTGGAAATAATAGTCCCGATCTCGTCTGTGCTCTGATGAAAGAGTTATAAAAGACACATCGCAACTTGATATGCATAATTTTGATGCTGTAATAAAATGAAAAATATGCAGGATAGATAGATAGATAGATAGATAGATAGATAGATAGATAGATAGATAGATAGATAGATAGATAGATAGATAGATAGATAGATAGATAGATAGATAGATAGATAGATAGATAGATAGATAGATAGATAGATAGATAGATAGATAGATAGATAGATAGATAGATAGATAGATAGATTTGCATCGAGCACTTTTCCTTGCACACTACTAATTGTTATAAATCCATGCTGTAGTGCAGTTACTTGTCTATGAAATGACTACACTCTGTTTTTTTACTTTCAGCAGAAGTCTGCTATTAGGACACGTTTGGCTTTCCCTCTCCCTGCCCTCACATAATGACACACTTGAGTTGTTAAGCCTGCCGTTCTGCATAGACCAAGGCCACACTCCTCATACAAAATGACACTGGAATGTGAACTGTGGTGTAGTGTATTTCTTTTCTCCAGGCTGCCAGTACATTTGTTTTCATTAGATGGGATTGGTCAGCTTTCTAGGCCCTGGTGTCCAGTAATGGAGTGTACAATTGCAGGCCCATTATACTCCTAGTGAAATAAATGATATATTGATCTCATATATTCCACACTCTTGTGTTTCTCTGAACAGCTGTTACTACCACTACACAAAAAAATCTCTTTACACATCTTCTTTAGGGAATATTCATTGCACCTAATGTATTTCATTCAACGGGTGTAACTCCAGCAAATGCAATTCTACAGGTAACGTGGTATACTTTACACAACACGTCTGAAGACATTAAGACCTCGAACAATAAGACTTGGTAAAGAAGTCACGCCTTATGTACAGCTGTAATGAAAACAAACTATATGCAGAGGTGCGACACTGAGCATTAATGAAATTACAGAGCTGGAACTCGGTAGACCCCTCTCTGTGTTGTGCAATGAAACAGAACAGGACAGGAAAGCAACTGATGCATGCAAGTCACAGTCACAATTACTATTTCATTAAGGAGCTGCTACCATTGGCAGGCATTGTCTGGCATTGTTGTGGGGAGGCTGGCACGGCAACGGAAGGGGGTTGGGGATGCGAGTTTGGGGGAGGTGGCAGAGGGGATCTGAGGAGGAGGAAGAGGGGGAGCTATGGGTGGGGAGGAAACATGCTTTAATTTGGGTCATCTCCCAGTCTGCACTGGGTTGAGTGACAGAGCCTTCTCTGCACCTAATCTAAAACACATATGTTGTACTGGGTATCCACCTGCATTAATTGACCTAATTATTCCTAATACAAGAAAGAGGACGAGCCAAAGACAGAATTTTCTTATATTTTACTAATGGTACGGCATGTTAGTCCTACACATGCAGTCCTGTACATTGCAGTGGCACGCATGTACTTTGAGAGATCCTACCTGTCTAATTGACAAGTTAGGCCTTAATTGCTTTAAAAGGTAGGACATGCATATGCTTTAAGCTGAAGAGTGGAGTGCGGTTGTAGGTGGTGGGGAGGGTGGAGGTGGGGGGGTCATCTCTGCAACCACAGACACACACATGCACACCCTGAAGCAGACAGATGCCATGACTAAAGATGCTGCTTTGGAGGCCACATTGCACAGTGCTACACTGTCTCTCATGGCTACTTTTCATCAAGAGCCAAAGGGATGCACAAACAACAACAAAAAAAGTTAAGAGTCTATTGTAGTTAGACCCTGAGTAAAAATTGAAAAAAGAAATTAACTTGACACATTTTGAGTGACATTGTGGAAACGTTACCCTCTATATAAAATCAAAAAAAATAGTCAGAATAGAATCTGTCGGAGGCCAGGAATCACAAAGGGCTGGAGGGTGTCTGATGTACAAATACACTGTAATGGTAAATTAGAAGTGCTAGTAAAATACCAGTAGAAAGACAACATAAGTGTAAGCAGGCAGCGACTCATTACACAAATATTGTAGTTAGAATTTTAGTTCATTACTGTTTATTTATTTGCCTTCAGTTAGCCTGACCACTTCAACCATCACAAAACTGTGGCTGATGGTGGCACATTTTTGCAGGTGTCATACTGCACTTTATTCATCTCACTTTATGTGTAGCTGGTTATGTTAATAGGATTTCAACTCAATTTATTCAAGTACTGATCAATGGCATGCAATCTCGGCACTTCATGCATTATGTATTTTAATGGAACTCACTTGCTTTATAGCTGAATGGCTAAAGGTTAACAGTCCCAATAGGTGGGACTCCCTGAAGACTAATCTGAACTTCAAACACAGCTTTTTTTTCACGTCACAAGGCAAAAGCGCACAACAACAGAAAAGTTGTTTTTATCACCACTTCTTATGGCTCATTGGGAGAAAGAAAGCAATTTATTACCCCACATTCTTTGCTCATATTAATGTGACTATAAATGCCCATAGACATTTTACTCTCTGTAGGAAGTGAGGCAGAAAAAAGGAGGAGTTAGAGGTTGGGGAATTAGTAAAGAAGGGTACTTGCGGAGGGAGGGGGCAGGGGAAAAGAGAAAGGGTGGAGGAGAATGAGAGGAATGTGTAGGTGGGTAAAAGTAAAATGGGAAGAGAGACGGGAGTGTGATTGCAAAAGTAGGATACAATTTCAGACCAGCAACAAACAGATATATCACAGTTTCTATAATTATGCTACTTTAACTGGAATTTTGATATTGAAAGTCATTTCAGCAGTGAGATCTTAAGCCTCTCTGTCTCTACAGTTTAATATGGAAAACATCCAGGCATCTCTGAGGGCTCTTGTCTCTCTCCACTGCCACTCCCTGCTCAATAAAACTGGCATGCAATTCCCAAGATGAGAGTCCCACTGGACTATGTGAGGACTGTGAGGTAAAAGCCCCTCCAGTCCCTACTAAATCTAGAAGTGGAAGACAGAAGGTGCTAGAAACATCTCCTGTGAGGGTCACTTGGCAGTTTCCACCTTATTGTCTTCTCAGTCATCAAGATTTGCCTGTGGCTTTGGGAAAATGATGTGGAGCCACCCATGAGATGACTTTTTTTATTCATATGGAAACTGTACATTTTAAAATGGTTCTTTTGTCACGTTGGCAAAGACGTGCCATGTGGGGTTTCTGTCTATTATGCAGAAAATGTTAGCAGCGTAATGGACTGTTGAAGGTATTTAAGGTCTTGATCAGTGGTTATTTAGAGGAAATTGAATGATGAAAAATTAAAAATAAAATCTGGCTTTTTCAGTCCTTAAATGGACAAATGCTGTAGCAGGCCTAGCAGCTGGCCTGCTTGAATATGGATTGCACTGCTGGGACATTTTACACTATTGCTAGGTAAACAAGCATGAATACATGAATCAATTCAGAACAAGTTAATGAGAATGAATCTGACTTGTGCAATCAGAATTTGGCTGCATTAACTGCCATTATCTTTCTGACATTGTTTTAGTTTCACATGGGTGAAAGTGGATTAATGGTAAGATGGACGATTGCTTAGGGAGTAAGGGTATTTAGTGAGGCGAGTGGAGGCTTAAAGCTGTCAGAAAATCACTTAGTCGACAAAAGATTCCAGTCAGAAACATGACGTATAACCTGTAAAGAAGCACTTGCCTTCAACACAAGCAGAACTGGGGCCAGCCGTTTTAACTGGCGCCATCAGTCTCCTCCAGGTAATGCAATTAGATGCCACTAATATCTTGGGATACTCTTCAAACTGCAAATGCACTTTTGCTAAATAGCACGCACAGTAATAACTAGTGACAGCACTCAAGGAGCCAGATTGAAAAAGCTTTCGCTTGTGATTGGTTCAAGTAATTGCACATACAGAATGCACCCACTGATAGAATTCATGAACTGAAAACAGATGTTATCCAAATCTACGCCGGCTTGTTTGTTTTGTTGCCAGGCAACGCACCTCACCTAGGGTTAACATGTGAATTGTAAATGTGTAAGACGGGTTTGGGCCATCCTGAGGCACAATTACACTTCTCTGATCAGTTTGTTGGAATTCTGCCTATAGATCAAGTCACTAGGTTCACTACCCAGACCATAGAAAACTAATCCACTCATGACTTGCTGGTTGTGATTTGGCTATGGTCTGAATCTTGCATTAGGGCTCAATTTAATGGGGAATCAGGTGTGTTGGAACAATTGTTCCTTCCACCTTTGGCATAAGTTTTTTTTTGTGTTTATTTATTTATTTATTTTTTTTTTTTTTAACTTTGAGCAACATTAAGTAAACTCAAGCGCTATGTCCACACTTTGTCACTCATGTTTAGAATGCAAACCACCTACAGTAGCTCCTGAGTATAGCTTGAGGGAAGCTGTGGGGCTGTCAGACCATCGATGGTAATGCTCTCACTGTCTTGTAACAGCCAAAGTCGCCCACACGAGAGATGAAGACAGCCACCTTACTGAACACACACAAATACACACATACATACAAATGTTCCTAAAGTGCATCAAGAAAATGCCTCAGGGCTACAGACGTGAGTAGTGTATCATCAAAAGTTCATTGAATCACTGTAATCTTGGGCTAAATCTCTTCACTTGACGGATTAACTGAAATATCAAAGAACACAATGCAATATAACTAAACAGGGCTGATCAGGAGCTGTGATAGTGACTATGTATCCAGAGAAAGAGAGATAGAAAGACAGAAAGGGAAGGAATAGGATCTGCTTCTTGCTCCCACTATTCCCCTCAAGGCGACATCAGGATAAATCTTCTAAGGGATTATCCCAGCAACACAATGTTCTCTGTTCTGCCCATTGTATGCCTCTTTAAGCACAATTGATAAATTAGCTATTTATATTGTGGATGGATGAAAGTCAAACACTGTTTTTTTTCTTTTGATTCTGTTGGTTTGGGAAGCATTACGAACAATGGGCTGTGTGTGTTATTCACATGCCTGACTCCACTGCAAAGACATTCATAAATCTGTATAAGATTACAAATTAGAGTGAGGAAAATTTAGCATGCCAGAAGTTTGGCTCCTTTGTTTATTACCTAATGGTACCTTGTGAATACGGTCTTCAAGTACAGAAACATCAGATGTGTTTCCAAGCTAAAGAAAGGGCCCTGAGCCAGCAGGAGTTAGACAATACTATGTAGTTGAGCCACTCTGCTACCCTAATTTCAGTTTGCCTGCCAGCTCAATAGGGGCCCAAATCAGTCTTAAATGAGTTACACACAGGATCAGATATCTCTGTGGGAACCCGTCTGCTTTTAATTTAAGGTAAACTAATAACTTCATTTATTTGTAATTAGAAAAAAATAATATCCAACTATAAAACAGTATCATGCTCTCCACTTTCTACTGGCAGCTCAATCTTCAATAGTTCATGAATTTTAATTCATTTTGGTAGTTAGGCCAATCCCCCAGTTGTATGAAGCGACAGAGAGTTTTAGTCAAATTGAATTACCCTTTATGTGTTTCACTGGTCTCACCCCCTACTGTCCTCATTTTCTTCATTCTCCTCCTTCTCCTCGTCCTCCTCCTCCCCTCCTTTTTTCTTTCCTTTCATTTTACTCATCCTCTGTTGCCTTATTTTACCAATGCCTTACAACTTCCTTATTTTCCTCATAGACTGGCTCTAGACAGCACTAAGTTGTACTGCATGTCTGTGTTTTAACTCGGGTTGCCCCCAGCTCATATAAATGACTTTGGCACTTGATGTTTGAAGAGAAAAGATGAGGAAAAAAATCCCTAAGTGCAAAATCAAACAGATAAGAGGCAGAAATCTTCACTTTGCTGGGGAATGTGTGTCTTGACATGCATTACCTTTTATGTTTTCCTTTAAAGGTAGTCAAGGACAGTTCGTTTTGGAAGCATTCTAATCCTGAATGTTAAGGATATATTTATGGGTCTCCATTTCTATATCATGAAGTCTTATTTTGTGAGAAATCCTACAGAGGGATAGCAGGACATTGATATTACTTCCACATTAAACCAACCCGATGTGTACATGTAGGCTCTTGTGTTATCACCCAGTCCCAAATGTGTGGCCACACACTCCAGAAATAGTCTACAGAGTGATCATCCATACATAAGCAACCAGCCACAGTCATATAGTAAAAACCTGTTAGAGAGGCACTAAATATGTTATAAATAAAAATTATTTAAAAAAAGAGATGAACTAAATACATGCCAGGAAGTTGGTTACTCACTGCATTTAAGGCTATATGACCAAATGACTCACATTACACCAAATCATTCAAATGACCTCTGAGGTGTTATCTCCAAAGGGCAAACATGGCAACATTACTGGGCAGTAATGTTTGCAAAGATCCAGTACTGCTGCATCTGCAAATCCACAATTTCAAGGTCAAATGCCGTATCGAGTATATGGGAGATAATGGTGTTACAATAAATTATTGGAATACATCTCCAGCCAAATGAATTGATGGTGGCACAGTCCTCAGTGATAAAAGTAGAGACAGCATGGCATGTCCTATGGTAGGGGCAGCATAAACCTTGACCAAATATAAAAAGAACATCATGAACAAAGGGGATAGGATTTGATAGGGGTTAAGGTTAAAGGTAGTGAAAAGAGTAACATTTAGACTCCAGAATCTAGAGGGTTGAGAGGTTAGGTTCTGCCTTGTGATCCCTTTCAAGAATTTGCTCTTTACTTTCTGTTGTGGAGCACTTTGTCCTTCTCTGACCTGGATCATCAGCAGTAAACCCATTAGAAAGAGAACACCAGATGACAAATACCCCAGGATCATGCTGAGTATTCATCTGCCACATTTGTATGAGTGACAAAGCATTTCCTGCTGGCAAGAAGGGTCATCTTACAGGGTTTCCATGCATGTTGCCAACGAATACATACAGTACATAACTCAAAATCGACATTCTCTGTCTCATTGAGGGTGTCCATCATGCATAAGGGTGAAAAGAATGACCATCCATGGACACATCCATTCACTGAATCCCACAGAGGCATAATTGACATTGTCTGGAGGGAGACACGTGGCTTCCATCTCTTGCCAGCATGTGTCTAAGCTCTGAGACAAGCAGTTGTACATTGACAAGTGGATAAAACTCCATAACTTAACCAGAGAGACTGGACACCCCTGGCAATAGCTTTGTTGTGTCTAAAAATAGTGGGTCCCAATGGTCTATCTTGGAAAAAGCAGAGGCACACTTTGTTATTTCATTATATCCCTCCACTCTGATTTACATGCACACTAAAGGAAGAGTAATTTTTATCTAAGCGTCACGGCTGTGGCGGAGATCTGTGTACTCATCCCCAGCAGAATAGTAAGACACAAAAACAAGCTAGAGATCCACTCAGTGCATCCCACCCTCAAGAGGCAGACATGTTATCCATGTTTCCCCACAAGCATTGAAGCATGCATGCATCATGTCAATGAGACCTGGACTAGGGAACTTAGCCTTTTCAGTCACCATGTTAAATAATGCATCAAAGCACAGAATAGAGCTTAATTTATGACAAATCCAGGATTCAATATTGCATCCTTTTCTGATGTGCTCACAGCTTCATCCACTTGTTTTATTTCCCCCCATAAGTGACACACACATAGGCACTTGGGTGTATTTGCATATTTCTTAAGACACAGTACATAATTCTTTATTCATCTTATTGCATTGGCTCACTGACATTGCACTGCATTACGGTGCACTTCCATGAATACTTGCTATTGCACTATTTGTGACCTCAGTGACTCTCCCTTTGTGCAGTCAGCACCCATAGCAAGTGCATAGAAATATTGGACACATGAGTAGCAGCATGCTGTGCTTTGCATCGATTTCACTGTATATCATATTGTTGTCTAGTTTAAATTAAATGAGGCCAAGTGAAGCATACAAATATTAGTCTTCTGGCAAAAATCTGCAAGAGGTGGTTACATTCACGAGATGGTGTGTAGGAAAAATACACTTGGCTTTTTGTGAAGTTGAACTTTGATTGGTTACAATCAGAAATCTCATAGACCTATGTCATGTAAGGAGGGGACACGTTTTCTTCCATCTCCCAGGAGAATAAGGTACCAAAAAATCAGGGCTTTTCTCATAGGTGTATTTAATCATGCAGGCATTCTTGCAAAAAAAGTTTTCAATGGCCAATGTTTGCATTGCAGAGGAATCCCACAAAAGACTCCCTAAGGATTTGCAGACATTGGTCGATATGAGTCACCGGCGGGGGGGTCAAACAAATGTGGTGTGTCTGGGTGACCTTAATCACTTCCAGGTTCATTCAGGCTCAGATTTCACTTGTGTGCCTTATTTCAGGTCACTGCCTCAAAGTCAAAGTAGGGCACAGTCATTATCTGAGGGAGCACAACACAATCATCCACACAATACAATAAGGTCGGCACAATTCACTGAAGTGCTGCCCATTACCTCTGGGCTTGAACACATGTGTGCTCCATCACAAGAAGCACCTATCTATATGTGTGGAGCATAGGTAATTTATATAGTGAATTTGTCTGTAATGCATGTGCAATTCTTCTGGACGTGTGGTTCTTTCTCTTTTTTGAAAAAAATAGAATGTGAATAGAAAATAAGTAAAAACAGAAAGAAGAAGTATAAAACACGATGTTTACAGGCAGATGGGATTGAGATCCAACTATCAAACTATTAAGTGGAAGGGAAGACATTAAACCAAGCAGTTGGAAGTTACTATTATGACAAAGGCATAATGGGAAAGGGGTATTAAAAAGGGGGCATCTCAAAAGGCGTGTGAAAAGCACCAGTTTCCCTCAAAATTCACAGCACAGCATGAAGTGAAGCCATATCACTTCATAATGACTATCTGACCACTCAAGCAACACAGACCTCTGCAACAAAAACTGTCAAAATGACATGTAATAATCTGTCTGACTGATCTTGGGAATGAGTTGCTGCTCCTTTTGAAGACTGCATGCACATAAATTCTTTATGACCATCAGTGAATATCACACGCATTATTTAAGAAGACTCTGCAAAATATCCCTTATTCTATTATCCTTTCATTTTTCAAGCTCTAGCTGTCCCTCCATTTTATTGTGGAATGTGAACCCAAATACAGTATAGCGATATTTTACATTACTACCAACTGTATAGTAAAAGCAACATCTTATTTAGCTAAAGGTATTAAAGAAAACAGAGCTGCTTCTGATGGAGAAAAGAGATTACGTCAAAACCTTGTTAGAGACTTAGAGACGTTTGCTTATGTTTGCTATGCAGGTTAATGCTGTGGTTTTGACTTGAAGAGCCCACAGTGTCTCAACATCGGTGCTGGTAAAGATCAAAGCCATTTGAATGAGCTATACAATGTATCGTACCACTGACAGGCATTAGCTTTTCCTGGTTTGCCATCTATTATCGTTTGCTAATGGCTCCAAGCATACCTCCTTGCTTGACATGCAACCACTTTTCATACACGTGTGAATCAGATGGCATGACATACAGTACATTTCTATTATCAATACACATTTAAATAGCAAAGGCTGATGACAAGAAAAAACATTTAATGACTGATATAATCATAGCAAGTATGACACACAGATATCAAGCTGTGAATATAGTTGCAATTTTATTGTATAATTTTCATGGGTCTCACACAAATTGCTTTGAATGTATTCAGATTTTCCCATTTCCCTCAAATACTTGTTTCCGTTTTTTTTATTTTTTGTTTTTTTTCAAGCATTCATTTTGAGCAATTTTGCTTGACACTGGATGAAGTGAGAACACACAAAGAAAATCAGCATGTTATTGTGTATGTGTGGATTAACTTTGTACTGTGTATATGTCTGAGTGGGATCCATTTGGGGTCTCTGCTTGTCTTTTGTGTTTCTGTCCCAGATTGAGCCTGACAGCTATGTGCAATATCCTGTTATAGAACACAACCGCACAGACAAAGAAAGAAGAAAAAGCATCAAATGCTTTAGTTAAACAGTCCTTCAGTATGTGGAAACCTTTCCACAGTCATCCCACTTATGCCATGTGAAGCTCTAATTAGTCAATGGGCTGATCTCATTAGACAAATGCTTTTGTTGCAGGTGTCCAGTCCAAGCTGAGAAGATTGCCAGAGGCATAAGGTTAGAGAGGCGGGCTTAGGAAACCAATATAAACGACTTAATGGCTTATATGCAGCCATGCTTAGAGGTATTGCATTGCTACAGTACAGTTACTAAAAAACAAACTTAATTTTGCATATGATATACATAGTGGATGAGACTGTCCTTACATCTATTGTGATTTCCAATACAGCTGATGCTAGGCGCAACTAAAATATAATTAACTATTTGTTTCTTTCTTTACTTTAAGGCACAGGAGAAGAAGGAATTGCCTCTATGTTTAGTCAGGAGAGTTCAGCATGTTCACTGTTCGAGTATGCGTTACAAGTGTTACAATTACCCTGGAGTGAATTTCCGGGTTCATAGTGTGTGTGTCATCAAGTTGAGGAACTACCTGCTTCAAATGCAAGTACTTATAGAGATATCACTCATGGGAGGTGTTCTCGTGGCTAGATATGGCATGTCCATTGCACCAAAACGAGGGGTGTTTGAAATGCAGCGATTAGTGCAGTGTCCAGTTAATTTTAACAGGGTTTGCAATGGGACTAATCAGGAATTAAGAGTCGGCATCTACTTTAAATCGCCTTCTTTACGCATTTGTGGGGGGATACTGTCAGGATGGAAAAAGGCAATTGTCTGCGGTCTCCCGATTATCCCCTGCAAAAGCCTATAATCTGGCTGAAAGTACTTAAAGAGTCAAGCAGCAAAATAAACAACATTGATTATCATCCCACTGTTCTTTCTGTTTTTTCTAAGTGGACCATGCAGAGAGAGAGGGGGTTGGAGGCTAAGGTTGCGCCTTCCCCCGTCAGCTCCATCTGCTTGGGCAAATGTTAAGGCAGGCTAAATACCCCCTGAGTCCTCTGTTGAAACCAGATTATCAGCTATTCTAAGGAGGCGGACGAGCATCTTATCATCTCCCAATCTCTTTTACAAAAGCAAATCAAGAATTCTGCACAAGGATTACCAGGATTAAGGAAGACACAGACATGGCCCTCTTTGGACAATGTCTTAAATTGTCGCCTTTCAGTCTGGCAACCTTCAGTTTACAAACATGCAAAGACCGCATCCGGTCATTACAATATCATTACCACTGTTAATTCTCATTTGCTAAAATAACACTCCAAGAAATGTTATTTTTACAATATATGTATCAGGTTAACATGTTAGCATATAATGCATCTAACATGGCACTCCAGTGGTCAATTGCATTCATTTTTGACTGTTGGAAACTGAACTCATTTAGAAATACAGCTCAGTTACACCTCAGAAAAGCGCCTCTGCTTTACAAAGCATTGACAGCATCACATAGTGTTGAACAATGACCCACAGTGGGACGTGGCTAGGTTTGAAAACTGCATGTATTAGCTCCAACAGTATGATAGATTGCTGGACAGGTTTTCCACTGTACACTTCAAAGAGGGTAAAATGAGGGACGAATTTCAATGCAAACAACCTCTGCAGGGCTGTAGCTTAACTGTCCACAGAATGCAGATGGAGCATCAGTAACCTAGTGGCTTAGATAAATGTAAAAAAATCTTGGTAAATCAAATTCTGCATTCTCTTAACTGTATTTGTATTTTTGTTCAGGGGGGATTAGTATTAAATCTACATGGGCAAAACTAAGGTTGAGGCCACGTGATTACATCAAAAAGGGTTGGGGTGATAGAAATGGGAATTAGGGAGTCTCCTAAACATGCTTGTAAAGCCCACTTATCCTTACTGTAACAAGTGAAATTCAACGAGACAATCAAGCATTGACAAAGCCATGCCCAAGCACCAGCAAGCAGATCATGCAACATTCTGTGTGATTGCTAATCGTGCAGGCATTATTAATCCACAGTACATGGGTTATCATGGTGAATTTCTCTACCTAGGACATTTTAGGCAAGATAGAGACACACTAACTGTCTTGCAAGCACACAAGCAAACCATATGCTCCTTGCACACTATCAGCAAGTACTGTTTTAGATCACACTTTTAACAAGGAACAAACAATTGCAAGCAATCGATGTTCCTCAGATCCCCGCTCCACAGTCACACCTCATTTAATCAACAGAATTGTTTTCAATGAAAACAATCTCCGGGCTGTAGAGCTACTCAGTGTCTCAGAAAGAACCACTCGGCGGGCTTCCACACTGATTTGATTGTTGCACACACAAAGGTAGCTAGACCACCGCAGCTATGGGGGATGATTGAATTATTCAGTTTGGCAGAGCTTTGGCAGCAATTGTGTGGAGTGTTGCCTTGAGTGGAGTGCAACAGAAAGACAGCATCTTCTTGTTTCCTGCACCACTGCACAGCACATGCATAAATAGCCCCTGCTTAGACAGTCATTTTTGCTCTAGGACAACTTCACATCATACCCAGAACATTCTCACTGCTTGGCTAATTGACCTCCAGCTCCACATAGACATCCTTAGCAATAAATGCCTTACCTTGAATACATTTGTAATATTGACATTTGAACATATAAAAGAGTGGAATGTCATTTTTCAGAAACAGATCAGAGAATCAGAAAATACAAGTTCCATGTCTAAGGCACCTTAATGCATCTAAAATCACCACTAATTTGAATTGTATGAAAGTATGAAAATTACTATAGTCAAATTTGAAACTCATAAAGACAGACAAACAAATCCATATAAGCTTTCAATGATTGCATAGTTTAGAGAACTGTCATAAAATACCCACAATTTTCCTCATATTACTTGAAACAGACTGCTTGTTTTTTTAAGTTAGTTGAGACATCAACAGCAGCAATAGTTCAAACAAGCTGTAATCTTGAATTGTCATTCTATACTGTCTGCAGCCAATGACTGTGATCTCAGTGGGGAATGTGAGTGACTTGTAAAATCAATGTAATGTGAAAGTAAAAATGGGTTTTGCAATCTTGATAGCTTATTTGAAATGTTATCCAGATTAATAACAAATGGCTTCTAGTTTAATGTTACACTTATCAGAAGGGAATAATTGATAACAGCAGGTTGGCACTGATTGCACTGAATACATCCTCAAGGTTGTGGAAAGTCATGTCCATCCATTTGGGCTCTGTCTAGAATGATAAACTTTTCATGCACTTTTTGATTAATCTTACAATGTTTTATTCGTTATTATAAGCATGTGATCAATAATTGCAGTGCATCTAATGGTGTTGTATTGGTGTTTGTGTAAGCTGTCATGTGTGGGTCTGTACATCTTTCTCCATTTGTGGACATATCATTGCATATGTAATCAAACTTACTACATATGACTAGCTTCCTGGGCTGTTAGATGAAATTAAATACTGCATCTTCATAAATCATAAATCCATAAGTCAGCAAAAATCTTCCCTTACTGACACTGTAATATAACCATGCAACAACCTTTAAATGTCATTTTATAGATGATAAAAATCACCAAGAATGCACTTAATGTGAGCTGACCAAAATCACAAGCACACACTGAGACCTGTAACAACTGCACATCTCTGTGGGAACAGAGGATCAACAATGAAATGCTCCAAAGACAAACCAAAGACATTTTCTGTTATAAACCAGACCAGCAACTTCTTGCACTAAATCTTTATCCTTTTCAACCCATCCCTCCTTTCTCATCCTTGACTTTGCACTCTGAAGCAGATGAAAAAAATCCATTTATCGCCTACTCTATCTTCATGCACAAATGTTAAGACTCATTAATGCTCTGGCTTTGTTGGAGCTTTTTTATTTATTTATGGCTCATTTGAAAACATTCCATTACCTAATTATGCATAACATGAAAAATCAAATCATAATTTATTTAGCTCAAAGAGATACAACTATGATCTACCCAAGATCCCTGTTTTTAAGTAAGAACGAGGCATTTAGCAGGTTTATATTTATCTATTAATAGAAAGCTGGCATTTATGCACTCTCTATAAAGTGCGAGAATGCTCTACTTGAGTTTGCACCATTTTCTCAAATCACCAAGGACACTTTCCCCGAGGGAACTGATTAGCTCTCTCTCAGTTTTCAAATATGAATTAACTTTGATAAGCAATTAAACATTGTCTGTTGTCTGTTCTCTGGCTTTGGTTTATGCCTTTCAAGTCTGTATTTTTGGATCAAATCTGCATAAACACTGCATAACAGCAGCGGTTATTGTACTGTACCTTCTAGTATCAATCTTCCTCTCAGATGTGTAAAAGCCAGTGTGTGTGCACAACTGTACATCACAATTGCAGGGTTATCATTATCAAATGATCATTATCAGCTTTCATGGAGGAGAAAAAAAAAGAAAAAAAGAAAGTTGTGTTGTTCCAAAATAAGCTACTGTTCTGCTGTTTTCTGTCTGTGCACTTCAAAGGATGTTTTTTCCACACATTTCCATAACTTTTTATCTGTAATCTGTTCCTAATGAGCGATGTATATCTAAACAATTTCTTTGTTTTTTTTTGTTTTGTTTTTTCTCTCTCCTAGTTAAGGGCTATGTTGTTGCAATATGTAGAAGAAAAGGAGGAATGGGCACTTATTTTTTACAATGGCTGAAATCATCCAATTAATGGTGTCCAAACCAACACTGACACACATACTTCTACAGGTCACAGCCTGACCTATACTATATGCTACTGACTAACTGTATATGAAGAAAAACAAATTATTTTCCCACAGTCCTCAACATGTGTTTTGCCTCATTTTTGTTTTTCTGATCTAACCAAGTAGATACAGTAGGAAGTGTGCAGAAAAGTGAACTGGCTGAGAGACACAGAGTGATGCAGACTAATATCAAATGCTCAAAACAATGAATAAGAAGAGTCGTCAAAATATGCAATACAATGCAAAAGACTTTAATAAATTTCAGAAGCGCACACATACATAAACAAAACATTTACAGTTTTCTCCACACTGGCAAATCAAAGTCAATTACAAAGATCATGTAAGGTGCATATTGTACTTCACATTGAATAAAAGTGAGGTTGTCTGTCTCCCTTACAACGACAAAAGCTCTCCCCATGTAAGAGTTTTTTTTTTCTTTTCCCCAAAGATCAGGCAAATCTAATCATTACACAGTGCTAGGATGCTATGTATATTTCATACTGTGGCTCCTACGCAGTAGTGAATACATTTGATACCATAATTACATGAATATACCTCCTTCAATAATAACAACCTGCCTCATAAGAAGGCAACACACATAAAATTAAAAGCTTTGAAATAGACATAGTCTGTAAAGTCATGACATATTATGACTGGAACAAAATTTAAAGGGCTGCTGGTCCATACAGTAATTTCACTTAACTATATATAGTCTCTCAGACAAGGCAAACAGCCTCTGGTCCAGTCCATCTGTGCATTTCCAATTGACTAAACTGACTACGTCTATTTTAATGAGTCTAATTCCATGGTTATATGTATATGCCTTATCTATCAAAGCAGTCTTTAGCTTATCAATGAACAGGACTATTGAACAACAATGCTGCTAACCCATCAAGCCAGTTACTGGTGTATACTGTAGAAATTATTCTAGTCAAGACATACTGTACCATAATGATCCTATAGATGTATAGAAACAGTAAAGGCAAATGATGCTCTGAACAAGAGACCAAAAAAAGTAGTAAGTGCACCATTGTGGATTTTCTGTCAAATGTTAACTTATTGCTGTTTTTAAACTGAAGCCTGGATTACCTTTTCATTTTTGTCTTCAATATTTTCTCATTTTAAAAATGTATTTTGTTAGCATAAATAAGTGCACAAAGTCAAGTCATTTTTGCTTAAGCCCACCAACTGACATTAAAGACTGCCTGAGGATTATTATTATTATTTTTTTCCCCATCTGGGGTCATTTTAATATGGATCTCACAGGTTAAATCACTTCTGATTTAGGAACTGAAAGCGACGCACAAAAGGTTAGGCTTAGTGCTTTTCAAATCTGCCCTACATAAACAGCTTTTGATTATAACCCGAGCAGTTAGTCTCTTGTGATTGTGGCTTAGCTCAAAGTATTAAACGTGTCCTACCATTCCTTCCAGTGTAATAACGGCATGGCGATCAGTAGCACATTTGTAAAGAACTACAGATGTGATTGTATTGTGGGGCCATGCATGTTTCTGTAACATTAGCCACACTCTTCACTAACAGTGGCATCAAAAGTGGGACAGAATTGACAGAAAAGGTACACTGTGATGTGGGCTCAATACTAATGTAAGTCTACAGGTTGTAGACCTTGCAGCATAAATACAGTCAATAAAGTCATTAGTTCCATGAGCAAGCCCACATAGAGCAATGTCAAATGATACAAAAATCCGAAAGTAAGAAAATAAAATGGCAACCAGGCAGTTTTGAAAACAAGGCAAAGAAATATATTCAATAAATATAAACACCATCAACTCTGTGATAGATATACATACATACATATAAACATACTTTACAGATCTACTGACTGTGTTTGACACCTATTTTACAGAGTGGGTGCTGGAGTGGGACATTTTTTGAGGAGGGTTCAGGGCAAACAGTATCATCCTCACTGACACAGTTAAGTAATAGCATAGGACTCAATAAAGCATTTCAAACTTCCAACAGATTCACAGGAGGAGCTTTGTCAAGTTTCAGGCAGGCAACATGAAGTGTCTATCTTTTTCTGACATTTTTTTTATCCCCTCCAAGTTCATCTTTTCTGTCGATTGTATGAAGAGGTGGGGTTTGAGGCTGTAGAGACAGTAAAGTACTTGTTTCACCTCTTCAGTTCTTGCCTTCCTTCTTTCCTCCCTCTGCCCCCTCTCTCTCTTTTCTCTCTTTTTCTCTCTTTAGGTAGTGGGAGCTAGAGATTGATTTTAATCCTGTGGGAGCGAGCTGTACCTGTGCCACAGAGTGTGCCATAGTGTGGTGGTTTCAGTGCCGTCTCCTGAAATATAGAGAGACAGACAGATATAGGGAGATTGTAGTTACAATATCATAGAGCTCTGAGCAGCCTAAGCTGTAGCCTTATCAGTGTGAGGCTACACTGAACACTGAATAAAAAATTTCTGAAGAGAGCGTAGAAGATTAAAAAAAAAGCATTCTTCAAGGCACGGCTGGCAATCAAGTCATTATCTTGTCAGGTTTCCTTGAAGAATGCTACAGGTGTCACAAGTTTGTACATTTTTCCTGTACTTATCAGAGCATGCAATCTTATCCAATTATCACTCCCAATTTGTCTTTTTTGTCTCCCACCACACTAGTGCAGCACTCTTCATTTCCCCTCAAAAAAGCCATTTGGATCAATTTAGGCCCACTCTTTCGGACCCTTGTCAGTGGGTCTTCTGATATGTACAGAATATGACATTTTGCTATTCCTCAGAGAGTTAGCAACACATCTGCCAATATCTGAATCAGGACGAATCTGAGCTGATAGTGCTTACATTTGCAAGGCACAGTGATTACAGATGCAATGACTCAACAAAAAACATAAAGGAAAAATCAACAAACAATGATAAAATAAAATAAATGCCATAATCAGTTGCAGGAATTTAATACTGCTATCAGATTTGATTAGCAAGCCTATTAGCATTTTAAAATCATGGTTTCTACTACTGGCTGTGCACCCTCTATGAGTCAGCACAAGCGCTTTGTCATCAGACCATAGGTGACTTTTTTGACAGGCCCATACCTTCACCCACACCAATAATTTAGTACCTTCATTAAGCAAGAGTTTCATATATATTATTTTATATATATATATATATATATATATGAAGATAATATCCTTAAATGCATTATAAATAGGGCATACTTAAGTACTCAGGGAATACTTAATCAAACTGTAATGTATGTTTATGTGATACTACGAAAACGCTATATTGAGTCATAGGAGGTCAGTTTTTTTTTTTTTTTTAAAGCAGCAATATGTGCTGTGTGGCTCCAGAATTATGGGCCAAACTACAGAATGCCTTTTTATTCACTGCATAAACAAGGTGATGTCTAAGATCACTCATGCAGGGTGGTACTCATTTGATCTGCCTCTGCTAAAGTACATACTCTCACAAGAGCTCCTCATCACTGGAGGCAGATTGACCTCTAATATCATGGGGTAGGGGTTAAAAGCAATGATGAGATGTGTAAAAACTGAGAAGGGAGGGGAGGGAGGGGGCTTGTATTTGCAAATATTGCTCTCACTGTATAATGAAGCCATATGGTGGCACAATTCTGTAGTCTCTGAAGTATTTTTACAAGCTTTACTATTTATCAGCTACATCTGTAAAGTCCCTGACAAGATTTTGGTGACCTTCAACCATAAGCATCTCCCCCTGTGTGCCGTCCCAATTGTTATTCCATTGGTGGGTTTTTTCGCTTTATTTTCAGCTGCTTTGGGTGATTGATTGACAGTGATTTGAGAGATCACTGTAGAGTCAAGAAAGCGCTGTCTGTGACTTTGATGAACAAAAAGGAAAATAAGACAACCTTCTTTGCTTTTGGACCCCTGGTATTAGGTTTAGGCTCAAGAAAAAA
This sequence comes from Scomber scombrus, assembly GCF_963691925.1. NCBI lineage: Eukaryota > Metazoa > Chordata > Actinopteri > Scombriformes > Scombridae > Scomber > Scomber scombrus. Next base: position 15,690,475 of record NC_084978.1, read on the forward strand.
CAAGTAGCTGGCATTGGCACACCCAGTGATGCTTTTGTTAAAGCAGTCACGCTTGAAATTGTCTCTTTGCTAATATTCTATTTTGCTAATAACATTTTCTCAGATAAAAACAACAACCAAACGTTTTTAAGAATTGCTGTTTTTAAAGGAGACCTATTATGCTCATTTCCAGCTTTTTTTTCTTTTTTTTTTGGAGTGAGTAGATTTGCATGAATCCCAGTTAAAAAAAAACAACCTTATTTATCTTATACTGGCCTTTTATGGAGCTCCTCAGTTCAGTCAATCTCTTAAAAGGTAGTCTTAGCTCCTGTCCCTTTGAGGCCCCCTCTCCCGGTGAGCCCATTCTGTTCTGATTGGCCAGATTTTCGGAAGCCTGTTAAGGGGCAGCCGTATCAGAGTCGTGTCAAGTTACCACCAATGCAAACCCAAAATTTCCTGCTTTACTGCTTCATATTAAAAGCTTTTAAATTACTAAATAACATGACACTTTTGTGTGAAGAATTTACAAGAAATTAAATGTGTTCCTTACTGAATTAGCAGAGCTCGATTAGCTGTGCTAAAAAACAGCAACATAACAACATGCAGAGATATTTGGAACTATGTTTCCAACAGCTCAGTTAGAAATAATGCAGGCTGGTCATCTGCAACTAGTATGCAAGAACTGCAGATGACCAGCTCTTCATAAAAAATCTCACTGTTTCACTTTGCTGTGCTGTGTAACAGGAAAAAAAAACACTCACAGTGTGTGATGGATCAGTGTGACTACTCCAAAAACAATGGAGAAATGCCATAATGTTAGTAGAGCAGTAAACTTGTGCACTGCGCTTGGAGCAGATGACCAGAAATACATCACAAGCCAACATCGGCTCAGGCTGAAAACAAATGTTGGAAATTGAGCATTTAAAGTAGTCTGAAGCCAGGCTTTTTAGGATGTTTTACCTTATTATTTGACATTTTGGCCACATTTAATATGAACATTGGACATTGTAACATTATATACATGACTGAAAATAAGGACAAGCATAATACGTCCCCTTTAATTGTTCTTTAGTCTTTGAAAATAGATTTAGTTTAAAAAAGCACAAATATAAAATAAAATTACAATAGGGCCTCAACAAAAAATACTGGTAGTCATTTATTGTCGTATCAGTTTGGACCCTGAGAATAAGACTCACCCAAGGATAGTATGTGGCATCCCTGATAATCTTTAAGGATGACTGTCTTTTTCCTTCTTTCTTATCAGCCTCATTCGAAACCTAATTACAGTGATTTTAATCATACTGTATTACGAGTGATTAACCCTTTAGTGCATTTAATTAACCTTTGCAGCCACTGATTCTCATCAGGCAAAGCTTCATGCTATTTTTTCCATGACACAGGCTTTAAATAAGCACACTTAAAACTAGTGGGAAATCTAATGTCTAAAGTGGGAGGCATCACTTGTCAATTGCTCAAGGGACAGAAAATGTAGATGTATTATCAGCTTAACATCATTGAAGATATGGTTGGTGAGTAGAACCAATGAAGACAGATTTTTCTTGATAATATTCAAATATTGGGATTATATGTGACACCAAAATATGTGAATATTATACGTGTTAAACCTGTCTTAGAGAAGTGGATAAATATACATGGGATATAATCAGATATAAACAAAGGCTGATGTAGTAAAATTCAGAATTGGGAGGATGTTTACTAATCACATATTCAATAATTTTAAATTATTCTTACAAAAATACTCCACTCTGATCAGCAACATAAGTGAAAATCAATTTAAATCCATGATGCATAAAATACAGGATGGATAATAATTCAGAATTGTAGAACACAGACTGAATATGTCTGCATATTTCAGGGCAGTCAGTACCAGCAAGAGGGGAAAATCCTTCTGACAACTCGTCAGTGTGTCATATAAACACATTATGAATTGAATCTTTGGTACCAAGGGCATGTAGTAGGCTTATGTATAATGTACCATGGCAGAGCATAGCTTTTAACCAGGGTTTAAAATAAAAGGTGGATGAAGGAAATGACTATCAACTCTGTGTGGGTGTCTTCATAAATTATCCTAAGCACAATACTTCACGGGATCAACAGTCATTTACCAAAACTATGCCACGAGGAATTTTAACACTTGCTAGATGTCACACTGAAGCGTACTGGGAGCAAAAAGGCAAGAACAAACCAAGGATCTGAAAACCGGGTGCAATATGAGGCTAGGCATAAACAAAAGCAAACATCTCATCAAACAAAATCAATTATTGATGCAATATCATGAAATGTACCCAAAATTGGATGAATGGCAGATGTGATAATTATGATCAAAACAGTAACAGAAATGAAAGCCAATGCAACCGAGCAACAACCAAACCCTAAAAAAAATCTAAAAAAGAAACAAAATGAAAAAATAAATAAATAAATGGTTGAAAAAGCCAGCAAAATCATCTGGATGTTTGACACTGAGTAAAAACTATGGCAACACGCACAACAATATGAATACAGTAAATCGCTATCCTGAGCATAGACTAGTCAGCCTTGATTAATTCCATTGTGCTGGTATTAGCAGGTCAAATATCAGCATGTACATACTCATAATGATAGCGGTATTTAATGACCCCTATACAAAAAACTATATCACATCACAGCAAACCTTTGTTGTGATGTCATTACATCAATATGAGCCAATTTAAACAATGTACAGAATGCGTATCTACATATGCCGTTTATAACAATAATTGGGGTCATTAAAGTAGAGCATTTATGAGCTAAATGCAACGTCGGCCTGGCAGGATTTTTATGGACTACTGCTCCCTTGGTGTTTAAGTATATTGGTCTCAAGGCTCTGCGTCACCTTGACCCCCTCCCCCACCCCAAGCAGTACTCAGTCTTCCCCACAGCACTCTGCTCTGGCTGTCAGCACTGAGCAAGGCCACCTCTCCTTACCTCTGATTTACATTTATTTCCCTCGCCAGCTTTTATTTATTGGGGCACTTCGCATTTGGCACATACAATATCTCTTAAGGAATCATAAGCCCTTTGCTGTACCTTGGCATTCAAATGAGCTTCTCTCACACAAAGCCTCACTGGCACAGTTAAGACAGCACTTAATATTTTGAGGACGGAAGCCACAAAAAGTGGATTATTCATCAAGTTGAAAAAAAACACAAAAAACACTTTGTGTTTGTGTGCTGTTACCTTCAGACTTTTTGTCCAAATGAATTGTGTCACTTTGGCTGCTGTATTTATTTTGGACTTGGTTTGTTTAAGAGTGTCAGTCAAATATATTAGCACACAGCTTCATTCGCCCTTGACCTCAAATACATAAGTAGAGTTCAAACTTCTCAATCTTTCTATCTTTCTATCCCAGACTCTTCTAAATCAGGCTACATTGCCACAAACAATGCACACTTAAGTTAAAAATAGCTAGCCAACATTATAGCACTGGTGCAATTAATCTTTTGAATATGAAATAAACCTGCACATCTATTTTTGTAAATTATTATTTAATTTTGGTTGCTGACGGAGGAGGGTGAGCACAGGAAGTACAGTGAAAGGTTTGCTGTATTAATTGAGGAAAATTCTGTTTTATTTCCTTGAGCATACTCATGTTCAAGTGCAAATGACATTCATGTACACATGGTCATGGTCGGTGTGGGAAAATCCCCCGGCTCCATGCTGCCACCCTCCCCCATTCACATCGCCTACCATGGGACAGCAAGGGGAGTGTGAGTGGGGACTAGTGTGGGTGGGTTTAAAAAGGAAGTCATGAATTACCTGTCGGGTGGTGATTTGCCCCGCAGTCTTGAATCCCCCCTGACAGCTGCACTCTGAGACACTGTATGGGTCGGAGCTAGTCGATGAGCACTTGGAGAGTGAGTCACAGCCCACCACGAATGTGTTGTCCAAGGGGAGCTCCTGGATCACATGGTGTTTCTTTGGGGCCACTGGAGTTTCCGGTTTAATTTGAAATGTAGGTTGAGGGGACGCAGACTTGTAATGCTTGGCTAAGTCTGGGCTGTCGGGTTTGAAGGTGGTGGGCGTGGTGGCCCAGTTGTACTTCCCCATGGTTTGCTCCTCTAGCTCCACAGGGAGATCCAATGTACCATTAACATGCTCATGGGTGGGGTCGTCAGGCTTGGATTCATCTATGGTCACAAAGTTCAGGAGGAGGTTCTTGGGTGATCGCTTCTTTCTCTTCTTCTTCTTCTTGATCTGACGGTTCTCTTGGTTTGGCGACACCCATTCACCACTCTGCTTGCCCTTCTGTACCACTTTGTGCCTGGGTGTCTGCCGGCAACGCACCAAGGCAGTCACAAATATTACCAAGATGACAGTCATGGTCCCTGCTATGATAGCTATGACGACAATCACATATCCGTTAGCTTGAGGTGTTACCTCACTGTCCCCTATGTTACGGTCCAAGGGTGTTTCCATACTTTTTCGCAGCTGCTCTTGGATAAAGGTAGCATTTGACACAGTGTCATTGACAAACAAGTGAATAAGTGCAATAGCATGTAATGACTCAGGCTGGCCTAGATCTTTGACCTTGACGACCAGCCTATGTAGCCCCTGATCAGCCACCACAATTTTCTCCTGCAGTGTTATGTTACCCGTTGTTTTGTCAATGGTGAAGAGACCTCGAGGGGAGACCCTAGACGTGATGATGATGCTGCTGATGATACTATACTGCAGCTCAGCATTCATACCTGTGTCATTGTCAATGGCAAACACTCTTGTGACCACAGCACCAGGGGTTGTGGTGGTCCGCACTAGGTCATATGAATAATTGGAGGATGGGATGACGAACACAGGGCGATTGTCGTTCACATCAACTACATTTATAGTGACCTTGGCGTAGGAAGAGCTCGGAGGTTGACCTCCATCAACTGCCTTGACCATAAATGTGTATGAGCTTTGCTGCTCCCTATCAAAGGTGATATTGGGTTTGATCACACCAGTCTGGGGGTCGATGATGAAATTATCTTTCCCGTTCAAAATGGACAAGGTTATAACAGCATTATCTCCTGCATCTGCGTCTGTGACTGTGATTAAGCCCACAGTTCCATAGAGAGGCAGGTTCTCAGGCACATAGAAGTTGTATTCAGGGTGTGTGAAAGCTGGGCTGTTGTCATTAAGGTCCTGGACGATTAGCCTGACAGTGACATTGCTCTGCAGGGATGTGGAACCATTGTCCCTTGCTATGACAGTGAATGAATACCTCTCCTGCTTCTCTCTGTCCAGTCGTTTGCCAACAGAGAGGATTCCTGACCGTCTGTCTATGTTAAACCCATCAGGCGCATCAGGGCCAAGAGTATAAATGATCTCAGCATTATGTCCACTGTCTGCGTCAGTGGCGCTGATTTTTATTAACTGTGTGGAAGGGTCATTGTTCTCCGGTATGGAAAGTTGGATTTCCGGCTGGGGGAAGATGGGTGCATTGTCGTTCTCATCCTTGATTTTAATTAAAACCATAGCTGAAGTGTTCAAAGGAGGCGTCCCCCTATCCGAGGCCACTATCTTAATTGCATATTCTCGTGTAGTCTCATAATCTAGGGGGGCAGCTGTCTCTAGTAAGAATTGATCATTAAAGACAGGCTTCAACCGAAAGGGAACATCATGGTCAGTGTAGCAAGCTACTTTGCCATACAGATCTGCATCCTTGTCAGTAACAGTAATTAGAGCTATTTTGGTGTTGAGAGGTGCATTCTCAGACAGCAGAACAGTCCCATTAACCAGGTTGATAATGTAACGAGTGTCTATGGAGGGAACATTGTCATTAACATCTGTTACATTAACAATCACTGTGGCTCTGGAAGGGGTGGAGCTGCCATCACTTGCCAGGATGATAAGTTTGTGGACAGGCGTTAGCTCCCTGTCCAGCGGCTGCTTTACAGTGATCAGTCCTGTAGAGCTGTCAATGGCAAAGTGGCGTTTTGTTGAGGCAGAGATCTGGTTGCTGAAGGCGAAGTGAATCTGTGCGTTAGAACCAAGGTCTGCATCTGTGGCATGGAGCTGAACAACTGATGTCCCCATGGGGGCATTCTCGGGTACTGTGACCTCCAGCTCACTGTCCTTGAAGATGGGACGATTGTCATTGACATCAGAGATGGTTACTTGAAGAATGGCAGTGCTCGACTTGGGAGGGTTGCCACCATCTTCCACCTTTATCTTCATGACAAAGGTGTCCTTCTGCTCACGATCCAGGTTCTGCTGAACAATTAGCTGCGGCCACTTGTCACCCTCAGGAGTCTCGATGATGTCTAAGCCAAACTCGCTGACACTCTGCAAAGACAAGACAAAAGTTTGAGTTATTTTCACTCCCTATAACCAAAACACCTTTTGAACTTTTGGTCTAACTACGAAACTATGAAAGGATTAATCCTCTTTTTCTCATAGTCCTCTTTACAGAATTTATTTTTTCCCCTTTGTAGTTTTTTTCTTGGTTTGTTTATTTATTCATTTACCATTTAATGCAAGTGTCTGTGGATAGAGGGTGCCATATGTTGTGTCAAAGTCCTTTTATACAAACAAACTCAACTGATTTATTCGTACTATAATAAATAAGAATATATTTCTTTTAGGTAACAACAAAGAATGCTACAGAGATATATAAATACAGTCTGAGACATACTCATTCTTGTTTTTAAAAGTGTAGATTTTTCAGTTGTCTTAGAAAGCCAGAACAGGTTGTGGAGGTATTTCCTTAGGTTAGGTTACTCAAATTTAATAGCCTGGGACATTCGTGACCAACAGCTGTTTCTTGGCTCTGCTCTGCTCATCTCAATCTCAAATCAAAAGCATTTTCAAACATGCTAATCATAATTTTGTTTCAAAGTTTTATTCATTTCTCTTGACTATACAATACATACTCCAGAAATGGAAAAAGTCATTTAATGAATCCTTCTTAAAATGTGACCAATGATTGTAGTGAATCAAGTCCCAACATCCCTCCTTGCAACTACCACTTGAAAGGATTGATTAATCTCATCATATTTATTATGCCTTCACTAAAATTAGATTTCATTCTACCTTCCTATCTTGAGTCAAGTTAGAATAGAGCAGGCAGCCTTGAAACATTTAATGGGACAGAAACAGCTAAAAAGCAACCAATAACCTTCCAATTTGAATACACTGCAAGACTAGATCATTATAGATTAGGAAAAGGGGAGTGAAAAATGCTGCATATTAGGAAGGGTTTTTGTTCAAAAAGGGCTAAATCAAGGCAAAAGTAAAGCTGTAGTAAAATGAAAACAAATGCATAAGTAATCCTCATGAGAAACCGAAGGAACTGGTACTGGCTGTTAAGAGTAATTGCCTTCCACCCAAAAAATGAGCACTAATATTTACAGTTTCAAATGGAGTATGGTATGGATTCATAAACAGTTCCAAATTAGAATAGAGAGGAAGGATAGGAAAGAAGAGAAGGGGAGAGACAGAGGGAAAATTGACAGAAAAAGAGAGAAAGAGAGAGGAGTAGCAGGGAGGAAATAAGAAGATCAAGCCCATGAATGAGCTGCATGCACATTATCAAACAAAGAAGCCCTTTGAAGCTCTTTCAGTCAGTAGCAGTTTCATGGTAAAACAAGAAAAAGCATCCTCTTTAAAGAGATAAGCTTCATGCTGCACATAATGTTGGAAGAGATTACTCTGTCTAGGCACAGTTATCAAATGAGATTAAGATATATACATTCTCCTTGTTCAAGGAAGGAACATTTCAACCAAATTGTGAACACAAGTAGGTTTTAAAATCTAGAACCGTCCTTGTGCCAATATAGTGTTGTAGCCGACACAAGGAAACGTGCAGCGGCAGCATGTAAATTATTGTGTACTCTGAAAAATTGCTTGCCTAGGGAATGTTGTCATCATATCAGTGATTGACAGAACTTAAAACAGCCAACACTGCAGCAATGATCTTTCAGACCTTATTTTGTGATCCTTCTGGCAAGCAATAGTCATACAGGGATAAATAGACACGCCATATATACAAAGTATGTGTGGAAATGTAGAGAAACAGCCTAATGGATAAACTGTGCTAAATCTTTATGCACATTGCAGAACAATTTCTGGCATAACTGAAAGGTCCAAGACAACATTCAGAGGGCTCTATTGCTAAGCACTACTCCATCCACACAGAGCTCCTCAATCCTCAGTTGTTTGAATAGTTCACAGATACGGCACAGTAGCTGAGTGTCTGCACACTGATATTTGGCAAAGCCTGATGTTAATAGTTGGATGTTGAGTTAGGATGTGTCAAAGGGAATGCTGCACAATGATTTATGAGCCAGCATTTCCTCTATGCTTTTGTCTTGGTTTCACACAATTTTACAACTGACAAGACAGCACTCAGCGCATTTCAATAAGTTGAAGGGAGGTATCTCTCAGGCTGTGCATCCTCCTGAATGCAAAATTAGTCTGGTGGATTGTGATAAGATCTAGGGCGGGCTAAGAAAAGGCCAAATACTAGCATGAATCACTCACTGGAAACCCTAAGGCTGAGCAAGAGGGACGAAGCAGTCTGAACAGCTAACTGTGTATGTTATACTATGCCTCATTCTTTCATCACACATATATCGTACAGGTGCCTGTCTTCTTGAACTTTATAGGTCGCTATAGTAATAAGGGAGGAATTAGGGCACTATATACTGTATATGGGATGTGTGCAGTACACAAGAGGTGGTTATTTTAAATGAAAATGATTGAGGGACACTGACAGAAGCAGAGGTAGATGATGATAAGGGAAGGATGATTCTGAACCTCATTCTGCAGATAGTGCCTCAGATTATCAGTGGATGCATCTTTCAGTCAAGTTGATGACCTTATTAAAACTCAGAGGAGACTGAGATTGGGCTGTGAATATATCAGGAGGACTCTAGTCACGGTGATGGCCATGGATGGGGCTAACTGGGGAGGGTTATTCATCACAAGCTATAGCACCTCTTTATAATGCTGATAGAAACTCACTCTCTCTTTGTCTACCTCTCTCATTCCTCCTTCATTCTTTCTCTCCATCCCTCATCCATTTTGCCCCTAGCCATGATCTCATGCATATAATTAAGACAAAAGAAGCTGGGAATTGTTTGTCTCTTTTTGTCAACCCAGAGAAAGGGATAATGTGTCAAAATAAGATGCTAATGAAAACTGGAAATTCTTGCCAGTGAGCTCTCTGCCCCAAACTCCTATTCAATGCCTATAGGCAGCATGAAATGCATTAATCAAAACATTCTTGCTACTCAGGAATGGAGCTTGAATAAATTGTGCATTTTCAAATGCAAAGCTAGATTCAGTTTGCAAATAAAATTATTCAAGTTGAGAATTGGAGTACCAGTAAAAATACCATTCCATCTACTAAATATCTTAGGTATATTTCAGACATGTAGTAACCAAGTGGATAGCAAAATACCCCAGGAAAAACCTAGGTTGGTGGCAAAAGGTTAAGTCCAAGAGCTCTCCAGATTATCAAACCAAAATACAGACATCCACTTCATCATCCTGTTCATCAGTGAGGCATAGCCTGGCAACACATTGATCTACACAAAATGACTTGAACAAGATGCCCACTCTAAATGTGTCTGAAGATGCTGACATAGATACAACTTGGATTAATGTAGTGTGTGATGCTGCAAAATCACTGGGATAACGAAAGAGGCCTACTGTATGTCTGTGAACAGCCAAAATTCCAAGCAAAACCAACAGCAGAATCTCCTTCAGTCTTAAGTAAGTTTCTGTGTGGGCTTTGAATATGTAAAGTGATAGAATCTGCTTTCATGGGGGATCCTCCTCCATCCATGCATGTGATTGCTTTTTCTGACCTTGACCATTTCTTAGGACGCCTTCTCTGCAGTTCAGGTGACGTAACCCACCACTGCACTACACTGATGACAGAGTTTCACTCAAAGTGTGATTACCAACCATTATATGTGATGCTGGAGCACTGTGTAGAATTGAATTACCCATTGTCCCTCTTAGCTTAGGAAAAAAGGACAAAGTTGCACAAAAAGAGACTACCATGTTTCTTTCATTTGTGCTGTATGTTGACAACTCAGGCATGCTACATGTGGAGTGGCAGACCATTGAGTGTGGCTCACTGTGCTACACAATGGTAGCAATTTTAGCATTGTGCCCTGCACAACACAAGAAAACTGGGCAAACTATCATTCTGGGGGAGCTTCTGAGACAAATCTCACAGGACCATACAAAGATAGTCCAAGGGTGGCTTAACGGCTAAGAGCTATTCTAGGAAATGCTTGCACATTCCTTCCCGACTAAACCCTGGGCTTTCTCCTGCACTTGTGAAATAAAAAATACCAAAGGTTGAAAATGTCTCTGACTCCTTTAATGCTTCTCCCTGAGTTTTACTCATATGGAACCTGGAACACAAGGAAATTAATCTTGAGTACAATGAGCATATAATGAGAAGAACTAAATCAGAGACGCAGTGCCAAGGATGCTCTAAGAAGAATTTCCTGCAAAAGATAATACAACCACAGCCTAGGCGAGGGTTTTTAGAAAGCTTTATTTTGTGAAAAGGGCAAAGAAAATGATTGCAGATGATCATTATAATGAGCAGAACATTTGCTTGGTGATTTTCCAGGCATGAACAATTCAGGACACTGCGCTGGAGAGGCCTTGGCAGTGGGGAGACTCTTTAAAAATGCAAATTGGTATTCAAGGCAGACACGGACAGCAACGATTCCGTTCATTCCAACCCAGTGTTAACTTCATCTAAGACTCCAAGATGGACTTGTCATTTCTGTCTTGCAATATGCTCTCAAATCCAGTAACCGTTCTTTATTTATCATGTTTAGGCTTTCCTCCAGAGTGCTTGCATTTCCTTCTTTAATTACACTTCATTTGTAAGAGCTCATGTCATCTCCAATATTCATCTATCCACAAAGCATAGAGTGTTGTCTAGACTATAAATGAAGAATGCATGATATTATCCTACTTTTCTGGATTTAGGACTGACTCCATTAAGCGATCGGGAATATTGCACTGTAGTTTAATAGGGCATCAATTAGATGATGAAGAAAAGCTTTCCTAGTTCTGCATGAGACACCTATTAGAATATTACAAAACATTCCTTCTCACTTGCTTTAATATGTTCAGCACATGTAACCTGTTGCAAGAAATTGAACATGCCGTACATGCTGTGTCTGCAATTTCTACTGTATGTTCTCTGATATTATTGTACATGGTGAGAACTTTTCTTTCTCTCATAATGAAATAAAGCATAGGCAAGTATTAATGGCTGGTGTAAAACATTGTGGGCTTCATGACATATTCCAATTTATGAAAAAGTAGGTCATATTTTCAAGGCAGAGTCAAATTTAATTTCCTATATGGAAATACACTACAGCCCTATGGCACTATGTTGCAGGTTTACAAGAGGAGGAGGGTATAAGTGTGGAAATTTAAATTATATTACATGAAGACAACATGGGATGAAGAGCTGGGAAAGACAAATAATGTAAAGATTCACTAATTAAAAACAGTCTCTAATAGGACCCAATGCATCAAAGATAGCAACCCCCATCCAGACAGGTGGCATGCTGCAGGCCTATCACTGAGTCAGAGCTTCATCGATAATGTGTTTGCTGACTAATATACTGTCTGTACTGGAGACAGTCAACCAATTACTTATTTTTTTTAAAAATCCACTGCTTCCTAATACTTCCAATTCCACCTCTATGTAATTGTTTCTCGAAGACAGTTTGTTACACTGGTCTTTAATTTATCAAATATATGTTTGTAATTGTTCATTGCTTGTATTTTCAAAAAACAATTTATTTTACTAAAAGCTATTTATTCTATTAAGTCCACCCAGAAAACCAGTTACTTGTAGACTGTTCCAGTATTTTGAGGCTTCCAGCCAATATAAATATCTTTCACTCATTCACCATTGAACTAAATTCATTTGTACAAGATGACTTTTAGTTTAGACATGAGATTGCGTATAATAATAGCTAATAATATTTTTACTTAGGAATTCAGCTTCAGGTACTTGAGTGCTTTTAATTATCAGTTAACTGATTTATTCATATAAAATAAGGCAAAGTTATCAAATAGAACGGGTATATATCACATAAGAATATGTAAGAAATGTGATTGGCATGTACTCAGGAACTGTAGCAGGCCTGTGTTAGAATCAACAAATAGGCTATTTCCCACAGTGATTTAGAAAAACAGGTTATTTTTAAATATATGTAGTCACATAGGTCACATTTACAAGAATGAAATGGTTGGAATGGTTATTATAAATATTCTTTCAACTACAATAGTCCCCCCCACCACCAAACAACACACCATCCATAAAGTTAGGATAACTGAAGCCACCCTTAAACATAAGAAAACAAAACAAATATGTGTGAGAAATTAAACAGGAGTGATCCTCACCTTGACTAGTTCATAATGTTGGATTCCATTGATCCCTACATCAGGGTCAAACGCTGAGGGCACTGGATACCGGGTGTTGATGGCTGTGTTCTCTGGGATGGAGATGTTTATTACAGTGGACTGGAAAAGGGGCGCGTTGTCATTCACATCCTCTATCAAGAAACGAATCTTGACCAATCGGAAGATCTCATCGGGTAGCACGGCCACCTCAATCTCATAGTAGCAGCGTTTCTCAGCGAAGACCCCCGAGCATAGCTTCTCCCGGTCGATTCTGTGATTGGTGGTAAAGATCTCCCCCGTGTTGGCCTCAACCCTCACCAAAGGCACGTCACCTGTCTTGTAAACAGGCTTGAACTGCAGCGGCGAAGATAACCTAATGTTGGGGTCTAGGTTAAGATCTAGGTCCTTGCGCAGGTTCCCAATGCGGACGTTCTCTGGTTGCTCCTCCTTCACCGTGTAGTCCCTCTCCTGGGCCAAGCATAGCAAGACCATGCAGGTGAGCAAGACCACCAGCACATGAGCCTGACTTGCTAAGTCCATACTCAAGAGAGGATGGAGCTTCACCTCTACAGTAGCAATTCTGTCATGAGAGAGGGAGAAAAAGAAAAGAGAAAGAACACACAATGTCAATGCACAAAATTACATAGAATTCAAATTCTGCTGTAATTAGTACTATTTTCCCTCATGGAGAGTTTTCATACTTGACCTATTCATCCTAACTAGTTATGAGCCCACATCCTTCCCATGTCTTTGAGAGCAAATTAATCGCAGTTTTACACAATTAACCTTTGATGACATCCCCTGAGCAAGCGGACACGTAAAGGTTAGTAGTTCACGTATTCCATCAATCCATTTCATCGCTGTAATGAACCATTTCATATTTGCATTGAGAAGTATGAGATTATTTGAGTTCACTGTTTGCAATAAAATAATTTGCTATGAAAGCTTGTCCACAATCAAATGTGTATGACACAGAGGAAAACTTAATTTCATATCTGAGTCAGTGTGAGACAATATGGTGTAGTGGTGTCTTCATGAACTGCCCCTCGAATCAAGACTTCACCTGATTGGGATGTAGTAGAACTGAGCCTCAAGCATTGGTGTTTGCATGCATGAACACACACACACACACACTTGCAGTTGTACCGCTTGATAGCAGCTTTTAATGGAGAGCCTCATTTGCTCTGAATGTAAACAATTGAGCTCTCAAATATTTCATGAACGCCCATGTGTGTAAACATGCACAGTATGATAAGAGCACTGTTCAGAGTAACTGCAGTGGAAGGAAACAACAATGTGAAATTATTTATTGTGGGAGCCGCCATCAGTCAAATTAGATAAATTCAATCATAATGTCATTACATCCTGATGGATGTGCGTTCTCTAACATCAAATTTAAACATCATGCAGTTTGCTGTTTGTACTGAATGATGCCTATGATAAAACAGAAAAATGAAGTGAAGATGGGTTTGTCATCACTCAGCATCATCCATTGATAAGTTTTCTTGAGTTAGGTACCAATGTATTTGATGCTGTAATTACACAAAATGTTTAACTGCTTCATATGTTCAAAAACTTTCCAAAGGGCAAGAACCCTAATTGCCAAAACTGAAGTAGGTCATTGGAAGTCATACACTGCAACGACATTGCTAGCATGAAATATTGCTTTACACCCGTTAGTCAGTAGTTTTTTTTTAACCAGTCATATAGGTTCTTATTTCATGTAGTTTGCTAGCTTATATTTTGACTCAATCATTAATTTAATCCATTTTCAGAAATCCTTTTAAACTGACAGTAAATTCCATCATTTCTACCACAATGATACTGATCTTCATACATGCTTGGATGACAAGGCTTTCTGATATTACGGGGGTGGTAATTCACTGCAATTATTACAGTAAATCTGTGCGCAGTTGATTTTATTGAAACAGCAAGGAAATTACATTACTGGTCTTTAGATTGTATTCAGTGCGCAATGACGTATCAGAGTAAACCTACCAATGCACAGCTGTTTACTGGCTCCCCATATGGGCATTCAAGTGCAATATATTTAATGACTAATATGATTTCATTTAATATTCCATGATGTGTTTAGGTCAACCAACCCCCTGAGTGTTTATTAACCTCATACGATTTTCCTCATGATATTGGTTTTTATTCATAAAGCAGCTGCCTTGAAATCAAACGTCCATTTCCTTCAAAGATGGCAAAAGTATATGACAGCCATCACACAAACGATGTACAGCTGGTGGTGAAAAGGCATACATACCTGCAGTAACAAGGGACCACAAATAGCTCTTTGGGAACTGCAATATTTCCTGCTTTATGAAATTCCCATCTATTTACATGAGTCAAATAATATCCTGTAGAAAAGGTATGACTACCTAAACTGCACTACAGGGGTCCTCTAAATTGGCAAGGCAACAGCATTCATAGCCATTGAAGCTCTCAGCCTACTGACAAAGGGGAATTGATTAAAAATAAGAATTTGATTAAGCTAGTTTTGAATCAGCAACAATTGCAAGGCATTGTGCAGCTTGTAAAGACAGATTTCTTTTCACACATTTCATAAAGCAGTCACATGAGACTCATTACAGAACAGTTGGACAGAAATAACATGGCTGACATTGATCATTGTGAGGGTTATTCATTCAACACATATAGCAGAGGCAGTGTTGTACTGTCATGTCAAAATATTGATGAGGAATATCCCATTAGGGTCTGTGACACACTTTACTTTGAAGTGTGCATCTTTCGGAGTGAACAGCTATTGCTTTACTGTGATGATCACCAAGCAGTCCAAGGCTGAGCTCGCACAACGCATAATGAAGTTTAAATTACATCCTTAAATGGGATGTGATTCACTGAAGTGAAAAAACAGAAAAGATCAAAGCATGATCTAGATTTAGTCTCTCTTGTAAGTGACAATAATGTTCCACAGGATGAGGAGGTGTAGTATGTTTTTGACTTAGACGCACGCAGGAGTACAAATGTAGTAACAGAAAGAACACCCTGGCAACACTAATATGATGTTAGGAAACTTCATTTTAATAGAAATATAGGAGTACATATATGATCCATATACATGTGATACACACACACACACACACACACACACACACACACACACATATACATAGCGAGAGAGAGAGACAGAGACATTTCTCTTTCCAAATGAAGCTACAATTTCTAAGTTTTCTGGGGGAGAGGCACATGTTGCTTTTTAACAAATGATGGCCAACTTGTTTGTTTACTCTTTCTATTCTATGCACTTAATGCATGCTCCTTTCTTTTAACCATGATTTTCCAACCTTTGTGCAGGTTTTCACTTGTCACAACTCTTTATAAATCTGTCCATGAGGGATAGGCTAGGTGAGAGAAGGAATTGTGCTGGAGGGAAAAAAGTAAGAGGGAGGGAGAAAGAAATCCTAGGTGTCAGTCAGAGTGTCTCCTTTGCTTACATTTCACTAGTCTCCTGAAATGCTATTTTGAGCCCCAGACAGCAGGTTGAATCCAGTAGGCAAACTCCAGCTTCTCTCTTGGGAGACATAGAGTGAGGAGCAGGCCTGCCCTGGATCACTTTACACGACAATGTGATGGACAGGCTTTCCTGGTGTTTGTATCCGCGTAAGGTAGCAGCGAGAGGGAAGACATACAGCTACTGTCACCCCCTACATTCACCCCTAAAGATAGCCTGGACTATAAAACTTTTAGTGTGGTTAGGTTGAGGCTGAGACCCAAGACATTTGAAGTCCTTTAAAAGCCAAAGACAGGCTTTCACCAGTGTTGTATCTATCAATGTTGCCCATGAATCCAAAGAGATTCTCAAAAGATGGTGTTAAGTAATACTTTTGATTGTCTTGGGCTTTTTCTCTTTTTAGAGCTTTAAGAATCGCTGACAGTCTGACAGACCAGGTTTCTGTAAAGATCAGTCAGTTATTTTTCAGTCCACACAGCCAGAACAATTCTCCTTACACGGTGAAGGAATAAAAGTTTTTTTTCTCTTGGGAAACTTCAACAATGACTATATTATCTAAAGTCATGCTGGAAAACCCAGAAAGTGACAGAAAGCAATATTTAACATATATAACCACATCGACAATATTAATAATATTTTATTTAATACTGCCAAAATATGTATATTCAAGTTCAAATATCACAGAGATTTGCCTATTACACTATCTTGTATCAGTGGAATATAAGATATATCAAAAATCAGACACAAACTTTGCAGCATAATGTTTGCATAAAGTCTGGCAGTGCTGTTTGGCTGGATATCACAGTGGCTCTTCACATTACAATCCGTTTTTATGTTAGATTATGAAGAGCTGTACATGGGTAATTGAATGGTTGCTGGATGAGATTCCTTTCCCTTTGCATTAACAAAATGACCAACTAATTTACAACATTGTAATCGTGGACCTCAAGAGGGCAGTCCATACATGCAATTGTAACACTAAACTTAAGTGTGATGATTTCGCTGCGGCTTTACGTCATTGTCAATGTTAACTTTTACTTTAAAATTAAACATTCATCATATTAAAATGTTGGGGATGAACCCTGAATTACGGACAAGTAAATGAACTGTCAGATAAACTGTGCAATTAATTAAATCAAAGTCATAACTTTTGTAGCTTGAACACTGTAGTCTGGAACCATTAATATTAAAAATAATTGATAAAATATACATTTTTGTCATAATAGTTGAAAAACTTATTGCAACATATTAAACATTTTACATAAATGTCACAGTGACCATATTTAAAAAATAAAATAGTGTTTTCTGCAGACACCATCATGGATTCTGAAATAGTCACATTCAATATATTTTCCTTTGTTGGAAGTTGAAAAGACTATTCAACTATAATATGGTGAATATCAGAAAACTATGCAAGAGAAAAATTTTAATTATTACTGTAAATGATGGATAAACTCTTAATTGACCAGAGTTTTTTTATACAGGCATGTGATTGCTAAACAGACATTTTCAAGGGTACTGAATGTGCTTCAGGTGAGCTATCAAACGTACAGTATGTTGTAGGATAAACTTGAAAAGTAAAACAAAAATACATAATATTTGACACTTAGAAGAAAACTCCTGGATTACATGATAGTTTTGTCCAGAACACATATTTCCTCACAACTTCATGACTTTCAAAATCTGCAGTCAATATTTAGTTGAGTTAGTTTGAGTATCGCCAATTGCTCTGTACCAACGAGTTTATTTGAAATGTGGGTGCGCATTAATACAATGTGTTACTGCCATTTGAAAAAGATTGGGGCTACTGCGTTTACCCTTTTTTATTTTTATTTTTTAATATAAATACATCCACCTACATCCATAATATGCTGCTCATCTTGGGATGGTTCACATTACCATTTGATTTAATTCTCCAGCAAATGAGTTCAGGAGGCATTCTGGGGGTCTTTTAAAAACGGGCCCAATAATAATTATCTATTGCATATTGAGTAGGTATAACATATTGGACACCCAAACAACCAACTGTGGCGGTTAATCTCCAAGCCAACGGGGATTTACATTGTGCCGAACTGTTATTCCTAAAGCAAACACTATCTATATATATATATATTTATTTATTTATTTATTTATTTCCTAGAATGTGAGCGTGAACAGACTGATGGCCACTGAGGTTATGGTCTGTGACAGCTGAACCGCTCGACCAAGAGCGGGCTGTTGCCGCGCACCCACGCACCGAGTTTAGCGGCCAAGCTGCTGGGGGAGACCAGCACTGAAAAGTGCCCGCAGTTGGATGCTGTTGGAAAAGTAGGCCTATCTATTTAGCGATCAGCATTGAACAAGACCAAATAACGCCCGAAGTCGTGACCAACCGCGCACCGCAAATTCATTATGCGACAACTCAGTTTAGATTATCCACGATGTGCCGTGTCCATGGAAATGTTCTATTTACATAAGGTGCACAGGGACGCCTGTTATATCTTTGGAACCGCTCTAGGAAAACACAAGGAACATCAACCACAATCCAAGTCCCTCATAGACTATCACTAAATTTTCGCCCGGTCCGCGACGGTCCTCGCCGGTACTGGGACATCAATTAGATTTTATACGGACCACATACATTGGGCTGCTGGGCGCTCTCTAGCATTTCTAAATGCGCTCGGGAGACAGACCAGTCATTTGCATGTATATGCACATATACCACTAAAGTAAAACACATTTTGATCACAAGAGGAAAATAACTGTAAAGAGCAAAGCTTACCCTTTCCACTCGAATGGGATGAAAAATCAACCGCGAGTACCGTCGCGTAGAGACATCACTGATTTACAAAAAAAATAAGTGCCATGAATTAAACTGAAGTGGGGAAAGGGGGGAAAGGATCCTCATCAGAAGCGGCAGCAAAATGCAATGCAAATAGAAAAAATGTTATCCACTACAAAAACTTATCCATGCGCTAAAACAACTGTGGTCCTCATGTGCAAGAGAAAAAAACAAAACACGCACACGTCAACTTTGTTTGAAAAGGACGCTGTAATTCCTCTTCGGATGTGTTGGGTTCGCAGTCCCACAGGCGGAGATACGCATTGATCCAAGCTTGTTTTACATAAACTTTGTATCCCTAGCCTACGTTTGCCTTGAAATTCCTACTTTACTCTACCAGCAGCCAAAATCGCCGGTACCAAACGGACACGTGTGCGTTAAAACGCTTCTTAAACCGCACATAAAACTTCAATCCAAGGACGCAAAAAAAATGACTTCTGATGGAAAATTGAAAGCTTACACCTAATTAATTTTATAACCACTTGTTTAGACTGCTCAGAGGTTGTGCACGCTCCCTAAAAACTCTAAAAGGAGGGATGCAGAAAGCGCCTCGCCCCCCCCCCAATGGAGTTGGATCAAAGTGTGCCTCAGTGCAGCATCACTTACAGGAGCCGGGATAGGCGGTTCACCGTATCTGTCTGCTAAGCTGTAGATGTCTCAGTAGTATTGTATGAACTCAGTTCCTCAATACTGCCCACCTCTCTCCCTCTCTCTCTCCCTCCGACTGACATCATGGTAGAAGGAGGAGCCAGCCGCAGATTTAAGAGCCCCGGTCCTCTTAAAGCCGCACTGCGTTGGAGAGATGCTTGCACTGAGATGTAGGTGGATGGCAGGGTATGTGTGGACCACAGATGCCTCTGCTGTTTGCAGTAGCCTCATAGCTCCATAAAATCCGCCTGAAAGCATGAGGGGGGCACTGTTCACTTTTATACTGAGCCTTATTTCTGCTTTTCATTTCTAATGGGGGTCTACTGTATCATCAGTACCTCTGAATAATGATGAGATGAAATTCTTTTCAGACATTCCCGAGAGAGTCAACAGGCCATGGCAGAGCTCTTATCAGGGATGAGAAGGGAAATTAGCCTAATAATGGGTTTGTTCACAGTTTCCATAGTTGCCATGTATAAAATGGTATCAACTAATTTCTGTGGGATAGGAGCCTATCACAGTTCAGCTTATTACTACATCCACATCCAACACTTTAAATTATAGAAATGATAATATAGCAACAATGTGTTACATGAAAATTGAAGGAACTTTTCATTGTATTAAATTTGACAAGGCAACTCAAATACCTAATTAAAATGAAACAGAACTGTGAATCAGAAAGACAGTATCATCAAAATGCTAACTGTTGTAAAACAGTATTGGACAATACAACCTATTTAATTCAAACATCAACAAATGTCACTGCATCTGCATCTGCATCAAACAGACATCAATCAAACATATTGATTTGCTCAGATATTGCAGATCACGAATAGTTAAGCTGACACTTTCTGGCTGTGTTAAATTGAATGGGTGTTCAGGCCCTAAATACCATAAAGTAGATTTTAACAGGTCTTTTATGGGGGGTCATAAAGGGTTGTGGTCACACAAAGGTCACTATCATCACCACCACCAGGTTACAGTTGATTACCCTTGTCCCTTTGACATTGTTGTATACAACAAATGGCTGTAAGTTTGTACCCATGGTAAGGGCTCATAAACAGTAGTCTTCACCTGCTCACCATTTCTCTCCACATTATTGCATGTCACACTAATCATTCTTAAGGACAGTGGGACAAGAATTGGGCCGGATTATGTTTTCTGTTTTGGGCAAATAATTAGTTTTTAGTCTAAAGACCACTGCTAAAAAAATCACAGGGCCAATTTTGAGAACAATAGAAAAACACTTATCTCACACTTTCCAGCATGAAAACACAGAAGTAGAAAACTACAAGTTTTCTTAATTACACTGTTAGTCTATGATCATTTCTTAAAGGCATGTTTAAGCAATGCAAATTAAACAACTATAAAGCAATATTATGAGGCTAGGCATAATAATAATTATTCATGCATGTTGCATGTGGCTATTTTGATCAAAAATTAACTTTCAGGGGCATATTTTGGCATGTCCACTAAATTATGTGAATTGCCAAAAGACCTAATGCATGTCCTGAGTCAAATTTCATATAATCAATAGAAAGAAATAACTCATTAACTTGAAATACAGTTATTTACATGTGTAAAAGTTGTTTGGTGCTGGTTTACACACTTTTGTTTATTCATGGTAAAAAAAATCCTCTGTTATAATGTTATAGCAGTTTAACCAAAGTACAAGATTAGTTTAAAGGTGCACTCACTGATTTATTTTTCCCCACAGATTTCTGTTGAGTAACCAACAGCAAAGTCTAAACATTTTCCCAAGCCCATTGTTGTGGTGAAAGTCAGCACAGTTCAGGATTGAGTTTCAATACTTAAACACTAAGATGGGAAATTTGGGGATTTGGAAGCCCCGTGGTAGGCTTATAACAAAGTCAGGGAACGTAAAACTACTACGTAAAACATTTTATAGCTTTACGAGGATTAAAACAAAACAAATGCTAACTTATGAAAACTTTTGTGCGAGTCATTTGTTGCAACACAAATCAAAACAGTACTCTGGAATCAGTTGAAGATATGTAGAACAGCACGGCTTGCTTTTGGATTTTTTTGCTGTTGTTTCTTTAAAGATATGATCAAATAGACCTTTCCCTCAACATTGCCTTTAATCACACTTGCTGTTGGCCTCCCACTGAATCCATGACTTGTTATGCACTCATGTAAAAGAAATAATTGGAGGACAGAGAACACACACTAATATATCTTATCAGTCAGGCACAGCTAGGAAAGAGGATGGGTAAAAGAAGAGGTTACAGAGCTAAATTGCAAGGTCACCGTGTATTAACATTCAGAGGTTTTGAGAAAAGACTGATTATTTGCAGACTATGCTTGATTCAGTGACTTTCTGTGGTTTTGTATTGGCCTTTGAGCTTAAACAGCATAAATTGTCCAAAAAGACCACAGTGCTGATTCTGCTGTACCATTGTCTTTGTTCATAACTCTCTTTGCCTTGGATTTTTTTCTAAATTACATGCTGGCATAAATTGTTAATATTGGATCTTTCCAACAGAAAAAAAGAAGCACAACATTCTCACTCAGTTCACTAACAAAGACAACACCTTTTGTAAAATATAAAACCAGTTTATTTGGTTTGGCAATTCGGGAAGGGTTGCATGGGGTTGTATATGGTGGGATGATTGAGGGTCTAGGAGAGGGATGAAAGGGGTCCATTGTGAGGGGATGAATGGGGTACAAAGGATGGATGGGTCGTGTACAATGGGATGAGGGTCAAGAAGAGGCATGAAGGGAGTTGATTGTGAAACGATGAACGGTGGTCATGAAGCATCTGCAATGTTAAGTAAATCCGAGGAACAAGACTATGGGCACGTCTTGATGAGGTTTGGCATCATCCTCCTCCAAAGTTCAAATGATGAGGCAAGAGTGGGCTTTTTGGATGTAATTGAGGTGGCTGTGGATGTAGATGTGGTAAGCTTGACATCACCATCAGCTGAGAATTGTTGATATTCCTTGTATGACCGCTTTGGATGGGTTTTGGGCTCTGTTGTAGTGAGCAGTGTTGTGACGTCATTTGAGAGAGGCATCGGGTGGCATGGAAGAGCAGGTCAATTTAAGTGGCTGGCTAGAGGAGTGATGAAAGTAGAGTCTTTGTAGAGTTGGAAAAACTTTAATATTGTCTCAGAGCGATGGGTGTCCCTGTCCCTGAGAGCTTGCTGGAGGTGAGCAAACATCCGGTTGGGGATGTCAATCGTGTGAGGGGGAGCCGCGTACAGGAGCTGTAAGTCGGCTATTGCGTAGGTACGTGTGGAGTGTCTGGATCCCGGGTCATCAGAATTGTGGCGTCTAGAGGCCTCTGTGTGGATGTGGTGGTAAAGGAAGTATCTCGTCGGTACAGTTATATTATATGGTATAGTTATGGATGGTACTTTGTCATATTCAGCCAACCCACATGTGGGATGGCTGAATATGAGTGGCTGACTGCAGGGATCAGGAGGCAACAATGGATCAATCATCAAACAGGTCACTGTCTGAATGATTGAGGGCCACTTTGTTGTCCGTGGTTAAGGTAAGTGAAAAGAAAATGATTACAACTGGATAGCTAAGGATACTGAGAATGAACGACATGAATGTCAGAAGTGAGGCAAACGGAAGAGAACTGGGTTTTAACTCACATATGGGTATTAACAGGTGATTGAATAAGCAAGGCACAGGTGATGGAATTAGTGAGAGAGAGGTGTGGTGTGTTCCTGAACCCTAGTTAAAATAACTCCATAAAGAGAGCAGTGCAAATGTGTCCAATTAATATTCTGTAGCAAAAAGCAGACGTTTTTGAGTTGCAGACGACCTGACAAAACATTTTTTTATCCTTACAGGCTGGGTCTGTATCCATGGCAACTTTGAAGAACCACTGAGATTTACCACAATGAGTTGAAACTATCTCTATTGCCTCATGTCTTTCTGTCTGTTTCTTTCTCTCCCACTTTCTCAAGGATCTCTGGAGAAAGGAAAAGATTTGAAAAAGATGGAGTGGACAGAGCGAGGACAATTCAATATTTGCTTTTACCTTACTAGCAACAGAGGTAAAATGAGAAATGACGTAGGAACCCAACACAGACAAAAAAGATACCCTGAATAAAATAATATTTTAACTTTTCCATACAGTTTGAATATTCAGCATGCATGGCAAGCTTACTGTCTGTCCTGTTTGGGGTGAAATGGTTAACAACAGAGAGATAAATCACAAGGCATTGGAGGGTCATCCATATATCAATTATGTACAATATGAGGTCTCCATATAGCCAAAAGCACCACATATCCTTGTATTTGGTCTCAATAAAAAAAAAAGTCAACATCTAGTCAACATGAAATTCTACTTCTGAAGAGACCTATGTCAATATTATCCTGTCAGATGAAGTTGAAGCACATTTAAAGCAAGATGAGGTAGAATTCATTACAAGGCATAGAACTTGAGGCTAAGGCTCTAGTTTCTAAAATTAAGTTATGTGTATTTGCAACATACCAATTATTGTACAGCCCGGACTTGCGAACCACCATTTTGTCAGTTGATATGTCCTCAATTAATGTTCCACTGTCAAAATAATATGTGTTTGTGTTTGGAAGAGAGATACAGTTCACTGTTACACAAGTGCATGCTGATTAAATGTGTGTTAGTGTCTTTCAGAAAAGACAAGCATTGTACAGATTTGGTTGACTTCTCTGTGGTTTTGTCATCTCATGTATATTCCTGACAGCTGTTAGACTGCTAATTGTTTTGGAAAACTAATACGTAAGGCTACTCTTACTCCAGAATGGAGTGTGGTTGTGTTTTGATTGTACAAATAGCAATACAACCTTTAATTTTAGGGTAAAATGCAAAATGTTTTCATGACAGATTTTGGTAAAAGAAGAAGCAAATATGTTAACAATTACTGTCAATTACTGTTTTTTTCTTCTTCTTGACAAAGTCTGAATATGCCTTTACATGTGATATCAGCAATGCCAATTAATAATTTATGAATTACCCATTTACAACTGACATAATACAGTCTGTGTAAAAATAGTTGACCCATGTTGTGTTATGAACAATGTTAGTTTAAAGTGATTATTGTAATGATAAAACATGGAGTGGAGAAGTGTCAGTTAGTGACACATACATAATAAAACAGTTGTAGTGTGTTGCTGTTCTGCTCTGTTTCATTCACATCACACATCTGCTTTCTGTAACACTACAGTGCAAGATTAATTTTCAACACAAAAGAAGAACAAATGTTTCACCTACTCACTTTTATCTGTCACATTTAGCTCAAAATAAACACAAATATTACAAATGCTCAAAATTACATGCAGAAGATCAACAGATATCAACTTGACAATGCTTTCTTTTTAGGGTAGATGACTAAACCATTTCAATTCTGCTTTCTTAGAAAGCTCTCTCATTCTCAAGAAGTAACTGACTGGTAAAACAGCCTTCGTGTGTAGTCTGATGAAGGCAATTGTACATGCTGTGGTGATGTTTCCTTCCATCTGTCTACTGTGAAACAGAGCCTGGGGCAACACTGTCAGATAAGAATGGTTTTGCTTGGCTGTATATTGTACATTCAGTTGAATAAAGTTCTACCCTGTATTCATGTGTATTTGTGCATTCATTAATTCTACTGTTTAGTGTTGATTTTAAGAGCTTGCACATACTAAATATTCCAATCAAAAGTCTTTTTTTACATTGATTATTACATGTCCTTAAAAATGAACACAGTGAAGTTTTAACCTCTTCAATATTGCTCAGAGGAATGGTTTATAAAGATATGCAACACTTGTTTAACACAGTCCCTCAAATCGGAATGGGCTTGACAATGTTTGCCTTTGCATGATGAAGGTCACTGAATTGATTTCAAATAAAATGTGATGTTGTGAAGATTGCAATCTTAATGATGAGCCTTTGTGAGGTCAGCAACTAGACTGGCCCTGATGACAACAAAAGTGAGTGGAAAATACATTGTACCAACATGAGTTAAAGTGGGAGGGAGAGATTTTAAATCAATCTCTGTCTCTGAATTGGCAGGTTTTGTTTCTTGGTGTTAAAAATGTCATGCTACATGATTTATGTTTATTCTTTCAACACAGGAAAGGAGAATCTGACTAATGTCACAGGGGCACGTGGTAAGGTCAATGCTCACAAACATTTCTCCTTCATTTTAGGGGTGTGACAGGAGTGAAAAAGAATAGTCCTTCCATAATCACTAAGGACTCATTGGCAGTCTTCCTCCCCAGATGGCCAAATGCTTGATGTTCTTGTCACGTTGTGTTGCATTTTCCCTGCCTTGGATGGGCTGTGTACACAACCATTGTTTGATGAGTAAAATTGAAGGCAAGCCTTGTAAACTGTGGATGCCCCCTTGCCAAAGACATGGCACTGCAAAGACAATATGTGCAGACATCTCTTTTGCACTCTTTGAGACTTCATGCTCCTTAGCTTGAGGATTGAGAGAGGAACCAGACTGTATTATGATGAATATATAAAAATGTACATGCCATAAAGCTTGAAAACATTTACAGTTGAAGAAAAATAATCTTTTACAACAATGATTTTATGTAAATCTACCATGATAAGCCACACGATAAGCCACATGGCACAGTAATTTAGATCTCACTCTTTGTGCAAAAATGATCTCAGTTGACAAAGAACATCTGACATTTTTGAGAGATTATCTCCGCTGCTATGGCTACATCCGTGTCAGTGCCAGAAGGAGAAAATATCAATATTTCATTTTATTTTTTTTTTAACTTTATTTATTTGTTTTTTATATTCTTACTAAGATAATGATAGATTATTTTAAGAGTACCAGATAAACATAAAGCATATCCAACATCAGTCAACTTTCATCTACTGAACTTATCAGTTAATTCATCCATTTTATATTTATTTATTTGTCTCTGGCAGGATCACAGTAGAAACACAGCAAACAATGCAGTCCAGACATCTCTTTCATTGCCTTTTAGAAGCAGATATTTTTGGACTGGTTCTGTTTTTAACTGTTTAGGCTAGTTACTGTAGTTCCAGTTAAAAGGGAATTTTGATATTATCATACATTAATTATTCAGTGTGTGTCCAACATGGCAACAGTTTAGGGAAGGCCTGTTCCTTTTTCAAAATGTCAGTGCCCCATTTACACAAAGGGAAGTCCAGCTAGAACTTGACTGGTCTGTTAACAGCACTGACCTCAACCGCATGGAACACCTGTGGTAAGAACTGGAACACCAATGGTGAGGCAGGCCTCATTGCTCAAGACCAGTGCCTTGACTTTGCTAATGCTATCCTGGCTGAATGGAATCAACCTCCTGTGGCCAGGTGCCAACATCTTGAGGAAAGTGTAAAACAGTTGAGGCTACAGCATATCGACGGCCATAGTATTGGAGTGAGTTGCTCAACAATCACATATGGGTATAATGCTCTGGCGTTTACATAATTTGTTTGGGGTCCACACACCTGTGTACTTAGTTCCAACACTCATTTATACTCAGCATCAGTCTGCTCCAATACAAAATTCAATGATGCCAGAAAGACAGCATCATCTGCAAATATTGATCTCAATGTTAGCAAGATACAGACTCTCCGGAGCTCAGTTGCACTTTGATATTCTATCCAAGAATATCCCAGACTGGAATAATGAGAGGATTTTCAACTGCTGAAGAATATCTGGGTAAACTGTAACTTTAAATACATGGCTCCAATACAGAGAAAGTAAACACAAAGTAAATGTAATGCCAAAATGAATGTTAAACAGCATACAAAGTTGTCTGGGACAATATATTTATAAAAGGCAGATCATATCTCTGTGTTTCCAAAACTGTTATGTACTTATTTGGTGTGCCATAATAAAATGTTGTAAAAGCTGTATGTATGCTTAGCTGATTTTGACCATCTACTGTAGTTATAGCTCATTAAATGTTTGGATTTGATCATTGGCATGATGTGATGCAGTAATTTAAGGTACTAACAGCAATAGAGAATTTCTGAAATGTGTTTGTATTGTTTTGCGTTTTAACACCAGATTAGGTAAGGCTGATAGCCAGATCTCCCATTTTACAAAATGTTTTCTTGAAAATTCCGTCTGCATGAGTAATACTGTGATCTTATGTTTAAATGTTACTGATGCAAAGCACAGTTGATAATAAGCCCAAAGGTAATTCATTGGTTTCTGCTCCCATCCCCACTATCACACAAGGATGTTAAATTATTGCTATGTACAGGAGCTATTATCTCACTGATGGAACCACCCTGCTATGTCTGAGAGAGTTCACACAGATGAGACACAGTACACCGACCTTTCTTAAAGGGGGACTGGTGGAGTAGAAAGACTAAGTGACAGCAAAGCGCGGTCGATGAAGTGTAGGTTGACATGCAGAGTGGTTAAGAGGGAATAAGCATGTTTAATCATAAGCCATACCCACTTTTAACATTTTTGGTAGTGCGTTTTGGTGAGAGGAGGGGTGCCTTTTACTCAGGGCACAGTTTACTTTAACTGACAAAAACAAACCGTGGAATATATCCATATATATATATATATATATATATATATATATATATATATATATATATATACATACACATGTATATATGGAAGGTTTACACTGTTCCACATTGAGAAATATGCAGAAGTGCATGGACAAAACATACAGCACATTATAATAGTGCATAACAAACTAAAATTACTCCATAGCTCCATTATCTTTCAGTTCAGTTGAAAATTTATGCAGAAACATTTGTCCAGCACTTCTCCGAAGTTGCAGAGCGATGGGACATTGCAAGGAAAGTCACAACAATCGGCGCAGACAGTGCACAGAATGTGACAGCAGCAGCAAGACTCCTGCCATACGAACACATGCCATGCATTGCACACAGTTTACAGGGGTCAATTGCAATGACAATCCATGACAGTGGTTTTGAGTGAGTAAGTCAGTGAGCAGCACGATTAATGCGTTTAAAAAAAAAACCCAAAAATGTGTTATGCTCAGCCCTTAATTGCACTGTTTCAATGGTAATTTAGGCACCTGGAAAATTGTGAACTTATCCTCTGAAGTGTAAAGTGTGGAGGTACATACATTCTGAAGCAATATATGAGTCATCTGTGTTTAACAGGAATGAAGATTGTAAAATGGCCCAAATTATTCATAAAATGTCCATTTGAAACATCATAAAAGAAACTTACCTAAATGTGCCTTATGAGAAGAGCAAATTGATTTAATCTTTCATTTTGGGAAATAATCAGACACGTCTACACTCACCTTGGAAATACACAGTCAAAAAAGAAATACAAGTTAAAGTTATGTGTGAAAATAATGTATTTCCTCTGTGAACTCATATAAGACATAAGTGAGTCACTGTCTAAGTCCACTCTACTACAGATAGGCACTATTCACATGTTGAAATGTTTTCCACTACTAATGGAAAATCTATCCACTATGTGGTCAAAACAATACAAAATATTTTAAAAAGCTTTTGTGCAGTTGACAAATGAGGAAGTGGGACTGCCACTGGAAAAAAAAAGTGTGAGTGAGAGGACATGTGTGACAAGAGCAACACAGCTTAACAATAGTACGGTCAGTACAGGCTGAGACCACACTTATACTAACATGTACCTCAGGATACGCCTGACCCCCTCTTAGGACACCGGTCTTATACTAAATATTGGGTAGTCGTGTGCTTATACATCTAGTAACAATGAGTAACCATCATTTTATTGTACCCAATATTTCCTCTAACAAGCTCAATAAAGAAAAGACAGACATATCCAACTGTGACATCATGTTAATAAGCAACAGTCTGCTGAGAGCAAGCCAGATTGACATATGTATGGGGGAACCCATTGGCCTTTATGAATCAAACAAAGACCAAGGAATCTAACCAGCGTTGGCATTTCATGGAAAACACCATCCCACAATAGCAAGAGACTTCCGCACTTGAAGAATCAACCTAATAAACAAGCAGATGGCAGCATTTTACTCTGCTTGTCTAATGCAGCACCCTTGCTGACCTGTGCTGGCATCTTCATAGCGTAAAACACTGGCAACATTTTGTTGGTGTTGAATAAGCATAGGCCCCATATGTTTCTTTGTGTACCATCAAATCAGCGGTTGTTGTTCCAGTTGTTAAAATTAGAAGGTGTTTGAATGTTACTGGCCATTGTACTAAATACTAATTTAGTAAAAATATTTACTGGCCTGTCAAGTGTCATACCTTGAATGGTTTCTTTAAACATGGCATTTTTCCTATTGTGCAGTTGAGACCTACAAAGATGCCCAACAGAACTGAGGAGTTATAGGCATGGAAGTAGAGCTATGTGCATATCATTGAACACATACAGTCAGATGTAGTTTCTGAAGCTTCCTAAATGACTTCACATGAGGGAAAGGGAGGGAAAGTTGGTACACAAAGTATTTTCAAGCCAAATTTTGTGTAAAAGGTTGCTGAAGTCCAGCATTTCAAATAGTAACAATAAACAGTTGTGAGACAAAACCATTCTAGTTACGTAAAGAGAAGCAAGATATGGTCATGAACAGAGAGCCCAAAGAGGATTGTGTGATTGAGTGAATAGTGACACTACTCACCACTTTTACTCAGAATAAAACTTTCCAAGGATCAGAGACACAGAGACAGATAAAGTTGCCAAACAAAATTTGAAGCTTATTATAGAATAGGCCACACAGTGCCTGGGTCAATTTCTCTTCTGACTACTTGATGGCTGCAAATGGGTAGAGTTGTCTCTGTTGCAACAAAACAGTTAAACCAAGTTGCATCCCTGTGTGAAACAGCTAGTGGGGTGTCGCTCTGCAGTCTGGAGATTCTCTTGGGGAGAATACGAGCATGTTTGATTCAAATGGGTATGCACATAAATGAAGAATGTGTCGAAGAAGGGGGTTCCAACAAAATGGCTGAGTTCGACTCCCTCTGCTCTGGCTGATGGTAGGACAGAATGCGGAGAGGGACAGCTCACACAAGCCTAAATGCTCATTGCTGTTCGGCAGGGTGCAAAATAGCTAGCAACAGGCAGACAATAACAACTCCAGGCATGTGAATTGAAGAACCTGTAGACTCCCAGCTGCAAAAAGCAAACATTCTACCAAAGTGGAGACTTGCCTGGTGGAGGAAAGGACAGCACCATTCTTCTTTCAACAAGATGATCTATCTCTGATCACAGCTGAAGTGTGAGCTGGAGTAGCTGAAAGGGACAATGAGGTCTTCAGTGAGAAGATCCTTCTGTGGGTTGCATCAACCTACGTGGATTCTGAGGTGAGGTAAGAAATTAAGGGTGGCACCATGCCAATCTAAAAAGTCCTCATACCAGTAGCAGCTGAGTTCTCAGGCAGATGTAGTAGGCCAGATGGGAATCACCTGCTAGTAAGAGGCCTGGGCAGGAGGGGCAGCTTTCAAATAGCATTAAGGTGAGACAAGGTCATCCTTGACTTGGAAGCAAGTCATATGAAGGTGTAGTTCAGTTGCTAAATAAAAGAGAATTCCAATTTGGTTCATGGCACTCATAGATTATTGTACAGTGCTTCTCAGAGGAGAAAGATCAAGGCCATAGAGCCTAATGGACAGCAAAGCCTGTATGAAACAGCATGTTTGTGATCGCTTTCTGTGTGTTTAATGGAAGCTCCATTGGGAAAGTCAAAAGCGGTAAATATAACACCATGTTTGATATGTTAAATATGTGTCCTCTCAAATATCCAGGTTTTCCTTGACATATATGTTCTTTTCTGTTGCAATATAAATCTGAAATAACAACTTAAAGGGTTGACTACCTACTAACTAAGGCAAACAGTAATTCTTGAATTCTTGTTTTGGGACCTTAGATGAAATCTGTAATGCCAGCTTAGTTCAGAGCCAAGGCCAAAACACCGGGAAAAAAGACATGTTTTCAAAACTACCCACATTAGTGTGACATGGTCTACTAGCAGGAGGGTGACAGAAGAGGAGTGGGAGAGAAATGGAAAGAGGATAGCAGGCTGGATGCCACTGCCAGGACACTGATGACCAAATGAATAAAATGCATCTGCACCAAAGACATTTGCAGATTGCTGGTTGGAAGACAACAACTCAGGGCCAATGTTGCCATCTGTGTTGCTTTTCTTCATTGGAATTGATGGTATGCAGTAATTAAAGTCTAAGAGAAAACTGAAAAGGTGATCTCTATATGCGGTAAATATCTTCATATATGTCTATTTTGTAGTCTCTGAAGTAAACATTAACATTAATGATGCTGGTATTTAAACATATATGACAGCAAAATAGTTAGAAATTAATATGAACATCCCAAAACAAGCATGTTGGTCTGAAACATAAAAATGCTACTTTGTGTTGTTTAAATATTTTTGAAAACTTGCATATCATTAATGAAGCAATAAAAAAGATCATCTTCCAATGTCTATACACTATGTTTAATTTAATCTATAATTTGTTAAAATAGTGGAGACATTATGAGGGAGCCAAATGGTGTGCTTTTATACAAATACATCCTCATAATTTGATGACAGTATAGGTTTAAAATTCAACTGGCAAAAAAATGCTGCATGGCATCTCGTGCAGCAGGGTCCACATTTTGCTATTTAACTATCTAGCCATCCACCCAATTTGCCTCCTCCTAAAGGGCCGTCCACCCCAAGAACAATTTCTATAACAGCAACTATAACAATAACAATGCAAGTATCCACACATATGAACGATCACATCCTGTAAACAGTGGCGCCAAGCATGTGCTGCACGCTCAAGCTGTGTCGGCGGCTTATGAAAATTGATATTTATGACTTGTTACTGCTGTACGTCGTAAAGAGATAGAAAAAGAAAACCATAAAGGTTCACAGACGGGTGGTGATTCAATGTCATGAGCAGAAGCATTTCAGGAAAGAAGTTGCTGTGATATTTCAGTATTTACAGAACAAACTGCACTGACCAACAGCAGCAGATGTTGAAGCACGTCATCCGTCAGTTTCTAAATAACCTATGCATATTTTGAAGTTTTACTGGAAATGTCAGGCTGGATGCAGATTTTGTTGTGCAGTATGGTTTAGGGGATGGATTTTTATTGGCTGCCAGTGTTTCTACTGTTCATTAAATTGCTCTGAAAGTGATTTCAATGATAACGTTCACCACTTACATTGTCGTTATAGTTGCGGTGTGGACTCCGGCATCCACTTGGATTATAACAATTTTTAAAACTATATATTTAAAGTTATCATTATAGTTATCATTCTTGGTGTGGACAGCCCTTAATAAGGTAAAAATGATTAAACCCTGCCCTTCCACAGGTCATAATTACCATGGTATTTCACCCTGTGTGAACTACAATTTGTTCACGCAGTTCTCTCATTTGGGGACAACAGACAGAAGGTAGACATTTTAGGTTTAGGTATGTTTGGGAAGAGGTTGGGGTTAGGTATGTTGTGGTTATGGTTAAGATGTCAGATATTATTTCATTCTGTAGTGAAGCTTTATGTTATACCATATCAGCTGCAGAATACAGTATGATGATTATTTACACTTTGTAACCAAACACATCAATGATACTTTAAAATGTTTCTGCCTGAAGCAAGCGCAATTTATGTTATTAATATTATGAAATTAAACTGTAAATGCTCTTAATTTGCAAGACAATCCACAACAGCATGAGGAAATCATTTTATTTAAATTATACAGATATTTCTTTGGTCTTACCAAAGAATATCTGCTAATCTCCATTTATGTGTCTGTGGTGACTCCCTATGGTGACCACACGACCCTCAGAGTTTTGTGTGACATCTGTGTGTGAAACACCCACAGATTAAAATCCAATCAGTGCTTTAAATTGCTGAAGCTTCTCTGGTGAATAAATGAAATGTCTTCAACTTACACAAAATGTCCAGTTGCTTTTGACCTCCAATTAAATATTCCATGACTTATGTTAGGGAGAATCTTTACAACAATCAGCACATTGTCATTTAAATCAGAAACAAGTGGTCAAATCCTGGGATATTAGGTCTTCAAAATCCTATTCTAGGAATAGTGTCATTTCTAGTTGCCACATTTTTAGATAACCTTTAGAATAATTAAATTGTATTTTTGTATTGCACTCTCAAGAAAGTATTCCAAGATGCAAAATATCAAATGAAGAACAAAAAATAAGACAGTATTTTTATTCAACATATTGAGGTACAGATGCCAGCTGTTGCTATGTGCATAACAAATGGAGTTTGAAGGTGCAGTGTGTATAATTTAGTGCTATCTACAGTATTTGTAATTTAAGGTGAAAAAACAAACAAACAAACAAACATTATACCTATTGATACTTGAAATAGATGGCATCAGATTTTGGGTGTAGACTATATGGTGACAGACATGGTTATTGGGCTGGTCCTGTTGTTAACTCCTTTACTCAAGTAAAAGTAAGAACGTACTCTGAAATGTATTTAAAGTCTGTGTAAAGTAAGAATAAATATGTGTTCTGAGGCTTCAAAGTTGTGTAAAAATCAGCCTCTTTCTCTGCTCCCAAACGCTGTGGGATTGCCGGCCGAGTTCGCTGAAACCCCGCCCCCTACCAAGTGTCACCTGTCAATCAAAGTCACCACCTCTACCAGAAACATGGACGCTACGTCTGAGAGCTTTCTGCCGCTAGCTCAGCTGCTAGCCCAGCAGCTAGCTTGGCGGTTAGCTCGGCGGCTAACTCGGCAGCTAACTCAGCTAACTAGCTAACTGTAGACCGTAGTAGTAGTAGTGTGCGCTGAATGTATTTATACCTACAGCAGCAGGGGCGGGTTTATGCCAATCACTGCTGCGTTACGTAACGCTGCAGTGATTTTCAGACCCGCCCACTAAATCCTGAACACAGAAATCTTGAAACGCAGTTTGTGAAGCCTAGTTCCACAATTCAAATCTAAATGGTTGAAATGCTTTTTACACCTTTTTAAGAAATACATTTATGACCTATTTAATGTGTTTAGAAGAAAATGTCTGAATTCACTTTACAAGGTCTTTAAGTACAAAAGTAAAAAGTAAAAATTAAATTTTACCTCTTTTGATAACTTGGGAAAATAAAAAAAGTTCTTGGTGCACAAAATAGGATAGATTTCCTCTTTTTGTTAAAAAAAAATCACTCGACACATAGTGTAGTTTTACTGCAAGCCAAATTTCAGACAGAATAAATATAAATAGTAGGGCTGTCAGCGTTAACACGTTAATCGTGATGCGATTGAGGGCTGAGCATCGGGGCACTCTGACAGGACAGGCAAATGTTTTCTTGTTGGGCGGGTGGGGGGAGGGTGCTCTTTGTGCGGGGCCCCTCAGACCCTAGGATCACCACTGCCGAGCATAAGGCTTTTTTTAACTTGCGTTAATGGCTCCTCACTGACTCACTCACTGACATATATTGCTGTTATAATAGACCTCTTAAAACTGTGCACAGTGCACTGTCTGCGCATTGTTGGACTTTCATTCCAGTAGCGGGTTTCGATGTGGGCAGAGTAAAGTACAGATACCTGAATAATCTACTTAAGTACAGTAACCAAGTACAAATACTTCATTACTTCCCATCTCTGCCTGTAGTTATTCAGATCTCCACTATCTAGGTTTTACTATTGCAGTTTTAAATGTATTTGGGAAAATGTCTGTCTTAAGGGAGGTACTTAATATCTTCACTAAGGGGTCTGCCATACAGTGTAGTTAAAAACCTTCTTAAAAAGGAAGGTGGGGAGGGGGGGTCAATAATTGTTTGTTATATCATCTCTTCATTCTCTTCTTTCTTTAATTGTTGTTTAACAACTATTTGTAAGATGTATCACATTCTGAATAAAAACACAATACCCATATTAATATATTCACAAAATCCGACAGCCAATTGCTAAATGTATCATTTACAAAAACATCTTAAGGCGTGTAGATGTTGTCGTTGTCTGTAATCTACATGTTGTTAATTAATGGATGCCTCAAACAGTGGACTTTACTCTGAAATTCATATTCCTCAATGGAGATAAATACTTGTAGTGTCACAAGCTGCTGTGTGCAGTTACTTCATTGTTTGACTCATTACCAATTAGATTAAGCTAACAATCGCCCCCTGTTGGACCATTTTGTGATTCAAGTCTTTTGTTTTCATGTTACAGTCTATTAAACACAAGCAATGGTAAAAATCAAATTACACTGTTGGATGTGTCGTTAGATTTTGAATCAAATCATCTGTCATGGCATAGTGTGAACCTTTGAAAAAGAAGTAACAGAAAGCACAAAGGCAAAGAGCATTTAACAGTTAGAGACAACAGCTCAGACTAGTCCAAATACACTTCCTTGCTGTCAGTGAGAAACTGTCACAATAGTAACTTCCTGTAGAGCTGTCTGTGTCAGTCCATCAGTCACATTAGCAATCTAAGTGGGGCTCAATCAAGTGCAGTCTTGGTAAGGGGAATCTTTCTGTCCTCAGTATGTGTCCATCAGAAAGAAAATTTTGAGTATTGATTTCATGTCTGGAGAGTCTACACACTGCAGCTGGAAGTGACAGTGACTCAGCTCTGTTCTAGTGACAGAGAAAAGCTGAAAGAGAAACAGCTTTGAAGGTGCATGGAGAAACTATCAAGCAGATGTTTATTGTAACGACAGAAAATAATCTCAGTCATTTTCAGTCACATGAGCACTGGGTGCCAACTAGTTAACATAGCATCGCCGAGCACATAACTATCTTCCAGTTCATTTTTGATAAGAAGAATGACAGTATTATGCCAAGTTTATGGCAGCTTGCCAATCCTGGATGCCAAGACAACAGGTCTGTATAAATTTGCATTAATCTTCTTGCCAAGAAGTAAAAAAAAAAAAAAAAAAAAATACTAAAAGTAATGAAAATGATGTTATCAGTTTTGTCCTGTTTTCATGTTTGGTATGCTGCCATCCCTGTTGCTTACTGAATGTTGATGTTTACCTTTTATTGTTTTCTATGTGTTGGCAGGTCAGACCTCTATAATGAGGGCAAAGAGAGAAGCCAGAGCTTATAAAAACCAGCCAAGTTTGTGTTCCAGATGGGTTAAATACTAAATATTGGCTGCCAACAAAATATGTGGTACATGAAGCTCACACTGAAGTGTAGAATGTGTGCCATTATGTTGACATTTCTGTTTATTACGTGATACATATGCTACATTTTAAAGGTAAAATCATAGCATACTGTGCATTCCACATTTGACAGGGCACCTGATCTTATATTTGCATACTCATGTGCCTTGATACAACAGTTTAATTTAAATGTTAAAACTCAAAAACAGTTGAAATACAAATTGGCACCTGATTGTTTTTACACACAAAGTTCAGTGCTTTTGGAGATTGGCCCACAAAAAGGATATTTCAGTCTCTGCTTGCTTCAGTGTTTACCATTCTTTTAATGTATGTCTGTTGCCAGTATCCCGCTCTTATGGAAGTGCAATACTGAATCACTGGAGAATCCCTTCAAAGTGAACATTCCCTCTTTTTCAAACACATACAGTATGTTGGTGATAGAAAAAGTAACTTATGACATCTTCCCATCAGGCGAATTGCAGAGTTGTTGACTAACTTTATCAAGTGTGAGAAGTTTCATCCCTGAAGAGCTGCGTGGATGAGACAGACGCGCTTTCTTGTTGTCTTGTCTTTGGATTGTTTTCTTTATCATCAAGAAGCAATTCCTAGAGACAACAATTTATTTCACACTCACCCACTGAGAAAGATTCTGTTTGGGGATATCAAAGAACCAACAACAAAAATAAAGAATAGTATAAAAGCACATGATGAAACTCTCCAACTCTTCAAACAGGCGAATGGATGAAAAATAACTTAAACAGTTTATTCTATTTTGAAGTAGACATTTTCACTCGGGCAAAAATGGTTGGCCAATGTTTAATAACGAGCTCTTGAAGTCCCTCCCTCTACTTCGTCAAAGCCACAATACAATCCCCTTTCAATCTTGTTATTTGGAGAGTTAAACAATTCAGTTTGAAGTGTCTTTTTTTGTTGTTGTTTGTTTGTTTGTTTTTTTAAGGATGCAGATTTGGATTGTAACCATGGCTTCACATTTTTGTGCCACAAGATTTACATAAAAAGCCCGCAGTCTGGAAAGTTTTGAACAGATTCTGGCAAAAAGTAGACTGAGGATGAGCGACAAAATGAAAGCCTCAAGGACTGGCGGGTGGGGGTGTTGTGTGTGTGTGTGTGTGTGTGTATATGTGGGGGTGTTGATGGCGAGTGCAGAAGGAGGGACACTGGAGGGGGTTGCTGGGTAGCTGAGCTTTAGCCTGGCTGTGTATGAGAGCAGCAAATCTGACTTGGTTGGTAAACAGAGGCTCCAGGGACACTTCTTTTGCATGCAGGCTGCTGTGGACTAGAAGGAAGCCCTCTGTGATTCTAATGGAGTAAGCTCATAGAAATCACCGTAGAAAATGCCAATAAGGCTGTCAGCCACCACTACAGCAGAACAGACTCAAGCATAAACACACCAGCACTGGAAATTATACAACATGCAGACACGTACAAGCAACAACAAATATGCATTCACTTGTGAGCTCTCTGGCTTTCTCGCATGGGTATACACTCCCTCTCTGAAGCAGTAACTTGTCCTCAGCTTTAAGTATCATAAGGGCATCATGTCTCTTTAATTTAACCCCCATTGGCTTCAACTGGGCTAGTTTAAAGGGATCATAGTGCTTTTCAGCTGTACACAACAGCTAACAAACTAATTTTATGGTTGTGATTTTAGAAATTCCCAACCTGCATTCTATTCTTCTGCCCTTGGACAGTTAAATCAAAAGCTGACTTTGTCATAATTTATTTATTTATTGTTTTTATGTGAGTTTTTACACTCAAATGGGGTTTACATTCTGCTTCACAGAGCTAGATTTTTAATTTTATTTTGGTGTGAACTTAGTATGGCTTCACATAGTCAAGGCTCACAAATCTGCACCCCCGATTTTACACCCCAGTGACATCACAAATTCAAGGGCTCTGCTTCTGACTGTCTGGCTTTAAGAAAGACTGATGCATGTTAACAGACATCAGCCAAACTGTCCTGGGAGAAAGAAATAATCTATGAATACTCAAAATGGCTGAGATTACCCTTTAATAAGCTGTTTTCTGAGACACTTTTCTATTACACTATGCTACGTGTACAGTGTGTACAGTCTTTTCTGAATGCATACGAGGATGAGACAGACCTCCCCAGAGATATGTTTCATCTACCTTCCCTTTGATTTCTTTTCCTTTAGAGGGAAGTACCTGTAATTTGTCTTCATCAACCATTATGGACATCCTCAGGAACAAAACCCGGACCCGAAAAGTATCAAATCAACAGCACATTTTTCAGAAAATGGCAGATCCAATTTTATACATGTCCCTGAGGCTTCCCTCTAACTGTTGGTGTGCTGACCCTTCACTCATTTGACGCTGCTTCTCGCAGCCTAAGAGGAGCTTTTCAAGATTGTTTTTGTCTCTTGCAACCTGTGAGATGGGCCTCAATTGGAGGAATGCTAACAAGATGTCCCGATGATGTTCAATATAGCGCCTTGAAGACATGCAAACCTGCATGGCCAAATTGCAAATAATCTACATGTGACAGGGGAGTATTCTCATTTTGACATCTGGTGAGATAGCATTGTCTTGTTTGTCACTT
Organism: Scomber scombrus; assembly: GCF_963691925.1. Classification (NCBI taxonomy): domain Eukaryota; kingdom Metazoa; phylum Chordata; class Actinopteri; order Scombriformes; family Scombridae; genus Scomber; species Scomber scombrus. The sequence continues at coordinate 15,729,416 of NC_084978.1, forward strand.
AAAGTGATGTGTGGTGGAAGAAAAACACCTTAAATGTTGATTTGAATCACAAAGAACTTGGTACATTCCTTTTTGGTGTACATTTACTCACTCATGTTAACAAAGTGTCTAAAAGGAGGGGCACTGAACTTAGATCAGAGCCTGCCCTGCAGATGATTTAGGAGGATCACATAATACACCATGATATACCTGACTTACTGACCCTAAATCAGTACATTTAATGTGAAAGATGATTTCATTTTGACATTTTTACTCTGCTCAACCACTGCAGCTTTTCTTCTGCTGCAGATACTCCCACTGTGCCCCATCAAATATATCATTTAAAGACCCATTTTAGTCCTTCAAATATCAAACTGACAGACTTCCTTGTCATTCTGCAATCAATCTTATCACATGTTTATGTCTTTTTGCAGTATTGTATCCATTTAACTGATAACTTTGATAATTACAAATGATATGTGACCTCATTTATTGTCTAAAATGATCCGCTATTATGTGTAACCTCACTTCATCATTGATGTTTTTATCAGATATACTGTATATTGGTGGTAAATGACCTGGGGATCCTCCAGAACCTATTACATGTAGTGTGCAAAAAGGGATTACAGGTGAAACTAAATAATAACCATTGTATCAATGACAGCATCTGGATTTTGGGTTTCAAAATACGAAATCCAAAATATTAGTTACAGTATGTGTATGCCTAAAATACCAGTGATGGAATTGTGAAGTGATAATGGATTGTATTTTTGCACTTTACAAACATTATATATTATATTACTATACTGTACTTTCTATAAATTAAGGTCAATATCTATAAACAAGGAAAGCTGTTGTACCAAATTTAACCAAAATTACTACACTTAAAGTAAATCCATAGACTGGATTATTAAAATATTCATCTTGCAGTTGCTGCAAGTAGATTCCTTCATCAAAAATAGAATACAGATATTTCTTATTTCACTGCTGCTGTTTTGTGTCTTGTAAGTAATTGTCTTGTAATTAATTGTAAATGTGCTAACATTAATAATATTATCATATTTCCTGTCATTAAATGGGCTACTGTACACATTTTTCATGTTAGTAGAAAAATCGATTAGTACTTAATCAATAGCCTCCAACATTGATATTCTATGTGGAAATCTCACAAGTGCATAAAACAAGAGTTTTTTCCTGACAGTAAAATCACATCAAGCAACTTTGATTGGAATACTTTAGGAGTACGGGCCAAGAGTGGTATCAAACAATATAGATTTGTTCCACTCAACATACTGCAAACTGTCAGGTTCAAATGATAAAACCAGACTGAAATTGGCCTGTGCAAAGGATTGCTGAGGGCAAGGATTATAAAGGTTTTTCACCCACCACCTTGCCACCATATTGATTTAAGTATAACTAGGAGATTTATCAACACACAGTGTTTGACAGAGACTTCAGAATTAAGTTGCAACTACCAGGGTGGAATAAAAATGCCACTGCAGCAGAGATTCAGAAAGGGAAAGTTGGGTCATGTGCTCTTTGCCCACACTGTACATACAGCACATAAGTATGTAGGGGAGACTGTCAGCTTGTTTTAGCTCAAATTAAAGCTCTGAAGCAGCAGATCAAAGCACATAATCTAACTCTGAGTGTGGCCATGAAACAGTTAAAACTAAAATTATGCTTGCATTAATCTATACAGGACAACCATGACCTTATGATGTACATTTTGATACTGTTGAATTGGAAAACCATTTTTACATTAATTTACTCAAATCTTGGTGAGGATTTAAATCAAGCTCTCAAAAATAACTAAAATAAACAGTGTTCTGTAGTATATTTCAATATTTTAAATACATAACATTCACTGCAAGAGATGTGACCCTGGTAGGCAGTTTTCTGGAAAAGACAAAAAAAAAAAAAAGCCCCTCCCACCAGATGGACATATGCGAGATATGTGCACTCAACACAGCAGTGTTGCTTACTACTGCACTCACTCACACACACAACTTCCTCTCAAGGCACAATAACCTTTAGTAAACAGTAAATAGGGCTGCCTCTCACCTGTTTGAAGTGATGAAAAGTAATGAGTATCCCATCTCCCTGCTTGAATTCGAGTGATACCATGTCTGTTTCATTGTCCGCCTCCAATAACCTCAGTCACCACACCATCAGAAAGCTGGACCTGTAGCTCCAAACTGAGCCCCAGAGCGATGAGCAGCACCAGGGCGCAGAGGCGGGTCAGTATCCGACCTGAAGCTGCAGTGAGGCATAAAATTGTTGATAAGATTATGCCCTGTTCAGTTTTCCCTGCAATACAGGCAATAGTGCAATGATCACATGGTGCTTTTTATTCTGCTTTCTGTTTATATTACCATCTTTTATTCTCTCCTTCTGCAATTCATGCAATCCCGTTACTTCCTATCCATTGGTATGTCACTGCTCCCCTGGCCTCCAGACTTTCTGTTTTGTCTGTCTAGCCTTGTGAAAGACTTCAGTCAGTGCAATCATTACACGGGCAGAGTGCACACTAGTAGGCAGGTAGATAGGTAGACAGGCATGTGACTCATTTCATACGTGCTAAATGAAATGGATGGACTTATTACAGACCTGCAACATTATTTAATATAAAATGTATTGATTGATTGACATATACATTACCTAACCTAGCTTTAATCTGTAATGTCAACCTGATGTGCAGCTCTGTAGATACATTGGTAAAACATTACAAGTTTCACACATAGAGCGTATGTTCCCCTGTAAGGAACTTAGCCTGCATTCACATTGAAAATAGTCACATAAAGTATGTCTTACTATACATGCATTGTGAACCTATCCAAAACCCCAACTGCACTCAAGATTTCATATTTCTGTTGAAAATTCAAGATACTATGTATACTCTTTTCTATCTCTTGGTGTATCTAAGCCAATACTTATCACTGAAAGAACATTTATGCCCCATCTGTTTAACTCTGCAATGTTATCTTTATGGAAAGCAGGCAGTGATCCTTGCGTTGCCTGGAAGCACATGTGGGATGAGATAGGAGACGGATACAAGAAGATGGGAGGCAACATAGTGCACGGAGCACTGAAGCAAAAAAGCAGCAAGGGAATATGTCAAGAAATCAAAGCCCAGACAAGTTGAAGGGGAGAGGATTCAGATGCACAAACATACACTGTGTTTTTCGCAGACCTGGAGGTGGAAGAGTGCTGCTCAAACCAAATTCCACTTAGCTATTTTCCAACTTGGGTCTGCTCTCAATGTAGAATAGATTTTCACAACACCTTCTTCTGCCTTAAAGTGGGACGGCCAAGAGTGTACCTGACCCACTTGTGTAAACCTGTGATGTTAACTCTGAAGTCCCGCCAGAGGAGAAGAAGAAAAAAAAAGTATCATCAGAGCCTTAATAATTTTAAACACAAGCCAACCACACTTACATATTCTTTTCCATGTCAAGGATATCAGCTGTAGCGTGGCCCGGGAAATAGACAGATATTTCTTGAGTTAACAGTTTTCCCACTTTTTTTTCATCCACAAAAACATTTTTCAGTACAAATAGCGATGTGTTTGTTGTCTCTTTCACAACTGCTCTATTTCGTAATTTAAATTATGGTTCAAACTGTGCTTTATTTTCTGGATAGGATATGGTAGTTTGATGATTATCATTTTAGACATATTTCTTCCAATGAATAGTTTTTGGGATAGCTGTGATAGCTCTGAAAAATATAGTTATTTTTGAGCGATTTCCTCTAATATAGCAAAAACTGAAATTAGCAAATGAACTGTCGAACCGAAAAGTGTCTGCTGTGTTGAAACAAAGGGCTGTGCGTCATGTCATTACTTGAAATGTTTGTATGTTAACTTCGCTAAAAAGAACACAGTTTGGTGTTGGCCAGTGGTGTGGTCATCACAGAGAAGAATATTTAAACTACCTTACCTGTAACAGTGTGTCTCTATTGCTGTCATGCAGTGAATGTCTAGTGAATGCACACCAAAATCTATGTGCTGCTCAAGGTAACGGCATACAGTATATTGAAGGGAAGATGACCTCACAGTAAGCTCCAACCATTATATTTTATAAGTGCTGTTACAATTATATATGTTATATATGTTAGATGCACATACACATACACATCACATCTGGTACTAATCTACAATGCGTGACATGATTAACAAACTACAGTGATACACTTGAGTTCATCTTAATCATTGAACATTAGGAAAAATTAAGAGAATGCATCAGCATTTAATTTCACATATGATCTATTTTTATATGCTAAGATACACACCATTTAGAGATATAAACTCATTTGAAGTATATCCTTAAAATGTTCAGATGCTTAAATAACCCACTTTAAAGAGGACAGTCTAAAACAAGGGCTACATAGAAATTGACACAGTAGCTTTTAGGTTAGAAATAAATAATATATGTACATAATGTGATTCAAACAACACTAAAACATAATTTTAATATAAAGGACAAGCCTATGAGACTAGCTATAAACACATATTTACAAAAGACATACATAGGCCTTATAAAATGTTAACTTATAATACAGTGAGAGTTCTTATTAAGTGAATGCTGCTTTGCCACACCTTCACCCCTCTGCCATCAATGTCAAGTCCCCGCCTGTGGCTCCCCAGAGATCTTTGCATCATTGCATCTACCGAACTGATGCCAAGGATCTTTGAATTATTTAAATCAAACATCTGCATTGTTGTTTACTTGTTTTCTCTTTCCACTCATGTACCTGAAAGCATCTTCTCTTTTTCATGACTTCTCATCTTTAGTTTGAGTGGTTGCAGTTATTTCTTGTATTTGATTTCCCCACTGCTGATGGAGGTCTAACAGAGGGATATTTATTTGATGACAGAGTGAAAACACGTGTGTGAACCAATGATACTGCCCTGCTCTGGGACCACAACAAACTACAGTGCTTGAGACCTTTTGTGCTTAAAGGGCAACAATGTCTGCTTCAGTCATTGGCCAAGTTGTTTGAAATAAGTTTACTTAAATACATACTTTATACATGCATACAATGGGGTGGCTGGAAAGTCTGTGCATCAGTCTATATTTTCAAAATGTACTTGGTGTATGAAATCCTTAAATTGCTTGTTTATCTGTTTTGGATTAAATGCATTTTATACAGCTTAGAAATGTTAACTTTCCCTATTTACTTAAAATTAAATTAGTTAACTTTACAGCAGTATAGACAGTTGAAAGTCTCATTTAATAGCTGTTTTGAAAACTTCTATTATACATTATAGAGTCTATTGTAGAAACACGCTTATGAGACATACAACCTTAACTTACAAAATAAATTATAAGGAAACACCCATTTAGGCTTCAGGATATGATAGAGTTAATAAAATACAAACTATTAAAAAATGAGATGAGCATATTTGTTATTAATGAGACATATTCCCGCTAATTAGCAAATATGGGAAGAGGTGTTTTGTTCATTTCACTAGTGTATTTTGAATATCATCCAAAAATATGATCTTGTTTTCTTATTGAAAGTAATCCTCACCGATATGTCAAGTATAATTTTGATGGTTTTACTGATAAACAATAGAGGACACCAAGGTCAGTGGCATTCTATGGAAAACTTCTAGAATTAAGAACCACAACAAGTATTACAGCTTGCTTAAATGAAAGTTATCTTTGCATTTACTCTGCACTTGCTTATCTCTGATGATATTGGCACATGGCAGCACAGAATAATGATGAGACAGAATGACATTTGGCTATCCTTGTTTTGTCCTTCCCGAGTTCAATAAAGATGTAAACAATGTTTACAGTTTGTCCTTAAAGGCCAAAAACTCCTGACACAACAGTATTATAATTTCCATGGATGGATGGTAGGAGACAGCATGCCACATTTGATTTTTTTTTTTATTGTAAAGGAGCTAAATAAATGGAAAGGATAAGAACAATATTGCCAAATTGAAGGACAAGATGCCCAGAATAATGATAAAAAATAAAAATGCAGTTGTTACATGAATAATATTTCCCCTTCTGGCATGTAAGTGACAATCATAGGCAACATCATAATTGCATCTTTATTATCACCTTTTTTGTATTATCACCCCCTTTAAATAATGCATTTCCACCTAATCTTGTTACTGGCTGCTGCAATACTTTAATTCATACACACATCACTCTCTTTTTTCTACCCCTCATTTTAATGCTCGTGGTGTATTCCAAAGTGAATATAAAGCTCCACAGTAATACACAAAGACACCAGTCCAAAGGTTTAACAGCAAATGACAATCTATCATGGGACTGCAGAGCACCTGCTGGGTCCCAGATGTGCACTGGCACTTTTTTACAGGGTGGCTGGTGGAGCACCCCCTTAGGGAGTCAGCCTACAGCTGTGACAGTGGCTACAGTACGTCTTACCTTCTGGTTTATATACAGATGTGCAAAAGCCATTCTAGAGCACTCATGCTTGCATTCACCTTAATTTTATTGATATAATATACATGTTGGAGAAAGGAAATCTGAAGAGTGCAGAGATGAGTGAAGGTATGTCATCCACGCAGCAAGAAAGCAGCACAGTGTCAGAGGCTGAGTTGCAGCTGGCTGCTGATAAATTATCTCTCTCTCTCTATATATATATATATATGTATATATATATATATATACAACTGCAGTAGTATAGATATGAATGAGGTGACTAATCTCACCTACTTCACTTTAATGCTACTCATTAACTACTACTGATGAGACCATTTTTCTGACCTGTATTTACGTTTAGAATAGAGGCACAACAATTTGTTCATGCAATGTAAGCAAGGACACAGCACTGAGTCTTTGTTACCCTATTTATCCATTTTTATAATTACAGCCAATCACCACAAAGTACATATGTTGCAAAAACTACCATGCTACAGGATGTTGTTTATACTATTTATTGCAGACAGCATGGATGTAAGTAAGTCACTGGAGGGCTGGTATTTGCAGAACCTTTGCCAGGTCATAAAATCTAGTGTTGGTCCCCAGAAAGACAGAATCGTAGGAGCAGAAAGAGTTTCTCTGAAGAACAATGCCTCACTGGTTCCATCTTTTGCCGGTGGATGGTTACTGTTGCTGTTTACAGTGTCCCATTGAAGAGCTTCTGTTGGCTTTCAGTTGAGTTTTCAAGCATTTGGCTGTTTGTGCATCCTTTGTGGTCCTTCATGGCACCATATGTGTTGTGTTTATGTTGTGGTGGATTTTGTAATGTTTGAAGAACTGATATGAGCTATGACTGAAATATGCAATTTGATGTATCTGATGGTCTTATACAGGCATCTGGTCCACTCCTTGTTCAACTGGTGATTAAAAAGTCATCTGCAAAGGGATATATTTGTCACAGGCAAATTGATTGTTCCCTTTGGTGCAGCAGAATCATAATTCAAAAGTATTTCATTGACTTTTACCAGATGGAATGCATGAGTTCCATGTTTGATATCTTCATTTGATTAGCACAGAAATGTCATCCTTGAAGGTGGAGGTACTTTATTACAGAATATGACCCAGAGTATCAAAATACTGAAAATGTCTTATAGGGCAGCCTGGTATTCAAGTCTCATATTGACCTGTGGCTAACCTGAAGATGAATACAAATGCAGCTCAAAAATACAAAATACTAAACAGATCTGCCAGAGTGCAATCTCAACCCACACTGATTGTGGTCCCAAAAAAGCTTATAGTCAGTGAATTCTTCAAAATGTACAGAAGGATACACAAGCTGTCACATGAAGGCAAATGGCCTCGAAGCCTTCGAAACAACCAACCCAGTGCTGTCATTTGTCGAGTATCTTGCCAGCAGCGACCCAGAGGCTCAGCCTGTGTAAAACAGACATTTGCCCAGAGGCCTTTTGCGTTCTTTTTTTTTTTTTTTTTGTTGCTTTTTTTACATTTCTCGTGAATTATATGTTCTGGAATTTACCTTCATACCTGGTATCTTGCTACAGATTCTAAAGGCATCGGCTTTAGGTAGAAACCAGGGCATGAGGAGCACACAATTAATAAAGTATAAACTGGCCTGCATATACAAAACAAATCGAGAGTCCGAAGATTTTCTCCTGACTGAGGTCTGTCACATCTTTATTGGTGTCCTACTTATAGAAAGAAGGTGGCCTGTGCCTCGCAATTAGTAAATCTACACACAATGAGAACTGTTTCAAGGCCACAACCTATGCACCACATAACATCACACAACATTTAGTAGATTCTTTTGAATCAATTAATTGAATTATAGATGAATTCTCTCAAATTCTAGCCTTAAATATAAATGAATACAAATAAAAATAATAAAAGTAATCACATAAAAAATACTTTTACAAGGTCAGAGAGTCAGATCATTTGTTTAATTCTGAAAATGATTCTTATTTGAAGGAAGCAGGACTGGACAATTTTTTCTGTGGTTCAAAGCTTAACTCTGAATCAAATACAGTAGTTCTTACAAGTTTCTGACAGTGGGCTTCACAGTAGCAGACAAAGGACCAAGACCACACTCAATGAAACTGACTGACTGATTTGTTGAGCTGAAGAAGATTTTGTGCCATCCAGCAGTTGACTTACTGAGATAACCTACAACAGCAGCTAGGCTTTTGGGGTCACCAGGTCTTGGGGGAGAAACTTTATTTGTGTGTCATCTGCATAACAGTGAAAAGAGACGTTGGATGATTTGGCTAAATGAAAGCATGAGGATAGAGAATACAAATGCACCAAAAATTTAACCTTGTGGTACACCCAGGCGGGGAGTTCCGGTCCTCTGAAATGAGGCCAACGCGGAAGTAACTTAAAACTGCATTCTATCAAAAGGCCACCAGTGGGCGACAAAAGGACTTCCGTCTCTATACAAGTCAATGGAGAATTCAACTTCTCACTTGATTTCTAACCTCAGTAAACGTTTTCAAAATGTGTTTATGGTCTCAATCGCTAGTTTAAAGCCTTGTTCAATGCAGTATGATGTTCATTTGAGAAATTTTGGCCTCCCTGATTTTATATTTGACGATAAAGCAGGGTATGCATTGGGGCGTGGCTACGTCGTGATTGACAGGTTGATTGAATCACAGGTTCAGGAGCGCGGACACATAGCCTGCAGGAAATAGCGTGAACTTGTTTCACACCGACAGTTTTCTCCGGAGTTTTGTGGTTATAGTTAGTCGTAACAGCTAACTTGTTTAGCATCACCAGGTTAGCATCACCAGGATCCAGCCCTCACAACCTCCCCCGCTCTGTCCTCTTGCTCCTCCTGATGCCCATTTAAGTAGAATCTGTGTTTTTATTTTTCCCGGCATGCACCGGAAATTTTCAAGATGGCGCTGCCCAGATCCGAAACTATAGGCTTCCGAGCAGCAGTCCACAAACCAATGGGTGACGACACGGATGTTATGTCTATTTCTTATTTACAGTCTATGGGTACACCACAGGTAATTGTAGAAGATGAATAATTACTTGTGATGATGAGTAAGTGCTTTCGAAAAAGTAATAATAAAACCAACCCAAGTTTTAAGATGTAGGGTCAATTAATATGTCATGATCTACTATTTCACAAGCTACACTTATAGGTGTCAATGGCAGGGCAGTTTCTGTGCTATGTAAAGCTCCAAAACCTGACTGAAACTTCTCAAAGATTTTATTATGACACATAAAGGCTAAATGTTTAGTTGAAATCACTCTTTCTAAAACTTTTGGTAAGAATGGAAGTGTAGAAATTGGCCTTAATTTGTTAGGAACAGAAAGACAGAATTCTTTAAAAGAGGTTGGACCACAACATGTTTGAAAATAGATGGAAAAATACCTTTTGCTAAGGAGTTCATATACAATAAAATACTGGGCCCAGCCATAACCTCTTAATAACCTCTTTAAGAAATGTAGTAGGAATAATATCAAAGCTGCATATGATTGATTTCATATAGGATAAGATTTCAGATAAAAAAAAATTGTTAAAATGGCTTTATAAAAGGGATTGTTCCTTTCCTTGATTATGATTGGCTGAGCCATGTACAAAGCTGTTGTAAAACACTCACCAGTGACCGCATGACAACAGTATTACTCTGCCAAACAAATTGTTTCAAACTGTCAGATTTTGATGTGAATTTTGATTTACCAGATGGATTAAGCCTGGATGAGTTTGGAAAGATATGGCTAATAGCAGACAGTCATAAACCACTAAGCCTTTACCATCATAACCATATGATTTAAAAGTTCCCCCAACCATGATCATCTGAAGTTCTTCTGTATGGGTTAAATTACTGTCATGGGCTGCTTATCCTGCACTTACATTAACGTAGCAAGAGTCTGATTTACTAAAGGTTTGCATGTTTAAAAAAGTGTGCAAACTTGACATCATCCGCAAAAAAATGTGCAAGCTGATCTACTAACGGGGCACACTGACACTTGTGTCTATCAACTGTGCATTATAATACGCGATGTCCATTTTGTACGTTTGCCATAACAAATATGCAATATGGGGCATTTGTACCCCAATGTGCGAAATACAGGGAGGAGAAAATGCAAATATGTTATTTAGCACACGCATTGTGATTCACCAAACCCGAAGGTAATTTTGCTTTTGGTTACTGCGTCTAAAAAGAATACATTTGAGTAGCAGGTATTAACCAGCTTTGCGCTGCGTACAGATGACTGCTTTTACTGTGGTGAGGAGGAGAAGGAGGTACAATGACAGACAAACATATACAAAGAGAACAGGTTTTTTCCACCCGTGTTAATATTTTTGGAATGTGGAACAGCATTGACTTTGTCACAAATACTTTCCCATATAGCGTTTTTTCTGGTAATATTTGTTTGCTGTAACTCATTATGATTGTTAACCTCTTCCACTAGAACCTATAATTCTATGGAATCAAATTTTTTCTTCTTATCCAACTCTCCGTGGCACCTGCTCGCATTTGCGCAGCTATTCTTAGTAAAGCACCCACAAAACACACACTAACCAAATGGGTAATCTGTTGCACTGCACATGCAATTTAGTACCCTTTATTTGGGATCATAGTAACTCAGGCCCCATGTGTAATTAATTGTTTATTCTAGTTTATTCTGCCTCCTTTTCTCTGCCCCGCCCACAGAGAAACTCAGCGCGACCATAAATGATAGCAAAACAAACTGTTCACTAATTTAATTTCAGCCCAGTGTAAGCATCTACTGCATTTTGCTGTCATGTATGGCTAAGTTTCTCTCCTCTCCTCTGTTTCACTGCAGGCTGGGCTGAGTGCTCCATGTGTGGGTGCTCCAGTGCAGCAGAGGAGAAACAGTGAGCCATGTCCAGTACTTGAGTTGAGGACAACAACAGTTTTACATTACTGTAATTGTAATTGGCCTGGTCTTACTACTATCACTAAAATTGTCACTTAATCTTAAGAATTTACCATAGAACCAAGCTGTTCAAATGATGTAAAACTACTTTGTAAAATGGGAGTGTATTTGAAAAGTTTTCTGTAAATAACAGCGACCATCCCTCCCTTGCCTGACAGCCAGGGTTAATGGAGGTATGTAAAATCGGGGGGTGGGGGGGTTCGCTTCAATAAGAGGAACTGCAGTGTTCCTGAGATAACCATGTCTCTGTGATGATAAAAAAAATTCTAAATTATTAAAAGTAATAAAATCATGATATAAAAAAGATTTATTTTTGTAGGGATCTGATATTTAAAAGACCAAAATGTACAGGGCTACAATTAAGAGCAGGTAACAGAGGTTGCTGAGGGACTTGAATTATATTGCTATGTTTAGCAGCAGAGGGGAGTGATATTGAGCGTGCTGCAGTGGGTCAATGATAGGAAATGATGGTGCTTATAAAAGATGGCATACCTGTTGCATTTGGGAGAGCTCAGTGGGGTGCAGAAGTAGGGGATGGTGGTGGTGATGTAACATACCGTGCCGCCCTGTCATTCCCTCAGGCGAGAGTCCATGTTCTCAGACAGCATGTGGGTTCCCCTCATGTTTGGGTGGAGGTAATCGCACTTCAGAAGGATGAGCCTCACCCAGAACAGGATGAAAAATATACGCTGTAATCTGCCAGTATCATCAATACTGAATATACTGAATTTATTTTCTTCACAGTTTAAATAGTAATTGTGTCTTTGAGATTTTGCTCTGTCAACAAAAGACAAAATGTTTTATTGTTATTTCAATTATTGTCAGCAACAAGTGCTATTTTAGAAAACTGCTCAAGTGATAGTGCACTAAAACATGTACTGTAATTTCAAGCTTAATGTTTAATAAGACAGGCCCAATTACCCTTGAGCATAATTGCGACTAGTTTTAATTGGATTATCAAACCAAGGTTTGGGGATTATCCATTTTTAATCAGAACATCTGTAGTTCATTTAATTCGTCCACTGCCTCTTTTTGGTACATCTATTTTTTCATATTTCTTTTATCTATTTATATATTTGTCTGTCTGAAAAAACAGATCAGGAAACAGCTTTTTAAACAGGTCTGAAAACAGGTCTGTCATACCTAAAAACAAAATACCGTAGGTTGTTTTTCAGTGCATTCCAAAATTAACTATATACGTATTTTACTTATCTTTCTAATCTTCCTAGCTGTTTGACAAATAACCATTGTTCTATTTTTTTCAGGAGAGGACAGTCCCAGGAAGAAAAAATATTACATTAGGAGACATTCATTCTACTTGTGTTTCACTCAACTTGAAGTGAATGTCATAATGATTGTGTGATCACATTTAGAAATATGTCCCTTACCTCACTGTGAACCTGATGCTATTTCACCGCTTATTTCTTCCCTTGTGACACATTATCTGGCTGAATGGGTGCATGTACTCACATAACAATAATAACAGCTATAACAGTGCCTTGGTTTCTATAAAAGTTATTAATTATGTGGTGTCTTATACTTGCCAGACCAAGTGTTACTACAGGATAATCTATTTACCTCTGTTTTTTTTTTTTAGGGCTTACATCGACATTGTGGCTGCAGCCTTTTCTTCTCATAACAAAGAAACAAATACTCATACTTTCCCCTCATCTGTTTGAGTTTGGATGGCTTTATACATTGTTAATGTCCCACTCCACTCAAAAATGTGTTTTACTTTTTGTTACTTATGTTCGATGTTTGAGCTCTGCTGTGCATATGAACTTACATGACATGTGATAAGCTAGAGGGGGAAAATGTTTTGTGCTCACCAAAAATCTGCAGAGCTAGAGCAGCTCAGTGGGGATGGGTGATTCTAAACTTTTTATAGCAATACTTTTTGTTACAATTTTAACAATACCGATACTGATCATGTATGTGTTTTTTCCAAATAATGGTCATTTTTAGAAGAAAAAAAACAAAATGAACAAAAATATCATTACAATTAAAACAAATCAAATGCCCCATATCAGCCATTAATAATGAAGTTATTGAAAAAGCAAATATGAGTACAATTAAATAAAAATGTTTGTGTTGTGTGTAAAAAGTGTAAAAATAGTCCAGTATTTGACAGAAATATCATTAAATGATTAAATAAATAAATACATTTGAATAAAATACATTAAAATACCAACAGAAAACATGTGCACATTGGCAGTTTCTAAGATTTTCTGTTATTTTTTACAAGCCATGAATTTTCCAGAGCAACTTCCAAGATGTTAGCATTATTCACTTAATTTTGATTCTCCATAAAGATTTCCTAATCTTCTTATGCCTACATGAAGAAGCAAGTTATCTTTTTACGTAATGAGTTACACTTTGTAAGGAACACTTAATACTTACTAATAGGTGTGTTTGGGGAATTATACTTATTTCCCCACATTCTCACATTTCTTTAGTGCCCTCAAGAGATATATGTTGGCATTTGTGTGTTCAGGAAAGGTAACATGTTAATATTTATAGCTTTCAGTCAATTTTGTCTCTCCTGCCTTATAAAACAGCCTCACGGAGTTTGCAACATTTCCAAGGTATCTATTTGCCACTTTGCTGAGCATTGGAAATACACTCTCATTCCAAGCAAAGGTCATTGATCTTTGGGATCATTTTTTCTTCCATGAATTAGCACATTTCAGTGTATGCATCTGTGTTTACTGTGTGATTCCCCTAAAAAGCTATTACACGTGTGTCAAACTCCTGCCATAATCTTCCCTTGGATGTTGAATGGTTGGCACCATCCCTTTCAATGTTTGCAGCTGGTGGTCCATGTGGCACATCACATAGAGGTGGTTGATTTACTAACAGAGTGTTCGCTGCTTGTTGCCTGTCCATCACAACTGCCCAGGTTTTGTATCTCATTGATGTGGTGTGATTTAATGGCTTCATATTTCCAGTATCACAGAGGACGATGCTTTTTGTGATACTGGAAATGTTCACTTAATGTCCAAAATGGTGCTGGCTGCAAGGATATAGTAGTGCTCAATGTTTTTAAAGTGTCCCGACTCCCTTGCATTGTAAGCTGTGAAGCCAGAGTGTTACCCTTCTGCCCAGCAGACGTGGTTGCTCTTTGGAGAAGAGAGACCAGATGTATGACTTTATAAATAGTTGCATACTGCTTTGCTGAAACATCCTTACTGGCCTCTTCAAAGGGCCTGAGGGCTTCAGTGGCTTGGCTGATATGGGACCATTCTCGCACAAGGTGTTTCACCCAAGAAGACAAAGTGCTGTTATAATGGCTTGTCATTGTTCATACATTCTCCCCAGCATGCACAATGCCGAATTCCATCGTGTCTCTACTGCTTGGATTAGTCTGTGCTCTGGCAATTAGACCTGCATTTGTACTTCTTTTAGCTTGTCAGATGCTTTGGTGCTATGGTGCAAGAACTGAACAATAGCACCACATTTGGACTCCAAGCTCATGTCAGCCTTAATTGAGTCCTTCAAAACTAAGTTGAGGGTGTGTGAGCAATACGGAATGTGTTTCCATTGAGTTTTCTACACAGCTTAGACGATATTAGCTCCACTGTCCTCAATAACGTCATAGACCTTGCTAGTACTGTAATGCCCAGTCATCACATATATTTGTGAGGAGGTCAGATATTTTGCCTGCTGCATGCTGTACAGCTACAGGGACTGTCTCAAGAGTGCAAGCCTGCAGCTGCCAATTCTGGTCAATAAAATGTCCTTACACAGTCAAATAAACTTAAACTGTTTTTGCTTTTCAAATATCACATGTTAAAATCACACTGCTTGCAGGTTCTATTGAGTCTTTCAGTGTTATTTTGAATTTGAATCAGGGATCGACCACCTTCATAAAAAGGATGTAAACCTACATCAACCATTGAAACAAGTCAGTGACAATCAACTTGGCTAGGTTCCTTGTAATGTTTTGGGCTCTTTGAGAGTCATCTGAAAGGATTAAGGTGTCCCATTACAAAGGGGAAGCTGAATTCTAATTGTCATATCATAGTTATATTTTTATTTGGATTACCCTCATGTAACAATAATGTTTAAAATGAGACTGTGATCATGATGTTTAGGAATTTAGGGTAGCTAAGCATAGACACAGACAAACACATTTATTTCATTGTATTCAATTTAATCCTACATGTATGAGATAAGGCATGTTAGCTTTTGTTGCTAAATGTAAATGGAGTATGTATTTGCATGGTTCTTTATGTCTTATGTAGTGCACAGAGAAATGCCTAGCTGCTGAAACTCTTCCGAGTTTGGCTCAGCACCCGCCCAGCAGCCCCACTGATAAGACGTTGTCTTATCAATTTTACTTTGATATTATTTAATTGAATTAGTTTAATACTAAAAACATAACCTATGCCACTTCTTTGGCAGAGGTAATAACTGATAACGGTGCTTCCTGGATATGTTTGCCTATCTGGAAACTCTCCTGTAACGTCTTTTGTCAGACAGAGGGTGGTGTAGGTGACTTGAATGTATGGGCATCTTCATGTTTTTACGCAGCCTCCTTATAACTTTCAGAATGTGTTTTTTTTTTAAACATTGAGTAGGTTACTCATGTTGCTGCTGTGAGGCACTTTATTGTCACAAATGGTGCATATTGCTGTACTTTTATTTATAAGTAAAAAGTAGCAAGTAGGTGTGTGCACTGCACAGTCACATAATATGCAAGGTTTTCATGTCACATAGGTTTCCACAGTCATGTGTCATGTTTATGTTATATCTAGCATATTTGATTTTTCTACAAATATAAAAAAAACCCACTTTAGCTAGAGTAGAAAGATAAATTAGCGGGCAACCAAAAGAAAAACATACAAACAAGCAAGCAAGACATGTTGATTTTATCAAATAACACAATTTGCAAAGAATACGATTGCAATACTTTGGATCTCATAATGCTCATATTCTTCTAAAAAAAGAGGTTGAAACTTCTTTAGGGAAAAGAAAGATGTCACATAATGTCCCATATGTTGCTTCATTTCTTTTACAGGTTCTTTCCTATTATTGTCTGCTATAGGGTCTAGCTGGTGAAGGGGTGAAGATGGGTTCCCAGCATGTACCGGGCTGAAGTTAAGGATTTATGCCTGACACATACTGAACAGGTTGCCAGTCCATCACAGGGCAGACACATATGGACATTTCAACTACGGAGTGCATCTGACCTGAATGGAAACTAATCCACATCCTTGACATAAAAACTAAACACAAAGCTTTGATATAACTTCATAAACTAAGCCCTGATCCACTGACATACCCTTATGGGTTCAGTAAAAAAAATGAATGAAATGAAAAATATGCATTCTTATTGAGAGGTTTAGTTCTGGCCCTTGCACTGCTGGTTGCTTGTAATGTTGATGAGCCATTCTCCTATTGTACACAAACAAAATATGGCTGTTTTATAGAACAGTGCAACTTGCTCAAATATCCATGGGGGAGAGTGTCCAGTAGTTCAAACCTGTAACCTTGTGACCTCTTATGGCAGGCAAAGTACAAAGAAATGTGTACATTATGTTTGTACTTTTCTTTTGAATGTTCATTGTCATCATCATAATAGTGTTGTTTGTCAAGTACTTTTTTTTCTGCCCAATTACATGTTAGCAAAGGTAATTGCTGCCTGGGTTATGTTCATATGCACTCAATGTATGAGTTCTATATTTACATGTCACTCTGACGTTGAAAGGAAGTGGCTTAGATAACATCCATCAGACATTTGGCTTGTTTAAGGTTTAAATAGGACAAAACAGGCCAACACAAATTATCTACATCCGAAAATCTACATGTAAATGTATGAATATAGAGAATATATGAATAAAGTTTCCATGTTTTAATTAACAAAACAAACAATTTTTTGGCTCACCTGCCATGACCTGGTAAACCAGAAGTAATATTGGTGCCAGAAATTCTAGCCAAAATGAATTAGTGTTAATGTAATATTTACACATTTTGCTTTCACAAAAACTGACTTTGATTGATTTCCCCCCCCCCCCCCCCCCCCCATTTCCACCTTGAGTGCCACTGCTACATGCATAAAATATACAGTAACTGCTGTTTAAGGCCACACATAGCATGGAATGACTTGCATTTGTATGAGAAAATGAACAATAATAAAATAGACAGTTTTTAAGAGCTGAATATGTTTTATTATCCTTCAGTATTTTATCATACTTGTTTTAAATGTGTCATGTAGGATTCCTTTCCTCTTACTAATTGGACTCTCAGTGAGGCAGTGACTGTAGAATCAGGTTTAGAGGGGAGTTGTCAAAATCTTTGATAGGATGGCTCAAAGTCAGCTAACCATACAGCTGAAGTGTGCTTTAATAAGGTCTCCTTGAAGAGTATTACAAGAGGAAAAAAATGTTGATTTTCCTCTTTGTTTGAAACCACAAACTTGTTGTTACTTTTTTTTTTACACTGTCAGTATATAACTAATAATGAGGGAGAAAGATGTTATAAATTAGTATTATATTGAGACATTGTGTCATTGGACTACATGACTCAAAACAATACTGTATTAAGTGTCAAAAAAGTTTGGGCATGCCTCAGTTAAAGCACGGAAACAATTCACAGATACCAAAGTAACACAAAGACTTCAAAGATGTATCGTTACAAGACAGGGATGATATTTTATTAAATGAGTATGTCAAACATAGTGGGCAGGCATTTTTAAATGTGTCAGTTTCAGCTCATCATCATCATGACCTTATCTAGTTTAATCACAAAATAACAATAGTGGTTTATGTTTTTTATGTATAAATAACATGAGAAAAATAGACTTTTAAAGGAAATAAATAAATAATGTTCTAAAACTGCAACACTTTCATCCATCCTTGAGCTACAGCATCACATATAAAAGGCCTAGCATTCCTACCATTATACGCAAGCAAGAATTCTTCAAATGGA
The DNA here is from genome assembly GCF_963691925.1 of Scomber scombrus. Classification (NCBI taxonomy): domain Eukaryota; kingdom Metazoa; phylum Chordata; class Actinopteri; order Scombriformes; family Scombridae; genus Scomber; species Scomber scombrus. The sequence goes on from NC_084978.1 coordinate 15,747,658, forward strand.
TAGACAAGCTCAAAAACTGTAGTTCTTGCTGCCATTTTAATGGCAAATTTACTAGCAACTTTACCAACAACCACAGAGAGGGAAAAAAACATAAAAGTGAAAGCTGCTTTGTTTCACAGGCTGCTGCTCTCGTGGGTTTACCGAGACATACGGTTACTGCTTTTTTTATCTGCTGGAATCTTCTATGTGGGCCTCCATCATTATAGCTGACATGTGATATAAAACAAGCAAAATGATTTGTACTAGTTTTTGTTTTGTGTGTAGAGAATGAAAGATTAAAAACATATTCAGATACAGCTGATGGTAGGGACCCCATGTTTGTAATTGCTGTTTGGTCTGAGCAGTCTGCAAGAATACATGCAGCTGTGAGATCAGAATATACCATATCATCATATCAGACAGACTCTCTTGTGAAATATTGTATCCACAGTCTGAGTTGGGTGTTCACCCCACTAAATGTATTGCAGTCAATATTTCACAGTTGGTAAGAAGGACACAGCTAGTGAGTGAATAATATCACCAGATAGAGCAATTAATCTTTTCTTCTTTTCAAATGCATTATCGCTTGCATCAGAATAAACCTTAGTGCCACACCTGACCTTAAGACTAACTTTTCACTCACAAATTGAATTTAAATCTATCAGAAAGTAGCATCAGAAACCTTGGGAAATATGATCACTGCATCCAGTTATTCTTATAATGCTCAGGATAAAATGTCAATGGGCATTAGCTAATTTCATCAGTGGTGCTTTTTATTAAATTCTTTTAAAAGCCATTTCAGTTTCCTTGCCAAAGAAGTCATATTAATTTAAGGCTGGAGACCTTGAAAGAAGGGTAACCCAATTTGTACATTAACATGGTAAGTCTATGGTACATTTTGTGGAAATTAAAAGCACACACAGCAAAACATTGCCTCTGATACAGAAGTACTCAATTGCACGGTAATGCTTTTAAAGTCACAATTATCAAGAGGCTTATTTATTTGACTTACTCGATCATTTATTTATGTAGAATGGAATCTGAATGGTTAAAATAAAATACATTGTTCCTTTTGTTAGGAAATAAAACAATGTGTTGCCTTAGTAAATAGACTTTTAATAGGCTATACTGGGTCACTGAAGTAGTACATGTGGTCTTGTAACCCTGTGGATGTCATGACTTCATAATTACTACCTGTTGTTTTGCACTGTATTGTTGTTAGTATTGGAACTGTCAGTTTTCCAGATATTGTTTCAACATCTTTTAACATCTCAACTGGGTAGATTTGGCTTACTGAAACTGTGCAGAGAAGCATCACCATCAATTGTACCAAATGCACCACTTTCTAAGGTGCAGTCAAGTTGACTGATTCTGTTTGTCTGGCATCATGACATGAAAGAGCAGTTTCTCAGTTGAAAAGCAATTCATACAATAAGTGCCACAGGGAGATCAGTGATTAGCCAATCAGCACATAGGTGGGACTAACGCCATTGTCAAGCTGTTGTCAAGTGTTGTTAAGATGAGTGATGGGACCAAGGATAAATAAAACTAGGAAGTGCTGATCAAATATAAATCAAGATTTTGCATTGCCTATTTCTCCCTCCAAATGTTTTAGAAACATATTTTGGTGTACTGTCTAGCTGTAATATGAGAAAGTTTGTTTGCTGAAAATGGACGAGCCAGAACGAAGCAACGCCCAACTCTCAGTATATCACCCACTGTGTCACCACTAGCCGGAGCGTTTAGTGGTGATCGAATCCCCCACATAAAGTGGTTAGAGTGGAGGCAATGTCAGACTGAAGATGGAAACAGAGTGTAACAAGTTGACAACTCTGATATCTGGAAAATGTACCATAACTTTGAGGAGCAACTTATGGTGTGGTATGTGTTCACCCTTTTACATTATATTCCTATTAAAAGAAAGATAACATTGAAAGAAAAAAGGCCTTTCTTCCCACTCACATCATCAGTGCATTTCTGTTTGCATGGTCTCCATGGTAACAAGTACTTCTTTGCTTGTTCCTGATTACACTGCCTGAATTTATGCACCAAACTACTAAAGAGCATTTCAAAGAACTGTTAAATTATGTCATTCAAAACAGTTCACTGTTTGATTAGGCTGTTTTATTGTTATATCATCCTTCAACGAAACAACTACTTATGCAAATACTTCTTGTAAAAGGAACACCACAGAAGAACCACACACAATTGACAAAGAGACCCTGGTATTTTATAATTCATTTATTTATTCATCACTTTTATTCATTATTCATTCATTCATATAATTCCCCTACTTAAAATGCTACTTGCATTTGATTTTTGTATGTATTATTTAACTTATTGACCGTAAGATGCCTGAGATTTACTAAAATGTATGCTTTTAGTTATTGAGAAATATCATGTATTAGATAAATGCAAGTGTTCCAGTAAAATATGTCATGACTGACTCTTCTGGCTTGTAAACACTTCATATATAATATAACTAGGTGATCGTTTGACTGGGAAGGCTAGCACTAAACATTTGTAATGATTATAACTAAATGACTATAACAGTGTTCTTTGATCAGACTTCCTACTTGGATCAAATAATATACCTGCAGATTTCCAAAATGCACAAAACAGTGAACTAAATAGAGATAACATTTATGTCACATTTATTATCATCACAAATTTTACCATTAAAGTACAGTGATGTTAGGACTTCCCCATGGGCCGTTCATGATGTCCTGCTGTGAAACACCAGTCATGTCACTGTCATGTCAGTATACTCTAGGTCACACTGTGTGGATGAATGGGCCTTAAAGGGCATGAGCAGATCACTGACAAAACTTGTGATCTGTAACCTAACCTGAAGTCAAAGAGGGTTGTGTTAGATAGTGCAGTATAATATTAAAGAAAGCCAGTTTGAAGTAGCGTGACATTGAAAAACTGCATTGGAAAGTGCAGACACACACACACAAACACAAATACACACGATGGACACAATCACGGGAACCAGTTGTGCCTGGATACATACTGATGGACATACGTCATTCACCAAATTCAGACTACAGTCTAATTAATGCAAAGTGATATTGGCAGTCAATTGCCATTTAATCGCACTGAGCACCAACAGGGAAGAGGGTGCATCTTCACTTAAAATAGTTGATGACTTTTTTGCCACAAGGCAGAAACAATAGCTTGACAGCCAGATTGTGACTTTTAATTTAAAAGAACTGCCAGTAAACAGAAAAGGCTGCGTGATACACCAGTGAAATTATGGACCTAACGTCGGCTGGAGGGTATGAAGATAGTGATAAAAAGAACAGACAAAGGAGGAAAAAGAAAAAAAAAACCTTTACTCTTCATTTCCTTGGGTTGAGAAATTAAACAACGAGGGCAATAAGGAAGCTGGTTTCAACAGAAACTCTCCAAAGATTTCTTAAAATGCCTCTTAGCAACGCACGAGTGTGACTAGTAATATGAATGCTCCTTTACACTTTTAGCTGCTTTTTATTGTCAGAAGTTATAAAAAAAAGAAGCATATTATATTAAAATACAGAGCCCAGCAGGTATCAGTGGTAAACCTTTTGATAATTTGTGCATAGGTGATAATGTGTACCCTCAAATTGCTTAATTTGCTTCTTTGAATTAATCATTTGTGTGAATCACTTTACAGAAATAATCTATTACCCTGTAAATGTGTTTGAGGGATGTTGAAAGGTAGTTCACATTGTGTTTAAAGCAACTGGAGTTTTGACTGGTTATGAAACAACTTAATCTCAATTTTTTAACAGAACGAGGGCAGGATATTCTCTGTTTGATAACGTTTAGAGTAAAGTTAGTAGGTGTATGAATGCTACTAGAACATAGTTTACTTTGTTTCACCATCATGATATTACATATTATGTATATTATTACATCATCACAATTATTAATTTTACATAGCCACAAACAGATCCATTACTTCATCGCTATGCATCCTGTAAACAGCTCTTTAAAATAGAAAAATATAGAATTAATCTTTCTTTTACTTGCCTCCAAAACAAATGCACATGCTAGCCAAATCAAGATCTACAGTATACAATACAAAGTGGTGGTGCTCAAGGGAAATCCAGGCTTTCCTCAAACCAAGATAAAACCAATCTCAATTTGCCAATTGAGGTATCTAATTCATACTGTCAATGAACTGACCAACAGTTGGCCAGCAAAGGGTAAACAAATGCTGTAACAACATACTATGACAATATAATAAAAGGGCACTCAATGGTATGAACTTGAGGGAATTATTTATTTAATTTGAGGGCACTTCAACACTAAAGCAACTCCGTGCTGGTTGTTGGCAAAGGCAGTTCAGGCAAAGGTTAACAGTGCTAAGGTTGGGGTGCACAATAGCAAAGCGAGTGAGAGATAAATTATACATATAAATAAGTGAACAAAAAACCAATAGAAATACATGCAGATAGCATAGACTCACTGTCACTTTCCCTGTTTGTAGAATTTTCCCTCTTTCGTTTTGATTTATTTTAATGCACATTGAACAGCACACATTAAATGATAAATGCTGGTGTGTGGTACAAATAATAACTGTGACAAAAACTAGCAACCTTTGTTATATATTTCATATTTTGATTAAAACGTATAATATTTATCTTTAAAACTGTTTTAAATCTGCTGCAATCAAACCAAGTAAATCAAATTACCTATATCTTTATCTTAAACTTTTGCATGTTCACAATTAAAACATTTTATGCTTTGTGGCACTGACTTCAAGATGCTCCTTGTAGGACTGTGATGGATTCTGCCTACACACACCTGGATACTGCCTAAAAGTCATATCCAGCATGCTTAATGACCTTGTTTAGCTGAAAGGGGATGAAGAAGTACTCTTTGCCTGCCACATTTTCCTAATTGTTTTTTAATTACATCTCAGACTGTATTATCTGCAATAATTTGAGACAGCAGGTCAGATTCCTGATAGTGGAAAAAACATTAATGCAAAATTAGGTCTAGTTCTTTAAAGGCTTCTAAATTAGTCCACTCTTAATTTGTTGTGTACATTAATCATTTTTCTTAAATACCAAACAGAAATCTCACTTTTCTTATTTTTTTAGGTATTGGAAAAGTATTCAATTGAACAAAGAGTGTTAGTCAGTAATACGTAATAAGACTATTTCAAAACAGCTTCACCATCAAACTGCAGGGTGTTTAATGTAAAGTCTTCAGCTGTGGCAGATGAAGGATTTTTAGGTTAGGCATAACAGTGACGGCACTGAGCACCTTGCTTCTGAACAAGCCATGCTTGCTGGCTACATCCAGCTGTTTCCAGTCATTTGTAGAGGATAATGACCTTGGAGAGATGGGCAGCTGGGCACTTTTCACCTCCTATACTACTGAAGATTTCAGTCTCCCACACTGTCCCTTTCAAAAGACCTACTCAGCAAGGGCAGAAGGTATTCACCCTCCCATGCCATCACACAGAGCTTTGCCCAAGCTTGGCCCTGTGTTTCTGGGTAGAGAAGACTCCAGACAGGCTTCAGAAATGTTTGTGTTTCATGCTCTTTTCATGGGCAAGGTTTGGCAGTTGGTCAAGTACAACTGGTAGGAGAGGAGCCCTTGCAGCAAAAGCCCCAGGTTCCAGTTTGTGTGGCTTCAATAGACTATAAGGCAAATCTGAGAAATCCCACTTTGGTGTTCATTCTTCAGATGAAAACCTGGTGGTGTATGTTGTTGTCCATCGAATACAGCTAGCTGGTCAGGCAGTAAGTGTTCTATTTTATTACAGTGTGATGAAGAGATGGTAGAATATCTGATTTACTTCCTCACCACGATGGTCAGCAGCCATGGGACCCTGCTTGATGGATCTATGTCAGTTCTGTCAACAGGTATGCCAGAAAAGCCTTTCTCAGTGAAAATAAGCACATTTTTTGTACATGTAATCAGCTGAACTTGCTTGACGAACTGCAGGAGGAGGAGTTGAGTGTTTCAAAGAGATATGTGGTTGACAACTGTACAATCTTATTGATCTTAGAAAAAAGTTACCTCGTTTGTCATCAACATGACAGTTGTGTTTCTAGGTTTCCCTTGGTGTGGTGTCTATCCACTGGCCTGTCTTAATTTTACACATAGCACAGATGATTTAGTCTCTATGATGCCTTGTCCCACTTTAAATGTAGTAAGCGGTGGTGGTTCTTGTTAGTGTGACTTTACGTTGCTGTCCCAACAAGGCAAAATGGGAGAGGCAGAAAAAACTGAAGTTGGTGACCTCATTCAGTAAGATCAAAACTGAGGGCTGTCAGTCCTCGATGTGCTGATCTTATGTTGGTTTGGAGTTAACATGGTCATTTATACAATCAACATTGGCCTAGGTTACAGGGCCGATTAACACAAGTACAGTGCATGCGAGTACAGGAGTATAGTGGACTGATTTAAAGAGCACGTTAGAAGACTATTAAAGTTACAATTGAAAACATGAAAAACAATGGCAATAAATAAATAATTTAAAAAAAAAATCTTATGTTTGAAAGCCCACAAAAAGCATGTACACTTTTCTCCTTGTTTTCTCTTCCCTGCTGTGCTTTCATTATGTGTCAATCTCTACTAACTCCACTGAAGTGGAAGCAGTCAATATCACCCTGTTCTGTACCATGCGAAGGGTGAACTCTAATCGTAGGCAGCGTTGGGTGCATTGGTCCTCTAAGGGATGGCTCATCTTCCAAATAAAATGTGCTGAAGCAGAAAGAACAAGACCCCTAACTGCTTTTAAAATATTTGAGAATCTCTCACTGCTAAGTACAGAATGCTTAGACTCTTAAGCATGAGACAATTCTTGAACAGTGATTTTAGTTTTATTTAGGATTCTGTCATGCAAAGTCAAGTCAAACACCACAGATAAGATTGTTATACTCAAACAACAAGGTCATTAAGTCTTCACAAGAATCGCTAAAGAAGTGGCAGTGACTGTATTCTACTGAGGAGTTATTTTGTTGACTAATTATGTTGACTCACAAGCTGAGTGCAGTTTTACCAAGCTACCAGTAAACCCGCTGTGGAGAGTTCCATTAGTATGCTGTTTTCATGATATGGAACTTCATTTACGATCCAGTCTTTATTTGAATGCATTTGATATAATTAATTAACTTAGCATTCAGTATGGGGGAAACAGAGTCGTCAGCAATTGTCTACCCCATTGAGGCAGCATACTGTAGCATAGCTACAATGGTGTACCCATTAGATTGCACTGTTGAATGTAATAACCAAATGATGGTTGCTGCTGGTGGTAATAGTGCCTTAAGGTTATAGCTGTCAGTGATCATCTCCCGCAATGAGCATTACAGGCTAAGTCTTCCCCACACCCATCCTCCAGGACCCATAAAGGCCACCCTGCGCTTTTGTTCAGGCAATCAAGATATGCATGGACATTAGTTTCGAAAGCCAAATGGTGCAATTCAACCCTGACCTGCCTTCAGCGTAAAATGAATTGAGACTGAATTATTCTCCCCCAGTTACTTTCCTATGCAGCACCATCATAAAGAGCAGTTGCTCTAATTTCTTTTGACAAAACGTTAAAGAGCCCCGGCACTAATGTGTCAATTCATCTCCACACAGGCTATTTTAGCAGAGTATCCACACAGTATCCACACACTATTTAAACAAAATGTGAACTGCAACACAATATGCTGTTTTGATCACATAATATGTAATCAAAAAAACTACTTCTGTATATATTTTAATATAGCTTCTTTCAAGCCCCTAATCATTTACACAGTTATTTGGTGTGGTACATTATTATTTGACATCCCTATAGAAAATAACACTTACCAAAACTAATGTGTTGCCTTAGTCAAAGTGTAATGAAATACATTAAACTGTCTATGTAAAAGGGATAATTTTAATATTACAAAATAAATTAGTACAATTTTGCCCCTCGATATTGCTCTGGGATTGATGCTGGGAATGGACCTGGAGAGATTTTTTTCCATCACTATTGTGTGTGGTCAGAAACGTCTACAATTAAATGTGAACATTTCTCACCCCTTCATGTTTTGCTTTGTTTTGTTTCGCTTACATTATAGAGAGCAGCACCTGTGAATTTGTATTGATCAAATGAAGAGACAGAAGGGGCTATAGCCAGTTAAAAGCCGACAAAGAAAACCTTAATTTTCCCAGGCTGCACAGATAGGCACAGTAAAACAACAGACCTTGTTAAGAAGTTAAATAAGGACATGACACTATCTTTTTGATATATCCTCTAGTTAATTGTGTACTTGACAAAACAGGTACACCTCTGAAACCTTTTAAGGAAAAAACATTCCACTCACGACTCTCAAATGAATTTTAAAATGAAAGCCTGTTTCTATTGTGTGTGCCCCCAACATGTTAGAGTAGTTGGACAGATGTAGCATTCCTGGGATTAATAGTGCTAATACAGACTGATATTAACTCTGTATGAAGAAACAGAGCCTTCTCATTCATTTGAATGTGGGCAGTGCATTGGCCAATCACATTAATATATCAAAATTGATGTGACATAACCAGCCAGTTTCGTATGTGTGTTGTACTTGCTTAACTCCATAACAGTGTCAACCATTGATAACTGTGACCAGTACAACTGTACTTCATGTACCCACACTGCAGTGAATACAGTATACATGAAAATATATTTTTTTAAAGGGATTGCATCATCAGCAGAGCTAGTCTGTGTTAGAATTAATATCCTCCATCTGGCCAGATAAACCCTCTACACTCTGTATTTTCACACATAGATCCACTTTGTCAGTTATGCAAGTCATGCAAATTAAATGAATTTGTAGATTGTAATACAGCACTTGCAATCTGAAATAATAAAAAAAAAAGCTATTTCAGATAGACTTATTTTGTTTAAAGTGTATGGCAAAGGGAGATTTGAAACGTGCTGAAATATGTTGATATTTTATGATGTCAATATTCAAGTCCTAGGGAAATGGAAGTTAGATCATCTTTAGCTTCTATGTTGTGACATATTTCCCAGTGAAATGGAATATTTTAGCAATGTACAGTTACAGTAGGGGTATAAATCAAATCCTTTGTAATTGATTGGGCTCCTACAAAGTGGGCAGGGCTTAGAGTTTAGCATAATATGGTTTTACAGAGGACTGTTGGCTCCACACACACCCCTCACCTGTTGTTATATCAGAAGGACGAGGGAGAGATAAACGAATTACACTTCAGTCACACTGTTTTAGAAATGAACACAACATTTTTGCCCATTGATATCCAAACACATCTCTTCCAATCAAATTTAATTTCAAATTCAGATAAGCTTTATTGGCATGGCATATCAGAAATCTATATTGCTAAAGTACAGCAGACATTGACAGAGGATTTTAATGAAATCCTTTCTCTTTTTTTATATGACTAGTGTGGCTATGGCCAAAGTCACATTTGATTGGATTAAATGCTGTAAACGCCACTTAGTGCAGGATGAGTCATCAAACATTTGATAAAGCTATACAGGAACAGAAAAGGGGATCTGGATGTAAAAATACTTGATATTATTTTTTTTAACAGATTTGTAATATAACAATAAATGAACAATTGACAGAATGACACAGGACTAAAACTGGGAAAAATATACTTTTCCTTTCAATCAATCTTTAAGCATGTAATGCTTCCAAGTGGTCGCTGTTTAGTTATGCTTTGAATCAGTGTGAATGCAAATGACAAATGTCAGCAATGCAGAATGTGCCATTGTCCTCAGGTTGCACCCCCTGCTTGTTTTCTGAATGTGTGACAAAGTGTGAACACATACCCACTAAAATGATCAGGAAAATTACAGTACTAGAGGTGTTTCAGATTCACGAATCATATGTGAAGAAGGAGAATATTTTAAAGTCAATCCTAGAGGGGGCTGTATGAAGTGTAGTTTTGTTTTTGTAGTTATTGTATAAATCCCCTAACATTCAAGTTGAGGTAGAGGGAATTTATTGCTGCTTTTAATGTGAGAAAAGAAAAAGGACTTACATTAAAAAAAAACCTTTTCAGTAGATGCTGGACTAAAAAGGAGACACATTAGAATTCACACACTGTTCTCTGCTACCACAATGCAAAATGATGACATGTCTGAATACTCTGACTCACCAATAGTGACTATAAGTCTATAAATGAATTATGATTATGATTAAAAATAGGCAAAAACACCTAAGGATTCAAAGGGTTACTAATCAAGATATTGAGAACAAATATTCTGGTGAAATCAAAGATTATTTTCAGTCTCTAGCCAGATCAGAAAGATGTAAGGAGTATATATCCACACCAGAGACCAATGTGTGAGGAGAAGGGATTATGTACTACATTCAATATACACTGTTATGCAAAGAGACCTACTTAAAGGTTGGCATCATTCAGGGTCAAGAGTGTTGCCCATTGCTGTCCCTTTTATCTGTTGGTAAATGTCATCTTTTTTTTGTTAGAACCAATTTTAGTTTTTCACTTGCTTTAATTCCCTCTTCATGTGATGCAGAGTAACTCAATATCAAAATGGTGACAAATAATAAATAGTTCACTGGTATTACATTAGCAGTTATATATTTTAGGTTATGTACACTATATTTTACTACAATATTATGCATTTTGTGAAAGCATTTGTTGGATCTGAACTTAATTCTTGGTTGGTGGTAGATGATAAAATAGTCTAATGAGTTCATGACAAGTGTTGCTCCATTTTTTTCAGCTGGTATCACTATGACAGTTTTGTCATTTAAAAATTTCAAATAGAGTTTGTACATCTTGTATTTATGTCTTGTGTTCAAAGTATGTGAATCATCTTTCTGCAAGGCCACAGGAAGTCATCAGTGAGCATTTCTGTTTTTCAGAGGAACAAAGGATGATTTACTTAAAAAAAAGTCAGTGATCAGTCTCTTTCATTCCAAGGAGGGACCACTGGAGTCATCCAGTGTCTCTGTCTCACTGTAGCTCTCACTGGGTAGAAGTGAAGGACAAACCTTTACTTAATGCCTTTTGAAAGACAGTGTCTTATTTGGCAGATAACATTCAGACCAGATGTACAGCTTCAGATGTTCTGCAACAACATCTCCACCTGTGCTGCTCTGAACTGCTGGAATCCTTTTCATAATGTGTTTATTGACTTATAATGTGCAAATAATTAGATATTAAAGAATATAATATTATAATTTTAGGAGTAACATTTGAGTGATATCCACGTTTTTCTTCAGAGATGGACATTTCCAAAGTACACGTTTTATTTCCTGAGGTTAGAGATCTCAAAAATCCTGCTGCTTAACTGCATTTATGAGCGCTCCTTAACTCGCAGAATGCACTTGTAGGGCAACAAGCGAAATCCAGAAGCTGACCACTTAATGAGCTGCACTTTTAGTAAATCAGACCTGCAAACTTGATGAAACTGCAGAGCATGTCTGCAGAACAAGATTTGTCTGTTTCTTGCACCAGGTTGTATCTGGCCATGTGTTTACGTCCATTTCCCCTTCACCTTTTGATTTGTTTCCTACACCTTCACGTTTATTTGCCTATGTAGTCATTTTTGTACCTTCACCTAACAAAACCTTGATGATATGCTTTTTTGATGATAAAAAAACTGAGATTTGCAATGGTTAAAAGGCACAGGTGAATGATGGTGTCCTGCAGATAGGAGCAGATCAGAAATAGCTCCAGTGTGTCATTCTGGAGCGCATGGACCGAGGATATATTTTGACATTTAATTGGGACCTGTTGGTAATTGCATAGGTTTTCACACGTGATGCAAAAAACAGCAAGCAGACATATGTTGCTGCCATAAATATTTTGTTTCATGGTGAATGTTTGTAATGATGCCCCATTGGTTTAGACAGTAAGCTAGCGGTAATTCAACCAAGTGTATAATTAGATACATGGTGTGCAAATTCTTAAGTGTAACACCAGAATAGAGTGACAACTCTTTCAGAGTAAACGTCCACATTACCTTGGTGTGAAATTCCTCTGTTCAATCAAACATGCCTCACCTGTTGTAAACATGCAGTGGATTTGTGGCATGCTACTAATCTTTTTTTAATTGTGGGGGTGGAAAGAGTGATCTTCCTTTTGTGTCTGTTCTCAGTCTAATGCTGCTAAGACTATTAGGATCGAACCATGGCAAAGGCTTTGGGGAAGTCTTTTGTTAAGTAGATGTTGGTGCATAAGCGATAACAAGATTGAGTTGCTTTCATGTTCAACAACAAAGTTTTGGATAATCCACTGACAGAGTAGTGGTAATTTGGTGTGGCATCAACAGGAAGGACTCCAAACTCATATTACTGGTTGGTTCAGCTCACTCAAAATGAAAATCTCACCCCACTCTTAATTTGAACTGAAGGAATAAAATACAGACAGGCACAGATGACTCAATCGCCTTTAATTCCTTCATGAAGATACTCTTGACTTTCAGGAATTTTACATACTGTAAATACATACAGCCTTCACCAAAAAGGCCCACCCTAAGATGAGAAGATCTCAGATATCACCTTTATCTCAGTACTGTGTGTATGCAGGTATGCTACCTGTCCATGCAAAGAATGTCTGCAATCTCTACAATGATGGAGTACAATTTTATGGTTGCGTATAGACAAGGATTGGGTTTGTTTATATTTATGGCCAAAACAGTGACAGATTATATAAATAGTTTTTCCTCTAAAAACAGCTAATTTAATTTACAGTAGTAGACGTACAGTAGAATAAACATCAATAATTTACTGTACTTAGTAAATGTTGGTTTCATGTCTATGCTATTTTAAATTAAAACTATATTGTCCAACCTTGGATGCAAGGCTGCAAAAGTAATTGTTAGGTCCGTCCTTCATTCATAACCTAGCCAGAACCCTGTGATAAATGGCTCTTGAAAAGCCATGGGAGGCTCACAAGACTCACATGGCAAAATCCAGAATTTTGCTTTAAAAAAGTGAATGAATAAAACTGCTGGTTTTCATCTATGGCTTTGGAATATTTTGTATGCTACTATTATTGTCATTTCCCACTTCCTTTTGTGTCACCTCGCCGTGGTCATTTTTCACTGTTTGTAAAGATTAATTAAACTAGCAACATGGGATGTGGTCCTAAGTGCACATACTGACAAAGAAGATTAGTTTTAAGGCAATTAACTTAGTCCATGTTTAGGTTCACAGCAGCAGCAGTACCAAGCAGGCACTCATTTTGAACCAGATTCGAAAAAGTAGTAGGAAGGTGGGGCAGCAGCAACAGGTTGTCAGAAGAGGGAAGCAAGTAACTGACAGGCTACAGGAAAACAGGGATGGCATGAACACTAAATCAGCATGCTAAGAGGCAATTTAGCAAATGGCACAAAATATGGCTTTACTTATACACACGATCAATAATTGAAGATTGGAAGTACCATAGGAGGGCAGGTAGCAGATTAATGCTGATAAGGATGGCCACAGGTGTGAAGGATAGAGGAAAACACAGAGGGTGTGTGGTGGACAGGTGAGGAATAGGCAAGCCAGAAAAATAAACATAGATAGGAAAATCAGTAGCAGCATATGGAGAACAGAGCAGAACAGCTGTGGCCTTGATAACTTTTTATTTGGTTTGGTAGAAATAGTTGCTAATGAAAATGGTTGAAGACATGTTTTATAGATTATTCGGGGTAACTGGGAGAGTGGGGAGTGGAAAGGCTATGTATATCTCAACACTGTAAAATCAGAACAATTAGGTCCATGGCTAGATAACACATAAGCAAAAATAGGGTAATACTGTGTGTGTGTGTGTGTGTGTGTGTGTGTGTGTGTGTGTGTGTGTGTGTGTGTGTGTTTTGGTTGAACCAACCCCTTTTACTTTTTATATTTGTACTATGTCCTTGAGTCTCTAACATGAACACTCTCTGCAAAAAGGCACACTGAAAAGCTCACTGAAAAGCTCTTAGACTAAAGTGTTAAATGATTTCTAAACAGTTACCTTCACTTCCTTGTAAATAATTACTATTTGAAAAACTGAGGACATTGTCTTTTAAAGAGACATGTTAACCCTGTGCAGTTTGATGTAGCTCAAATAAAGGAGTTGATGATGCCACCTTTACCCTGCTTCATCTCTTATATAAACATCTGAAAATGGTACTTTAGCAATACTTCACTGACTTTTCATCGGTTTTTAAAATTAGCCAAGGGATTCCTGGGATTTTTAACTGTGGATGTTCATTTTTGTAAATGGCTTGTTGACTTTCTGAAGGAAGCTTAATGGCAAGTTGTAAGAGCTCTGTGCTTTCATTTGTATACAAACACTGTGTACGCTGCAGCAAACTCGAAAACAGGTTTATTTTACAGTCCTATTGTTTTTTTTCAGTCATCTTCAAGAAATTAGCTGAGTCATTGTCCAATAATTTAAGACTCTGTTCAGCGTAATTTATCTTTTCAGTGACTAAATATTTGAAGACAGTTTAAGACTTTAGGTCTCATGCATTCTACCTGTGTCATTCATTTTTCTTATAATAAAATATGGGCCAAATAAACCATTTTTGTTTAGTTTTGCTGGCTTGCTTCCATGTTTTCTGCATTTTTCTCTTTGTTTCACTGATTTTTTTTCAATTAAATTGGGTTAGGGTTAGGGTTACATGCTGCATGTTTGTGCTGCCCTGTGTCCTTTACTCATCTCTCAGTGTGACTAATGTTGCAACTTGAAGAAACATCCATGGTAAAGAGATTTTCGAAGGTGTCACAAATATTGAGAAGGTTAGACTTTGGCAGCAACATAACCAGTAACCCTTAGGACAATCTTCATGAGAGGTGATATGTGTCAAATCAAATGCACAAGAAACAGTTTAAAGCAGATCGCAACTGTATTTGATGCTTTGCATGGATCTGCTACCTTTTCTTTTTTTTTCTTTTTTTTTTTAACTTAGAACTGAAAAACACATACAGAGCACATTCTGCCCAACAAGCCTTGGAAAGTTGTCAAAACACTAAGTTAAGTAAAGTAATGTTGCATTCAGTCCATGCACACTGGACCAAGGGAAATCTGATTTGGTCCACTGGTGAGATTGATCTGGAGCTTGAGTTTGCTCTCCTGCAGAAAACACTGAAAATCTTCCCCAGGTTGTAGACCAGGGCCAATGCTAGAATCACTTCCCCAAGTACTGGAATCTTCTGTATCCCCAAAGCAACGCCTTGGTCCTAATTGGCTTTTGTGATTGGCTTGTTAGATAGCCAGGGTCCTATCCTGAAATTCCCACTCAAGTGTGGGGTCCATTCATTTTCACTGTGAGCCACTGAGCCTTAACAAGATGTCCAGTCCTCCAGGCAGGCCGCCATGATCCTCCTGAGGGCAATCAGTAGACTCTCTCACCTCCTGTGTCTTAGAGAGGGACTCCCTCAGGTGTTGACCGGGGCCAGGGATCAAGGAGCGGGTCACTATAACACTCTTAGTCTTAAACATAAGTTCATTCCTCACCTGCGGTCCATCCAACTAATTAAACTCGGTACTCAGGAAGAAGCCTGACTTCAGCAGTTACGAACCTAAGTGATAATCATGGCCAATACAGAGCCACAACACAGAGGTGAGAAAACCATGTTCTTTGTTTTTTTTTTTTTAAAGCTTCAGGATCCTAGTTTGACATTAAGCGAGTTTAAGAGTGCATCTGTAGGGACACAGCTGAAATTGCTGGTAGTGATATTGACAGAATGGCATCTTATCTTTCTTAAATATCCTGTTTAAAACATCTTCTCCTTATTGATTGTGTAATTGACTTTTAAAATGCAATATTAGGAGGCATTTCACAGTAAGAAGCAGAGTGACTTTTAATGACACAAAATTGATTTACCAAGATGCCATACAGGTTTTCACAGATAATGTTATTACTCAAGTAATAAAGTAATACATTCACTAGACACATAATTGGTCTGCTGGTGTGGAGCTGAGGATTTGATAATAAGGATTTAATAATTTGTATTGTGATGGTAGTACGTTAGAGGTGAAGCAAACTTGGAACCTTTCTATTCTCAAGGCTGTCTCTTGCAGTTACCATGAAAAAATGTTCACAGAAGACATGTTTCTAATTAACTCCATCTCAATAACACAAATTGGCTTCAGTGCATGTAAATGGTGGCTGTTCAGTGTGCATATTTCTAAATGGTGTTTTTCTCAAAGTTTGGAATGAATTAATCTTGCTACACAGGGATAGTCAGTGGCCCAAGACTATACATGGACTTTCTGTTTATGCATCAAATGTTTTGGAAAATTGGGCCTTGCTCATAATAATGGCAATTCACTTTGTTTTTGTATTGGAAAACACTTTTGTCCTCCGTGGTAATTGCCTCAAATAGCAGGTTGTTCCAGACGAGAGAGAGATGGCTAAACACAAGTGATTTGTGGCGAGGCTGAGGTCAATTAAGATCAGAGGGCTGGGCTGCTGCTAAATTTCAATTTCTAATTTGTGGATTTAAATTTGATTACAGACACATGAAAAAATATAACAGAAAACCGTTTATTGAATCTGATTGAAAATAGGTTAATTCAGAATTATAGGGCAATTGAAACTTAAAATTGTGTGTCTTCATTCTCATGATGCCTGTTATCTAAAACACAGGCACACATGCAGAAGGAGACTGGGCATATAATAAGTAGATAGATATAGAGTTAATAATTTTGTAGATTAGAACAAGATAGACTTTTTAAAATAATTCCCTCATCACTTTCCACTCCAGCTGTGTGTTTTAGGAAGGACTGTTGATCATTAGCGCTTTCCCCCACATTGTGCAGTCTCTGGCATCACTCCCTACTCTGTCATTGGCACACTCTCCCATCTTGTGTTTTAAATTGTAGGAGGCAAAGAATGGAGCTGTGTGGGGCTTGTTTGTTAACGACACAACACCCTCATGAGTTTGTGCTGGCAGCATGCCTAGCCACCAGAACTGTGGCGCACTACACTAGAAAACTGGAAGTGAACCCACTCTCGTTCTTAAACGGGCATATTTATTTAGTAATTTACCCAGCAGTCATTAGGGCTATGAGTGCAGCTTTTTTCCTGTGATCTACTCAGACTAATTATATCAAACTTGCTCTTTGGGTTTTAATTTGTTTACAATAGATGATATAAATGAGGCCTTTCCTCCAATGGCTTCACAGATGATTGAAGTGTGAAATGCAGCTGCACTGGGTTTATGGCTCGACCAGGGTGTCCCACACTACCAACTTCATTATTGTCCTTTGATTGGACTTAAGCTGCAGCTTTACAAACACTGGCACATATCTTCCAAAACTGTTGATCTGTTGTGTGATGGCCAAGATAAATTACGCTAACAGATAACAAGCCAGTTTATCATAAAAGTGTGCAGTGTCCCTGCTATCCAACACACTCATACACACACAACATGTAAATGGATAATAATGAACATTCTCATCACGAAGGGCAACTGTCAGAACAAGGAGGAAAAGGAGAGTATTCTCTAAAACCCCTTAGCATACAGCTTTTACTTTTGAGATTGACTTTCTTCTACATTTAATAAAATGTTTGCATTTCTACCTATAATTGACCTAAAATGGAACTAAGACATTTTCACATACTGCCTTTCTCAGTTTTCACAGCACTCAGACATAAAAGATGCACAGATTTCAGAAGACTGTTGCTGGGGACTTCTGGGAAGTCTATTATAAACTTTGTTCAATATTTCACATCCAAGGGGCATCACACCATACAACTGTGTGGAGTGAAGTTGATAGGCTTGGCTTTATATTGCTTGGTACTGCTTAAATAAACCATGAAAGCTCTTAAAGTGGCCACAGACAACTGCAACAGACTCATAAAGTTTTAATAATAAGCACAATGATAGTGTATTACTCTGATGGGATGCTCGAATTATACATTAATTATTAGGTCTTAGTCTTGTTCTGAAACCATTTCCAGCTAGCTGGGTGTGAGGCTTTCAGGGAAGAACACTCTGCCTACAGAACATTCAAAATGAGTATTAAACAGGCTTACCATGCTACCACTTTACTTTATGATGAATTGACAGAAACAACAGATTCATCATTCAAAACCTGTATTCATCTATATCTATTAGGACTGTCAATATGAAGGGTGAATGAGTGTTTTCACTCTCATAAAGATGGATCAAGCCAAAGACAAAAGACATCAAATTATCAAGATTCTGCCAAAGGTATTCATGTTTCTACAGGGCATAGCAGTCGGGCGGAAAACAGTTGTAGGTTGTCAGAAACCTTTGAGGATTAATAAATATGATGAAGGGCCTTATGTGATTGCTGGCTTAGAAACTGTATCACTGAAAATAGACAAGAGCTTGGCAGGGAGGGAGAGAACTCCCACACCCCTCACAGAGGGATAATGACAGGTACTTTCTACAGGGTGTTTGAATGGTGTGTTTCTACATTTTGCATCTCTGTGCACTTGAAATATATTTTGATCCATTGAATAGCTACAAACACAGTTTTATATGCACTTAAATGGGGGGAGCTAAAGCGCAAGAAGTGTTATGGATTAATCTGAGGCAACATGTAAAGAAGGTTCCAGTTGGACTACTGCTTACATCTTAAGTATGAGCTCTATGTTGCTGTTGTTTGTTGCTACATTTACATGAACAAAGATTCAGTTGTTAACCCAGTTACTCAAGAAAGCTGGTTTTGGTCATAACTCAGAATGGAAGCGGGTTAAGATGTACATATCTCCCTGATAAAGTGTGTACTGTGACATTATTACAATATTTTATCCTTCCACTTTTTATCCGTCTGATATTGCACAGCATTATGGGTAGAGCTGAATGTCAACAAAAACATTGCAGCAGCAATTCTTCCTTTTACTACTGGGATTATACATGTAATATAAGAACTAAGCTCCTGCTTAAAGAGTCTAGCTTCAGCTGTGCCTTTTTTAAAATACTTTTTTGCTGAACTACAGTATTCTGTCCATGTAGGGAGCACCATCGGGTAGAAATGACTACTCTGTTCATTGGTTTATTCACAGCAATAGTACACTCCATTAGCTATCAAAGGTAAATGTGTGTAATTAAACCTGAATCAGACTCTAAAGCGTGGACAATAGCCAGCTCTGCACATGTAAATGTATCCCCTGGTGGTGTGCACGTTATAATTTAGTAATAACTATAGACGGTAACCATTAAATTGACACGGTTAAAATATATCCAGCAACTCCACTGCGTGAATGTAGTAGACACAAGGAGTATTAAAACATCACAAGACACAACCTGAATAGACATCTTTATTTCATGCAGGTGAGGTGCTAAGATTATGTTATTACTGCTTAGGATCAATCATTTTCAGGAATATAATTGCTCAATAGGTAGCATTTTCTTACTAACAATGATAACGCAGCTTAGTACCATAGAGTGTATATAAAGATGAACGACCACTTCCTGCCACTATGCAAAAGTGAAGCCAAAATATGTTGTTTCCGAGAGCTATCATTTTGCTTGTGTGATATCATTTTCAAAAAGAGGCAAACAGAGTTGAGTCCCTTAACTTGATTGACAGCCATCCTGCTACCGCTAAGTAAAGATAAATCAACTAAAATTAGCCAGTATGTACCAGCTTCAGTTGGTAGTGAATCACAAAAGAAAACGCATATAAGCGTTTCATCAGAAACTGCTGCGGTCACTCGGCTCTTCTGATGGAGGTTTGAGGAAAGCTGTCAATCACAGCTGTAAATCAAGATGTCACACCCTCTTCTTTTATTTTAAAATAACTAAATAAAAACAAACCTATCAGAAAAATCAGTACTTGAACAAACATAAGCATGATAAGAACTACCTAATCTTTCAGAAAAATGTATCTAACATGCGCTTTGATTTTTTAGTTTGGCCCATGTCCCATCCAATAACATGGATGGTGCGGGACCTGTGACCTAAACTGCAGCCAGCCACCAGGGGGTGATCGAGATGTTTTAACTTCATTTTTGGGGAGCTGCCATATCATCCATCTTTATATACAGTCTACAGTTAGTACCTAATGAGATAATGGCTGAAAAATGCTATTGGGGCAATTTTTCTGTAGAAACAAATATGCCATTTCTAAAGTATGTTCATGCAGAGTTGACTTAACATTGAGCTCCCCATTGATTCGTTTTCCCTACAGCTCTTTCACACTCTAATCAGACTAACAAAACAACGGGACAGGTGTTCATTGAAGATACTGGCAGCACCATTAAGTATTTAACAACAATGGTGCACCGCAGAGGATGTATTCCTATTCTAGGGTAACCTACTTATCACCACAGTATGAATGCAAATGCTGATGTTTATTACAGTGTGCCTGCATGTTTAAAACATTAGTTGAAATTCACATGTCTGTTCCCAGCACATATGCCTCTGTTGGGGAGGGGCCTGATGGAAAAGAGAGAAGAAATAGAAAAATAAAATAAAAGGATCACATTTCAATTTTTAACAATTTTTTGGTTTGTGTTTGCTTACCGCTAACTGTGGTATGTTCATGTGGTAATTGCAAGTCTTGGGTTTCTTCTTCTGTGTCTGTGTCCGCATCAGCAGCATACAGTATTTACCCTGTGCAATACAAACATCATAGGATACATATTTGTGCATGTTTATTTCATGGAGAAATGGGTTCAGATCCAGAGATCCAGATCCAGATTCGATCCCTATGCACCACAAGAGATGAAAGTTGTCTTTAAACTGAGAGTCAGTGTGTACTCATGTTGCATTGTTCAAATGTATAACCTTGCTCTCTGTGGTTCTACAGCAGCGTGAGCCATCCTCACATAGAACAAGCTCTATCACCCTTTTTTTGTTGGACCACAATACCTCAGGGTAAGAGTTTGGTCTGGCCCAGTTGACTGTCAATGATGCAGTTTAGCTTTTTTGTCTCTCCCAAGCCTAAGGAGAAAGTATAATTGAGAAATCAGCAGGGCCCTCTCCTCCTCCTCAAAGTCATTTGCTTACATACTGTGTTCCCACACCAATCATCAGCTTAGCGGCTTAGCTGTATTTGTACTTGAAGATTGTGTGGCTGTTGCCGTCAGCCGTCTTATCCTGGCAGTGACTGTGAAGGAGAGTAAAAACTTTTGCTTTGACGTGCACATAACATTGATCAATTTTCATGGAATTCAGTGATTAAAATCACTTGCAACAGAGAAGACATCTTTAAGCAAATGGCCTCAAACACACAAACATGAAATAGTCAAGTTTTATGGAGGACTGAAGTGGCCGAAATAAAAAAATAAATACATTATAATATAAATAAATTAATATGCCATTAAATGCACCAAAAATAGTATTAAAGTAAATGTGGGCATTAATTAGTTTATAAAACGTCACATAAATTGATATTTGTAATCTGTTCTGTATTTATTTACCTTGTTATTATTATTACCTTAAGTTAAATATTACCTTATCTATTTATTTATGTATTCATTGATGTATTATTTTCTCTTCAAAATGTTCCTCCTATTTATATTTCTGTTTTCTTGTTTTAACATTTCTTTATGCATATCTGCTTGATTATTCAAATGAGGATGCTGTCATTCAAAGTGTGTAATGGGGTCAACTTTTCGCCTATTAGTTGATTGACATCAAAGGACACAGATCATCTATACAAGCCTTCCTCCCACACCAGTGGCCAGGCTAGAAATAAGAAGTGTTTGGTTTGAAAGGAGTGTGTATAGGGCTGTGATTTACAGCATTAGCTAGATACTCAATGGTTGAGCTGTTCAGAGGGGCAAGTACAGTAATAGACAAGAGGTGTTATGCCATAACATATGGTGTGAGAAACAGCGTAGAACTGGGCAGATGTGCTGCTAACAGCACATAATATGGCGTTGTGTCATCTCACAATGACACAACATATCAGGCAGTACCAGCATTAGTAGTGATTATGTACTGTCAAGACACTTACCCACAACATAAACTAATTTGCAAAGATCAGCTTGTTAGGTCAGTTATATGTTGCATTGTCTGATTTAACTCCTCACTACATTTATGAAAATAAAATTGCAAACTAAACAGAATTAATATAAAGGTATATAAATACAGAAGCAAATTAAAACAGAAATATTAATGTATATCATGTTCTATTAATGTCAATATTTATTTTTTTAATGTTTTATGTGTCTTTAATAGCATATTAATTTATTTATTAAATGATTTATGTCCTTATTTATTTTTGATTTTTGCAGTTTTGGTCCTCCATATATTCATTTGACCCTGATCAGAGAAATATGGATTTAGGAGGGATAAAGTACTGCTAATCATCTGTCAAAGAGCAGTCTTTTTCACCTGCCCTAAGGCCTAAGACACAACTGAAATACATAATGTGATGATAAATAGATGGATAGATTAACAGCATATTGAGTGGACATTTAAAGTTGGACAAGTATGTCATGCCATTGGAAAGCTTTATCATCCTTTTCACATACTGTAGTATCAAAGTTGTTGTCTTGAAAGGTCATAAAGCAGTAAACTGAAATACTTGATACATTCTTAACAACTTACATGCAAAGGTGTGGTATTACATCACTAAAAGGCCATTTTTTCCCTTTTCCTCATATCTTAAAGGGTTGTTCCCTGCTGCATTATCGCACTGTGAAAGGCTACCATCAAATTCAAGTTGCTCTGATAAAAATGCTGAGGTGTGGGATATTCCATAGATTCCTGTGTCATCAGTTTTAGGGGTTACGGGATGGAGTCAAGCCCTTGGAGATGCGATCATTCCCCTCTTTTTAAGGCGAGCAAATTGTCTTCTGAAGAGGCATGGCCTTGTCTGGCTACATCTGGGTGTAAATAAATTCCAAAATTGTTGTACATTATTCCTTAAGCAATCCCCGAGCCAACAAATACACCCCACAAAGATAATACACCTTGCAGCTTATGATAACATAATATCTACCAAAAAAACATAAAATACTCCATCAAAAACCAGTGGTTCTGAATATCAAGGACCCCTAAACTGACACAAATTAAACTACAGACTCCATTTGATAAGATTTCCTGCCACACTCCCCAATCTGATAAGATTTTTGTTTTATTACAGAAAGAGTATGAGGCCCACGACCACAGTCATACATTATGACATTGTGTAACTTATGGATGGAACTATAGTGAAAAAAAATGATTTCCCTTTTTGCTGGGGATCCCCTGGAACCTCCTCTGGACCCTGGGGGCCCTTCAACCCCACTTTGGGAGCCACCAACCAAAACATTACATAGTGTATATTGTTTCCCTCATATGCAAAATCACAGTATCCTTTAAATATAAAATCCCTTCCTTTACGTTCCAAATGCTGAATTGCCATTACTTACTTACGCTTGACAGTATGAATGATATCCCTTTAACAACCACCTGACTGACCTCCAACTGAAACATGACTCCCCTGTCAAGATTTCATATGCTGATTTTAGAGGAACCTATATGAATTAATAAAAGAGACATAATATCAGAACAGCTTATGCTAAGAGAGATGGCTAATTAAAATTGGCATAGGGATTAATGTTTCATGTCAGCAGCTGATGAATAAGTATCAAAGACGGGCATGTCTAATTGTATCTATATATCTCACCAATTATACAAACTTGCACCGGTGCAGCACTTTCAGATATCACCAATGTGATGTACAGTAGAGCTCAACCATCCTTCCTGATTTTTTTTCTCTGAGGTTTTACAGGTTTTACCTTGTGTGAATGCTTCCACCTTTACTTACAAAGAGTAGCCATTGTTAACACAATTTTAAGAAGTGACTAGTCTGAAGAATGTGACCATCAGTCATTATAAGCATTTGAACTAACAACCAATTCTGTTGTTTTTTTTTAAATTAAAGACTGTTTCCAAAATTTGCTTAATTAAACTTACTGTTGGAAGAGACATTTCATTTCTGTAATGTCCTGCCATAATCCTCATGTTAAGATAAGGTATTTATAATAATTAAGAGGCTAAACAAGCTAATTATTGCATTCATTACAAAGTGTTTCACCACACTGTTGTCCTCACATAACAGGCATATAGTTTGGAAGGTCCAAGGACATTGTACTTTTTGTCTGTTTTGAATGTTGTTTTTGTAAAACTGCTCTTTTTTGTAAACAGAGGACACCATAGCAATATATTGACAAACATGACAAAGATGATTCATAATAAAAAAATAAATCAAATTCATTTGTATTTAGTTGCATTTTATTTATTTCCTTTCTATTAAATGAAAATAAAAATAGAATAAGTTATAGAAACATGTACAATATGTGACCTTCTACATTTTTAAACTGTACCTATCTTACTGGACAATTTTTTTTTCAAAGGCATGTTGAATGGCAGGGCATAGGTAAGTCTTAACAAATGTTATTGATAATAATGAAGATGATAGCAAACCCCAACATCCAGTAGGTTTTACAATGATAAACCCTACTGGATGATAAAAAAAACACAGTTTCCTCCTCATGCTGCTGTAAATCTCTAAATCTCTTGTTGTGTAGATTCTTGATGAAGAGAATCATGGTATGCAGGTAGAATGGCTGTAGACAGAGAACTGCTGATGGAGCACTGACTATAATCCGCAGGCGTTTACACAGTAATCTTCCCATCTGAAAGGTTTGAAACATGGCAGTAGTGTTTCCTGAAGTTAAAACACAGTAGCTTAAGGGAACGAACAACCAAGGTGGTTGTACATGAAAAAAGGTAACAGTAAAGGTGCTTTACTTTACAGATTCATGGGGTGGATGATATAAGTAGCCTAGGAGGCCTAAGGGTTTGCTGCATGACTATAAAGCTTGAGCTTGATTTTATCCACCTGTCAGTCTCCCCTGTTATGTTGTTCAATGTATGATAGGAAACATGGATGTAAAGGCTATTATAACAATATTTATATTAGTTATATACACAAGAAATAAGACTAACATACAAGTAAAAGTTTTTTTGTACACATTTGTGGACTTTGTTGGCATTGTATGATACATTATCTTGCCTTGTTAGCTGAATACTTTGGTTTGCCTGAAAATGCTTAATTCAACACTAGCTTTTCAGTAATGTTTGAGGCAAATCCTATTTGCATGCAACCTGTGGTGAACTGGGTTTTGACTATGAAGGTAATTTACTGCAAATGGTTAGAAAAGAACCTAAAAGTATGGACTTTTTCCTTCCTTTCTTTGATTATTGTCTTCAGTGCCTCTGGTGGATTTCGCCTTTTGCCTCAAGCAGCTCTTCATGGTGAGTGACAATAGCTGGGGCAGGAATTTGACCAAATGACAGGAATGAGGGTCGAACTAAAGAAGCACTTCACTGTCCCAGGGCACACATTTGCAGGATAAAGTAAAAGTTAAAACTTCCGTGCACTTATATTCCATTTAATTAGTGCAGAAATATACAAGCTGAACAAGGGACCTCATGATGGAACCGTAACGTGGTTGATTTATGAGCCTTTTAAAACCTGAAAGTCCACACCAAGGTTCATGTTTTTGTTACATTGTTACATTTTATCCGTTTGTTTGATTTGGTTTCACATCACAACATTTTGAGTGCGCTAAAGAACTTTACATGACTTTACATTCTGCATCCTCATCATCACCTACATTAGGTGGGCTGCGTCTCCCTATATACTTGACATTAATTGGTTTGTAGACGGGCATATGTCTGATGTCCACATGTTGTCAATTTAGCTTGTAGCCTTCTATCAACTTTTGAGTTAATAGAGAAAAATGAATCAACTGACTAATTTTCTTGCCACTATGATAATATTATTATTGCTAACCCAGTTAAAGCTAGGGAAGACTCCACCACCTTAATAGGTGAGCATGTTGATTGAGTGCTCAGAATGCTATCCAGGTCGTCTCTCCTCCTCCGAAAACACGTTTGGCATTTTTATGAGGCATTTTTTATAACTTCGACCTCTTTTCATCACACAAAGGTTTGGCTGTTTGGTCTGGACCGTGCTTCTAGGGAATTTTCACACCTGTAGTTTTGGTTTGGATCAAACTGAAAAGTCTGAAAGTCCCGATCAAACGAGGTAGGTGTGAAAGCGCCCTATATCCACCTCTATCAACCATTCATTGTGCAATTGTGTGCATGTTTTTCTATATTGAATCACCTGATTCAGTATGTATTTAGCTTTATTGATCACATGGTGAGGGATTTGTGTATGTGTTGTGCCTGCCAGTGGTCAGTTGCCATGGAGAAGCCATGTTAGGAGCATCCTCATGTCAACACAATTTGCTTTTTTATTTTGCCAGTAGTACATTGTTCGATGTTTCACTTTACCAGTTGTGCAAAAGAAAGGAGCCACTAAACAAAGTGTCATTTTCAGTTTAAAATATCATATTAACATTAAATCAAAATTATATGAATTTCAACACTGAATGAAAACACTGCAACCCATTCCTTTTCAATTCTCTTTAATAGTTTGAACAATTGCTGTAGCATCAACAAACTCATCATGTATTTCAGTGTATCCAAATTCATCTGACTCCACTTGTTTCTTAATTACTCTGGGAGGATGCTGAAATTTTTTCATCCAGCTGTGAATCGTCTTGTCTGCAGCAGCGTTTCAAGATTAGAATACACTGCAAAGCAGCAGCTGTTCTTTGGTCTCCTTTCCTCTGGACTCTGTTGGGACAAAACAACAAAATAACTGTTTTCTCAAATATTCAGAGGCAGTCCTGAGGTGAGAGCTTGTCATTTAAAGATGCAGGAAAAAAGCCATATCCCTGATGTGTGCAATTTTCATTTCCAAAATCCAAAGTTTGGAGCTATTTGCACACATCATGTCCCTCCAACTTACTTTACATCTGTATCTGTTTCTGTGCATAAATCTTTATTTGTTCCCTGAGAATGTGTGCTGAGAATGTGTGCTGATTATGCACACCGAAATCTGCTTCAATCAGAGGAACTTTAGAGATTATTTGATACTCTAATGCTTAAAAAAGGTCTATCAATAGGGAAGGTACGAAAAAGCCTCTACCTCCTGCACCAATTGAGCTATTGATAGTCTGTATTTTTTCTCCTGCAACAGTTTATGTACAATTCAGCTGAGCTTCCCTAAAACCAAGAAACACTTTCTGCAAAAAAGACCTTTTTTTCTCCTTTTTTACCGAGTATCTGTACACAGTTTTCTACACTTCTCTTACCGTGGACTGAGCGTGAACCCTGTGGAGTAACTCTGAAGAATATTAAATAACCCTAAAATTATAACAAACTCGATTAGAAACAAAACAATACAACACCCAGCGCACACAACCACGATTCTCAAGTCATTCAACCATTCACTGAAAAATAATGATTAATAAAAAGTTAGATGAAAAAGAAAATATAGAGGGAATAAACTTTTGCCATGTATTTTTTACTCTGGGTTCACCTTGGCAGCTTGCTGTACGAGATTAAAAGAATAATTTCAAAGCTGTAAATAATCTGTGCAGACGCATATCACATCCTCTGAAGGGCAGTGAATTATTTATTGTAATCTGGCAATGCAAGGTTGTTTATCACATATTAATGTGATACATCAGGGGAGTAATTCTCCTCTGGCACACCACAAGCACTTTCACTCACTCGGCGTCAGGATACATACTCTATCTATGAGGATTCATGAGGCTGTAATCTGAGTGGGAGCTAATCTACACCTGCAGCATCCTGTCAGGGACTGATGTTGATTAAATGCAAAGGCTTGTGTGACTACGTACAGATAAATTGCTCAGGTGATGATATTCCCAATACAGATTTTCAAGCTATGTTGTACAGAAAAGAAATGTTGCCTTAGTGTATTGTTCTTTTTGTAAGCAGTAATGAGGGAGTATCGCCTCTACCAAAAAGAAGAGGATGCAGCATTAAGCCATTTTGATTTGGGAATTTCATTCAGAGTGCGACATTATGTCATCTTACTCATGTATGAAAGCCTTAAAATGATGTTGGCTTTAAGGGGATGCAGACCTCTATATTTTCTATCTCAGTAAGCTTGATGAGGCTAAGATGGGCTGTATACAATTTATACTGTATACAAATCAACCCATCATTAACTTTTATCTATTGTAAATGTTTACTCTGCAATAACTCTGGTAGTGTTTGTAGACTTGTTTCTAACAGAAGAAAATAGCAATGTGACTATAGAGCCAAACTGCATATATAAGCCTAATGCAAAAATAACCAACTGAAGTGTTTCCAAATTCCTAAAGAAATGTTAAAAATTACCCAGATGGCTACTTTAATTTGAATTAATTTGAATTAATTCTCACTGCATGTACTGGGAATCAGTTGTGGTAAGTCCACCCAAACTCTTGTTGTGCTTCAGTAATACTCAAGAAAAATGTGGGTAAACTGGTATTGAAAACTAACTTTTTCTGGTAGCTGGTCCTCACTCTGTGGGCAGACAATATGTCACCAGTTGCACAAGAGACATGGGTATAAGTTGGGGGATGAGAGATTGCCTTTAGGCTCATTAGGAACAACAGCTGGTTGGGTAATGAAGAGGAAACAGCGTGTCAAGAGGTTCACGAAACTTCCCAAGAGATGCATTTCCAAAGTATGCAATTGAAGAGAAGGATTAATGTTGATGCATCATCACTTTATTGCACTTAAATGACTTTGAGAGTAGACTAGTCTCTGTTACTGAATGTTATTATAATAAAAAGTAAAGCACATATTGTTGAGATAATACAGCTGCAGTGTACATACTAAGTAACTAAATATGAATATTATTAAAGTACTGGTTTTGAAATCTATGTCCAACATCCAGTGTTCATGTCAAAGGGGTAGTTCCACATGTTGGTATTTGCTTTGTTGCTGAGAGTTAGATAAGATTGATACCACTCTGAAATCTGTGTGGTAGATATGTAGCTGGTCAGCAGCCAGTTAGCTTAGCTATGCATAAATACTGGGAATAAGGGAAAACAGCCAGAAACAGCTCTGTCCAAAGTAACAAAATCTGCCTACAAGCAACTCTTAAGTTATTTATCAATACATTTTATTTTGTTTGTTTATTCAATATAAAAAACCAAGTGTAAAAACAATAATTTTACGTTTAACATGGGACAAGTAACTTCCTCAGTTTCTGCAGTGTCCTGACAACTGGTTTATTTATGCAAAGCTAAGCTAACCAGCTGCTGGCTATAGTTTCGTATTAAACATGCAGACATTGGAGAGGTACCGATCAGCTCATCTAACCCTTGAAGGTCAATATGCACATCTCCAAAAATGTGGAATTATTTGTTTAAGGTATATCATGTATTATGAAATATCAAGATGTGAAGATTATGCACAGTAACATTGCACATTTTGTAAATATTGTGTACATATTTTTGCTTCACTTTTATACTTTAATTATATAATAAATGTTTCTGCCACTTGATTCATAGCTGGTACAAACACTTGAAGGAGATATTAATTTTCCTATCGTGTCCTCTTCACAGTGTCAGCTTGTTGGGCAATAACCTACACATCTTGTCAGAAGGGTTTTACGGGGATGCAAGCCAATGTTGACTTCAGTGCATCCCACAGTAGCATCAAGTTGACTGGAAGTAGATCTCTACTCCAAATGTTCAATCTCATCCCACAGATGCTCAATTGGATTGAAATCTTGTGACTGGGCAGTCTATTGCAGTAAACTGAATTTACTGTCATGTTCATGGAGCCATTTCTGGACAATTCTGCTCATGTAGCATGGGGGTATTACCCTGCTGAAAAAAATCTTTCCCAGTAGTGCTTCCATGCTGTTAAGGATGCACCTGATTGGCAATAGCACTCTCAATCCTGTGGCACTGAACCATCACGTCTCTTTTATCAAGGGTCCAAATATGTGCCACAGAGAAAAAAGACCACACATCAGCGTGCCATGGCCTGATGTGTGGCATGATTGATGCATTTGCTCATGTGGATTTTCCTCCATACTCTAGTCTTTTCATCAGTCTGGAACAGCAGGAACCAGGATTCATCTGTATTTCCAATTGTATGCTGGCGTGTTTTTGTTCTAAAGTCCAGAAAGAAAGAAGTAGAACTTCTTCCCTGAAAGAAGTACAACTCTTTAAGGTCACTGTCAATATAGTGTCCTTTGTTTAGTGGTTAATATTTCAATTTAGCACAAAAGACAACTAAAGGCACGTTAATATTGTAGATGTGTTGTTTACAGTCAATAAATCCTCTCCTTAAATATCTATGTAAATATGAAATCATTTGGTTTACAAGATATAACATAAAACTTTAACACACATTTACAAGGGACAGCTTGCAATCTGTGTTCCCTTGACACTATTTATGTCACAAATGCAGCTATCAAATCTAAAATGAATTATAGTATTCTTGCCGCTGTCTTTGATTCATGTGCCAGGTGAAATTTGCAGCCAAAATATCAAAATTAATGCCTCAATGGTAAACCATACCATACTGCAACAAAGATGGAGCACTGTTGCATGGATGACTTATGGCTGCAGGTTGACATGGATTTCTATCAGCAGGATATTTGATAAAGCTCAATACAATCTTACACTATCAAAGACTGTGGGCAGCAGAAACCAGCTCAATTGCATTTGCTGAAAAAATGTGAGTCGTAAGAAGCTGAATAACAAAGATTGACAGAATAACCCAGTGTCATCCGTTAAGATGATTAAAGCAAAATGGTTGATTGATGCCATGCTTATTCATTGTTGAATTTTTCCTTTTTCTTTTTTTTTTCTTCCACTTAATTCCTCTTCTTCCACTTGTGAGTGTGCTCCCAGTTGTAAGTCTTCAGGCTGACTTCCTTTATGACCAGCATGATAGCATTAAGTGGCTTGTTCAGTGTTTCCACTGTAATAGACAAAAAGTATTCATATAGAAGGAACAAAATAATCCCCTTATAAGCATTGTTAAATTGTTAATTTTAAAATGTTATATGCCAAAATTCATCTATGAATGCTTTGGTGTAGCGTTTGTGGGTAGTTTTTGAAGAAGACAAGCACAAGCTGTGATCTCTCCATTTGTCCCATCAGCCTCACTTTAGATAAGTGAAAGGGTTGTGAAGGTTGAGATCTCTGATGTGATGAGATCTTAGTAACATCCAGGCACCCCTGGAGTTTATGTGTCATGATGTGTCAAACATATTTAAAAGATAAGCATGAAATAATTTCAAAGAAATTGTTTACTGTTGGACTTGCTGTATGTTGATCATTGCAGAGTTCAGACAGAGGCTCCAGGGCAAATGAAGGGCAGATCTATGTGCATCACAGCGGGGACTTGTCATGTTTTCCTTATATTGACTGATGTGCTGCCGCTTCTACATTGTCCCATAATGCAGGGCTAAATCGCTCCACGATTACATCATTTTCACTTTGGAAATTGAAGCTCTGTAAAGTATTCACTGCGCTGACATGCCTACTCAGTCTTACATTCAACACAACCACAGCATATCTGCTACTTCATGCTGCACAAATTACTTAGGTGTCTATTTTCATGTCACATGCTCCAGGAATTATGTACGGTGTATGGATCAGAATTTTCAAATTGTGACATTGTCAAGTATTAAATGGCATAAAAGTACATGCATTAATGGGTTCTCTGTCAGGAATAAATTATGTGTTCACGTATGGGCTGCCTGGCAGGTACAAATGTCTATACTAACCTTTCTCAGTGGCTGTGGCCGGTGGGTCCGCTATTGAATTTATAATTAACTTGTGCGGAAATGTGGGCATTTTTCTATTAAAAGAGACATCTTGTCAATTACAATCCTCGCAGAGATATTCACTGAACTTCCTGTTGGAAGAAAGGTCAATAGCTGTGTGTAATGAGTAATTGACTCAAGGCAGAGAGCAGCTCAGGCTCAGACTGTGGTTCTGATCAAGTAGCAAAATGTGATTTATTTCCATATCATTTTCTCTCCCATTTTCTAACGTGTTATAGAAAATCAAGCCTGATTGAAGTGCCACTGTTGGGGCCAATTCATCACCAAAAATGACTTGAGAAAATGGAGCTTAAATGGGCTGAATGATGAAAAGAACATGGGTTTTTGAATATGAACAATTGCACAGACAGGGACTAATGACCTGCTAGGCTGACTATCAGACTTAAACAATGGGCTAATGTTTTTGGTCCACTGATGATGGAGCACAGACCTAACAAGAAAACATGACTGAATAGTATTCAAAGGGCTGACATACTGTGGAAGGTATTTATAAGCCGAGTTAAATGACACATAGGCAGTTTGTTTCTTTGTTTGTTTGCACAAAGAGCCTCTAGGAAAAAAAATAGGAACATATGTAAATACTGAGGTTCCAAATTAATTTCCATACTATGGTATACCTGCTGCAATCAGACATTCCAAAATCAAATATCGTGTTTCTTCAATTCATGCGCACTCTTTTGCAAGTCAAATATTAAAAGTAGGGCATTGTTTCTTGTGTCCCAGTAAATGTAACACCTCCCTGTGTACATCAGAAAATCCATGTGAACTTTCTTAGCAGCATCCACACTCAAAAGCACACAACATTTGAATTTATGACTGAAATAGGCTGAAGCATGCTTTAGATTTTGCTTTTATTTATCAAGGTTTATATATTCAGGAAGGTAAAACATGAAATAGGAAGGCATGATAGTTGAACAAGAAAAATAATTCATAAGAGGGCACGGAAATAAATAATGTAACGGGTGGCGAGATTGTTTTTTGAAAACTTGGTGTTCAGCAGCTAGTCAAGCTGATTGAATATTTATAGAAATGTATGACTAATGACAAAGACAGTACAGTACATAGAAAGAGTTTGATGATGGCTTTTGGGCATTTGAGGCCTAAGAGAATTGTGTTTGTAAGGAACACATTCACACACATGCACACAACCAAACATACAGAAAAGCATGCACAATAAGCACACTCTGACAGTTACAGTTTTTTATGGGTTTTAAACTTGATTACAAGGATATAAAGAACCTGTCCAAAACGAAATTATTACCTGGTGAAAAGTTTCAAACTCCCAACATGTTGCCTCGAGGCAAGATCATTCACTTTGGTCACAAGTTCCCCAGATAACATGAAAAGAGTGAGAAGAAAATTCAAGCCCATGTATTCCGAGAGGAAAATGAAAGATTTTGCAGTTTTTCATCAACAGGCCAAGGAGTTCCCACATTGCAGAGCAATATCACACAGACATCACAAAGTCACACATTGAGACCTTAGCTTAGATGTTCCCCTCCTCGCCGAAGGCAAGATGTGTAAACATATTTGGCAGTGTTAATCTTGACAACTGTTTAACATGGATGTATTAGGTCTGTATGATGTTGAGCCTACACTGTTGAAAACCCCATGTATAATTCTCTGTGAAGTGTAAAAGCTAAAACCCTAAATGCTTCTGACAGATCCCAGCAGGTAAAAGTTTGGAGAGCTTTGGGATATGGATTTTAACTGCTTTATTGAAGGTGGTGGCACATCACCTGATTGTATCATAATGCAGATATTTCCACCTCCATCAAAGCCCTCCACATACAGAACTAGCACAGATATTCTAAAATCATCATTAATGAAATAGCCAGATGATCCTGGGCTTTTTATCCATGGAGACCAGCCCTTTTCAATATTAAGGCTCATGCAAATTTTGTGGATTTTGAATTTAATTAGGTTTAATATAAGTTTTACACATGTATGACTTATCATGTAATCCTTGATATATTTGCAAAAATATTATTAATGGCAACAGCAATCACATGTCAGACTGCCACATACAGCGTTAAGATTCATTGCACCATTTGAGAGCTTTTAATGTATGTGAGTTAAGCTACAAATGCGTATGTAAATAAAATGTATATGATTAGTTTGTTCTATTACACCATATTACTCTATTACAGCTATGAGAAAACACTACTCATAATTAAGAATTCTAAAAAATAAAATAAATGAAAAAATAGGGTTTGGAAAAATAAATACAAACCTTTGTTTTATCAGGACTTAGGTGTCACTTTATCATATATTTTTCTCCTCAGATGATTTTTAGCAGCGGACTATTAAGAAGAATGACCATTGTAAAACAAAAGCTGAATTTCAATGGGTTTCAGGTTGTGGGAGTATTGAAATTGAGAAAATATGAGTGTGTGTAGGATGTGAAGGTCACCTATGAGTGGCTTAGGGGTCCAGGTCTTTCAGTTTCAAATGAATATACATTTTCAGGGGCATAAGGATGATTTTGTCAGTGATCATTTTCATTATTTGCAAGTCATTTTGATGTGATTGTTCCTTGGAAGCCACTATTGTCTTGTCTATGTCCATAGTGCAGTTGCACCATACTGAGAAGTACTGTCAGAAAATTACAGTTTGCTTTAGATGACATCTTGCCTGTCAAACAACATCAAGCAGAGAACCTAGGACCCCTTGTATTTTAAACTAAAGGGTCCCTGGGTCACACACAGGCAGGAGTTCAGCACAGAGACATTTTTATTCTCAAATGGATTTGATGAAAAGCAACCGAATAGAAAAATGAAATCTCAAAGTCAATCAAAAAAGAGGGAAGAGTGATGGAGAATACATTACTTTTGTAGCGGACTGCCTGACTGCTCACTTAACTTTTTCATCAAAAGGTGTTTTCTTCAGCCACTGTTCATTTGTACTGTGAGTCAGCGGCCTTACAATCCTCCTCACAGATTTAACACTTGTCAGCAGCAAATGTCATAACAGTCTGGCTGACCTTAGATGTCAAAGCACTGCCATCCACAAGACTCTAAAATGTCATCACATAATCAAATGAACCATACCTAACACGAACAAGTGGAAGCATTTTCATAAATTATAATACTTTACCTGAAAGATTTTTTCTTTATTTAAAATAAGGTTTTCTGTCATATGAAAGCCTACCATGCAGCCAGGATAACACCATAAATGTGTACATAAATGCACTAAAAGCAACCCGCAGATGGAAACCATGAAAATCACTTCAGCGAGAATCCTCTACTACAGCAGACTATTTCAAAATATCTTTTCATGGTATGTAATGCTGTTCTGCAAGTGTCTCTGATCACTGAAATGACTAGAAAAATCAATACTTCCGTGTGCACTAAGAGCCCAAAAGGCAGACACATCCTGCACTCTCCCTCTTGAACATGCAAATACACTTTGAGTCCCTTACACGTGTAAGGCGCAAGGTGAATTTTCATGGACTTTTTGCACTTTGCTGCCACTAGCTTCTGCTGGGCAATTCAATGAAAATACTAAATGACCCTAATGATGGTACACACGAATGTGAAGGTAGATGTTTGACATTCCTCCAGAAGCGCCCGTCTCCTCTGCAGAGCCATCAGCGCTGTGTCAGTAAAGCCTCATTAGAGCTGGAATCCGACTGTAGAAAGGGGATTTTTGCAACATTAACTTTAACATTGCCAATCCAGTAAATAATATTCTAGTTATGGCCCTGATCACTTGCTAGAAAGAGAGAGTGTGAGAGAGGCAAGAGCAGGTTATTGAAAAGAGAATCAATGTATGTGTTTTTCTCAAAGCTTGTTTTCTTGTTGACTTGAATTTACAAGAAGTGTACATCAACATACAATGATACTGAAGTTGCCTTTTAGGTTGAATCATGTCATATTTTTGTCAGTTAGAGAAAATTGTGATGTATTAAGGGTCTGTGCCCTAAAACCTAAAATACTATGTGGTGATTGCAATGGATGACTAATTCTAATTCTGGGCATCCTTTAAAAAAATAGGACATAGGTGCTAACAGGCCATGCATAGAAGCAATGCACAGAGGGTTTTTTTTTCTTTTACATTTGCTGTCCTGAACACTCAGAGTCAAGTGGGTCTTTCCTGTGAGAAATGCAGTACTACATGAAAACGAATAACAATGTGATATGTTAATGGGCAATGCTAATGCTGATCAAATTAAAGTGAAAACGTGTATGACCTTTTAAATATTTCTCACTATTATTCACCACTATTACTAATTTTTTCCTCTCACCGTGAGATTTCTTCTTTGAATTAGTGTAAATTTATATGTGACTATTTACCTTTACTACAACTAGGAATACAATCTAACATGTTGCACATGTTTTACATTTTGGCAAAACATTCACTGCCAGTATTTTTCATTTGGTTCATTTGGGTTAGTGAACAAAACCACTTGGACAAGGTCAGTACATGTCTGAGGTCATGGATAAATAAGACACAAAGCCATGACAGGCAAATATGTCTACATCAAATCCACGATCCACACCTGTTTTTTCAGCTGCACTCTATGACACACACACAGAAATCAGGTAAACAAGATGGCAATAGATCCCCAAAAATGGAATTTTCCTGGGCCTGGACATATTGATGCCCGGTGTCACTGAATATCAATAGGTCACTCAGGGTGAATTGTGATTTGACAAATCTGGTGGTCAAATATGCCACTGTTTCTTCACAAGACCCTAAATACCACTGCACTTCCACTACTACAATACTACTGCTTTTGCTATTACTGTAATTCTGCACAGGAATTGTTTTGACTCAAAAAGGTGGCATTGCCATGAAGTTAGGGACAAGGTCAATAGGATTTCTAATGAGTTTTTAATTTCAGCAGTCAACAAATTCTTAATATACATGCTGTGCTCTTATTTTATCCTTGTCTGAATCAATATTGTGGAGAGGCAATTATAGATATTATTTCAAGACATCCTGCAACCAGACAGTAAATCCATTGGTCAGTTGCCAAAATACAGTAACAAATTGCTTCCTGGGACAAAATACAGGTGTAAGAGTAAGCCGTGGCTGCAGTGAGCATGCCTGGTTCTGAAAAGCTTAAAATAGAATTTGAAGTTGTTTATTTTATCTTCCTAAAGGTGTCCTCTTGTCTATCTTTTCCTCTCACTGTTTGTCTCTTTTTTCCTTCCTATCTATCCTTTGATCTATGTGCTGAGTTGGCTAAAGTGAAGTTAACGAGGATAAGTGGACCACACAT
The DNA here is from genome assembly GCF_963691925.1 of Scomber scombrus. Lineage (NCBI taxonomy): Eukaryota > Metazoa > Chordata > Actinopteri > Scombriformes > Scombridae > Scomber > Scomber scombrus. The sequence continues at coordinate 15,784,418 of NC_084978.1, forward strand.
GGGCGAAATAGTTCAATAAAGAAAGCTAGAGCAGATGTTAATGATTATGGATTCACAAGGATGGAATAGAATACAAAATCACTCTTCACCTCTCTCTACAGCGTCACTATGTATTTTTACTTCAACAGAAAAAAAGTTTGAAAAAGAGAAAAATAACAATTAATTTCACAGTTTTAAAGTATTTTCAGAAAACAAACACACAGAATATGATTACATGTTTTAAGAGTTTAGAGTTTTTCTTATTGTGAGCTTCATAGCAGTGTCCATCGTGCTATAAGAAAATGTTCCAACAATCCACAAACTTTCATCACCTTATATTTGGTGACATTTTTTTTTCTCCAATCTTGCTGCCAACACATTATAGAATACTATCAGTTCCACTACCTTGCCTCATATTAATTTTTCCCCTGGTTGGTTTTATATCCTTTCTCTCACCCCTAACTCTTAACTCTCCCACATTAAAGCTGCATACCAATCATTCCAGTTTTAATACCCCGCTGAGATTAGCAGGTACAATATTATGGAAGACATTCACACTGCTGTAGTACAATGGCCAGCAAAGTAGCCAAACTTGCATATAGTAGTTTACAGTAAAGAAAACAATGATAAGAATATACCTTTTAACTCAAGGAATAATGTAATCTTGAAATATCTGAGTACATTTTTGTGTAAATTCATGGCTGAATGTGTAGGTACAAAAATGATGTGTTCATAAATAATGGAACTATATTTCTGATTACACAGAGTAAGGTTTTAGGGGTGGGGTACAAGAATCAGAGAGGTCCAACCTTTCCACAGTTGAGCTACTCATTAGGTAACAAAACAGGTCATTGATTTTATAGCTTTGTCCAGGGATTTTATGGGACATAAGTGACTCTCATAAGATTTCACTATGCATCATTAAATCAGAGATGTAGATGATCCCCCAAACATTTTCCTCCTCGGTAATGACAATGAGCCAAAGTCCTTAACTTTCCCCTCAAATAGGTAAAGGGTGTACAAAGCGCTCAGAGGATGACTCAAGGTCACTAGTAGTATATTCTAGTATTTTCTATTTCCAGAGCTCATTGTGTGTCAAGCTCTACAAAAGTTCAATTTTGATGCTGAATTACTTCATGATGGTATCATAATAATTGTTTCTGTTTCAGCGTAAAACGACTAAATGTGGCACCATCAGTCCAGTGAAGAATGAGATGCACGTGCCATCCCCTTTTTAAAATTAATTTCATAATACATGAAAAGGCTTTTAAAGCCTTGCATAACTTAATGGATGACCTTCTTATGAGACAGTTGCAGTGAAGTGCAAAATTGTTGCTTGATCCATAAGAGTGCTGGTAGACATGCAAATGGTGCCATCTGTCCACTTTGGAATTACTATCCTAATATGGGAAACAAAATTAGACTTCATAATATTGATGAGGTGCCCTATTTCTACCATCATGATTTCCGAATGTTATACTACACGTTTGCACGCATTTAGCTTATTTCTCCACTTGAAAATGTTATTTTTTTAAATTTTTTTTATTGTCTACAAAGCAGTTTGCTGTACTGTGCCAAAATGTTTTGTATAATGAATACAAATATATACATATGAAGACTGCTGGTAAAGCCATCATCCTGCAGTTTCATATGGCAATGTGGGAAAAAAGGTAAACCTGCCCTGACATATACTGCATTTTTTTTGTCGTCCAAATAATTTATAATTAGAGAACTAGTATTTGATTCAAACAAATTGTTCCCAAAATATGCATGTACCCTAGCAAAAGTAGATAATAATAAAACCTTTTTATTTATACACCTTTCCAAACAGTTAAAACGTGCTTCACAATACTATGCCCCCCCTACCCTCCATAACAGAAGAAACACAAATAATGAAAAAGATAAAAAAAAAAACAGTCAAATAGCAAAAAGCAATAACAAAAATGATGAAGTTAATGCAGAAAAGCAAGTTTATAAAAAATGAGTTTTTAATATTAACTTTTTTTTAAAAATCAGCAAAGTTGCAAGAGGAATTTTAATTAAAAGACTGTTCCAGAGTTTTTAGGCCTTGAAATAAAAAATATAGAGTTGTTTAGTTTTAAGTCTGGATCAGGGGCCTGTTAGCAAAGTTTTCTTGTGAGATATGAGGTTGCATGCTGGTAAATACAAGCAAAACAGTTCAAAGATATATGCTGGAGTTAGACCATGGAATGCTTTAAAAGTAATAAGTAAAACCTTAAAATCAATCATGAAGAAAACCAATGCAAACAGGCTAAAATAGCAGTTAGGTGATCTCTTTTGTATAACTTCAAGGTGTAAATGTGCTTTACTGTTATGCAGATAAAGAGTCAATTACAATAATACATTTTTGAGGAAAAAATATGCATGAATAACTTTCTCCAAGTCAGAGAATGATAGGCTGGCATTAGGTTTAACGGAAGGCACAGCGTTAACACATGTTTCATTGAAATGTGATGTGTCTTCAGCCATTTGGTACATTCTGTTTTTTTAGTGTTTCTTTTTTTAGTGTTTTTTGTTAAGCCTTGTTCCTTCATTTAAATCTTATCTCATTTATTTTCCTTTGTTTCTTTTCTTTTTACTTTTTTATTTATTTGTTAGATAGCATCGTCCTTCGGTATGTGCAGGGTGGAGAGGGAGAGTACTTATTCATGTATAAATAATTATTTTGGTAATAATAAAAGCTGTACGAAAAAGTAATAAAAAGATGGAGGGGAAAAGAAATGTGATGTGTCTAATGACCCAAATTAGATTTTTCATAGAATTGGAAGAAGTTATTAGTCTTCCAGCATAGACAGGTCCTTAAAGAAGGATCCTGTTTTCTCTGACACATAAAGTTGTGTGTCATCATCATATCAATGAGAAATCTTATGATTGTGTATTAATCTGCCAAATGGAAGCATGTAGATACAGAATAAAAGCAGACCTAGGGCAGAGCCATGTGGTACTCCATAATTCATAGTGGCAGTAGATGATGTGAAGTTACCAAGAGTAACTGTTGTCTGTTTGAAGGATAAGAGATGAACCATTCATGAATAGTGTCTGCAACTCCTACAATGATGTCTGACTGTCAAAAGCAATGTAATTTAAGTAAGATCAGGACACACCCTTCACCAGCATCAGCAGCAAGGTTTGTATACAATCTGTTCTAAGATCTTTGACAGAAGAGGGAGTTTCAAGATTAGTATTGTTGTAGTATTGTTGAGCATAAGGATTTAAATCCTTGCATCTAGATAACATGAAGAGCGTTTAAGCTGGCAGACCGTCTCCAGCAGTGCCTGGAGAGAGATCAGTTCAAAGAGGGGATTGAGACTGTTGGTAGGTGGGTAACAGTGGTGTTACAAATCTGTGGTATAATCTGACTCCTGGTTTTTTTCTATTTTAGCAGTAAAAAATGTTGAACATTTCTCACATGCCTCTGATGAATGATTAGGAAATTCATTATTTTTGCAATTAGACAAGTGACAACATGTTCAATAGTTCTGAACAATACTCAGGTATTATAGTGACCGGCTGTGTCCCTTCCCAGACACAGCCTTTTGCTTTCCACCCACACTGCGTCGCTTCCCGGCCACAACTTACTGGGCCTACTGGTGTTAAATAAACACAGTTTGTAAAAAAGAAAAAAAAAAAAGTTGGCAGTTCATGGGTCAGGTCAGGTTTGTGTGGTTGACGCATATTTTTGCAGGTTGGGCGGTGCGGATTCACTCTCACCCGTCAGCAGCCACAGTGCAACAGGACTCTCTGTATGTGTGTTTGTATGTGAGCATACAGCAGAGGGGCGAGGGGCACATCACCTGCATACAAGTTTAATGTCCACAGGTGTCGCTATTGAGAAGGAATATCTGTGACTGACAGAAAGGTTGAAAGTAATGGTGAGACAAAAACCTCTTTGGTTGATAGATTGTCCAGGGTAAGTCTATAAGATAAGACAAGGTCAAGAATATGGACCCAATTGTGAGTAGGACCAAACAACAGAGCTGAATTCAAATGCTTTGGTTCCTTTAATCTGCCCCTCTTTGATTTTCGAACATTAAGTTATACTTCTGAAACTGGGGCAGATGAGGCAACTTTATCACATGATCATTTTGCGAGAGAAATATATCAAACTTACTGTAGCAGTGCATGCAGAGAGACAGATATGGGTTGATTGCCAGAGTTGTTAGAGGACATTTACTGTAATGAGGTGAAACATTGCATGAACGCCACACTGCAGGCAGAGAAACAAGTGAGACACCTCCACCCCTATGATCTCTACACTTGCTGACAGTGGAAACTTGGATATCTCTGTCAAGGTTACTCTCTTTTCTGTCATCTTTTTGCTCTCGTTCTGAGCAAAGCTGCAACCTTCAGGTTGTCATTCAAGTCTCGGTACCATTTTGCATGCATTTACTATAAAACATTGAGGCATGAAAACTTAGGAACAAACAAACAGACAGGGAATCCTAATGGAATATGCAGATATTTTACTCTTTGTAGATACTGTTTGTGTTAATGAAATGTACTGCCTCAGTGATATCCAGCTGTTTTTCAAAGTGAAATTAATGCAATTATGTAATAATCATACAAGGCATGTTCTCTTTCCCACTATTTGATTAAATTATGAGATTATTTGGTCATTTTCATTCATCACGTGCAAACAAAAGAAAATGCTGCCTGCCTTGTGTACACTTGATGCATGCACTATTTGTATGCCAAAATGGGCTGATCTCTTCAAGAGATTTACATATTGTAAAAAGTAATACATGTGAATGCAAAATGTAACTGACCAGACCCAAACCTTTAGAAAGGTGTCAAAAATAATTTGAGAGTTCCATGGAATAAATTGCTCTCCAATTACCAAACCACTAGGCTGCTGTGATGATTACAGTTTTTGTACTATAAGTCAATTTGCAGGTTGAGATGGACATAAAATATGCAAATCTATTGTGAAATTGTAGGAAATTGGTTTTAAATGGCTAAAATGTCTCTTAGGTAGGACACCCAGGATCCCCTTCTAAGGCTATGCACTTTTTGACCTCATTAAAATGTTGGTTCAGCCTTGGGAGGGGTGACACAGACAGACATGAAAATAGATATGAAAACACGATCAAGCTAGCAATGTAGAATTATTTTTTGCAGCGGCTGGGATAAAATTGCATCTGTAAATAGACTCTGTGTGTGATGAAGTCTTTGCCCAGATAGAGAGTGTGACCCAGAGGGGACATAAATGAGATGGGGAAATATTGTATGGCTTACTGTGCCTTACAACTGCTTGATACAATAAGGGTAACAACCAAACTGAAAGTAAAGACAGCAGTAGTAAAGTCATTTTTGCCTGACAGAAATACTTCATCGTTTATATTTATAAAGACTACAGTTTTTGGAAAAGAAATGAAACTGAAATAAAAATACAGGATGGAATGTGTATTTTATTGTAACCTAAGCATAACTGTTCATTTTGATAAAACAAATATTTTGTTTGGCAAATATAAATGGATAAACATTTTTTTTTTTTTTTTAATATACCTGGCATTTTTAACCACTGCCCTCATTGTTGTTGAGTTGGACAGCACAGCACATGCAGCTAAAGCCTTTATTCCGATAAAAATGCTTGGTTATCCACTTGTGGTCTATTCATTGTTTCCCTGCTTTTGTCAATTACTTTGATTTGGGCCTGTGCTTGATGAGGTGCTCTCTTGTCCAAAGGGATTACACGTTTGGCTGGTGTTGCCAGTGGCTACACTGGTGTGGAAGGAGTGGCAGCGCAGTTATTCACTCTAACTGGGAGATAGCATCTAAATGTTTGTCAGATCCATTGCCCACTGTTTAGAGCTGCCATTACTTTTATTCTGTCAGGATTGTCACTTCAGATGGGGAACTGCATCAGATCACTGTTGTCCCCTGAAGCAAAATCCGTACAGGAAGCTGTGTTTTAGATACAGCTTTCCACTTCTGAGGGAGCCAGGCCTTCAGCCTGGGACTCTGGGCAATGTATCTCAGGGCTAGACTTGTTTAAAATGATGGATCCTTTGCAATAATGAAATATGTATGATTTGTGACATTAAATACTTAAGATGAGTTTGTGGTTTCTCTGCTTTACTAGACAGAACGCACTGACATATTGCAGGGGAAAAAAAGGAAAAAAAAAAACACTTTCAGGAAGTTATTGCCTTTTTGTTAAAATTTATGTAAATTCTACTAAATATGAATGAACATTATATTTCTGTACATAGTGAAGAGTAATGTGTCTCTGCCAGCTTATCAACCAGTGTACTCAATTAACAAAGCAGATAACGTGTTGGTATGCCAACGCTTGCTCCTTCGATTTCTGGAACTTAAAGTTCAAGTCAATTATATTTGTTTATCTGGCTGTCAGACTTCTACATGTACTAGTATATATTTTAGATCTCCACTGAATATGAAAAATATACCACAGAGATTCATCAAGGACAAATGTCCTTCCACACTGATGGTAATCAGATATGCTGCCTATTTACAAAATGCAGACAGGTGTCAGGCACTACATGATAATATAAAGCTAATAGTTTGTTTCAATTACTTACATACAGTATCCACTTTTTCTAACATCCACCCTCTTCCATTCAGCTATCTTGACCTGCTAGATCCTAGAATAATGCAATGTTGCACCTAATTCACTCTTATATGTTGTATGAGCATTCAGAACTGTAGTATGTAATACTGAAAAAGTATACATACAAGTCAGATGAAACACCATAAAAACTGAATATTTATACAAATACACACAAGGTCAAATATGAGTTTAATGAGATCTCTTACAGAAAACAGCAATGTGAAGCAAAACTGTTCTGTACTAAATTAACAAACTGCAGCCTTACAATTGTATGAGTTGTTATGTTGTTTAGGTCTCAAGTTTCCTGGAATAATTTCAGTGACAACAGGCCATGGCAAAAAACAACAACCCTCTAGACAATGGGCCAAGTGTACACATCTGTGTATATTTTTGTTAGGAAAGTTTAGAAACACGTCAATTATGTACTGGAAAATGCAAATAACATTTTCTTGTTATAATATATATATATATACTATATAAAAAAGACCCTAGTTTTAGTCCACTTTACTGACATGATTTGCAGAGGTGTATTGAATTTTCACATACCTAACCTTGGTGCCTTATAGAGTAAAATGTTCTTCAGGGCAGGTACTGTAGCTCTCCAGGCAGTAATAGCTTCTTTTGAGTACATGAAAGCACAACATCTCTCTGGATTTTGGATTCACTCAGCTATCTCAATTATTTTGTGATTTTTTTTCTTTCTCTCTCTTTTGAATCAGATATAGCGTTTTCTTATTTCTCTCATTCAATCTTTATGAAAAGAATAATAATAATAATCACCTATCCTGGGCAGGCTTCTCCTGTTCATGCAGGTGCCTCAGGCCATATTTAGCTTTTACTTGCCAGTCTATCAGCCTGTCCTCACAAGAAGAACAACAGTAGAAGTCTAAAATTTAGGCCAGCAAAAACGACCTAGGGTAACATTTACGCCATATAGCTGCTGTTGTAATTATGACCTGGGGAAGTGATGCAGTTCAGATGACATCAACATAAGGTTACTTGATAGATGGCAAAAAAGTGGACTTTGCTGCAGGAAACCACTGTTTCCTTACCTCTTCCAACCACAAGTGTCATGTTTCCAACCACGTGTTGGTTTGCGTAAATTTAAGTATTTCAAGTGATCATTTTAACCCAAACCATGCTTTTTCCCAAACTCTAACCAAATGGTTTTTGTGCCTAAACCAGACATTAACCACAGCATTATCACACCACAAAACATTATTATTTTTAACAGTGATTTGTAATGGTTTTGAAGCAGCATATTATGTTCCTATAGGTCATTCTGTCTGGGCCCCATCCTAGCTGCCGTATAGAGGCCACTGAAAATACTCATATATGTTGTTTTGGAAGTCATTGGAAATGGATCTATTCTGTCGTTTTGGTATGAGGACATGCTGAGTCCATGCATAGGTATTATAAATCAATTCAGCCTGCTTGGTTGTCATCATGAGTTTGTTAAGAACCTCCTAATAAAAGTGATTTATCTTCCAAGCCAACATAAAAATCCATGGCAGTAAACCAATAATATTGGACATTGTTTGAAAAAAAAGAACGTAAGAGTGATAAAGAGACAGAGAGAGATGAAACTTTAACAATCCTTCTGGAAAAATAAAGTAATTTCAGTAGCAAAAGACAGGAGGGAAAAACAGAGCACTAAAATATACCGCTGACAATTTCACTATTTGAAATAAGATGTGTGAGTAAGAAATGTGGAGATTCCTCATATATGAGTAATGTATTTAAAGCTAAATGAAGATGTCACCTATCAATATCCTATTTAAATATTCATTAGTAAACATATGAGCTGTATATTGCACAATGCATATATATATATATATATATATATATATATATATACTTTAATGCAAGCTTAGGGAATTATTAACATTAGATCCCAGAAGCCACAGTGGCTGTTCTAATCTACTGTACCAGCAACTCACTTCATGTTTATTACAAATAAAAACATTTTAAAAAACCTGTTAGTACTCTATGGGCCTAATTTACTAAGATCCCAAATAGTGGGTACTAAATTGCGTTCATGGTCCAATAGATTGCGCGTGCCGTTTGCGTGCGTTTTGTGGGTGATCTACTAAGAATAATTGCGTGAATGTAAACAGGTGCAACGGGGTGGAGACAGCAGTATTTAAATGATGGTTTTGCCTGTCTTTATAAAGAGTTTGGACGAGCAGAAAGCTGCAAGCGCAAAATGAAATGTGATCAGGTTCTATTGGAAGATTTTAACAAATATATTGAGTTATAACACAAACAAATATTACCAGAAAAACGACATATGGGAAAGTATTTGTGACAAAGTCAATGCTGTTAGTAAAACCAAAAATATTCCACTTCAAAATTATTAACACAGGTGGAAAAACTCCGTCCTGTGCGTATTCTGTCATTGTGCCTCCGTCTCCTCTCCACAGTGACAAAAGTCATCTGTGCCCAGTGCGCAACCGGTTAATACCTGCCCTTCAAAGGTATTATTTATAGACGCAGTTAGCGTCAGAAATAATAATTGGTAAATCACAATGTGAGTGCTAAATAACATATTTGCATGTTTTCCTCCCTGTATTTTGCGCACTGGGGTTGAAACGCCCCATATTACATGTTCATTATGGCAAACGTACTAAATGGACAGCGCGTACTATCTTGCACAGTTGAAAGACGCACACCTCAGTGCGCTGCGTTAGTAGATCAGCTTGCACAACATATCCAACCTGGTGGAAATGTTGATTTGATACGTATTAAATGTTTTGAAAAATAGAGATTCAAAATCTCTGTGGTTTGCAGTAAGGTTCAATGCCAACATTTTATTATGGCGACAAATGCCATAAGTGAAGTGAAACTAATTTTTACTACATTTTTCTCAATATTTGGAAAAAATTAGGTATGCCTACTGAAAATTATTGTCTAAATCTCCTTTATGTACAATTTCAAACACAATACACATGAATCATGGTATTTTTTTTTTTTAAAAAGGCAAGGATTTAATGGACTTTAATAGGTACACTGTCCAATAGTTTTGACAGATTCACCAGCCCTTGACAGTTGTGAAACCCATGCTTTAATTCACACATTCTCAACCTCAACTGCACTGCATCCTAATATACTGCAGAGCAAATGTCTCAACAACTGTAGATCTCTTCACAGTGTAAATACAGACACAAGCAAAGGCAAAAGGGGCTGCACATTGTTCAACCTGCAGTTTGAAGACTGTGACATCACACCGCTACAACTCTAATCGAGTGGCGCCATAGTGGTGCATCTCGACTGGTAGAGACATACAGAATGCCTGATAGCTGCCCTCTGTAACCCAAAGCTACTTCACTGAGAGGTGTGGAAAGTTAGTCGGGCACCAAACATACATATTATCGTTCCGATAATATGAAAAAGAGACAAGGTTAGTCTTAATTGCAGGTAAATGTGTCAATGTAGAGAATGTTGTATTGCTCTTTCAATTGCTAGAAGAAAGGTGCAGGCAGGATGGGGTGGTGGCCTTCCTTAGTAACAGACTATTCTTGACTGTGTAGAGTAAGGATAGTCAGTGAAAAAACTGCAAAAGAGAGGGGTCAAGACTACAGAGGAAATAACCTGCATAACACAACTGGTTTACAAAGACCAGGCCTGATTATTTGTGTATTTACAGTATCTTCTCTGTTTAGGAGAAAAAACTGAAATCAGAGTCCTAGTCACAAGCATTGCAGTGCAACATCTGCACGTGTCTCATACTGTGTTGGGATGATAGATCTATTTTAGTGAGGACTGCCAACAGCAAATGAGAGCCCAGATTTGAATTAAGTGACCCAGAAATGTTAAGTCACAAATCTAATCATTGATTATATTAAACAGGAAAACCATTTGGAAACTCTTTCCCTAACCATTATCTTAGCTGCAGCACTTCTACCTTCATTTCTCTGTGGCTGCTGTCCTATATCTCTACTGGAAATTGTTCATTTGACTGTGCCTCCTCAGCTTTCTTCATTTATTTTGAAGTGCATACTAATATGTGTTTATTCATGTTGGATCAACCCTGTTTGTGCTAGATCAACAGTCACAGCAGGATCATTAGTGACAGGTACAAACAGCAGAAACACCTCATTTTCTGGTGCAAGCCTATTTAAGACAAAAAACATATCCGCACTGATTCTCTGTTAAATCTGCTATCATGTGTGATGCAATGCATTTCAGAACCAGTTAAGGTTTAGAAGTCTTGTGTTATACCTCTGGTCTTAGGGGAGTCATATGATGCTTAAATGCAGATTATCTCTGTGTGAACAAAAGAAACGCAGTGCGCATGTGCACAACAAGGCTGTAGAGGGGTTCTCTCTGCGCCCTCCTTGCTCCACTGAGCTGAGTCCAATTTGCCCTTCTTTGAATATTTGCTGTGGGAATTCTGCTACTGCTGGTGGTCTCCCTCCACCTATATGGAGAGGTGAGCAGACCTTTGATTGGCAGCAGCGATGACTGAACTGCGACTAAAATCCCCCATCCTTAGATCCCACCTGCTGGCACGGCTTTCCTGATTGCCCGGTGGTAATTGACACATCCCTTTGTTAATTATCAAGGTGATGTGACACATGTACTCATAGAGATCAGTGAATCTGCATTGCAGACACATTCCCTGCTCAGCGTGTCAGCAAGGTGTCCTTTGGAAGCAAGCCTCTGTCTCAGGTGATTAAAGATCCTGTCATGTTACATCTTCCAGAGCCAATAATTAAAACAGAAACATAAAGCAGGGTCTAATGAAGTGCAGCTTGATGATTATTTCATCAATAAATACATAGCATTCGTGTCTATTTTTGTCCCAGAGTAAATGCCTTGCTTGCACTTTAGGGATATGTCAATTATTGTATGGGGCAAATAAGTCATCAAGAACAAGCATCTTAATTGTATTGGAGACCTGTAAATGTGTGTAGTTGTAATCAGTCATATTATCACATGAATTGCAATGAGTTTACTCGGGTGTAAATAGGATGTGTAGGAAAACAGTGATAACTCTCATTTTAATGGAGAGCTCAGATTTGTTTTTGTCTACATGGTTGGTAAATTCACTTTCACCTCAATCAAATCAGCATAAATTTAAGAGCTTAATTTTTGCCATTGAAGGTTTTGCAATTTGAAGTAAGTGAATTATAAGCTTTAATTAACCCCAACCCTGGTGGCTGTTATGTTCAGGGTTCAATTTATTCATCCATAAAAACATGGAATTTGCAGTGCTCGCATCCTTCTCGTCCAACACTGATTAGAATATAAAAGAAGCATAACAATTATGAAGACGATGCCAATGCAAATGTTTTCTTATTAACCTTTTGTTATATAACCTTGAAAATACTGTCATTGTAGGGTTTAGTGCAAATGAACTTTGAATTTAATTCTAAGGTCCTCCATGTGTGAATGCAACAAAATGATTAAGTTGCAAAACAATCCCATTGTTATACCTTTGAGGGTTTGCTCAGCAGCATGCAGCACATTCGTGCAAAGAAAAACTTTCTGGCTTACCGTTTGCATAGGCTTTTAATGCCTTACTTGTGTGTCAAACATCAAAATGGAATTATATTCATTTGAAAGTGAAGGCCCTTAACAGTAATGACAATGTCAAATTCATGCCTGAGTGGCAGCCCTTCCCATCTCAAAATAGATTTTTATGTTTTGGTGAGTGTGAAATGCTAATGATGTGGCCGCAGACAAATAAATGCAATTTTATGCTCAACATTTCATTCAGCGAGGGAGTGCATTATACCTCATAATTTTCAGTCTCATATTTCAGGATGAATACAGTATATACAGCATTGTCTCTCATTCTGCATTTATAGTTAGGCTGACATGTTTAATTCAATACGAGTCATTATGTGACAATAAGGTGCTGGAGAGTGGACTGGTAGACTGGTGAGTTGACTGGTGTCAGACAGAATGAGTTCCTTTCCTAATTAAGATCATTTTGTTCCCATGTTCCGTAATATTGTTCTGGAGTATTAACGCTTCTGTATAAGAAGGTCACAGCCTGCTTCACACACACTATGGCTCATATTTTAGGGCATCATCAAGCCTCAGGCACAAAGCTAAACGCAAACCTGGATGAGCATGTCCATTCCGCTAATGATGGCAAGTCACATGAATTTTCATCTAAGGCCTCATATCTCTATGGTTTTCCTTTTAAAGGGTCAGTCTGTGCACCTCATATAAACAAACATACATCCTGCAACAAATGTACTGACACTAATCACACATTTTGAGCAACACATTCAATGGCTGACAATATTTGTTAGCTAAGAAGGTTCTGATGCTTTAATTACATACTAAAATATGGCATAAGAAAGTGCTTTGTGACGATGCAAGAGCAATGACAAGCTTATATTCTAGTTAAAGCTCTTAGGGATATCAGAATAGTAGCTTAGACACAGTCAGAACAATGTATTTATTCATGAGTGACTGATTAGAGAATTACATTTACAAATTTTATTATAAATTTGGAAGGGATTAATGGTAATAGAGAGGGACAAGTTGCTAAGTTCTACAATATCCTTCCCTATGTTCATGGTGATGTATTCACCATTTCAAAAGTGTGCATTCTGTCTGCACTACGGAAAGGATGCCAAATTAATAAAAAAAGGGAAGAAGGACTCTGTATAGTTGGCTCCGGTGTGTATGCTCTACGGCTAACATGGTGGCGTGGTAAGGAGAGAAAAGATAAGGGCTGTGGTGTTTTCACACGGCTGAAGGCTGTGAGAAGGCTCAGGAGTGATATGTGGTGACAGCACAGTGCCATGCTGTTGACACAGCCTGCATCTCCTGGGTACTGAGGGCGGGATCGCCCGGGGCTTGATTATTTACAGGCCTGCGTGCCTTCAAAATGTTCTGTGAGGACACCCCAAGAAACCCTCCTTTGCAAGGCCTTTTAATTGGATCAGAGCTATCATTTATTAATGGGACTGACTATATGCAAGTCTAGTTTTTTTTTCATCCCCATGATTATTAATGGCTGCTGGATCAAAAGACTGATATGACCTGTATGATACTCTATGTCAGCTTGAAAGAGGAATACATTTCCATCACCAAATTGCAGGGGGTGGAAGGGAGAATCTGCTGTTCACACAGGCAGGCAAAGCTCAGGATTTTTGGAGTATGTTGACCCTGTAAGACATGCATGGTAATTTCTGTGAAATCCCGTAAAATATTGACTTGCACTGACTTGCATCATACAGTGAGTTTGAATGGAGGGTTAGACGGATGTTCATCTACTATTGAAAGCTCAATACAGTCAGTCTACTTCCAAAATCTTTGGGAAACAGATTGTTTCAAAGAATTATGGGTGGAATCGTACAGAGAAAATTCACTCTGAAAGACAACCGTATTTTAATCTGATATGCCTTTTACTGCACATCAACAACTGCAACTTCAAACACTTCAACCTCGAAGGAGACTTTGCAGTTTCAGTTGATTATGTTTTTGTCTTGTGAGGCCAGATGTTGTTTTAGAGAAAAGCATCCAAACAGATTGAAGACTACTAATTTTACCTACTATATGTGTTTTTTGACATTAAACCCATAACAGCTGTGGCATTAAGGACTACAGTCAATTGACAAAATGACACATACTGTGTATTTTCCAGTGTTCAATCTCACATAAAGTCCTAAAAGCTTCTTTAAAGATTCTCTGTGGCATATTCATTTTCATTGATTTAAGAGCTCAAGAAGTGAGAGTGAACTTGAAACATTTAACAAACGCTTAATATGAGCTAAGAGAATTACCGAAATGAAATCCCTCCTTTGAACATCACTTCTCTTACAGAGATTCGCTAAACACATCTGTGTTACTGTGAAACAGGATATCTAGGAGAGCCTTCCAATAGTATCCACTTAGCCGCATGTTTCAAGCTCGTCATTGTCACTCAGTGCAACTAAATGAGACGTGATTCTCTTGACTGCTTACTTCTTCAAATTAATTATTTATAACCTGGGTGGAAAAGTGTGTCAGAGTAGAATTTAATTGTCAAAGTCTAATTATGCTAAAGGTCATTTTCTTGTCACTCACTGGACTAAATTGTATGGGCATCCTCCTCAGAATCATCATTGACATGAGAATGTTTGCGTAATTGTGCAATGGAAAAATACGATTTTTGTGCTGCACTTACAACACACAATACAACACAGAGTGCATTATCTCAAAGAGAATCAAAGGAAAACGCCGCCATATGCAGAGCATATAGTATATACTGAGGCTGGCTATGGACCAAGCATTTTCAATTGAGATGGAAATGCATCAGTGTCAAACAGGGACCAACAAGGCGACAGCTTCCAGCCATGTGCTGTCCCTATTAGTTAAAAATGAAGAGTGCATTGAGACTGCCACTAGCCCTCTTTAGAATGCCACTGAGGATGATAACACCATACGTCAATCACTTTTGTGAAAGATGCATTAGGGTGACAGTCACAACTTAAAAAGGAAAATGCAAGCACTCATCTTTGAAAAGCAAACCTTTTTTTAACCTGTGCTATATTAGGTATTATTGCATCACAGCAATGATGCATTCATGTATTTTTGCACTTCTGTCCCAGAGCTAACCTTTTGACATCCAATATAAGCTTGGCACACACACATGTTTATATGTCCCTTACTGTTCTGTATTCCTTTTTTTGTAGCAAAGCATGAAAGATTTTTTTGAACCCTAAAGTTCAACATGATTGTTTGATGTGACAGATGTGAAAATAGGAGTGGGCGGACTTGACTGATGTTGAGCTCTCAGCACTGTGCTATGATTGAGACTGGAATTACACTTGTTGTGAAAGAAGAACCTGTGCTGACGTTTGACTGATGTGCTTTCTCTGTGCATGTGCATGTATGTTTGTCTGGGCATGGGAACCTTTTTATACACAATTGAAATGTGTTTAATGCTACTAAACTAAATGGCCTAAATCTGGGTCAATGGATAATTACCTTTTTAAAAATGTGTTGCATTGCATTTCCATTTTCCCACAAGGGTGCTGTGTTGAGTGACGAGTTGAAAGAGTCAAGAGTACAACATTAATACAAAATGACTGGGGGTCCTCCATGTAGTGAGGCCTTAATGTGCTAATGAGTTCAAACATGCAGTTTAACACAAGACTGTCAATCAAGCCTTTGGCATTTTGGCATCTGACAGTTGGGTCATGTGTTCCTCTGAGGGACATGAGCACTTTGCCCACATTACACTTGGCTTTTCTCACAGATTGCTGCATTTAGCCCCAGAAGGAAAGCTTGTACGTAACACTAAAATTAACAACTATTGAAACACGTGTTATGCCCATTGAGGCTAATCAATTTGTTTTCAGTGTTTGTTTGTTCTTGTTTCATTTTGTTTTTGTAATCTCTTTGCCACCACACTCTATCATTGATAAATCCACTTCAATTGTGTTCAGTCATTATCACCACTAAGTGAAGTGATATGTTTTTCTGGCTCTAATTTGCAGTAATTGCCCTGACTCACACCAGTTAATGTGTGCATTGTTTAGCACATTATATATTCTATATATATGATATAATCATTCACTGACTGCTTAAGATGAACTACAAACGTGTGGGATGCAGAACTTATCGGAAATAAGTCAGAGTATTTATAAGCCTAGTTCACTCAATCACTTCTCTTAAGAGACTACAGTAGTACACATGGAACGTCAACCACATGATACATCAAATTTAAAAGCATTTCACACATTTATATTGTGCCAGACTTTCAGGTCTGACTACTGTAGCACTGTATGAAAATACAACAATGTATGTGACAACTTTACTTGACAGCTAAAATTTTGCAGGGCAGTTTTTATAAAACAATATACATACAATACTTTGCAAATATGTTTGTAGGAGAGGATAAAGATCACTGGGAGATATTTTCTAAGCCTGTAGCAAATTACCATCACTTGCACAAACTTTCGCCTCATTACATTTTTTTAAATTTTGCAAGATATTTATGGTGATTACAGACATATATAAGCCCAGGTGTGGTTTGTATTATTTTGCTTAAAGTGATGCTAAGTAAGAGATGATGCTGGACTGTTTTTATGCACATTGTGCCTATCTAAAAAGGAATTGAGCAGCAATAAAAGTTTTTCTGTTTTTGAAATATCCTGATGTTTTCAGTTCATCCAAATGTTTTAGTGAACAGAAAATATAACGGCCTACTTAACAACTATAACTGGCTGCCTCATTCACATCCACCTGCCTTAATTCATCATTCAATGGACTGGACCTGCTATGGAACATGAAAAGTCAGGGAAAATAAGGGACCTGAGGGAAACAGAAAAGTTAAGTAGTGTGAAAAACAACAGATTTTTGCATTACTGTCCTATGTAGAGAACTCAGCTGAAGTAAAAGATGCATCTCTTAAACAATGTCTGTCTCACTATTTCTTGCTGCCATGTTCTCTCTTCTTCAGTGTGTATCTGCTCAAGCAGTAGCGCAAATTTCATACCTACTTTCCCCAGACATTAAATTCCACACACAATTTCCTTTGTTGCAGAGGTCAGTCTGCAGTGACAAATCAGGTACAGTGGTTATTTGTGTGAACTTTTATTCCCTGCTCCGATATTTTGTGCCTCTAAACAGGAACACCTGGAAATATATATTATTTTATGTAATTATATGCAATTCTGCTGTTATGACTTAAAAAGTGCTGCAAATTCTTAGTAAATATCCCCCAATTTGAGTATTAAGAACCATAATGACGTAACATTCTTTACCTAAAGTCAAAGACACAAAAACAAATAAAAGTTCAAATTCAAAGATTTGTTGCTACAATTGTTTCTTATTTCTACTTGGGAGTTTTGGCACTTCACTTCCCATCATGATTTTATTGATATTAATGATGATAAGCTGTAAGCTTTATCTTAGCTCCCATTTTTATAGCTTGTATTTCTTTAGTTTGTTTTTCTTCTAGGCTTCATCTATTTCAGCTTTACCTGCCAGCAGTTCCTGTTTGCTCTGTGACCATGAATGTACAGACAACACTTGCCTAGATTACTTTGATACTGAAGAAAATGGAAACATTATGATTACAAGGCAAGATCTGACATTATGGAGCTTTTTTTTCAATTTGTAAGTGGGTTTATCAGTTTTTTCCTCTTTGGTGATCTGTCATGGCTATGTCTGGAAATACTGAGTTCTGCTGATTCCAGATATGATATAAAAAAATATATATTTTTCAGATATGCCTTGATAATGGATCTGAGAATAAGAAGTATGAGTTTTTGACACAAAGTGCATCAATGTGGTTTAAAGTCTTTTTCCAAAAGTATTTTCCAGAGTGACCTTAAGAATAGAACCCTAAAAAGGACCTGTTTGACTGAACAACAGGACATGTTTTTTTGTCTCTCTCTCTCTCTCTCTCTGAAGAGAAACTTACAAGTTTCTTCCATCATACAGTGGGGTATTATTCATAAACTTTAAGTGTTGTTACCTACTGATAGTTTTACTTCCAATTTTGTAATTGCATTCAAACAAGAGAAAAGCTCACACCAAACAAAACCTTGAGGAATGGAGAATAATGAACACTTTGTCAATTGGAAAGCTTCATCCACATATAAAACACATACATTTTTTTCATAATTCATTCATACTGTACTGACAATAGGATTCCATTCCACTGAGTAATTTTCCAACATTTGGCATTACTTTATCTCTGTCATTCTCCTTAGCTGAGGTGAGAAATGAGAACACTTCTAAAGAAAATTGGTCGGAAGGCAAGTTATCTTGAGCCTATGGAAACAAAGAGAAGGAGCGCAACAGCACCTCAATACTTTGCCTTGTCACAAGGGTCTCAAGAAAATGACTGAAATTTTATTTTTGGAGTCACTAACTTTTGACTTGTCAGATTCTTGCAACCTGTCATCATTTCAAATGTGTCTGTGGGCCTCCACTGCTACTGTACCTTAAAACTCTGACTCGAGTCCTGTATAATTTCCCCATCTTCCCAGCTCCCTCTGTGCTAAATTGCATTGGAAGATGGATTTTTGGCATCTGAGGCTGTCAGGTCTCAGCCATGGAAGACTTTATGCACTACTACACCCGCTATGAAAGTGAATTCTCGAGGGATGGAGGGGTATAAGAGTGGTGAGTCAAGTACTGCCACTCCAGCAGGTCTTTGGGCATTTTTCTGGCTGTGATTGTATGTATTTAACAATAATGTTGATGCTGTAGATATCCCTTTCCCCCTTCTTGTCTTTCCTTTCTCTGTTTCTCTGAGTCTCTAAATTTATTTGTCCCACATTCTCTCAATCTCACTCTGTAGCAGGTTTCATAATGATGATAGGATCTGGTCCAGCAGCAATCTGAAGACCATCTTCATTCCAGATTGGACTATTATCTTCATTTTCATTATAGTTATTGCAGTGTGCATATGCATGGATTGTAAAACACATTCTACATTATAACATGGCCTGGGTGAATACACTATTCTGATTGGCTGAAGGCTGTTCATTAATTTTCGATAACAGGACCCCTCCAACCAAACGTAGCTATCACCATGGATGGAAATTTTACTTGTCTGCTGAAAAAAAAAAATCATGTCTAGCAAGTAGTTTCTGTCTATGTCTATGGTTGGAAGTAAAGATTTCCATTGTCTTCTCAGTGTCACAGGCACAGCACTGACACCGCTGTGATAACAATGTGCAAATCCAAAGACGCTGTTTTTTTTTTTGTTTCTTAAAATCTCTCCCCCCCCCCCCCCCCCCCCCCCCCCCCCCCCCCCCCATGTTATTTGTTTAGGGTTTTTCCCTTCTCTGCATGTTTAAATCTTAAATTTCTTTCTCCCCCTCAACCTCATTTGGTTAATACCTATTTGAATAGGGGCGGGCAAGTACCACAGAAAGAACAAGCAAGCAAAAGGCTACATATGAGTGATCAAGCTGCCAATATTTGCTGACAGTTTCTTGGCAATATTAGCCTACCACTGTTTGAGAGAAATAGCCTGCTGTTCATGTTAACGAAGAAGTGAGAGAACCAAGTGGTCTCTGAGAGATCAGAGAGCTGTTAATCTTAAGGAATACAAAATGCATCTATTTAGTGGTAATCAGTAATTAGACTAACCACGATAAGGTTCATCTAATGAAAATGTAAAAATATATTACTGCAGGCCACAGAATTCAGAGTGTGCAGGAATAACATGAACTATCCTGACTTTATAATAACAAGCCTCTTTGATTAATTTGATTGATACTATATTGATAAAATGATGTTATTATTGTGGGAGAACAACTGCGTGCATAAACTGCAAGAATAATCTAATCTTTGGACATCTAGCCTATAAATAGGCAAAATGTATCTCAGGCTGCAGTGTATGTCAACAGTAAAGACCCATAAGTTGTTTTCTGAAAGCAAGAAAGTGACAAACCATAGTATAAAGAGGTCATTTGGTCCCATTACCAATAAGCGTATTTGCAATTTTGTAAGCTGTAAATGATTTTGTTCCAGATGATAAAACACTGTACAGCACAAGTTGTCTGCATATACAATTAATGATTAACACAAATGCAAACTCTTCTGCTCAACAAATTCTTCATCTTTGGTTGATAAATTACTTTTGTCTAAAGGAATGTTCTTAATTCATTCACTTTTACATATAAAATGTGGTTTAAGAAAATTTATTTTTTCTTTAAGACTAAATCATTCTGGCCATCATACACCATTTTTGGACGTACCAATTAAATCCAAATCCCCCACACCCCCACCAACACTCAAAGCCCCCTGCTCCCCATTCCAGTTTGGTCTCACTCTGAGGGTTTTTTTTCTCTCCATGACACACACTAACAATGATTGATGGGTAACAAAGCTTGATGGAAAATGTCACTTTCTATTCCACTCATGTGTGTAAAAGTGTTTGTAGGGAGGGAGGGAAAAGTGAGGGGTGAGGTCAAATGGGATGTAATGTGCACATTGAAATGTAAAAAGTACAGTTTTATTTTCAAATGGTCATTTTTTGTCTGATCATTGGTCAGGGATTCCTTTTTGCAGTAATTCATGGAAGAACACAATACATTGTATGCCATTAAACATAGGCAGTCTTTGGCAACAGTCAGAAATGCAGAGGTGATGGAAAAGTGTATACAGATCAGCGGCAACAGCTGTGAAATCCAAGAAAAACTACTTTCATGCTCTTTCACGCATTTATCTTTTTACTGCCTGCTTACCCCAAACTGACCAAAGTATATCTGCAGGGTGTCAATAGGGTTGTCAATCAATACCAATGACTCAATGATTACAGCAGGTGTAGAGATTTATCGAGAAACCCCTCTACAGTATGTGCTCTCTAACTGTTCTGTTTATGTGGTTCTTAAGTGTGAATTTCAGTAACAATACACTGTATACCATAGCATATAATTCTAGTTATAATGAAGGTAGTACGGCAATAATAATAAAAAGGAATTATTCTCAGTGCATCTTGAGTGCATTGAATGAATTATAAAATACTGAAAAAACTACTGGATGATAACAATCATGTCTCAAGCTAAGGCTAATAAGTTGGATAACTTTTTTTTTGCAAGCATCCGGCTACATATACAAGTTAAATACATATGGATAACATAACTATTTTTTCTGGCTAGTCCAATAACTGAAACCATTTAGGCATGATGCATTGGGACCAGCCTAATTCAAACAACATACAGAAAAGAAAATGTTTTTTCCCCAAGAACTGACAGTATTAGACCAGCTCAGGCTACTACAACAGTCTACACCACACATCCCAAACCAAGACAATTTCTCTGATTACAGATGAAGAATTCTTACAGCTCTCAGTCCCTTGACACAACTCCCCACATGGCCACAAAAGATACACTTTGCTCGGGGTATTCTGGCTGCTATTGATTCATAGAATTAAAGTTCACAGTATATTTTCTTCAATGAATTAATAACCTGTGCCTTTATATTAATTCATTCTCTCCAATCATTAGTGTTTAATTGATACATTCCTTTCATCGGTTCTAATTCTCTGTCGTAAACCATTAAATGCTACATGTTTTTAGGCACTGGTTTACTCTTTGATGGTCAAAGTGAGCTGTCATTTAGGTAAGTCATCACGTCCGTGACAATCTCTGGGGACTACCACTTGGGTAGATATTTTGGATTTTACTACTAAACACAACAAGATGCTTTGACATTTTGTCCAATCTGTTAATTTGTACAAATATGTTGTTAATTTCAGAGTAGAAATTACATTTACCCAGCTCCCACAAATGATCAAACATTTTGTCCTGATACCTGCAGGACTGCAGTGGACATTGTTGGCTGCAAAGGTTTAAGTTATAGACTTTAAACACACTGGGCACACCCCGCCCTATTAGTGCTGATCTTCTACACGGTAAATTTAGAAGTCAATTAGTCACCCACTAATGGGTGAGGACAAAGTTTCCCTGTTACCTTGACAACTTTACTCCTGCAGTATCATCAAAGTGCATTTCAGTACAGTCTAGGGAATATAAATACCTGGCTGCCATTCATAGTGTTCCACTACATTTGAGCTGCAGTTTACAAACATGACACAAACACACCCTTACATAACTATAATATAACCCTATTCCTTCACATAAAAGGCAGGAAGAATCCCCCCCACCCACTATCTTTATCATCTTGTGTTTATTTTTCAGAACCTCGAGAGATTAGGTTATGATAATACAAAATTAATCACATTTAAATTGATATTACAGACATTCATTCAACAGGAAATGAAGCAGTGTTGCTTACCTAGACAAAGACGTTCAGGCTAGGATTTCTTTATAGGTGTTTTCAATCAAAGTTCAGTGTGTGACTGTAATTATATGTGATACAATAATTAATTCCTTAATATGCGTATACATATAATATGCATCATTGCAGCAATTTTCAGGCATATCATGAAATCGTAGTATGCTGTCAGGACTCTGTTTTTCATTATAAAAGGGATTGGCAGCACACTGACATTTGTCCCTAGTCACCCTAGAATCAACAAAATAGCTTTTGAATTTATTACATTTTTGGCCCAAACAAGATTGTAAATGTGCACAACCCTCACACTTTTTTCTGCGTTATGAGTTAGAAAAAAGTTGAGAGATTTAAAACAAGAACGATTTCCTCTTTTCACCTCATCCTTGAATCAGTCATTTGCATACGAAAATATCACTGTTTGATGCTTATGCTAGGTATTTCTTTAGTAACATTCAGCAAGGCTGGATGTACAATCATCATGTGTGTGTCTTTTGGGGTGCCCTTCTACATCCATAATGGTTAGCACTGTTGCTTGTTATTCTTCTTCATCTATTCTATACATATAGACATATTTGAGGTCAACAATTTGCTGTGTGTATTTGCAAATCAATCATGGAGCTTTTATTGTGCTATTACAAGGTGGGAAATGTGTTAAATCTAGTGAAAGGAGAACTATCTACAGAACTGAACTGCAAAACACACATTAGCTGCAACAGAACACTTCATTATGGATTAGGGCCATTAAACAGCCATTGGCCTGATGCAGTTCAACCACTGCATTCAGTTACTTAGTTGTTAGTTTATTACAGAAAAGAAACAAGTGAAAAATACTATTTTCTGTAGGGGTAATCAGTGCTACTATTGACTTGTATAATCATAAAGAGTGAAATTGTTTTATAATGATATTAATAAAACATTTTATTCATAGAAAACGTTTAAGGGTACTCAAAAACAATTTACATATTTTTAAAAAAATTACAGAAAAAAAACTAAACAGATCAGTGCAGTCTTTCTTTGATTTGGGAGAGATAGGAATCTACCCCCTCCAGAGGGAGAATGCAGCTATGGGGAAGGCTCTGTTGCCCCAGGTCAGGTGCTACCTCCTGAGTGATGGTGTGGTGGAGACAGGAGGTTGGCATCAGAGGAGCAAAGGCAGTGGAAGGGAGTGTGTTTGTGGAACAGGTTGGCAAGGTAGAAGGGGCCCTGGTTATGGAGGGCTTTCTCAGTGAAGAGAAGGACTGAATTGGATCTATTGTGGGACAGCGACCCAGTGGAGGTTCTGGAGGACACTGTGGTCACTGGAGTGGGAGTGGGAGAGCATGCCAGCACCATATTTCTGAATGTACTGGTGTTTATTTAGGACTTTGGATGATGTGCCATGTTTACAAGAAACATCACCTGGATGCGCTGGGACGCTTCATCAGTGTTGTAGCCTGGGGTCAACAGGTGTTTCGGGTCTCACAACATACACCCTCGCCCAGGTGACCCGGCCGGGGTTGATCAAGCCCCAACCTGCGTCCCAGCAGCGACCCACAGATCATCTTTATCCAAAGCCACCTTGTAGCTTTCTCTGCGACTTCGCTTGCGGATTTAATGGCCCTCTTCTTGGCTGCTCCTGTCACGCCCAATCGAGAGAGGACTTTGACCTCTATGGGCTCGTAGAATGTTCTCCAGCCTCTGCCCCTGCACTCCTCCACTAGTTCCTGGTACTTAGATGCGTGTTTCCTCTCATTAGCTTCCTCTATGCGCTCTTCCCAGGGCACTGTAAGTTCCAGCATGATCAGGTGTCTTGAAGCTTCAGAGGTAATGATCATGTCTGGCCGGAGCGATGTTGCTGCAATGTGTGCTGGGAACTTCAGCTGCTTTCCCAAGTCGACCTGCAGCTGCCAGTCAGAGGCTGTGTGGAGGAGGCCTGCTGTTGTCTGTGGCCGAGCGCAGAGCTTCTCTCCAGCCTTCACGAAGGGGATCGCCCTCTTCGGAGCTTGATGGTGCTTGCTGGTGCTGATGGCTGAGGCTACACTTTCGGCAACTGCCTTAAGCACCTGGTCATGGCGCCAACGATAGTAGGATCCATGACCGCTTCCAGAGCAGAGAGGGCAAGAAGGTGTCTCGCTTTTCCCCCAAACGTGGAGGTTTGCTGGGCTTGGCAGGGCATCATAGACGGCTTGCACCAGGAACCGGACCGAATGGAAATCTGCCTGCAAGATGTTTGACCAGGTGATCCTGTGCTGCAGCGCACTTTCCCACTTATTCCAGGCTCCCTGCTGGTCCTACCGCTCTGCTCACTCGCTCTTCCTCCACACCAGCTCAAACCTCTTCCTGGAGTAGATGGTGTCTCTCCTTGCCCTGGGTCTTGCTAACTTGGGTCTTTGGGAAGTAACCCAAGCCTGCTCTACCAGAGGCCAAGGTGCCCACCAGTGCCTTTTGTCTAAGGCGTGATTCTGCGACTTCCACTGCCTTGTCCACCCTCCATTTCCTTCCTGTCCTGACCTCTATGCCGGCTGTTGACACTTTGCAGTCCCTGGAGTCCCTCTTGTGCGTGCTACCTTGAATTCTTCAGTGAGGCCACTGAATGGTAGCTGCAGTGTGTTACTCGTCCCATACAGTGCTGCGCTGGAGAGGCTGCGTGGAAGACCCAGCCACTTCCGAAGAAAGCCACTGATCTTCCTTTCAAGGGACTCCACGGTTGTCATAGGGACTGCATAGATCAGGAGTGGCCACAGGACTCTGGGCAGGATGAAATGCTGGTAGATCCAGGCTTTAAATCTGCCAGGTAGGCCAGACTTGTCAACCTTGGTGAGCCAAGTGCCGAGCTGTTGCGTGGACTTCTGGATGGCGATGGTGTCTTTCAGGCTTGAGTCAAAGTGCTTCCCCAAACTCTTGACCGACTGCTCTGTGATGGATGGTATGACCGTTCCTGAGATTGAGAACCGGAACTTGTCAGTCACCTTACCCTTCTTCAACACCATGGACCTTGACTTAGAGGGCTTAAAACTCATCCTTGCCCAGGTGATGAGTTTCTCAAGTCCTTGTAGGATCCACCTGCTACCTGGGACCGATGTTGTCGTGATGGTGAGGTCGTCCATGTATGCTCTTATCGGGGGCTGTCGTACACCAGACTTGGTCAGGGGCCCTCTGCATTCCACCTCGGCTGACTTGACCACCATGTTCATGGCAAGGGCGAAAAGAACAACAGAGATGGTACAGCCTGTTATTATTCCTTTCCCCAGACGATGCCAGTCTGATGTTTCTGACCCAGAAGTGACCCTCAACCTGAAATTATTGTAGTAATCCAGGTTTAGATCCTTAATCTTACTGGGAACATGGTGGTGGTCTAGTGCTAGCTCGACCAGCTTGTGAGGTATAGACCCGTAGGCGTTGGCCAGGTCCAACCACAACACTGCAAGGTCTCCTCATAAATGCTGTTGCAGAAGTAAATTCTGAATGTTATGACAGTATGGATCAAAGTTTTGGCAGCAGAGAAGGAATCTAATGGGTAGAGACAAGCTATTCTTTCTGGGTGAGGAAAGGCAGTTCAGGTGACTTGTTTTATGTGTTGTTGAAAGGAGAGGTTGTTGTCAAATATTACTACAAGGTTGTGGATGTGTGGGGAGGGAGACAGTGTGGAATTATTGTTGGTGAAGCAGAAATTGCGAATGGTTTTTGGTGAGGGTTTTAGGACCGATGATGATCATATTTAATTTCTAACCGATTAGTTTCGAAGTTGACTTGCCTCCATGATATAATTTCAGTGAGACAGTTGGCCAGGGTGGAGTGAGTTGCAGTGGTGATGGATTTAGTGGTGATGTAGAGCTGGATGTCATCAGCATAACAGTGGAAGTGGAGATCGTGACAATGTATGATGTTATCAAAGAGGAGCATGTAGAGGATGAACAGAAGAGGACCAAGCACTGAGCGCTGGGGGACACCTTGAGACAGGGGAGCTGTGGATGAGGTGCAGCTGTTGATGCTGATGAACTGTTGTCTATTTGTGAGATATGATTTTAGCCAGGAGAGGGCAGTACCAATGATGTTAAGGGAGAATTCAAGGCAGGAGAAAAAATGGTGTGGTTGATGGTGTCAAGAGCAGCAGTGAGGTTGTAGACGATGAGAATTCTGAGGCCACCGGAGTCTGAGGAAAGTAGGAGGTGGTTGGTGACTGTGAGGAGGGTTGTTTTAGTGCTGTGCTGTGAGCGGAAAGCAGATTGAAATGGTTCCAACAGGTTGTTGGAGATGATGTGGGTTTTGAGTTGCGAGATGACATGACATGTTATAGTATTTTTGACAGAAAAGGGAAACTGGAGAGGGTCCGGAAAATGCTCAAAATATCAGGACCGAGTCCAGGTTTTATGAGAATGGGGGTGACAACAGCCAGTTTGACTGTTTGAGTGACTTAACCACAGCTGAAGGAGGAGTTAATGATGAGATGGGATCCAAAACACAAGTAGAGCATCTCATTCCTGTCATAAAGTTGTACAGCTCCACTGGAGACACAGGAGAGAACTGACACAGGTTCAGGTTGCTGTAGATGGTGTCAAATTTTGATTGGAAAAATGAAAAGAAAAAGTTGCACCTTTTACTGTGAAAGATTTGGAGACGTGACTGAATTTTTAGAAGTTTGTTTATTGTAGAAAAGGGAGCCTTAGGGTTGGTGGAGTTGTAGTCGTATGAGGTGTCAGTCGTAAGTGGACCGGGATCTGTTGAAAGTATCTTTGTAATGTTGAAGGTAGTCTGTGTTTATTAAACCAGTTTTCTTGTAGAGTCTTTCAATATGGCACTTACGGATTTCATTTTGTGTAATTCAGGAATGTTCCAGGGAGTGTGTGAATGATCCAATGGAAGCCAGCTGATCAAGACAGGAGGAGCGTGTGTTATTATAATACTTGACAAGATAGGTGGGATTATCAGACAGCGTGGGAGGGGAGGCCGACATATACTGGCAAGAAAGGCTGCGAGAGCTGAAGGGGACATAGATTTGAGATTTCTGATATTTTGCGCCTTTTCGGATGAAGATGGAGATGTCAATGTCCATAGTGATTGCCAGGTGGTTAGAGATATGGAGGCTGGAGGGTTGATGTTATGCAAGACCAGTGGAGCAGACCAAATCCAAGATGTGACAACAGCTGTGAGGAAGGAAGTTGATATGCTGTGTACAGTTGAAGCAATGTAGCAGGTCCAGGATTTCTATGGCAAATTTACAGTCAGTGTTTACAGTTTCTTTGATTATGTCCATGAAATTCAGACACAGATTATTATGAAGTTGTAAAGATCTTAGGTGGCACAGGGGGCGGCATGGTCCAGTTGGGGAGTGTTAGCATGAAGCTGGCATTAGTTTGTGACCAGGAGCCAGTTGTCTGGGGAAGGAGAAGCAATGTTGCAATGTACCATCCTAGGAAAATCTATGGGATAATCCACAGCATAACAGTGGCAGGACACCAGTAGCCCTGTGAGGAAGAGAGGTAGCCTAGAGAGGCGACCATCCTGATTGGCCTTACATCCTGCTCAGAGATTAGAGGTCAACCTGGTGCAGTGGTGGCTAGTGGAGAGGAGCCCGGCAGGGCTCACCACACCAGGATGGCTCCTGCTGGCTAGCAATGTGGCACGAAGAGCCTGAAAAACCACTCCAGCGGCAAGTTGATAAAGTAAGTCCGCAACAAGCAGGAGAGAGAACATTTCGGCAGGTAGGACTGAGCTGATTTGAACATTAATCCACTGAGTGTCGAAAAGTGTTTGTCTGGATAGGAAGATAATCAATCAATCAATCAATCAGTCAAATTTTATTTATGAAGCGCATTTCATACACAAGGTAAACTCAATGTGCTTCACAACAAATAATCATAATAAAATAAATAACAACACAGTGCAAATGTAAAATAAGATAAACAAGTCCAATCAAACACACACAAACACACATGTGCACACACACACACACACACACACACACACACACACACACACACACACACACACACACCTAACCAAACACTGTCATAAAAAGAAAAGTTTTTAACCTGCTTTTAAAAATGGCCACTGATGTGGCGCCTCTGACTGTTTCAGGCAGGGTATTCCACCTGCGTGGGGCATAAACACAAAAAGCTGCCTCCCCTTCCTTAGTTTTTGTGCGTGGTATAACTAAATTTCTGCTGCCTGTGGATTTGAGGGTTCTTGCTGGTGTGTAACTGATGAGCATGTCTGTTATGTACTGAGGTGCGAGGCCATTTAAAGCTTTGTAAACCAGGAGGAGGACTTTGAAATCAGTTCTGGCCCTGATGGGCAGCCAGTGCAAAGATTTAAGAACGGGAGTGATGTGTTGATATTTTTTTGTCAAAGTGAGAATACGTGCTGCTGCATTTTGAATTAGTTGTAACCTGTGAATACTGGACTTTGGAAGGCCGGTGAAAAGGCCATTACAGTAGTCTAATCTGCTTGTTATGAATGCATGGATAATTTTTTCAGAATCGGATTTTGACAAGAAACTTTTTAATTTGGAAATATTTTTGAGATGATAGAATGCTGTTTTTGTAATGTGGTTGATATGAGTTTTGAATTCTAAATTACTGTCCATTATTATTCCCAGATTTCTTGCTGTAGGTTTGTTCTCTAGATACAGACAATTGAGATGTGCTGCAATTGTCTGTCTCTGAGTTTGTGCACCAAAAATAAGTATTTCTGTTTTGTCTTTGTTTAGTTGTGATAACTGATAGTATGTAGCCACAAGCTCACACGACACATTTTACCAGCCAAGTTATAGCATATGTGGTGATGATTAAATGGCAGAACTTAGGTTCAGAAATGGAGTGGTAGCCAGAATTTGCCAGCGTCCACCATCTTGGACGACCCTAAGTAAGTGGCCAAGGAGATTTAGACATGCCAAAGTTAATATACCATTTAAAAGATATCCATTTAAGTTTTAGAATGGATACTTAAAGCAGCATGTCTTAACATTTTTAATAGAAAAAAATTATTACCTTAATACAACCAAACATTACTGCCCTTTAAGGGTGTCAACAAAACTCTATGGGCCTGATTTACTAAGATCCCAAATTGTGGGTACTAAATTGCGTGCACAGTGCAATAGATTGCACGTTTCGTTTGCGTGTGTTACGGGTTCAAAGACTAGCACCACAGTAACAAAAAGAATACGGTTCAATGCCTTCCAGCTCCTGAAAAACATATGAAATGTCCGGAGAAATGAAGACGTGAACCAAACGTTTCTCTTCCCAAGTTTTCTCTGATTGACTTAGTCAAAAACATAAAATATTCATTCCTGAATAAAGTGCAATAGTGTCTTTTTGTTTCAATTTCCATTGTTTTCTTTAAATGTGCATTAATATGGTTTCTCTTGCTTTCTGACTTTCACACACTCCGTCAGTTTCAAAACACTTTAAACCAAATGAACATTATTTGTTCAGGTGCATCACTTCAGTATGTATGCTGTTCCATAGCTACCATAACATAGTGCCAATAAAATAAAAGAAGAATTAATGTGATAACATGTAAAAAATATTTTCAAAAATACATTCATTAAGTCATCACATATTTTTGAGTATACCACACGTGCGTTTTGCGGGTGATCTACTAAGAATAACTGCGTAAATGAAAACAGGTGCAACAGGGTGGAGACAGCAGTATTTAAATGAGGGTTTTGCGTGTCTTAATGGAGAGTTTGGACGAGCAGAAAGCTGCAAGTGCAAAATGAAATGTGATCAGGTTCTAGTGGAAGATGTTAACAAATATATTGACTTATAACAAAAACAAATATTACCAGAAAAACCGACATATGGAAGAGTATTTGTGACAAAGTCAATGCTGTTAGTAAAACCAAAAATATTCCACTCCAAATTATTATTTATAGATGCAGTTTTCGTCAGAAAAAATACCTTCAGGTTTGGTAAATTACAATGCGTGTGCTAAATAACATATTTGCATTTTTCTCCTCCCTGTATTTTGCACACTGGGGTTGAAATGCCCCATATTACATATTCATTATGACAAATGTACTAAATGGACAGCGCTTATTATCTTGCGCATTTGAAAGACGCAAACCTCAGTGCACTGCATTAGTAGATCAGCTTGCATATTTTTTGTGGGTGATGTCAAGTTTGCACACATTTTTACCACGCAAACCTTTAGTAAATCAGGACCTATGTGTGTATCCTTGAGGTGTAAGAAATGTGTCAAATTAATTTCCTTCCTTATAAAACATTTGCAAAGCAGATTTCTCTTAAAAGTTTAAATCCTTCATTTTATGTTTCCCAATTGTATTCTTCTCCTTTGTTGCTTTTATTGGCTTATTACGGCCATTGTAGATCAGTTGAATAGTGTTGCTGGAACAAGCATCACGTCACTTTTGTGTATATATACGTTTTTAAAAAAACATATAAAAACTTCTCCATACCATTACTATAGGATAGAAACCCTAGTGAGTGCCTTAAACTGGTCAGTTTTACTACAGATATGCACATTCTATCCCCAGTTCACTAAGAACAGTGAGGCTGGGCTGTATTCACTCTGTCTGTCAGGTCTTAAATCAAGAGACTCCCCAGTATTGGTAGTCTTACAGGGCCACCAGGGTGATTTCAAAAGCATCGGTCTCCACAATGGTTATCTTGAACCAGCGAAGCACAGAAAGAGAGAAAGGTTTCAATTCTATCTCTTCTCACCTAAAACTCCAAAGAATGAGGCAATTTTAGTTCCCTATGGAAATGTGCTGATGACGTACTATCTGGCTTTACCGTACATATATTTGTGGCTGACACTGATTTATTTCCTCTAATAAAAGCCTTTTGTGAATTCCTGTCACAGATGTATTATTCTGACAAAATCTTTGAGCTATATTTTCAATTACAAATGCATCTGGCAAAAGAAACTTAACTGCTCAGAGGGAGCAGTATTATAGCTTTTAGATGATAGGAACTTCAATTATTTAAAAACTCAGGCCATTACTTTATTTGTTATGAATGATGCACTTCGCACTCTGTACAACTACCTGCAAGAACTACCCATCAAATGTATATATATATATATATATATATTTATATATCAGGCAACTCAGCTGTGCTCATGCAGTACTTATTGTAAAATTCATGTGAATGGGTTAGATGGGCAATATTTGCTCGGCCTCTGGCCTTGCCTGCTGCAATACTCTGTGCTCAATGGAAAATGCACCAGGAGCTGAGGATATTTGCCCTGTAGCATGCTGGTGGCATATAACTGCATAAGCTCTTGCCAAACCAAAACAATATGCAGACATTTTGTTTTCATGGAAAAGTTTAATTACCTTTTAGAGAGCTGAGTTTTCAGGTTCCAAGAGATGCATTTGATTCAAGCAAAAACTAACAGTTGGTTGTGTCTGGACATTAGATTGGGAATAAAGTCATTTTAAAAGGAGATAATTAACAGTATGTTAATTATCAGTATGTATGTAGGTACAACAGTATGAAGGTATTAAAAGATAGTTTCAAAATATGAAATTGCCTGGAATAGGTCGGGATCTCTTAACTGACACTCAAGACTTGAGCTTTATCTGCTGAATGTGGGTTTCTCCTTCAACACACTGTTGAACTCCAGGTGAAAGGTGCAGTTATTATATTAGTCAGAATTTGCTAGACTTCTGCCAGGGTTTAAACAAAATCTCAATGGGATTGGCTTAGTTTTTATGCCATGCTTATGCATCGCTTTCCCTCTATGTTTCAAAGAGGATTACGTGCCATAGACATTAATGTCATGAAATACATTTTTTGGTATAAAGGTGACTTATATCAAAGTTGTTCTTTTTTGTGAATTCAGCTTTTATAATTAACTCGATAAAGATGAGCATGCAACTTTGAAATATCTTTAACATATCAAAATAAAAAGGAGGTGTAAATTGGGACTAAGAATCAGGTTTGGAGTGCGGTGTGAGACCTTTGTTGTTGTGGATTACCATAAATTTCCAACTCAAACCAACAAATGTCACTGAGTCTAACAAAGCTCTAACCCTGGGGAATATTTTTAGGTCTATAGATGTCAATAATTTAATGTGAGCATACTTAAATTACCAGGATACTAATGCCTAACAAATCAGACAAATAATGAAGCCTTTACATAAACAAGCAAGAGTATAACAAATGCAAAGTAATTATCCAAATAAATTAATAGCACAATATGGTGGATGGTTTCAATAATAAGCTATTTGGATCGAAACAACCATACATTTATAACTTCACCTTAGTGTTCAGACGTAGTCCACCCTGTACTATTTATTTGTCACAGTTTAGTTAATTAAAAGTCTTGGCATTTTAGTCTGATTTTAGTCAAAAGAAAGCCTAAAATATTTTAGTCTAGTTTTTGTCCATGAAACTCATTTTAGTCTTTTGATAGTCCTTTTTTAGTCCTTGAAAGCGGATTCATTTTAATTAACATTTCAGTCAATCTAGTCTAACCAATAAATGTCATTTTAGTCTTTTTCTCACTCATCTTACAAGATGTATGTTATCATTACCTGATGAAGTACACATGTTGAATGATTAGGAATGCAACTTTGCTAAATGTGTCTGGTCTGATAGTCAAATAAATACATCCAGATATTGAACATTTATAAAATGGCATCAAATATCCTGTCGTCTTTTTCTTCCTAGCATACTGTTGATGTCATCAGAGAGAACATCAAGCTCAACAGAGCAGACCATACCAGACAGGAAGTCAGACACAGAATCAGCATAAAACTTCTGGTCAACTTTAAAAATAAAACAACCCGTGCAGACTCCTGATCGTATTTCAGCAACAAACACGAATAAAACAGACAGATAAAGACACCATTTTTGAATGTACCTTGCTTACCCACAATATAAGCACAAAAATCAAATAAAATGACCAAATCAACTCAATTTGAGCAAGTTAACAAAATTGGACTGTTTAGTTGTGCTGCAACTGCAGAAATTACGGTAGCCTAAAGGAACTTGTTCAGGTTTGATTGGGCTGCCATAATTACAGTATTAACAGTGCAACTTAATTTAAAAGATTGCTTGCCCTGACTACGCCCCACTCCGCTGCTGTAACGCTCCCGGTGGGGTAGGCAGCTGGGCTGAGAACGGAGCAAAACCCTGGCGCAGCCGTTCCGCGGTGGAGCCGCTTTCAGTGGAAACCCCAGGTAATGTTGTTCCTCACAGAGTCACACACGTCACCCTGGCATGAGCACAGCATAGGAAACAAAACTAACACACATCTAATGAATGCACTTTTTGGATTGTAATTTAAAAGGAGAGAAACTATATAATATTTTGTCTCCTTGTTTTTTGACGAAAACAGAAAGAGAGATTTTTTAAATTTATTTATTAGTTATTAGTTTTTATTTAATTAAGTACTTTTAGTCTCATCTTTTTTTGTACTCGTTAATTTAGTCACAGTCAGTGTTTAAGGACATTGGTGCCTTCTTGTCATCGTCTGGTCTTAGTCATGGAAAAAACTGTCATTGACAAATACATTTTGTCTAGTCTCGTCTGACGAAATTAACACTACTTCATCTTGATCCTCACCACATTTGCCACTGTTTTCTAGCCCATTTAATTTCATGTATGCTACTTTACTTTCTAATATTTACAGTTTCTATGGTGATCCTTGAATGTAAAAGTTTGCTGACACTGGCAGCACAGATCAGCAAGATATTGCACAATTATGCAGGGGTCTTATTTACAGAATTGTAGAAAAATAATTCTGAGCTGCGTACATGCAATCTCTATGGTCTTCAATAATCTCATTAAAATATAAGTACAATGGGAGACACTGACTCACTCTCTTTCAAGAAACCTGAAAATGACCTTAAATATACACACATTTTAATGAATGCTCTAATTGGTCAACACTATACATCGTTAAAGAAGTGTCCTGCATTGCGCAGTGGAGGAAAGAGTGGGAAGGATGATTGCCTTGGGTACTGGCAACAGCAAGGTATTCTGGGGTAAGATGACAATGATGTGTTTTTTTGCCTCTTCCCTCTTGTCTCTTGATCTCAAACATGCAAATTATTCTTTCACACTATTAAAGTTAAGTGGGGAAGATGAGCAAAAAGCGAGGGATTTGGTCTGTCATGGTTGAGCGAGTGAGCGAGTGAGGCAGACGCTGAGACGGAGGTCGGGAATACAAACTAGATGCTTATGCTTCGCACATGATGGCCAACAAGAAATGGGTGTTAGTA
This sequence comes from Scomber scombrus, assembly GCF_963691925.1. NCBI lineage: Eukaryota > Metazoa > Chordata > Actinopteri > Scombriformes > Scombridae > Scomber > Scomber scombrus. The sequence continues at coordinate 15,818,875 of NC_084978.1, forward strand.
CGCGTGTCGGCCGGGGCCACACTGCCTCAACCTAATGAAAACTGGCTGAGCATAGAGAAACAGTGACAAATTAAATGGGCCATCAAAATCATTGCTCGCATTAGAAAGACAGAGCAAGCATTTTGTGATGGAATTCAAATTATTGCACTTAATCTTTAACTGCCACCTAAACAGCATTTCTTGTTGAACAACAGCACTCTATCATGTTACGGGACTGAAGTGAAGTGGTACAATTAAATAAAAGCAATAGATAGATAGATAGATAGATAATACTTTATTTCCATCCTGTTTTGTCTATTTTATATCACACAATGACTTGGATTGACTTGTGTCTTAAAGTGGGATTAAATAATATAGGGCCACACAATCTCCACTTTAACAGCTATCTCCGTCGTCACACACAATACATTTTCTATCTTAACAGAGTAACAGATCACACATGTCATTGTCAAATGCCTTTCTCTTTTTTTCTGTCTTGCACATGACATACATTGTATGGCTGAACGGATGGATGGATGAGATGGATTGGTGGGTGGACTGGTGGGTGTGCAGTTAGGTTAGAGGAACACACTTCACTGGTGACACTTACTTTGCTATGCTGCAGAGTGACGTGGTGAGAAATAAGTGGGCAGTGTAAAAAGAAAGTGACAGCATCAAATGACCAATCTTCTCCTCCTATCCCAATATATGTGTTTCTGAGTGATGAGTGAAACTAGAGTAGAGTGCTGCTGACAACCAAGAAATGATCTCCCAAATAAAATTCAAGAATGATGGTACTAGGTGTGCATGAGGCAAGGCTAAGACTATCCTGCCATACACATTTACACTTTGGTTTAAAATATTATTGATTAGCCACATAGACACCAGAGCAATGTACTGCACACGATCAGCAGGTCTTTCAATGGAAAGATATATGACCAAAGCTGTTGAAAGGGCTTCATCTGAAGATGTTAGGGGCTGTTGTCCACTGACAGTAGCTTTTAGCTTAATCAGACAGCATAAGCACCATAAAAATGGATTGCAAATAATTTCCCAGGTAATAAAGTATTGATGTTTGTCAGGACTTGATGTGTAAACAGAACAATAATTCATATGCTCTGCAAAGTGCTGACGGTACTCCATAAGTCATGACTGTGTCATTCACAGAGCGTGTTAGTATCTTATAGTTCAAAGCCTACTTAGTGCTATTATTTTTTAATCTCTAGAGGGGATTAATATATCACTCTGGACTTTATTTGTGCACAAAAAATAATCTTAAGGAATTCAAATGGAATAAAAAAAACTTGCAGTTTGTAAAACAATAAATAAAAAAGAAGCTTTTTTTGTTTGTTTGTTTATTTTAGTTTGTGTCTGCCTCTTAAATAAATACATTTCCAACAGTTCAGGACATTTTTTTTTCTTTCTTGGAATTACTCTTAACAATAAAACATATTTAGACAGTCTTGTGAAGGATTCCAATCAAGTGTTGCTGACTCCACTTCAGTACTAATTGTTAACATTAAAACATAATTAAAAAGTGACGATCAAGCAGAGACGCAAACAAGCTCTGCTTTGCTAATTTAAAAGTTAAATAATAATCCAATCCCTGAAGTATCACAGTGTGTATATGACTGTTTTAGGGCAAAGTTGCTAATGAGCAGAATGACAGTACTAGCTAAAGGTAGGGGAAATATGAGTTTCAGACTGTCAATGAAAATAAAACATAAATTAGCTAGTATGTCTAAAATGTAAACATTTGCATACATCTTAAAGGTGATTTTGCATTTAAATACCCACATTACAAAAAGCAAGATTTTCTTATGTTCTTTTTCCAAGGGAAGATGTCTACTGCACATTAGCATGTGAGGTCATCTGGCTCCTGTTGCGTACCATCTTTACTCTATCAATACATATTCATCAGCATCAGAGAGCCATTCATTTGCCAGATTGGAAAATAGGCAGTGAAGAGAGCTTGACATTCACTTTGCGCTGAATTGTTCTCACTTGACACCTAACTTGCTGATTGATGAGAAATATTATGGCCTGGAGGAAAAGCAAAGTGAAAGATGAATGAGTCTAATGCTGGAGCTCTCGTCACATCTAAGAACCACAACTTTTTATTAATATTTTGTTTGGGTCTGAACCTATCCATCCCTGTTTATGTTACACAAGTAGGATTGGATCTGTCATATCAGGTATTTACTTGCATTTGTCTCGTGGCTCTCCAGTGTGTTTGTGTGTACTGTATGTGAGAGTGCATGTGTGTGTGTGTGTCTTTGCCTGCACTGAACCAGTGTACTTAAATTGGTCATGTGTCCTCATATTTACTAGTTGGAGGTTATTATTTCAGCTAGGTATTATTCTACAAGTGCATTACAGGAGATTCAGGTTATTCAGTAGGAACGTGTGTCGTTATGGACACATTCTACACTGCACTGTGAAACACAGAGAAGATGCTAACAAAAAAGCTCATACAGGAGAGGTTGCCTTTTAATGCAATATAAAGCAACTATGAGTCTGAATGGCTGTAAAGTGCTTTGAGTCTACACATGGGGCCTGATTTACTAAAGGTCTGCGTGTGTAAAAACGTGTGCAAAATTGACATCACCCGGAAAAAATATGCAAGCTGATCTACTAACGCAGCGCACTGAGGCTTGCGTCTTTCAAATGTGCAAGATAATACGCGCTGTCCATTTAGTACGTTTGCGATAATGTAATATGTAATATGGGGCGTTTCAACACCAGTGTGCAAAATACAGAGAGGAGAAAATGCAAACATGTTATTTAGCACGCGCATTGTAATTTACCAAACCTTAAGGTAATTTTTCTGACGGTAACTGCGTCTATAAATAATACCTTTGAAGGGCAGGTATTAACCGGCTGCTCACTGCGCACAGATGACTTCTGTCACTGTGGAGAGGAGGAGACAGAGGCACAATGACAGAATACGCACAGGACAGAGTTTTTCCAACCGTGTTAATATTTGTGGAGTGGAATATTTTTGGTTTTACTAACAGCATTGACTTTGTCACAAATACTCTCCCATATGTCGGTTTTTCTGGTAATATTTGTTTTTTTTATAACTCAATATATTTGTTAACCTCTTCCACTAGAACCTGGTCACATTTCATTTTGCACTTGCAGCTTTTTGCTCGTCCAAACTCTCCATTAAGACATACAAAACCCTCATTTAAATACTGCTGTCTCCACCCTGTTGCACCTGTTTACATTTACACAGTTATTCTTAGTAGATCACAGTGCAGTGCGGACGCAATTTAGTACCCACTATTTGGGATCTTAGTAAATCAGGCCCATGGTCTAAAACATGTTGCCACACACACACACACACACACACACACACACACACACACTACTGACTACAGAGCATGTCACGAACTTTGTGTAACCTAATTTTTCTTTTAAATTTAGGAAAGTATTTACTAAAAATGTAAATGAACACATCCACATCTAATATGTATAAAGTGTTTTAAATTGTTTTCTGCCGTTGAGCTTTTATGGAATATTCGCCAAAGAGAGGTGCATGTGAGGCTAATAGCAGTAAACACAGTGTACAGCTGAGGCTAGCTGGAATGTATTAGTTTTGCAGGTAAGTAAAGTTAAGTATTGTATGTAAGAGTAAATATGATTACAATCCATCCAGAGGGTAACATGATTGCATGTAATACATTTCATTGCTATCCATCCAATAGTTGTTGAGACATTTCACTCAAAATTATAAACTAGAGGCAAAGTCAGGAGATAACCAGTCAGGAGTATTCCTTTAGGCACTATGGAAATATGTACCAAATTTCGTAGTAATCCCTTCATTGTTTTTTTTTTTTCATCCTGACCCTGCCATGGCAAAAAATCACATCGATTGTACAAGTGTTGATGAACAGAACACCACTAAGAACAAGCATTTAGTGGTCTCTAGTCAATGCTTGACAAATTCATGTAATTATTTTAAACATGTCAAAATCCAATTCCTCTGTTTTCTGTAATACCTTATTTACTGTTCCAAGGAGCTCATCTACATAACTCTTTCATTACATGTGTTTAGTATGCAGTTGCATACTGTAGTTATGATGTAGTTAAACTGTGTTGAGATTGATTGTTGATGCACTGAATTAACTGTTCCTACAATGCCTTGATGCACCCTCTCACACAGAATCACAACAATCAAATTTGCTATAAAATTAAAACAAAAAAACAAACTTGAGTAATCAAAGCCCATAGAGTAGACTTGTGTGATGAACATAATGTGTGTAGCTTATGGCTTATGTGTGTAGGTAAAAATGTAGGTGATGAGAATAATGGACTGTTTTGCCTGACTAGTCATAGTAAAGCATTGCTATTCTTCTCAACGCTTTTTGTCAATTTAGGGTGGCTTTCTTTTTTCTTCCTATAATGATCTGATCTGACTGACTACCCCATGATCACACCATTTTGATCCATTTCAGAGGTATTTTTCAGTGAATTATTTAATAATACAATGATTGAACACTATTTTATGAGAATTGTACTCATACTAAGTTTCTGCCCATTCTGCAAAATCATGTCAATTGCCTGCTTTCCTTAGTCTCCATTCTCTCCTTTGAGATGAGTGTAAACCTCACCAGAGTACTTTGCATGAAGTAAATCTAGTAAATGTGTTACAAATTCAGTTTTTTATTTGGATTGCACATTGCTAATTAAAAACTCAACCAACAACGACCCAGTCGGCACATTCACATGTGAATATTTGACAGCTCAATGAATATAATGTGAAAGGGATGGAGTACAAAAGAGAGTATGCATTACTATCAGGGGGCATGTTCTTCCCCTTCATTTTTAATTTCACGGGCATTTTCTGAACTTTCAAGGGTATTTTTTCCCCCCGGTGCCCCTGGTAATTTCAGACCCTGCCAATAAAATCTAAATTGTGATTCATCCCATATTTCTCACTACTACTGTCAGATCCTCTCAAGCCCCCATGCCAAGATTTAAGCCGTGGAAAAGGTCAAGTGTCTGGATCATTGTCGGTGCCAGCATATTGATAGACTTGTTAGCCCAAAATTGATTGACAGATTGACTATTGATTTGTTCATGTCAAGAAGAGGTTTTCCATTATATTTTCAAGCACAGGTTACTGTAATTTTCTTTTTTTATGCTTCTCATGACAAAACTGATGTGTTTGTGTATTCTTTTTTTATTTAAGGCTGGGATTTGTGACAGTGCCGCCCATTATCTCACAGTGGTGGTGTTTCGGATATGACATTCCAAAAGGTCACTGTAAGCTTTACAATCAGTAGGGTGGCGTATAGTGGTGAGGGACCGTCCTGTAATCAGCCCTGTATCCTGTCCTGTTTAAGTGTATTGAGTAAGACACTGAGTCCTTCCCAACTGCAGGGGCATGACTTTACGTGTGACCCCGCACTCTGACCTCTGACCTCCCTGTGGAGAGAAACAAGAACAAATTTCACACAAGAGGATAAAAAAAGCAATGAACAGAATAGGTCACTTTCTGCCACACTGTTCTTCTTTCAATCGCACTTAAATCAGGTCAAACTAAAGTTTCATTCAAAAATATCCTCAGGGTAGTGAAGTGAGGTTTCTGAAGTGGAACCCTGCATGTCACTTCTGCCAGTATACCATTATTTGCACTGTGACTTTGTTTTTGTGTGTCATGCCAGAAAAAAAAATACATTATGCTAAGTTCAGGCCAAACGAGGACTGAAAATCTATGAAAATAAATCTATTTATCACCACAAAAAGATTTTTTTTTTTTCTGGAGCATTACAATCTCAGAATGGAACTAGCCAACTAGCCACTTTGACGTACTGAGAATTAGTAATCAGAAGACTGATTGGAGCCCAGAGTTTTAGAATCACAGGTCAGGGTGACATTGCTTGACGTAATTCACTGTGTGTAGCAGAGAGAACACCAACAGCTAGTGTCTGCTTTTACCATTTACTCAGTGCTTTAGCTTGGAATGAACAGAACAAACCAATGATACAGAAAACCAAATCAATTTTTAAGGTTGGGCATTTTTCAAAGAAACAGCAGTCAACAATATGGGTTTAGATGGAACTAGTTTGCAGCAGCCAGCTACAGTTAGTAAAACACAGATTAAATTATGTGAATACTGCCTCTCATCTTTGATTGGCCTAATTATCAAAGAACCAGCAACAACTCAGCTTTCAAGTCCAGTGATGACAACACAGTGATAAAGTCAATGCAATTAAAAGCTACTGTATAATTTTATTTTTCGTTTAATTATTAACAAATAATAGTGAGACTTGTAGGAATTAAGTGAGTTAGAGGAACAGAAGTGGCTTAATGGGTTGAGCACAGAGTATTGTTGTATGCTAATGTACATACAGTACGTTTTATACAAAAATATACAGTATAAGCTTGCATTTGAATTTTAACTCTTTTTTAAAACCCTGCTTTCTCTCCAGTAATCTGTTTGAGACCTATAATGAAAGCGTGGGCACGCTCCGATGAGTTTGTTGAATCTGTATAAGATAAGTTGATATGCTTGGAAAATCTGAATTTGTATAGTCCCTCCTCTGTGCATAAAACAACTGAGATGGATCAGTGAAATCTAGTATAGCGTTTTAACTGCAACGATACTGACTGAAATAGTATCAGTTGTTTGAATTATCATATCTCCAAGGCTCCAGGTCAGGTCTGCAGAGGCATGCTGACACACTATACTGCTGTATTTCACAGATGACAAAAACTTGTATTTTATTTCATTTTATGAACTCACAGTATGTGAACACAAGGTAACACATTAATACCAATACAGAAAGTTCTCCAAATTCAGAGGAGATAAATATACAAGTGTCTCCACAGGCTTTGAAAACCCTTGAAAGTTTGTAGATTTTAGAGAAAACAAACTAAAACCTTAAAGCTTTTGAAAATAAATGCAAGTCCTTGGAAGTACTTGATTTTTTAATCAAGCACTTGAATTCCTAAATATGCATCAGCTCTCTGTAACTCTCTCTATTCTAGGATCACCACTTCATATCCTGTGAAAACTCTGTGATGGATATTTGATGTAGCAGCAGTTTTAAAATGAATGATTTCACCTAGATTCCAGGATGATGATGAGAGAAAAATGAGGCATCGTGTGATGTCCTGCTGTATCTCAAAATATGGCAACTTTGAGTCCTTGAGCTCCGTCAGACAAGACTTTAATTATCACTGAAAAGCTAAAACGTTATGTCCAGGTGACTAGGAGAACCTTGAAATCAGCCCAGATGAACACTGGAATGACACAATCCCATTTCATCCCAATTCTTCTTTGACTGTATATTTAGAATATGAGGACTTTCATTACAACATAGCCAGAGGCAAGCAGCTAGGTACCAAACAGCTTGCTTATTTTATGTCCTTCAACCAAACGCACAAAAAAATGGTGGGTTTCCCATTGCCTTCCGTTTTATCACTAATAATAAATAATTTATCAATGCATTGGCTCGTTATCTCAGAGGAATCATTATAGTGATGAATTACTTATCATGTGGCTTTATGTGCACAGGTGTAGCCTAGAGCTTTGACCTTGTAAAACACAGTGGACGCAGTGCTGATGCCAAATGTTACCTTGAAAAAAATAGGAAAGCATGCAAATGAATATTATAATGATAACGTGTGAATATTAGGATTCAAAATTTGTATAAACAAGATTATACAGCAATATGTTATGAGGGATTTTTTTTAGGGATTAAGACAATTCTATTTTCCTCAAAATGTTAGACATTTTTGTTCTTAATGATTTTACCATTTTGACTGTATGGCATGGATTAAATACAGTGCCAGCATTACATGTTGGAACTTTTTATGTACCGCAGCACATGCACTGCATACAAGTAATAAGACCAAGCTTGAAACAAAATTGTCCTCCCAAGAAAAATGAGAGAATCAATTATTTCAGTGAGTGCCCCAGAACAACAAATATTTATGTTCCAATGGCAAAAACCTTTGTTTGTAGTAATTATGACAGGAGCGAAGTCAGAAACCATAAATTATAAAAGACAGATAAGTTGTTTGTGTGCCTGAATCTAACCAAACTCTAACTATAGTGTTGTTTTGTATTTATTGTTAAGTAAAGTAATTTCACAAACACGTAGCTATACTGTTTTTACTTACTCGATTTAGCTCTTGATTATCACTACTAATAATGGCAAAGGACAACAAGCCACCACTCATGTTAATTACTTGTGGGGTATAGTTAAAACCAATGATGGTAAAGTCACTTTAAATAGGGACTGTTTGAAGCTGTTTTATGGCATGAGCTAATATTGGTTATTCATAACTCACAATGCGGTTAACATAACTACAATTTACAATGATAACTTCAACAGCCACACAGCTGAGCAGATCTGCCAGCTGTAGTGCTTTCTCGCTGAAGGGAACCAAGTAGTCTGAACAAAGAGTGCAGGGGGCTGGGGGAGGGGGTCAATGTGTAGCAGGCTCATATAAATATGAATACAAAATTTTGTTTATGTTATTATGACCATAGTTGGAAATAATTAATGATTTAGTAGGAGTTGATTTTTTGTGTACTATACTTTTTTGAGTATTTTTTAAAATCGATGCATTGGAAAGTTTGTAAGTACACCAGGAGTTTATTAAAATAAACACTTACCTGATAGTCGTTACCTTAAGATCGTCGAAATCTCGCTCGACCACTGAAATACCTTGTGGTCGCGCGAGATCCCGAACAGCACATCTAGAGATCTGTGCGGGATCTCGCGCGTCCACACAGTATTTCAGTGATCGCACGAGATGTTTACAGCTTTAGCAGTAGCAGCAGAGTAAAAGCCATCAGGTAAGTGTTTATTTTAATAAACTCCTGGTGTACTTACAAACTTTCCAATGCATCGATGTATGAGTAAAGATCCTATCTGTACTACTGTAGAAGTTTGATAACAATCCAGGCATTATTAGTGGGGTAATTTACGAGATACACTGGTGGTCCCGTTAGCGCCTGTACTAAGCCATTCAGCTGATGGCTCTCTAACTCCACTATTTTGCGACCAAATGAAAAAAAAGGGCTGAGGCGGTGATTAGATAGACCTCATTGTGCATATGACGCTAGGTCGAAATTACGCCGAACCATCGCTTTAAACTTAAAAAAACACTATGCTGAATTTTTCTTTAAAAAAAAAAGCAACAATCAATAGACTCAAACAAAAATAATCCCTCTCAGTCATCACTTACAACCCACTGGAAGTGTGTGTACGTATCTACAGAGACCCTGCCCTCTGTCTGTGTCATGGATGTATGCCTTGAAGCTACATCCACACCAGAGACATTCCCACTCTGCCTTGGTTAATGCTATGTTTATTTGATCTAAGACGTAATAGAGGTTGTGCTGTGTGGGAGTATAAATGATAGGAATCAACATTTTAATATGACCTATGTCCTGTTGTAATTGGCTTGTTATGGGGTTTTTTTGGGGTAAATTAACTTAAAGCAGAAAAAATAAGTCTTTATTTTTCTTCTGTTATCATTTCTATTCTGACATGCTACAAAATTATGTTAGCTTGACTGTCAGTTGAGGTGGCTTGATAATATTGCTCAGTGCCTTTCAGTCAGTAATTTATGACCAGACTCAATGCAAGTTATATGTGCATCCTTTGTGTACCATGTTTATAAATTACAATATGAAAATGGGATGGGATCAATTGATTATGTAAATGTAAATATATGACTTAATGTGTATCCTTTCAAACAGTTTGTAACTTTATCTTCAGCCATGTTTGTGAACAAGAACTGAGCTTAGTCAAAAGTTATGAATGAATGTAATAAATTCCAGCTGTATGGAAAAGGGACATTGCTTATATTGATTTGTTCACACTGATGGAAGCTTTTTGTTTACAGAGGAAACATCCATTAAAGCTAAAGGCCTACACTGACCTTGTAGCAGCACGAAAGCAAACCCTGGAAATAGACCATGGACCAGCAAATGTCCCAAGCAAGTAAACAAAGATATCTGATGTGACTGGAGTTGGTGCTTCCAGTTGTATGCCACAGCAGACAGTTGGCAAACTTATGATCAACTTTCTAATTAACCAAAGGTCTTTTCTAGACCCACTTTTAAAGCCAAAATACAGGTAGCTGCCACTGGATAGATGAAGAAACAAGAAGATCTGCTACACTTGCCTTCAAGAGGTTAAGAGGGTCCCACACCTTGGATGTTCTAGCAGGTGACCTTGGTAACCAAGGTGGTGAGAACCATAACTGACACTGGTTCAGCTTGTTTTGTAATCAGGGTCAGTCTGAGGAAGCGGAGTTAGATCAAGATTCTTTTTAAGTGCCCAAGGCAGACTACCAAGACACATTCAGCATCTTGGAAGTGGTTTGAATACCAACGTGTAAATGTAATGCTGCCCAGGCAGAAGCAATGAATGATACATATAAACAGCTATCACATGCAGCCTTTTTGGAAAATGCCAATCAATGTGGTATAAAACAGGCTGGTCATACATGGCGGCAGAAATGGCTAAAGATGAATGGAGACTCTAGCTCATCTGGCCAAATCAAACTCAGTGGAACTCCACATATATGATTGTGGAGAGAATCTTATGGATCCTTCAACAGGAGGGGGAGACGCCATCAGGAATGTATGTGAAAGGTTCAGTGTGACTTTGTGAGTGTTGTTTAATCTTCATCTTTAAGCTTATACCTCTGGCCTTCATCTGCATCTCCCTTTAATAACTACCATGAATTCCGGACTATTGAGCGCACCTGAATATACGCTGCACCATCTAAATTCAAAATCAAAAAGAAAAAAAAAATTGTACATATATAGGCCTCACTTCTCTATAAGCCACAGGTGTCCACATTGTAACATGAGTGAACCTTACCTCTGAAAGCTTTTGTCGTCTTTTTGCATTGAGTCAGTTCTTCACGCTAACGTCTCCAACGTCTCACCATCGGTTCATTGATGCCAAGCTTACATGCAGCAGCTCTATTTCCTTCTTCAACAGCCATATTGATTGCCTTTAACTTAAAAGCTGCATCATATGCATTTCTTCGTGTGTTTTCCATGATGAGGGTGTGTGCATGATGCGCAAAATGACTGTTCAAAACCATAGACTGTTCAAAACACAATCAAACTAGCGTCTTCCTCTGCACATTATCTCTTCCACCTGGAAGGCCGTTAGCCTGTAAAACTCTATAGATTGGCCACATCATTGTTTAGGCCGCAGGGTTCAAAGCGTGTGAAAAAAGTAGCGGCTTATAGTCCGGAATTTACGGTACAAGGAAGTTAAATCAATTAGTACCCATGTTCATCAAATAAAAACTCTAATTTGTAAAGTATTAAGCATGTTATCAAGCATGCTACAATTATAATCGGCTGACCAAACTTCCTCTTTTCCCCGGACATGTCCACTTTTTATGTCCCGTCCGGGGCGTCCGGGATTTTTTTATTAATTGATGATAATGTCCGGTTTTCCTTCTGTGTGTGTGTATGAGTGTATATGTGTGTGCCCCCTCTACCCCGGTTGTCATTGTTTGGGTTAGCGTGTGTAACGTAATCCCCGAGAGGCTGCCCTGTGGGCGGATCTCCAAAACTCACAACAAGAGAGCAGCAGACACCGGCGGTGCAGCTGAAGCGTTCAGATGCCGAAGCGCAAATGCACGTTCACAGATGAACTGCGAAAAATTCCCAGTTTACCGACCCGGTCGGGACTGGCCGAGTGCACCGTGTGCGAAGCCGGTACATATGTGTCTGTCCAATAAAGGTGCCAGGGACCTCACAGCTCATATGGACACAGAGAAACATAAAAAAGCAGTGCAAGGTGAGAGTAGTTCAGCAAAGTTGACTGAGTTCTTTGTGAAACCCGGAAAAACAGAGGATGCTGTAAATGCAGCGGAGGGTGCGTTAGCATTTCATACTGTGATACACCACCACAGCTACAGGTTTTTCTAATACAGAAGAGGTATTATTTAGAACATTATTTCATATTATTTATTTATTTATTTATTTGTCCACTAAGACTTGAAAAGAGAGCTATTATTTTACATTTATATATATATATATATATATATATATATATATATATATATATATATATATATATATATATATTTTACAATTGAGGCATAATAAAGAAAGTTCAGTAACCTATGAGAAGCCTATCTGAATTTCTGTCTTTGATAGATATTATTTTGTAATATAACAAAATATTCTATCCATACATATAAACTTTAAATATATTAAAATTATAAGGAATCTTTGAGTAAACTGCGAGTATCATTTAAGTAGGCTATCTCGTGGCCGGGCTGAGTGTCCTCTTTTTTGGAAATCAAAATATGGTCACCCTAAATTATAAACTCAACGTGTCTGCACTGTGACTGTCTGCAGCAGCAACAGAGTTACAGCACATAGTAGCGGAGTAAGCTATCTGTCCTCCCTCCTGCTCTCTGCTGTAAACACACGTAGCTGTTAGCGAGCAGCTGCTCTCACGTGTCCTCGGGTCTCTGCTTGTTTTTGACATAAACTCTCCAGCTCTCTGCTTTCTCAGCCTGCACTCAGTATGTCTCTCTCTGGATGGCAGGCAGGTTGCTCACCATCATATACACTCTCACTCTCTCTCTCTCTCTCTCTCTCTCTTTCTCAACCGCACACTCAAAACGCACTGAGCTATTCCTCAATGGCGCTATGCTACTTTTGTTTAACACACTTTAGTTTAGAAAATAAATCCCCAATGCTTAGGCCCAGCGGGGGCTCAACCCAGTCTGATATTAACACTGTTAATATGATAGTGGACTGAACTATTTTACTGGCTTCTGGACAAAAATCCTGCTTTTGTATGGTGCAGGTGTTCATTTACAGTAACACTAAGAAGTGAAATGTTTAAATTGTTTTTGATTTAATTGCCCCTTTTTCCCAAACCTTTAAGTACTTGCAAAAACATTGATGTGGTCACACATAGACACGTTTGATTTTAATTTGTTAGCATACTTTATTTGATATCATTATATTATATTTTGTAATTGTATTTATTTTGTTAATTATCAAACTTTTTTATTAATGCACTTTATTTTATGTAATTTTTATTTTATTTTATTTAAAAATATGTTGTTGTTTTTATGTTTTAATTTGTTAATGCTGAGTACCTTTTACTCATACTACTAAAAAGTACATTTTAGTGATTCTCCTCTTACTTCCATACAATTTCACCATATTATTAGTGCTTTCACCTTGAGTAACTTTGACTATGTAGTACTCTTTACACAAGTAAAACGTAAAAAAAATTGAATTCAACCATTTCTAAAGCCATCAGTCTTAATATTAGCAGAGATATGCCTCTGCTTGGACCATGTTTTGTCCTTTCATTGAGATGATTTTGAGATTGAAGTGTCACATATATCTGAAAGAGACATATTTATCAAAAGAACTACTGATGGATTTGATTTTAGCGTTAATCTAGCGAAACATATTGAAAAACTGATTTTGGTTTTGAAAGCAGGGTCTCAGTCCATGCTCACAGCTTTCAATATAACCCTGTGTATACTCAATGATGAAATGCAAACTGATAGAAAGAGTAGAAAGGCTGTTCAAGCACTGTTAGGTCAGCTGGAGCAAGGCCTCCTGAAAAATATATTCCGGTATACTGCTAACACCAAGACATATTTATAATGGAATTGTATACTTGTGTAAGAATGGCATTTTAAATTATTCCACATATTATCCATAGAGAAACTACAAGTTTAGATAACACTTCTCAGAAGCTGTTACACTAATGGAATTCATAATATTAAAATAGAAGACACAAGAAAACAGCACAAGTGAGAATCCAACCTGTTGTTAAACTGTAATAATAAAACCACACAGCCTCCCTATAAAAGCATGAATCATTTACATCAGAATAGCTTAACAGGCTCGATTTATTGTAGCACGTTCCTCTAGCATCTATTCTTTTCAAAGGGTAAATGAAGTTCAAAAGTACACACTCATTGAATGGCTGATTTGTCCTGGATAAAAAGGATAGTGGAGAAATCTACAATGGCTCCCTGCACGGCAATCATGACTTGGCCTGAATGCGCAGGAAGCCATGCCACCATGAGTCTGGTCCAAGCAACTATTCAAATGACTACATCCATGTCTCCCTGTAGAAATGGCTCAAATGAGCCTGTTAGCCTTTGAACGAGTCAGAGAGGAAAACAGGACATGTCAACCAGGGAGAGATCAACAGGGAAACAAGAGGAACATTCGTTTCCGCCTCGGGGAGTTGTACTAGCTAGTATCTCAGCTCTGCCCTGCACTGATTTGACAGTCAATGCTGATCGCCCAAAAACACTGTTAGGTTTAATGAATGAAGGGCAACTTCACATAGTTTTATGTCAAATTTGTCTCTAGGAGTAGAACTTGTTCAATACCCCACCACCACCACCCCTGCCTCTCCTCCTTTTTGTGTTGAATTTTCTTTTCTTTTGTTCCTCTTAGTCATAAAGGATGGAAGTGTTTGTTGCACCACTATTGTTTATTGTTAGAAACACAATCCCAGCAAGGAAGGTGTCATTGAAACAAAGTCAAAATCTTAACAGTTCATTGTTTTCCATCTGTGTTTTCTGAAAATATACCCATGTATACATGATAAAACACACCACAAACTGAAGATAATTGTTGTTGCAGAATCATAGCTAGAATGTGATGCTGGTCCAAAGCCTGTTCCTTGGCACACGTCTCGAAAAAAAAAATAGTTTGGTGGCTCCCTACTGCTCCTTTCCTGGCAGCAAGAGCATGTTCTCACTTGAATCAAGGTCTCTTGTCACCCGGTCAACAACCAAATCTTATAACCCATGAAGCTCATTTCCCTGTTTATTATATTCTCACACAGCATAGATTTAAAAAATAAAATCTTCGTCTAATTGAGCAAAAATACCTAACATTGTTTATTGAAAAAAAAAAATCTTTGTTTAACACTTGAGATTAGAATTGGATACAGTGCTACTTTGAGCAGTTGAGGTGAATGTGTTGGTGTGAAGAAAAAGACGCCTCTTCCTCCCCAAGGGATCAACAACATTCACAGTTACCGTGGTGACCGATGAGAGACTGCTCTAGCCTTGCCACATAAACCTTATTTACTATTGCAGCTGTTCAATTTTGCAACACCAACCCCACCTTTTCTCTTATTTGGTGTTCATGCCTGAGGAAGTGCACCTTGTGCCTTGTCTCTCCCCCTAAGATATATTCATCTTAAAACACTGCTGCAGTAAGTCCCTATATTCTTAGAAAGCAACCTCTGGTATGTTGAAAATTGAAATTAGGCCTTTTAAAGCAATAATTACTATTCAGTAGGTTGGCCCTCTTTATTAGAGCATTGTTTTGGAACTTGCCATTTAAAGGATTTTATTGTTTGTTTTGTTTTTGGTCCTCACAGGCTATTACTTTATTAGGGCTTTGCATCACCATCTGTTTATTTTCTTAGATAATCATGTCTATCACACAATGCACTGACAAAATCATAGGATGTGACATGCACACACACACTCACACACATACCCAGACAAACTCCTGCCCACACACATACAGAGGAATAAATGTACATTACTGCATATTGCCTGTACAGCATGCACAAATTATTTTGAGAGAAACACAGGCATGCAAGCAGAAAGATCCACATGCCTGTTCTTTCCACATACACATATGCACCAGTAAACAGAGCATTACTTCACTTTCATGCTGCCACATACACACTCTCTACGGAGAGGAGATTGTGACGCTAAACTAATAAAGCCAGCATGGTGGCCACTGCAGGGGCTGGGGCACTGTTGTGAGTAGCCCCCTCAGCCCCAGCTGTACTTCTTGCCTCTCTTTCTTGTTGTCAAGCATGGCAGGATTATATCACAGGCTTTTGCCCTCCTCATGCGCAGCCAGTATCATACTGGTTCACTATCAGTACTATGACCTAAGAGACCCACTAAACTTGGTAAATGGTGTGTTAATGAATCACATGTTAATAGAGAAAATGAATGAAAAACAGGAGTGCTGTATTAAGTCATGCCATCTTTTTTACAGATGCACGCACAGCATGCAATCGCTTAGGGGGAAGTTAGAAGAAAGCAGTTTGAAATGCCAAGGCACTAATGTAATCAAATTATGCTACTTGGCTCTGTTTCTGAGATAAGTCCTTCTTTTACGTGAGGCATGGAAGAACATTTCAGCAGAAGAATGGCGTGACCAGTGATGGAAGAGCAATCTATTATGACAACATGACTGGCATTGTTAAATAGTTTCATTGCTGTGAATAAATCTAGATGTTAATGTGGAATTTAGCCTTTGGCCAAAAGGACAGTCTAACTTGCAGGCCCAGGCAGTTGTGTCACCCCACAGGCAGGAGGTATGCTTCAGGCACAGAACACTCTCAAGGTCTTGGACATTATGGGATTAAAGTCCATATCTTTTTTTCTCTCAATAACAAGCAGAGTCAAAGCTCAAATGTTAATGTGCATTGTTAAAAGTGAATATAGTTTAAGGGAGTTAGAATGAAAAGTTTAAATCAATCAACATCAATTATTTTTGTTTTGCAGCATGTGCACTTGAATTATGCCCTCTGCACTGCTTGCTATTTCTTAATGACCCGGCTTACCATTGAGTTCAATGACACAAATGTGTTCAAAGGAGCAACATGATTTTTGAGAGAAAAAAAAAAGAGCGGAAAAAAGAGAGAAAATTATCCGTCTTCTTCACACATTTATTTTTGGAAATTCTGCTAATCAAAGGCAAGAGTGGACAATCACAGCTCCATAGTCATCTTCTGTGTGTTGTTTTGCCTGTCAGCTCATCAGAACTTGATGTTTATTAACCTGAGCAGATCAAAACAAGAGAGAGAAACTTCAGGCTCATCAGCAGGTGTAGAAGTGAAATAACTTAGAAAGAATAACTTTTGCAACAAGAGGTCAGTGGAAACATTTAGACATAGAAACGTATTTACATATATAGTATATATAGTATAGCATATACAGTATAGTGACATGTACTGCTTAATCTAAATATGAGTCATGAAATGAAAACTAAGTAGAAAGTAAATAAATGATTAATTTTAAGGCTATAAGTAAGGCTAGCATGTCTAGCTGGTAAGCTGTATATGCTTGTGCCTGGAAGGAAACAATTATAGAAATGCTTTATGTACAGGGCACAAATATTCTTAACAGTACTTTCATTCCCCATGGGAATTGTTACTATGGTATGCATTTGGCATGAGTCAACTACAGTTGTTGAAACAAAGTTTGTAGGATTCTGACTAAATTAATACATTTTTGTTGACCTGCTCATCTCAAAATCACCTAACATCATGTACGTCCAATTGTATGAAGTGTTCATTTGATGTTGAAATTGTGCTTGTAGAATTCAGATGAAGAATCCATATATATGGAAGTATGTTTTCCATTGTTTTGACACTGATTCAATTCAGGTTTTGCTTCTTCCTTCCTGACAGAATTTCTACCAGGAAATTGCTTTATTATAGCATTATGAAGGCATCACCCACCGCCCAAAATTTCTATTAAAACACACGTGTCTTGATAGCAAGGCAAGCATTAAGACAAGTGCAACTTGTCGTAATATGTCAGGAATTGCTCTGCTTGTGGCTGCCACGCTTGTTAATGCTGCATGTTTGAGTGTAATACAAAGCAATATGTCTTTATCACAAATTCAATATCATGGTACATTATGTGAGTTTTATAATAAAAAATTGATCCCTCTGTAATCTGTTACATTTATTTTCTCAAGTTTTTCATCAGGTATTCTGTTTAAAACGAATACTGAAAATACTAATCAAATAATTTCTAAGATTTTTTTGTCCACCAAAATATTTTAAAACAAAACAAAACAAAATGTGTCAAAACAAATAGGATCACACAAAATCCCAATGCCTATATGTAGCCTAGCATAGGTTAACCTGGCTACAACCATGGAATTCCAGTCCAGTATTTTATAAACAATGCTCATATGTACCATGCCCATGTTCAATGCCCATGTTTAGGAAGTAGTGTGCCCTATTCTGTGAGGCAGAATATAAGGGAATAAAGGTCAGGGTGGTTAATGAGCATGAAGCAAGTCTGACTCTAATACAGGAGACATGAGATCCTGTTACAGGCCTACAGTTAACATTTGCCCTTTCACAAACCGTAACTTCGATCTTTTCCTAACCCTGTGGCTTTGTTTCCTAACCCTAACCAAACCTAAAACATTGTTCCTTTGCCATAACCACAATCTTTGCCTGACCATAACCATACCATAGTTGACATGTGAAGGTAACGTAAAAAAAATCAAAATTTGAAAAACATTTGTATTTTGGGGGGAGCAGGCCCTGCTTGTGTTGAGATAGGACTGAATTTGTATATAGAGAGCCTCTTTATATAGCTTCTCATATTATTCTCCAACTGCTGATATGTAACCTCCAGACGAAATAGCCAAAATGATCACTATTCAATCAGTATTGTCCTGGCCCCTAAAATTCCAAACATTTTATGTTACATTTTAAGTATGCCGAACAGAAACTCTGTCTAAATCCATACAGGTGTCTGCACTGGCTTTGATTCTAAAATTACTTTAGCTGCATTCCTGTAAACCCCACAACCATTTCTTGCTGGAAACACAATGTGATGCCTTATGTATAAAAATCAGCTCCTTTCCCAACAATAATAAGGATTCACTGCACTGCAATTCTGCAGATTTGAATCAGGGAAGACACATTGTTGCAGTCATTTTGGTGGGAAACTGTGAAAACAAGAGGATACTGCCATTTTGTTCTCAGTGAGGCATGATGTCGCCAAGCAATCTTTCAATTCAGACCTATGATGAGTATTAGCGCTTGTTCAATCACTGGGATAAAGGCGTAGGATCACCTTTAATGTTGTGCAACTAAAGACCATCCTTAAAGGTCCGGTGAGCTATTGAAGTCAGTTCAGCACTATGGTCCCGCCACTGCAATAAGAAATCCTTTTTAAGTCAGGAAGCTTGGCCTGATTGAATTCCTTTGCGTATCAGTGAATGGATCAAGTAAGAAAGGGGAGCAGATTTGTGCTTGTGATAAACTGTAGCCTCTGCTGAGCCAGGGATTTACAGCAGGCCATGTTGATGAAATCCACTCCTGCAGTGTGTACTGTGTAGCTACTGAGGTATTTTTAACAGCCACGCATAATCCAGATACAGAACCTCACAACACTTACAAATTACCAAGTCAGGTGTTACGAATAATTAATGTTTTCCATTGTACCACCACTTAAGCCTTGCTAAGTGAATGAGTGTTGGGCACTTGAGATATTTATTATGCTTATTTTTAATATTTGTACTTAATTTGGCCCTAACCTTTGTTCAGTTTTAAATCATACACAGTAATACACAGTCACGCCATCAAATGTATTCATTTATGTACATCTTTGAAGATAGCTAGATAGATAGATAGATAGATAGATAGATAGATAGATAGATAGATAGATAGATAGATAGATAGATAGATAGATAGATAGATAGATAGATAGATAGATAGATGATATGCATAGATATGCCCCATGCTATTTTTTTTCTGTCAAAATATTATCATACATTAGGAGTTTGTGTCTGATTATTACCGCTAAGTGTGCCCAACTTTTCCCATTAGCCTGAATTGACTGGTGATGTTTTATTGACTGGTGATGTTTTGGGGTATGTTTTGGGCCATTTGCTGTGCAAGTATGTCACAGGGACAGAGCCTGCAGTGAGCTGTGGCTATCAAGATGAGACTGCAGAAAAGTAATAGCAGTCACAGTAGCTGAAACCAATAAGAATAGAAAGTACAGAGAGGCCCGATGTGCAGCATAAATGGCCCATTTAAAACAGGTTGAACATGAGCATCGGTTTTCAATCTGAGAGGGACAATTAGGGGGCTGAAAAGCAATGCAGTACTGGCGCACAGCCTATACGCAGCTCTTAAACAGATAGGATCATGTTTTAGTTACTGTTTCAACACTTTTGATTAAAAAGTGCAAAATATAACGAGTAGTTTCATACACAAAAATGTCTGTATTTGTCACTCTTTTTCTTATGCAGATTTTTAGCATTGCTTCTGGCTGCTTTACCCACTCAGAAAATCACAATAATGAAAATGTGTATGGCTCCACTCCAGTTTATAGGTTCAGGTTTTGCAATTCATTGCACACAGATTCACTCAAATACTAATAGAGAATTTATTAAGAATGTTGTTACTAATTGTGTCACTAATTTGCTACATTTTTATAATTTTTTAAAGGGTGCATCTCAGAAACAGTGCTTGTAGCACTCATAAATACTGGACAACATAGAGTACTTACTATTTGTGGTTAGCAAATACTTGGAACAGATCCAACATTAGTCACCCCAGCTTCAGTAATGAAACATCTCTTTGGACCTACACAGAAAAGGTTATGGGTTTGATCATGTTTTACGTTATGCAATGTACACATGTAAAAGAAACCAGCATGTTCACCTACCTGCAACCCAGAGGAGAATCCTCAGAGAGCTTAAAATGCTGACTGTACTGTAATTAAATGCATGTTTATTGTTGTTATACTTCACAGATGGATAACATTTAAAGAAATTGAGGTACGCATATGCAAATAGAATTCCATTACTTACATTAATTTGACAGGAATTTTCTCAGCAAATGACTAACTGAATTAATTAAAAATAATATAAAACTCTTTTGTGTTTTTGAAGTACAGTTTTGCTATTTGATCCTTTTTTTCTTGCAATTGATAATTACAATCTTACATTATATCCTAGTAAATATTAAGATCATCAGTTAAATGATGATTGTGTTTGTAATTTATAAACTCATGGGATAAATCTTTATCATTGATATAAGCACGATTTTGAAAAGAATGATTCAGAGTACATAGAAATAGAAATTACATCATAGAAATTACATTTATATAATATTAGATTGTTTATCCAATTACCTTATGATGACATACATATTCACTAACTGGCTTATTTTCACAAGCAACATTTTTTCAAATGAATGTATGTTGGTCAAGGTGGATGACATGGTTAGCTTTAGGCAACAAAAGCACTATTGTTAGAGTAACACTGTGTGTATACTTTTTTTTTTTCATTTTTTCATCTCACACGCATCTTATGGAACAGATAAGCTTCTATTTTAAGGAATACAGACCATGCATATTTTTACACTTTGAGTCTATTTTCCTCGGTTTTACGGAGTGAAACCTAACTATAGTGATTATGTGTTGAGCTCTGAGCACTTCCAAAATGCACATGACCTAAACTCAACACTGTGGCTAACACATGTGTAGACACACAAACAGCACTAGCTGCTGCTGCTGCTCACAATATGGATGATATAACAGACATCCCAACCTGCAAACATGATCCATCCGCGATATTGTATCTAATTTGTGGGTGTCAGGGAGCCGCTATCAATATCCGGGAGAGTTGGGATGTCTGATATAATGTGTAGAGACAGCGTTAGTGAATTATTGTGGTTTTGGACAAATGTTAACTAACAGTTTAATAATACTGTAGTCAGTACAAGCAGATATTTTGTTGCAAGATGTGATATTTAGGTGTAAATGAAATTAAATACATTGTCACTGAACATTTTACACGTAAATTCAGTATCATCATTTTCATGACTTGCAAGATAATTTAATTAAGCACATTCTTGCATAATGCATTTCCATCAAAATGTACTTACAGTTGCAAATTAGTGGTTTATAAATGAAGTGTCTAGGAGACAGCGTTGTATTTTCATTGGCGGTTTAGAGCAATGGATTTGGTTATGTCCTTGTCAGTGGTATGAATTTTAATTCATGAGGTAATGAAACTCTCTAGTTTCACTTGCCCCTTCTTGTCCTCTTAGTACTGGGAAAGTATTTGATCTGCACTGTAATAAATACCACACAGCCAACATTTCACAATATACTATATATATTGTCAGAGCTCATAATGAGCAAGTGAAGTCATTTTACCCCACTGCATCATCCACCCATGGTTCTCAGTGTTCCCCAACCTTCCAAATCCCACTTGAACCTCGGGGAAGAATATTACCTATTGTGCCACATTTTCCACATAGGTAGCTAGGAGCACTAGATTATCCAACAGAGTTCACCAGACAATATATCAAAAAAGTGTTAGAGTATACTGACATGCCAGGATGTGAAATACACTTCAGGGTCTCAGGCTAAAAGGTTTTAGCTGTATTATATTATCTTGTCATCAGTAAAGGATAACAGCATTGAAAAGTGTGGGTGGCAATATGGTGTTTTAATGGTGGCAATAGGTATTAGCAGGATTTATAAGAAACTATTTGGTCAGAAACTGTCTGCAGTACATGTATAATATTGTACTTTAAGTCCTCCTGTCTTTCAGTGTGCAGTTTTTGTCACCAATAAAAACTTATCCTATGAAGACATCAGTTATTGTTGTTTTATTATACCAGCCTCCACTCATGGGTATTAACAGGAGGAGTTATTGTTGTTTACAAATACATTGATAAACACTTATATCTAATAACAACTACATTACAGTGTGATATAAACCATTTGTTAAATGTTTCTATACTTACTTACACTTACAAATACCAAAATTAAATTACATTGACTTTAAGTAAAATATTACCACTATGGTAGTAGATTAGATGATGGAAAACATCTCGCTGTGGAACCAATTGGTTGCCATAGACACTACAATAAAAAAGGGGAAAAAACACCTCTAACCTTTATTGGGACCATTTATACCTCCATTTGCTCCTGCTGATGGTATCGAGCAGTAACTGTCTTGGATTTACGATGGCTGCCCTGCGCTGTGTTTCAGTCCTTCGCTCCCTCCCTCCTTCCCTCCAAGTAAGAATCGACAAAATAGACATATAAGACTTTTATTTGATCAGCATAGTTTGTATTTCCAACACTGTAACTCCTGTAAATTTGTAACATTTTATTGACACCAGGCCTGCCACACACAACACATGCCAGGTGAATGAATTCCAGTCAAACGTAAGTCTGACAAAAAATAAATAAATAAATAATAATAATAGGATAGGATTTTAGATCTGAAAATGTAATTAACCATGTCACTTATTTGAACTTTCGATACAGATATACAGGCATTGATAAAGACTACATCCTTGGGATCAAAATTTGTACCACAAAATAGTGAAGAGTATGTCAAATATGTTGAAAATTCTCAGTTAAATTATTATTAAAATTCACCCACCCTGAAAACAAGGCAGCAACAAAATTAGTAATGCATAGCACACCTATTGATCTGCTCAATACTTCATTAAAACATTAAATAATCTTGAGTTTGGATTCAGTAAGACTTTGCACAGAAGTATTAGGCAGTTGTGTTTATCAAA
This sequence comes from Scomber scombrus, assembly GCF_963691925.1. Taxonomy (NCBI): domain Eukaryota; kingdom Metazoa; phylum Chordata; class Actinopteri; order Scombriformes; family Scombridae; genus Scomber; species Scomber scombrus. The sequence goes on from NC_084978.1 coordinate 15,842,193, forward strand.
CCCTTTTGTTAATTTGCATTGCTGAAAATGTCATCCAGTATGTACTGCAAAGCGTCATTATGTTCAATCACTGTTGGGGTAATTGTGGAACACACAAGCAAATACAAATGACCTACAATGTTCTTCATGGCATTTAGAAGCATCTTACACAAAAGGGATGAAATTGCTTTGAAATGTTATTGGCATACCATTTTACACTGTTCCTTTTAGTCTACCACATAAATCATGTTTATGTTGTCTGAGATGCATTGTCATTCAGAAAGCCACAAATAACTCCTTTTTACCCTCGGCCAACTGATTTCTGTGTTCCAGCACTGCTTGTTTATTTATGACCAACATGAGAGCAATGCACAAGAAAGCCCTGTCACTTTTGGGCATTGTTTAATCATATTTTTATGATTTAACTCCTGAACATTCACAGGAATACATTTGAATCTGATTTGTTAAGGTTTCTGTTGTATATTTCTGTGCACAGTGCCTTGTTAGATACAAAATTATAACAGGAAATTACAAAGGAAAGCAGTCCAGTGGAATTAAGAGAGAAAAGATAAAGATGATAGAAACATATCAGTATATCAAATTGCTTCAGGTGTCTAGACAATGAATAAGACAATCTAGTTGAACACGTACAGTAGAGCCTTTTCATGTAGACTATCTGAGTTACTCTCAGTTCACTAAACAGTGATACAGATCAATCGAACAGCAGAGACATAGACATTGTGTTGTTGGAGATGGCTGTCATGGTGCTGACATCTCTGAGAAGTCCTTTATTTATTTTCTTTGATTTTTGCAAAGACACCTTTTGGAAAAAAATCTACCAACAAAATGTGTTGATCAAATTGTGAGTTTGAATAGATCTAAAGCTGCTATAATTAATCATTCACAACAACCATTTAAAGATGTTTTTCCCAAAAAAGCAGTTAGTAGAAGTGAAAAAAACAGTGACAAAAAGAAATAGGATATCCATTACTTTCCATATTCTGTCACTTCAGATCAGTGTAGGTGGTGTAACATGTAACATTACAGGGATCATTGTTTCTTAAATGTTCTCACTGATTGGAGAGTCCAGCCATGCAAATAACCAGTTTTAGTGCTTAATCATATGTCAAAACATACTGGAGACTTAAAAATGCACACATGTTATATATATTATTGTTCTGCATGCTACTTGGTTTTACAGTCTGACAACATGCTGATGCTTTATAATTTAGTATGCCTTTATTATGCTACATCCAGCACATTTATTACACAGCAGTAGATTTACGGGATTGAGGATTTTCCCTCAGCACTTGATCCATCCAGTTCATGTTGAATTCCTCGGTCTTGCATCTGAATGTGAGTCTAAAAACACTAGTCCTTCCTCTGTGGTAGAGATGCTAGATAACGCTTGAAGAAGTAAAGTTGAGAAAACGTGCTACATCCCTGGTGGCAGCTCAGTCCTCTTTCACACTATCACCGCAGGCTTCATGAGCACTGAAACATCTGTATAGCCAGAAAACTCCTCAAAAGAAACTGAGAATTGTCTCAGGGCAATACCAGAAAGCATAATCATAAGTTGATGCTTTGTTCATACCCGGAGTGTTGTGCAGTATGGGGCCTTGCCTCTGAACTCATAGGAAGTCATGTCACATCACAGTAGGCTTTAGCGTCCTCCAGGCTCTAATTGGGACATGGGGAAATGAATTTTCTAGCTATGACCTGTCTAGGATTTGTAGCCTGAGAAAAGTGACAACACTTCTCATTACATGTAAAGAAAGATTTCATCTCTTTGTAATCACACACACATCCTTTCAAATTCAACAATCTATTATTTAATTGCTATCATTTATTCTGACAGAATAACTATGCAGAACATGCATTTTTCCTCTCTTTTTCATTTCACTTCTGATGATTCACCAATATTAACGCTAAGAAATTTAGAAATGAAAACTAGAACCAAATGCTATCTGTTTTCTTTACTGTAGTAATTGAATAACTGTGAAAATCAACACTTTTCACATTTTTACAATTTCAGCAGGCTCACCAGAGTCCCTTACCGCATGAAAACTCCATCAAACCTTTCTTATATAATACTGTTGGTAGAAAATGAGTCATTACATTGTAACTTCATGCTGCCAAGATGCCATGCATCCTTCTGGAGAGCTCATGTCATGTTTGTAGCAACTTGATAGTCTCCATATAACAGCACATAGCATTCTGTATTGTTGTCTCCTGTATCTGCCAGGGTAAAGGAAGCAGACAGAGAAGCATTACATTTAAATTACCTTTCCATATTCTGGTGGATTTCATTGTGATCCTTTTCTTTTCAAATTACATCCATCCTATATAGTGGTTTAACTAAGTGATATTATTTATGAAATGCAACCACACACCCTTTCCTGCAGCTGTGCAGGACTCCCTGTCATCAAATTAACAGGAGCATGAGACAGTGAACTAAAAAATGCTTGCTGCCAGGGACTATCATAGTCACTGGCTGCAAATGCACCAGGCCCTGTCATGCAGATAATCATCCCTCTGCTGCAGGGAATCACGGGCCTACATGGTGGTGGGTGTCAAGGGGCCAACGGGTGATTGGACTCCCCTCTATGTCCTCCGCCTCCACCAGACCTGTCAGAGACCCGGTACTATCCATGTGCTCCAGAGTGACCCAGAGCCTGTGATCCCGTCCCTTGCATCGGTGGCACTCGCAGGCCTAATCTGAAAGCAGCATCGCAATGGCAGGGTTCGGCACCACTGCAGGCCACGCAGTGAGGACAGGTCATTACTGCCGCGCCCTTCAAAGAAAGCTCTTCACAGTGCTGCTGCCTCTCTCCACTCGATCACATTTGGCACAGGGCACTTCTCATGCCTGCTGAGCATTTTTACCAACACTTTACATCCCTACGGGAGGCCAAAGGCCTAGGTAAGGCCAGACTTCTACTCCCCAGAAACCTAGCCCTACTACTTTTAATAAATGTGTATTCACAGCATCAGATACACTAATTACTGTATTTTAGAACAATCCTTTATACAGTGGGAGGTCCATGGTACTGCCACTTAAGAAGAAAAAAAGAAAAATCTTACAGTGTTGTTTCTTCATTGCCTTGGTGATGCCATGCTTGGATTGCACTGCTTTACACTCCCATTTGTACCTAATGATAGATTTCAAAGAGCATGACAGCAAATGAAGAATATATTTTTTAGTCCCTCAAACCCCCGCCCACCCCCCACCCCCTCGTCTTCTTTGCGTTTTAAGAGGCATGAAGTCGGCTGGGTTTGTCAGTAATGGTTGATAACTAATTCATTGGTCCTCTCTCTTTTTCAGAACCCAGTGGTTTTCATCTTATTTCCCACTTTAGAAGTTTCACTTTTAATCTTTTACTTAGTCGGTCTGTCTGGATTCTGAATCCCATGCTGGGTGTTTTATATATCCTACCAACAATAAAACTGTCTTTATGAACTCATTGCATCTCTTAACTTATCATCCCCTAGTAGTTGAATGTAAATGCTCAAAAATAAAAGTTTAAATTTGTGTGTTTGCATGTTTAAATTAGTAACTAATTAGTATGTAATCTTCAATCATTTGAACATGAGTAAATCGAGTCACTCCCACGTTTCTAAGCAGAGTAACATGGTGCATAATTTTTAAATATCAGAGAACAATATCAGCCATAACTTGAGGCTAACTGACTTGAGAGTCACCCAAGGCCAGTGTTTTTGGGACTGCAGGCAATATCTATCATAATCAAAGCCTTTTTTATGCAAATGTGTGCTGACTGACTCTTTTAGAAGTAGAAAGGCTTTTTTATTTCCTATTGAGAATCACTCTCATTAGGAAATGGAAATTCCTCTTCTAAATGAGCTGCAAAAGCAACTTACAACTGCTTTGCTATGTACATCATGGCTGTGCCACATTTGCAAATTTCAAGCTACACGATTATAATACAGCTGTAAAAGAAGAGAGACTTAATTTGTCCATTTTGAAGATGTGCAAACAGGTATGCAGTTTTACAGTATTGCAGTGTGTACATCCATTGATCAAGACAGGCCATGTCTTTTTATGTTTTTGTAATGTCTGGTGTTTTTGCCGTTAATACCATGATCATCACTAAGGATAAAAAAAGGAAAAAAAGAGCGTCAAAGCAACAGGACAGCGGCTTGGGGCTCTGTTAGTGATGTCTCCGGAACAATGGTCTTGGCTGTGTCACATTAATGTCCAAGTTTAAATCGTCTGCTATTAAGTGTAAAAGCAGACATTTCTTGCTGCATTCAAAAGCACAGATTCTCAAAGGTCTGTTTTTGTACTGTGGCAGCAAACTTTTGTCTGCAGAGCAACTAATCAAAGAGTGGCTCTGCAGTGAATATCACAAAAGTGACCATTATGAAAGAGATGATAAGAATCTCTAAATTAAAGAGATTTTAATTTACAAATCTGTGGTGGGGTGTGAAATGCATTATGCAATAAACTATTGCCCTCTGTTGGGCAATGGTGCTATCTGCATTGGTTCTGGCATGCAGTGAAGAGGTTATCAGAGGAGACAGACTGTGAGAATGACATCTCTCCTCGACCATCACTTCATTTATTGTAAAAAAAGAAAAAGAAAAAAAAGGACATTCTCAACAGGGTTATATTTTTACTATTTATATAAACACTATGACTTTGATCTGTATGCATGAGCCTGTTCTGTTCATATTCTCTGTGTATTTTCAGTTTGGAGCAACAGTGTTGCGAGGACTCCACACCTCCCGCTTTCTTTTAATGTAGTTTAGGTGGATAATTGGATAACACAGGTTTATCCACAGCAAGCACTTTGTATGAGCAATCCAATTTCACATCCTCCTGAAGGGAAACCATTATTCTTAACCAGGGCTTGATACTCCAGTCACCCTTGTGCAGAAATGCAGCACAAGGTTCTCCCCAAATCCTATCAGCTTCTAACCTTGTTAGCAGCCAATATGTATTATTGTCCTATAATTCCATATTTTGCCCTGTCCTCACTGTGGCACCAGCATTTGAAAAGATAAAGCTTTCGCTGCCGCTTTGTTGACAACAATGCCTTGGTGGACTGTTTGTCTTCTCTCCGTGAACATTGGCACGTTTGACTTCACTGTTCAAACCAACATCTCTGGCAAACCTTTTAAGCATTTTGTGTTCTGTTTCAGAAAAGGCCCTGCAAGCACAGCACTATACCGTATGTTGATATTCCAATAGATTTTAAAACATTAAAAATATATACTAAAATTGATGGGAACTCAATTCCTCCCAAATGTCTCAGCAGGCTGAAAGAAGCCTATTTTTTTTAAATATTGATATTGATATTTATCAAATCTAAATTGAAGAAATTAAAAATGACTATGTAATATAGGTTTTAACTAAAGCATTCCAAATAAAACTAATACTACTGATTATACGTTTAAATAAAAATACCACCCAGCAACTGGACATGGGTCTAAATTGTGGTTTGTAATTTGCAGAGGAAGCTGCCTCCAGCTATCAACTCTATTTTTGGGGTGAATGTTCTGCTTGATTGGATGATTGATTTCAGGTTTGCCAGGAAGTAGGCAAGATAGGACAATTATTTCAGCTTGCAACTTGTGACATACAGTACACATGCCTCAGAAATAAATACATGTATAAATCAAGTTTTGAAATGTAACTCATTGGCTTAACACCAGGCAGAATACCACTCATTGATACATTTGAAATACATTTCAGACACATTATCTTTTCTGTGTATATGAAAGTGCTTTGGAATCAGATCCTCAAAGACCCAAAACCATTTTAATTTGGAGTCATAAATACTAATAATGCAATCTCTTTTTTCCAGCTGAAAGAGGAGATGTAGGGTAATAAAACAGTTCTATCGAGATTTACCATGCCGTCTTCTCTATTGTTGTTCTGCCGTGTTTACTCTCAGTACTGTAGGTGTTGGTCGTTATATCTGTCCATCTGGCAGAGGTATGTGGTGAGAAAAATAAATAAAAATTGTCTATATACCCTGCACTGTGGGGATGTGAAATTGAAACACAAGACAGAATCTTAGTTGGGGATTTTCAAAGATTCACTGAGGACATATCTATGTAAGCCTTATTATTTGTTGCATACTGCTTTCAATATCTGCATTCATATCCAGTGAAAAATGTGTTTATGAAGTATCCACGGTGTCCTGGAATACGCATGGATAGAAAAAAAACAACAACAAAAAATAGCAGCGGATATTGGAGAAGCAGGCACAGGCATGTTTAATCCAATACCAGGAGTCTGGATAACAGTTTGAGGTCAGCATGTCAATGTTAATTTAAGTACTTCAGCATTTTGGGAAATATGTTTATTTGCTTTCTTTGCTAGACTGAGATGAGAGGATCGATATCTATCTCAAGTCTGTGAGTTTCATATTGTCATTGTTAGCCTAACTTAGCATAAAGGCTGAAATCAGGGGGAAACACTTCTCTTTAACGATTAAAAAAGTCCATCTTAAGCTTGCAAATTTTCAAGTTGCATCTTGTTTGTTTAATCTGTGCATATATAAAATGTAAATGACCATTTGTGCTCTTAGGAGAAGTTATGTCCTATAGCTACTGTATTTCTTGATGAACAGCAATTTATCATTAACATTGTTAACATATCTCCAGCAACAGCATGGGTTGCCGGTTGTGGTCAGTGAATACTGAAATTTGGTACCATAGACACTGTGGCATCCTCACTGTGATGACAAGCCACCAGGAAACCGTGTTCAGTTACAGCTCTTAGCCAATAGTTACAACATGTAAAACCACAAATTGTCATTTCAATATGTTTGTGTATAGAGTAAACAAACAAGACAGCTTGTTTTAAATGTGCTGGAATACTTTTTTTCATGTTGGTCTGAGCTAGGCTAGTTGTTTCCCAGCGCTTCCAGTCAAATGCCATGCTAGGCTAAACTGGACCATTTCCCAGTTCCATCTCCATACATGTCTTAGAAAGAACGTAAATAGGTGCATTTCCCCATTTATCTTTTGCTATGACATGTGCAATCCTGCTTGCTGTTCCCTTGCATCACATCTACAGGTACAGTACTTGATGAGAAAATGTCTACAAACACACGGTCTTCGTAATTGGTGCTTATACTGTTTGTGTGGCTGTATATGTATGGGCTTTTCTGCGAGGTGTTGTTGCTAATGAGAACTGAGTCAGTGTTGTAACTAGAACTAGGTAGCATCCTGTACTAACTGGCTGCTATCTTGAATCTTCCCCTTGCTTGCCTTCTTGAACCTCAATGACAATCTCAGTGGGTATATTAGGGAAGTATATGGAACAGTACAAACAAGCAGGTGTTCTTGTATCAGTTCACAAGGTCCCTCAGGTCCATCTCTACCATGTCTCAGGTACTACAGGGATCACAGCTCAGGCATGCCATACAATATTGTGAACAACACAGAATAAATACACAAATCAGTGACTTACACAACTTCAGAGGAAGATGAAACAAGACCTGGTTCAGTGCAAGAAAGACTGGAGACATCTGTGTCCCTCCGAGATTTAAATGTGTGTTGTTAGGCCTTTTATTTTTAGACCCACGGCTCCCAGTGGGGGTTGTAAGCATGTAATACTGTGTGTGTGTGTACCTGCAACTAAATAACTCACTGTCAAGTACAACCACTGTGGCTTTCACTTTGCCTGAATAATCCGCCCACCTTATTTATTTATTTTTTTAAACATTTCTACCACTCCAATTGGGCAAAGGAGCATTCCCTGGGGACTTATTACACTGTTGGCTTGTAAGCAACTGTTCAAGAAACGAATGTATTTCAAAGAACACAGGTCTATGATTTGTTTACAAGTTGCAGTTGTCCTATATGTACTGCATAATCAAACAATGTTTAATATATTGAATGCATATCTACAGGTACATTAAGGAAAAAAGAGAAGCGGAAATAAAACGTTATTTTCAGAAATGCAGTGTCAATGAGATTCAGAAGTGGCCTGTATTAGCAAGAGCATAAGACAAAAAATAATAAAGTCATTTTAGGCACACAATGTCCCTGCACTGACAGATCAAAGTTCATACAATAGCAGAACATGATGTACTCTACTGGGTAATTGGCTATCCTAAACCTGTAATTATGTGGAAATGACAAGAAATCAGAGTATTCTTTTTTGAAATGCACAAAAACCAAGGAGTTTAAAAGTAAGAGTGTTTGAAAAATTAGCTGTCCTACATGTCAACTGGGAACAATTACCCAGTTAGCTAAGCCTCTGTAGTGCTATCCTCCTTATGATTCCTCCCATGCATGGCTTATATGTTTGTGTCTATGTGGATATTATTAAAAATAAAATAAATTGTTATCATGTAGTAACTGAATATTGGATAGACTTTTCAGGTGATATTTATTAGAATATTTCAAATATAAGGACTCACTGTACCAAAAAAAGAAAGAAAAGAAGACAGAGTCCACTTTTTTCCCTCCTTGAGATATTTATTGGCTGTATTAACCAACTCCATTCACTTGCTGCAGTTGTGTTCTATCTATTGTGCTGGGAAACGTAATACTCCACAGATTATATTCAATATCAACATGCTGAGAAAATTTTATTTAATGTGTTGACAAAATGTAATTTTCAAATTAAACACACAGCATGATCTACAACATGCAACAATGCAACACTCATTGTTTTTCTATATTTTACATTCACATGAGACAATGAAGCCATGGGTATTGTTAATGTACATTTAAGTACCTTTGTTAATGTCCATGTCTTCAATGTGTAGTGTGCTTTCAGACGTTCTGCTCCCCTCACAAGTGGACCATTGGATTTTACCATAAAATTATACAATTCAAAAAGGCACTTATTCAGTAAAATTGATTATCTCTATATTGTATCTGTATTACACAGCATATAAAGTTATGGGGATGTGCTGATCAGTATATTAACGATAATACTTACTTTTAATAACAAATGCAATATACCTAATAATAAAATGACTCATATACTGATCATTATTAGAATCAGATAAATAAAATGTTAAATACTGATTGTTTTATGGCGGTCACATTCTCAAGCACAAATAAACACACACACACCTCCACGCAACCCCTGCAGGAAGGTGCAGCATTGTCGGATTTTGTGTGAATATAGAGTTTCATCCCTTCAGCTGTAGCCTCTCTGCTCTGCATGTGTGCAGCTTAGCTCCACCCTCACTTAAGCAGATACACAGTCCTGCAGCTCTTTGTACATCCATGACAAAGAGACAGACAGTAGAGTGGAGCAGAGGAGAGATACGGAGATAACAATATCACCTGGTCGCTAACGCTAAGAGTCCCAACCTCACAACTGTGTGCTGTTATTGGCTGGGGGCTACATACCCACTGCCCAAAGGTTGATGCCCAGAAGCATCCCAAACAAAGCAAAAATAATAAGAAAATAAACACAGCCACACATTTCTAGTTGTTCATAAGTAATGATTGGGTTAGGGTTAGGGTTAGGGTTAGTGTGTGAGTCTATACATTTATATTTTTTAGGAAAATCCTGCAACAACTTCCTTTAACATGACATATATGCCAATATACTTGCATACACTACTCAATGCATAGCTTTCCATGGTACTGTTGTCTTCCCTTCAGTAAAAAAAGAAGTTACAATATGTAAGCTTTTGCCTCACAATGTAATAATAGATTAAAAGATCATAGCATGTAAGCCTTTCATTTGCAGAGTATTACTTCACAACAGTACCGCAGGGCATACTGATGCTCTGAGCCTCTAACAATGCCATATCTCATAGCTGAATGAGGCATTTTCAGCCTTATAAATACTGCTTTTAATGTCCCACCTGGGTCCGTTGCTCTGCCTCCCTCAGGCTATATTTCTACACGTGTTGCCAGATAAAATGATAAATTGATACATGCTGTTTATTAGGCTTTTGTTGACTCATTAATACTATGGGCCTGTATACTCAATCTTTCTTTCATGTACAGCTGTGTCTTCCTCACACTTGGGTGTAAAAGCAAAAACTTCCTCAATGTACTATCATGTTCTCAGAGGTACCATTGTACTTTTAAAATTCCACATGGGTCATAGAAATCTAGAAAATCTAAAGATGAAAACAGATCATTTGGAATAAACATAAAACTAGTCTTATGAATTTCTCACATGTAAATTTGCTTGTATGCATTATGCCCAACTATCAACACAAACATGTACACACACATTATGTCAATTTGGCATTCACAGAATCTTGTGCAATATAAAAGGCAACAACTATGATACACAAAATGTCACATTTATTTTAATTTGAAACTGCTGAGCACTGTCATTGTGACATGTTTCATTGAAAATATGTTCTTGTACTTAATTTTCATTATTCCTGATACTTTGCAGTACAGTGTGATTGTTTCAAGCCATCTACTACCAAAAAACGCCTCACCCGAACATATTTCATGCACATTCTCCTTCAATTAATATCCAGCAAAGCTGCCGTCTTTTTCATATCTGATAAAAACTCGGGGTGGTTACCAATTAGTCTGCTGTTAATTATCTCCTTCTCCTTTGATCTTGACTATGACTGCTCTGTCAGACACTCATTTATTCATCTCCTTTGCTTGGTGAGATGGACTTTTTAGAGATTGCACAGATTGATGCACATTAAAAATGGCTTCAGAGGCAAGCTGGAGTCTCGTGAGAGTGCACAAATGGCTGTTGCATTTTCTTTGTATGTCTACAAGTCTACTTGCATCTCTAAATCCCTGCTGTGTAAACCCTAGCTATTTTTTTATTTATTTATTTTTTAGCATTGTTGGCGCTTACATTGTCTTTTAAACGGTCACCAAAATGCTCATAATCAATACAGGCTATTAATATGCTCTACCTATAGCCAACGCTTCCTCTGATACTCTGCTCATGAAATGAAATCTCTACCATAAACATCAAACGAGCCTCCCCATGTGCAGGGAAGGAACTGAATATTTAAGCAGGGCTCACACTGATGAACACTGTGGCACCTCCGTTTGTGTCGGGAGATAATATTCTTAGTCTTTCCTCAGTACAGTGGACAGTAAGTTGAATCTGTTTGACGCCCAGGATTAGCATTAGCGTCAACACTAGAGACAACCTCGACAACTGCCACCAGGCAATGAGAGTTAGCATGAAAAGGGGGGAAAAAAGGTGCATGCTTTGTAGTACAGTATGCCTTTACTCAAACATTGTGGCAGTGTTGAACTTACCCATAATTTCAGGGAGCTTATTTCGACATACTAAAGCATATCTTGCTGTTCACATTGACATCCTTGCTTTCACTCACACCTTTATTCACACTAAAAACAGATTTCCGCTTGCTGTGAATTGGCAGTCAGCCTGAATTTCTCAATGGCATTGACCCAAACGAGTATGGAAATGAGATATGGCTCATGCATTTAAAGCCCTTTGATTTAAGCAAAATATACTGTATATACCGTACAATTCTACCATGTGCTGGTTTTCAATGAGCAGTTAATGTGCATTATTTAAGATGTACAATTTTTATTTTATTTTTTTAAGTATAGGATGAATTGATACTCTCCATGTTTCACAATCAACACTACCAGGAAGTGAGACAAAATTGAGAGAAAATGGGAGAGCTAAGGGGCAGAGGAGAACAGAAAACGAGATGGAAATCTGTGTCCCTCAAGCCCCGTCTGCGAGTCCCTCCAGTGAAGAATCCCACTCAAGGGTAAAGGATAATCTCCAACTGAGAGATGCTTTCCTAGCTTGGACAAAGCCTCACTTGTCAGAAATACACTGCCTTCTGATCAGAATACAACAGGTTAAACAGATTACAAATAGCTAAGTGAGCACTGAGACACAATCACAAATTAGAGACTACTTAAGTCAATTTCAAATGGACTTACACTAAAAAACACATACTGTATAGCTACCATAAATAAACACAGGGAAAATATTTTGTGTAGGACAGATCGTCAAAGACACCCAGTCATTTTAATTAAGCAAATGGTTTTAGGAAAGAAAATTAATGAAAACATTGCTGTCATGCTAATCTGCACTTCTTTTTTGTTATGTGTTCACGGAGTGGAACAATTAAGGTTTGATTGCTTTTAGAATGAGCCATATCTCTGAGGTAAGCTTGCTGTCAAACCTGTGGCAATGATTTAATTTCACTCAGTTAATCAATCTGTTACGCTCTTCACATTTTTTGGATTGAGCGCAGGCACCATTTCCACTTCATGAAGGAATGGCACGGAAAGAAAAAAATCAAACAAAACCATTCATATCAACTTCGCTCAGTTTTCTGACTCTAAGAAGTGAATTTCATGGTAATGTTTGCTAATTATTTTATCCCCATCCACCCACTGTAAAGGGATGTTCATTTTTTGTGCTGTCTACATTGAGAAGGATGTCATTGCTAATGTATGGTCTTGAATAAGCACATTCACCGTATGTCCTCCTGGGACAGGGCTAATTACGTGTTCAGAATCTGCAGCATGGCTCTCTGGGCTTTTATGCCTCTGTCACTTCTCATCCACTCAACTGGAGTGGATATATCCCAAGAACAACCTACAGCCTTGATTCCCTCAGCAAAAACAGGTCACGGTGAGTTCGCAGGGTGTGGAATGAGTCTAATTATTGGGGTACAGATGGGTGTAGAATACGTAATGGCGAAACATGCTTTGACCCCCCCAACCCCACCCCCCAGATCCAGAACAAGTAAGGCACTGGCTTTCTCACAAAGCAGCCACTGCCCTGTTACAGCCCCGGATGTGGAGTAGACTACTTCTAAGAAGATTGGGGGTGTTAGAAACCGTGCATTCTTAGGCTTTAGGATTAGGATTTCTGGATCAACTTGGATCAGCTGCATAATGTAATCTTATTGACATGAGGAATCACTATGACAGTCTAAACCAGAAATACTGCATTACACTGCATTACAGTGAAAGAAGGAAGTACTGTAGCGTCAATCTGTGAGATCGTGCCATGGCTTATCTTGTTAAACAAATATCTCCTATGAGAGAAAGTGATCATTGCTTCAGGTTGTCAGTTGAGTTGCACTATAAATAAGTTTTGATAGTAATCATGTGCCCCTTATAAAAGTAAAAATCAACAATGTTCTTTCAATTGCCAATGTTGTTCTTAAACAAAAAAAAGGGAGAACTGAGCTGTGAGGAATTGCAGTTGGCACATTAAAACCCAATTCAAAAAATAACTTTTATTTCAGTGTACACCATTTTATTCCTCTTTAATCTTAAAAAGTAAACTACAGTCCTGAAGGGTAGAAAACAAGCCCATTGACAACCCCCAAGCCCAAGGGATGCAGTTGAACGCATGCTTGGTTTGTTGTATTCACATGTAGACCCTCCCAATTCCCTTGTCTGCGTGTGTCTCTGTCTTCTGTCTGAGGGGCAGTGGATCAGAACCCCCAATACATGCAGTACACAGTTAGCAGGTCATTCTTCTGGAGCCCCACATAGCTGTCAGTGAGGCGGGCCTGCCAGATTTATCATAGTCTCTGAATTTCGTATTTCAGGCTTGTGAGGGCAAAAGTTGATGCTGACGTTCTGAGTGACAAGCTGCTTTACCGTACGGAAATTCCAACTGGACCGTTCCATATTCATGAACTGATTTAAATTCTGGCACTGTACATGGGTTCCTACAAGATATCGAGGAAGACAGTCAGTGTATCCTATTCAAATCTCATACAGCTGTCTTTGTGGAACATTGCAAGTTTTACAAGCAATGGAGGACTGCACTGGCAAGTAGCTTGTTTAAGTTTCAAAGGTTATTTCTACAACAACAGCAAATTGGTTTCAGATATTGTTTAGAGGCTAACATGTGTGCTGCAGAAGGAGGGTAGAAAGTTTCCCGTGTTTTGACACAATGCTTTAATTTTTAAAAAAGGGTCTGCCTATATGATGATGTCAGGCGCCTTGTGCATAGTAGATATTTGAATTAACCGTACTGTAACCATACTGTACAGCCTTCAAATGAATAACACTTTTACCTCGCCATATGTTTTTTCAAAAACATACAGACCATTAGAAACTATACATATTTAAGTATTGTTTTTTGAGAAATGTGCTATACAAAATGTATAATTGTTCTGATTTAATGAACACACATAAAGGCAGGGCTACAGCCAGGATTTAAGAAAAACAAAGGTCCAGACTCTTAGTAATGCCAAAGCATTCTAAAAAAAAACCCATCTCAAATGTTTTAATTATTTGAATATTATTTCAATATTAAACTGATCAATTATGTCTTCTGTAGATTGTATTTCCTGGCACAAAGTTAAAAATGTTTGAAAGACTCCTCCACACTGCCAGGAAATTGTGGCTATATACTGAATACTTTATTGGACAGAGTATTGAACCTCAATACAATGTGAGTACCAACCAAATTGTGTCTCTGTCACTACTAAAACTGTAAAGTATTAGAAGTTGGCACTGAATGCTTGGTCCGATTCTTGGCTTGTTGTCTTTGATCATTTAGACCCTGATTTAAACCAGCAAACTTTAACAAACTGTAGACTAACTTTTATAAAAGTTAATCATTGTTGTATTGTGCACAGTGCATTGGACATTTTAAACACAAATGTTGAAAAAAAAAGAAGACGTTTATATTACCTAAATGAAGGTGTTGTATTTGTATCAATAGATACCCAGTACCCTTTTGTTGGCCAAAAATGTCTAAAATTTGAATATACTGAGTCAAATAATGTCTGCCATGTTTTAATTGTAGAATATAAACTCCCTCTATGTTGCAAGAATTCCCAGAAAAAATATACATAACATGACCTCTGTGTCCATTGTTTATACTTTACAACACTCTACAATAGATGCCTGCAGTTCTGATCAAATCCTTATATCTGATCCTTTAATCCCACCACTAAATTGTTTTATCAAATAAGTATAAAATACACTCTTTTTTTTCTTTTTTTGTAGCTTTTTACTAAATGTTGTGCCCACACTTCTGACATTTTGGCTGTGAATGTTTACCAAAGCATTTGTTCAGCATGTTGCACTGCATGCCCCTTAAGCCATGGGAGCCATAATCAGAGCACAGACCTGTTGTTTGTATGTTTTATTGACTTGCTCCAGGGTCTTCAGCGGGGTCTCACACTCCGGTGTCCGCAAGACTAATCGTAGCCTTGTCCCAGGCTTGTAAGGTGGAAGCACACAAGGCAACATAATAAACAAGTTCAAAGCAAAGCTCTCTTTGAAAGACATGCATGAGTCACTTCCCTAGGCCAAATATGATGTGTGTGCTGCCACGAATATTATATTATAGAAATCTACTGGAAAGAGTGAGTGCCTGAGTGCTGGGTAAACTTCAACATTATGTTCCTTGGGACAATGAGATTTTATTGAGCAGCTGTACTCTGAGAACTCTCATCAAAAACAAGAAGACTAAGCTAGGTTTGATTTGAAAATGTCACTCTGTTCTTTCCAGAATGAAGCAAAGCTACGGATGTTTATGCAACGAGAAAATGTTGTTGTTTTTTTTCTTTTGTTGTTGTTCCTTTTTCCAAATCTAATATTCTGGATGCACTGTGCACAATGCAAATGACCAGGTAGGATTTGTGTATCCTAGTTTTGTAATTCTTAATTTACCATACACTAGTTGTCATATCAATGATGAAAGCACACAGATTTAACATTTTAATGTTGCCTTCTAGATGCAAAAAAAGAGTAAGCCAGTGTACACCAGATTTCTCTCTGCAGCTGTCACCTCTACAGTATGTTATTGTTTATGCTGTATATGATGCCAAACAAGCCCCATACAACAGAAAAGAAAACCCTCTGAATCCAATCACAGCAGTCAGATTGAGTCATGCAAATGCTATTTCTATTACATTGTGGAACCATGTGAAACAAACATTCAAACTTGCTGCTGTCACCTCCGTCCTCACAAAACCTGGAACCAGCCCTGATATCCTGAGCAGCCCATGTCCAGGCGCTCTTTTCTGTCAAAAATACTGGAACTTGTTGTCGCCTCCCAACTGGAAGTCAACTCCATCTCCACTGACCTGTTCGAACCACTTCAATCTAGTTTCTGCACACAGCACAGTACTGAAACAGCACTCCTCTAACTCACCAACGACCTACTCTTCTTCTCAGACTCTGGTGACCTTAGCATTCTCATCCTACTTGACCTCACTGCCGCTTTTGACACCATCAACCACATCATACTTCTCTCCTGCCATTCTCCCTTAACATCAATGGTACTTCCCTGGTTGAAATAATATCTCACAAACAGACAACAGTTCTTCAACAGCTGCACCTCCTCCAGAGCTCCTCTGTCTCAAGGTGTCCCCCAGGGCTCAGTGCTTGGTGCCCTTCTGTTCATCCTCTACATGCTCCTCCTTGATAATATCATACATCACCATGGTCTCCACTTCCACTGCTACACCGATGACATCCAGCTCTACAACCCCTCTAAATTCATCACCTCACTGCAAATCACTCCCCCTTGATCAACTGCCTCAATTAAATTAAATCACAGATGCAAGCCAACCTCCTCAAACTAAACTGTGGTAAATTAGACCAGATAAGTCATCATTGGACCCAAAAATCCCTCACCAAAACTATTCACAACTTTTGCCTCACCATCAATAACCATGTAAAAATTCAACTGAACTGCCTTTTTTCACCTAAAAAAACATAGCTTATCTGTACCCATCACTCTCCTTCTCTGCTGCCGAAACTTTGATCCATGCTTTCAAATCATAACTTGATGGACTATTGCAATACAATTCTTTTTGCACATCATTCAAACTCCAGAACTCTGCTACTTTCCTGCTCACCCACTCCCCCTCCCATGACCACATCACCCCTGTCCTCCACTGGCTCCATGTTCCACATCGGAGCTAAATCAAAGTCCTTCTCCTCACCCACAAAGTCTTCCATAACCAGGCGCCCTCCTACCTTACCGACCTGCTTCATCACCACACTCCCTCCTGAAGCCTTTGCTCCTCTGATGCCAGCCTCCTCTCTCCACCACTCAGGTCCAAAGCACCAGACCTGGGGCAACAGAGCTTCCCCCTCTTTCTTAAATCTCTCTCTCCAAACACAGATGAGACTGCACCGATCTGCTCAGTTCAAAACACTAATCAAAGTTCACCTTTTCAGATCTGTTAAAAATGTGTGATGTATCATGTTTTTTCAGTATGTTGTTTTCTATGCAATTTTTTGTTTTGGTTTTAGTCTGTTGTATGTTGTTTTTCTATGATATATAAATATAAATAAATAAATTGTATTATCATTGTTATTATAAAAAGCTCTTGACACACAGATTAGAAGCGTTCTTCATTACACGTTGGTTTGGCTTACATGTAATCTAACATGCATTGGTTTGACTGTTGAAACAATCTGCACTGATGAGGGCTGCAAGGTAGTTGCAGAGCCCTCAGTGCTATTTTTTTTTTCATTTAGGAAAGGGCTGCTTTAAAGGGAACAGTTTTAAAGTATAAAGTTATTCCTTTGGCTCATGACATATTTTATTTGAACATTACCAAGCATGAGAGGAACATTTGATAGAAAACAAAAGAAAAAAAAATCCACAAGAGTCAAGGTGAACTGGTACAGTAAATCTCTGTCAAAAAACAATCTGTAATGCTTCTTTCCAAATAAAAATACCAGGTGTACAATAGCCATAACATTACTGAAACATCTTCAACATGGAACCGATATTCTTGCTGTCATGCTGACTTACACTGAGTACAGTGTATGTGGAATATGGAATACACTATATCATTCACAGGGGACTTACACTTATTGGTTATTATCATTATCATTGTGTAAAACTCCTGGTGCATTTTCTAATAGTTCAGCCTACACATAGATAATTCTATAATAATAAAGCTACCAAACTTATGATACAAATTTCTCAAAAATAATTCAAGTTTTTAAGGTCAATGAGGATGAGTCTTTAAATCCTTGAAGCCCAATATATAAAGACTTTTTTAAATTTCCTCTCATGAATACAACACACACAAATGTGATTTGGGCATATCTCGCAAGCAGCATTCATGTATCATGTTTTATTGCTCTCCCCTGTTGTCTCCAGTCAGACTGATCACTGACGCACTCAGACAAACAGGTTAAAGCATGGTTGGATGGCGTGACTAAATCATTCCCTTTAACATATGTGTGTGAGCTTGCATAATATCTTTCCCAGAGACCGTTTACAATCTGACAAGCAATAATGAATGCCAGTAGACTTATTGCCCTGAAAGATAAACTTTAATCAGGCTCCTTTGCCTTTCTTCTGTTTGAGCATGCCTTGGCATATCCTGCGTTGTATTCTCCACAGTGAAGGCAAATAGCAAATGGGAAGTTATTTAAGATTTTTCATTTAAATGTGAAGGCCTCTGCTAATATAATCACCTTTGAAATTGGCAGAAATGACCCTCCAATCATTCTCTGTTTGATTCATTCTAACCACAGACTGTTGTCCTATTAACTGAAGCACATGGCCTGCACTTTTAAACTTGTAGGATGTCTGGAGATTTTTATCTGTAAATGTCAAGATTCATTCAAGTTTTGTTGTGTGGTTCAGCTGCCCAAATGTAATTTGTGCACAGACGTTTCCATTCAGGCAATAAACTAATATTATTATTATTCTCTCTGGTTTTGTGAAGTTACCGTATGATCACAGAAACACTGTAAATAATTATTTTCAGTCAAAAGCAATATAAAGAAGCCTATCTCAAAATAATCAAATGATTCAAGGATAGCCATTCACAATTTTTAAAATCTCTTTCAAAACAATAGGCAGTTGCTCACATTTACATTGAAACAGGATTTGCTTGCTGTATCCTCCTGTTCATACTGATATACTGATCATTACGATCCCTCCCAAATATGCTGTATGTATGTGATGAGGAACAAAATTCACAGTCCTTGTTTGAAGAAAATAATGATTTAAAATGTATCTGCTGATAATATGAGGCATCACCTGTCTAAATCCACATTTAGTACTTCCTTCTTTTAGTAAAAACATCTCAATTGTGTCTCCATGGACAGCATTTTCCTGTTCAGCTGCAGTGGAGTATAGTAACAAAAAAGGGAATTTGGCACAAAAAAGACTTTGAAAGATATTGATTTGATTGGTCTAATTTTGATGGCTGAAACCTCCTATTACCTTCAAACTTTAAAATATTTTTTGCATAGAAGGACTGTGGATTTGGTCCCTTGTCACTTACATTAAAACTTCAAATTACATTAAAAATGTGTGATCTCTTAATGGCCAGTCTGAACAGGAGGAATGAAATAATTGAAATGATGAAATAATGAAAGGATTATCTCCTTGGGAACAACACACTTTAATGCAGTATACAGTATACTTGAACCACATATTAAATGCCTTTAAGATAAACTGCCATAAACTACTGCAGTAAACAAACTAAGTGACAATTGTCTTAACATTTGAAGTGTGTAGATTGCTAATCTTTCTGCCAGTCTGCAAGAGACGTGATATGCATCTGCATGCTAATAATTATCTTAAATTGATTCCACAAATTCTTTGGAGAACTCAATTCATTTGTCTTTTTAATAATGCAAAATTTAATAATGAATCCAATTTGCTTCTCCTCAGCGGCTTCCTGGATTATCCTAGGATGCAGAATACCATCCTGGCATCTAAATGTCTTCAATACAAGATTAACAATTGACAAAGGGTTGCGGGTTGCAGGGTGATTATTGGCTGCAGGCGGAGATTAAAGCAAAGCAGCAGCACAGCTGACAGTTTGGTTATCTCTTTTGGACTAAATGAAAATCATGGCCTGAATCCATCAAATGAGATTAGGAAAATGTGAGCCCATTACTGATGTCCTCTCACAGGTTGGTGTGTCTGTAAATGTCTATATTTTTTCAGTCTTCAATTTGAAGCCAAATCTGTTGATTCACCTCTGCTGCTCAGTGAAGTAGACACCCCCTTCTACCGATGTCAGCAACCTCATTTGTATTCGCACTTGAGAGCTGTTGCTTTAATTTTCCTTGGTATGCAGCTGTTTGTAGCTAGAAAAGGGGAAACTCACTGTATCTCCAAAAATAATGAGCTAGTTAAAATGCTGTATAGCACTCTATATGGCCTAATACAGATCATATAAGTGGAGACCGATGCACAGGCGCATACTGCAGCAATATTTCACCTGAAAGACTGTGGAGGTTTCTTTGTTAAAGTTGTTAAAGGGCTGGTAACTCCCATTGCACTCAGGAGTTATCAAGAGGCTAGCCTGCCCCCTCTAGTTATTAGCATCCAAGAGGTCTGCAACAACACAATATATTTCACCCACTGAGTGACAAAATCACAGCTGACGTTGGGACTGTCAAGGGCACATTTCCCTCAACTAGAGGGGAGATCCACAGGGACAAGCGAGCGAGTCTATGTGTCAGGGAAAACGACAGTGTTTTATGAATTTATTGGCCACTCACATCTTTCAGGAATAGTTAGGCCCCCATCACCCCCATCGCCTTGCCCCCTTCTACCCTCCTGTGCTCTTACCAGGGGACGAGGAGTGTGTGTGATGTGTGTTATATGTTAAATCTATGGTCTTAGGGCAGAGTGAATCTAAAAGCAAGCCTGTTGTCAAAACCAATTTTGTATATCACAGAGGGGTGCCACGCATTATCATAACACCAGCTCAGCAACTAGGGCTTTGAATTCATAATCAAACAAAGGTGGGCAGGGCAGAGTGTTCCAAGGTTGCCATTCAGATGTCTCATATGAGTGAATGGAAAATGACAGTGAGAAGTTACAATTCATATTATATTAAGGAACAGAGTGTGAGCCAAATTTTAAAAAAACATTTGCAGTACCTTGATTTCTGTTCCGAATATGCATGCTGAAAGAAACATACTCTACCGTATAAATGAAGTCAGTTGTTCCAGCTTCTCCAGTGCATTGGTTTGCTGCTTTTCTCTGTTTTATATGAGTATCTGTTTGCACTGTTTGAGAGAAAAACAAACAAAAAACAGGTCATTTAAAGATTTTCTGTGTATTACAATGGGCATTTTTCACTATTTTATATTTACAGAGCTAATGATTAATAAGTTAGAAAAATTATAATAATTAGTCGATTAATTGGAATATGGAAAAATGTGATGGTTGTAGGCCTAATGTGTTATAATGTAGCTTTCTCATGGTCACAAAAAGTAATTTTATGACCCAAAAAACATCCCAGAAATAATGATATTATAGTCATAAGAAAACAATTTGTATTTTTATTTTGTGATCTTGTCATAACAGTTTAAATTATTATATCAATTATTTTGTGTTTCTAACATAAAACCTGCAATGATCAGGCAACAATTATTTTGTCATCATTGAAATATTTAAAGCTTATCAAGTAATCAATATAATGATTAATAATCATGAGATTAGAAAACAATAAATAATAATAATAAATAATAAAATTATTACAGCACACGTCTTATTTTGTCCTCTCTATAATGGAGACAAGTGCACTATAAAAGACTTTATGCCCAGTGGGTTTGGTAGTCAGGTTTATTCATCGCATTATGTCTTCTCAATTACATTCATTATCATCTTCTCCAGCATTTCTCTGTCATGCAACAAAATAGATAACTTATTTTAGAGCGTTTAAATGAGCAAATGCAACAACAAAACTATGCTGAAAACAATCGCATTTGCAAATGCATTTTATAATTTCATTATGTGCATTTGCAGTTCAAAACATTTTATTTCCACTATATCTGAGTGGCAGGTTTACAGCATCAAAACCCACATGAGATCAGACAAAACATGCACCTGCAAATGGGTTATGACAATGATGAGTCAGATATGTCTGCAGGAAGCATATGGGCTTGCAGAAGCACTTACACAGCTTCTTAGTAGCATGCTGAGATTCTCCATCAACCTCCACCAAGAAGTTGCATCTTCGTACCTGCAGTGGTGACACTTCAACACAACCTTAGAACAGACTAATTAACGACAGAGTAAGTTGGTTTGTATAATTATTCTGCTCCTTGGAGCTTGCATTTTAGAGACATGGGCGTCTAATGATAAAACAGTGCCAAATGCCAGTTGTTGGTTAAGTACCCTCTCTTAGGCCAGGGCTGTCATTAGTAACATGAAAAACCCACTGGTGTGAGACAAAGCAAGGTGGGAATCATGTACTGCAGCTGGATAAACAAAGAGTGGGTCAAAGGCTTTGCAGTAGACAAAGAAAACATATCATAACTCACTTTGTGTTGGAGTTTCAGCCTACATCGTGTTCATTAACACAACCACTTTTCATGATGTGTGAGACATTTTTCATGAGACTTCATAACGATATGTCTTTGTAGCCCACATACAAGTTGGCCTTATAATGAAAGCTGCGCAAAATCTAAAGCTGAATTGATGTTCAAGGAGGTGCTACAGTATGAGTTGTCTGGAGATAAGAAATACATCTAAGATTATATCAAGGGTTGTTAGTATAATTACAGTACCACATTCTCTCAGTGGATAATGGAAAAAGATTTTACAACCCTTACTGGGTGATGAATGTCAGAGAAATAAGACAATGACTTTCAGGAGATTTATTTATTTATTTTTAAATAGAGTAGATGCATCGATTTTGGATATAAATACCCCCTGTATAGTTGATACCAGAATGGAAGTGAAGTTTTTTCCTTTTGTAGAATTATTATTATAAATAATAAGATCTGCTTCTTGATTCTTCAAGCTGTATAAAATCCATTTCTGAGCTAAAACAATAGGCTCCGTGCAGCAAATTGTAAAGTTATCCTGAGACTTGTGCAATGAGGTGGAAGGTGATGAGCACATTTATGAAGAAAAAAATTTAAAAAGCCAAGAACAGGAGAACATGTATCTCAGAAATTTCCCTTGGTATGCCACTGAAAGAAGTGTTTCCAAAATAAAATAAATAAGAGACTGATTAGAGAAACACTGACAACATACAGCGGAACTCTTCAAACAAATGGATACATTTTCTTAATCATAACTCTATTAACATTATCATGGAAACTGAAAAACTCTTGTAGGCATTTTACCCTGATAACACAAGGTCATGCTCTACATCAGAGTCGTCTCTGTGTGCCCTGATGGACAGATCAAGCCAATAAATATATTGAATTAGAAATTACAAACAGATTTTAAAAATTATAAAATTATACTGCATGACTGAATATATTGAGATAACACACACAATGTTTTTGTAAAAAATGTATACATTTTAAAAAAATATTTAAAAAAAGGATTTGAGTACAAATGGGTTAAAAGACATGTTATAGCAAATAAAAATGTGCTGAGGTATGTGGAGAGGCACCTTTGCAATTCCCTGGAACTGTGGGGGTCTGAAATAATGGGTCCTTGGCGGCGCCTGCACTCCATCTCTGCACTCCAGCAGATCGACACATAAATGCCATTGGACAGCTCATACTTATTATGCTTAGATGGTTTTGGAAATGAGACCCTGGCTGTTTTCTCAATTTAGAGCCTTAAGGCAGTGATTTAAAGAGATAAAGGGGCTAAATTCAGGCACAAAAGCACCTACCAATCTATCATTGACACAACCTTGACTCACAAAGCAAACTGAGACATGAATCTAAAGGGGCATTTCCAAAGTTAAGTGTGTTAATGATACAAAGGCGGGGTGCTACAGTGCTTAAATCTCTTATAAGGGATCCTTTGTAATAACTGGATCTGAACTGCTAATGAGGTCACTTGAGTATACAGTACGTGTCAGTGTAAAACCATAACCTGATACATGTATAAATGGATAGTCATATACACACTGTCACTGACTGAAAAAGGTTCAGACTGCAAAGGCTAAATCAAACAAAAAATATTTTCAAAAACAAAAAACTTTTGAACTGTTTTTAGAGATATAATTAAATAGAGCCCTAAACTATATCCATAATTTGACCACTAGATTTTTTACTTTTTTATTTTACACACAAACACACACACACACACACACACACACACACACACACACACACACACACACACACACACACACACAAACACACACACACACACACACACACAGTATTCTTCGAGTTTAACCTCCAAAAGAAAGAACCTTGGATAGAGAAGCACACTGAATATTATGCATCATTAATTTAGCTTAATGATTCAGATGATAGTAATACGGTCTGCTGATGTGATAGAACTGCAGGATTTTTGGTGGGAGGCGGCCATAAATTCAGACAATGAAAGGCAATCCTTTTCCTTAATGAAAGTACAAACAAAATGTCCATTTACAAATGTGCTATTACATACTCAAAACGCATCTTAAAAACCATGGCCAGAAATACAAATAATAAAAAGTGATAAGGGCTATAGCTACTAACATTTAAATGTTTTCACAGTTTGATTATATATCATCTTGCATCATCTAATAGTTACACCAGAGAACTATTAAAACCAAAGCAAAATGTGTTTCTTTCTGTTAAAAGAAAATGCACCTCTTGCATAGATTTTTTTTAACAAGCACAGTAATGGTAATTATAGTGAGCAGATAAATATCTAACAGTATAACAGCAATATGTTTATTTAATATTCCAGTCTGTAAACTTGCATAATGTGCTGGGTGGTTATTTCTATACATATTTTCTCTCCAAAGCCTCTGGTATTTATTCAGTCCCTTCCATTGTCTATCAACCTCTGTGTCCCTGTCAGCTGTCCTTTCCTTGACATCAGCAACAGCCGTCTTTTCACACAATGATCTGATTTGACAGTGTATGCCAAATTAAAGAGCAACAACACTGGGCAGACTGCCAGACAAGCTTGTTGCAGGACATTCTGGATAAATATTATAATGCACCTTAAATCAGGTCAAAATACAATACAGAAATAGTTCTTGTTTTAGCTCATTTCTGTTTATGATGTGAACATATCCAGTCTTCACTGAGTAGAATTCAGTTTATAGATGTGTTAACAAATAACACTGAACAATGTAACAAAATGAAAACTAAAATGAAATGGTTATAAATAATGATGTATTTTCAACCAAAAAATCTCAGAACAGAACAGAAATGTTTTTGAAGCTGAAAATTTGGGAAGTGCACTTCATGCTCCTTTATTTTAGTGAATGGTGAAACTAGAGATCAGGCACAATCAGTACATGTGTATTGCAGGGATTTCCTTACAGACCAAAGTATGGCCTCTGCCCGTTTATATTCTCCTGTTGCACAATCATTTCACTTCCAACATAATGTGCTTATTGAATTTGTAACATAATTTTAGGATACCAAACACAAAAATATGTTAAAATATGTGCACTTATTTGAAATACAACTTTCACAATGAGGAATTCTAGGAAGACCCCACTTTAAGATTTGAAATGAATACAGATAAATGCTAATTTGGTCTCATTAATATGCAATTGTATTTGGTAAGACGCTTGAAATTGAATCAGATCTCAACCATTCTACAGTAGGTACCATACCTGTGACGTAAACTGTGAAATGTTGCACTTTGTTTGAGTAAATGATTCAACAGTTTATCCTCATTAATGTGTGAATATACTGAGGTATGGCACCACAGAAATCTCTTTATCTACACTGTTCAGCAGTTATTTGAATTTGAACCTACTGTCATGTTTTAATTAACTTGTGTTCACAAAAATGTCTGAAACTGTGTACCATGCTGACACAATATAAAACAGACAGTATGTCATATGTCTAGCTGCCATACACACAAGAAAACAAACATCACACTGAAGCAGAACCTCAAAATAAATCTCTTGTTAGTGTCAGTTAACCTTGTGACCTGAGAGACATCCTCTACTCTCAGATGACCTGTGATTCAAACTACACACAGAGGCTTTCAGTTGTTTGTTCAAGCAAAGCTTTGTTTATGTGTGTATCACCACAGAGCTGCCAAAAAGAAAAAATTAAAAAAATCACTCTCCAAAATCCATATTTTGGTGAGGCATATGAGACAAAATTCTCAAATAAAAGTTATTTCATAATCAACAGTTCAAGTCAGATAGCCTTTTGTATCTTGCTAATGTACCTTTTATGCAATACCTGTGTAATAATGAAAATGTAAAAAAGACTAATTACAGATTACAGTTATAGATGATGAATGATCTCACATGATTGCAGCTCATAACATTTCCAAACTATCAGGGAAATAAAATCAAACAACAACATTTGTGTTCTGCCCATGTCTTCCAGGATGACACATATGAGTGTTTTCTGAAACTGATGCCACTATATAGGACAATATCGCCATTTCAAAAATATAATGCTGGCATACAGTATGGGCCTACCTAGTATCAACGTTCTCTGGAGGTGACATGATGCATACAGTCAGGGAAATCAAGTCCAGCACTGAAACACTCATTCACCATGATCATACATAACACAATACTCAGCAGCTTTAAAATTGTGCAAAGACGTAGTTCAATCTACAGAAATTAAGCAAGGTAACATTTTGCACCACCACCTCTTCTCTAGAGCTCACTATCAGAGCCCAACTGTCCAGATGTCAACACCTTCCTCCCAAAGAGGAGTTAACGTAGCCTTGACACATTTTGTAAAGGTGCTATGGGCTAAAGAAAGATCAAACCGTAACACCAGGTATTTATAGGCTTTGCCCTCTAATGTGAACCTTAGAAACTGACTGTTGTCTAGATGTAAGGCTACATTGAAAGTAAGTTTTTCTGAGATGGATGACAAACCAATCCCTTGGGCCAATTGTGTTCAGTCATTGTCTTAGTGTAACCATTTTGAGATCGTTTTTAGAAATTTGCATAACACTCCAAAAAAAAAAGGAAATGGCGACTTTATCAACCTTTCTCCGATGGGGAACCGTTTCACTCTCTTTTCCAAAACAGTTGTTTTCTACCTGAGTACTGCTAAACTGTGTAGATTACAGACTTGAAGCATGAAAAAAGGTTGAGCTAGGATTGTAACCAGTAACCCATGGCAATGGTTCTCTCTACCAATAGTGAGATTGCGCATGCACCTCATTATGGAAGGTGAACTGTGAGCTGACTGATCTGCAGCACCATAGGGAGAGGGCTGTAACCATCTGTTGTGCCGGAGGAGAATGACTTCACCTGATTTATTGGCTCTGTTTGTCCTGCGGTGCTTTGAGTACAAAAAGCGCTATTTATTGAATACAATGGATGAACATCTACAACATACATACAGTGAACTGGAGGTGCTTTTATTAAGGCACTAGAAAAGTGACACCCAAACTTTGGGGTAGAACTTAAAGTAACAAAGGTACAATTATGTGGAAAATGTGTAACGACCTCAGACAGGAAGGAGGACTCAAACGCTTAACTCGAAGGGAATTTATTAAACAAAAAACGCTCTCAAGGAGGATGATAAGACGGAACAAAAAACGCTCACTTGGAGGACAGAATGAAACAAGGCTTCTCGGGCTGCATGACGGTGACGCTGACAAGACAAAACGAACTGACACAAGATAAGGGAGACAAGGACTATTTGAACATGAGGTAAGGGGACACAGGTGGAACCAATCAGGGGCGGGGTTGACAATCACAGCGGAGGGAAGGCACACAAAGGGAGGAAGTCAAGATCTGAAACAAGAGGGAAAAGGTGAGTACAAAATAAAACAGGAAGTGCATGACAGGACGGGACATGAGTGACTTGACTAAATGAAAACATAAAGGACCAACACATGACACAAGACATTAACAAATTTGACGAGACATAACAGTACCCCCCCTTCTAGGGCCGACTCCTGACGGCCCAGGACTCCCAGAGT
Source organism: Scomber scombrus (assembly GCF_963691925.1). Classification (NCBI taxonomy): domain Eukaryota; kingdom Metazoa; phylum Chordata; class Actinopteri; order Scombriformes; family Scombridae; genus Scomber; species Scomber scombrus. The sequence continues at coordinate 15,869,854 of NC_084978.1, forward strand.
GGGCATAAAAGTCCCTGACCATACCCTTGTCCACAACAAAACGTGAAGGGATCCATGAACGCTCCTCTGGACCATAACCTTCCCAGTCCACCAAAAACTGTTTCCCACGGCCACGGTTACGAACCGCCAGGAGCTTCTTAACAGTATACACAGGCCCGCCACCGAAAATCCGGGGGGGCGGAGGGGGGGCGGCGGCAGGCACCAGAGCACTTTCCCTGACCGGCTTGATCTTGCTGACGTGGAACGTGGGGTGGACCCTCAAGGACCTGGGAAGGCGTAGACGCACAGACACAGGGTTAATGACTTTTGATATGGGAAATGGACCCACAAACCTGGGAGCCAACTTCCTGGAGTCGACATGAAGGGGCAAGTCCTTGGTGGCTAACCACACCCTCTGGCCAGCCCTGTAGGGAGGAGCTGGCTGTCTGTGTCTATCTGCCGCTGCCTTCATCCGAGCTGAGCTCCGGAGGAGGGCCCGCCGAGCACCGGCCCAAATCCGCTGACAGCGTCTGACCATGGCATGAGCGGAGGGGACCGTGACCTCCTTCTCATTGGCAGGGAACAGGGGAGGCTGGTAGCCGTTGACACACTGGAAAGGTGAGAGACCTGTGGCAGACGAGGGAAGGGTGTTGTGGGCATATTCCACCCAGACGAGGTGGTCGCTCCAGGTGGTTTGGTTCTGGGAGACAAGGCATCGTAGGCACGTCTCGAGCTCCTGGTTGAGGCGCTCAGTCTGCCCGTTCGACTGTGGGTGATACCCGGAGGACATGCTCACCGTGGCACCAAGGAGCCGGCAAAACTCCTTCCAGAAGCTGGAGATGAACTACGGCCCTCTATCTGAAACGATATCACTGGGAAAACCATGGATCCTGAACACATTAATCATCATGACCTCTGCAGTCTCTTTGGCAGAGGGTAACTTGACAAGAGGGATGAAGTGTGCCATCTTGGAGAAGCGGTCGACCACTGTCAGGATGGTCGTATTACCTTTAGACAGCGGCAGTCCTGTTACAAAATCCATGGAGATGTGGGACCATGGTCTTTGAGGGACTGGCAGCGGGTGCAGCAGGCCTATTTGGGCCCGAGGTGAGGCTTTATTTCGTGCGCACACGGGGCAGGCCGCCACATATTCTGAGACCTCCCTTTCCATGGTCGGCCACCAGAACCGCTGCTTGATTACATAGATGGTTCGCTTGACGCCTGGATGACATGTGAGCATGGACGTGTGAGCCCAGTGGATTACCTTGGAGCGTAATGACAGAGGGACAAACAAACGGTTTTGTGGACACTCACTTGGTGCTGGGCTCACATCATTAGCCTGCTTCACCTCTGATTCTATCTGCCATGACACCGCTCCAACCACACGGTTCAGTGGAAGGATTGTTTCGGGTTCTTTGGCAACAGGTTCAGGGTCATGAAGACGGGATAGAGCATCTGGTTTAGTATTTTGTGAGCCTGGGCGAAAAGACAGTGTGAAGTTGAACCTGTTAAAGAACAAGGTCCATCTAGCCTGACGTGAATTGAGCCTTTTAGCTTTCCTGATGTATTCAAGGTTCTTATGGTCGGTCCAGACTATAAAAGGTTGTTCTGCCCCCTCCAACCAGTGCCTCCACTCATCTAGAGCTGCCTTGACAGCCAACAGTTCCTTGTTTCCCACATCATAATTTCTTTCTGCAGGTGTCAACTTACGTGACAAATAGGCGCATGGATGCACCCTGTTGTCTTCGGCGGACCTCTGGGATAACACTGCCCCAATGCCCTGATTGGACGCATCAACCTCCACCATGAACTGCCGCTGGGGGTCCGGAACTGTGAGCACAGGAGCTGTGGTGAACCTTTCCTTGAGGCACCGAAAGGCTTTCTCGGCTTGGGGGGTCCACTGAAAAAGTATCTTGGAGGAGGTGAGTGCATGCAGTGGTGCAGCAACAGAGCTGAAGTTACGAATAAACTTTCTATAAAAATTGGCAAATCCCAGGAACTGTTGTACCTTTTTCCTGCTGTCCGGAGTCGGCCAATTAGCCACCGCACTGACCTTTGCTGGGTCCATCTGTACCTTGTTGGCCGTGATAACGTAGCCCAGGAAGCTGACAGTAGCTGCATGGAAGTCACACTTTTCACCTTTGACATAGAGCTGGTTCTCCAACAGCTTCTGAAGGACTTGACGAACATGAAGCACATGTGACTCCTCATCTGGTGAAAAAATTAGAATATCGTCGATGTACACAAACACAAAAATGTTCAAAAACTCTCTCAGAACATCATTCACAAATGCTTGGAAAACAGCTGGAGCATTGCATAGCCCAAAAGGCATGACCAGGTACTCGTAATGACCATTAGGAGTGTTAAAGCCCGTCTTCCATTCGTCTCCTTCTCTTATCCTGATGAGGTGATAAGCATTCCTGAGGTCTAACTTGGTGAAGACGGTGGCCTTTTGGAGCAATTCAAAAGCAGATGCAATTAACGGAAGCGGGTAACGGTTCTTTACGGTGATGTCATTAAGAGGGCTATAGTCAATGCATGGCCTGAGTGAACCGTCTTTCTTACCCACAAAAAAGAAACCTGCACCAGCTGGAGAGGAGGAGGGTCGGATTATTCCTGCCTTCAGTGAAGAGGTTAGGTATTCATCCATGGCCGCTCTTTCCGGCCCAGAGATGGAGTAGAGACGCCCCTTGGGGATGGGGGCACCAGGTAACAGGTCAACGGCACAGTCAAAAGGTCGATGAGGAGGGAGAGACATGGCCTTCCTCTTGTTAAACACATCTTTTAAGTCATGATAGCATGAGGGTACATTACATAAATCTGGACAGTCAATGTCAATGCCCCTGCTGCGTTCACTTCCTGGGCTCTCAGGGATGTTGGTCTGCCTCACCTGATTAACTTTACATGAGTGTGCACAGTCTCCTCCCCACCCCTTGATTTCCCCTGAGCGCCAATCTATGTGAGGGGTTATGTTTTTTAAGCCACGGAAACCCCAAAATCAGTGGATGCTGTGCCGAGTTAAACAAATGAAACTGCATAACCTCGGTGTGGTCGTCTTTGAACGTCACCTGAATGGGTTCAGTACAATGAGTCACTCTAAACAGTCGACGACCATCCAAGGCACTGGCAGTTACCGGATGGGTCAGAGGAATAGTCTTAACCGGTTCTGTCGAGCTAAGCTCCAGTCCATGAGACTTTCGTCTGCCCCAGAGTCAATTAAAACCCCATGAGTAACTGTCTGGTTGTTGATGGAGAATTCTACCTGGGTCAGTTGACGAGGAGGAAAGGCGGAGGTAAGCCTGCTCACCAGCGCTCTCCTCATGGCTGGTGAGCTCGACCCTTTCCCCGGACAGGTGGCAAGTTGATGGCCTGGCTGGCCACAGTAGAAGCAGCATCCCTCTTGCAGACGACGCTGTCTCTCCTCTACAGTGATTTTGGTTCCCCCCAGCTGCATAGGTTCCTGTGGCTCTTGGGGAGGCCGCATTCTCCCAACACCTCCTGGCATGGGAGACGAAGTGGCCCTTGAAGGTTGGAATCCCGCAGAGTAACCTTCGTGACCTGGAGGACGACCTGCAGTCCGACGCCGCTCTCTCTCCCTTTCTCTGAGCCTGTTGTCCACCCGAATAGCCATGGCGATGGTGGCTTCCAGGTCCTGGGGGAGCTCTAAAGGTGCTAAATGATCCTTCACAGGCTCAGTAAGACCATTCATAAAAGCATCTATTAGTGCGGGTGTGTTCCACCCACTATCTGCGGACACAGTGTCGAACTCAATGGCATAATCAACCACTTGGCGCTGGCGCTGTTTGAGCTGCATGAGGACCCGAGAAGCATCTCTGGCAGGTGAGGAGTGATCAAATATTTTACTGAAATTATCTTGGAAATCTGCGAGTGACTGACAGATATTAGAGTCTCTGGACCATTCGGCTGTGGCCCAAGCGGCGGCTCGGCCCGTTAAATGGGACACAATGAAGGCAACTTTAGCCTGGTCTGACTCAAAAGCTGCTGGGTTGAGCTTAAAGTGCAGGTCGCACTGGACTAGAAAGGTTCTACAGTCACCTGCGTTTCCAGAGAACTTCTCAGGGGGGGCCAACCGCAGGGATATGGGGGCAACTGGTCCAGTAGGTGCCGCAGCTGGATTCTCTGCCGGTGGTGTTGCCGGGGGGGCTGTGTCTAGGCGCAAAAGGACTTGGTGTAGTTGACCCGCCAGGTGGTTGACCTGAGAAGTGACTGAGGCTTGAAAATCCTCCTGACGCTTGGAGAGTTCCTCCTCACCCCGGCCGACGGTGCTTAGCTGCGTTGCATGCTGATGGATATTTGTGACCTGTGCAGCCATGGAGGTTTGGAGATTCTTCAAGTCAGCTGAGTCCATTGTTGGTCAGTTCGTTCTGTAACGACCTCAGACAGGAAGGAGGACTCAAACGCTTAACTCGAAGGGAATTTATTAAACAAAAAACGCTCTCAAGGAGGATGATAAGACGGAACAAAAAACGCTCACTTGGAGGACAGAATGAAACAAGGCTTCTCGGGCTGCATGACGGTGACGCTGACAAGACAAAACGAACTGACACAAGACAAGGGAGACAAGGACTATTTGAACATGAGGTAAGGGGACACAGGTGGAACCAATCAGGGGCGGGGTTGACAATCACAGCGGAGGGAAGGCACACAAAGGGAGGAAGTCAAGATCTGAAACAAGAGGGAAAAGGTGAGTACAAAATAAAACAGGAAGTGCATGACAGGACGGGACATGAGTGACTTGACTAAATGAAAACATAAAGGACCAACACATGACACAAGACAAGACATTAACAAATTTGACGAGACATAACAAAAAGGGGATGGGTTGTGCTTTGGAGACTGTTGTTTAACACCTTGCCAGCTGGCATTGGCTTTGACTGGATGGTTGCTGTTTCACTGGCTGGGAACCTAAATTTGCAACATCTATTTTCCATCAGACTCAGAAGCAGCTGAATTTCATCACTTAGCAGTTTTTTTTTTTATAAAACATAATGGATTGGGTTCAAATGAAAACTTCATCATCCCAGTTACAATAATTACAAATATTGACTATTGGAAGGAAACAAGAGACAAAAGAGTTTAAATAAGAGTAAATAAGTTACTGGATTGTTATTTTACCCTTGTAAATGTTTTCTTGACTTAAAACTGTTTTGAACAAATATAGAGAGGTGGGAAAGGTGCAAAAGAATACGTGTACAGTACAGACCCTGTCTTTTCCTTTAAGTGTCAATCAGATAAAATGTTAATGTTGCAATTAAAATATTATAAATATGGATATGTGGTCATTGCCTGAAAACACATATCCTGTGTTCTACCCTCATGTGTATTTTTATATATTTTTATGGGGAAATACCAGAATTGCCAAATGAATTATTAATGATAATTGTTTTAGTACTAAAACAATCTTGTCATCTCTTTCATGTCAAACTTTTTTTTAAATATCACCATTACTAATTACTGTGTAAGCCAGAATTTCAACTGACATGTCCATGTTGAGGTCACAATGTCATGTTATGCACAAGGCAGCTGCTTATAGTACATTATGTGTATCTTGCACAAGACTACTATCCCATTAATTAAGAACACATTGTTCTTGTTTGTGAAGACTATAATTGTAGTGACTGGAGCAGTTCCCATTGATGCCACTACCAAAAGTTGAAAAGTAAATTATGTCCTTGCTTTTGCCTAAAATGGAATAACTCGGTTGCCTCTCTGCCTTTTACAACATCTGGCCCTGGACAGGTGGCTCAGCCCTGCTCCATAAAATATAAACATGATGGTGACAAACAGTAAGTAAGCAATTTAACTGATGATAAAGAGTCATTCAGACAGTGAAAATAAAGAAGTTGAGAAGCCTTTAAGAACACAATCTAAAGATTTGACAGCCCTCCAAAGCACATATACAAAAACCAGAGAGTATGATGAAAAGAGAGCTATACAGGAGACAATACTTTTTGCTGCTAGAAGAGATATGTGGTCTTGTGTTAACATGACTCCCAACATGAGTCTGTCCACTATATTACAAGAAATTGGTCCCTGAAGTCCCAGTGTTTGGAAGCTCCATGCATGCAGGATGTCTGCACAACAGCTCACTTGGCAGAAAGCCTAGAGTCATTGTTGTCTAACTGGGACATAGACGAAGGAGAAGTGGTCTGCTAAACTAGATAAGGGTACAAATATTGTAGCTGCAGAGAGGGAACTGGGATGGCCTTGGCTCAGCTGTTTTGAACACAGTTTTCACCTCTCCTTTGCAATTGGCCTTGCCTCTGAATCCAGACCAGGACATGTCATTGGGAAAAGTTTAGTGGACATGGTTTTAGGCAGCTGAGAAAAAAGAGACATTGTAGGGTCAGTGGAAACCAGAACCTACGTAACTCTTACTGTGCCGTAGATTTATAATAACTTTAAAAGCTAAATAAATAAATAAACAACACCAATTCCTTACTGATTGTGGGTTTTGTGTAGACCCTCTATAGATTTTCAAGTCATGTGGATTTTCAACACATGTACTAGAACATGTGTAACATGCTATAAACACATAGGTGAAAAGAAATACTGATGAGATACACAAAAGAGAGCCTGTAAACAATGCTAGGTGTATATTTGTCTTGGTAATAAAGAAACTTCAAAGACACATTTTTGAGGAAAAGTATTGCATCCAGATGTGCTTGTAGCTTTCATCTTACTGTACTGATACAGCTCTTTAAAAAGTCTTGTCATACTGGTGAAAATGAAAGATAACTACAAATGGGAACATCTCTAACTTAACCCTAATGCAATACTTTTAGTATTGCATTTACATGATATGTAATGAAATAGCATGTCATGTGATGTTGCATGGTATTTTTTTAATATTCTAAATAATGTACAGGCACATCAAATGTTTTTTACTGGTGTGTTTTTTTTTCCTTGAGTGGAGGAGCAGAAGGTTTTTCTTCAAGCCACTCTGCCTTTCCAAAGTTCTTTGAAAGTTACTACTTCAGACAACAGTCAGTAGGGTCTGAAATACTACATGCCTGCAATTGTGACATGTCAACGAGTCTATGTTGTTTTTTTTGTGTTTTTTTTATTAAAGATAAAAATATTCTGCAGTTCGACTTTAGGGCTGCCACAAAACATATTTCAGTGACTGAAATTCATTCTGTATGGTGCATTTATCGTTTTAGTTTTGGAAACAGGATAAATAACAGCTCAGTAGTCACACATAAACATTTGTCATGGATCAGTCACTTTGGTGGATGCTGAAGGAAACCTCTTAATTATCATAATTATATTTTGATTATTTGCAATCCTAAATTGGATATGTGAATTGAAGTGTTTTAGGTCACATGATCAGGGAATTTGAAATTCATACACAACATGAAGCTAAGGGTTCATGAAAGTCTTCCAGTCTGCTGTAGGTGTAATACTTTGTCATTATACTGCAGCTTGCGAGTAATGACAGCAAATTTGTCACATCTGCATGGTCAGACAGTTAACTGACCTTGTGGGCAACAAGCTTTATTAAAACTGTTGCTAATTTCACTGAAATGAACTTGAGATCATGCAGGGTGATGTGAGCCGATAGCTTGACACTCAAGTGTACAAAGGGTCAGGAACTGTAAGCTGCACTACGCCATCACACTTTAAATCACTATGGTAATGTTCTGAGACTGAAGCTAATGTGAAATATGTCTAAGTCAGTTAATTTTTAATGCCAGTTTTAGCTCAATTCTGAAGTTATCATCATCATCATCAAGCACTGGCACTTTGCTCCATTAGGCTCTTTGCAAGAACACTCAGGGTCATTTGAGATTTGCTGACATTAATAATGATAACTTACAACAGGATAGCATTCTATAGGGTTTTTAAGTTCCTTACCTACAATAGCTTTGAATGATTGTCATGTGACATTTGGGAACACATCCAATATAATAAATACTGTATAGTATTTTTTATTTGAGAATAAATTCAAAACATACAGTAAAAACAACTCTTTCAGAATGAAGTGCAAATAGCTCAAATATAGCTAAAATAACTAGCTAGCCATATGTCTGTCAGTCTGTAACCATAACACTGTTGTGCAAGTTCACGCTTCACAAGGGGTAGCTCAAAATTCAGTGTACACAAATTAACACTACAGTAACTAGTTCACTTTCATTTCTTCAGTTTTTATTCTACTTGTTGAACAGTGGCTTAAAAAGGACGCCCCCTACATATTTGTTTATTTATTTTGACATTTACTGCTTGTTAATTGTTTAATTTCTTATATGATAATTTATTTACAACTAATTACTTTGTGGCTCAAAGAAAAATACATAGGTGTTGTAATCACGAAGTTTCACCACAAAAGGGAGTTTGTGGTTTATGGTCGCTCCCGGTCAGCGGAAGTCAGTACATGATTGTGTTGTTCCAATGAAGCTTAGAGAGGAGCGCATGATTTACAATGCTGCTATATGTCTATGTTTGCAGAAAAAATTAAACAACATACAATTCCAAGCGCACTGTGGTTCATTCAAGTGTGCTACATACTCCAAGCTGCTCCGAGCCCTTCTTTTACCTTACCCTTTATTAATGATTTCTTATGATCATCATTTACTCACAAATGTTTCTCAAGTCTAGTCAGATGCTTCAACCAAATTGCAGATGTAGTTGTTTGTTTTTTCAGACGCAGTGGGCACAATTTGAATAAAAATGTGACATTGTTTCTGTTGAAGTCTGTACTAATTTGTTCATTAAACTCCTCCAAATATTCACATGAACTGGCTTTAGCAGTACCGGTAGCTACATCTGAATGGTCAGTTGCACTAGCCATACCAACATGCCAGGGGCCATAAAATGCCATGCGTGAGCATCTTTATCTCTTGCAGGAGTTAATGACGCTCACATTCACATTCATTAGTTGCAGACAGATACATTCAGTGTCACTGTTCGCCCAAAACATGAGCATGTTCAATAGATGCCCTCTTTTAGTGCGTTCATGCACAACACTGACGGTAAACAGGCTGCAGCACAATGATAATGCATATCTTCAGTCCACATTTGAGTCACTCAACAAGCCTATGACGTTTTATCCTTCACTGATGAATGAATAAGGAAGTATTAATATTATTATTGAAACATCAAATCATAAATATTGAATATGCCATATAGAGTTTACATTATATCAAATATATTTATTTTGGTAAATAGCTTTTAAAATATTATTGGTCCATTTTCTATTGTTCTCCAGACATCACTCTCTTTTTTTCTGTTTTCCCTAAAAACTGAATGCTGCAAGTCGTTGTTGCTGGTGCTGTTTCAAGCATTTGATATGTAAGACTGGGAAACCACAGCTTATCCTCTCTTGTTGGAGCATTCAAAGCATAAGCATAGTCTTGGTGTGTGTGGGTGTGTGTGCGTGTGTGTATTTGCATGATGAAAACAGTGAGAGATAAGGAAGTGACTGCGTAAAGCTAATGCCACAAGGGGCGGTGATGTGACTGTCAAAATCAGAACTCACTTCCACAAACATTTCAGAATTGTTTTACAAAATAACAGTAATTTTCATTTTATCATCTATTGTACTTTTTCTGAACAAAGTAGCTGTTGACACTACTGCTAATTCAACTTTCTCAGTGAGTGTTTCACACTATTTGTGGACCTTTAAGTCAGGTCTGAGAGGTTTATGAATTTGACACTACTGTACTGTTGCTATGTCAACCATATACTCTACACCTTTTATTTATATACCCATCAAGCCAAGAGAAAAAATAAAATACCATGTTCTTGATGTATAGTTTTTAGAACAGAAACATGGTGATGAGATTTGCTTGATTTTCACCAATTCAAGTGTGGTGATTTGCATATTCAACACCTAAATGATTTTGTGCAAGCAGCACATTCATTTTCTATTCACTATCTGTTGTGCTATTAATTTGGAACATAAGTGAGTTGTGATGGCTTATGAGAAAGAAAGAAAAAAACACCTAAGGTGATAACTGTACAAGCATACTGGAGAATTAGGCAAAACTCCAAGTCAGCTCTCCTGGGTAGGACTAATCATGTTTCTTTATTACTCCCCAAAAAGCAGTGGTGTAATATAAGTTACAATACACCATGATGCCTCTCTGCATGCATCTACTTAACCTTCTGAAATAATAATAACCCAATTTTTAATGATTTAGTGGTTACTTATTTTCTGGTCCTTCATTTTTTCCTTAATCTCAGCAACAGTATGTTGCATGGGTATTTTCCTCAAATGCAAAATATACAAACACATAAGATACTGTGCCATAAATGTTTAAAGTACTATGATGAAGCCCATGCTGATCTATGCTCTGTGACTTTATTTCAATTAATGAATAATTCAGCCAGATGAATTTGCACAATGTTGCATCAGACATATAGTAATAAAGAGGAAAATTCCTTGAAGTAGAAATAACCCAGCATAAATGTTTGAGTGCATGCTGGGCACTGGATTTCCACATGCAGGCAGAGTCACCACTGACATAAGGGGGTGTCTGGGTCTCACACTAATATCAAGCTCTAAAATATTTGAATAATGGAAGGAACAGAGCCTTCCTTTCAAATCGTCAAAGTGAGTTTCTGTCAAGAAGGAGACAGAGAAAACCAGCCAGTGAGAGACAGAAGGAGAACTTTGGTCAGTATCTACTCTGACAGGAATGACATTTCTATTCTTGTTTGCTTGACAGAAACCTATTGTTACTGGCTTTTCACACTGGTTAATGCACAGCATTCCTATCAAAGAACATAAGCTTGATATTTATATCAGTCAAAACAGTCAGTTACTATGCTGAAGCAAAATGTTCATTGTTATGAAAAGCTGCACTTGTCCTGTTTTCTCACAGAAAGACATGTAGTGTATGAAAATATCCCTTAAATTAATTCACTCTGGTATCAGCTTGTCATATTAAACTGTGCTTGTACAAAAGATTGCCATCAGTGAACAGCTACCACTGAAAGAAGTTTCTAATCTTGTGTTTTAATTTTCTTATCTCTTTCTTTTCACTTCTATTCTGCGGCTCTTCTATTTTTACTGTCCACTTTGCTGCTGCAGTACTGTAAAGTTCCCCATCGTGGGACTAATAAAGCAATATCTTATCTTATCTTTTTTTGTGTGTGTGTTAACTTTGTGAACTTTTCCATAGGGCCACATAGACTCTCATAGATTTGTGCATTCAGTACTTTTGGGTTTGCACAACACTTACCTTGAGTGCATGTGGCCAGAGAACAAGGTGGAATGGAAATGCAAAGGATAGCTAATGGAACCCCTGTTCTTTAACGTATTCATTTTTAAAGAGATAGATTGCCAATGCAGCTGCAGTATCACAGCCAGGCTGCCTGAAAGCCATTACAATAATGCTACATTTTCACAGATTATTTATTAATCTGACAATGAAAGGTGCAAGAAGCCACACTGGAGGAGACACCATCCCTCCATTCTGTCTTCTGGCGGAAGATAGAGTGAAGGTATAAACCTGCAAAGACTCTTTTCACCCTGTCCCCTTTCTGGTTGGTTTTCATTGTTGCTGCTGTCAAAAGCTGACAGGCCTGAAACACTCTAGACAACAGTATCCTCCAGATATGTGCCCTTTCTGGTCTTTGGTGAAAGCTTGGAGGGACTATTAGAGATGTGAAATAAACTTGTGTGTCCTTGATGGGTGACTTTAAGGGGAAGGGGGGGCTTCCATACTTCAATTACTTTGAACACCTTTTATTTCCAGGAGGCTTAGGTTGAAGTAAGTGAGTGAGCAGGTGCATGCATTAGCATGGTTTTGGTGAAACTAATATGGAGCTTTTAGTCTAAAATATAATGATTTACACTAAGAGAACCCCCAGACCCCTAACTGCATGGCACCAAATGTTTTGTGTGTTTTTTTTTTTTATTCTGAAAGCCATTTCTGAGTCAAAGCCTAAAATGTACTTCCAGTTTAGGATATACTGTATTTACAGGGGATGCCTCACGATGACAAACATTCAGTCAAAAATTTGGAAAACACAGCATCTAGGGAAAAATGATATTTTTTCTCTTTGTTATTTAAGTGTTAGTATATATCCATTAGAGAAAATTACTCTCAATGAACCATTACAGTCAATGCATTGCTGAAAAAGGAAGGATGTAGAAATACCAACAGCTAAACAAATTAACAGTACTTTTTAGGTCAGGAAAGTGTGTGAGCTGTGCTTTTTTTAATTGCACTGAGAGAATAGGAGGATTAAAGTGTTTAGGAGATTCTTTTTTTACAAATAATTTAGTTAAACCGGCAAATATATTTTGAGATTGGCTTATAGTTACTGGTTATTCATTGTTCAAATGCTTGACCACATCCAATTAATTAAGGAGCCATCATATTGACCACTGGCAAAAATACTGTGACATTATTATTAATTTTCACCAGGGGCGATGTTGTGGTAAATTGATCAAATTTAGGGGTCCCCTAAATTTGATCTCGGCACCCCTACAAATAAATAAATTATGATTGTATTTTTTTTTAACACTTGGCATTGTATTTCAAATTCGAGCTAAGCCCCCCTGAAGGTCTGATCCTACAATCGCCCCTGATTTTCACCTTTTTATCTGCTAGAAAATGTATCCATTAATATAGTATATATCTAAATTGCATCTTTTAATTTGTGTTAGGATGTTACTTCATATTTACACACAATCTATTACAGTTTTAATTGCTTTTTTTTTTAAGGAAGTATTGGATTGAATAAACGTAAATGCAATAAAGCATGTTTCTTACTTGTAAATTTACATTCATAGATATGGTATTTGGCCATTATATTAAACGTTTTTCTGTGTATTATTTTCCATGAGACCAAATACTACATTCTTCCAATGTAAAATAAAACCTTCATCAATATTTTAAATAATAAAAGTGCAAAGGTTTTGCCAGAATTTCTTCACATTTGGGAAGTCCTTTCCCCATGATTTTTCCAATTTGAGTCCACAGTCGGGATGCGGGGGCCGGCACCTCAAAATGTTTTGTACCTGGTAAAATATGAATATGCATATTCATATGAATATGAAATGACAACATTGGGAGGCTACCGCAGCAGTTTGAATTTTACAGTCGGTAAGGAGAGTGGAGACTTTCGTAGCTGATGCTAGCTAACTTGAGAGAATGAACGAAGGAGATTTCTTACTCGTATACATGATTGAAACGCTTCATTTGGAGGAGAAACTGGAATGAAAGCGCCTTAGAGCCCACCAGCCATGGAGTATTGTCATCACTCAAACTGCTGGTAAAATTAATCACGGGTGATTTTTGAAGAAAAAGTGGCTAACAGTTAGCACACCAAAGAAGGCACTGGATAACACTGATAACACGGATTATCAGAATTTGAAACATATTTCTGAGAGGATTGTGAAACATCAGAGCAGCGAGTCATCAGGGCAGTGATGTGAAACTGTGCTTACCTGAACAGGTAAACGTTGCTGCCCATATTGACAGTGCATACAGGTGCTCAGTTGGGCAGCATAATAAGGAAAAAGAGGTACGTGCTCAGGCAGATCACTCTGAATCCGGGAATATTCTGATGCATTTTCAAGACTTTGGGCCCCATCTTGCGGTAGGCGCACAGCGGATGGCGGGCGTGGCATATGTGTCTTTGTTAGTTTCCCCTGGCGCAGTTGTCATTTTCTCGCCCTGCGCCCACGTTGTCTAAATACCAAATGCACCAGTCTGTGCGCCTATGGGCGTGTTGGTCTCAAAATGAGGTGTGGTCAGGCGCATTGGTGGCGCGTTGCTATTTTGAGGCAGAGGAAAACAATTGTGTAACTGACCAAGACAAACCAGGTCTAAAGTCACTGGCGCATATTTCACTGTTATTTAAGGGGCGCATCATCAAGAGTCCAATATGCTCTTATATAGGCGGGTGTGCTGCGTGCAGACACTGTGCCTGTTACGCACATGGACGCGCAGCAGCACACAAACATGCAAAACATTACATAAGGACCACAATGTGAATTCGTATTATGATGTACATCAACATTTTAAAAATACATGTCATATTAGTTAGTCATAATATTTATCAGACTTAATTAATTGTAAAAAATGGAGAGCGTTGCTGCGGACAGTCCTAACAACCTATGAAAGTCTGTAGCCTCTGAGATACTGCACAGAGCGCAGTGCAATTACGCACAGCGACTCACTGTTAAATCAGCTGATGACACCAGGCTGCTGGACACCTCTACACTCATCAGAATGGTTGGTTATATCTCCATATTCTTCCTTTATATTAATTAAATGTGAGGTTAGCAGCTCATCAGCCAACTTTCTTTTCAGCAAAAGTAACTCGTGTTTTATTATTGAAACGCATTTCTGGGTAAATGCGCTGTTATAATAGCAATCCGCCAAAGTGACAGCGCAGGAATTGGAGATAACATTCTGATTGGTTTACCGTGTGTTACGCCCAAAACATGCCTATGATTAATGAGGGGACTTAAGTCCATCCCTTTTAGACCATGTGCCTGGCGCAGTGACCATTTTTCCCCCGTTAAAATAGCAAAAGTGGATTTGGACACGCCCCAAAGGCACTTGCGCCACGTGCTTCACGTCATGCGCTATAGATCATTAAAATGGGGCCCTCAGTGTGCATGTGGTACAGTCATCTCTCAGGCTGAATTTATATATAGACATTGTCAACAAGTGTCCAGCTAATCGATGCAAAGCTAGTTTGCTGGCTTTTCCCACAATTTGTCCTCACATTCCCTACGTCTGAGCTTGACTGAGCTTCACTGGAGTGAAACTATGGCCTGTAGGATACAAGGAACAGTTGAAGTTGAGTTGACCCCTCTGTACTCCACACTGAGCTTTGTACTAAGATCATCCTGTCTCTGTAAACACCCATCCATGACAACAATTTAGGAGGCTTGTAACATCCCATATGATATATGAGTTGTACAGTAACTTTTCCACCTGGAGGAGGATAAAAACTTTAACCTGCAATACTATGGGGCAGCCAAGACTTAAACTTATCGGCCATGCGGTCCATCCAGAGCCAGCTGATTCAGCAGCTACAAGACATAGTCCAAAGTCATTGAGAAGTTTGACCAGAGGATAAACCGCCTTTTACTTCAAGAGCCATCAGCTTTGGGGAGTGAAAGTTTTTTTTTTTTTTTTTTTTTTTTTAATCATCTTTCCTTAGTTGTGCTGGTCCGTGCATCGGCTATATTGTTGTGCTGGATGGGTTGACATAATTTAGATGGGGATGAGTGTTGATGTTTATCTATTAAGGTTGTTGTCACAGGTTGGATTAGTATCCCAAAAAAGTTGTCTTTGCGCTTTGCTATTTGTTTATGTCCCTGTAGACTCATTTCTTCTGAGCTTGGTTGTGTTGGATTATGACAATGGAATATTGTATTCTTATTTTTGGCTTGTGACAATGCAACTTGTGTAATTGCTCTCCTCTCTGTTTCTCTCTCTCTCTTCCTGTGTATGTGTACAAGACCTGGAAGCAAGCTGCTCTGTTGTTAAAAGTGATTTGTGGAGCCGTGCATGGATCCATGACATGTTTAAAAAACGCATCAGTAGCAAAAGCCAGTACTGTAGTTTTGCTGGTATGTAGTCTATCTATTGAAGTGGTTCGTGCTCCACCGTTTTTTGCATTTAAAAACACCACTGGTATGGAGTAATGAATTAATATGTCATTCAGTGTGCAGGCTGTTGCATGGTATGGCAATTGACAGCATAAACAGCAATCCAATGTAGCCTAACACCCTGTCCTTGTGTTTTCTGATATAATGTTTAGTAAATTAACTAGCTTAACTAAAGTTGGTTACTTAAAAACAACAACAACAACAACAACAACAACAACAACAACAAATATTATTTGGAATGATGTGACATTAATCTGAGAGTCAGTGTGTTCACAACACAGAAAGTAGAACAGAGGCATAGATAAAATAAGTTGCATGGACCACAAATACAATATGAAAGATGTTATCGGCCAGTATTAAATATCTGGTGTTTCTTTACACAAGTGGACCTCGGCTGTTGACTAAAATCCAATCATGTGTTGCACAAAGGAATACACATACAGTACAGACAGAGGTTACTACCATGAGGAAAGCATTTCCTAATCGTTGATATTCTGAAACATATTCCACACAATTTACATACCCCACTCCCCCCTCCAAGCTATAAGACAAATATTACACAAGACCAGCAGCCATGGTGGTTGAGGAATTAATAGAGTTCTGCTGTTGTCAGTAGTGTTGCATTTTTACTGGCCATGCTGCCGTGCCTTGTGAGGAAAGCTGAGACTGATTAAATTTGATAGAGGGCGAAGAAAGGGAATATGTACACAAAGGCACACAGGGAAATTATCTGCAGGGGAGTTGTCAGCATAGAGAATCACTGTATGTTGGTCAAAGTGATTTTGTTTAAAGTAATCTGAGAAATACAGAAGGGCTTAGTAGCTGGGCTTTGACTTGCGCTGATATATTCACAAGGTAGGGGGGGGGGTGATGGGGATGCTATGAATTTTTACTTCATTGTATTTTTCAAAATATAATGTGAACAGAGGCTGCCCCATAACCTTGCTTTCACCACATTATGTGTTTTGTCTATGTACACTGAATGCTTGATCTCCTCCTCCCTGCCCCATTTGTCAACGAATCAGGATTCACAGAGAGATCCAATAAATAACACTGGTCCATCATTGAGCAGATTAGGTGTCAGCTAACTTCCGCTCCGCCCCACGTGCCATGTAGAAGCCTCAGGGGGCCTGTGTCCCAGGAATGATGGGTAATAAAAATGAATCATAGATGAAGGCCAGAGACAGGGTGCTACAGGAGGAGTCTTGATGCATTAAACAGGAACAGTCGATATGTCCTCTTGTGATAATAGAGCATACAGGAGCCGCCGCCAAGCTATTTAACGCTTGTCAATCTAAACCACAGAGGGTATCAGGGCTACAACAGCAGCACTGAAAATGTTTCATTTGGAAGGTTAGGAATGATGAACTTTCACTCTGTTAAAAATCATCATTTTTCAGACCAAGAAAACTGCAGCCGTATCAAAAGTTGTTATCAGTTTGTGAATAATAATAATAGTAATGATAATAATAATGATAATAATAGTTTTTATTTGTAATGTACTTTACATTTGAAACAAATCTCAAAGTGCAACAAAGTAAAAGCATTAATATAAATAAAGAAAACATAAAGAAAACGGACATAAAACAGCATCAGTTTGTGAGGCCTGCTTCAGAAATAACAATGGTGTAAAATCGACTCTGCGTCTTGGCCCTTCCTTCCTGAAATACAGCGGTGACAAACAAAAAAGAATTATGTAAGAAAAATAGTGATTTTCTTTCACATGTGTGAGCTACTTTAGTAATTAACAACAACACAAACCTAAGTGCTGCGTAACAATAAGATTTAGAGCCCCGTGACTTTCCCATCTAGGTAGTTAATTGCTTCTGATCTCACTTCCTTCGGTCATCATTCTGTGGAAGGCTTTATGCGTAAAAGCCACTTCCTTGTTCCACCTTTCAGGAATAATTACGTCCCCTGCACACTGATGGATATATTAAGAACAGAGGCAGAGAAAAAACACACTAATCCCGTGCTTTCTCAGAACCACACTAGATTTTTGCAGCATGTCACTCTATACATGCACTCTCACTGCAAAATTGGAAGTGTATCAAATTGGCCCACAGCAATGAAACCTTTTGCAGAATGTGTGTCACTCCTTAGGAAGTAAGTACATGAGTTACATTAGTGTTCCCTCTAATTGAATGGGATATGTCAGGTCTGGCCAGCTTTTGCACCTGATTGTTTTGCAGAATTACATGGTGCATATTTATCAATCAATCATTATTTATATTGCACCTTTCAAACAATTCAAATGTAATTCAAAGTGCTTCACAGGCGACTCACAAAATGTAGGTTGTTAAAAATTGATTTAGAAACTAATGCACGCCAAAACAACAACAAAAAAAGCAAAGACAAAAGTAAATTGAATAAGACAACAATGAAAGATGAATAATAAAAGATAATAAAAGCAATAAAATAATACAATTATGAAATACTTCACACAATAGAAAGATTATAATAAAACAGTAACATGATAAACAGTAAAAACAAACAAACAAATAAAATAAGATAGATGATAATTATGATCAACATTAAAATGTTGGTAAAACTAAATAGAATAAAATAAATAATAATAATGATGATAATAAATAGAATTAGTTTAAAGCCACACAATTATTAAACACTACAAAAAGTCAGACTAAATAGATGGGTATTTAGTTTTTGTTTGAAAATATCAATATTTTCAGCTCCTCTCAGATCTGCTGGAAGGTTTTTCCATTGGGTTGGAGCATAATGGCTGAAAACATCACAAAATGTTTTTGTTCTGCTTAATGGAACAGCTAGACGAGAAGAACCAGAGGATCTGCACCAGACAACCTCTCAGAAAAGCTTTTGACTCACAAACCAAAATCATTTCTGAGAGGTGGCTTGATGCAAGGCCATACAGTGCCTTATATACTAATACAATCATTTTGGAGCAAAATCAACAGGTAACCAGTGTAAAGACTTAGATAGACGTAATGTGTGTTCTAGTTTTGGCCTTAGTCAGCACTTGTGTAGCAGAATTTTGAAGTAATTGTATTATGCGTTGCGATAGTCCAGCCTATTTCTTGGTTCTTGGCTTGGGTTTAGTCCTAATGTGTTTAGGTTGGAGGCCTGTTCGTCTCTCTGATCCTTTGAACCAATAATCGTAACTTCTGTTTTATCCCTAGTTAAGCTGTAAAAACTCTGTGACATCTATACCTTTACATCTAAAAATGCAGTGACAAAGTGAGTCAATCTGTCATCAGGAGACATGGCCTCATACAGCTGAGTGTCATCAGCATAGCTGTAGAAAGAGATGCTGTAATGAAAAAGTAGCAGTCTTAAAATGAATCCTTGTGGTACCACAGAGGTAACCTCACATTGATACACAAAGATATGAGTTAAACCAGTTAAAAGCAATATCAGACAGGCCAACATGCTTACTGAATATATCTAAAATGCTGGTCCACATTATCAAAGGCAGCACCCAATTCATGTAGTACCAGAACTTAAGGCTTAGTGCTGTCAAGACTTGTTTGGGTATCATTTGCTACTTTTACCAGGGCTGTCTCTGCACAGTGATGTGTCTGAAAACCTGATTGAAACATTTCTAATTTAATGTTTGATTTTTGAAATATATTAAAGCGATTGTTCGGCGTAATTTTGACCTAGCGTCATATGCACCATGCTGTCTATCTAACCACCCGCTCCGCCTTTTTTTTTCATTTTGTCGCAAACTGGTGGAGTTAGAGCCAGTAGCTGAATGGCTTAGTACAGGCGCTAACAAAATGACAAAATGAAAAAACAATTTTTTTTACAACTTTTGCTCAAAAATGGGAGATTTGAAACCAGTCTGAAATTGATGAGTGTTAAAATATGCAGGTCCCCTTTATTTAAAAGAGGTTTTAAACTGAAGCATATATAAAATCAGTTTGGAAGACACCAAGCTGTAGGAAGTAATTTACTATGGCAAGGATGTCTTCAGATGCAGAATTAAAAATAGCTTTAAAAAAGGAACTAGGAATTGTCAAGGGAACACATGGAGGGCTTCAGTTCTGTTACTATTTTCCTGAGAGTTTCAGAATCAAGCAAGTTAAAATGTTGACATCACTCTGTACAGAGGGTAGAGGTAAAAGTACAGTGTGCTTGTTCTGCTGGCAGATACATGGTCCAGTGCTGATTATATCTCAATGAAGTAGCCAGCAAACTCTTCACATTTAGAACATGGAAGCTCTATCCTATAGTTAGCTTCAGGATTTAATGCAGATAATCTATTGTACTAAAAAGCAGTCTGGGATTGTGAATGTTGGTGTTTATCAGGTTTATGATATATGCATTGCCTTGTTTTAATTTTGATGAATGTATTGTATGTATGTTAGTTATGTGCTCAGCAACTCTGCAGTTTCTTTTTAGTTCCACGTTTTTTTTCAGCGAGGAAACCTTTTTTTTTGTAGTTATTTTTCTGGTTTTAATTTGTGCAACTGCATCATACACTCTTTTTATTTTAAAATCATTAAGTCTTCATAGGGTGATGATAAGACTCTTTTTTGTAGGTTTCAATATGTGAGATAAGAGTAGTTGCTGCTTCAGGGGTAAAATATTTTTTTGACAACATGTTCTGTGGTACTTGGTAAAGAATGATCAACAACACTGTAAAAAAACATACAGTGGTGGTCAGTCAAAGGATATATTGATGTTAAGAACATATGATGTAATTAAATCCACGGTGTGTGCATGTCTGAGTTGGTATGTTAACATGCTGTTTAAAAGCGATACATTCAAACAATTTAAAAAAGTCTTTGGCTCCCACCAGATTATTAACATCATCATCAACTGAAAAATCACCAGTTAAAACGCAGGTATCATAGCTCGTGTGAATGGCTGATAGTAGGTCTGAGGATTATGTTAAAAAAGAGGGGGCAGATAATTTAGGAGATCTGTATACTGTCATTGCAAGGAAACCAGGCTGAGAATTTTAATAAGTAGCATTACATTCAACAGCATGAAATGTGCCTAGGTCCACATCCCTACCCATTAATGTCTCTCTGTAGATTGCAGCTGTCCCTCCACCTTTTTTCCCTCTCTGGACGAATTGGAAAAAGTGTAGCTGGGTGGGCAGTCTCAGTTACTGTGGCAGGTACATCTGTCCCCAACCAGGTCTCAGTAAGAAAAAGGACAGTCCAGATTGTGATCACTGATAAGGTCACTGGTACAAAAAGATTTGTTTGTTAATGCCTTTTATATAAAAAAAAATAACCATACTGATTTCTATCCATTTGAGTTCCTGTTTATATGAGCTATGAATAAATGAAGGAATTTATTTGATGATTTAAACAACTAATATATCACTGCGCTGCAGTCATTACATACACTAACAATCAGCAGGTAGTGGGTAGCTATATGTCAACATGCTCAAGTTTTCTTGGTCATGAAAATAGAATTAAAATTGATTATGCAACGTAGTGTTTTGTAAATATGTATTTAAAGCCATTTAAAACGAGTTCTGTGAAACACTGACTTTCAGATTTGTTGGCAGATTATTCCTCTGTACTGATGCACTGTACATAAATGTGTTGTTGCTCATTAGACTATTGACTTAAAAAGGTAGGAAATCTATCAAGTCTATCAAGATCTCTTAGTAGTGAGAAATCATTATGTCCTTTGGTACCATATAATGATAATAATAATTATAACCAAGTTATGTTTAGCCCCTTTATAGCTCCGTTTTTAGTGTTGTTTTGAGCTGAGATAATTGGTTTTATAAAATAAACAGGGTTTGGTGGGGTAGGGAGTCTTAGTGATATACAATGCAGGGGGCCCTAGAAAAGATCAAAGTTGTCTATAAAAGTGACCTTATACTTGTCAAATGCAGTTATTAGCCACAAATTTAAGCAGAGCAGATGAGTAAATTTGACTGTGCCCCTTTTTAAGTTGGTAGTGGTCCTGAAATTGCATTGATTTTTTCCAGTTTCTTCAAGGGTGGTGAAAAAAGTTTAAAAATGTTTCTAATAGTTTCGGACTCACTGTGAGAGGTGTCGTTGCTGCCAGTGTGTGCTACCACAGCACAGGGGGAAGCATTTGCCATTCGTCAGTTTCTTTATAGATTAAGATTTTACACATAAAATATATGATCAACAAATAAAATGTGATGCCTTATTATAGATTCAATTATCCAGCCAGGTATAAAGCAGTTAAAATGAGCTCCAGCTTTAACATATGTTGAGTAAATGTAAGTACATAGTGCTAATAACACTTCTGCACTTTTACCTAAATACCTTTTTTGAATGCAGGACTTTTAAACAAAGTATCATTAGTGTTGTATTAATAATTTAAAGATTTAAGTACATTGTCTACCACCACCAATAGCAATATTCTTAATTTGAGAAAGGGTGAAAATATAGTAGAAAAGAAGCCCCATGACTGAGTTTGCCAAGGGCCCCTAAATCACTAAATCCCCACCCTGACCAAAGTGGAGGCAAGCAATGGAGTGGAGGGATGGCAGTTAGAGGACGAGACCGGGCTCAGCACTTTAAAACAGTTTTCCAACCTCAGCTCTGGAAGAGACGTTAGGGAGCAGAGGATTTCTCTCTGTCTTCCCCACTTGTCTTTGTCACTGGCCCGTTTCCATTGATAGTCCATCAGGCATAGTGTGGAGCAGGAGTCTCATGAGCATCCCACAGCTGGAGCTGCCATGCCTTTGGTCAGTGGTGGAAAGTACTCATCGACCAGTGTTTCCACACATGACTCATGAACCGTGGATTTAAAGTGTCCTGAAGTTTTGATGTCTCTTTTAAAACAGTTTTTAACTCTTACATTTAACACTTTTCACATCAATCATCTTATGGAGTTCATTGATTTTATTGCATTTAGTGCAGAAAATTTGTTTCCATTAAAATGTTTTCCTCCACACTGATGCCCTCTTGACCTTATACAAAGAATGTGGAGCTGCCAAAGCAAGGAGACAGGCGATACTAATCACTGTCAAACACAGTCAGCTGACCTATAAACTAAGCTATGATGTGTGAGATGTAAACTCTGGGTGCCCTCAGCCATACTTGTACAGAGTAACAATTATTGACATGTGCCCATTAAAAATGTATTCAATAAATAAACGTATGCAGGGAGGAAGCGTGAGAAGGAAGTGTATGTATAAGTTAGTGTGAAGGGATCAAGAGAGCACCGGGCTTCATGTTCAGTCAGTGTGAAAGTATAAATACCTGTGGAAGTGGATGTGGATGTGTTGAGTGTTGAGGAAAACTTTAATTTCAAAGAAAATGTCCCCAGCCAGATGCTCTTTCACTTTAGACAGAATTTATTTCTGAAGATTAATGAATGAATTACAGGTTTAATTTTGCAATGACGCGTCGTAATTTACAGCTGTCTCTCCTCAATCTTCCTCCTAGTCATGCTTCAGTAAGTAACTTGTGACAGTTTTTCCAGTAAAAAGAAGACAGATGGGAGACATAACAATAACGTGTTGTGTCACAGCTATTAAAATGATGAAAAAAACGAACATAAAAACACACAAAAACACCAAAATCCAGCAGCAATCTGAGTTTTTCGTGAAACATTTTGCACTACACAACAGGAAAAAGAAAACGAGAGGACAGGAAAGGTGCTGAAATTAACATGTTTGTAATGTTAGAATGCAATTTCCTGCCAAATCACGGTAAAAGACTTCCAAGAAAAATAATTTGGCTTTTATTGAGAAGCAGATGCAGATGTGATGAAATTATACTTAATCGCCTTAGCTAATGTTCATTGGATTTTCAGTGGGAAAAAAGGGTGAACGGTGAAGCACTCAATGAATCTATCCATGTTGAGGCAGGAATAATTGTTTGCTTTCTTTAGATTTACAAACATTATGGTAGGTGATAAATTAGTATGTCTGCCACTAGCTGTTTGGTGCCGTTATTTAACAACAAGCCCTATAAAAAGAACTTGAAAGCCTGGCACCAAAGCCAGATGTGTACATCTGATGTTTACTATGATTCATTTTCTTTACTAACATTAAACTCTATTGTACCTGTTCTAATAATCTCTCAGTATTGGATTTTTTCTTAAGGACAAATAATGAGAAACTCAAGTTGCATTGTCTAAAAGCAGTTTTTCGAATTTTTTTATTTATTTATCAGTTTTTAAAGTATTTTAGGGTCGATTTTTCTTGTAAGCCTCATGTTCCCTGGCATTCCACAACATTTAGCCGTTTCTGTCAGAGTAAGAATAGTGGAATTAATAGCTTTTTCACATTATCCTGCTTTATGTTATAAACTCAGTGAGTTTAAATTCTTAAAGGGTCACATGTACCACCTTACTTTGCCCTTTAGAACTCTGTATGACTATATGAGAGGTTTGAATGTTGGAGTAAGTACTTTATGAACTACTGCTGTTCATATTCACTCCTGTTGATATATTTTTGAAGCCTTCGCACTGTTGTCGGTGAAGACAAAAATCAAATTCTAAAGAAAAATCAATGCCAATTCCCTTCCCTCTGGGCTTGTCTCTGGCTTACAGTATATGGAACAAGTGCAATGGAAATAATGATCTTGTTCTTCTGGCTACACTACCGCAGTTTTTTGACCGTCTGAAAGTGCTCTTGAGGTCTCCTGTGGAATAGGCTCTGAGATTTGAGTTCGCTCAAATTAGTGTAAATTACCCCACTTCTTCCCTCTCTTGCTTCAGTCAAAAGTCCCTCTCCTGTCTGCAACTGGCGCAAAGTGCTGCAATGAGGCAGAGTAACAAGACAAGATCACACAGCCAATCAATTTAAACATTGCGTCTCCCTCATTGCTGATTACATTTTTTTTTTAATTTGACTTTAAGATGTTACTCATATTTTTTTAAGTCATGATAGGTCCCAGCTGCAGGTGCTTTGTTTTCAACTTCCTGTGGGACAGAACGCATCATTAAACCTGAAGCCTTTCACACCTCTATTCTCCTATGGAAAGCTGAAACTATGTAAAGTTGAAAAGGTGATCAGGCCTTTCTTGATTAGATTATACAGTATGTATTTTGCAACACAGCCATAATAAATATTCAGAGGTGGAGTTTGTTGATGTTGTTATATTGGCAGCCGAAGCATTAATAGAGGTTATCTCCTGTATGGAAATGACTTTCTGATATGTATGCCTTTCACTCAATCACAGCGTAGGGGCACCAATTTGAGCTGAATAGTATAGATGTCAACATATTTTTTTCTCTATAAACCAACAAATGAATGTAGAATGTGCATATGTTTCTAACATGGACTGCTGGCTGTGTCAAGTAGTGCTGATAAAACACAATCTTTCTGCAGAGGGCAGCTGTGAAAGCCACAGGGAGCAAATAAACAGATTCATGAATACAATGCATACTCAAACAAATAACACCATCTTCTGAATACCAAAAACAAAAAGCAACTACATTCTGCTTTGATTTAGTGCCACTACATTTATTTTCATCTATTTAAATTCCACTCTTGCTTTGTAATCACTGTGGAGACGCTTTCCTCCCGTTTTCTTCTTAAATGTGAGAGAAATATTATACAATTCATGCACCCAAACACAGCCTTGTGTTTCCTCCTTCTCATGATTCATGATATTTTGCCATCAAGCTTCGAGCAATGTTTCTGTCTTTTGATATACTGACAGTTTACAGGGAGGGGAAAGATAAGAAATAATTTTGGTTTAATTGAGTTGAGGACCTAATGAATGTTAGGCCACACTTATCTGTCCTCTTTTGAAGCAACAGTTGATGGTATCTCTCTTTTCTCTCTCTCTCTCTCTCTCTCTCTTCCTCCCTGTCTCTCTTTCTGTCTCTCCCATTCTTCCCCTTCCACTGTCCCTCTTTCTGGCTCTCACTGCTTTAATAACAAGGGAGCCACAGGCAACTTCTGATGGGCCGTGGCTGTATTGCTGCCACAGTATCCCTCCCTCTCTCAACTCGTGTGGTGCCTAAGCCATAGCTGGAGCAAGGACACAAGCCCTTCAGGCAACCACCTCCCAAATCTGAAGGGATGAAGCACATGTTGCCACAGATAAACCACTGTGATCAATCTCATGGATGCACAGCGAATCAGTGGAGCGAAAGGCTTTGAAAATCAAGCCCTGTCCCTGATGTGCCCAGCAATGATTATGTGGTCAGTGATGCCAAAGGCAACCAGCAAACATCAAGGAACTTTGAGCAGCGGGCCTGTCAGTTCTCAACACTAATTAAACATACACAAGTAGCCCAGTGATACGATGCCAGCAGGGCAAAAGCTGACATCCTTTGGTGCTTAATAAGTTGAAAATCTTGATCACCAATGAAGTAATTTTATTATTAAGTGGTTATACATTTATCTCAAACATCAAGGTAAGAGTGGAGATGGTGGTTGGGGGAGGTGTAAAGTGGGTCTGTTTGCCACTTTCTAGTCAAAATGCCAGCTGACTAGACATGTATTTAATTAGACTACAGCATGGGTCTCTTTCACAAACTCATCAAACAGGCAGATCGAGCTCCCATGTTGGAAGGCTGGAAGGGAGACTGTCAAGAAGTCATATTCTCCTGTGACACATCAGGTGCGCTTAAAAATTGCAACAGTCTTTACTGTGGCTGACAGCTGTAACTACATAAACAGTGAAGTTAAAAAAGGGTTTGAAGTTTGAAGGCTACTTAACCAAAATGTGTAACAAAAGAAAAAGAAAAAAAGGCCAATGTCAGTGATTTTCTGTTTGTTTTTTTTTGTCTCCATATATTTACTTGTGTCTTATTTACATAGTAACAAACTCACTTACAAAAGATTTTTCAAATACAAGAAATTAGCTTCAATGAAGTCTACCAATGACAGCACTCTGGCTCACCTTACCTCCTTGGGTGTGTGGATGGATCCCAAAATATCCATACAGCCGTTTTTATTTTGAAGATCGATTCTAGCGTTATTAGGATCAATGCCAGTTTCACTTTCTCTCTTCTTCGTTGTACTCATTTCATCAAGGGGGAGAACTGTCTGCAATATTAAATTGTTGTGAACAGTAAACACATCTATGTTGGAGTTTAACCTGGACCTTTTTGAGACAAAGATTGCAACGGCTGGAGAACATGTCTCTGCACACAGTCATGCACCTTTAGAGTGTTGTGAGAAATGAAAAAATTAAAATGATTTAACAGACTAAAGTGTCCACAGGGATTTCAATTTTATACCCAGGTGGAACAAAATGATGAAAAATGAAGGTTGTGACAAATGACAGTGTTTATATTATAGGCCTGGGACAATATGCTTATCTGTAAATTCGATACTATTATGATACCTGAGTGCCGATTCAATTCAGAATCAATGCATGAAGGAATGCTGTTTGCTACAGTGACAACACCACTAATTTGTTTAAACAAAAACATCAAGAGAAGTCTGAGGTGCAACACAAATGAAGGGACGAGGAGGGAAATGCCTCAGACAGACCCCACAGAGACAGAGTTCACTGGCATTACATTTTCAAACCGTTATCGGTCATCATTAGCTGTTACTTAGCAGACTGATTAAATATAGACTATATTTAGATATTCAAATAATACATCCAGTCCACTGTAACTTGTTATCTAAATGAATTATTTTAATGGAATTGAAAAAATTATACCATATGCTTCAGTTGGGAATCCTAACCTTTGGTAAATCATTTAGTGGTCATGAAAATGTATTCAGATTTTGCCTATTGATGATGTATTCACCTCATAAATCATGACACACTGCTCTCCCCCACGAGTATGCATTTCTAAGGCACAATAACGCATTTGGTAAAACATGTTAGAATCTGGTCTCATTATAATGCAATTTTCAGAAAAACACTGTATTTAGGTACTACATTTTGACTTTGAAGGGCAATATGCAAAAAATACAAAAAACCTCCAAACATTTAAACTCCAAAATCTCTTAATGCTTTCTATAACACAGTCCACTATTGTAAATAAATGCCACATTTTTGCGAACGTCATGAGACTAACACCTCATGAGACTGTTTAATATATTTGATCTGCTTTTCATATTATACAATTTTGCGCCAGAAGCCATTATTCATTCTGACTTTTCCTGCACGTTGTTGCCTCCCTGCAGAGGCAGCTGAAATGTTGTTGAATCTACAGAAAAGTTGAGCCGTGGTTACTGAAGGCCGTGTTACAAAATGTGACAGACGCATCAATAACTGTAGTGCAATACTACTTGGCTCATACTGATGATTTTGATGTGTCACAATGCTGAAACAGTGGGAAACTTGTCACTGCCAGAGAGTTGGCTCAGTCTCTGGACTAACTTTGTCGTCATTGTCAAGCAGCACAGGTGCAACCTGACAAGTTGATTAACATTTCTACCACCACTCTCCAATAGTAATAATAAACGTGCTGTAGTGTTACTGTTTGGCAGAATTCCTCAAATCTTGCCATTTGATCATTTGACACAAACAGAGATGAATCAAAAGCTCTGACAGTGTTATCAGCACCATCTTTACCACAACTACAATATTTCTTGTTCAACAGGGTGATTAAAAATATATAATGTCTCCTTCAATATTATGACATGTCTCTATTCCCCATCCTATCCTACTAGCAGGAATCACTTTGTACCTTGCATTTAGTACAAATGCTCTTATGAACTCAAGAACATAGAGTGCTACTCCCAAAACCCCAAGTTTTACACACATTTTCTTTGAAGAAAGAAAATGAAAGAAAGTTGTCCTATCTACATACTACATGTTGCTCTGAATGTCAAAATTTAAACTATGAAAAGATTCCTAGTCAGCACCAGTTACCATATAACATGAGTGTTTAGTTAGTGTGCAGAGCCCTGAAAATACTTCAAATGATCCTCGACACAATCTCGGAACAGCAAAATAATCTGAAACTGAGCTCTACCACACTCCTAAGACTTGGCTAAAGCATACCCATGGGCTCTTTCAGCTCTTGAAATTTGTAAATTTGGGTTTTGTATATTTTATTTGATATCAAATGGCAGTTTTAGTGTTACAGTTCAGTCAAATTGGACCTCTAGATCATTTGCACTGTCTAACCCCCAAGCTTTATAGTGAGGGGCTATTTTCAATGCTCAGAAGTGTTTAAGAAATCATTCCCTTCTTCAGAAGCCTCCCAGAAGTCATGGCTTTTATTAGTACAATATGCAAATGATCTCGAAACCTGTCAAAGCTGAGATGGTGAGGTTTTCTTTTTATTTGGTCATTATATCACTTAGTCTATTCAAGGGTACAAAATAACTACAGTCTAACTCCTTCGTTATAAATGATGAAAAAATATTAGACTCTCCAGAAGTATTTACTTAAACGGCACCTGCTGAAGTGTTCCATCTGGTGTGAGAATGACCATATTCATCTTTTTTAACTTCAAAAAAGTTTTTTTAAGGAACATAAATATTCTTTATTTGAAAATGTATTAATTACATCTTCCATCTGCCTTGTCTTTGGATGATAATTTTCATGAGTGAGTTAAAGACCTGTAGAATGAAGACGGAGCAAACTGCAGGATGAACCAAAGTGCTGCAATATCATCTATCATCCTCATTCACACTTTGTCAGATACCCACCTGCACTGTGAGCATACTGTTGTTCTGTGATGATGCTGACCCCGCGGTTAAGTAAGGCTAACATTGTGTGATGTGTTTTGGGATTTTTTCCCTTGATCTGGTGATGCTGCCTGCATAAATTAGAGCCGTGTTCAACAGAAGCCCGTACTGGCAGCCCTCCAGCTCAATCACATTGATTTTCCATAACAATATGAAGAACACTATTCACTGCCGAGGATTAATGAATTGCATCTTCAGAGTCACTTTCGCATTCCTAATGAAGGTAGATGAATTTCCCTGAGCAGGCCAGCTGTGTTTGAATTGGTGTTGACTGTGCCAGGGCACATCCATGGTGAAGCCAAGGAAAAATACAAATATTCCACAGACTCATAAATCTTCCTTTGGTCTGTCAGATAATTTTAGTAAAAACATATGATTCAAAGTGTGACATTTATCATCATCAAGCCCAGGGCCATTTATCCTGCTTCTTCCCCCTCCTCTTTTCTTCACCTGATATGAACATGTTTGTTGTCGGTGGAATCAATTCAGAAAACATTTGTGATATTTGTCTGTAGCTGCACAGTCAGCTGCATTATGGGTAGTGACAGAGCTATATTGTTTTGTATGATTATCTTATTAAATCCCAGCAAAATCATCTCATTATGGGCAGTATTTTTTCTTTGTTGTATACAGAGGCATGTAAATTAAAAATCACGGTTTTATGGAGATAATGGTAAAAATAATTACCACTGCCTTTAAACAATTTGAATATATTTGAATATAGTTATATTTACGGGTATGTGCAAATAGTAAGTGACAATCGTGACATATAATAAAAATAAAAAAAAAAGATTAAATGTATTAACCCAACACACTGCATAAAATTTGAACAACACATCCTCATAATTAAACAAATGTATAGGGCTAAAATTCAGCTGGCAAAAAACATATTTTACCGTTACAAAAAACAAAAAATAATGTTTTGTGACAAAGCTGTGGTTAAGATGTGGTCGGGTTTGGCACAAAAACAACTTGGATAGGATGGCTTGGGTTAAAATGATCACTTGAAAAGTGTTTTTTTTTACCTAAAGTTACAACCTTTTTCATCTTGGCAACAGTAAACACCATGACATGACTTATTTTTTTTTAAATGTCACGACTCACAGTTGGAAACATGACATTCGCAGTCAGAAGTTGGAAGTGAACAGTGGTTTCCTGCAGAAAAGTCCACTTTTTGCCATCTAACTCAACTGGACCTAAGAAGGCAAAAATCACCTCATATTATGGCTGCTAGATGTTGTTTAAATGTTACTATACTGTATGTCGTTTTACAAGCCTGAATTTTGAACGTATACTGTCGTTTTTCTTGTGAGGACGGGCTGAGTTTAAAATATCTCTGCAGCATATGTCTCTTGATTCCTACAGCAGCAGTTTCAAGACATTTAGCAGAACAACTTATTACCAAGGGGTTCATGCATTTTTCTTTGTGATGAATAGATTAATGAAATGGAAATGAGAAAAACTTGCTATGACACAACTCCCTAATAGACTGGGCAAGAACTGGAAAGGAACTATTTTCCGTCTTGATATAAAAGTACACACGCGCCCAACATGTCAGATTGAACTGCCTCCACGGAATATATAGAGACGCCAGGATGGACCCGTTTTTTCATTTTTCAAATGAAATTGTGCAGTACAACACATTTTTTTTATATTTAAGTCAGAGTGTGTATAAAGTGATACACCAATATGCTTGCATGTGGCAAACCAAGGAGGGAATAGTTTTCACCAATCATCCCCACCCCAGACTGATTCTGTTTGTGTTGTCACATATGAAGGTCCTCTGGGATGATCGCTGCAGCGCCAGCGGCCTCTAACTCCCATCCTCCCCAGCTGATTCTGATAACAATTAATTCACTAAATCAGAATCTCTGCCTGGCATCTATTCCCATTTCAGACCACCAGTTATGTGAACATTGACTCAGGAATAATCATTTGTAGAACTTTCATACCGGCTTTCTTGATAAGCAAGCCTTTGAATTATTTTTCTGCTTGGCTGTCCCTGTGAAATAGCTCTAGGCTAATGTAAGCCTGTTTTCAGATACAGTGAGCTGGATCAGTGGCTACAGGAGCAGGACTGCTTTGCTCACAAACAGTGATCTGGTGGGGTGAAAAAGTGCTGTACAAGTTGCATTTTAATCGACATGTACTTAAAAAAAATAAAAGTAAAATTCTACCCTCCATGTTATAACTGTTAAATTGCTGTCTCAAAAGCAAGGACCCATGAAAGAGAGAACTTGTTTTATGCATTTTATGTTTAGTTCTGTGATGTTCTGTTTGTAGCAAAATGGCTCTCACTCAGTAAGAGTGCTTCAGTCAAGAGACTTGGAATAGGGAAACAACACTGACAACAATATAGAGTGTAACAATCATGTTGTTGTCTGAATGGCGCTTGACCACGTCAACTTCTCTGTGAGTCAAGAACATGCACAGGACACTAATCCAAGTGGTGCTGTAACACATGTAATAGGCACAGATGTAACTCCTATCACACAATATCCCTCCTAATCTCTGTATGCTCCTGTCCCAGGAGGGATCAGATGATACAAGCAATGGGCAGGTTGTATTTCTCACACGATGACAAGGTGCATGAATCCATCTTTCTCTGTACACAAGTCTCTCTGTCTCCAGCACTCACTCTTTCTCTTCCAAGCAGATCTAAAACCTTCCTCGACACTCACATTTTTCCAGTATTTTCAGAGAACATGGTAAAAGCATTACAAAAAAAAAAGAAAGAAGAAGAAAGAAACAAGAAATACAACTCTAAATCCAATTTGGACCTGAAAACATAAAATGCTTTTTAAACAGAAAGCAAGCAAGATGGACTGGGTGGCCTGTTTGAGTATGTATGTAATTTGATTCCTAACAAGCATGACATCACTTGCAAGCAGCTAAAATAAAAAGGAGAAAACATGGCAGAGACCTGCATGGAGGCTTCATCCCTAGTCACCCAAACTGGCTGGAACCAGCGTGAAACATTGCTCACAGGCAAACGAGATGAGGCACGGTTGGAACTGAAGGCAAACAAATCGACTCTCCACACTTGCATATGCTGTGTTTCTCTGCCACAGACATGGACGCGGCCCTCATGCACGCAGGCAAACAACAAGGAGGGAAACAAGGGGGGCAGCTCTGCCTGAGGCCACCTACAAGACCCTGAACCACACGGGGCTCTTTGTGCCAGCTTTGAAATGTCTAACATTCAGGTCAGAATTTGGAAGTACATCTATCTTCTCAGTGTCAGGGCTCAGCATTGATGGATGACCTGGCCTGTTGAGCTGTGGTGGCCAGGTGACAGAGCTCCATTAATAAACAGATTGCAGGGCTTCACTCCTTTGTGTGCCATCAACAAGAGGTGCTCTTCTTTATTATTTCCGTGCCACAGATAATAAATACTCATAAACCTAATGACGCCTGATTACTGCTGCAATCTTTGGCTCATTAGGCTGATTAGCTGCAATTGTGCAACTCTGTGGATGCCGGATGTTTAAAAATACACTCCTGGTGCTTTGTGTGTATTTTTTTAGGGTTAAATGACAGATAAACTGTGTAGTTCTTCTTATTAAATTCTTCACACATCTATTTGTTATTATTAAAAGAGCAACAGCATAATTGTCTTAACATATATTTTTAGTAACAACACATTTTTCACCTTAAACCCTGAATATGTTGTGTTTGTGTGTGTTGCATCAGCAAGGGTGTTCTATAGTAAACACTTCAATCCATGTTGCCTCACATAAGCTGCTCTGGTGCAGGCATGTCTCTTAATTTACAGTCCTTGGTGGTGGAAAAATGTCCTTCAATGTCAGTGTGAGCCTTCTGTGTCCACAGACAAATCAACAGAGCGGGTGGAGTCACTGACCCCAATAATTTAGTGCATTACTCTAGACGTTTTCAAATGCTGCCGAAAGTGCCCATTTTTCCCAAATCGCGCCTTGGCCCCTCCTGTTTATTACAGGTTTGTGACCCACGCTGGGCCCTGCCGAGCAGGGGTGGAGGAGGGGGATGGTGTTACAGCAAACAGGGGTCGTAGCAATGACACCATGCAACTCCACATCAAACAAAACAGCCTGAGAGCCGTTAAAGGAAGTAAAACTTCTTGAAGTCCCTGAACCAATAGTTTCAGAGTCAGCAAGTTGGTTCAGAATTACCTGATGTTATGAATAAAAAACAATATGTTATAATTACTTTTCAGAGGTACTGTCAAATCCTTTTTTTCACTGTATCCATTGATGTGACTGGACTGGAGGAAAAACACAATGAATCACTTCATGAACTATTAACAAATAGTAAAGACACTTCTCATTACATTGTCAATATATATAATATACTACAAATTTGTAACTATCTCTTGTTAAAATTAATTTGACTATTTTCTCTGATCATGCCAAATCATATATATACTGTGTTACCTGAACCTTCCTCAAATAAGGAGCAGGAAATGAGAGTTTAACAGTTTGACAGTTAGCATATCAGGCTGTCAAGCATGTACCAAAATGTGTTGATGCAGATGACATTGCGTACAGTCTAATGAAATCGCTGCTATTTTCCGAAGTACTCAAGGTATAATGTATTTCCTAGCACCTTACTGCATGCATATTGATTATGTGTTACACCTTAATTAGAAACCACAAATGTATTCAACTCTCACACCCACTTTGCTATCCATTTGTATGTAGGTGCAGGGTGCTGACAATTACCTCTGCATCTCAGCGGTTCTACTTATTTTCAGCTCAACTTTGCCGACCATAGTGAACACTGGAGCTGCAGTCTTGAAGTACACTCAAAAGCAAAATCAGATTGATTGAAGACTGCATCATTTTCATGTTTTTCTGTTGTTTATTACCTAGAGCATGCAGTTAAATCCTTGACTTTATCACTCTCTTCTCCAATACTTAAGGCACAAACAGCAAACTAGTCAAGCAAGTGTCAAACCAGCATTACCAGTGCTGGCTGCAGAGCCAAATTCCCCATCACTGTCTCCTCAACTTCCCTAATAAAAAATACTGTTCAGCATACAAAAGTTGAACTGCTGTAGCTGTTTGTTTGTGTGTGTGTGTGTGTGTGTGTGTGTGTGTGTGTGTGTGTGTGTGTGTGTGTGTGTGTGTGTTTGTGTTTGTGTGTGCGTATATGTGTGTGTGTGTGTGCGTGCATGTGTATGTTTAGTATTGTGTGGCTGGTGTTGTAAACAAATCATTAGCTGGAAAACCTGATAAAGAAGTAATCTAGTCCAATCAATTTAAAATCACATCTATAGCAATGCAGGGCATTGACATGAGTGCATCAGTGAGGGGAGACGCAAGTGTCTAATTTTGCCACATATCTAAACATCTCTTTGCGCTAACGGAGAACAGCATGCTGACAGTTCCTCACTGAGGGTAATAAACCCATTTCAGTGACAACAATGGCTTTTTATTGTATCTCTGAGTGAGGGGGCCTCTGAGCGTTTTTGTTTATGCATGGCAGAGGAGGAGAGTGAATAAGGGACAGCAACATTGATCTAGGACCCCAAGGCTTCATTTTCCCATGGAGACAGCATGGCTAATTAGGCTAGCATGTTGCCTGTTCCAGCACAGCTGCAGTGAGAGATTAGACAGACAGAAGCTGCCAGCTGTTACTCAGATGCAGTATCACTGACTAATTGAGACCAGTGAATGTTCATGGAGCAAGGCCCGTGCCAGTCGTTCACGTCCCGCCATTCATAATGTGTCCAAAGTATATCACCCAATGATAAGGTTAATCAATGGGACGGCTGTGGAACAGATAGGAGCTGATTAAAATGTATATACTCCAAATGTAAATGACTCAATTGAATCATGGGAAATTGCAGGGTTCCCTCTTCAGACTATGTAAACGGTTTGGGGTTTCTAGTGTTGAAAAAGCTGTGGACAGACATCAGTGGAAACTGTGCTCGGTAATGTATTGGCTCATGATGTTACTGACATTAGATGACACTTATAATGTAAAGTAAGTGCACGTACTAAACGTCTATTATACTGTAGTTCATCATGTGCAAGTTTTATCTTCCTGGATTTCAGTAGGAAAAGACGTGGTCTATAAAGACGACTGGGTAAGCTGAGTGCTCTGTAAAATCAATACCTAGATATTATTTTGCTTTGTAAAAAAATGCGAATTCCATGTTTAAATCCCTTGAAACCACAACTTTAAAAAGCATCAATAGGAGCTCAAAAGCCACACGACACAGTGATTGATTAGCTACTGTGTGTAAATGTGTGATTTAATTATGTAAATTAATTTAAATTGAGTCCTGTTTATTTTTTTATCAACATAGATAAATATTTATTTTTGTTTTGGGCTGTGATCCACATAGTATAACTGTATACTGTGATGAGTCTGACTGCTGTATTTGTCTGTCTGACTGAGTGAGGAGAAGGACGATGGGGAATGCAGCTGTGGCGCAGCTCTCCATTGGATAAATTATCCTCTATATAGCCACATATAATGTACAAACTAGTAGGCTAGATAAGACGTGTGCACATACACGCACATCTAGCCCAAACCACTTGCGCTCCACTCTGTGTGCACCTCCCCGTCTCTTGACAAACCATCATGTACAATCCTGCCACTGTATAGTGCTGTCAGAAGCCAGCCAAAATAATCTCTTCTGCAGAAGAATTTAACTCCATACCTTCTGGCACAGTGCAGCGATGCAATTTAATGCCTCCTGTGATAACTAATGGAAGAAACTCTTAAAACTTCAGAGCTTATAATAAGCTTGTCAGCTTATCATATTAGGCATGTGAGCTTATAACATTAGCATTTAAATGTTCCCGGGTATACAGTAATGTGATTGGAGGGCTTTGCCATTTTGACTTTGCCATTGAGGAGAGAGGGAGGCAGAAAGACACAGAGAGAAAAGGGCGACGATGCTGTTGTGAGGCAGCGATGAGGACTGTTGGATCATGTCTCGCGATTGTTTACAACAATCGTGCGTGAGCTCTAATGGATTCACAGGCATTTAAATGTGTTAAAAATGAGTTAACTGTAACAAACAACTTCATGCTCTAGTTTCCTCTTGTAGTAGGAAGACATGGAAGGCAGATGGGCTTGAAACTATATGGATATGAGTGTGGATGTGTTTGCCTGTCTTGGTTAGTGCTATACTGGACAAGCAAGGGCTCTAGGGAGATGTAATGAAAAAATATAATATTTATTGACATTTAACTAATAATATTATGTTAAAAGTTTCTTTGCATTCTGTCCAAAGCATGCACCTACTCTTTTAATGAAATCCACAACAAATACATTATTTCATAAATGCAACACTGGATATAATCAATAATGTTGGAGAGACAGTGTTTTATAATTCTGTGGACATTTTTAGTTTGTAACCTGATTCTCTCTTCTGGCACAAAGTACAACAACAACAACTAAGTTGATCTTGCAAACTTTTTTTATTTGACTTCTCTCCATGTTTGTGAAACATTTTACAGGTCATAGACATCTCCCCCTTTTCCATTTCAGCCGCTCGTAAACTCAACATAACTGCTTGTTAAGGACAAAAATATATTACGCTTCAGGGAAATAGTAGAATAGATACAGACACAGATTCCCAAAGGTTATAAACTGAGCAGAATGAGTGAAATTCAAAGACGTCAGATGACAAATGCTGTGACTGACCTACAATGTAGGCCTCCTCTACTCTAATCAATTTTGTACATAGTGGAGAACTCTGCTGTCTTGGCATGAGTAAATGTAAACCATGATTTAAATTTATTAGACTTTATTTCTGTCGATCTGTCTTAGGGTTTTTTTTTGTAATCATAATGGCTATGCCAACTCTGAGTATTTTTCACATTTATTCACAGCTTTTGTTTTGGAGGTGGATCATCTCTGGGTCATGATCCTATTCCTCAATACAGTATATACCAGCCTCAAGAAATAAATGCTGCATACACAGTGCGCTGTCTTGCAAAAACGAAACGAAACACCAAAAAACTTTTAATTGCCTGGAAAAAGAAAATGCTGTTTTGTGTATGCAGTTAACCTCTTTGATACTTATCTCATGCCTAAACCATGATTCTCAGTTCCACATTTCACCTAATCATCGGCGATCTTCATCCCAACGCCCTAGCGAGATGTGGAACCCAAGCAAGTGAGCAATTTTAGGATTGACAGAGATTATTAAACAAAACTAATTATAGTCATTGGTACAGAACAATAATATCCTGCATACTAAAGTATTAATGTGGGAGATTAAAATAGGCCTATCCATTAAAAGACATGATATTTCATTCTATCTACAAGGAGGAAATAAGTCTAATAGGCCTTTTTTATCTGTGAGGAAATGGGCAGCAGGAGAGGTAGATCAGTTAATAATTGAATATGCTTTCCCATCAGATAGAGCAACGGCTGTGTACTTATCATTGGGCAAACAATGATAATACACCATGATGATCTGGCATCACATACATAGCGAAAATGTAAAAATAGCATTCTGACCTGTTTGGCATGTTGCTTGGCAGATTTTACAGTTTTGGGAACGTATTCAGTTAAATCAAGCAATACCATGAGATAGCGTGTTTGCCTGTTTGGATTAATGCTGGTAAATATGGGGATTGGCTTAACAGTCAGAAAAGCATTTTTAATAATTGTAAAATGTGCTTTAAACGGATTCTGTGCGCTTTTTTTCTGAGTTGTGATATCGTTTCTGCTTCAAGAGTTATACTGCACCTGCCTGAGAGGTCTCTGTACTCTTATAGTACAGAGACATTATTTTCATATTGCCTTAAATTGTAGAAACAGAGATGAGACATTTCATGACAGGGAGCGGAGGGGGCAGGGGATAAAATACTTACTTGTGTTATTGAGAGGACTATACTTATTATCTGAACCCCTCCTCCCCACACACACCCCTCCAAAAAAGAAAAAAATCCACTGTTCTCTAAGTAGGTCATACACCACATTCATTAATAAGATGACTGCACAATTAAGATGAAAAATCACTTATTAATATGATTTTAAAAGCATTGTTGTTGAACTGCACTAATCTCCTGTTGCTTTAAAGTGTTAATTTAATGCCCCTGTTCAATCCAAAAGTAATTTTCTGGCACTATTGTGCAGTAAATACCAATTAGGTCCAACATTACTTGAACTTAATGAGTATTCAATTGCAAACCATCTTGAATATATCTCTTTTTTTGTAAAACAAAAAAAAAGTAAGGTGAAATAGCATGTGAGTTGCTCTTCCCATTATCCAATTATTTTAGATGTTAGAGTGAGACAGCAATGCCCGACTATTGCTTCCAGGGCAGTTAAAGCTGATAAATGTCTCATATTGTTTGGC
This sequence comes from Scomber scombrus, assembly GCF_963691925.1. Lineage (NCBI taxonomy): Eukaryota > Metazoa > Chordata > Actinopteri > Scombriformes > Scombridae > Scomber > Scomber scombrus. Next base: position 15,908,290 of record NC_084978.1, read on the forward strand.
ATTTTAATTTGCACATCTGATAGAGTGTAATCGAGGCACATAGACTATGACAGTTTATTATTTTTTTTACCAGTCTTTACTCTGTGTCCTACAGTTCTGGTTCAAACTATGACCTCAGGCAGCTCATAGCAAGCCACGCAGTGGTGCCACATCTTCTGTACTAACGTGAAGCCAACAAGCGTGGGATCAAACAGAGAAGGAAAAGGTTGAGCAGAGTTTTTGTTTTCAGGTGTTCAACAACGGCGTCCTATCCTGAAACGTCTTGCAAAATAAGGACTAAAAATACCCTTCTAAAACAGATGTGTTGACGCTTGAGCAGTGCGAGCAACAACAAGCTGAAATTTAAATCCCTTCTCCTGTTTACTGTGATCACATAGAAAAAAAATCTGCTGTCAAACACTACCACTTATGCCATGCTTGTCACCTTTAAGACTTTCTTTTACCCCATTTAAAGGAACATTTATGATAAATATTAATGATTACATATCAGAGCAGTGCTGATTAAATTATACATGGATCAATGGGGTTAGTGAGTGAGTCATCAATAGTTAAAGAAGGACTAAACATGCCTCCTCCTCCAGAATGTCTGTATCCTTCTCTAAATGGAGCCTCGTCTCATAATGAGCTACTTAACTGCTCAGGACCACTCCTGTCTCCTGCATGTCTTATGATCCACTAACATAGAGTATGAAAACAACAAATCTCTCATTAATTAGTAAGTAGGCAGATATACCTGCTATTAGACATCAACATAATGTTTCTCGTGCGCAGTTAGATATTCTTTGATGTAGATTTATGTTTCTTATGGCTAGTGAAACATTGAAAACAAGTTAATCAGAAGTCAAATACTCAATCTTCTTATTCAATTCTTTGCAACACTTATCCCGCGATATATTTTAATATGTTTTACGTGAAGTTAGTCTGGTCAAGAACGACTTCTAATACTGTCAAACTGCACCGGGACTCTTTGACATAGCTCATCAAAAACAGGATGCAATTTTTTTAAGATTGCAGATGTTAGAAATATTCTGATGGCACATTAACACACAAAACGGCATTCAGCCCATTTCAGGGGCAGAGCTCATGCAGGCTGAAGTGTCTTTACAATAGGAACCCCTGTGGCACTTGATTGCTTTATCAGCATGGAGCAATTAGGTGTGTATTTAAATCAAGATGACAGACAGGTATACTAAAGCTCAATGACATTTGAGCTTTGATATTGTGGCTGGCTTTTATGCGTTCAGGGGTTTAAAAATAAACCTCTAGGGAATTTCACTGATCTATCACAGGTATTCACTGAATGTAGCTTTAGTGTCAGGAAACCACTTATTACGCCAACATTTACCTCAATTCCATCATGTCTCTCTTAAAGGGTAATTACAAGTAATGGAACTGTGTCCATTGTAAATAGGTAAGCAGCTATTTCAGAATGTTTAGCTGTTTGGAAACAGACACTTTTTATTGAGGAAAAATCTATTATTGACGCGTGTCCTCCTAACAGAACAATCAAAAATAGTTCCAAGTGTTTTTCACAGTAACAGAGTGAATGCATAAGCAGCTGAATTGACCTCTAGGGCTTTTTGTAGAGTCACTTGACAATTGGCTTTAAGCATTCAAGCATACTCTATGTTTAATTAAAAATAAAATCCATCTGTATTAATACAGTAATTCTTGACCTGTTATATAACTGTTATATACTGTTATTGGACATAAGACAAAGACGGGAAGAGAGAGAGTAGGCGGAGCAAGAAAATAACTGATAAAGGATGATAGACACTTTTTTTAAGAAGTAAGAAAAGTGCTCTTTGTTTAGTCAGGTGTGGAGCCCTGTGGTGATTAGGCACTCATGTGGCAGCTATGGCTGCTGGAAGCCATGCAGAACTAACAATAAGCCTGATCTCCATGGGCCAATTAGCCTTTGGAGTTCCCATGTAAAACCTTTCATGAAGAGCCTGTGAATGGAGGCCATTACGGACATAGAGTCGTGCCAGAAGAGCCACTGTGTCTCCAGTGGATATCTTCTTCCCTGTCCAGTCAAGCCTGCACTTGTGACAAGCAGCCATGTCCTGAAACTGTACACGTGGGCTACTAGGGAATAGAAAACTGACACTGTGCCCTACTGGAAACCAATTACAGTTCTTAAATCAAAGTCTCATCGGCCATTACTGTGGGCAGATAGGGTTGATTGATCCCAACTCAAATCATCATTATAGATACAATTTGGCTATAAGGCAAGGAGCCTGATGGTCATCATGAACTGTATCTTGGTTGTGTGGCTCATTGAAGACCTTGAAGTATAAAAAAGTGTAGAGTTTTTCATTGTCAATTCTACACTGTTGTGCACATGGTTCTTCAGGCTTTTTTTCAAATTACATGGTGAGGAAGGGCCCCAGTGTACTAGAATAACCTCTGCTGTCAGACTACGTTTACACGCATACTAATTACTCCGAACATGACAATATTCATATTCTGATACAGGTCATGCAAACATCAAATTCTGTTTGGATATTTTGAATCAGGCCTTATTCCAAATGTAGCATTTTCCAATTAAGACATGGATCATGCAGATATTATTCAGTTTAGGATGTGTATACAGCACATTGGGAATATGCATCTCAATCTGGGGTTTTTACCACAGCGTGCGACATATGGCGTCTTGCCTTTTTACAGCCAGCTCTGCATTATAAACAAACCAACCAACTAACAGTTTGCAAGGCTGGGATAGAGATACATGCTCAACAGAAAAGCTTACATTTCTGGTTGGATGGAGAAACAAACCTAAACATTTTGAAAGACAAATAACGCAACACTGACCTATTTTAAGAAGGTGGTTGAACAAATGAAACAGGGGAGCTATATTCATGGTCAAACAAGTCCACCACTACTTGGAAACTTTGAAAAAACCTACTTTGACACAAATCCTGTATGTGAAGCAAAATGGCATTAGTGGCTCCACTTTTCCATATTTTAATATGATAGACAGAATGTGCACAGCTGCATGTAAATGGTAATATTAGTCGAATATTCATTTTCATTAGCTATGTAAACAGCTTAGTTGGAATATTGTCTTTTTTTGGGCAAAAATACAGAATGTTGTGCATGTGCACATAGTCATGTAACACTTAAAGATTAGCCTCAGGTCCCTAAGTGCTCATACAGTATGCAGAAAACTAGGTTTGTCACATAGAGACAGTACACTATTGTTCAGAAGTAGATAAGGCTGTTGTTGTTGAGCAAATGCAGCATGTCTGCATTTTCTTCAGAGTGCATGTGGGAAGCCCTGTGTAAAACCTATTTTTCTGTTTGCAGTTTCGTCGGCTGTCCGCTATGTTAATATGCATAAGTCGACATTTGTCAGTGTTTCTGTGAATGTAAGTGTGAATGAGTGTGCGTACACGACGGTCTTTTGACACAGTTTTTTGACATGGTTGTGAATGAAGGTGTGGGAGTATGGATGTGTGATGGCCATACACGGATATGTTTATGTCTTTCCCCGATTACATACCTTCCTAATCACAGCAGAGGCTGAGGGTCCTTCTCATTCTGGATTCCCTTCACAACCCAGCTGTGGGTTTTGAGTCACGTTCACACTGAGTGGTGAGCATAAGCCCCAGCTGCCAACTTTTTAGAAAACAAGAGCTGAACCCAGAACAACAAGAAGGAAATAATTTCTAACACTTTGTTTTTCATATTTGCTCTGCTCTCCTGAGGCACTGAATTCTGAAGAACAGTTGGGGTAACATCCTCAAAGCTTGGCATTTCCAGTGAGGATTAAATACCTGGAATTCGAAGTCGGTGGGAAATGAAATACTGTCTCGCCTGCATCAAAGAGCAACCTTGTCATCATTAGCTGTAGAGGGAGAAATATGCAACTTGACAGAAGTGAATATTGTCTTCTGCTTTCTTCTTTCAAGGTGTCCTCCTTTTTTCTGTCAAAATGCTTACATTGTATCAGCCTTGAAGTGTATTAATGTTACTGTCTTAATTGGGATTTTGTTAGATATATTGTGCCATTAGTGCTGCAGGAGTTAGCTTTCCACAATCAACATTGTCACATTGCTCAGAGACAATTTACTCGAAAGTAGCCCTCAAATAGCAGTCTTATTATTTGAACCTTTTAGCAGGGTTAGACGGATATTATGTTGTTTATCTCAATCATCTGTTTATACTGGAGCTGTGTGTGATCGTTCATCTTATCACCACAAAATTAAACATAACTCAATGTCAGAATGAAGGTACAGTACCAGGCCAGAAAGATATGACAATTAATGAGCCTGAAATGTGAAATAGGCGTATATGTAAATGATTTTTGTCACTCGTGCATCTTGTGGTAACCAGAGTTGAGTGGAATTATGTGTTGCGATTTCAACATCAATGTGCTATACATGAATCCTAATCTTAACAAGCTGCTGTGGTTTTCTTTACTGAGATATACTACAGGTGAGTGAAAGCATAGCTGTTTTAGTTGTGCTTCATATAAATATCTCTGTAGAATACATAATTTGCACCTAGTCTCTTGAAATGTTTTGAAATGAGCACAATGCCACTTGAAATACTAACTGTAAGAGTGAAAAGAGCTGTCCCCACCGTGTAACAATTATCTGAGTGTAGATGTAGTGTTGCTGACTACAGACTAGAAGAGAGATTTTTTACATTTGTTTTCTGTATTGTTTCATAGTTAACCTTGACCAAATCTCAACTGTTTAAAATTTGAAAGTCCTCCTCCAGTTAAGAATGGGTTTCACTTATTGTTACTTCACTCAGATGCTTTACCTTCACTGTGCAGAATGATGTGAGTACAGTGTTTGACACTAAGCTGCTTTCACATTCATCTGCTGAAGGGGGAAAGTCTCTCTGAGCTCACTTGAAATCAAAGTTTAAGTGAACGTATGAGCACGATTTTGTAACATTGCAACTAGTTTTAAAATTAATCATGGTCCAGTACACAGCTTATACAAGTTTGGTGTGGAATTTTAAAACATCCAGCGCACAAACTGTACAGTGAGGGGTGAATTCACAAAAGGATTTTGTGAAGTGGCTTTTATGCTTGGCACTAAACCTGAGAAGCACCCACAAATGGTGAAACACATTCCAAATTACAGACATCATTTGCTATTTGCACATATGTAAATAAGATGCATGTAAATACGATATTTAGCACAAAATTGTCTCATCTCTAAGCAAATGAATCTCATTGCAAAAACCATCCAATTCACAAAGACCAGCGTTAATAGCCACACACAGTCATTCCCTTACTCACTCTCTCTCACTCTCTTCAGATCTTTAACTTTGTGAGGCATTGACTGATATTAAATTGATATTGAATGATATCCTGGGCAAAATCTCACAGTCACACATTGAGGTCGGTTTTTTTTTTTTTTTTACTTTCAGACACTTAAAAATAAGAATGTTTTGACAGCTTTGATGGAGCTCAGGATTCATACATGAGTTCTGCTTTATCACAAACAATTCCACTGTATAAACCCTAAAATCTGTGTGTAACAGCTTATCTGTTTACATGTGCAGAAGGACATGCACAGCCTCATTCTCAGTTTGGAAATGCATGTATCATTCCAGCTGCTTTGTGATGCTGCAGCCAGCTGTGACACACAGCCAGCTGTGGGCAACAAACTGAACATTAGTACTGATTTTTCTGCGAAAGCCCAGATACATCCAGTAATCTCTGAAAAACATTATGATGAAGATTCAGACATTTATCTGAACACGTTTAAGACCAGCCTGAGTCACATAGCTGTATTTTGACACTTGACATTTCAGTAGATGTCATAGATGTGAAATACTAAAGTAGAAGAAGAAGAAGAAGAAGAAGAAGAAGAAGAAGAAGAAGAAGAAGAAGAAAAAAAAGAATAAGAAGAAGCAAAATACATGAAAGTTGGTTTGTGACGCTGCAGAGTTCTGTGTGTGCACACCTCACACACACAGCTAATTAAAGATCTCTGCAGTTTTCATTATGGGCTTTTTGGATACCTTAAAACTTATACTAAAATATGTTTATAGAATCTGGATTTTTTTTAAATTAAACAGAAGGATAAAATTAGATGTGGAAAAACATGAGGCACATTATTGGAAGCAGAATTTTGTTTTTCTGTCTTAGCTGCTTTTTTTTTAATTTACAAGATATTTAGCACTTCACCCTGAAAAACGTGTGAAAATAACAATCTGGTTTGAAGTTAACAAACAAAAGTTATGTGTGATACCAAGCAAGTGCCTCCATGATGCCTGAATGGAAAGATCAGCTATTGTGACATGATAGATTATGGCAGGGACACAGCTTTTCTTTCAGCTCAGATAGACTTGCTCTTGTGACGACGGCAAACAAAGACAAATGTTTGCATGATTCAGATCGGACTTCACAAGGTGTGTGTGTGTATGTGTGTGTGTGTGTGTGTGTGTGTGTGTGTGTGTGTGTGTGTGTGTGTGTGTGTGTGTGTGTGTGTGTGTGTCTGTGTGTGTGTGTGTGCTGGCCACCTAACTGGAAATGAAGACAAGCAACCTGATTTGAGAACCTATTCCCTTTGTCCATGGCACAGAGGGATACAGAGAGAGATTGAGAGAGAGACCCTTTTCATAGCAAATTGTCTGACTATGTTTGATAGATCTCACTGTACTATATTTGGTTTTAAATGAAAATTGTAGTCATCCAGCTCAAGCGATATCTAAGGGCTTATGATTTGCTGTGTGGATACACAGCCACCCCTGCAATTCTATCAGTCACCAGTAGCTGACAGGAATGGATAGGCTCTATTAACGTAGATATAGGGGGCCTAGGGCTGTGTTGTAACTAGTGCTATTAATCCATATAGTTGGTCTATCAAGGTGCTACCCTCTATGGGATCAAAAGGAGTAGCCTGCTGTCATAGAAACACCTCCTGAATTTAAAAAGATTGTTTCAGGTAATGAATACAGATTTTAGCACTGTTTTTGATGAGGCAGTTTTGTTTCACATCCAGCTTAAAATAATACAGTGACTTTATAGCACTAATACCTGCTGTGCTCTGTTTGCCCATAGAGAAGTTGATCCAAATTCAATTTCCTGTTTCTCTACCCTTCTTGAAGGTTTAACAATTACAAACTTGGAGCTATTAAATAGCGTAAAAAGCAACAAGGAATCTGCATGTTTCAATGCATCTCAATGACTCCTCAGTCTCAAGGGGAGAGGCACGACATAGCCGGGCCTTTGATCAACACCAACACCATCAGGTTTGTGTCTGCAAGATATCCAGTCTTGAAAGCGACTCACTGGGCTTATACGCTGTGTACATTAGCAATTTAGATTCAACGTGAAGAATATTGTTTGAGCATTCATCTCAAAGGCACAATTTTAATTTTTGAAATTGGTCTGGAGCTGAGGTGAGTTCATTTTTTTTCCCCCTTCTCTTTTGTGCCTTCTATTACTTTTATGTTCTGTGGAACTGAGTGAACACACTGTATTTTTTTTTGTTGCATTTGGAAATTAAATAAAGAAAAATTGAAAACACAATGATCTATCACTGAAAGCGCTGCACCTTTTGGTATAATTTATTAAAAAGGTTACACTGACATTCCTATTGATGTGAAACAAAGAGATGGTAATGCAATTTTCATTTCATTGATGCTTCTGCCATTTGAATATAAATCTATTGTCTTTTGTTTGTGGAGCATATGAATAACTAAATTAAAACAACTTTACAGCAAATACAAACTCAGAGGGACTTTGACTATGTCATCTCAATGCACATACAGATAATGTCTTTAATCTACTCTATATGTGTAAATCCAGGTAATGCAAGACTGATTAAAAATACATGTCCAAGTCCATGTCAGGATAAAAAAAAAACACAAATCACCATGATCTTTACAGCATTCGTTAATAAATGACACCTCAGGCATCCTCACAAGTTCCTCTATCAGCTGGAAAATGTCTCTCGTAAAATGCGCAACTTATATTGATTGTTCTAAATGTTAATGTCTTTTTAGCTGGGACATCTGATATTTCACCATTAAAGCAACGATAAAGCATGTAATATCGTAATGATATTTACCAACAGCTGTTCCCTGGCTACTCCCAAGAGGGTTGGGAAAGGGGGATTATGTTGCGCTGGTAGTTTCCTTTATTGATCAATGGGAGGGGGAAAAAACAAAAAACAAGCTAAATGTCAAAAGAAATTTTCCTTGACAATATTTCTGCACCTTTAAAGGCTAGAGCAAAGCTAAAGAAATCCACTTTCAGTTGCCGAAGCAGTGTCTTACACTAAATATGATATACGTCAAGTTAATTTTATTTATATAGCACAAAATCACAAAATAATTTATTTCAGGGCACTTTTCAGCTAGCGCAGGTCTAGAATGTACTCTTTAATTTACAGAGACCCAACAATCCCCCAAGAGCAAGCACTTAGCGAACGTAGCGAGGACAAACTCTGCTTTAACAGGAGGAAACCTATAGCAGAATCAGACGCTGGGTGGACGGCCATCTGCCCTGACCGTTTGAGTTAAGAGAGAAAGTGAGCGAGATGGAGGGGAGAAAGAAATAACACATAGAACCATAAAATGTATTTATTTGGTAATATATCTTTGTCCAAAAATGTCTCAGTGACTCTGCCAATCAGAATAGTATGTTCTGGAAAAGCTGAGATAAATGGTAAGTATTGGTATTATTTATGAAACATTCATTATTAACTTACTTTATTCTGTATGAAATTGAGAATTAGGCCATATTCAAATGATTTGTGGTCTCAGGAGCCAAAACAAGCCTTTGATTAAAAAATTCTCTGGATTTTTTGTCATTGCTTAAGACATGAAAAGCTTGATAACTTTGCACCAAAAAGTAGTGGTTCATCAAGGATGAAGCTGGTGGGGAATGGAAGCTATGTTGCAATGTAAGAGAAGCTGTTCCCATAATTGCTTCGTTAAAAACCAGTTGCTTTGTGTGTCCTAGAGTAATTAAGCAGTTGGAATTTTACATTACACTAGTGAAAATTAACAAAGAGCACATCTGGGTGTCCCATAGGTTTAGTCATTAAAAAGCCCATTATTTTTCAAATTACTTTTTCAATCTTTCAGCCCCCCTAATCCGGAGGTATTTCCCAATAGACAAGTTCCCGTTCTTGTTTTGAATGACTCCTTTAGGAAAGTTAAACATTTAGAAGATGGTGTGGCCTGCAATGGGCTGCTCCTCACAGCTGAACCCTATTTCCAAGACAAACGTGGTTGGGGACTGGGTATACACTACAAAGATACTGCAGCCAAATCTTGTAGCCCTGTCTTTAATGGCATCAGTCAGAGGAGAAAAAAATAAATAATTAAATAAATAAATGAGAATATTCAGCTAAAAATGTCAATGAATCACACATCTCTGAAATAATTGAATATATTTGTTAGCTATGTAGTTTCTAGATTCCCTTATTGACCACACTCTCTTGTGGGAAGCATTGCAATTATTGAAAAGCAATACTGTCACTTGAATGTGCTCCATTATACTTAATCATAATTGAAAATGGTCTTGTGGGGATAACTGACATCAGAAAAGTGTCATTGAAACCATCATACAATCATTAAGAAATTTGCTGTTATGATTTTTTCCATGGAGAATTGTGTCCATTCCCCTAAGGATATTTGCTTTATTTAAGATGTACTGTAAGGAGGGTGGAGGAGTATAACAAAGAATGAAAATGGATAGGAATTTGTTCTTCCAGAAATAGACATCTTTATCTTTGTATCAAATGCAGAAAGTACATACTGTAATGTAAATGTAATTGGTGGATGCATATAATTCAAAGTAATTCTAAGTATGTCATCAAAAAAGATGATGTAGCCAAGCCTTTATAGATACATAGATAGATGCATACCTTATCTTATCACGTAGGTGGTTTAAATAAAACCATATTGGCAGCAAGCAACTTCTCATCTCTGACCTAAACTTTTGCGACTCTGTTTATTTGAAACAGCGAAAACTTGTTGATATATCATTTTCTTTTTTAAACCTTTGAAAACTGTGGGAAACCTTTGCGTACGATTGAAGAAAGGCACACCTCATGCAGAGGTTGTTATTGATAAATTATCAATAGAGGAAACACAAATGATGAAATGAAATGATGTAATTCAAAGAAAATACCACAGAATACCATAGTACGTGTATCTTAGTTTTTCATGAAATCATCCTGACTATACCAGCTTGGTTTATTTTCCCTGTGGTTGAAATTAGAGCAAATTTGATCGTAGTGTTTCTCTCTAAAGCAGCTTTCACAAAATTCTAGAGTACAAAGACCCGGCCATGAAAAGGCATCAAACTGAAAAACAGAAATTCATGGCGGACATATCAACACTGTTTTTCTCTTCGGGGGCCACTGCTGTTCCAACATCACAGGGATCCTCTGGCAGAAACAAATACATATACATGACCTGCTGTATACATTTGAAGTGTGTTTGCAGCACCACGTTGGTACTGTGACAGACCTCATGCAGTGAAATTTGCAATTTCATATAGAATGTAATATCAAAATTTAAAGACCCAATCGCACGTCATCTTACAGTATTTATTTAAGTTGTTCCCTAGATAATGTGTTTCATGTCACGGTGCAAAGTATGTATGTCACAAATTGTGTATTCACACACTGAAAATACAGTTAAATAATCCAGTTTCTACATGATGACGCAAAGTATCAACAGAAAGTTCATGGCTTAAGTTTTTATTTGAATATGTGTCAATAAAACGAGTTTCATATGCAGAATTGAATGAATAAAAGCAGAAAATCTTTCAACAAGGTCCTGGAACATATTCAAGCCGTGGCTTTTTGAGTTAGGGTCTTCCAGAGTAAGGAGCATGGCATAATGTACTCACACCTCCTCAAAAATTCTCAAAGAGTACAAAATATAGGGGATGAATTATTTACCGACGTCAGAATATTTCTAGAGGTTTGCAACAGTGGTGGAGAGTAGCCAAGTCTTTCATCCATGTGAGACTCTTGACAGTGGTTGCTGCTGTAAAAGGCAGAACTGAGATAAGAGAAGGCTTTGACCAGCCTTGCCTCCTCATGATAAATCTTTATCATTTTAGGTGATGGCCTGACCTCTAAGATGGGTGCTGGCCAAGGGGGTCCTCATTAATACAACTTGAAATCCTCTTGGCTCATTCCGTCTATTTTCTTGATGTCTGTGACCTTTCCAGGATTGCTGCTATCAAACGAAACCCTTTTTTTGAGGCCAAAGAATCGGAGAGGAGTTTGAAGAGTAGTTTACATGATTCTGTTTGGTCACAGAAGGGAAAGAAAGCCAAAGGAGGAAAGCAAAAAGGATCCTTGTATGTTGTGCTGTGACAGATAGATAGGTTGTTTGTTTCTTTTGCTTTAAGCTTGACTTTATTAGCTATATTTGTTATGACATTTGAATTTGTTAAGTCTGATCTATTATTTCCATTTATTTATTCTTTTGGGTTAAAAATAATACTAAAATTGATAGCTGTCTCCAGACCAGAGTATAGACATCTATAGTTCACTGAAACGTTTAGTTCTTTACTAGAAAACATCACTTAAGCATCTCTTGTAAAGTAAGATGGTGAAAGGAATAGGGATTGAAGGATACATTCACATTTGTTCAAGTATGTCTTAAAACAATTGTTAGGTGCCCAAATGAATATTGGCACATATTTGAATTGCTGTAATCATTCCTTCTGTTCCTTTTGGGGAATTTCAATGTAAGAGATGGGGAACAAAACATCTGCAAAAATCTGTTTGTTTATTTGACACTAATATGAGGCTTCAGTCATCCAAATTAGTCAAATCGAGTCAGTATCTTTCAAAGTCTTTTCAGGGCCAATTTCCCCGTTTTTGTCACAATCCCTTCACTGCAGCTGAACAGGAAAATACTATCCGTAGAAACACACAGAGGGGATTTTTTAGACTATAGCTGTGGAAGATATCCACTTGATTTGATTAATTCAGATGGCTGAAGCCTCATTTGTCCCTCATCACTTACACTGCAAGCACATTTGGAGTAGATCTTCTTATGGTCAGTATGAACAGGAGGAATGATTACAGCGAGCAAAACGTGTTTCAGTGTTCATCTGTTTAAAGACAGACTTAAAAAACTGAACCCATCCTTGACATTATTCATGGTAAAAAAAAATGCATTGCTGTTTCTGTGTGCTGTATATTTTCTAACCAGGAGGGCAAGGCCATCACTCAACAGGACTTAAACAGTTGGTTTAGTATGCATTTGTTTATATGAGCCTGATTCTGCTTGATGTTTCTTTCCGTTAAAGGGGCACTTCTACTTGCTGCCAACTGCTTGTTGATGGGGGATTGTTGGGTCTCTGTAAAACAAGGAGTAGGGTGTAGATTTCCTCTATGTGAAAAGTGCACTGAGATAGCTTCTTGTATGATTTAGCACTATATAAATACAAAATTGAATATGTTGGGGCAGCGTAAGGTATACTACTAAATTGCAACAGGAGGAGAAAATGTTACTGTAATTAATGTATCTTGCAGGTTGTAGGTATGTTAAGACTAAAATGTTCAGTGCAGTATTTCTTGTTTTTTTCCACCTAATTATCTGATCTTGAAATGTAACATCCAATGCTAGTAACTACATAAATGTTTTTTTTAATGTTAAGAACAAAAAAAAAAGAAAGAAACACACACAGTGTTTATCGACAAATAACTGGAATTAACTTAACTTGTAACATTTACTAACCTTTACTTCCTACAAAACTAGTCTACAGCAGAATTTTGACACATTTTATAAGCCCTCATTCGTGTAGTTGTTGTTGTTGTTGTTTTATGTTCTTTATTTTTTTGTGTGTGTACTCCATCTGGAAATCTACTGTACTTGTTATGCAGTTGGATCAGCCCACCAACTTGCACACAGAACATTTTTTTCATTCATGTGTCTTTTCTTCATGTATCTTTTGTTCTTCATGCAGATATTTTCATTTGCACCAAGTCTGTATCCAAGCAACCAAAGCACTGTGGCAACAACTGAGATACATATACAGACATATAGATGACAATGACCAATGTCGAATGCCCCTTACAGTTTTTAGAGAGAATATTCTCGAGATGCTTTTTCTTAGTCTAAAATGACAGCGCTATTATTAATTCCTTTAGGAAATAGAGGTTTTGTGTCACAATTAAGCCACTGACTCTAATTATAGTATGATTAATGGTATGGTAATTGCGACCCTTTTGCGAAACACATTAATTCGGGTCAAAAAAAAATCATATTTAATAAAAAGAAAGTCCATTGTCAAGGGTTAAAGAACACATGTCTACCGAAAGCTACTATTCATAGACAGTACCGGTGTACATGAATGGTAAGAAAGGCCAGAGTCCCATTAGTGCCATATTTTTAAAATGAATTATGAAGAACATTGCTTATAGCTCACTACTGAGCTACAGTAACAATGAACTCAGTTGCATGTGCACATATATTACAGTGGCAACCGATATTTTATTTCACAAAAGATGCAATAGCATAAAAGGAGATTGTAACAGACTATTCTTCAAGGCTTATAATGCATGTCATTCAGATATAAGGGTGATAAAATAACGTTGTCGTTGAACAACACATTTTTACAGAGTCTGTCCTGTTTAAGAGATACTGGCAAATAGACTTTGAGCTGAGCTTTTAGCCGTGCTGTAGAATGCTTTGCTTTAATTCATGCACATATTATTAGCTGGTCTTAGGGGGTAAGAGCCAAGACAAATTGATCTTAAAAGACCCAAACTAGTGTAGACTGCCCCTCAGACATTTGTTTAGTTGTAGCATTTATCCCATCACACAGCACCTGTAATTTCTCCCATATGGTGCATAACTGATATGGATTAAACAATTAAGACTATTTTCTCTGCATGACTTCTGGCTGCTCTCTCTGCCTTGAAGAACTGCGTTTCAAATTAAATTGCCCCAAAAGATGAGTCTGCTTTACTTCCCTGAACAATTAAATATGGCAGGTCTTTTTATATATAATTCAAGAGAAAGCGAGGCGTAGTGACAACAACTTTAATTCAGACCTCTTTTTTTTGTATTTAACCCGAATAGATAACTTTCTGTTTTGTTGGGTTTTTGTTTTGTTTCCTCTGTGTGGCCATTCTCTCTAATGAATCTTCAGAGACTATCACTTGCATTTGAATTGTTGAAAATATTCAAGTCAGGGTTAGGGTCACCGTACTGCCTGGTTGGTTAGTATAAAAATCAGAATAAGTGTTTCTTTGTACAATTATTGCAAACATTGTAAAAATCTCCTTCATAAATATGCACAGCAATAGCACAAGCCTAACTCAAGCTGCGGCTCAACGCCACATGTTGCTGCTACACATGAGCAGTCACATATGATATGTGTGTGAGAAAAAGCAACAGAGCATAATCTTATTGTATGCCAGCGACAACATTGACAAGTCAGTCTTTTGAACTCAACTAACAAAGCGAATTAAAGTGAAAATTTATCGTGACAAATTTGAATCAACAACCCTGATCAGCAGAAGTCTCATTTCCTTAGTGGATGAATGCACTTCACATCACAATACCCCCTCTGTCATCACATATATGTTAACACATGCATTCTCACAGCATCACTGTGGAGTGGGAAAAAAAGCTGTCTTTTGATTGAGGAAGAGCTCAACCCAATTAAGCTCAATAAAGACAGTGAGGACAGGTGTACTAGTTCTGTAGTGACGTAAAGATTTGTGACAATACCCCAAAGCAAAGGCTTCAACCACTCAAAGGACACCCAAGTGTGTTAGGGTTAATTGGATGACCCAATCCATCTCAATTAAAGATTTTAAGGCACACATCCCCCTGTGTGTGTGTGTGGAAATTGAAATCGGCTACAGATGGTTCTTCCTGTGGGGTTGCTCCGAATAATTGCTGGCAGATACCAGTGGTGGGGGAGTTGGAGTTACATTTGTTCGTAGAATCATAAAATACTTCTAAGGATTTGGGTCAAATCTCGTGTTGACTGGCATCGATGTGCATGATGATGCTAATGCTACTGTAGTTTACTCTTTCACAAGCATGATGTTGAAGGCTGTGCTGCTACGAATAAGACTTCATAACAGAAATTTTAGTGGACAAAATTTCCACCAGATAGGGTGCAATGGGTATTTGTTTAGTATTTCACAAATCATCATTGTTGCTCATTGTTAGGAAAAATGTGTGATTTGACTGTAAGAGCAGTGCAGCACATTCTTCATCCCTCTTCCCTCACTAACACGTTGAATATGTCAAATGTATTTAAACATTGTGAAAGTTCCCACACTTGTTCAGACTTAAGGTTATTTTAATGTTTGGAAATGATTTGTGTTTCTTCAGCATCTCATCTCATTTTATTGAAGTTGTGTGATTACATTATTTACATTTTTCTTTAACCATACCACTTTTTCCTGCTGCAGTAAACAAATGTATCCACCAGCATCACCATTTGATCTCATATCATATTAAGTACTCAACTCATGGTTCTCATGATGTTGCTTGTAGAAACTCTGCCTCTTTCATATGAACATTATTTGAGCTGGATCGGAAACCAGAGATTTAACTGAGCCAGCTGTAACCAGCCTCATGATACCAGTTATCCAGGAACACCAGCTGAACTTGTTCTGTGATCCAAGCCTCAGAGAGAGAAAGTTAAAAAGAACAAATAAGAAGTTAAGGATTAACTGAGTAAAACTAACCCACATTGAAACAGAATTTATCCCAACTCAGTCACGTAACAGAAAAAGTTTCCATCATTTGAAAGTGATGTGCTGATGCATTTTGATCCTCACCTTTCTGTGACCTAATCTTATATAAAGCTGTTGTGCAACAAACCAGGTCTATGGAGCAACACTGCATCTGTGCATTATGACTGTGGAGAACAGCCATCATTTGCCCTTGGATTTATTAATTATGTTTTCTTTTTCTGTGAAGTTTCATCTTGGGTTAGTATCTCTTTCATATCATTGTTGAATAATTATTACTATGTATACTGTAAATGTAGCTAATTTTAGTTGAACACAGGGAAATGATGTGTTTCTTCGCCACCATTTCTAGCTGTGGGTGAGAAGCATTGTTGGATGCTGGATTGACTCTAAATAAACTATAATGCCCATAGTCATAGATAGTGATAGTGATGTCCAATGCAACAATGGGGCTCATTATTGTATTCTTGATTGTTTTGTTGTTTTTTTTCTCTGTGCGTTTTTTCACAACAATGAAGGTCTACATCAGAGTGCACAGAGGATTTATTGATAATATGAAAAGTATAAAATACTACCATACTTATCCTTTAAAAACTTCATAGTGGATTTTCTCTACCTTTACCTGCTCATATTATGCTAACTATTAAGACAGATTTTAGCACACTTAGAAATGCATTAGTTTTATTATAAAGCAGATATCTTCATATTTCTGCACTTTCAAGATATTCACCATTTATTTGATCCTTTTCGTATGCCAAAAGATTTCTACAATAAGGACTCAATGGGAAGCCATCAAAATCCATTGAAATATGATTGGTATAGACTGTGGTATTCAATTAGTTCAGCTAAATGAACATTTCCTCTTGCTGGAAGAGATTACAGCTGTAGGAACATCTGCTATCGATGTCTTAGTTGTATTTTAAGTGCGTTTTGTGCTTTTCATTGAAGCGGTTCATAAAATGATGATTGCTTGCTTGAATTCATTTATGCTACTTCTGTTAATTATCATCATTATCACAGTGAGAAGATAAAAAGCTATTCTTGTCTTTGTAATGTGTAATCAATGGAAGCAAGACACCATCCATGAGCAAAATATATGTGTCAAATTTGACTCATATTGAAGGTCATATGGATACACATTATATTTCATTACAACCAAAACTGTGCAGATTGTACTGATTACACATATTACCCACATACAATAAAACAATACAGTTTAAGAAGAGACAAATCACATGAAACTTTAGCCATCTGCAATTTTTAGTGTCAAGCTGTATGACTGGACACAGTTCAAAATTGCAATGGTTATGTGTTAAAACACTAGTTTTATGATAATATATAAAAGTGACAAGTTAGTACAAACTGTAATTAAACATGTAACTCACAGTCACATCTGCAGGTGCTTGACTGCTTTGTTCTTTTGTGTTTTTTGCATTTGTTATACACTAATCGTAAAATTTCAGTCTACTAAAAGTGCTGCTATAAAAATATACCTCTGATAAACTTTGGGATTGCTATATATGACAAAACAAACTGCACTTAACATCCACACACTTGCTTTTTCAACTACATCTCATGGTTTTCATCAGAAAATGGAACCTGAAGTATTTTGGTATTAAGCCATAATAATTACCCCTCACACTGAACTGCCATTAAATGTGATGGATTCTTTGGAAGAGGTGTTGGTGTGTTTATTTGATTCGATAGCTTCTCACCAATCATTACAATCACACTAATCCCCCAGTTATCGATCACAGGCACAGTTATTAGGAATTAAGTGATTTACGCAGAAACATGCAAAGACGCTTGTTAAAGATCCACATAGACACGTGTGTGTGTGTGTGTGTGTGTGTGTGTGTGTGTGTGTGTGTGTGTGTGTGTGTGTGTGTGTGTGTGTGTGTGTGTGTGTGTGTGTGTGTGTGTGTGTGTGTGTGTGTGTCTAGACGTAAATTGTGATCCTTGTGAGAACCCCTAACATTTTTAGTTTTGTTGTATTTAGGTTTAGTGTAGATACTAACATTACGATTGGATAATTCTACAATATAAATAATGGGCAAGACTCTGGAAGTGGCAAATACTAAAACTTAGTCAGTCATGGGCCCAGAGGATGAAGCCTATAGACCTAGGTGGGCCAGTCACCTGACTGTATCCTTAAGCACAAACCAGCAGGTCAAAATGTCATTTTGGCTTATGGAAGACCAAACAGTTGCAAAACAAATGGCATTCCCATCAGCTTCTTTATTTTTAGTGCAAATTAACAAATGCTAGCATGCACTAAACAATGGCAAACGTGGTAAACATTGTACCTGCTGCATATCAGCAAGTTAGTACTATTATGTTCACATGCTGAAGTCGATCACAGGCACAGTTATTAGGAATTAAGTGATTTATGCAGAAACATGCAAAGACGCTTGTTAAAGATCCACATAGACACGTGTGTGTGTGTGTGTGTGTGTGTGTGTGTGTGTGTGTGTGTGTGTGTGTGTGTGTGTGTGTGTGTGTGTGTGTGTGTGTGTGTGTGTGTGTGTGTGTGTGTGTGTGTGTGTGTGTGTGTGTGTGTGTGTGCACACAGACATTCCCACCCTGGCCCACTCCCACCTCACAATGGCCATCTCAATCGTCTGTGTTGACACCTATGGAATTGATTTCCCATGGCAGCACGGTCCATCTATTGCCACAAACATTGGCGGGCTGCAGTCACATCATGTTGACACAGAGCACAATCACTTCTGCTTGTCTGCATTGTTCCTGTGGCACAATGGAAAAAAGACAAGGACTAGAGGATGTCCGGTGGGATGCAACGCATCATCTCTGAGATGCAATGTTAACCTCATTTTGTCATTAGTACCGAGACACTTTCGTCTGCAAAACAGACAGGAGAAAAGCAGTTCTGTAATCAAAGTTTTTGCTGCACACACACACACTCACTCATAACAAACACTTACACAAACAGAGATTGAAGAAGAGTTGGTTACACCATCTGAATTCGAGCAGGATATGCTTTAAAGAGTTAAGCTGGTGAATGTTTTTGAACCTGTGACACAACCTGAGCAACACTGTATGAAGGACATATAATAGTCAACAAACAGCCCCTGTATACAGTAGTCTTTTCAATATAATAATTTCATTTATTATATAATCTAATATTAGGAGGTGATAATAAAATGGTTACAAGGTGAAATGTATTTACATCCACGACACTAGTCGACAAGCCATATACCTCATCAATGATGCTGTGACACGAAATCAATTGAACTCACTGGTAAGTGAGAAATTAATTCCAGAGAGGGGAACGTCTTAATGACGGTCAAGCTTGTCCAATTCTAATTGTCTGGCTGTGCAAATACAGAAAGCATACATGCATTTTTCATTCTTTTAACACCTGGACACCAATGTTGATTTTTTTTTTTTATTACAAGACATTCAATCAGATTTTAATCACTGCCCACACAAGGGTGTTTACTTACTTCTGTCTTTCCTTTAACACTAGTCATATTTGTACTGTACTTATTGCTTTACAGAGAAAGAGTTTGAAGGACTTGGCATTTTTAGTGCTTGGAGAAACATGTTCGCTCTCCGGCTTGTATTATAGCATACAGTATGTGTTGTATTGTTCTGTCAAAAAGTGAAAAAAGTATAGCCAGCATGAAACATTTAGCAGAAACCTTTCCATTTCTTTATCCAGCATGTGCTGTACCCATGAACTTAAATAGCTCCATAATCCTTTGTCTGTCTAGCATTGATATTTGCCCAGCAATTGAATTTCACAGTCTAGACATATTGTGAGCATTCTCATTCATGAACTAACATGGCTGCTGAACATTTTGTCATTCTGATAGTGTACAGCAAACAGCTTGCTGTATGAAATTTAACTCTGGAGTTAGTTGTAGAAGTTAATAGATTTGTCTTGTACAAGGAAACCGACAGAAAACACACCAAAATGTATATGTTGTTATGTAAATTAAATGCCTGGGAGTAATCTGGTATTGGTATTCAATTCAATTAAGGTGTGGACTGTATTGATATTTTGTTACAACTAAAGATGCAGCAATTATTAATGACTACATGTCCTGAAGGTAATTACAACACTAATTTGGTTATGGTAGATTGGTCAAGTATCTGATTTTGCCATCGAACCGATTTGTTTGACCAAACATAGGCCTAATTACCCCTATGGATGAAAAGCAACTCTGCGAACAGTTTCAGATCACAAGGTCTCTACCACAGGCTCCTATTAATACCAGTAGTCAGTGCACTGGCATTAGCATTACTTAAACATTGCCTGGTAAAAAAAAGGGTGACTGTGGGGCTAGAAGTAATGTTCCTACTGATATGTAGATTGGTGATGTAGTTAATGACACAGGAAAGTGAACAAAATCTCAATACATGTGCTATGTCTGTTTCAGGTGGAAAAATGTAAAATTGTGTGCACTGTAGGGAAATGAGTAACAGCCATTTACCAGTCTTATATCCATGTAAGTGTAGTTAAATGTCAAAGTAACTGAATTTGGCTGCACACTACTGTCCAGGAGTTATAAGGCTATAAGCATTCTCTGCCGAAACCAGTCAAGTCTAGCTGTTTAGCTCCTTTCCAGCATGAGGCAACATAATTTGTTGCACACACACTTGCAGTTCTGTATGCATTGAACAATATTCTCTTATAGATTATGCTGTTTACTTAATCTAATGCTTAAAGTAAGGTAATGCATGTTTCTTAATCTAGATTTAATGCAATAAAAACACAGATTGACAGTTGAAAATGAACACAGTTTTTAAATCCATTTGTGATGAGGTTCTGGTCCATATGCAGTCAGTAAAGCTGCACTTCCAAGCAAGGACATTTTCAGAGGAAACTCAAGTCACATTGTTTCACTGAAATGTGACATATTCTCCAAGAAAAATAAACATTCATAACTCTGCCACAATATGTTCATCGAACAACCACCGGCTATTATTTTACAATTAAAAATGTGATGCTTCAAGTACTTCTTTTGTCAGAACCCTTGGAAAGAAGTACATTGTGTAGACATTTTTTTAGGATGGCAACCCGTTGCCTTTGTTAGTTAGGTTGAGTAGGTTTAAGCATAAGGACTGAGATGGTTAGAGTTGCTGACAGGTCTTACTTTGCCATCCTCGGAAAAAAAGAGAAAGAAAAAATACTTAAATTAAATGTTTACTTTGTAATGATTTTTTTCTGCCTTGCTGACAAGCTTAGGTCAGCTTGTCGTCTATGCCTAAAAATGGGCCGTCCCTTCCATAGACTTGGTTGCTAAGGTTGTTGCTAAGATTTTTCCATGTGTTGTTTGTGATGTCCGTTCGAATGGGATTTCAGCTCTAATATGTACAGCCTGAATGATTTTAAGAAGTTGACATTGAGTTAAGAGTAATAAAAAGTAGTGTTCGATTAAGTGGTTTCTTGTTAGGACCTGCAAGGAAATGCTTGCTTTTTATACTGTGTGAGACACATGTAATTGATAAATAGGTCCTGATTAGCTGGCTATGTACATGCACATTTCAGAAAGACTGTAAGCGCAAAATGAAATTGATCCCATGGAATTAGATATTCTAGTGGAAGAGATTAACAAATATATTGAGTTGAAAAAAAAAAAAATATTACCAAAAAAAACTAAATTATAAACACGGGTGGAAAAAATCTGTCCTGTGCGTATTCTGTCATTGTGCCTCCGTCTCCTCCTCACCACAGAACAACAAAAGTTATCTGTATGCAGTCAAAGGTATTTTTTATAGACACAGTTACCGTCAGCAAAGTTACCTGCGAGTTTGGTAAATCACAATGCGTGTGCTAAATAACATATTTGCATGTTCTCCTCCCTGTATTTTGCACACTGGGGTTAAAACGCATATTCATTATGGCAAACGTACTAAATGGACAGCACGTACTATCTTGCACATTTGAAAGATGCAAGCCTCAGAACGCTGCGTTAGTAGATCAGCTTGCATATTTTTTTGCGGGTGATGTAAAGTTTACACACGTTATTACACACACAAACCTTTAGTAAATGAGGCCCTTAATGTATTATACGGTTCCACCAGTGCTTATAGAACCAGGGTTACAATGTCATAAACTTGGTTTCAGACTGTGTGAACTGAGGGGCTGCATACATTGTCAGTATAAGATAAATATGTTTTCTTTCACTGAAAACCATGCAAAGGTATTCCAGTGGAGCCTCAGAATATAATTATAGACCTGGAAATGTGCATAGTATGACTCTTTTAATGCATTCTAATTACCAGTGTATTAAAGTATTAGAAACAAATATTTTATGGTTAGGAATTTCATCAAAAATTGCCTGTATCTGCATGCATTAACAGAGCATTGTGAATGGTTTTCAGTCACATCACTGCAATATTTAAAGTACATTCATTTTAGTTTTTTTCTGAGCAATTAAAGGTGTAGAATGAGCAAAGAACAATTCAAGTCAAAAAGACAAGCAAAACATCAGTACAAGAGGGTTGTATTTTTAGAGAAGTCTTTACCAGATTAAAATGAAATAAATATCACAAAGCATGTCCATTGTGTTGGGACCGCCTGTGACACTCCCCCTACAGCACTTTTCCTTCCACTGCAGCACTCGGTAAGACATCGAAATACCACTCCGCCAGACCAAAGCTGCACTTTACACCATGAACAGGCAGGAAAAAAGAGCCCTTGATCTTCATAAGCACGCTGCACCGTTCTGTTTGTCCTTATAGGCTATGCTCTTAAAACCCACTGAGAACATAGAAAGGCCACAGAAATTAACCAAATGAATGTTAAACAGACCATTGACAATTATTACAGCAAGCACTGTAACCCTTATACTTTCTCCCTCTATATTGTCTGCCCTAACAAACAGCATATATTATTGTCACTGAGGTGCATCATAACATGCCAAAGGGACAATAACTCGAAGACCACCTGGAGGATATCAAAGGTTCCCCTTAAATGGGCATTATCACATTTGCTATGACCTTTACTGGCCTTCATTAGCAACAATGAAAAAAATTACAATAACAGTGAAGCAACCCCTCCCCCAATCCCTCATAACACTGACATTAACAATAAAATCATATTTTTTATAATAAAGGCAAAGTATAGCTAATCCAAGAAAAATATGTGATACAGAAATAATAAATCCTAATACAGTAAAATGGTAACACTGCATTGTCTTTTACTTCTTTTTTTCTATTTTTGGTGTAAATATCTTAGGGTGCTGGTAAGTTGCTCATCAAAATATCCGCTGAGCAACCGAAAATGTGAGTAGGTGGGGAAGATTGAAAATGAGATGACATTCAACAGTATAGGGTGGGAAGTTTTTTGGTTCCAAAACATCATACAAGCCACATTTTTGAGAGCCAGAAATCCCAGCCTCTGGTCATGTAATCATTAGGTCTGTGGCAGTGTTCAACCACCCCGTGAACTCCTGCAGATGTACAGCGGTCACTGGGGCAGGAAAAATTTTACTTATCACAGTTGGCCAGTGGTTAGCAAAGGTGAAGCCTTTCTGACAGTTTGACAGTAAGATAACACTTTGGAACATTTGAGTAATAAGCCTCACCAGTTAAGGCAGGGGATAGTACTGTACTGTCTTTCTTTCCTGCTTAGACACACACACACACACACACACACACACACACACACACACACACACACACACACACACACACACACACACACACACACACACACACACTTCAACATGCCAGTTTCTCCGTGCCTACCACCTAATTAAGGCCAGTCCTTGCAGTTTCAGTTCCAGAGAGAACTGCATCCCCCATCTCCTTTAAGGCAGTCCAATACTTTAGTTGTTTTTTTCAAGGCGTGCTGCTCGCTGTGCTGCCATATTTTTGGGGTGAACACCTGCATGTTTGACATCTTGTACCATTTGATACCACTTCTCTGAAATGGCTGGTAGCTTTAAAAAAGATGTAACGTGGCACCAAATCAGATCAGTATGGTTTGCAGTTGAAACACAGTTTGTAATCACATATGCCTTTTGTTTGCACACCTGATATTTTAAAGCTGTAGCCTTTTATCATGGTCCACCATCAGTCAAACTACATGTTTGTAATGCCATAATAAAAACACATAAGAATGCTTATTTGACATTTCCACAGATGGCATAATGTAGATAATTTTCCAGTGGACCATGAACGTTTGATGTGCACATCTTCCTCCATACAAGTACACTAGCTTCACTGATCAGCCTAATTAACATATTAATTGTTTACTTGTGTCCTCACTCTGGTTTCCAAGGTGTTGCCTAAGAGATGAAGCATGTTTCTGAGCACACATACACTGCTTAGTGTGTTTGAGTATGCGTGTGTGTGTGTGTGTGTGTGTGTGTGTGTGTGTGTGTGTGTGTGTGTGTGTGTGTGTGTGTGTGTGTGTGTGTGTGTGTGCTCTTCGTCATGAGTATGTGAGCATGTACATGTTTATGCACGACAGTGTTGTTCCTGTCGGCACTCGTCAGAACACGTGCGTGTGCATGAGGGTGTGTAATCAGGGCCGCTTTGGAACTTTATAAGAAGTCATTAACAGTCAAGACTATTGTGCAGACACCATGATTTCAAAGGTGCTCCACAACAGCTTGTGCGGCAAGGGCTGATTGAACCAGACCACTTGAAAGGGGGAGAGAGACGTCAGGTTTGCAGCATCCTGTCGCGGCCCATCTGCCTCTCTCTCTGCTCCTGCCGTCAGTCTCCTTTGTGAGAAGGAAGGGGTTTGAACATCAAAGAGCAGCCATGCTACCTTGGAGACAGAAACAATTAGTAAGGGATCTGGTGAAAGGTGGCATAGAGGAGAACCCCGTTCCATGATACTCAAAAAATATTTCCTGGCATTGCTGGGTAGTAAGGGCAGCACTGTATTCATAAGACTATAGTCCACAGATAGGGATGGTGTGTGTGAATTACACATTTTTGGCCGAAATATTGTAAAAGTGATACTGTACAAAGAGGATAAATGACAGTGGAGCCAGTCTAAATGAACTGTCGCCATGAAAACACCTGTCCATCTAGAGTATGAACCATTGTGTGAAGCAATTTATTTTCTCACATTCAGCATTGTGCATCATATTCTAACACCACATCACAATACAAACTACAACATATTGAACTAGCCCAGATGAGACAACCGACAGATAACACCTCTGGCTGTGATAAGTATATTCTCATTAACACTTGTATCCTGCAATATCTCTACAGCAGCCCAGCTTGAGTCCAGAGCAAATCTCAGGGGGAAGGCGCCTCATATAGAATACCCTTGAGCTGTTTCACAGCTATCTAAAATCTCCTAGATGTCTTTGCTGGCTCGCTAAGCATCTCCACCTACTTTCACCTCGGCTTGCATTTCATTTTGAATGTGAACGTTTAGGTTGGCTTAGTTGCTGTTTAATAATGCATTTGTCATCTGTGACCAGGCCAGCTGAGGGGTTAGACCAAATAAACAAAAAATTAGGTCAATATCACCTGGTCCTCTATTTCGAGGTCGAGCGCGAACACATGAAAGGAAAACTATGTGTGTGCAGTTCACTCATGTGTGCCAGTATTAAAAGTTTCATTTTCACCTCAGTGACAAGTGGTTGATAATCCATACAGACAAGAGATATTTTTAGCAGTTAAAATATGACAATTAACACGTCTCTCGCTCTGCTCTTGAACTGTTTCTTGTCATTATTATAGATAAAATATGCTCGGTGCAACACATTGTACATTTACAGTACATTCGTCAGTACATATTTAACACAATATAAGTAAACTCTGCATGCCGATGTAAAAATAGCTAAATAAAAAGAGACTTGTATCCACATGAATGAGTCCATGATGCCAACAGATATCAGGATGCAAAAAAGAAGACAAGAAAATTGGTATACCTAATCAATTTCCCAGGTAATGAGGAAAACATATTAAATAGACAGACCCTGAATAATTAAATTCAATTATCAGCTGAGGGGAAAAAAAAGAAAAGTAATAATAGACTGAAGAGGAATAATTGCAGTGTTCTTCATGTTCTTCATTGTGCATTTTATTCACATGATAATGTATTGTCCCATTTTTCAAAACCGTTCTAGCTGTTGTTAGACAGAGTTGCTGCTTGTGTGTACTGATAAATTTAGATCTAACAGTATTAATAGATGCATTAGAAGTGACTGGAAATATGAATCACTCCATGTACTGCCACTTAATCTTGTGAGTTGAGGACACAGGCCACATGACAGACAGGTGTGTGCATGTATGCATGGTAGCATGGATGAACACACACCATTAAAGAGTAAGTGTACCTCAACTGAAAACCAGTTCTTGAAAAAATAGGTTTGTGTTTTTTTCTGCAGTGATGTGGGTGGACAGCAGCTGGACATTTTCTCATGACATTTTTGTGGCTCGAGGAGTTTTTTCTTCAGCTCTGCCTCAAACTCAGTATGAAGACGGAGATATTTTTTCAAGGTTATTGCACTTTTAATTTCCATCCATTTCAGTGGTGGAGAGAGGACGAGAAACACAGACAGACAATCAGACAAACACCAGCTGACCGCTGAGCTCTGCAGACCTGTAGGCATGTGAACAGCAGAGGCGGTATCAATCCCTGGAATGAGACCGATGACCGATTCCAGTTCAGGGCCACATCAAAGAGTGTGAATGCAGCAGCACTAACAGGGATGCTGGGGGTCAGGGACACTGGCCGAGGGATTTAGTCATTTCAGGGCTTATGTGAAGCACCATGGAGAGCAGCCATAAAAGCACAATGTCACTTTGTGACCTGCAGTTGGAGGGATACAAACCTGGAGCGATGTGAGCTGGATGGGAGTGTTGCACTGTTTTGACACACTCACACATGCACAGGGTTACTGAATTGCGCACGTACACACAAACCCATAAACAGAGACAGACTCATAGAAAGAGACATCTCTGTTTCTTGTGTTTTTTCCCTCTCTCACTTTCATTCGTTGTCTTGTCATACCATTCCTCCTTTTCTTTCCATTATAGACATTGATACATGCAAGCCAAAATGTGTATCTGTCTGTGAGCATAAATCTAGGGCAGTAATTTCTAAGGATGATGATAGTAAATGACAATGGTAATTTTTGACAGTCAATTTGCCACCAATGTCCAGTAAATTTGCAGCGGTTTTTCCTTTAATGCTGCTCTGCATGGCAGCCATATATCGTCTACTTCTGTGACATTTACTGTGCGCAACGACACTCATAGGAGACATTCAGATTTGTCTCATCCGCATGCCGTGCTCCAAACATCCATCCGGGAATAGTCTTGCAGCTTTTAGGGGCAATAAAACTCTTCAAGCACTGTATCCCTGTCAGAGTAGACTTTGTCCTTCCATATAATTGTTTTTTTTTTCTATATGGATAATCAAGAAAAGCATATAAATTAATGTATCAAATGTTATGTTTGCTTAACAGTGAGCTGGGTTGAACAGTGTAGGTACCACAGCTGTCAGAGACATTGTTCTGTACGATGGAGGGAGGGAATGGGAAACATCCACTGAACTATTGTTTCTGTCAGAAACCTCTTACGTTTCCTCAATTCTGGGATGCTTATTAAAGAATTACTTACAGTACATGGTTATTATGCTCCTGTGTATCTCACACAGTCCATCATTAGCTTTGTATCAAGAGGAGACCCGTCACAAATTTGAACCTATCTTCCCCTCTCCTTCCTCTTTGTAAGAATACTGTCCACATCAGTGTTAATGAGTGCCTGCTACTGTTGCTAGCAGCTCTCACATTCTCATCCACTTGTTATGCAGTAATGAATCAAACTCTCTTATGAGTGCACTGTAGCATGCTGAGGACAAACCAGGGAAGCTAGTTAGAGGCGCATCTCAGCTGGATGGATCACAATGTCAGCTTAGTCTGTTAAAATAATTTCTTCCCCCTCTTCCTCACATTTGCACATCTGTAGTCTTTTTGCGTTCTGACTGATAGATTAATAATTTTTTGCTGGCGCTCTGAGCCAACATGGCTAATTTAAGTCTTTATGCACAACTTTAGAGGCCCCTATATAGCAATGCTGCCCCCCAGTGCGTACAGCACCTGACACCCAGTATCAAATAAGTGGGATTTGTTTCTTGAAAATGCATGTCTTTTAAAATAAAGCTGGCCTTTTCAGTAGCTTGCATGTGCTTTCTAAGTTAAGTGACATAATTTGTTTGTACATTTTATATAATTCAACAGAGACATTCAAGCCTTGCTCGCACACTACAGGCAAGTCCGGCGAGAAGGAATGAGAGTAAGACAGTGTCATTGCCTGAGTCAGCGAGGCTCGGATTTTGCAGCTTTGAATGTGTAGCTGGCGTCTATCCAGGACCATGCCATCCCCTCCATTCTTCAAAGTGCATTTATATTACTAGCATTCTTGGCAGGCAGGCCTCTCTGGCGGTTAAGGCTGAAGCGTCTCCCAGACTGACGATGATTACGATGGCTATAACATAAAAACTGTTATTGGCCTTGTTTGGTGATGGTTATTACAAGTGTATCAAAAACCCACACATACATCTCCCTCTACCCCACTTCTTCAGGGCTGTAGCTGTATATAGGCACTAATGAATAGGTGATTTCAATGATTCGACATGTGTCATAAATATTAAATGGCTCTCTGCCCTTGGTTACCTTTGCTGCCAGCCAGAGCCTTTGTCATGTATACTGTAGCTATTTAGCTTTTTACTTATTGACAGAGGTGACAGTAGGGGACATTTCAAAGAGAGACGCCTCTAAGGAGTTCAGATCTCAATGGTGAAATAGTCCTTTTTAGTCCATTACTACTTAGGCTATGTCTCTGTTGACGGGTGAACCTTTGTCGTGCAGTTATGATTGCTATTATCGTGACGGTGGATGACACCAACAAGGCAAATGGCAGTGCTGAGGACAATAACAGCATCAGGAAAAAAAAGACTTATTGGATAATAAATTGACTAATTATAGAACTCATGAATTACTAGCAATTATTGTTTTTTTTTATTACTTAGTTAGGTCATTAGTTACATTTAACATTGTAATTAATGGCTTCTATAGGTCACTTATAACACTCATCATGATTGCATCTAACTGCTTTAATTAAATGCAAATTAGCATAGGTTGCATCATAACAGTGCATCACTGTGTAGCCTTGCCCATAGCTGCATCAAGATCCCCTGTGAAGACATGCAGTGGATAAAGTGTGAAACAGAGCATTTACAGAAGTGTTGCTGGTGTAACAGAGGTTTTCACTTGAAAGTTATTTTGCTGGCCTGGCTGTAGAGATTCAATGTTATTTGCCAACTAGACTATTGTAGCTTCTGATGAGTCTGAGGGAAATTCTGTGTAAAAGCTACAATATGTGAAACATATAGGATTTTTTATCTTGAGTTTTTGGTGTTTAAAGTTATAATTATAGTGTTGATATCACTGTGTGCAGCAGATCATTTTCTGTTTTCTGTTCTGTAATGAACATGAAGGAGGGTGTTGATGAAAAAAGATTGTGTGTTCAGCAGATCTCCTCCTTGTCTATGAAGACTAGTGGTGTGAATCTTCACTGTCCTCACCATTCGATTCAATTCGATTCTACAATGTACCTCACAGCATATCAACGAATCACATCCTCACTTTTTTATATTACTGCATAAAGGTTGGCATCTCAAGGCAACTCACAATTTGATTCCAGTCTGATTCAGAGGGCTACGATTTGATGATAAAATTATTATTGATGCATCAACATTTTTATTTCTATACATGATTTATTTTTGCCCACTGAAATAAAGATATGACACATAACTGGCAGATATCATCTGCCTTTTTGACAGTAACAAACTGAAGGTGGAGTTCTCCACTGTGTTAACGTCATGTCTGCAGCAGTGGAGAGCAGCCTCTCTGCTGCACCATTAGCTCCTGGTCTTGTTTGTTACTGCCATGGTTTGTTCCACTGCGCTAACGTTAGCCTCTGAGTCACTGCCTAACAAATGCACAGTATACTTAACCTTCATCTCGCAAAGGTAATTATGTAGTCATTAGATACAATTTAAAAAGTGTGCAACCGCTGCCTTTGTTGAGGATGAACTCTAGCGTGTGCAGGCTACAGACTGTCAGGATGTTGCACTTCCCTTGCAGTTGAGCTCTGTCTTTTTCTTTCTGTCAACATCACATTATTGACTAACATTTAGAAAATTGTGAATCAATGCAGCATCGTTAATGTCCGCATTTCAATACATTTAAAAACAGTTTTTTATCATTTTCCCCACCATTAACAAAAAAATAGCTTTCATTGCAGCACCACTGGGAAAAGAGTAGTACCTCATATTTTTTGTTTTGTTTTATGAGCAGCTGAATAGTTTTTACATCACAAACCTTTGACTTTACCCTCTTTTAACACAAATCAAGCCTATTCTCTGAGAGATGAGCTTAATTTATAAGGAATACAATTGAACTGTTGCACTGCAATGCACTACACATCACTTACTTGTGGAAAACATGTTTTCCACATTGGGTTGAGACATGGAGTCCCCAGCCAATGGATGAGAAGTGTGCCGCTGTCATACTAACGTCTCCCAAACCATACAGAGTGTTTGCTTTAGATCCCGGACAATAAGCAGCAGTATAAACACTCCCCCACATTTCTCACGGCTGGGAGGCCTGTGCTGTAAAATGCTCAGATTGATAGAGCAATGTTCAATTCCTCCCTTGAGTTAGAAGGGCAAACTCCTGTGGCGCTCCTGCATCAAGCCTGCCCTCCCTGTGACTCGGTGCTAGAGATAAACTTTCCCAGACAACAATGCCTCATCAGTGGCAGCAGCTATGGGGCCCTCTTTTATTGCGTGTTCCAATGTTGAGCAATTAATGGCTCACCAGGGTCCCTTGCAAAAAACCATACAATGGCCAGGTAAGCAAATCTCTCTTTTACTGTATTAATAATATAATTATTAATAATAATAATATTAATAACTTTTATTTATTTAGTACCTTTAGAAACAGTTACAAAGTGCTTCACAAATAATATAAAATATTACCCCGCCAACAACAGAAGAAACACACACAAAAAAAGTCAAATAATGACCCAAATAAGATTATTTCAGGTTTTTTCTTCATTTGTCATTTCCCCTTGCTTCCCCAACTATACCACCCCCACCCCACTACCACTACCACCACCACTACACTTCCTATCCCCAAACTTCAGCCCCCAGGCCTCACCGCAATGCATCTCTCATTGCACTCTGTTCTATAAATTGCCAACAGCACGAGAAGGCAGATACAAATAAAGGTGATTTAGCCCAAAGAGATGCTGAGCGATTGCTCTCATTAGTCCGCAGTGGAGACCAAAGTCGAGATTTAACTGAGAGGGATTCCTGGCCATTAGCACACTGGCAGCAGCTGTATTGATAGGTTTTTAATAAGACCCTACATTAATGGTTATCATGAGTGAGTGGGTTTATGGTAATGGGAAAAGGCAGAGGAGGGGAGAGGAAGTCTCCAATGTGTTTTCTGTCAAATTCAGCTGCAGCTCGGTCGCTGCTGCCAGCAGCTTGTGCATGTACGTTCACAGGTTGACAATTTGTGTAACACAAGCTCTCTCTGTGGTCTGCACATAGCAAATAGGGAAAAAAGTGTCTTTTTTAGCCGTACATTGAGTGACACGTATGTGGAGAGGGTGTTGTCAGTGATGAACGACGCCAAAGGGATGTCTCCTGTGTGAGCAGAAGTCTTCATTTCCTCCTATTAATCAGTTGGACTAATTCTCCCCTTGTTCCATTTTTAACCCTACAGTGTCACTGCCTCCAGTAGCTCTAATTGAAATATTAGCAGCCGGTTAAGTAAATGAAGACAATTTAATCAGTCCCCTTCTCGCGCCTTCCCTGTCTTTCTCTTTTTTTGTCTTTTCCCCTTGCGACAGTGTGATCTTTCTATTAAAAGAAAGAAAGAAGTTGAGAGATCAATTTAGATTGCCTTTTTTAACTAAGCTGACAACTTTATTGTCTCTTTACCAAAAGAAGCTGAGATTAACCTTGTTCGAATACAAACTTTGCCAAAGGGTGTCAGACCTAGCCAACAACTTTTCCCCTCCCTGTCCATTTCTCCATTAACCAATGGACATCCAACAAGATAAGAAGGCTCTAAGGCACTGGCATGCAACAAGGCTATCCAATGAGATCCCTATGGCAAGTTATTGCTTTTCGATGCAAGAAATGTTAATTCAGCTTTCCAAAGATTCCAATGTTACACTAGTTTGATGGATTCAGATTAGTCTCTCAGGGGCTATGAGACAGGGGCCAAATCACTTCAGTAAGAATAACAAAAATGTCAGAATCATGTGGAAATTCAGCCTTATAGTATTTGATGACAAATAACTCCTCCTGTCACAACTATTTTTTATTAGTTTCTCATTTGTGTTTGCCTCAGGTAAGAGTGATACCACCTAATGTTCAATCAAAGAGAAATAGTATTGTTTACACTGTGTATTCCACATGGCTTACTGTAACATTAATATAAATGCATAAATACAGAAGTTAAACAGTTAACTCAGTGTGTAATCCATTTTATTGACACCAGTAATGATGCTGCTTATTGAGACTGATACTTCATAATGAATAATCTAAGCAATACTACACTGATGTAATGGAGTGTGACTAAAAGATACTGATCCAGAGTGTAATTCTCGACAACCCATCATTATTCACAGCAGTCATTTGCATTATCATATATTATGTAGATGGGCTGTAAGGGTGTGTTTTCCAAACTTTCACTCTGATAAAATGACAGGTATTGGTTAATGATACTACTACTGATATAATTTAACCCTTAAATGCATGGTTGTGTTTTCGAACGTTCCTACATACCTCGGGTTGTTAACGACCCGTTACTACATGTCCAAATAATATTGCTTGTAAACTTTTCAAAACATAACTGAAAATAATAAACCCACAAAAAACTATTTTTTTCCAGTCAGATAAAGATGACAAAATGCATTAACTGTCATTTCAGGGTCATTTCAAAATTCATTAATATTTTTTACCACTGCCTGTTCTTTATGCAGGGCCTTTTTCTAGTGTGACATACAGTACATTACAAGCTTTGGCTCTGCTTGGAGGAGATTAGGCTGACACCTACACAAGTCAATTTTTGCTAGTAAGGTTCCCTCATCTGTCGCAGCTCAGACTGCTTTTCTTGGCATGCCTACTTGAATCGCATCTCGGCCCTCGTGATGAGGTAATTTCTTTAACGCTAATGTCATCTGAGCTAGCATCATTACTCTCCTGCTCTAGTTCTCTTTCTGAATTATTTGTTTCTATCACTTTACACAAAAACACAATCCTTATTGTCGGTTCCTTCAGTTTCATTATATTTTCACAGTGACTGTCATCAAACCATTCTCTGCAATATAACTGACTCCTCCATGCAGTCTGGCAGACCTACACAACACACCCACATTACAACATGACCAACTATATGATGCTGTCACTGTAATAGCATACTATGTGACACAACCCCCTTACATGATCCAGCTCAGCAAAAAAATGACATACCTCGTGTCTCTAGCAACCCTATAAAAACATTAAAAAAACGATAACCTTCAACAATTTTGACATTTTGACACATACTAAAACACTGTTAAAAACAAATAGAATAGCAGGGAGCTGACGGCTGTACTGTACAAAATGAATAAATTACACTGGGTTTAAAATGGTCTCAGGTCATGCAGATCTGAGATATGCATTTAAAGGTTAAAACATCTTGTAAATACACTTGCACATATAACCTATTCATCAGACACATTACCTTGACTCCTCGTTTGCTGGCTGATGGGGAGCCATTGTGGGGAAGACGACATGCAGAAAGTTAATTCAAGCAGTCAAAAACATCATACTCCTTATTGCTCCATTTCACACATCTTTATTATCTTCGCCAGGTGTAGCCTGGAGGGAATCATTCATTTGGTCTGGTGTGTGTGTGTGCGTGTTTGTGTGTGTGTATGTGTGTGTATGTGTGTGTGCATGTGTGTACTAATCTCGGATACTACTGGACCCATCAGTATTTTTTGTGCACATTCATGACTGTATGCTCAAGATTCATGGTGATTCACAATTTTTGAAAAACATATTATAATACTTGATTCCATATTAGCCTATGTAAAGCTTACACTTTCATCCTTTCAGCAGTCCTTTCCATTTTACAATATATATGTTACGACATAGCAAAAGACATTTCTGACAATCGACTAGGCTAAAAACAAGGCCACATTTTGGCCAGTGTGGTGGCTCAAAAACTTACATGGTCTCATCTTAAACTGGAACATCTGCAAATTAACTCCATATCCAATATGTTATGATCCACTAAAGTTTGGCACAATACAGGATTAATAAATCCTCATGTTTGTTATCTTTGCAGCTATCTTGACTGTGAGGGAGCTGGGAGGAAAATTTGGATGAGATTCAACTTTTCTCTGTTTGAGAAGGCACAGGGAGGTAGCAAGGGGTTATTTTTGTGTGTGGTGTGTTACAAAAAATGTTCTAATTAAAAAAACAAAGAAACAGGTTGGGACAGCTGGGTCGGGAGAATTGTATGTATTATTTTTTCTTTTTAATTGTTGCTTGTTTTATCCTTATCTATCCTTAATATTCAGAGGGGCTTAGTAAGGTTCAGGTCCTCTGATTCCCAGTCCGAGGTGGTCCCATTATTCCGGTCAGTCAGATGTGGTTGCGATGAAGGGATGAATAGTACATAAAAGAATAAAACATTACCAAAGAAAATAAAATTAATAATGATAAGAGTGCAAAAGAGTGACAATAGAAAGGAAAGAGAAGTAGATGATGGTGGGTGGTGCTGAGTAAGGTTGTTCAGTATAATTGTTAATTATATGTCTGTGTATGGCTTGTACTGTATGTGAAGATGCCTGTGTATTATAGTGCTTGTAAAGTGGTAGAAATTAAAATAGTAAAGTAAATTCAGTAACTAACTGGGTGGCACTGTGGTGAAGTGTTTAACAATGTCGCCTCAAAGCAAGAGGGTTCTGGGTTCGAACCTGCCGGCTGGCTGGGTTCCCTTCTGTGTGGAGTTTGCATGTTCTCCTCATGCCTGTGTGGGTTCTCTCTGGGTGCTCTGGCTTCCTCCCACAGACCAAAAACATGCAGCTTAGGTTAATTGGTCACTCTAAATTGCCTGTGTGAATGTGAGTGCACATGGTTGTCCGTCTACTCTATATTAGCCCTGTGATGGACTGCAGCCTGTCCAGGGTGTACATTGCCTCTCATCCAATGACAGCTGGGATTGGCTCCTGCCCCCCAGCGTCCCACTGTAGGATAAGGCAAGGCAAGGCAAGGCAAGGCAGTTTTATTTATATAGCGCATTTCATACACAATGGCAACTCAATGTGCTTTACATAAAACAAACATTTAACAGTAAGAATTGGAAATAAAAAACATAAAAAGATGCAATTTGAGAAATAAAAATAAAACCCAATAATAGTAAACACATGGAAACATTAAAACATACAATTAACCCCCCCCCCCCACACACACACACACACACACCCACACACACACACACACACACCCACACACACACACACACACACACACACACACACACTAATAATAAAAACAAAGTACAGAAAAATAGAAAGAGAGAGAAAAAAATAAAATACTAGAATAGAGCATTAAATATAAGGTTTCAGCATAAAATAATGATTTGCTTTAAAATCATTAAAAGGACATAGAGTGCAAATGAAAGATTAAAATGTAAAGTGCTTTGAAAGAGCTCAATCATAAGCACTGGAGAAGAGAAGTGTTTTTAACCTGGATTTAAAAATATTTACAGTTGGGGCAGATTTCAGTTCTGCTGGTAGTTTGTTCCAGTTGTGTGCAGCAGAAAAGCTAAAAGCTGCTTCACCATGTTTAGTCTGATAAGCGGAAAAGTGGTATGGAAACAAAATTAAATGAATGATTGTGTTTAGTAACTGATCAAAACTAAGACTGAAATTCATGTTGTTACTAATGCCAATTTAAAAACAAAAAACAAAAAAAAAGGCCTGAGAATGAATATGTGTTGTAGTGCTTGTTGTCTGATGGTAAAATAATTTATAATAATAATCATAATAATTATTATTATTATAATAATCATAATAATAATAATCATACTATTATGTCTGATAGCAATCTAAATTATTATCTATATAAAAATCAACTTTGTAATATTGGGAATAATCAGTGTAATATGTTTTAGGCATAGTACTCATCATCATCATCATCATCATCATCATCATCATCAATAATAATCAGTAACCAGTGTCTTATAAATTGTACAATATTACTCATAGTATTCTTTTTAATAGTATAGTATGTATAGTATGTAGACTTCGATGAAAATGTAGTTATTGATATTGATTCTAATGTGAATGTTTTCAAATAATAATGAGTTTTTAAGAGATGACCAGATGGAGTAGGTTCAGTTACAGTGCTGTTGACGGAGAGGGATACATTTTCCATGGAAGTGAGTACGTTTTTCCAGCTGTGCGATGTGTGTATTCCTTGATTTCCGGTTCATAAGGGATAGTTTTCTTGGTGACAGTTTGAGCCACACAGAGCTATTTACAGTTTGTTTTGTTTGGGTTAATTTTTGATATGTCTTTGAGTAAGCAGAGAGGAGGGGGATAGTGGGATGTGGCAGCTTATGAAGAGGGATAGTGACTCAGTTAGTTCTTTCCAAAAGTGTTTAATGGGTATCCGGGGTGTTTTGTGTCCGATGTTCACATATTTGTGAAGAAAGTCCCATTTTAAACTTTTTTTGCCCAGTGATATGGATTCTCTGTAGCATCTTATACTGTATGAGTCATAAGTTGGTATTTTCTGTCATGAAGAAGATGTTTTTGCAAATTTGGTTCCAGCTGGCATCAGGAGTGATGGATAGGTCAATATCCTATTTTACTGATGGTATGGAGAGTGTGACATTATTCTATTTAGAAAGGAGTTTTTTTTTTGTTCAGAGTAGGGATGTTAATTCAATCTGAAGTTGTAATGAGCAGAAAATAATTGATGAAACTGTAATTAGTTTAATTTGTTGCCAAGGTCAGATGTTTGTGTACTTTGATATCTTACGATGTACAAATGTAATGTTGCTGACAGATTCTGCAGGTAGTTTGAGCTGTTGTCATGAAATCCTTGGCTGATTTTTCAGAGTTGTCTGTGGGTTGTTTGGCAATGCCAGTGAAAGTTAAGTTGTGTCATGCTGCGTGCTTGTAGGTGCACTTTAACATAAAAAAAATGTTCTTAGTAAATAAAAATGTTTAAATTGAGAAGTTTGGACTTATCATCCAATTTGTTTCCTT
This sequence comes from Scomber scombrus, assembly GCF_963691925.1. NCBI lineage: Eukaryota > Metazoa > Chordata > Actinopteri > Scombriformes > Scombridae > Scomber > Scomber scombrus. The sequence continues at coordinate 15,945,264 of NC_084978.1, forward strand.
ATTAAGCTCATATAATTAGGTGAACCCATGACACTTGGTTACACTATTCTATGCATCTTTTAAGAAAACTGAGCCTATACTATACAAAAACACTTTATTGAAAACTTTGCACACCTGGCAGATATCTGCACTCTACTGAGTACACTCTTCCAGTTGGTGATGAAATCAGCTGTATTTCGGTTTGCTTCAGTAGAGTGGCCCATACAGTTATACCATGATTGAAATGAAATGAAAACACAAGTTTGTCTGACCAAGCTAAAGACAGTGTTTGTATTTGACATCTTTCAAAATGGCCACTCTCTAACATGGTCTAAAAAGCTGCTATCATTGAGAGGGGGAAGACAAGTTATTCATTAAAGTGGGAAAATCTTGGTTAGTCCTTGTTGCATTTAATTGGTGCTTGATGGATTTGGTATCAAAAATGGTTAGAAGCAGCCCTTCCAGTTCTGAAAGTTATCAGGGGACTGGGTTTAAGGTTCATTCTGACCATCCAACAAGAACTTCAGTTTAAGTATACTGTTGTTCAACTCTGCACCATATGCTAGAAAGTACAACTCTGAACTTTATAAGACGTAGCTGACAAGCTGTGTATGAACACCTGTTTGTCGAGGTTTGACCAGTTCAAGCTAGGCAAGGCAAGGGAAATTTATTTATATAGCACAATTCAGCAACAGGGCAACTCAAAGTGCTTTACATACAATATACTGCAAAGGGAGAACATTAAAAAAGTTTTTTTTCTTTTTTTTCTTTTTAGAACAAGAGAAGAATTAAAACAGCTAAAATATAAAAATTAAATAAAAACGGAATGGGAGCTAAAACAAGAGTTGAAATCTATTCTCTGAGAAACTGGAAGCCAATGCAAAGATCTGAGGACTGTTATGTTAAACGAGCTCAGGTACATCCTCATTTGTCAGATAGACACATGCACATACACACACACACACACACACACACACACACACACACACACACACACACACACACACACACACACACACACACACACACACACACACATTAGGTTCCCTGGTAACCACTACGGGAACCTTTGCCCGATGGAGTCTCTCTCGCGGGAACAACACCTGTTGGCAGTTCTCACAGACAGTTGCAACATTGTTTCAATAATATTGAACTTTTTCCTTGCTCACAGTTCATTGTGTGGTAGCACCATGGCAGATCGATATACCGTAAGTGAGGCTCTTGATTATATATTTGATCACCACACTGGTGAGGAGGAGAGAGGCCAGGAAACTGACACTGAGGATGGATTAGAGGAGGAAGTGTCAGAAGATGAAGACGACACAGAATCCAGACCAAGAAATAACTGATGGGGAGGAATCCAGGGATGAAGAGGATGGCCATGCTGAGGCTACTGTCACATTCAAGTCAAATAATGGGAACTTATCGTGGTCTTCATCCCCACATGAGAATCAAGGTAGGCTTTCAGCTGAAAATGTCATCAGGATGACCCCAGGACCTACAAAATATGCCGTATTCCAGATTGATGACATCAAATCCTGCTTTGAACTGTTCCTGACTGAGTCCATTGAAACCATGGTGGTAAACATGACCAACTTGGAGGGGAAACTGATTTACGAAGACAATTGTAAGGAGGTAACCCAGACAGACATGAAAGCATATATGGGTGTTTTGATTTTGGCCTGTGTGTACAGATCCAGAAAGAAATCTACCAGCAGTTTATGGGATGCAGAGTTTGGTCAGAAGAAGCAACATCACTTGCTGCAAGAGAGGTGACAAAAGGAAGATGTGCAGTCAAGTGTGCGCCAAGAGATGTGAAAACAAGCATAATGTGCTATAAATGCAGTGCATATGTTTGCAAGGCACATGCAACAACCTGCACATGTTGGACAACATGTGCAAGAGAAAAAACACCATTGAAGTTTGAGTAAACCCCCTCCAGCAAGTTTAGAATCCTGATTTTGTTATCAGTTTTCAGTTGTTTTCTGTTATCAGGCAAAAACACATCTGATAGACTGAAGAACATTGTAACGTTATTGTTCTTGTTAGTTGTTCTTTAATGTATTAAGACATTGTTCTTGGAATATTGTGAAATTGCCAAATGTAGTTTTGGGATAATTTCCTTTATACACAATAAAATGTTCCCGGTCTTTGACTTTTGACCGGGAACACGACTGGTGTTACTTTATGCGACTGTATACACATTTTAAATGGTTTCAAAACAAATGTCCTTGGTAACTTTGACCCAAAGTAGTCTGTGATAAACAGTGTACTATGTTTCATCTGCTTATTTCTTATAGTCAAAATAATCCAGAAATTATGCTTTTTAGAACTCGAATTCAAGATGTATAAGCTCAGATCAGTGAGGCATACAGGCCATGAATAACAAATAAAAGTTCAAAACGTGTAATGTTCACAATAACTGAAGTTGATAAAAAGATCTAACACAACAAGTAGTGATAATATATGTATTATTACAGTTTTTATGATGAGTGAACGGTCATACAAAATTGGGAACACAAAATTGTTTGACATGAAATGAACACAACATGAGGGTAAAGATGATAGTAGGCCGACTTTGTAATTGTCTTAATGTGGTTGTTCAGATTCAGGTCTGAGTCCATGACTACACCTAGATTTCAGCATTACTGATTTAAGCTGGGCACTGACTTTTAGCTGCTCTTCTATGGCACCAAAAACAATTGACCTCAGTTTTGTTTTTGTTTAACTGAAGAAAATTCTGGCACATTGAGTCATTAATTTTATCAATGCAGGTATTTAGTGTTTGTATGGGACCATAGTCCCCTGGTGATATGGTTATGTAGATTTGTTTGTCATCTGCATAGTTACGGTAACTTATTTTGTTGCTCTCCATAATATGGGCTAGTGGGAGCATGTCGATTTTAAACAGAAGAGGCCCTAGAATGGAGCCTTGGGGAACGCCACATGTCATTTTTGTCCCCTCAGATATGTAGTTACCTATAGACAAAAAATAGTCCCTGTCCTTTAAGTAGGATTCCAACCAGTTTAGAGCTGTGCCAGTAAGTCCTACCCAGTTTTTTAGCCGATCAAGTAATATGTTGTGGTCGACCGTGTCGAATGCAGCACTGAGATCCAGTAATACTAACACTGAAATCCTGCCATTGTCAGTGTTTACGTGTATGTCATTGAAGACCTTAACAAGAGCAGTCTCAGTGCTGTGGTGTGGTCACGAAGACATCAAAACAACTGTTCAGTGCCAAGAAGTCATCTAGCTGTTAAAAAAACCTGCTTTATCAATAATTTTGCCTAAGAATGGCAGGTTTGATATGGGCCTATAATTGTTCAATACACATTTGTCCAGATTGTTTTTTTTTAATAATGGTTTGATGACTGCAGTTTTGAGGGCTTGTGGGAAAACACCCGAGAGAAGAGACATGTTTAGAATGTCAAGACAGCAGGAAGAAGACTTTAGATGTTGCATAATGTCCTCCAGGTGTTTCTGGTTAATTGGATTAAACAAGGCCATGGTATTTGTATTGGTTTTCTGTGGACACAGATATCTTGGACTTGGTAAGGAAGCACTGACTGCTTTTCTAATTTTTTTCAATTTTGTTGGTAAAACCAAAGCGGGAGAATGCTCTCAAAGAAAACGCAGGCATGATCAGACAAAGCAATATCAGTCACTATGACCTTTGAAATGTTTAGACCCTTAGAGATAATTAAGTCCAGAGAGTGCCCCTTATTGTACTGTATGTGGGCTCAGACACATGCTGAGTCAGCCTAAAATGATCAAGGATACACCACAACAATTGTTTTGTCCCTCTGTCCTGGAGGTTATCAACATGAATGTTAAAATCACCAACAATAGCTAAACAGTCAAAGTCCATACAGATTGTAGACAGCAGCTCAGTGAAATCATCAAAGAAGTTAGTACAGTATTTAGGTGGCCTGTAGACATTGATGAACATGATTCGAGAGGAGGATTTCAGCAGAAGAGCCACATATTCAAACGAAGCAAATTTTCCAAGAGATAGTTGCTTACATTGGAGGGAATGATTCAACACAATGGCAACTCCTCCTCCTTTCTTATGTGCTCTAGTCTCACTCATAAAACATTGGGAAGGGTTGACTCAATAAGAGCAGCTGCTCTGTTGTTTTGGTCTAACCAAGTTTCTGTTAAAAACATAAAATCAAGCTTGTGCTCAGTGATAAAATCATTGATTAAAAATGATTTCCCTGCCAAGGACCTACTGCTTAGTAAACCCAGTTTCAGTGTGTTCAGAGTCTTATCTTTCAGTCTCCCAATGATAGGCTGTGGCTCACAAGGAATGGTTATTAAATTTGATAAATTTGCAGAACCACACAGTTACCTTTGTTTTTCCATTACCCATCAAAACAGCTATTTGCATAAGGGGCCCCGGCTTGTCCTGAAAGGTGTAATGACTGCCCTTGGTTTTGCAGCCTGGACCTTTCACATATCAATTTGAGTCTTGTTTAGTTTGACCACAAGCAACATTATCAGCTTCTTCAACTTTATCAAGCTGAGGCCAGAGAGGGTGATGACGCAGCTACTGTTCTTTCAGTTCCAAGAACCAGTCCATTTACAGTAGTTATTGATGCAGCGTTAAAGTAATTACTAACTGCAGTTATTTAGTGTAGTATGGCTCATGGTTTGGTCTGTTACAAAGCACATTCAGAAAGACATCTGACATTTATATAGAGACCAGATGGTTTGGACAAAAACCTTGATAAATACTTTTGTCAGATTTTGTGGAAAACTCATTGACAATACCTATATTTTTATTTTAGTTGTAATTACATTCAAAGGCTTCTTTTGACACATTCGTTTTATACTGCATAGATGTAATGGTTGCTTATATGCGTATATACTGCATAGATGTAATGGTTGCTTTCTTTTGGATAATTATTTTTTGCCTGACAACCGCTCTTGGTGTCATAAGCAATAATACATTTCATTTTGTCATAATAATCCTGATAGGTTCTGCAGGCTAATCACATGATGCAGCTGACAGGTGGAGGATTTGTCATAATTATGTTTGAGAAAATGTTAAATATATTTTGACAGTGTGGCATGAGGATGTGAGGTTTCTCTGGTAACTTACACCTATAGATGCTACTGAAACCTGAAAGAAGCATAAGCATTACTAACTCACAGCCATCACTATACTGTATGTAGGCCAATTAATACCAGGCCATTGTTTCTGAATGTTTTTTTTCAGTTAAATTAGTGCAGAATTTATTCCTAATTGTTTATGTTAATCTAGAATTGCCATGCCAGGTTTTTCTGGGTAACTAACAAGTCTTTAACATTAAATTAGGACCTGTGGTATAACTATAACTCTTTCCTTTTATCATATTTTGCTATCAGCTGTTCTCACCAAAATGTTAACATATGATTAATATTTAAATCATGTGTTAATCATTTCAGCAGCAGCGCTAATTCAGCAGCAATGTGTAATTGTATGTAGACTTTTCATCAATTGCCCCATTCCCTCCTCACAATTAATCATATCTCCTCTTCTTTTTCTTCTTCTTGCACTCATTTGTTCTCAAAAATATCTTTTACTCTTCTTATTATGTCTTTTTTTCATTCCTGACAATGACATGATGACTGTAAGCCAACACATGACACTTGTACCACAATATGGACATTCAACTCACTTTTAGTCATGGACTTTCTATAAGTTCTGAATAAAATATCAGCTTTATTCCTTATATGTAAAAAGTGACTCTCGAAGCACGAGTTACTTAAAACACCATATAATAGGCTTTGTTAGCGTCACACTGTGATTGTACCGTGTAATTTAATTAGCACGACTATCTGTGTTTTGCAATTACAGTACACAGAATATTGATGAGCTACATCAATAAGTATTTTAGATAGCACTGTCCATTTACTCGAGCAAATAATCGGCGACACACTTTTTATTTACTTCCAAAAAGTGTGTGCCTTTTACAGTAAAGCACATGAAGAAAGTGGAACAAAAATTGAGGAGAAGCAATCAGCTGATAAATCTTTCTTTTTTCTTTTTTTTCAGTTTTCCTATCAGACGTGAAAGCCTGATAACCGCTACCACCCCACCACACCCCCCTTCTCTTGCCCTTCACATCTGTGTGTCTGCACAGCCAAGATAAGCAAATCAATATCCTGTCACTTCTCATTTTTACTAGCCCAATTCTTCTCTCTGCACCTTCCACAAGGTGACAAGCTCCTGCCTCACGGTCTGGACTGGACAATATCAGTCTCCTCTTTGTAGAATATTGTCTCTCAAGCGACTCTGAAAGACTCTCTATCACTAGAATGATGCCAACATGTTGGTGCTAATGTAGCCAAGGTAGGTGCTCAGTGATGCTAAACTTTTTTTTTCTCACTATTTTCAGTTAACGCTCAGTCCATCAGATAAAATGAGACCATGAGGACTTGTCTTGTGAGATTATTCCATGTATTATTCCTTAGCTTTAGTGAGATTGCATTGAGGTCCCACTGCAAGCGACGCCTCAGAGCTCTTATACAGTGATTGTGCATTGCTGCATCATCATGCTTAAAAACTGGCTGTGTTTTAGCAATCTCCATCCAATTTATGAGTCAGAACCAAGAGATATTTCCAAGATAATAAAGAAGAATGTTTACATTTCCTATCACATTTTTGTTAAGTCTGCCTTAAAGCTGCATCCCTGTAATTATCTTATAAATATGTAACTGTAAAATGTCATTTTCGAGACTGAAGGCTATGTGTGTGATTCATTTCTTTGGCATCGATTAATTTCAGTCATCAGATTATATGTTGGCGCTGAAGACTTTGTGAAGATAAAGATTGAGTCCATGGTTGATGTCGTGCATATTAAACTAAATAGCTGTGCCCTGAGCAGTACAACCAAAGCCGTAGAGGAGTTATGTGTCTGAAATCACTAAAAGCTTCAGACGTTCCCGGTGCTTCATGATAGATGTTAAAATAATCTTACATTTATTGGCAACAAAAGCAATTCAAGGCAGTAAGGGGATTTTTGGTGAATATGACTTGACAACTACTTTTAGTTGTCGGAAGTTACAGCTAAATCATTGGAGGTTTAAAAAAAGTTTCAGGCTCCGAAAGAGCTGCAGCGCTTTTAAATAAAAGACTGCCTATGATGGGTTTTCCAAGGTAAAGTACTGTGCCAACCCAATATAACCTTACCATCCTCATACATCTGCCACAACAGTCACTTGTAATTGTGAAAAGCACTCTTTGTTCACCCGTGATGTCAAATTTCTGGGCCTAAACAACTGTTTAAAATGTCATTGGTCCTGGCCCTTTTCACCAAAACGGTGTGCTGATTTTTTGTTTTGTTCCAAAAGTAGGGATGATAGACATATGCCACGCCAAGTTGCAGAATAAACAACGATAATGGGAAGACAACTTTGGCCGGATCATTTCTGAGAACAGCTACCATTCAACAAGAGAAGATAAAAATTAATTTGGTTTGGGCCACTCAAGCTTTTTATTCGTACATTTCTTGTCTAAGGGCAGCAGGGAGAAGATTTGCTTAAATATTCAGTGCCCAAGGCAATGTCAAATAACAGCAGACCCTGATAAGATTTTCAAGGCTTGCCACTGAAATTAGCGCCTTAAACAATGATTTCTTGGAAATATTTCTTGGGGCTTTAAGTTTGGGGTTTAGAAAATGTACTGTGGAACAGAAGGATGATGTGTCACTCCATGGAATCTTTCATATCCACAACTTGAAAATGCCAGTCATGGAGTGGGTATAATGAAATATGAATTGAGCTATGGACCATCACTTGCACATTAATGATTTCTACCAAATGTGTATCCTCCAGATTACTCCTTATCTCTACCAAGACACACACTGGTGTCCTGTATAGGGTAAATAAACACCAGCATCTGAATGGATAGGGCAGAGCACAATTGAGAGGGCTCCATGTCCATTTTTTGAAGTTCGGAACCATAGGCCAAATGGAATTGACAACCGTGCATAATCACCTGCAGTTTTAGCTGGGGGTGCTTTGGCTCTGTTTGGAAACAGCCTTGTTGAGAGCAGATTCAGCCCCAAAAGCTCCATTAAACTCTATTCCTAAATAAGGTTCCATGCCCTGACAGTTTAGGAGAAACGGAGTGTAGTTATACATTCCCTGCCAAATAGATTTGGAAACTACTCTGTTGTTGTCTGTGCCTGTGATGGAAATATAATATGGGTTAGACAGTACTTTCCCTTCAGAGTCTGAACCACCTAATATTATTAGAGTAATAATGGATGTGCTTATGTACAAAATGTACTTAATGTCTCAGTCACCTGTGTCACTATCTCATCTGCCTGTTTGAGAATACAAGGAGTCCCATTCTCATTTATTTTATCCTTGATACCACAGGGCCTGATACATAACTAATTGATTCAACCTTTCAAGAGACTTGAATAATGCAATTGTTCCTTTTGTTCACATAAATGTCCCCACGGGACCTGCTTGATCAATTAACATCAGATGAACAGTCGCTTTCATTACTGTCTTGCTCAGCATACCTTACAGAGGAGTTAAGAGAGTCAGGCAGATGTTTGGGAGACTTCATTTGATGCTTCATTTCATTTGGTACGTGTGTGTGTGTGTGTGTGTGTGTGTGTGTGTGTGTGTGTGTGTGTGTGTGTGTGTGTGTGTGTGTGTGTGTGTGTGTGTGTGTGTGTGTGTGTGTCTAGACGTAAATTGTGATCCTTGTGAGAACCCTTAACATTTTTAGTTTTGTTGTATTTAGGTTTAGTGTAGATACTAACATTACGATTGGATAATTCTACAATATAAATAATGGGCAAGACTCTGGAAGTGGCAAATACTAAAACTTAGTCAGTCATGGGCCCAGAGGATGAAGCCTATAGACCTAGGTGGGCCAGTCACCTGACTGTATCCTTAAGCACAAACCAGCAGGTCAAAATGTCATTTTGGCTTATGGAAGACCAAACAGTTGCAAAACAAATGGCATTCCCATCAGCTTCTTTATTTTTAGTGCAAATTAACAAATGCTAGCATGCACTAAACAATGGCAAACGTGGTAAACATTGTACCTGCTGCATATCAGCACGTTAGTACTATTATGGTCACATGCTGAAGTTGGGCGCTTTTTTTTTCTTTTCAGAATAATACCCAGCTTTTTAAAGAGGCTTAGATTGGTTCAAACTAATTCTCACACATATGTTTCCAGAAATGTGAATTCAACTTTATATTCATAATTGCAACTCTGCACATCCAGAACACGAGTATTATTTTCCTCATGAGAAAACTATCCACTTTCTCAGAACTATCTGTGTGGCAGAGAAGGGTGGGATTAAACAGTGGATGTGACGGTCCATGATTGTCAACACCCGAACACATCCTGCTATAATGTATGACTAATCCCTTACACTTCCCGGTGTGCTTGAATATATCAAAAGTGACTGCATTTTTATTCACAAAAATAGTGTACATCAAAATGTAAAAAAAATAGTGTACATCAAAATGTGTTTTAAGTACAGCAACTTAATAAGTAGATACAAGTGTCCCTCTCCATGGTGTCATTAGATGTTCGGTAAGAGTAAAGGATGATGGCAGGCATGTAGCTGTGTGAAGTTTACTGTTCAGGTTGGGAGATTTGTATTGCAAGCTTAATGTGTATGTGTAGGAACAAGCAGTGCTGAGTTTCTTTGTGTGTCTGTGTGTCAGGTAGAGTTCAGCTAAAAGTGAAGTGTGAGTGGGTGGTTGTCATCACAGCCACACGGGGGTCACTCATAAAAAAAAAACGGAATGTGCCTTTTGTGGCTAAGACAGATCATCTACTCCTTTGGTTGCATAATACTGCCAACCACGCAGAGTCAACATGGTCAAGTTACAATCCAGCTGTGTCAACTAGCTAACTACACTTATGGATAGTTGCAGAGATGACATCTTAAATAGATTGTATTGGGGAAAAAAGTTGTATTTCCATGTTCACAAAGTGAAACTTTTCTGATAACTTAGACAAGAAAGTCCATTTAGCTCATAAACTATTAAATGTTTACAATGAAAATCTACCTTCGCTACTACCTTCATGTTTCTGATGATTCAAGATTAGCCTTGGACTGGACCAAATGTAAAATTACATATTGATTTAAGAAGTCCAGCACATCTATACAATCCCTCACTCACACAAACAGATGATTTTATGAGCTATTGCAAAAAGGTTAAATTTTGGACAAGCTACAAATCCTTAATTTTAAATAAGTCATGAAGTACCTAATAAGCTCTTGTCTGGATACGCATGGATAATGTTTGTTAAATGGACTGGTGTCTATTACAGCCTGCGGATGAACAAAGGCAGTGAAGTATTTATGCGCCTTTGAGAAATGTGACCTTGTGAAGTCCATGCAATACACACCACACAAAGTTCACTTTCACGAACACAAACACAATCACACATTTGAACATAGATGCATCTCCATGAGCATACTCCATACACAATTGCACTCACACACACACATCTTTTTACGCACCCACGTATTCAGGTTCCTACTCTAACTCACCAACACCCACACATTAGCACCCACACAACTGCACAAGCTAGCTCTCTCACTTTATTTCATAAAGCAGTTGAGTGAACATCTATAAATAGGCTGTAGGGCACTGCACAACCTCAATTTGCCACCCCCATACACTCCTATAGCAATTATCCCAAGGTTTATTTCGGTTACGCAGTCAAGCACAGGGAATAAACGACTCAACCCGTTCAGCAGTGGTTAATAGCAATGAGGATACTTAATAGCAGCCAGAAATCAATCAGATCAAAAGGGAATGTATTAAATAAGCTAATATGCTACATCTGATCTTGGAAGAGATAATTTGTTGATTTGTATCATATTTATCAAATCTTTTTTGATATGCTGACCTGTGCCCTTTTTGGTATTTTTGGTTTTCCCTTACCAGCCAATGCATGTATGAACACTTCCAAGCCAAACATGGTATGACTTTACTGTCGAGCAGGTAAAATAAGTTAAAGTCTCCCTCTACTTGAAAATGTGTTTTTTCTTCTTGTTCCTTTAGTTGGATGTTTGAGTTTCACTGTGCACAATGATGTATGCGCAGAGTTTGACATGAGAGGGCTGTTTTCACGGTCACGCTGAAGGGGGAACGTTTTTCTGTGCTCACCTTAAATCAGAGTTGAAGTCATTTACTTACAAGCATTGACTTGTAACATTACAACTAGTTTTAGAAGCCAATGCTGTAAAATATCCAATATGCAATTTATACAAATGTGATGGGGAGACTTGAAGCCTTCAGCACACATACACTGAGAATGAACTTTTCACTGGAGTGTGAGACATCTTCTGTCCAGCAGTTGAATTTTAGAAATGAAAAATATTAGCATTTTCATAGATTCTGGATTTTTTTAGCGAGGCTGAAGTCGAGTAGTTGTTATTTTAAGAGTCTCTAACCACGGAATTCAATTATTTTTTCATGGAAAACGCTTTCTTTAAAAATAATTCAGTCACATGTGTGGTTATAGTTCAGATGATAGTCATTCAACAATTAACTTATTCTTATCAAAAAATAAAAATAAAAAATACAGTCTGCGGCCCATTTCAGTTTGTTATTTCATGTTTTCTGATGTTTCACTTTCAATGAAGGATATTCTTCCATCTTTTCGGGAGTGGACCCTGTTTACCCTAAACTCTAATGAGGACTGTCCGCTAGCAGCAGGCAATACAACAACTTTGTTGTGGATATAGACATACTGCAAGATCTGTGTGAAAACCAGTTTAAACTGGTATTCTTTGTTTGGAATATCTAGATATTGTTCACAAAAACTTGGTGAAAACCCAAGATGCTGAGCCGCAAGCCTCAAGCCAACCTTGATGTATGGTAGGAACTGGCTGGTAAATGGCCCCTCCTGTAGCCATCATCTGTGCAGCTTGGTGTTGGTTCAGTTTGGCTCTTTGCCCAATGTCATTGAGCTATTTCTTCTATTGGGCAACAGTTCTCCCAGGACCTGTGCAACATATGCTTTCTCCTCCCATGCGAATTTAATTTAAGGTGCTGTTTATTCGCTTGTGGCGATTATGAACCTCTCAGACAAGGACATCAGTTTTCTTTTGGGAGATACTAATGGATCTGGGTTGTTCTCTATATTCCCAGATTGTACAAATGATGGAAAATGGTGATTTGGTTTATCACAACTGGTGCCAAGCTATGCCTGTTATGTCTGAGTCCAGCGTACAAAAGTCTTCACAAAGTTAGAACAGTAATTGTTGAGATGCACCAGGGTTTAAAAAAAAAAAAATCTACAAGACAGGTGTGCATGTGCAGGGTTACTGGTGCATGAACACCAATCTAATCTTGGCCAACCATGTGCCTGAATGTGAATATGTCATGATTTTGGGAAATCTTATGACCAGCTGACTGCTCACCAGTCAAATCCCTATAACTGCTCCAGAGAAAGTGTTCTTCAAAGTTGAAAAAAAAAAAACTTTCTCCAGTAAACCCAAATTGCTGTGGTTGAAATGCTCAGTGGCTAACAGTACAACCCACTCTTTTCTTGCCACTACTGTCCCAGGTCATTGTGTAACTAAATGAACTTGGAGGGTTGAAGTAAGTAAAGTAAAATCTTAAAGTAATACTATACAACAGTGATTCAACCTGTAATCATGCATTTACTTGTTTCAGCAGCCAGAGTCTGGTTGGTTGTTCCCCCTAAAAACATGCTCTGCAGCACAAGAGACGATACATTTACAGTTTAAGTTCAGTTAGATGTTGCAATTTATCCCTTTAACAATACATACATGAAATCAATTTCTTGACAAACCATTGACCTTCATTTTTAATCATTAAGACAAAACATTTGGTTTTTAACGTGATAGTTATAATAAGACATGTTTAAAACCTGATTTAATAGTCCAAACATAATCTGTTTTCTACCTATATGCAAACAAAATGGTAACCACAGTTTTGACCAGACAGCAGCAGTGTGCTCTAATACATCTGTGCAATGTTTTAGTTTGATTTTGAGTGATGCACATTTCCTCCGCTAAATGCATGACATTGTACACACTTAGAAATAGTCTACAATTCTTTTTATGTCCGTCATTTCTTTGATGTGCATTTTGGAACAATGTCCATCAGTGATAATAGACTGACCATGCTGCAGTACCTTGCCAGCGGTGATATTTGTACAGCTTAAATAGTCTATTCTTCACTTGGTACAGGTAATGTGTGCTGTAAAGCCAAGTCTCTGCAGATGTGCAGGCTGCATGGAACTCATTGAATGTGAAGATCTGGAGTCAGCACTTGAACTGACTGTGCCACAGGGAAGAGAAAGTGACTTGTATCGAGGCTATGTTGAATCAGAGACACACAAAGAGGAAGGAAGAGCAAAAAAAGATAGCATGAGGGAAGTTGGCGGGCATACCAAGAGCAAGAGAGAGAGAAAGAGAGAGGAAAAGAGACAGAAAGAGAGAGGGGAAGGGAGAGAAGAGAGAGGATAGCTAGGTCAGAGAGAAAGCCAGAGTATAAAGAAGTAGAAAGAGAGAGGGAGAGACTTAACTGAAAGGGAACATAAAGTGGCAGAGAGGTCTAACAGACACAGTGGCTTTGATATCCCCTCAGCTTCAGACTGACCTTCACCTGCTCCACATGAACCAAACCGCGGAGACACAAGGTGGATGGACTGTTCCCAGAGCTGTCCTTTAGCTCGCGCTCTAGTAACTGTAATAAAACAGGGCTGTCTGGATGGCAAAGAGTGAAGGAGGGAAACGCTCCTGTGACCTGCACATGCAACCTGTTTAATGACCGCAAAGAGATGCTAGGGTGAATCATATATATAACCATAAAATAATATAGATGTTAGGCAGTGTGTTCATAGATACTGCGGTTGTGTCACATATCATAGTTTTATAGTTGACTTAACTGAACCGTGTAAATGAATAATTATACACATAACAAGTCCCCTTGATCACTGCAGATCAAGTCTTCTTATTTATGAATACATTAGATAATCAACAATAGCTATATGATAAAGATAATTTTCTTAGGATTCATGAACAATGCAGTGTTTATATTATTATATTTATGATATTATTAATTGATTACTTTGATATAATTCTCAAAGGACATTTAAAACCATAATGTGATAGAAGAGACACATTTTGAGTTTAATCTGTGCAATGTCACGAATTTGTGTATGTATGTGTATGGCTAACAGTACAAATAATATTCCAGGGATAATCTCTCCTGAGAGTTTTTTTCTCTCCATCCCTGTAATGTGAACTCGAGTCTCCCAAGTCATACAGAGCGGCTTTACAGCTTCCCGTATATCCACTGATTTCTCTTCCTGAAATATTTATCATCTGGGTGTGAAGGGGTTAGGGTTGTGCCGCAGGGATCTGATCCACCTGTGGGAGGAAAGGATTGTGCTGAAATAGCCAGACTGCACACCGCCTTTATCTCGAGACCCAAATCCATGAAGTGTACGATCTGCTCCACCTTCAGTCAGGAAAAAAAAGAAGAGAAAGTGGCCTCCACGAGACACTTTTTAGGTTTACAAAAGATCCTTCAAACAAAATCAAAAAGCGTCAGTTCCCTGAGCATTAATTAATACAATATATTACCTTGATTAAATATTTTATAATTAGTCTACTATATATGGTTGATTGTGGACTGACTGTTTATCAAATCCAGCATCGCTGTCATTGCTGGTTTTGAGACAGACATCCAGGGAGTTACCCATCTCTCACCTTCTTGGTTTAAACGTATCTAAATTTACTGTAACTACTCGCTGCATTGATTATCAGCTAAAACAAACGCACACTCAGTGCATGTTAGTGGGTTAATCAGCATGTAGAATCTGGGCAGCTGATATTTATCCATTTGCTAGGGCGAAGTTTGCAGATGCTGAAACCCTGCACAGCTAGTTAAGCCCTCACATTAGTTTTAGCAAAATTACTGGACCTTTACCATGTAGAAGAGAAGAAGGAGAGAACAGAGAAGAAATGCAGAGCACAGAGTAAATATGCCCGTTGACAGTGATTCATCAGTTTGATGAAAACCAACACGCAGGAGTAAATTTACACTGGGAATTTTGCATTTAGATATATAAATATATATATATATATATATATATATATATATATTTAAATATATTGAAAAGCAACATGTACTGCTCTTTTCTAAGTGGTTTAAAGGCAAATGCGATAGTAACCCTGATACCCAGTCACAGACTGCTGTGTGGAGTTTTAATGAGCACAGGATGGTCACCGGTTTCCTGTGCTCACGTTGGGCCGTGCCATAAAGATAATGGGTGGGTGTGTGCCGGTATTAACACAGACATTGGAGGAGGGAAAGTTTGTTTAAGTCAGTTCTACAAAAGGTCTGGGAAACGTAGTCTTTAAATGGCCCCTGTCATGTAGATGCACTGAACAGAGCGGCTTGTTTGCTTTTGCATTGGCTAATTAAGACTTGGAATGGGGGGAAAGAGGAAGAGAAAGAGTGCAAAAGAAAGAGACTGAGAGGGAGAGAAAGTTATGTCTGTTTCCATTTCGAATTTATCTGCAGGAGAGAAATTACAGTTGACTTCTCCACTCTAGTGGGAAAGCACACCGATATGAAGGAGAAAAAACAACAGCAGCAAAGCTTTGAAACTCTGATGCAGTCCTCTTCATTAATCGCACACACAACACATTGGCTCTGCATTCCCTTTAAACCCTCACACCCTTTGAGCTTTCTCTGATTAACTTTATTAGACAGACAGCTGATCATTCCTGACAGTTACAGTCATGACCCCCTATTATATGGCCACTGTGCTTAGATGGGTTTCTATGTCTTTTCTTCAGTGTTTACCAGATTCTTCTTTGCACACCAGTGACAATGACAGACCTTGGAGCTCTGTTTTGCTTTACGTAGATGGTTTCACAATTTAGTACATTCTGTCTTGAAAATGTCTTGTGATCATCAGTGTGAGTGAATAGCTGCTTGAATTGTGTTTTCTCTCCTCTGCAGCTACTTATCCATCTCTAGGGAGGAACATTCACCATTCTGTTGAACAGACTGAACAAGGTAAAAACTGTGGCTTTCAGACACCATGTTTGTAACCTGACCACAGAGAAATGTGCCCTGTGTGAGTAACAAAGTCATTTGAAAGGTGATTAATAGAAATGGAAAAAGGCCAAAATCTCTTGCTCTACTAGAATCAGTACACAGGGGACCAGCGACTTTAGAAAGTGTTGTATAACACTATTTGTTCCAAGAAATGATTTGCTTGGCCTCTGAACTTGCACAAAATAACATTACATCTTCACTGAAATATAAATCATCTCAGTTATCTTTAATCTCCCTGGCGGATATTGGTTAGGGGAAGTCACTTTTTTCATATTTGCATGTCTTCTTCTTAATAGCCTGGTAATGAAGATACATGCAGAATCCGTTTAGTTAATAAGACACATGTCAGGTTTTTCTTGCGTGGGGAAGGGGCACTAAAACTCTGGAGCAAGCTGAGGCTAAGTCTTAAAACTGTGACAAACTGCACTAAAAGAGGGGGGTTGCCACAGGCAAAGGTAAAGCAGTGGAAAGATAAGAATGGGGGAAAAGAAAGAAGTGAGGGAAGGGAGACGTAGGGGTGTCAAGCCAGAATTACTCCTCATTACAGTGCAGTGAGAAGCCAGTAAATCAAATGCCGCTGCAACTTTCCCCTCATCATCAGTCAAAAGCCTTCCCCGTAAAACATGCTTTGTGTTCTGGCGCATGACTGCCTCCAGACCTGTAATAATAGAAACATGTCCCAGTGCACTATGTTCGACAAGGTCGCCTCCTGTGTCTCCCATCTGAGTTGTGTTGTCCTGTGGGTGTGTGGCCAAACAACATGGGGAAGAGGAGGATGGGGTGTCTTTGTCATGGTCAACAGAAGGTCGATTGATGGTATTGATGCCTGATTTTCCAAAGTCATCCAAGTGTTGTTGGACGCTTGATGCCTGGCTGGTCCATGCACGCCATCAGCTGAGCAGGTGATGTCCTGCACCATCATTTCACAAATGGCATGTTGCAGCACCTTGACATTGTCGTGGTCGTGGGGTGAAAAACGATGTCGCACTTCATTAGGTCCCTGCTGGTGGAGAGCTGCTCGTCCCATTAGATGCTGCGGTGTGTCGCACCATGTTACTGCAAGCCCCATTGCCATTTATTTCACAATCGGCCAGATGAAACGGCTGATATTAACAATCTGTTCCTTGATGTGTTTCTTTCTCTCTCCTGTTCTTGCTCACACACTTTTTTCTCTTCTCTTCCTCTTTTTTTTTCTTCTCTTTTTCACAGCTCCCGCCCCCAGCTGCAAAGTCCTGGCATTAGCAGAGACAAAAATTTAAAAATCATTTGTTATGTTGGGTCACGTTTCAGGACACAATTAATGGGGGGAATCGTGTGGACAGGTAATTTGAATCATCAGCTCCATTTGTTATTTACAATTGTCAATTAATGCCGCCCTGAACAGCCCTTGTGTCAGCTCTCTCCCTGCCAGTTGCCAATTACTCTTCAGCCCACCTTGCTGACCTCCTGGCAGGGAGAGAGAAGGGGGGGAATGAGACAAGCACGATCCCTCTGAGACGTGAAACATAACAGCCATCTGCCGCCCGCATTCATGCCTCCCCAATCAGGAGAGACAGGGAGAAAGTGTGTGTGAGAGTAACAAAGAGAAAGAGTGAAAGAAGGGACAAAGAACATAAAAGATACATTGAAAAAAAAAGAAAGAAATGAAAGCAGATGGAAAGAGGTGATAAGAGAAAGGAGTACAAGCCAAACGACCTGGTTTTTAGGGGACAGTTTTGACCTTTAAGTTGAATGACTCACTATAGAATTTCTCACCGGAGACGGTCAGAATGACAATAGCAATCCATTCTGCTTGATCTTTTACCCTATTTATGTCTTCATGTTTGTGTTTGTGCACGCATGCATGCATGCGCTAAGTTTGTGTGTTGTTGGGTTCATAATATATGAGTCAGCTCTGACATCTGATCCACTGGCTGAGATGGCCTTCAAAAATACAAGGGTAACTTATTTTGCTTAGCAACTGCCAGAAATGCTCACCTTTTTTATTAAACATACGTGCGGAACAAAAGGAAAGCAAATTTGATATCCCTGCCGAATCAGTTGTGATTGAATATTTCATTTTGAGCAATAAAATGCGGCTTTATTACTGTATGCAATAATGATGGGTTTAATAGGATGGATTTGGCAACATTCCCATTTTGATTTTCAACAAATTCTTCATATGTCTTTATCACAAGCTCACAAGTGAGTTTTTGGGTTTTTTTATAAGTCAGGAAGAAAACTTCTTATAAACACAATAATGGTTCACCCTATATCTGTTTCCTAAAATACAAAGGTAAACATATTTGCAATATGTTAACATTACATATGTATGTGTACAGTACATTAGTCACTTTTCATTCTAACTTTGTCTTTATTGCAATAATAAAAAATAAATGTGTTATTTTTGCCATTTGTATTGCCCTTCACAAAATTATGTCACACTGCTATAGATTCCTCTTTTTTTGGGAAATGCACAGAAGTGATGTCTGTGCCCTGCTTTTTGGTCATTTGAAGAGCATTGAGGCTCAAAACTAATAGCAGATCTTTGTGACTTAAACTTCTTGAGGGGATTAAGGCCCTTCGCTTACATTCTACCAGCCCGTCCTTATTGAGTGTCATTTTCCACCCAAAGAAAGAGAAACAAGGAGGAAGTGCAAGGGCTGACCTTATGGGATGTGGAATTGCAATTTGCCACAGCGGGCACCTCGACACATACAAATGACGAAGGGAACTAAAATTCCAATCCCTTAGAGTCCCCTAGCTGGAGGGTATTGCTTTGTAAAAGGAACATGACATAACCAACCTTGCAAATGTGTCTGATGGCTTTGTTATGGAGGGACTGAGCAGGGAACATGTGGAGTTTTATTCACTATTGTTAGGTGCAGGGCTCTTCAGCTTTTGTTAAACAACTGGTGTTTTGGCTCAAAAAATATGAAGTCACTGGAGGCATTGACAAGTCCTAGTTCAGTATGATAGGATGTTCATTCAAATCTTCTTTCATGACAACAACAACAAATCAAGCAAGTAACCAGAGATAACACAGTGGGTGTTGTCTGTAGGCTACTGGCTGTCAACAACAAATTTAGCAACATATGTCACATGACATATTTAGCTAATATGTTACTTGAGGCTTTAAAGGTAAAAATACAAAAAAAGCGACAGAGACTTGCTTGAGGTCCTCTGACAGACAGCTCAAGTTGTTGATACATTTACATAATGTCAACTACTGAAATAAGCACTGGAATAATTAAAAGTTAAATTAAACATGTTGCTTGTAGTAAGTTCAATAATCAAAGACATAATTAAAATAACATCTTCTTTCAATCATCAGTCACAAACATCACTAAAATATAATTTCCCATCTTTCATTCTTATTTTACAATTGTATTTGAATAAGTAAAAAATATTCTTAATTGGTTTGTTTGGGGGGAAAAAAGGATGATAAATGGATGGATAAATTGAATGTAATACTGTGCCAGAAGGAGCATGTGTCTTGAAAGCTCAGGGTGTTAATCACAACACCAAGTCTAAAGAGAACACTTAAGCAAAGCGAGTGGTGCCCTGTGCTCGCTTCTTCACATGAAGCAAATGTTGTGGTCAGGACACGACACAACAACAACATCCAATCTGTTCACGTCTCAGATGAAGCAAGGCCTTTCTGTTTTGAAGGGTGAGCCTTCCTTAATAGTTAATTATCTGATTGGCCAGTAGCTTATCTCAGCAGGCGTCCTTCAGTGACCTTGTACTTTTTAACTTTTTTTTTTATTTATTTCTTTACATTCGGCTTTCAGCAAAAACTTTTTTTTTTTTTTGAGTAAAACATTTTTCAAGGTTATGTGGAGATTCAGAACCTGCTCACAATGCAAAGTTCAGCTGGGAGTGTTAATACACAAAATGATATAGGTCACAAGTGAGCATTAAATAACCTATTTGCAGATGATCGATGAATTATATTTGTATAGGTATTTATGTGTTATTGTGGATGTCAGCAGGGGTTAGGTTGCCAGTATGTGGCCACTTGTCTGAAGTGCTGAATAACAACTGCTGGACTTCCTTTGATTCCTTTCACTAGCCGCCATGGCCAAACATTACAGTGTCTAACCTGTCAATGACATACCACGGATTGCTATTGATTGGCACCGTTATTGCTGGCGGCTAAATTCATTACAGGATCGACCAAGGTTGCCTGAGACGGGTACAGAGGTTGTAGCTTCTCAAAGCACCCGAAAGGTTAAAAAAGGAGAGACGAGAGGGGAAAAAAGTAAATAAATATATAAAAACACTTTCAAGGCTTGCAGCTATGAATATAAGGAACTGTGGAGGTAGAAAGCCATGATGATATTTTGTCAAATTATTTTTGCCTTTAAGTAAAACATTTTTTTTTTTTAAGTCAAAGATTGAACAGAAATGTTTTTGCTTCTCATCCATTTTAGCTTATTATATTTGCTGTTTGATTCTCAAAACATGAGCTAAGAAACTACACCCAACCAAAAGCAGACCCCCTTCTTTTTTTTCCTGAGAGAGAATTAGCGTTCTTTTGGCATGGTTAATTATACAATACATCTTTAAATCACAAACTGTATATTCACTGTTCAGCCTTGTTTCCCCTGCTCTGTTAATAAGGGTGAGACATGTTATATAGTGACAGGAACATTTTAATTGAAATGAAGAAAAAGTTTAATTGTGTTGAGAAAAAGTCAGCAAATTTGAAATGATATTTATCTTAAAATCAACAATTAAAAGTTAAAAGAGAAACATTGTATGTTGTTACCTTCATACCTATTTGAATTGATAATTAAAACCAAAATGTTTCATATCAAACTAAGAAAGAATGTATCATTTAGCTGCTGTATAAAATGTGCATCAAAGAAAGTTAGGCAGGCATTCATTTTATTTATATGAATTTTCTTTCCTGTCCTTCCAACATGCAAAGCACCACTTCACAACAACACACAGCACCTGTGCAGCTATATACCTTAAAGTAAGAGCCAGGTCTCTATATTTTAAATGCAGAGCATGCAGTGCTGCCTCTGTGTCCATTGATCCTATTCTAATATCACCATGCTATGTTGATTCTGAACAGTCTGACAAATGAAAACAGAGACACGGCCATCTCTATGCCTAATCTGCTACTTTATATTGATAGATATAAACCCTCTCCTGGACTTCATTTGTTCTTCTACCCATTAATCCACAGCTAGGCATCCTCCATCGGGGGGCTTAGTAGCTCTCTATTCTTTCTTTCCTAGTTGGAGATTGGGAACACCATAGGGGGCCAGAAGATACTGCAGAATACCAATTGGCCGCACCAGGGGGGGAGTAGGATGAGGGATCTCGATTATAGATTTCGCTTGAAACATTTTTTTTCTCCACCTCCTCCACTCATCCAAAGGCCTAGAGAGGGCTGAAGGAGAAAGGGGAGAAGTGGACTTTCAGTATTGTAGGATGCAACAGCGTAATCAAGCTGGTGTTTACGGATCTTTAATAGCAAGGCTTTGGTTGGGGGTTGCAGTTTTTCTCTGTGCTTTACAAATTACGATCCTGACACCAAAAGTGCAGACACCCGGAAGGAGTGAATTGCTTTTCTAAGATGATTTCACTATGTTCTATACTATTATTGGCTGTGTAGGTACGAGGTATGTCAGCAGAGATGAGAGAGGAGCAAAAAAGAGGAGGCGAGCAGGGATTGGAATAGCTTCATTCATCATAAGGTAGCCTGCGATCTCTCCCGCCTCTGTGATTCCGCATGATCTGGGGGGATTTAGTTTGAGGTCTAAAGCCCTCCGAGACAAAACTGTACAAATTGAGTTTGATAGTTACCGAGTCTTATATTCTGCCATAAATCTAGTGTTTGCAATTGAAACACATACATCTGTATTGACTTTGGCTATATTTGTACTGCATAGTTTTAGAACAGCAGCCTTTTGATTGTCTTACTGCTTTCCCTTAACATCACTATGTCTTTTTCCTCTATTGCAGAAAATGAAGAAAAAAAAAGAAAAGAAAAGAGAATTAGTTTTTCACACCATCTGAATGTAGATTAGCCGTAGCCACACCTGCAGCAACACAGAATACCCTAAATATAAACCTTGGCCAGGTCTCGCCTAAAATTGGACATCATAGGATTGAATGGGTGTCTGATAAATTGCTTTAAAAACAGTGGCCTGTTTGTTGCTTTGAATTTGATATTTTCTTGTGGAAAATATCTTTCCTCTGGTATAATTTACCAGAGAAATGTAATTCACATAGAAGTTTACAGAACTCTTTCTTCTTTTGAATGCACATCACATGTATACAGTGAAGGATATTTTTAGAATCTTTTGATATTTGCCAGAACATCTGAAGAAACCCCAACTTCATCCCAGACCTCTACTTATAGGGGAAAAAACCCCACTGCAAGTTGCTTGAATATTGTGTGATAGTTCAAAAAACTGACACTTTGTGTTGTATCAGATAAAATATTTGCCCAGAGATGCAATCACGCAAGGTGATAATCCAGCATCTGGCTGTGGCCTGGAGGCCGGTGGAAAACCACTGTCCGAGGCTGGGGGTTTGTGTGGTGGGATCGATGCTGATCACTGTAGCTTCCCTCTGTCAGTCAGTGAGCATGTTATCTGCTCTCGCCCTTCACTCAGCCACCCATTCACTCGCTCACTCATTCAATTGCTCACTCCCTCACTCACTGCAGTAGTCAGACGGGCTTTCAGTTCCTCCTTCATTTGAAAATAACAACACTGCCCCCTTTTGGTCAGATCAATCTGTCACCTGGACAGGACAATGTCCCACTTGAAAAATGACTGCGCCGAACAATTTCTGACACTCACCCTGTCTCATTGATTTATAAATCTTCTTTGTTAGAAAAGAAAGAGGTTTTTTTTTTTTTGAGAATGGTGGATATGGGTTGAAGGTTGATGTACTTTTGGTCAGCCTGACTTGGCTATATCTCTGACTGAATCACTGCCACTCAGGGCTTGTTACTGAGACACAGCCATTTCACAAATGCTGGGGATTCACAGCGAAATAGTGCTTGTGGGAGCGATGGGGCTGGGCTGGAGTCCCGGGGGGAGGGTAATTATCCGTTATGATCACTGGGAGACGACATGAGTCTGTGTGACAGCTTTTGTTATTTTGACCGCCAAGAAGAACAGTAGAGGCGAGAAAAGGATGATTAAAAGAGTGTCTGCCCTCCTTGTGTCTTTGGAGGAAGAAGTATGGTGACACCCGGGTGGTTTCTAAGGATGTGCCTTGACAGCAGAGTGGGAGAGAAAGCTAAGAGAGGGATGGACATGAGAGAAAAAAAAGAGCATCCTGAGGGGGTGTCGGCGAGATGTTTGAGGCTCCTCCAGTCCCTCCTCCCTCACTTTGTTGCTTGGAGACATTAGGAGAAAATGCAAATGAGCGGGAAACAGAGGGACTGCATGATTGTATAAACAGTTACACAAACACAGCCGCCACATAGAGCAGTGTGGTTAAATGGCTGATTATGATAACAACTGATAATTTAATGGCTGAATTAATCTAATTTATGCACAGCATGCAATGACACAATGTGAATAATTAAAGTTCAGAGAAAAATGTTACCATAGCCGTAATATGAATAATAATAATAATAATATATCAGAGAGGTGTCCTCCTTCCTTGGTCCCACCTCCCAAGTTGACAGTTTCACTTGTCAAAGAAAAATAGACAAAGCTCAGAGGCTAGCCAGTTTATGTGGTCTTGTCCCAGTTGCAGGATCCCATGCCAGTTGTTGATTATTGTTAACCATTCACTGATTCATTGCGGGGAATTTTTAATTAGACCACAAAATGTCAGCTTTTCCTGTACAAAGGCTTAATGGGATTTGGGTGTTTCAGGCTTCCAGTGAGTGCTACTGACACTCTCATAGTTCCATGACAAGTCACGGATTAGATTGAGGATGGTTTATTCATTTTCGGTGCACTTTATGGCCAGTTGTTTTCATCTCAGCCCTTAAAGCCTTTCTCTTGTTTATGCATCCCCTAAAAATAAACACAAAACATTGGTTTTGAAGCATGAAGAAAAAGCTGAGATGCAATATAAGTCAGAGAGAAAATGTGAAAAAAAAAAATCTACAGAGCGTCTTTTTTCAGTGTGATGAATTAGAAATGTGTTTGAGTCTCAACACACTGGTCTCACAATTCCCATGCTAATAGCCCAAGAGTATAGGGAGAGATGGGCTGGGTCCAGATCTCAGTATTTCAACGGCGAGGTTTGTTATCGTTTTTTTTATCACTTGATTTCTATATAGGCCATAAACTTTTATAATGAATATCCACAGATACAAAAAAATCTTATTCAAAACCTAACAAGCAAACAACAAGTGAAAATCCAATAGTAGAAAATGCTGCGTACTATAGGTGAAATTCACAATACGTGTCAGCCTATTTAGAAGGTCATAGTTATTGTAACAACTGTAAATCATGCAGATAAATATGAGTTATGTGAGTTACATTATGTCAGATGTATACTGCTTATATGTATATTGCACTTTGTTATCAGGCTTTATAAGAAGAAAGTTCTATGTATTGCTCCTGCTATGATAAAGGATTCAATTACAGCCACAGATACTATTGTGGATAAGGAATCATCATATGAAGTAAGTGTGATTACACAGAGTAAAATAAAATAAAATAAATGTATTAACTGCATTCTCATGGTGTTAAAGAATCATTTTGATGAACTGAAATCACCAGTTGAAAATGTTTTGTTTTTGGAGAAGCGTCTGGGTCTGAATTTATGTTGTTTTGCAGAAGAAAAGGGATTTAGCTTAACTGCTGGAGTGGCAGGTGAGTTGGTCTACACTGGTCACGAACTGGAACTTTAGCTCTAAATAGTGATTTTACATTAATGATGCATCAGATAACTATGTGTAATATGAAAAGGGTCGTTCCTAATGATGACTCAACTCTAGCTGTGTTGCCTTTTAGCCTCTTGTTTTGGTTTTACAGTTTAGTATTTTGGTTCTGTCTCACCATTGTCATCAGTGTTGTGTCCAGATGCAGGCAGCTGTTTTCAGTGAAATAGGTTCTGCGTGCTCCCTGCCCAGCACCAAATGGCAGACAGACAAAGTTAGTGACTAGCTGGTAAATATAATGGAGCTGTTTACAGCATTTCCCCAAAGAGGTGGTAGAAATCAAAGCAGAGCTGAGGTGAACAGAAACAGGACAGCTAATGTTGGTTCATTTCTGCTGGATGTGCAAATATGTAGCTGTTTGCTAACATGTTTGCCATATCAACTTCACAAGGTGATAATATGTGTTGTGTTAACAGCTTGCTGTACTGCTCACAAGTGGGGGAAAGAAATGCTGCTATCTTCATAGGTCAGTGTAATGTTGCTTTTGTCTTATTTTCTTTAAATGGAGTGAATGCTGGCTTTTCTGATATAGCATGAGCCTGTTTCTTTAAGATGAAGTATTATGGGAAATTTGTAGCTTTTAACTGTTGTTAGGCTAACATGTTTCTACATGTCCCCCTACAGGGAGGCAGACTTAGAGTGATAGTCAGCCCCAAATGTGTTCAGTAAGTCTAACATACAGTTAGACTGAATATTTTCAGATGTACCATTTATTTGAAATATTTAGAAACAGTATATTCAACTTTTAAAAAGAAAAATTACCACAAAATGCATCTCAGGTAAAATTCACAACTCTTAACAAAGAGCAACTACTATAAACACTGCCAGCGCATTCCAGTCTCAAACTAGACCTTTTGGTACATTCAAAATAAGTGGTGTGGTATACACAAGTTGCAGTCTTCGTTCGCAGAATGTCTATCCTAAAAAAAAAAAACTAAACAAAAAACATTTTACATAAAACATGTGTTTTTGTTCTATCAGGATCAGCTTATATCTATCTTACAGCAAACCATTTTCCAAACCATACCATGCTATACTATTGGATTCATTTCCTACCTTTCAGGCAGCCACTGGTTTCACTTTACTTCAGAATGAAAATCATATTGCACAGACTTGCTTTCAATACAAGAGGTAATCCATCACAGTAAACATTTTTTTGGCTTTTATTTTATATCACACTTACATCATAGTGTGGGAATACAGTTGCAATAAGGAACTGTTTTAAAAACTGCTGAAAAGCCAAAGTAGGTCATAGCCTACAAGAAGCTACCAAATTCACATTATCTTTTTCATGATGCACATGCTTGCTTTCTGATTTTCTGACAACTTAACTTGTGGATCAAGTGCTTTTTGGCAGCTGAATCTAAAATGGGCCAATTCGGGTTCCCTGGAGTCCCAAGCCAAGTTCTGCTGGGAGGCTGTCCTACCAACAATTCAGTGAAGAAGGAAATATCTGATATGCTTCAGAATGCAATGTCCATACATTTGATTTTAAAGTCTGGCTTGGAAATGTATTGTGGTACTTTGTTATTTGGCATATCTGTTTTTATAATACATTTTTTACTGATGAAGTGACCTGGAAAAACACAATGCTGTCTTCAAACACAGCCCTGATAGTAAGCAGATGCCTTTGACTTCACCAGAGATTATTTTGAAATTAAATTCAACTCGTGCTGCAGACCTCAGAATGTATCTCACACTACTCACACACATCTCTTCTGTATCTGACTGTTCTGCCTTTCTGGGCTGTTTTCCCCATTTTGACTGTTGTATACCACCTTTTAAATAACAAAGTCACATGGTAATGCTGCTGTATCTTGCCTCTGAGCTCTTCTCTGCTCTCCTGTGCCATTACTTGCAGCAGCAGACAATCCTTAAATCTCTTCTGCCAACAACCTCAAACTTAGTGCCTTTTAAATTCTGTATAACAACAACCTTATTGAACTGGTTTGCTCCTTGTGTCCATAGTAAGTCATACTATAAGACTCTGTATTGTTTGTATGATTGGAAATGTAAAACATAGCATCTCTAATATCCATCAATCAGTACATTCACAGAGCATTTGTTTATGCTATTTTCTTCTAATATGGGTACAAATGGGTATGTTCTAATACTGTAAAATAGCTACATGTGATGTACTGAGTGTTATAAGCTATCAGTTGAGATCACATTATAAAACTGCTTTTCAACAAGCAGCTGTCCAGTAATGTAGGTGATAGTACTGTATCTAATGTTGCTTTTTATTTTGCCCAAAACAAATCTAACACTAAGATCTTTGGAGAGAAAACACAAGTTAGCCTATTTTACCTGCATGATGGTACAATTCTTTCATGCAGTCTTTATTTATGTATTTATTCTTCCTTTCCTTTGTCCAGAGGGATAGTGCCACTTTGATGCCATCCTTTCATGACCTTTACAACATAGGCATTTTGACATGGGTGGGTGGGCCTTGGGCAGTGCGGGGGCTCTATATACACAACTTGGCTGAACAGTTGCCTTTGTGTGCGTGTGTGTGTGTGTGTGTGTGTGTGTGTGTGTGTGTGTGTGTGTGTGTGTGTGTGTGTGTGTGTGTGTGTGTGTGTGTCCCTAATTCAGCAGTAGAGCCTAGAAGGCAGAGAGAGGTAGAGAAAGAAACACCTTACTCTCCAATGGTTTGGCTTTACTGCTGCAGTGTGAGGCTATTATCAGGCCATGGCAATGGGGTGAGGAAGGGCCCCCTGTAATAGTTTTTATAGGTTCACTACTGCCCTGTCTTTGCACCTGGCATTTATCACCCCCTGGAGGTGCAGCACATGATTTTAAATTAATAAGCAAGTACAGGGTGGGCTGTCTGTGATGGGGAAGGATGCTCTGAACAGAGAGAGATGAATAACTAGCTGCAGTGTGCAGTAGAGCCCACCATTCTGTTTTTCTCTTTATGTATCCATATGGCTAACTCTTTTTACTCAGTGTAGATATTTGTTCTCTCAGAGAACAATGTACAGACTAACTAAAATCCACTAAAAAACTAAAACACTACAAACATGCTGGCAAGTCTGAATCTAAAGAAAAATACAAAATTACAAGTCCTGCTTATGTTGGTCCACCGGATTACATACAAGTAATCAACAAGATGCTTCAAGAAAACAAAGACTTGATAACATCATCCCTATGTTCTATTCTGCATATCATCTGTATGGACCACTGTGTGGACCGACAAGAGCTTCATTGTAACAACGCCACCGAGGAGAGAGCCTAGCTCTTGTGTGTGTATGTGTTTTTCTAACAGGGGTGAGCAGTAGAAATTACCCAAGGGGAGACTTATTCAAGTGGAATAATTTATTCAGAAATTATCCTATAAATACTATGAAGTACAATGCAGGGTTGCTAAGACTAGCAACATAAAATACAGGGCCTTTACAAGGAAATTATAAGAATTTCAAAAAAATGAAAGGGAGAACATTTTTTTTTGAATAAATACGTGATAAAAGAAAGTCTTTTTATGCCACAGTGCGCTTGCAAGTGTGTTGCTGTTTATTGAGCCACTTCATCAATAAGCCAATTCCAGCTCTGTGACTGCTAGTGACATCCTATCCGCTGCTGCTTCACACCCACACGCTGCTGCTGTTGCCTGTAAAGAACGAGTGAACAAGCCACCAGACGGGAGCACACTAGCCCCTCCCCCTCACCCACCCTTCACTTTGCTGTACTTACAGCAAACCATCTGTAGCTCACCTAACTTGTGGCCTTGGTTCCTTGGACTGCTCTTTCAGATTCAGCTCTGCAGCAGTGTTCACCTGCTTCACTCCCTCTGTGGCTCTGTTTAGCTCCGTCACTCCGTGCCTCTTGTGTTTCCAGCCAGCAAAGATATTCTGTCTCTGTGCTCCCTGATTGTCTATCAGGTTATTGGGGCAAAAGTTGAAGGTTTTATATGTAGAATTGTGAAACAATTTACATGTATTAATAATGTTTTTATTGCCAATGAGTTAACAGGTACTACTGTAACTTAAAATGAGACCTTGCCTGACTTTTTTTGGTAGCCTGTAACAGCCTGTTGACTGATTTCTATTTGAATTACCATGGCCAGATTTTCCAGCTCTCAAGAAGAACCTGGCTCTAGGTGGGCGGCCATCTGCCTTCACCAGTTGGGTAAAGAAAAGGAACGATGTGGTGTTCTATGCACCTGTTGATAGTCATATTGATAAAATACCTGTAAAATTACACATATTACTATACTTTCAGTGTCTATATCTGTAGAATATGTCATAAACATGAAAATATGTAAGGTATCACCACTGTGGGTCAGCCTGCACGGTGCATGCCGGGAAACTCTAGCGTGGAGAGTCGGGGACAAACATCTTTTTTTCTTGACTCCTGCTCACTTTGTTATAGTAGTTCAAACCGGGATTCCTGCCTGTTGTTTTTACCTGCTTCCAGACTGAAATGTTGGTGTTTTTATTTTCCTTTTTTGTAGACAGTTTCTCTCCTGATAGTTAGTATAGGGATTTGTTTATCGGAGTATGTTTGGCTAGTTTGGAGAACTTGGTATTGTCTGGAGGGATATTTCTCACTTGGAGCGTGGGTTTAACTGGCGGAATAATGAACATTATCAATAAAAAACCCATCCTGTGTGAGGAGCATTGCCTGTGTGGCTGACACAGAAGTAGCCCCAATCAGACCCCATCATGTCCGTCAGAAAGAAAGACAATTGGTGCTCTTCCACTATACAGTTCTAGCACTACTCAGCTCGACCCGACTCGACTCTAATCGGTTTTTTTTGCGTTTCCATTACAGATAGTAACTGGTACCTGGTAAGTTTTTAGTACCTGCTCTGGTGAGGTTCCAAGTGAGCCGAGCCGATACTAAATGTGACGTCAACAGAATGCCGGCCACTGATTGGTCACTGAGAGTCACTGGAAGAGTCATGAGCCATCCAACACAAAAATCAAACCCGGCATTTTTTAAACCGGCAACAGCGTCACAAACATTCGCCTCAATTTTCTTGCTTTGTGTGTGACAAAAAGCCACATACAGCAGCAAGTACACCATCGCCTCCATGTTCTCCATTGTTTAT
The DNA here is from genome assembly GCF_963691925.1 of Scomber scombrus. Taxonomy (NCBI): domain Eukaryota; kingdom Metazoa; phylum Chordata; class Actinopteri; order Scombriformes; family Scombridae; genus Scomber; species Scomber scombrus. The sequence goes on from NC_084978.1 coordinate 15,975,240, forward strand.
GTGTTTGTGTCACGTATAAAACAAAGTCACAGCAGTTTCGCGCAGCCGTGCTATGACAAACCTGCCCACGTTGAGTAGGTACTATAATGGAAATGGTCGTTCCTGGTACCACACCGAGTCGAGTTGAGCATGGTAGTGCTAGAACTGTATAGTGGAAAAGCGCCAAATTTCACCTCATATCATTTATTAGTGCCAAACCGATTTAGCCTTTCAAAGATATATTGGTATTGGCGTACATGTTTTCCAATATCCGCTGATATGAAAACTTTTTTACAGAACATATAATGCAGAAATTGATGCTTGGGGTTATTTAGACATGGTGTCATTTTGTCCAAAGGAGCGCGCTTCCACTTCATTGTTCACAATAGTGTGTGGGGCGGAGTTAGAATCAGAGTCCAGCTGTGTCTCCACAGCAAGTTACCAATGAGTTTTTGATATAAATGCTGAGAAGTTAATAAACAACGACCCTGTCATTTCCCCTTTTCAATACACTAATAATACTAATACTAATATAACATTAAGGGCCTGATTTACTACAGGTTTGCATGTGTAAAAACATGTGCAAACTTGACATCGCCTGCAAAAAATGAGTAAGCTGATCTACTAAAGCAGCGCACTGAGACTTGCATCTTTCAAATATGCAAGATAATACACGCTATACTTTTAGTACGTTTACCATAATGAATATGCAATATGGGGCGTTTTAACCCCAGTGTCCAAAATACAGGGAGGAGAAAATGCAAATATTGTAACACAAGCGCATTGTGATTTAACAAACCTGAAGGCAATTTTGCTGATGGTAACTGCGTCTATAAATAATACCTTTTGAAGGGCAGGTATTAACCGGCAGCGCACTGCGCACTGATGACTTTTTTGAGAAGGAGACGGAGGCACAATGACAGAATACGCACAGGACGGATTTTGCCACCCGGGAATTTTTTTGGAGTGGAATTTTTTTGGTTTCAATAATAACATTGAATTTGTCACAAATACTCTCCCATATGGTGTTTTTTTTTCTTCGTTATAACTCAATATATTTGTTAACCTCTTCCACTAGAATCTCTAATTCCATGGGATCAAATTTCATTTTACGCTTGCAGGCTTTCTGCTCGTCCAAACTCTCCATTAAGACATACAAAACCCAAATTTAGAAACTGACTGCAACCTGTTGCACCTGATTTCATACACGCAGTTATTCTTACTTGATCACCCGCCATACGCATGCTAATTAAACACACAATCCATTGCACTGTGCATGCAATTCAGTACCCTTTATTTGGGTTCTTGGTAAATCAGGCCCTAAGTCCATCCCTGACAACATGTCAGTCACTGGTGCTTTTCACATGTTTGTTCTGTTAGCAGCTGTAGTTTGTCAGTACAGTCAGTAATATAGCAGACTGAAAGGTTACCATCAGAGCAGACTTCTGCAGCTCAGCAGACTGTGTGGTGGTGGACTGAGTTTGTTCAGGGTTGATTTCATGCTGCGTTGTGACCGAGCTGATGAGACACAATGCTGGAAAGTAAAGAAACAACATCCCCATCTCTCACTGACAAGAGTGAATCATACTCGTAGCCGTTAGCCACATTAGCTAGCCAGCTAACCACGTAGTTGATATGAAAGCAGCTATGCGGTTAGGAGCTAATATGCTAACTTAATATGTGAACATGTATTCATACCAAACGTTTTTGTTCAGGGCTCACAGTTCAATTTGTCTCCAACTGAACAGTTACAGTCGTTTTACAAAAGTTAAAATTTCAACGTTTGTTTTTCCACAATCTTCCCCTGAACATGTGTAACAGAATAAAGTTACAGTGTAACACCGCTGCCGCTCTCCATCTCTTCACTCTGCTGTTTGTGAGTTATAGTTGTACATGAACGGTGAAATATTGACAATGACATTTATTGATTAACAAGGAACTCTGATTGGAGTTCAATCAATTGAAATAATGACTGATACTGTACAGTTTTTTTTTTGCTATTTTATTTTTATGTATTCTCTATTTTGTTAGAAATGCTTAACAGTGTTAAATATACTTTCTTAGTTACCAGTTTAATAAAGCAGCCTCATATCAGTACAAAATCAGTGAACAATCCCTATAGAGAAGGTCTATTTTCAATCCAGTTCAAAAATTCATTATATCGGCCATCATATTGGTTATCGGTGAATTTTTCCACTCTAAAATTGGTATCGGTTTCAAAACTCCCTTAACGGTCGGGCTCTACTATTTATTTTTCACAATTGAGCAAAAGCTTCAGAACCTTTTCTGCCATTATCAAAGTCAAACTCTATGTAGAAAGACAGGGCTGGCAGTAGCAGCACGTTCTGTGTAGATCACTACATTCATAGCTCAGTTAGAGGTAGGTTGCGTGGCCCAGGCATAACAATGTGGAAGTAGCTGCTGTAGTGAACATGCAGCATTGCAGTGCAACTGTTGTTTTATAAGTCAGTGTTAATTAGACAGAGGGTGGGCATAGTCATCGAGTAGCTGTCTTTCATCATTGCCTTTTGGCAGCATTTGGCTTTTGACAACTTTTCTATGTGCTGATGACTGCTGCCCACTCCTATGACCAGGCCGTTTTTTGCAGGTTCCAGGTGTTTGGATGTTGGAAGCCAGATGAGAGGCAGGGTGGGAGGCTGAAGTAAACAGCATGTGCATGCATTTTCATACAAGCCCTCAGCTCTCCTGGATTCTGGTTGGCAAAATGCCTTAATACCAGAAGACATACGATTTTTGCATTTTGTTTCAGTTCCACCTACACACCGGGGTTTGCCATTGCAAACACATGAAGGCCCATGAACTCAAAAGACAAGAAGAAAACAGTCTTTTCATGGGTCAAAAGAACATATTTGCATGCAACTTTATTGCCCCTCAGAAGCAGAAACATCATACAAAATAAAGTATATGTAGGCTAGGTCACAGCTACACAGCTACAATCCACAACACATACACTAACAATCCGTTGCCCGTGTGTGATCTCTCTCACACACACGCACTCACACAGAAGCTTTTTTTGTTCATTGGTCCATGTAGAGAGACTTCAGTGTTTTACTATAAATTTGCCAGGAGACAAGAACAGTCTCATTAGATTGTTCATTATATTTTCCTGCTACAGTGTAATATAAGTTTGAAAAGTTAATTCCCTCAAAATTAATTACTTTCTCAAACTTTGTTGGAGTCTCAGTGATTTCCATATTTTTAATCCATGTCAGAAAAGGGAAATGTCTAGTAAACCACACTGCAAGCTGTGTTGATTATGATTACTAGTAGAGGAAGGAGTTTTCAGCTTGTGTTCCCAGGTTGTATGGTTTAACATCAAGGTTGCATAATGGATGAATTGGAAAAATGTGATGGGAGTTCTGTCCTCATAGGCCAGATTTTTGAAAATATATAAAAATTAACATAATAAACATAACAAATATGGATAACTTGAGTCAAACATAGTTTAATTAGTGTATGTGACATATTCAATCATGTTCAATCATGTGACATGGGATGTGTAAGCCCAGCCTTACCAGTGTGTTTCTTGCTTTGGCTAGGTTACCATATTTTAACCTTTGTAATAGGAGCCCAACCCCGCTCAGTTAACGTAAACATGAAACTGAGCATCAACAATAGTTTCCACTGGGGGGGCAGAGACAAACATCACTGAGCAATATCTCTTAAGTAAGAAATGACAGGAGGAGAGCGCTTTGGTAGCTGAGTGGTTACTGCACATACCACATAATCGCAACGTCCCTGGTTTGACTCGGGCAAGGGATCTTTGTTGCATGTCACCCCCTCTCTCTCTCTGTTTTTTGCCGGCCTCTATGCCAGCTACTTATGAATAAAGCAAAAAACCCGAAAAACATAGGAAAAAAAAAAGAAAGAAAAGAAATGGCAGCATGAATATGCTGCTACATACAATTAAACAGTGGCATGAGACAGCCCCTTTTCCATCAGATACTGTAGAAAGTAAGGACCCTCCCTCACTGCACATGTCAGGGGGTCTGATCATTATTCCTCACATCTATGTTGGAATCTCAACCACTTGGCTTTGTAGCAAGCAATGGTGGATCAGTCCAACCACATCAACCTGTTCTTCTGAGTCAAGCCTGGAGAGTTCGGCACAATATGGGCAGTGCACCTGTTGAGCCCGCCTCCTGGGAGAGATCCCCCAAATTTGGGGAATATACCAGTGCTGGGTTGCCAACATCTGGGTCATCTCTGTGGACTATAAGGATGACCAGCAATCACTCTTGTCTTACTCTCTCCAGCAGAAGAGGAATGAGCTGAAGAGGCGCTGGATGAAGCAGGCTGGGCGGCTACCATAACAGCATCATGGAGGGCCAGAGAGGTGGATGGTGGAGGATTATGCCCGGTGTTGGAAATTGTAATTTGTTGTTATTAATACATTTTCTACAAGAAGAACAAAAACAATGTAATGTAATAATGTAACTCTTCCTCCTGTCTCCTCTTCCTGACCACAGACTTTCCCCATGTGCAGGTCTGTGGGTGTCTGCTGGTGTTGTTTTGCCCAGCACAGTGAACACTGTGGACCAATGCTGTGGTGTCTCTATTGACATGGTCAGGGAGGTGACTGAGGTGGCAGGGGGCTGACCGTGCTCTGTCCTGCCCGTGCGCTCTCCTTCTCACAAAGGTGTTACAGCGATGCACCTCGTCTCCTCTCTGGCTAGAAGGAGTGAGCAGCAGATGGTGGCTCAGCTGCGTCTTCTCCTCTTGCAGCCTCTTAAATCGCTGATTGACAGAGGAAATGGACCCGAAAAGCCCATCCAGAGCCATTGGAGCTCCCAGGAGGTGTTCTCTGCCCTTTCTCTGTAGGGCGGTGAGTCCCAGCCACACATGATGTAAGCCCACTGTGGCAAGCAACATCATACGCCCTGGGTAGTAGCAATATCAGTTTTCACTTGTATATGCAGTGATATGTTCTCACTGTAGTCTTTAGTAAATGAGAGCAGCACCAGTAGGCTGGGGTGGAATAAATACAGTAGAGAACAGATCTGCATTTGATCAGCTTTATTTCAGCTGAGACTGATCCCATTAAGTATGCAACGATTAGCCCCAATACCAATTGTTACGATTGGTTCAGGACATCTGTAGTCACAGGCCCCACCTGTGGTCCCCTGGTGACCAAAAACTCACCTATTGTGAAAGCAGACAATGTAGCATCTTGTTCTTTCAACAATTTGCTTCATTTTTGTTTCTCAAACTCACCATTAGTCATCTGTGTTGTTGCAAGAACCAACCCACTATGCCATTTAAAATTTGTTGAAATACAACTAACTCTTAAAACTAGTGGGCTTTTCTCAATACAGAGTATGAATGGTTTGGACTCATGACCTTAGCAAAGTACAACAAACTTGGAAAGTACAACCCAGGATTACAAAGGCAGTATGTTCAATTTGCGATTGGAACAGCAACATTCTTGATGACAGGCCAGCTCAGTTGAGTTATGGTTATTAGGCTACACTTCAGCACAACCGTATAATTGTTCGATGACAAAATACATTGACTCAAAAGTCCACTAACAAGTTTTGTGGAGAGAAAAATTAATAAATAAATAAACACCAATGCACACTGACTGTGAGAAGCAGACAACACTCATGTATTTACAATATTAGTAAATCAAAAGTACACATCAACACTGTTTATCGCCACTGGGTTATAGTTATTAATATTGAAATGTAATGACATCTAAACATAAAAGGACTCAAGAGGCCAACATACACTATACAGCATTAATACATGGACCTTAACTTCAGACAAAGCAATTTAGCAGCAGCAGCAAGTACTGAATTTTAACTATGAGTTGACTCAAAAGGAATTACAGTCTCTGATTGAAAGAAAAATTACAGAAGGACTTGCCAAAATAAGACTGTTCTCCCCAGGACGATGATGATGGACATTGACCACTTAGGAGCAGGCTTGCTAGGTGCAGAGATGAGCAAAAAAGTCAGCATTTCAATAAATCAACCACACATCCAAAATCTATATAGATCATCAAAACTTAGTGACATAATAGTTGTAGAAGGAAAATTATAACAGTTATGAGCCTGGATCTAATTCACGGTCATTACCACTGGTTAAAAGGGAATGCATGCTCATGCATTTATTCCCCTCATGGTCTGAGGTGCCTAGCAGGGGAATTGCCACACAGTGGCTAATGCCTCAGCCCACACATAGAAAGGTTCACATTGGATTGTAAATCCCACTTGATGTGCCTTTTAGGAAATGAGCCTGTGGTAGTTGATCCTGCAGGCCCTCTCATAGTAGATTCCTCATTATGGGTTATTTTTTTGTGAATCGTTTGACAGCTTTTTTAATTGTTTTCATATTTTGAGGCAGTTTGAAAAAGGATCTAAAAAGCAAGAGAATAAGCATGAGAATAATTGCTAGATATTGTCTGGATATAAACATTAAGTTAAATTGATGAATTATTTAGAACCATACAGCATATGTTTCAAATTATATAGGTACAGATATATTTAAAAATAAAAAATAAACATATTTATAAGAAAGTAGGATCTGATTGTTCTGTTTGTTGTTTTTACAACAGCAACAACTTTGCTGCAGATACAAAGTGATTAGAAAATATTGTATGTATAGTAGTATTGTACTGAAAACAGATATCTGTTTCCGTTAAATATGTTGAAGATGACATTTCAATTCAGTAACAGGACAAACGTCCTCTCTACTGTGTTTAATAGTAAACATTACAGTGGCTTACACCAATAAAAAAAGATAATGTATCATCTCTGAATTTATTTAGAGCAAAAGTAAACATTGTTGGCTCCACGAATCGAGATGAGTCCATGGACATTTTTCATTCTGTAGCCATGTTTTCCGTCAACTCCTCTAAAGCGTCCACAACTGAGTGTCCATCAACTATGGAGTATAGGTCTTGAATTCTTTGTATCACGCAAACTAGCAAAGCTGAATCCTCTGGTGCTTTAATGAATTAAGGCACAAGAATGTTGCTTGTTTCACCAGTTGGTAACAATCTGGACTGTACCAAGTGGGTTTGTGAGAAGAAGGATGCAATGGCTTCTGATCTTTGTCAATGAAAAGCTTAATATAATGTCGCTGACATCTTGCTTTAATTGTCTGAGTTGGACAAAAGTGGGCATATTCATCCTAGCATTTGTGTGCAGTTTTATTGGTGGTCTTGGCAACAAACGCACTGGCCTGCATGAGCAACTTGCGTGTTTTTTTATTTTGGCACCCATGTTTACAGATTATCGAAGCCACACAACCGGGCTGTAACAGTGCATCATCTAAAGATTTGGCATCTCACCTATTTTTTCTATGTGATACATGCTTTTCTCAGAAGAAATAAACAGTGAAAATGATCTGTTGATAGTCATATTGACATCAAACCTTCCACTGTTGTTTCAATGTCTATATCCGTAGAATATGTCAAAGACATGAAAAAAAATAAAGTATCACTATTGTGGGTCAGCCAGCGCAGTGTGTGCTTGGGTAGGGAGCCTCTCTGGTGGGGAACTCCAGCGTGGAGAGTCAGGGAAACATACAGCTACTTTTCTTAACTCCTGCTTGCTTTCTGTGATTTATTTCAAACCATGACTCCTGCCTGTTGTTTTACTACTTCAAGACAGAGATTTGGTGTTATTTTGCTTATTTGCTGTCAGTTTCCCTCCTGACAGTTAGTTTGCAGGTTTGTTTGTCTGAGTGTGTTTGGCTCGTTTGGAGGGATTTTCTTCACTTGGAGCAGTGACAGCAGGGGTTTAACTGGCGGAATAATCAATACAATCAATGATAAACCTGTCGTGTGTGAGGAGTGTAGCCTATGTGGCTGACACAGAAGTAGTTTCAACAGACTGACCATGCCAGTCAAAGAGAAAGACAATTTCCTCACACATTATTATTATTATTAGTGTTATTTTTATAATTGAGCACAATTTTCGCAACCCTTTTCTGTCTAAAATGAATTTTAAACTAAATCATCAAATGAAATTCATAATGATACGATATGAAACATTCTATTATTGATGACCATTTTCAAAGTCAGGCTCTATGTAGAAAGACAGGCTGGCAGTAGCAGCATCACAGCAGCAATGCTCTTTGTGTGAACACTGTTTGGTGCCAGCATACACCAACCATAGTTGCTACACAACACACAACACCTCACAAGGTCTTGATGTGACCAATGTTTTTAAATTTTCCCTGCCCTCATGTAACACCACCACCATGGTCCGCATCGCCAGGTATCCCAGCATGCTTTGTGCAGCAAGTTAGTCACTTTCCATAGACAGAATGAAGAGAGTCCACATACAGTTGGGCTGCAACACTGAGGAATGTCGTACTAAAAAAACAAACCCTGGAAAATTCCCACCGGAACTGTTGAAATCACATTTTACCTTTGGCTAAACGTAAAAATGCCTTTTCTCAGAAGGAGGTTGTGGATTTGTCCCGCATTTCTTACATCACAGTCACCATACTCTAAGCAATTTTTTTAATGGACAATATGTAGAGGAGAAATGATTACAGTGACCATCACTCTTTCCCAACACATATAACATGAAATAGTTATTATGATTTTTAAATGTTTTTGTACCCATTTCTGATAACACTGCTCACAAGTCATTTCTGAGAATGATGTATGGGTCATTTTTATTTTTAATAATTATTTGTGATTTGGGTGAACTTCAGTTTTCACTTGATTTTCAGTTATGCCTGGAATAAAAAATGGATTTACCCTGTTTTTCAGGAAGTCTTTTTTTTTACACAATATATTAGGCTGGATAACATTTGCACCCAAGTGGTGCTCTGCTACAGTGGCGATTTTAGACCTTTTTTATGGATGCTCAAGCACCCCTAAATTTGATCTCAGCACCTCTAAAAGTAAATAATTATTATTATTATTGTATTTTTCCCCCTAAAAATTATTTTATACAAATTTAATTATTTTGCAAGCCTTTCTATTAGAGATGGGACGAACAATTATGCTACAGGTTCAAATGGTTTTATTTTAACAGGTCTCTTAGGGTCCTCTCTGTAGAAATCTGAGATTGTTTATTCTGGACCATTATTATCATACATTGTAGTAGACCACTCTACTTTGTATTAATATTTCTTGTTGTAATTTACGTTATCCACTGAAATGTATAATTTAGCAGGGGGTTTGAACACTTGCAGGGCATTGTATGTCAAATTCTCATTAGGAGCTGAGCCCCCCTAAAGGTCTGATCCTAGAATGGCCCCTGCTCTGGTACCATGACATGACATCAGTTTCTCTTTGACCTGCAGAAGCAGCTGGACACAGTTAAACACAGGTAAACATCTATATCATGTATCTTAAAATGTTTTGTGACACTTCTCACTATAGTAATGCAAATTGACCCCGCCCCCCCCAAAAAAACAGTCTTGTGCCAATTCAAACATTGTCAAAGTTAAATATTGCTGCTAAGTTCCTCCATGTATCATAAATAAACTTCCTCAGACGTGTAAAGCATTTCTCCCACATAAAACAGGTCACAGTGAACAGAGATCCATCTCCAGGGCCTGTCACTTCTGTTTGTTATGTGGCGTTTCACTGAGCCACAGCACACCAGATTAAGGGGGCCTGGCTGCTACAGCTCATCCCATGCACCAGTGACATGAGGCAAGCACATACACCTGCATAGCAGACACATATTATGCAGCATAACGCTCACTCGCACATCTGTTGAGGAAGAGACTGGATGATTTATTTATTAGCACCCAATTAAAACTTCAGGAACAAGAACACTTCAATGGGAATATAAATATCAAATAGAGTAAGCTCTACACGACTATTTAGTCATGCAATCTGGCTTCTGCACCATGGCACGCCAGAGAGAGAAAGAGAAGCTGAAGATCAGGAAATGGAAGTGGAAACACTCAGATCTTTTGTGCGGCAAAAGAATCCTTTATTTCGCTCTCATCATTTTCACCACCTCCTCTACCCTTTCTTCTTTCTCTGGCATAAATGTGATTTCATTTTCATGTTCCCTTTTTTCGGAGAGGGAATCAGGGCCGGTATTTCGTTTTGACGGAGGCTCTGACGACAGTAGAGGCCAATCGATTGGCATCGCTTGGTTTAGTGCATGAACAAATGTTGTGGGCATAGCCAAAGGCTGGAGAGGACTGATTGTGTGGCATTTGTTAAGCTCACCAGGGAGTCAAGAGCGGTATTGTTAGGGTGAATATGGATTTCGGCACAGCTGAAAATCGACTGACTTCTCTCATTGGGATCTGATGTGCACGTGAAGTCGCTGTAACTGCAGGTAACTGCAAGTAACTACAGCGCTATACATCCCATGCCTTATCTGTAACTGTCAGGTATTTGTTTATACCAACACAGGGAGAATCAGTGACTGCTTCCTCTGCATCTTTTCTTACATATAATACTCCATTATACCTCTTCCTAACAGAAATAGAGGGGGTGCTAATGTGCAGGACACATGGCCCATTTCCTCCTGAATGAATCCATCAAACCTAAGATACTTTTAAGGATAAGTGCCTTCTCTTACACATGATCTGAGATGCATTTGAAAGTCATTATTTAATTAAAAAAAGATTAGTATCAGGGGGTTAAGGAAGGGAGAAAAATCTCACAGGAGGATGAGTAATTTCCACAGAGACAAAAACTTCAATTATAGACGTGAAAATACACTCAGATATTAAAAAAGCAAAGCAGAAAGTTACAATACAATACCTTTTCAGTTGTGTACCTCTAATGAGCAGAATGTACTTTAAACAATAAATCACTAGATCATTAGATAAAATATAGAATTTCAGTGGGCCTCTTTTTCTCTGAGATTGAAATTGCCAGTTCCCCCTGCCAACACTCACTGTTTGTGCCTATCCAACCACATGCTTGCTTCATCATGCCACCTGCTTCTTTTCACCTGCCAGCAAGGAGCTTCAGGAAGGTGCAACAAGTGCATAACTTTCTCCATACTGGCACCTCATCTAACCAGTAAGAGTTTCTCAAGCATAGGCATGTACATGGTCCCTCAGCAGCTTTCCACCTATGAGTACTGTTAATTGAGTTAAATGGAGTGTGTGGACGAGTTTGCGTTTGAACTCTGTGCTGTGCTGGTTGCTTTTTTTTTTCAATATTTACACTAAATGATAAAAAAAAGTGGGCATGTCAGCATTGGAACACGTTGACAAAAAATACAGTTTTTTTGAGCACACAGTAGGTTTTTCAGCTGATAAAAGAAATTCCCCACATTAGATTACCAAATGATGGCCCCATTTACTACTGCACCTTTAAGGATGAATTTTATACATATTTTAGCTGATCTACAGTGAAAATGATGCTATTTGTTTCATCCACATTTTATGGTGGATTAAAATATTAAAATTTCAAATAGGCTAGAATCTGGAATTCAGTGTCTGTCATTTTGTATTTTTATATTGTTTTTAGAAAATGTGATTGGTCCTCATTTTCAATTTTTTTTAACCTTTTTTTCCCCCGAGTAATTTTATAGATTCTGGTTTGCAAAGAGAAGCATCAATGTTGATTGTTGATATTTTGCTCCTGAAATATGCAGTTGTTGTAATGAAGAAATTCATTATTCCTCTAGGGGAGACACATGCAAAGCCCTTTGGCTTTTTGGCTCTGTCTGCAAATCTGTTGTGATTGTATGAATATTTAATTGTGTTTTAACCTTATTATTAATTTGTATCTGAGTTTTATATTTTATCTTGTGCTTGATATTATGCAACATTTAAAATACAACATAAATATCTGGAAAGTTAGCGAGACAGAGAGTGAAAGGGGAAGGAAGCCTTGTTAAAGACCAGTTAAATCACTCACAAAACAGCATCACATCTGCAAAATTACGACAAAAGCCTTTCATAACAGGGTGCCTGTCTGACATGCTGGCAATCCGCCACCTTACACCAGTATCCTCATTACCTTTGACATATTAGATGTGATGTGTTCTGTGGCTCTGGTAATAAACTAGAACCCCCTACATTCACAGACTCCACTGACAGGTCTACATCATCAGCATGTTTCATTTGATCCTGTCTTAGTCTCTTTCTCCTCTTGTCATTCATTTAAAAAGGACAGATTGTCAGATGTGTGAGGATTAGATTGACAGAGGAGTTTTTGATATGTGTTGATGACTTGCACATCTCCTGTCTCACTTTCTCAATAAGTCAAGTGAATTCTTTTACGAAACAGAGTGCACATCCACAAAACCTCAGTGGGCTAGGTGCTGGAAACAAAACAAAATAAAACTAGATAAAGTACTCACACACTCAATCAGAGCTCCCCTTTCTTTATTTGCAATGTTTTGACCAACTACAGGTTGTACATGCATGTGTATCTGTCCTCTTTCTTTATGCCTGTCATCAAGTGGATGCTTCCTATCACTGAAAAAGAAAAGAAGGTCTGTTTGACACAGACCTTCTTTTGCTGCAACCTCAGAGGCACGACAAGGCCTGAGCAGGGCGAAGGGACAAGGTAAAGATTTGTCAGACTGGCCGACAACGAAAACCTGCACACAAACCGAGCTTAGGATGATTTATAGGGCTTATTTCTAAGAATGGTAAAGTGAAATTAATCACGTTCCCACCTGACATCGCTGCTCAGCAGTGATAAATGACAAGCTGCCAGGGATAGACAGTGAGCCATCCATGGAGCACCCGCCGATGTGCTCCTTCCTCAGATAGCCTGACCCAGGGTGCTGGCTTGCCAGATGCCCCCCTCTAGATGGCCTGTGCCAGGCGTACTGGGGCCAGCCCTGTCTCCTCCTTTTCCACTCCCCCCCAGCTGGGTACCCAAGCAGGGGTCTAATGACTTGGGGACAGCCTGCCAAGCAGATGGAGAGTGGAGCAGGGGCTTACCCTATCAGCTAACGTTGTTGTCTGATGGCCAGGCCTGTAAAGGCCACAAAGCCAGTCATGTGTTGCTTCTACATTGCAAATTCAAGAACACATAAAATGCAAGAAAATATGTGTAAGAAAGAACACTGGATGTTCACTTTTACTACTGTAAACTCTGCTAATGTGCATAGATTGCTCCTTACCTCACATGCTAATTTGAGACAGAGGTTATATTTTCTACACTTTTGCCTTCTTTTACAAAAGGGAACGTTTGAAAAGTGTTGCAAAGAGAGTATACTGAGAATCCATTTGCACACCTGTCTTCTCTTTCTCTTTCCAGAGAGTTAAGGTGTGAATAAGAAACTTCTACAGAGGAAAAAGATGTATTGTCAAAGACTGAATCCAATGAAGAATAATGGGTTGCTAATTAGCATACATTACTTGGTTTGTCAAGGAACTGTAATGTTATAAAGCACAGACATTTAAGAGCATGAGTGGATACTCTTATATTTTTACGTTTTCATTTTATTAAAGTTTTTATTTGAATCTTCCCCCCCCAATATCACCATGGCAGCAAGAAGGCAACCCATTGCCATTGACTGACAACATCTCGAGAAAGAAAAGGGAGAATGCATAATGGTTTAGTTTCCATGACACAGCTGGATCAGTTATAAGAGAAACTGAGAGATCTTTAACACAGAATTCATGTTACAATGGAGGTTCTGTGTTTGTTTTTTTTTCAGGTGGCTACGTCTTTATGAAGCTGACAGATACCTTTCAGGGTTGTCATTATCCATCTATTCTATAGAACCAAGGAAGTTCTTTTGTTGCCATCTGTGGTTATGTATTCTGAAAGTAATTCAAAAACCCATCAAGAGGGAAAGCAACATAGCTGCCGAAGCGTATTGTAGCTTATCTACCCAAAGTGTCAGTGCTCCGGGGATGTATGGCAAAGAGTCTCACTTGCAGCTCTTTGCTCAGCTATCTTTACACATTGGGTGTTTTTAGTTTTTGTTGCCATCTGTCTTTTTGTCTGTGTGTAGTTTAGATAACATGAAGATTTTACAAGTGCATATCGTAAATACAATGAGCATGATACATTTATAAATCTTTAAATAATTTGTTTTTAAATTCATTCAGTGATACTAAGCCATCCAACCAAAATCTCATTGTGACTGCCAGTGTTGCCTTGACCCCAAGTCTGAAGAAATGAATAGTAGTATCGACTTACCTGGTTATATCCACGGGTACCTGCACTCTCCAAAGCCCTCCCGGCAAAATATTTGCAGTAGAGATGAAGGCCATTGAATGAGATTACTGTATGCTCTGACATAGTTTTGACCTTATAATTGCTAGCCAGGGAAGAGGAGCGAGCACACATGTTGAAGAGCGTAGTGTGTAAACACCGGTTCCAAAATTAGAACTGGTTCCAAAATTCCAATCCCAAAGGGATCATTAAGGAAATAAAATTTTAATTCAGCTATCGGATCCTCCGTTTCAATGGTGGAGGCATGGACTTTTAATGTTGGGTTGTAGTCCAACAAAGAAGTCTCCGTTTCCATCTGGACAGCTGCACCTAAAGTCATGCAAGTTTGACTTTCTGGACTAGACTACCCTGTGCAAAGTTATGACGTTACATTTTGGTTTTGTTTTGTGGGAAGATAGTGAGCAGATTACCAGAAGTAACATTAGCAAGCAGCAAGCAAATGAGTCTGAGTAGAGCTGTGTGCCATCTTGGACACAGGAAGCGATGCTCAAAAGTGTGGCTTTATTTTGTACTATTTTTGTACTATTTAGCAAATCAGTTTTGGTAGCAAAGAAAAGTCCAATGCAATCTCTGAGTTTAGTGAAGTCCACTACATCGCCCTCACTTGTGACTGGTGGACTAGCATTGCTCAAGTCACAACAAACTATTAAATGGAAGGCAAAATGAGGTAAAAAAAACTCTAAACAAAACCTGTCTACACAGCACTGCAGGACTTGTCATGGCAGAGGAAATCATTGATGTCCTGACAGTTTGACATTTTTGACAAAGTAGTTGTATTGGTAGTGGTAGTTGATAATGTAGCCAAAAAGGACATAGCCATAAAAAAAGCTGTCATTTGTGAAGCTGGGCTACTTTGCTCATACACTCATTCTAGTAGCACAAAGTCTCTTAGTAGTAATGTAGTAGTGTACTACACTATGTACATTTTGCAGGTATTAACATTTATCAAAATAACACAACATAGATTGCATGTTTTATGTGTAAATAAACCATGTAAAAGTTTCATGTCATATTGATATGATCTAATTTCTTCGTGATAGATAGATAGATAGATAGATAGATAGATAGATAGATAGATAGATAGATAGATAGATAGATAGATAGATAGATAGATAGATAGATAGATAGATAGATAGATAGATAGATATAAATATAGATAGATACTTTGCCCTGAGGGTAATTAGTTAATTAATTAGAGTATAAAATAAAAATACACAGCAGTGAATTGATAGTCTAGCCACCAGAGAGCTATCACTATTATATGTGATATAGTATGTGCGTATGAATTAGAAGTAGTGCAAATGTTTGGTGATTAACAGTCCAGGTATTGCAAATGAAAGGTAATTAAAAAGTTAAAACATCCATCCATCCATCCATCCATCCATCTTCTACCGCATATCCGGGGTCGCGGGGGCAGCAGCCTAAGCAGGGAAGCCCAGACTTCCCTCTCCCCAGCCACTTCGTCCAGCTCTTCCCGGGGGATCCCGAGGCGTTCCCAGGCCAGCCGAGAGACATAGTCTCTCCAGCGTGTCCTGGGTCTTCCCCGGGGTCTCCTACCGGTGGGACGTGCCCTGAACACCTCACCCGGGAGGCGTCCGGGAGGCATCCTAACTAGATGCCCGAGCCACCTCATCTGGCTCTTCTCAACGCGGAGGAGCAGCGGGTCGACTCCGAGCTCCTCCCGGATGACCGAGCTTCTCACCCTATCTCTAAGGGAGAGCCCAGCCACCCTACGGAGGAAGCTCATTTCGGCCGCTTGTACCTGCAATCTCGTTCTTTTGGTCACTACCCAAAGCTCATGACCATAGGTGAGGGTAGGAACGAAGATCGACTGGTAAATCGAGAGCTTCGCCTTTCGGCTCAGCTCTCTCTTCACCACGACGGATCTGTGCAGAGCCCGCATTACTGCAGACGCCGCACCGATCCGCCTGTCGATCTCCCGCTCCATCCTTCCCTCACTCGTGAACAAGATCCCGAGGTACTTGAACTCCTCCACTTGGGGCAGGATCTCATCCCCGACCCGGAGGGTGCACTCCACCCTTTTCCGGCTGAGGACCATGGACTCGGATTTGGAGGTGCTGATTCTCATCCCGGCCGCTTCACACTCGGTGGCGAACCAATCCAGTGAGAGTTGGAGGTCACGGTCTGATGAAGCCGACAGGACCACATCATCTGCAAAAAGCAGTGACCCAATCCTGAGGTCACCAAACCGGAACCCCTGAACGCCCAGGCTGCGCCTAGAAATCCTGTCCATAAAAATTATGAACAGGATCGGTGACAAAGGGCAGTCCTGGCGGAGTCCAACCCCCACCGGAAACGAGTCCCACTTACTACCAGCTATGCGGACCAAGCTCTGACACCGGTCGTACAGGGAATGGACGGCCTGTATCAGGGGGTCCGATACCCCGTACTCTCGGAGAACCCCCAACAGGACCCCCCGAGGGACACGGTCGAATGCCTTTTCCAAGTCCACAAAACACATGTGGACTGGTTGGGCAAACTCCCATGCACCCTCAAGGATCCTGCAGAGGGTGTAGAGCTGGTCCACAGTTCCACGACCCGGACGAAAACCACATTGCTCCTCCTGAATCCGAGGTTCGACTATCCGACAGACCCTCCTCTCCAGTACCCCCGAATAGACCTTACCAGGGAGGCTGAGGAGTGTGATCCCCCTATAGTTGGAACACATCCTCCGGTCCCCCTTCTTAAAAAGAGGGACCACCACCCCAGTTTGCCAATCCAGAGGCACTGCCCCCGATGTCCACGCGATGTTGCAGAGTCGTGTCAACCATGACAGCCCCACAACATCCAGGGCCTTGAGGAACTCCGGGCGGATCTCATCCACCCCCGGGGCCTTGCCACCGAGGAGCTTCTTGACCACCTCGGCAACCTCAGCCCCAGAGATAGGAGAGCCCACACCCGGGTCCCCAGGCCCTGCTTCCTCACCGGAAGGCGTGTCGGTGGGATTGAGGAGGTCTTCGAAGTATTCCTTCCACCGATCCACGACGTCCCGAGTTGAGGTCAGCAGGGCACCGTCACCCCCATACACAGTATTGACGGTGCACTGCTTCCCCCTCCTGAGACGCCGGATGGTGGTCCAGAACCTCTTCGAAGCCGTCCGGAAGTCGTTCTCCATGGCCTCACCGAACTCCTCCCATGTCCGGGTTTTTGCCTCAGCGACCGCCGCAGCCGCCCCCCGCTTGGCCTGCCGGTACCTGCTTGCTGCCTCCGGAGTCCCACAGGCCAAAAAGGCCCTATAGGACTCCTTCTTCAGCGTGACGGCATCCCTCACCGCCGGTGTCCACCAGCGGTTTCGGGTATTGCCGCCACGACAGGCACCGACCACCTTGCGGCCACAGGACCGGTCGGCCGCCTTGACAATGGAGGCGCGGAACATGGCCCACTCGGACTCAATGTCCCTCGCCTCCCCCGGTACATGGTCAAAGTTCTCCCGGAGGTGGGAATTGAAACTCTCTCTGACAGGAGACTCTGCCAGACGTTCCCAGCAGACCCTCACAATGCGTTTAGGTCTGCCAGGTCTGACCGGCATCCTCCCCCACCATCGGAGCCAACTCACCACCAGGTGGTGATCAGTTGACAGCTCCGCCCCGAGTGTCCAAGACATGCGGCCGCAAGTCCGACGACACGACAGTTAAAACAGTTCTAGAATAATGATAACTGTGGATAATAAAAAAATGCATATTGAATATAAATATATAAACACATACAAATGCAAATTGTGCGTATGGTAAGAAAGAATAGTCGATTATGATAGTGAGTTTAAAGATGAACAGCTACACTCCCTTGTCAAATAGCACTGTTTTGTGTTTAAAGAGAAAAAGAGACAATCAATATTTTTAACTCAGAAAAGGCTTCTTTTTTTCTCACACAGACTTGCTTGGCTGACTGAGGAAGATTTCAGGAAGGCAGAGCACTTCATCAATCTAATGAGAGTTTTATACATATCCACACTCTGCGTTTTTACTGAAAGGAACCCCGCATCTGGTCAGATCCTGCCGATTCTTCAAAAGCTTGACATGCATTTTGCTGTTAAAGAGGGACACACAGTATGCGTCTCCAACCTTAACAAACTAGTTTCGGCAAACCTGCCCCAGCAATACCAGGTAAATGACTGGCTAAACACATTCAAATAATTCTAATTGTGTGAGTTAATTTTTCAGAGTGATGATATCAGGAACTTACTTAAAGTTGCCAGTGCATTAGACCTAAACTTCAAACAAAAGATTGATTACTGGCTGGAAAGCTGACTAGTGAAATGTCATTCATGTACCGTCTCCTCCTCAGCCATTGAAATGTTTGATCTAAATGCCAATTATGTTCTCTGTAGTCAATAGAGCATGATGATGGAAAAGATGATCATGCCACTGTGTGGTCTGAGAAAAGACAGAAGAAAAAAGGAAGGTGTGGAGAGTGAGGATGGATTGATTGATTGATTCATTTGTTTGTTTGCCTTTTCTGTAAATATAATTTTATATATAGTTATCATCTTTGATTTGAATATGTGAGGAAAAGGAGATTGTAAGTATATAGTAGCTGGAATTATATTTCATAGGTATTTAATCTTAATCATGATCACGCCTGTAAGGAATGTTTTCACTTCTTTAGTGATAAACCAGTTTTTTCCTTATTTAGCAATCATCTCTCTGCAATAGTCCTAAAATGTCTCCACTGGAGGAGCTTGTTATGTCCATCCAGGACCAGGCAGAGAAGCAGATGCAGATGTATCAGGAAATGCCACCAATTGTTACATCTGATGACCCTGCTGCCTTGTGATGGAACCCAGGAATGATGCATATTTTACTGTCAGATGTGGCCTTTTTATATGTATGGTTTTCATGCCTCCTCAACACCAAGTGAACTTTTTTATTTATTTATTTTTTTTTTTTGAGGGGGGGGGGGGTTGTTGTTGTTTTTTTGTTTTTTGTTTTTTTTTAACCTGCCAATGAGTGTGAGCTTTATCTATTTTTTATTTGGTTTGTATTAAAAATGTACCATGCACAATGTTCCCATGTTTCTGTCATCAACACCTAAATGGGCTGCAGCTCCCTAAACTGAACTGTAAATTAATTGCTTTTAGACAGTTGCCATGTTGTCATTTCATCAGGTTTCAGAAAAAAATAATCAACAGATTATATTATTATGTATCATTTAATAACAGCAGACTGTAAATATAGTGAACTGTATGAAATTAACTTACAGGTAAACTGAATCAGAATAGTTAAAATCCAAACAATACATACCCTTATTTGATTCTAAAACATATACAACAATATAGCCTTCAGTTAAAAATGGAAATGAGTGGGTACATTGAAAACCTTCATCAACAGCATAGTGATATTCCATAATTATATTTATTTTGTCCTTTCTGTAATTGTGAGATGAACCCTGCAGTCTGAGTTATATGATGTCACTGAACATTAGGAACACCATTCATTTACGTGCTCTGTTCAAGCTTTTGTTTACTATACAACATTTATCGGACCATTCAGAGCATGGCAAACAAGTCCTTCCTCATTAATGTCAACAGTGACATTGCAACATTGGTTGCGCCTATTATTTCCCAAAAATCAGCTTAAGCCATTTATTGCCCTGAACGATAATGTAGACATTAGTGGCCTTTGATTGAATGTCTGTGTTTCCCTGTTGCTCTGTTTGGAGGTGCATGTGTACATGAAAAATGACTCCCCTAAAAACCCAAGCAGCCACCTATGACATGATTTCACTCTCTGCCATGAAAATAAATAATCTTTACCCTTGACAGCCACATAATTAATAGTGATGTTTAGCAGGTCCATTTCAACGGACCCACTTAATCTAATTTTGTTTCCACTCTGCGATTTGTAAATTACTGCAAAATGACGCGCCATTTACCACTGTCTCTGCCTGCGACAATGGCAATTTTTCTTCCTGTGTAATTCTCCCTTTTTGTGGCCCTCTTAGCCGAAGAGTTTAAAAAAAGAAAAGAAACACTCATCTCTTGTTCTCCCTCTCACTCTTCCACCTCCTTCCTCTTTTTTTCTTCAGCTGCTTTCCAACTCCCTTACTCCCCTCTCTGCTTTTCTCTCCAATTTAGCAGCATTCGAAGCCACTGAGACCCTCTAACACAGAACCCCCCAGAACACATTATGAGCACTGATCTAAAATGTCAGCACTACAAATGCCTTGTCCACAACCCATTATTTGCCACTAAATGTTAAGCGTTTATATTCACACAGTGTTACATTGACATTTGAGGATAAGAAGTGAAAGTGTGGCCTGATGATTTGCCACACCATTACTGTACATATTTGTGAACATGCTAATAAATGACAACCATCAAGGTGTCTAAAGACCTGTTTCCCTTTGTTCACTGTCCAGAGAATTGTTAGAAGGAAATACTTGATAGGTTACATTTATCTATTGATACAAATTAAAAAAATAAATAAAAATCACTTAAAGCACTGACAGGGAAAAGGTTACACCAACCTCTGCAAACAGAAGACATTCAGCTTCAAATGTCACAAAAGAATATTCTGATTCATAATCAACCAAAGAAAGGAAACACATTGGGAGCATGACTATGGAAATGTTTGCGGTCTGTTGGAGTTGAAACGTGAATTACTAAAAGGGTTATTTTGTTGAATCATGTTCAATATTATATTGAAATGCACATTCAATCTGACTTGATATCAATATTGTAAAATCTAAAAACGACTAGATCAGAACCTAGTATATGGCTGGACTGTGAATAGTCAATGTGCAAAATCGTGGACAATTTGTTACAGAGATGGTCAGTGGTAGTGTCTGTAATGTGAATTCCTGGATATTAACTGCTCATCAATTTCTGTAGTGGTCCCAGTAATATTTATTGTTAAAATGTAGGCTACTTAAGTAATATCACATGACATGGTTAAGCTACATTTGAAACAAAAAAAGGTTATAAATGCAGTTCTAAGAACAATATTTTGTACCTAACCCTAACCCACTCACATCCTGGGATGTTTGATTTGAAAGAGAACTCATTTTAATTAAATTAAAACTGTTTTAACTATCTGTTGACTCCTGCTCTTTCATCTGTTTCTATCTGTGGATGTCTGTAAACATATGGTCTCATCCATATGTTTTCATAGGCTAAAAGTCTGTCAGCTGTGTGGCTTAATATCTGCGCTGTGATGTCTTTCAGAGCACTCAAATACAGTAAACACACCTGTCACCTACCCAACACAGTGATGTTAAACTGAAGACACAGTGGCTACACTTTGTTTTACAGTTGCATGGCTACACACGGCACGGTACAGTGAGTCTAACAGTGCTAGCCATGCTAACTAGCTGCTAGCCGCCATGCAAGATGGTAAAATGGATCAAAGGCATCTCTTTGTGTCTGCAGGTTGGTGTCAGTGTTGAAGCCTCCTCGTGAGACACTGTTTTTAAAACCTATTTCTGGACTGCACCCACTCTCAGTCACAGTGAGTTGTGATATGGGGCTCTGCTGCGAACATAATAGAAACTGTTCATGACGATTCGTTTTTGAAAGAACAAAAGCCATGTTTATACCCATGAGCTATATTGTGGGAACAGACGTCTTGACCGTCCTCACATAATGCAAAGGGTATGGCACACTGCCAAAAATAATGGAGGACTAAGTCTTGGCTTTTTCTTTTCTGGGAGGATTAATGAGGCAAAGCAAAATGTTTGAACAAACCTCTTAGCCCCAAGGAGAGCAGGGCCCTGACCTGACTACCATTCACAATGTCAACTAGGTGGACTGTCATTTTATACATGCCACAGAAGACTGATGGAGCCTGACAAACGCCACCAAGTAAGAGAAAATACAATTAGCAGGCTCGTTGGACAGGGCAAGAGGCAGCCATTTATTTAAACTGCTGGGTGACAGCTTCTAGCTGTTGCCTCTCAATCTCTGTTCTGCTCTGTATGCGTGTGCCTGCGTTTTTGTGTGTAACCTATTTGGATCTCACCTTTATTATTCATACAAGTAGAAAGTGCCTTTCTGTACTTGAGCTGGTAACTGTCTTCATCCTCAGGAAGAAGTGGCCATGCTTCCAGGCAACATTCAGTGCCCACATTAGGCTCCATAATAAACAATTATCTAAGTGGGACATGTATGGGGGAAAGCAACTTCTGGGAAAGATAACCAGGGTTATAGAGAACATTGATTGATTGAGTATCTTGTGGTCCATTCCTCTGTGGCTTTCATATTACCCAATGACAGCAAGAAAAAAATCAGTTTTATTTGAGATGGCAGCCCCCTGAGACAGTCAGGGAAAGAGAGAAAATGAGAACAAAGAAGACAATAGACTAAATGAAAGAAGGGGTTAGAAAAGACAGTAAATGAAGGATGGGGTTAGAGAGAGCAGACGGAGGAGAGAGAGAGAGACATTGAGAGGGAGAGACAAAGTGCAAGAGTGCGAAATGTGTTTCCAGTACTTCCATGGGAGCACGACGACGATGAAAGCCATGTATCGATTGGTTGGAGCAAACTGTAAAACAAGGTTCTGCCGAGCTGTGTGGCTATTGTAAATGACAGCGCGGGGAATGTTCAGCTGTTATTTTGTTTTCAATGATTCTATTTCAGGGTCAGAGCCAGTAGCCACACAGCCCTACTTAAGAGGAAAAGCATCTCAATAAAGTGCTGCCGTAGACAGGTTAGAGAGGTGAGCATGTTGGTGTGTGTGCGTGTGTGGGTGCGTGTGTGAGATGTGTGGGGGTGGAAATCTACAATAGACAGGCAATCGGACGATGTCTCTCAGGGACTGTGATGCGGCCAAACAAGAGTCTGCTGAGGAGGGAACTTCAAAGAAAAGGGAAATTTGTCAAAGTTGAAATTAAAAGGAGTGAGAGTTACTCTCATCGCCCCTCCTTTTCTTTGCCTCCTCCACCCACACACACCTACAGTAGTCAACAATAACACTTTTTCACATCACAGGAAATGACTTAAAGGAAGCCAAAAATCACAGCTGACATTAAATTTATGAAATCCAATGTGATTTACACCAATGGAGAGTGACAAAATGTGCAATGTCTTTGGGAATTTGGTTTGCCTGCATTTTGAAGACGAGCATCATTGCATCAGGTGCAGTTTATATCGCACATTCATCTAGACACTGACATAAAACCTATTATTTGTACAAGCAGCTGAATGTGGCGTGAAACTGTCAGGTAACAACATTTTTCCCGCCAGTTGCACTCAAGAACTCAATAAGAGAACTAAAACTGCAATGTGGTGTTTCAAGATGAGAACTCCATTGTATTGCTATTTTTTTCACACAGCCCATGTATCCCAGATCATGTTTGTATTATACATTTCTATAGTGCACTATTTACATTCAGGTGGGAGTGGCAGGTGTGTGCGTTCATTGCATCGAACTTTCGCACATGAAATCACAGTTTATAGTCTGCCCATTAAAAAATAAATAAATAAACGACCTGCTGTATTTAGCTGTGTGATGACATGCCAGTGGGTGGATAGTGGCAGCCTGTGAGGTATCGTGGAGTATAATAGGCGGTTGCAACCTGTTCAGCCTGGATGTTGCAAAGCAGCAGTGCTATGGCAACCACTAGCTGTTTGAATGCACCTCAACTATCACCTGAGGATAGTTTATAAATGCCTGAAAACTCTTCTGTGAACACCTTAACACTTGAGCCCCTTTATCTTTTTAGCACCTTGTTTAATGTTGCATTACTTTATCACTCTAATGCATTTGTCTACTTCCAGTGGTTAACTGTTAACAGTGCCTTCCTTGTAAGTTACTTTATATAAAAGCATCTGCCAAATAACTGAATGAAATAACTACATTATTTACATAACATTAACAAAATTGTAGTTGCCAGATAAGATTTTCACAGAAGATCTTTCACAAAATAAAAACAAAAACAAAATATAAAACATGGTTACTTAGCTCACAAAATAACATGAGAAATTCAGAATATTGTTATTCTTATTTATGATAGGAGATTCAGTATATAAATAAATCATAAAACTCCAATTGGAGCCAATTTCTCATGTGTGTGTCTTTGCATGAATGTAACCAAGCCCAAGATCTAATTATTAAAGGCCCAATCAGGTACTATTTTACCACATACAGTTGTCAGAGATATTTTAATTCAGCATCAGAAACTTACATTCACTTACATGTGTCAATTAACCTTATAGGAGATTAAATTCTAGTTTTGGTGGTGGGGAAACAGTTTTGTTTATATGGGTTATGGGTTCTGCCTTCAATTAACCACTACAGCCTCATTTAGGCAGCTTGAATTAATATATAATTAGTATTCTCTCTTCCAAATATCCAGAATGATTGACTCACAGAGATTGAAGTTATATTAACAGGCTGTTTTGCATGTCCCATGGTGCTCTTCTCACAGTGGGGCTCTTAATCCAGCCCTTTAGGTGTCTACTTATGTGCTTTTATGGACGATGGAACCAACATTGAGCCCACGGCTGTGGCACCTACAGCCTTTGCCTCTTCCATTTGCACTTTCTTCTTGGGTACAGCAACACACAATTTTCAGACAAAAGCCTTATGTAATGACAGTGAGAGAGGTTTCTATTATTTATACAGGTGGAATAGTTATTTAAAAGCGTCCAACCCCCCTCCACTTTTTAGGCCTCCTCAGTTCTTATCTCTCCTGGTTTTTTACAATCTAATTCTCTATTTCTCTGCTGGTTGATTTACTGAGGCATTTTTAGAGATGGGTAATGTTGCAATGCATGTATGCATGTGCATTTCCACGACAATGCTCTGAAGAAAACATAGAGCTCCTTGCATTTCAAGTAGGTCAGGTCCCTCTCTTGCCATGCAGCCGTCTACTTAAATGAATATTTGCACAGTATTGATTAGCATTAAACCCACAGCACTGTCTTCATTTGCATTTGGCAGGCAGGAACCATAATCGGGGGGGGGGGGGGGGGGGGGGGGGGGGGGGGGATGATGATAAGAGCCATCAAAAAAAAGGGTGGGGGGGATGCAAGAAAGGAGATAGAATGTAGGTTGCGTGGGTGGTGGCAAAGATATCAAAAAAATCTTTTCTCTCAACAGGGCTTCCCTTAATAATCCACCCATTATCTTGTGTTTCTCTGCTCACCATTGGGCCTCAGACTTCCACGCTATGCAATCTGGCCCTCATCAGTGCAGACAGCCAGATAGAGAGAAGAAGCAGTGAGGCTGGCAGAAGTGTAAGGGGTTGTGGTGAATGGTTGGCCGGGCACCACACTGTAGGATACCAGAGAGATAATAATGTGTGGAGGCAAGCAGGAGCCATGTATGTCTTGCAAAAGAATAATTGCTACCCTTTCAAGAGCTGTTTCTTAATTGGCCTGGCTGTTGTTGAGGGGAACTTGGAGAGAAGACAAGTGAGAGAAAGACTGAGAGAAAGAGAAAGGAGAAAGAGTTAGAAAGAAGAGACAGAAAGAAAAAGTCTCTTGCACACAGCTCTCTCTCTCTCTGTGTGTGTGTGCTTGTCTCTGTGTGTGTGCTTGTCTCTGTGTGTGTCATGGGAAAGGGTGTAGGTGTTGTTGAGTCTTCTCCACCTTCTCTGCACCTCTGTTGCCCTGGGAGCAGTAGTCATGGAGCTGCTCTTCAACCAGGAGATATTTCACACACACACACACACACACACACACACACACACACACCGACACACCTACAATCTACAATCATAAATACACATGATTCAGGTTGCAAGGGGACTGTTATGGGATTAAAAGTCTCATTAGCATTCATAAACAAATGTCAAGTTACTTAACTCATAAAACATAATGCACAAATAAATGCAGAGTGATTTGTATCTGTGCCTCTAATTTACTGCTCGTATATCATCATTTGTACGTCAACCTAGCATTTTTAAATGGAAATATATTATTAAATCTCCACCTCTTTGTGCAAATCCTTTTGAGACTGTTATACCATGCTGTGTGTGTCGCATAAAATCCACAAATGCAGGGAAGACCAAGCACTTTCCAGTAGGTGGCGATAATGCAACATTTTAGACACACAAACACAATCCCACAGGCAATGGTATAAATTGTTAGCTAGATTACAGCTAATGTATGTACAGTCAGTACGTTTGGCTGTTTGCTGATCTTTCTGTATGAACACACTTTAAAAGTGCTGCTTCAGAAGCTATATACGCACTGCAAAGATTCATCGTTGCAGTTCCTCTAATTTGTGAGTTGAAGTCTTTAAAGTCACAGATCATGTAATTCGCCATGAAAATATAGTCAAAGCCAGTAGACTTGTGATGCAAACATAGGAACATGTTTTCATTGGAAACAGAATATTTACCAGGTCTTTATCTATAGAAATGAGCAGCTGAGTTTTGGATCTTAAATTTACAGTAAGTGCCATTGACTTGAACTTTGAGTGCCACTGAGTGCCATTAAAGCCACCTGTCTTTGAGTTGTTTTTGCAAATTCAGGTTTGCACTTTATTCCATTTCACACTGTGTGCAGCACTTTTGAAAATAAAAACACTCATTAGTCATGTATCCATGTGTTGTGTATGGTGTCTTTCCTGCTATTCATTTGTCTGATTGTTCTGCGACTGAGTTACATTACTCATTATCTTTGCTTTCTTACTTATTGTGAAGCATTTAATGGCTGTGTAGAGCTGTCTCGAGTACAATGGAACACGCCTATACGAAAGTCATGAATGTGCTTCATGAAATGGAAATTATCAACATATTGTGTCTGCATTTGACTACCTGCATGCGGAGTATCAAAAGGACCTTGTCAAGAACACGCTGAGAGCAATTTTGATGAGACCTGAAAATTGAAATACAATTAATTTTAATTAGTTTGCATTGGCTTTTCTTCTACACATATTCTCAGTTAAAGCTTTTTCAAGTGCATTATTAATGCATTAATCAGGTTTGATAACTCAAAACAAGACATACCTATTGAATGCAGAAGTGCAGTGTGCTCACATACCACACAGATGTGATGTGCAGTATGGGCATGGACCACAAGGATGTGGAGAGGGTATATGGTTAAATAAATGCAGTCCACTCAGGTGGAGCTTTTCAAGCGAACACTCAAACATTTTGGGAGCTAAAAGGATGTCAGCAGCTTACATCACCGCAATACCTCATGTACCTGACAGCCTGTGGACAAATAAAATACCTATATGCACTTGAATTGAGGCCAGAATTTAACAGATAATGAATGTAGTGTGGGTATTATCAAATGTCATCATCATAGTTTGTTCTTTCACAGGCAAGAATATATTCCATATAACCAAACCTTACTTAGTTAAAGCATCCTCTACCTTCACAACATGTATAACACAACATTGAAGCAGCATAGTTTGTCTTACAGCCAACCTCATGAGTCATAAGCAGGAACTAGGATTTAAAAATGAGACAACATGCTATGTGAGATGTAGCCAACCAAGTATGTTCACTGTTGTGGTTGTTGGTGGTCTCTGCTTTAGCTTGACATTAGGTCAGTATCTTATAGTGCTAAGCAACTGTGTTATAGGCTCTAAGAGGAAGGACAGGATGGAGTGAGGGAGTAGGTAAAATCTACAGTATTTGCTATCACGACCACACCTGAAGGGAAGTGATGTGTGTTTGTAGAGTAAGGATGTTTTTGTGCATGAGGTGTGTGTGTGTGTGTGTGTGTGTGTGTGTGTGTGTGTGTGTGTGTGTGTGTGTGTGTGTGTGTGTGTGTGTGTGTGTGTGTGTGTGTGTAAGGGAGATAAAACAGATAGTGAAAGAGCACCCTTGGCAGGTATATTTACACCTGCTGTACTGTATCGTGCACTGTGGTATGTTATTTTATTATTATTTTGTCGCAGGGAGGGGGCTTGGATGAATTTTCTTACCCAGAGAGAGTGAAGGAGAAAGGTTTTGATTGAGTGCCCGCTGAGGTCCCATCAGATGTGGCTTAAAGGAATAAAGGATTCATTTGAAGGAGGGTGAGAAAGATTACATACAGTCCTCACATCTATCCAAATCCCTCCCAAATCCCTCTACATCACACTTATCAAGCCATGTGCAGTGTGGTACACTAACTCTCATTGCTCTTATCACAATGCTACCATGTATCATAGTTGTCTTGTGGAGGTGTAACTTATTCCACATACACTTAGGATCATGCACACAGTTCTGAGTGGGTTTACCGGGCACAACCGCTCTATGCACCTGCTTCTGAAAATGCCAAACTTAAATCACTGTGGTCCTTTATACAAATGCCAAGACTGGTCATCCAGGCATTCCAGTGTTTCATCATGAGGCAGTAAAGTAACACTAATCCATGTTTAGAACAAAAACTCTTACTAACCTGTTTTGAATTCATGCAGCATTCACAAGGAACAGTTGTCATACATTGGTAAGAACTGTAACAACCCTGAGGCACAGCCTTAAGCATGTGTTCTTCTGTCTTTAGGGTATTTCAGATAGGCCAACAGTGCCTCACACCAATATACATCAGTATTGTATCAACAGTATCATGTTGGCCATCTAGGTTCATGCGGTTTGGTGTAGCTACAATGCAGTACTCATATTTCAAAGTTATCCAATAGTAACATTTTTTAAAAAGATAAATATGTACAAATGTAGCTTCTAACGTCAGTGATGATATAAAATAATTGTGAGGAAGAAGTTTGTACCCAGCTGATGTGTTTTCCCATTTAACCCTGTGTCTCTGTGTGTTACTTACACTTAATTGCATATTTTCATGGTAAAAATTAAAATAATGTAGCTTATTGGTGGTTTCAAATCCAAGGAAGTCAAGCTATTTGGCGATGTTTCTTGCCGTGCACTTTTGAGCCCGTTTCATCTGCTCACCCACACTCCCTGGTCTCATTAATGCCTTTTATTCCACATTACACACTGGTAATCTGACCCAAAAAAAATAAAATACAAATGTTCCATCTACTGGAGAAGTCTTTTAGAGTTGCCTAATGAGATAAAGTTTGATGTGGCAGCATTGTGTAACGGGGACAGACAGCTGATAAATCTGCCAAGAAAATTCTATCTGCGTTTTTATAACGATTTCTCAAAACCATTGTGTTGTGACTAAAAGGTGTAGCCACAAAGATTGATTGACCGCTGCCTATACAGATGGCAGTGAGGGCTGAAAGGTGTAGAAAGCACATCGATACGCTGAAGGGTGGGCCTTTGCTGTGCAATAGCTATATATTCTGAAACCACTGAAATGATTTTATGTTCTATGTAAGATAATACTTTATCTGCAATCCAGCTCAAGACAAATTTATAAAGCTTGAACAAGAGCTGTATAGCAGCTTCACGGTCAACTCAAAGGAAATATATTACCTATTTTGTGCAGTACAAGTCAAATTTAATCTCTATATGGAAATCTTGGTCATCTTTGAATTGAAATTACACTTTAAATGATTTTAAAACAGTGAATGTCAAGTAAGATAGCGGTATTATTATAATGTTGACAATTTTTAAACACCAAAATAGTATTAGAACCTGTTCCAAAAAAAATGAAGAAAATCTTCTTTCTAAGAATTCCAAAAGAACTTTGTTTTGACAGATTAGAGTACCAAGAGTGTTATTTAGACCTAAAAAAACCCCACAAAAAAACATAATATCAAAGACGACTGTCTATCATTTTCTATCATTAGATTATTTGTGCTGAAACTTATTCATTGATTTGTTAACTGGCAGACCAATTTTGACACAATTGTTGAAGTCATGGATTCATTTTCAAGCAACACTGACAATAATTTTATGTTTTCTCAGTGTGAAAAGCAAATGTGAGAACTTTTTCTTATTTTTATACCCATGTAAACTAAAAGAAATAATAACATTTTTTTTTAAAGTTTGTGCCAGAACATATTGAAGCTCATCATCTTGTTGTGACATTGTGACCAAATGGAATTAATTGAGGTTTCAAGTATACAATTAGTTACTAAGTTTGAAAATTGGTTGAGATGAGACACACAGTTCATGCTATTATGCTGCTGTTGGGTTACAGTATATCACAATCACCATAAAACTTTTAACTGATTGTCACTTCGCACTTGGTGACAGATTGAAAGATTATGAAGAAAAAAAGAAAAGCTGTTGAACATACTGTTGCCATGGCAAGCAAAAACCATAATAGAGTGAGCTGCACTTACACAAGGGTTCCTTTGCTTCTTTAACCCACATGAGCATTGTTGCTTCTTCCAATCAATGTCTTCTGCCTCTCAAGGTTGTTGTATCATTGCAGATTTGTGCTGCGCATCCTATTCCTTTTAAAACAGTCTCTGCTGCTGTGCAGTCTTTATGTATTATTCACCCATCCTTTGAATGAGTCCATGTACTGTTAACCCTCCAAGGCTAATCTACTCCTTGCTCTCTATCAAGCATCATTTGGCAACACATTTTGCAATTCACATGACCAAATTGTGTTAAGAGGGATTTACCTCAGGGATGATAAACTACTGACCAGTGATGAAAATCAGTCACTGCCATAATCCTTATAATTCTACGCTTTGCAAGAGGTGTGTGCAGAGGTTGTGTTTTGACAGCCATGGACATATACAGGCAATCTGTGAGAAAAGAAGCAAGAGGAAAAACTCAGCTCATCGTGTAACACAATAGAGCTTTGTTAGGAATGGCTCCTGCTGAAATAAAAAAAAAAAAAAGAAGAATAAATAAATAAGCTTCTCATGAGTAATAATCCAGACAGTGGGGGCTTGAATTGAAATATCAAGCGGGTGGAATGGAGAAAATATATTTGCCTGTGTTAGGCTGTGTAAAAGGGGAAGAAACACCTACGTGCCATGGTCAAAAGAAGGAAATCATTAGAGATGATGATACTGAGCGTGGGCAAGGACGGGTGCATTTTTTTAAAGGTCTGTAAAATTTACTGTTGTTTGAAAGGTCACTGTCTGGTGCTGGCAAGCAGCTGGGAGTTGCAAACGACCCTTCTTATCAAATGTTAATGCTGGCAGACCTCACGTCACACACGCCGGCAGCGGGAATGTCTTTGAGGTCCTGCAGGTTCCATGGAAACAAGTCATTTCATTTACATGCGGAAATGCGACCGGCTAATTGCTTTTCGTGGAACATCAAATAGCAGGATGGCTTTTTGTGGTGGAGGCCAAATGGAGGGCTCATAGGGGGGAAGGAAATGTAAGACCACCCTAGGGTCTGTTGAATCAGTCTGTTTTTGTCACCATATGTGTCACCGGTTTTGTGGGCTGTGAACTCAAGGCCAGAGGCAGGGGGAAGAATATTTTGTGCTTCTTAGGGATATTTGTTGTTCAGAGAAAACACAAAAAAGAGCAAGTTCACAAACCAAACTCATCACCTCCTCATGAATAGGGTTCATTAAAAAACAAAAATGGCTGGATGAGCACAGCCAAGGAATTAAGTAATATTGGTACAAAAACATATATATTGCAATAGTTGATCCTCTATATAAGTGGATTATTGCTTTCTTAGTATTACTTGTTTTTGCGTGCAAGTAAAAACTAATTAGCTTGGATTTACAGACATACTGTAACAAACAATTTCCCCTCAGTGTGTGCATGGTCATATAGAAACGAAACGTGCAAAAATATAATCTGCTTTCATCAGATGATCTTTTTATTCAATCAGCTACTATTGTCTGCAGGCAAAATTAGGATGTGTTCCCACCCTGACGATAAAGTCAGCCAATGTGAATATTGATGTATGGCATGTCTCTGTTGTAAACATTATCACGTAGATAGGCCCCATTACGCTGTGTGTTAGAATGCCTCTGGACCACGAGGAAGATGGCACTTAGTGGCTGTTTACCGTCTCAAGGCTGATAACATGATGTGACGGAAGCAGAGAAATTGATTTAATCTTCAACTGCGTGGCAATGAATGTTAATTTTCCTAGAAGATGTAATCTTTGCCATGAATGGTTTGTTATAGACTTTAGTGTAAACCCTTCTGTCGGAGGGAATATGGCTGTTATCATTTCCCTTTTGTCCCAGCTGAATGGGAGATCAAATGATTTGTGATTATAGTGATATGGTGTTATTTTCAATCCAAAAATGCCGGAACCAGGAAATGTAGACGGCAAATCCCCCAGAATTATTCATAAATCTAATGATATGCTCACCACTTGGCAATTTCAAGAGAGAGAAAATAAGACTTGCATATGAATCCCCTTTTGTCCTTGAGAGCTATTAATAAGAGTAAATTCACATTAATGGGGACAGAGAGAAAAAGAGAAACAAAACAAATATGTGGCTTACGCACTGAGGGTCCTTAGTTTTTGTATTTACGAGTGCCCCGGAGACACAAAGCATACTAATCACCCAGGCGAGGCCTGAACTTGTGTCTGGAAAAAGTAACAGTGTCAGTGGTAATTACACATGTAGAGTGGGGCTTGTCCAAACACAACTGAGATGTAAAACAAGGGGAGAAGGCTGCGGACGTAAATCCACTGGCTCCCCCCTACCCCTCCTTGATGCACTGTTGTGTTGTGCAGTGCAGTAGCCCTCAACTCTTACACACTCTCTGTCTCTTTCCCTCTCTTTCTCTATCCTCCTTCTCTCCACTTCTTCCACTAGACAAGACTGCATCAGCCCCATCAGTCTGAGAGGACAAAAAGTCACCAGTGAAAGAGATACCTCATTTAAGACTGCCCCCTGCTGTATGGAAAGGGGAAAGACAGCGCACGGAGGAAAGCAGAAATAGAAGCCGAGCCGCTGACCTAACTCGCTCCATCCGAACACAAACTTATTCATGAAACTTCATGAATACAAACATTACATGCTTTTAAAATTCCCATCATTCTACATGAAAAATACAGCCCATCTAAGCGCAGCGCATGTCAGGCTGTTAAATCTGTCAATGTACTCGACAAAATATACATTGTTAGTCATGAACAGTTTATGGATTGATGGTTAAAAAATATGTTTATATCTCCCTAACTGGTTTGAGCACATGGACTCATAGCCTTTAAAATATTTGTAAAGAGGGGGTTATTGTTGCTTGACAGAGGGAGAGGAAAAGAGAGGGAATGGTGCACACATGCGAGAGAAAAAGACCGAAAGAACTAACTAAATCATTAAAGCAGACAAATATAGATTTTCTGTCAGAGCTTCATTGTAATTGTACGGACCATCTTCGTGGTGAATAGGATGTAAATGAACCACAGGAAACCCTATTTGTAGAATGTGTATTCACATGTTGGAGCCCTGAAATCTCCGTATTCAGGCTGCCTTCTTGACAACTCTTACAGGACGACAGATAAAACAAGACGAGGTAAGAGTGGAGGGAGAGACCGAACTGGAGAGTAAAAAGGAAGAAAAAACAAGTAAATTCGCTGGCACAACATGCTGAAATTGGTGCTCTTCTCTCCATCCCCTCCCACCCCCACCTTATTGCTATTTTCACCTCCATCCCAATCCAAGCCCTTCTTCCCCTCAACTCCCTCAATTGGTACTGTCCAGGAAAATAAACGATCTGCAAGTGCAGGCACAGCATGGTGCCAGAGTTAACTTAGCCAGATTCGGAGAGATGTTTTAAATTGTATTCTCCAAAGGTCATGCTCCCCTTTCTCACAGTCTCTGTCACCTCAGCTTTGTGTGTGGAATCCTAGCCTATTGATCCGCTCTCCGACAAGCACATCCTCGGCAGCAAGCTGCTCATATCACAGCATGCTGGCGTGGGGAGGCTCCCGCACTGTGCCCAGATCACAAAGCGTTTGATAACCGGAGGGAGGGTGAGAGGGCCCAGAGTTAGGAGGGCTGGATGGCAGAGAAAGAGGGATGAAATGGGATGGGATGATAGAGAGGAAATGTGGAAGTGCGCATTATCTTCAGTATGAACTACAAATTGTAAGCAGACCGAGAGAGAAGCCTCCCCCGGATGTGTGAATCTCTCTTATTTTTTTTTGTGCTTTCCAAATCCAAATGCTGTATCCTCCCCTTTCTCCCTTGTTAAACCAAGGCCAAATCACAAGCCCCCATGTGTAATTTCTCAACAATGCTTCTGGCCGCCTGGCTTGATGGCTCAATGTTCCCTGTATGACATGTACTGCCTCAAAGGGAGGTCTGCGCTTTTATTCTGCTCAAACTTGATACCAAAGCTGTTCAAACACCAAGCCTTTTCTTCTATATACAGAATAAAGAGTGTGTATGTGCATGTTTCTCTGTGTGTGTCTCTGTGTGTATCTGTGTGTGTGAGAGAGAGGGAGCGGTGAAATGATGGGTGAACTCAAAATAAATTGTATTGTAAAATTTTGTATGGCAAATGACTTTTTCTCCTTTCCTTTCTTTTCCTTTCCTTTCCTTTCTTTTCTTTTCCTTTCCTTTCCTTACCAATCCTTCCTTTCTTTTCCTTTCTTTTTTCATGTTTACTGTCTTGCTTTCTTCCTGTTTTGCTGTCAGTTTCTCTTTCTCTTTCCTTCACTTTCACATGCTCCTTACACGAGCCTTTGAAGGTGTGCCAAGGCTGAGAATGAATTACATTTTCACTTAGCATGACAAATTAAAAGATCTCTTAAGGCAAGCAAATGTCATCTTTATTTGGCGGGGCCTATCAATAAAGTTGCTATCGATCGGCGTCTCTTTATCCTCAACTCTAGTCCTGCAGTATGGGGGACATTAATCACATTGGCCAGGATTTGTGTGGTCACTGTGGATCTTTACTAACAGCCGCTTGGGATACAAACAGGCTGAGCAGTTGTTGAATTAGTGCCTTTGAGTTGCTTGCCTGACTGAAGACTCCTGTCCACTTGTGTGTGAATTAGCAATTGATTGCTGCCTTATGTCGAACTTGCAGACAGTGAGTGCCAAAGGATGGAATTCCTGAGTGTGTAGAAACGAAAACGTCTGTTATCACAAATGGATGTTTGATTACTGAAAGAAGTGCAGATCTCTCTTTTTTTTTTTTTAAAAGCCTTTGGGTATGAACAGTTAGACATGTTTTAATTCAGGTCACATTGAGAGCAGCAACATGCTTTTTTAATGGGACATTCGATTAACCAACTGCTTCTTACAAGGCTCTGACACAATATCCTCCCACACTCATCTCTTTCATGAGTGTCTGCTATCAGAAGCAGGATAATGAACTACCTCAACAACAGTGGAGCTGAACATTTAGCCTCATTGTCATGCTTTATCACTGTAAGGGCAGCTCCACACAATGGTTACTTCCAGCATCAGCTACCTACCCTACCCTCATCCTCATCCTCTCTTGTATGTACCATTTTAAGCTGTTGAAATTAAAAGCAGTAACATTAAAAAATATAGTTCAGATTGATATTAATATTGTAATATCAAATTACAATTACACTTCATCTTCATAATTCACCATTTCACATGTGTTACAGCAGCAATTGTTCCAAAATGTATGCTTTGACTGTATAGTGTCCTCTGATCTGGTTTTCACAGTGGTTTTGTTCGATCTGTGGAAGAAAAAAAAATTCATCAGCCAGCACAAATCTGCAAATTTCAGTTTCTTGGAGGTGAACTCAGCTCTGATGGCTGGAGGAATAAAATCATAGCCACAAGCAAAAAAACTGCTCTCTAATGCCATCATGTGGTAATATGATATACAACCTCTCGCATCTGCTCACCGCACTGAGGATATGACTGAACACACTTTCATCCATTCATTTGAATTCTCTATTAAATCATTTTTTAGGATCATGGGATCTGGGCCCAAGTCGTGTATGGGTTTTGGCAGAGGGTAGTTAGACTAACAGGTTCCAGTATATTAAAGAGCAAACCTTTACTCACATTCATCCTCTATAGTCTAAACCTCATCTGGATGTCTTTAAAATGGAGTTCAGGATTGTAGTAACATGGAAGAATGTGCGAAATCTTGTCAGTATCAGTAATTTCTCCCATTACCACTGACCGCTGTCTGGTTTCATACTTGAATAACCTCATGAGAACTGTGCAATCCATATTAATTATTTTAACCAATCTTCTTGACAAATGGATATCAGGCTGTAGCTTTCAACCTAAATTCACTTTGTCGTTTCATTTAATCAAAAGTAATAGGGTTATTTTAGGGGTTTTGCAGATTAGATAACATTGTAACTTTTGTTTTTTCTTTCCAGTTGTATCCAATGAAGAAACTGCTGTTTAGTCTCACACATAATATGAAAGATTTACTCATTCAGGTGTTTATGATTTTGACTTGGTCACTGTAATTTCATCATTAAACAGATTTGTACAAACCAGACTGCCTCAAAAGTGTGAATATAATTGAATAATGGCCTTTGATCCTTAGTCATGCTGGAGTTTAATCTATATAAGCTTCATAAGCCAATCATGTGGAATCATGAGTTAAGTCATGCTTCCTTTCCTTATTGTTTATATTGCAAATCCCTTAAGTCACATTGAACCAGCATGAAGGATGATCACTGTGCTGGCTGATGAAAGTGACTTGTGTACAAAAGGACAAAGTCCTGTTCCTCGCATAGTACCATATCCACCTAAGTTAAAGATAACTTCACTAGTAAGACAACACTAAAACAATGTCTCATTTAAGGGTTTAATGGAACTTCAGGAGGTATTGGATGTGGAGGACAGATGGATGGATGGAAAGGGGAGTGGTGAATGCAGAAAGAGAGTGTCGTCTGTCAGGCTGGTCTGTGAGGACGTACTGTACGGGTGGAGGGAGGCTCAGGTTTGGAGTACCATCCCAGGCGTGTTTCCACCCGAACTGATTACAGGCCCCAAATGGTACCTAGAATGAGACGTGGGAGAGGTACACACTGGATTGAATACAAAGGGATGAGGAGAGGAGGGAGCAGAGGATGAAGGGATATAGGTATTGATGAACAGAAGGAGGGATGAAGTGGGAATGTGAATGGATGAAGGGATGTGAAAGGGAGGGTGGGTCAAACTTCAGTTGTAACTATACTGTACTACACCCAAAATCACAAAAATATACTGTATAGTTTTTGTATTGGCAAAAGCTGCACATCCAATGGAGAAGCTTGTAACCTTCTCCATTGCCGTTTTCCTTCTAAAATGGCACAGTGGGCAGTGAGATAATCACTCCTGTAATGAGTCCCCAAATTAGGAGGGGAACGGCATGCCAGATTAGAGCATAGCGCAGAGCCAACAAAGGGCTCTGGGAGAGGGGAAGTAAAGTTGATGGAAGAGAGGCAGTGGAGGAATACAGATAGAAAAGTCGGAGGGAAAAAGACGGAAAGAGCTGGCAGATAGTTTTATTCCTTAATTACTCCCTTTGTTAACCCCTCTCAGCAACTCTACGTCTGGTTCCTGTGCAGGTCAGCACTACAAAGTGTCTGGATGAAGAGGCCATGGACAGTTTAATCCCATGTCCCTGTGTTTCTCTGCCTCTGCAATAGATTCTTCCCACCTGTCACTTTCTCCTCCGGGTTTCTATTCGCAAGGTAAAAAACCTCACACGGCCCTTGAAGATAATGATCGTAAGAGAAAGACTACAAGTTATTTGAAAAGTGATTGCCTTCAAAAGTTTCTGATCTCTTCTGTGCAGCCAACGCATTCTGTGCTTTTAAATACTGTAGAAAGAGTGGAGTGCACATCATTTGTAAAGTCAAACTGTGACTCAGACTATTATTTGCACTCTTTGATAGCGGAAAGCAAATGTTTCTACGCAGCCACATGTAAAGCAGCAGTCATGCTGTAAAGTTGTCACACAATTGACAATCTGTATATTGCTTATATTTTTTCTGTCCTTAAATGTAGTGCAAAGTATGTTCCCACAGCTTGAGGCTGACTCAACAACCCCTTTATATTGCTTCTCAGTGTCATTGGAATGAAAAATGTGCTTGGTTCATAATCGCTCTGTATTGCATTCATTTCATGCTGAAATCAAAGCGAGAAGCTCTAAGAAATATTTTACTGGAACAACAGGTCAGTACACCGTGTCCGAGGCTTTTCTGATGGAGGGTGTGATCAGAGATAAAGGTGTCGTTATATAAGATAGCATGATAAGGTGTATGGGCGCGTGCACGCAGACACACCGACCACACACACACACACTGATCTTACCACGTAGAAGGACATGGTCTAAAAACACATCTAGCGGAAGGGAGATAACATGTTCTGTAGTATTTACAAAGCTGTTAATGATACGCAGGTCAAAAGGTGTACTCTCAGACATCATAGTTAAAGTCCTGCATCATGTCAGATTTGTTGTTTGTTAGATTTTTACAATGTTTTGTGCATGCTGCTGCTTCTAGTGAGTTATCCATGTGTGAAAAAAATGCAAAAATGAATCTGATGAAAACTAAATAGAATGCATGTTGAGATGAAGTTGTTTTGACTGATAAGCTGTGTGATAGCGAAGGCGGGAAGTCAAAAGCTGTTTACCACAATGTGATGCAGTGTCAGCTCCATACAGTATGTATATACCAACAGGGTCGAGAGGTTCATTGGCTGTTCCACTTGACTTTAGATTGGGCAAGCTGCGTGATCTCTAAGGGACCTTAAATCTAGGTTAATGGATAGTACCAGACATGTCAGCACCTCCAGAAAATCTGCTCTTTAGGGATTTTGGCTTGGAAACCTTTTCACCATTTCAAGCAATTCACATCCAGAGACTAAACTCACCTTCACTGATGAGACAGGTCAAAAGCAAAATAACAAGACTCTGGCAAGGCTCAGAACAAAAGTTTTTCAAAACTTAAAATGGATTAAAGTGGCAATTGCACACCAGGTGAGGAGATATTGATTGAGTAAAACATAAGGATGTCCACATCTTGAAGGTACTGCTGAAACAGACTTTAAGACTGAGAAGCTAAACAGAAGATAATTCTGAAAGAAAAAGGTTACGACTACTATACTATTACCAAAGCTAAATATAGCTAGTGCCCATTAAAAATATATATATAATCACATATAAAAAGGATGTATACGGAACCACTCCTTATTGTTACCTGACTGTGATATTTGGGCTTCTTTGTGAAGAATCATAGATGTGCAGAGTTTGACCTTTAGTTGTTTTCAAGATAATTTGCTTAAAGGGGTAAATGTCTTTGTACTCACCTTAAAAATGAGTTTCAGGCATCTGCAAATAAGCACGATCTGTGACATCACAAATAATTTGGACCCAATTGTGGTCCCATATACGACTTACGGAAATGAAAGCTTGAAGCATCCACTGTACATACACTGAGAATGGACTGTTTTTTTAAGGTAAGGACACATCTCTTGCCAAGCAGTTAAACTTTTGAATGTAAAAATATTTACATATTCATAGTTGTGATGTTTTTTTAACGGTTGACGGAGTAGATGTCATTTTAACAAGTTTTTCTCGGCATTTATTTGTTTTAATTCTCTCCACATTGTATAATTCATGAATTTACCAAACGTTTTGGATGACATTCAGATTCATTTTGAGAAGAAGAATCTGACAAATGCTAGATGTGGCAGATGTGCCATACTTTATGGGTTTATGCATAAAAATCTAACACCAAAGAGTGTGTGTGTGTGTGTGTGTGTGTGTGTGTGTGTGTGTGTGTGTGTGTGTGTGTGTGTGTGTGTGTGTGTGTGTGTGTGTGTGTGTGTGTGTGTGGGTGTGTGGGTGTGGGTGTGGGGGGAGTAAGTTGACTCAACACAGAAATACATGTTTTTTAGATCAACAGTGAAGATGTTAACACAACAAGGTTCATTGGTTGATGTGGTACCATTTTTGCACCCCATAGTCAATGGCCACCTACATTACATATCATGACCAGTAGGAGGAACCAAACGCTTTCTCTCCAACTTCCTGACCTAGTTTCAACCCTGAGCGTCTAGGACATTTTGTTCTAGTCTCATCTATCCTTCCCCATTTTCTCACATGAAGTCAACCGTTTTAAGTAGCTTAAAGGCCAACCACTCAGGCAACTGAGGCCAGAGAAAAAGAACATATTTTACATTCATGGTGCCAAGCTTGTGAAAGGAATGTGCTCTTCCATGTAAACAGTGGATCTTTTTCCAAAGTTACTGAAGAATTAAAAGTTAAACATTTAATGAAGTTGAGAGAACTCCAGCTCATGACCAGCAAACAAGTCCATGAATTGCAGTTGCAATGTGTTGCCCTCATTGGCTTTGTTAGTTGTATTATATGAATCAAATGTTTTCCTCTCAACTCTTTAAATGCATTTAAACTGGATTCCATATCATTTTCTATACTCACAGGACCTGATGCCCTCAATTTTCCAGCTTACATCTATGTCTGCTGTATAATTGTGTGTGTGTGTGTGTGTGTGTGTGTGTGTGTGTGTGTGTGTGTGTGTGTGTGTGTGTGTGTGTGTGTGTGTGTGTGTGTGTGTGTGTGTGTGTGTGTGTGTGTGTGTGTGTGTGTGTGTGTGTGCGCATGTGTTAGACAAACAGACCACCAGTGAAAATAGATATACTGTATGTGCTGGTGAACTTTTTGGTACACTCAAAAAGAGAACAGAGAATGAAAACACACACACACACACACACACACACACACACACACACACACACACACACACACACACACACACACACACACACACACACACACGCTGCACTATTTGTTTTTGAAACATTTGTTGAGAAACCATGTATATAAACATGTATATCTTGCCATGGTATAGGAAGCAGGCACACTTTCACTACATTGCGATGGTGTAGCTCTGTGCCGTGAGAGAACACAAAGTTAAAGTTTATAAACGTTCAGGACTAAGAGGATTATGTTATGTAAAAGCATTTTGTTGTGTGTTTGTGTGTGCAGGAATCTTTATCAAAGTTTCTGATCAAACAGTGATAACCATCAGGGTCATGTGGGTGTACACTTGAAGAGCAGCAGGTGTGATGCGTACGTGCTTTATCACTGTCACTCAGCGAGACATTTGGATGTACCATGCTGGCCTGTGCTTGCACAGTGTTCAGTTAGAAGTGACGTATCATAACCAACTGCTTATCAAAACATTCATGTCTGTTATGCGTGTGTGTGTGTGTGTGTGTGTGTGTGTGTGTGTGTGTGTGTGTGTGTGTGTGTGTGTGTGTGGGTGTCTGTGTGTGTGTGTGTGTGTGTGTGTGTGTGTGTGTGTGTGTGTGTGTGTGTGTGTGTGTGTGTGTGTGTCTGTGTGTTTGTGGGTGTGTGTGTGTGTGTGTGTGTGTATGTTTGTCTTCTGCACTGTTGGGTGTCTCTCCACAGGCTATGAAAAAAACATGCTTGAAACAATATCTAAAGCAGACTGCTCACAGGGAAATTATTCTTCTTGACCTACAACACTTGAAGATTCCCATTGGGCAAAATCTCAGGCAGTAAGCCTGCACAGCACCAAGTGTGCCACTATGATACCTACCAACAACAGCTGTCAGCAGACATATCCCACAGCTGAACAAAATGTACAGAGCAGCCACCACTAAACCCATGAAAGGCCTTGCCAGTCAGCCAAAACAGCAGCCTTTGTTCACTGTA
This sequence comes from Scomber scombrus, assembly GCF_963691925.1. NCBI lineage: Eukaryota > Metazoa > Chordata > Actinopteri > Scombriformes > Scombridae > Scomber > Scomber scombrus. The sequence goes on from NC_084978.1 coordinate 16,016,676, forward strand.
TCACTAATCTTCCTCAAACCGTTAGGATGAAGCATACTGTGTTTACCACCCTTGTGGTGACAATGCAGATTAGAGACATACAGAGAAATGAGCTGCAGGATGAAATGTTGTGAAATTAACTAGCCTGTATTAACAAAACCAACTGACAAACCACATTTAGACATTTAGACAGGGAAGTCAATGTGTCTTTTTTTTTTTTTTTTTGTTAGTACCCATGTGGTACGTGTATAAATGTGTTTCTATTCTGATGTCTGTGTTCTGCACACATCTCACAGGACCGCAAACCAATACAGTTACACAAAAACAGTGGCAACAATAAACAGAGGTCACCGTGCAGTTGTCTCAGATCACCTTGAAGCCCATTCTTGAAGGTATATGTCTTGCTCACAGAAAACATGTCACTTGCACATTCGTCATCGACCTTTCTGCGGCTGTTCTGCAAAGTGAAAGCAGTCGCATTCAGAACATGGTGTCCTTGGTTGGTTTTTACAAAAGGAAGTGGCTGAATACCACCTACACACACAGACACACACACACAGCAGCCTTCATGTACAAAAGGACATTGTTGACAATAGCATACCGTGTTGACAATGAAAGGAATCTAAACTGAAAAGATTTTTTTTTGCATTGAAAACGTCTCATATTTTATAAAGCTCAGTTAATACATTTATGCTGGTTATTCCAATAGACTTCTTCTGATAAAACCTTCACTGAAAATGTTTCACAAGTTTTCTTTCACAAGAGGCAAAGTAGAACTTTATATTTTAATTGACTAGTCAGTAAAAGCAAAGAATGCAGGTATTCTCCATTAGAAAGGTAGTTCAAGGATAAATAAATGAATGTCAGATACTTTGTCACAATGTGAAACAAACTTTTCTTTTTCTTTTTCAAAAAGAGTTTGAACTGTGCAATGATGCTAATTTCTAAATATGAAGTATGTAAATGTGACTTAAGATTTGTGATTTTTCAAAGGGAGGTATAAATCACAAAAATCATTTGAAGTTATTAAGGTCACTGCAAGAGGGAAAAGGGGGATTTAGACTGAATGTATGACTCTCAATTTGTTATACAATGCAGAGATTGCATTTAGAAGCAAGCTGAAAGTGCTGAAGTGTTAACAGTACAGCATAAATGTGCATGCATTTCTATGTGGATACTCTGCACTTTGGTTTGCACCCTGCCAAAACAGAAAGAGTGAAGTGTTGTGCCAATTGCAGCATCATCACACAGCCACAGTTCCTTGATGAGCTTAAGCACAATGTGAAAAACAGCAACACCAGCCTGCCACTCAAAGAAATAAATCTGGCCACCTCAGGCTGAAAATGGCCACTTTATTATTATTTTTTACTTGAATGCTTCCAATTTGAGTCGAGGAGGATGTGCAACTGCATTCTGAGTTGAGAGCTCACCTTCACCATCTTTCTCTAACAGGTTACGTATTTTATAATCATCTGTTGGACAGCTGAGATTTAACTTGAACCAATTTGTTGTCCACTATGGTGAACCTGTTTTTTCCTGAACTAACCATCCTGCTCCCAAAATCAGCCAATCAAGTGTGAAATCTTCAGTCAGTTTTTTGGGTTTGCGGTAGGTAGAACCCTCAATACATGAAGAGTCTGCCACACTAGTGTCAGCAGGTCAGCTTCACTCCTTTTGTAGACAGATGCGATCTGTCATAAGTCTGGTAAACAACGAATATTGGGGTGTGACAAATATTAAAGTTTCATGATGTAAAACATACAAGAGCAGATCACTATGAAGTTTTATGAAGTCATGCAACATAATATTATCAGTAATGTGATATATATCTGTATTGCTAGACTAGCATTAAATTGTATTAGCAATGTTAGTTTGTGTGTATGTATGTTTACAAACTTTGTTTATATGAACTTAATGATCTCAGAACTGAAACGTCTTCAATAAAGTGAGTACAAGTGACAACATTCACTCCACTCATTGGTAAGATAAATGTGTCTGAGGCAGAAGTGACGACGTAATTTTGGGAGCTGTTTAACTTAAAACTTGACTAAAGAACTAAACAATGTAGCTTTGAAAATGCCCTGAGAGTGCAAGAACTTTGTTGAAATTGCAACCTAATGTTAGTATTCACAAAACCATTAGCAACGTTTATAATCACAGCTAATATGACAGCAATGTTACATTATTTCAACTGACCTTTCTCAATATCAAAATAGTAGGCCCCAGTTGTTGTGTATTGTTGGCTTGTAAATGCGTATTATGTCAGCCTAATGTGTTTGCCTGTATGCTGTTAGCATTGAAAAATAGAGGAGCTCAGGATCTACATGTATTGCATTATCTTGACTTGACTTTATTCTCATTACTTAACAAGAGCAACTGATCAGCAGGCTGCCTTGACAAACTGTATTGTTCTATATTCTTCTATTGTATATCATGTAATTCAGAACTGCAGTGTCCACAGTTGCTCTGTGAAGAAAGTGTTCCATCTATAGAAAACAAAAGAGTTAAATTGGTGGTTCAGAGCCAATAATGTTTTCCCAGGACACTGTAGCTCTGTTGTAATGTTTTACTGCCCAGACAGATCCACTTTGACCTAAAAAACAAACAAACAAACACAAACAAAAACTGTGAGTGTACCTTTTTGTGTTCTCATCCCAAAAACCTGCAAACTACCAAATCAGATAAACAGTTCTCTGGTTACCATAAAAAAGGAAAATGAAATGAAGAAATGTAGTTCATACAAATTAAATATATTTAACTGATCAGTCCTGCTATCTGCCCCATTGTTGAAATGAGAAGCATTTTTTTTGTAAATAGAACTTCCATCATTGCTCAGAATGTTTTGAACAAGTGTTGGCAGGGGGGTAAATTATGGTCATTGCAATAAAAAAATATTGGAATTAATTACCTGATACACTGTAGACTTTATTGCTCTTAGCAGTAGTTAAATTGTGTCACATTTAGTCGTGAAACAACTTAGAAAAATGTCCTATACATTTAAATGTAATTATGTGTTCTGTGAAACTAAAAATAAGCGTACTAAAATGGGGTCATGATGACTAAAACTGCCTGCAGGGATAATAATGTGCAGGCACTACCAACTTCTTTATTCATCCTGGCATTTCCTTTGGCACTGTATATACTGTACTTAACATAAAAGACCTTGACTTGTATTGACACTTATGATGAATGGAGGCATTTTTGCATTTGTTCAGGTTTTAGTCCCTAGTGTGCTCTCATATTTTAAAGTAGACACATTTGTCATGAAAACCCCATTTCCTGAGTGTGTGGCAAAACGGCCAGTTTGTCTCCACCCAAAGGTTTTTCAGTTTTCATTTATTTTTCTGTTCTTGTATTCTGGATGTCTGCCCTGTTGACATCATACAGTCTACATGTGTGCTTCCTTTCTTGCTGCAGTGTTCCCTTTCTTGCTGTAAGGTTTTGCACATGTGTGTTTGACTTAATATCATCAGGTTGGTAATAATAATCCCTTTCCCTCTATTTTATTGTGCATTGCTTTTGGGAGAAATGATGCAGAAATAGTTCCACTGAGAAGTGAGAGTCAGACAGAGAGAGAAGATAGACTTCAGTTAGACAGTATGTTCAGCTGAGAACACACACACACACACACACACACACACACACACACACACACACACAATGACTGGTGAATCATCCTAGTTTTCTCTAGAGCCCAGATGCAAATCTACCCAAACAGTGGTGGCACGCAAGCAGCAGCCGTCTGGGCTTCGTGCCAGTCCGCGAAAGGGAGACACAGTGTACTAGGGACAGGCGAGGTCATGCTGTTTTCCTACTCAGCAGGTTTAATAGGCATGAGTAAAAAAAAAAAGAAGGTTCATGTGATCTGTAAAAAATGGAAACAATAAGTAGAATCATAGCTCATGGCTTGTAGTCAGGAGTTTAAGTCCCGTGCAGCTGGGGCATGCAGCAACGAAAGAGGAAGAAACAATAACAGTGTATTTTACAATGCAACTTGTCCTGTTAAAAAAAGTATTTATCAATACTTACCTTTATCTACAAGTTGAACCAGTTCATGGCCTTCAGTTGTACCTTGAGGTAAAACCCATGTTGACAATTTAATTGAATTTTTAAACCAAAAAATTCACATATTGCTGCAGGGACAAGAAACTGCTTAAAACTAGCAAATTATGCAAGCCAGGGGCACATTTAAACAAGAAAAAGCTCTTCATATCATGTAAAATACAAATCGGAGGAACTAAAGATATTGGAGGAGAACACAATTACTTATACAGTATATATACGTAAATTATGCACATACAGTACACGCACGTAGACACCCATGCACAGAGGAATGCATTTAATGTTTCTGCCTTTTTGTGTATGTGTCACATTTGAGAGCTCAGGTATGTAGGTCTTGTCCTCAGGTAACTGATTCAACTTCTGGATGGGAGCCAGCATGAAATTATACTGTCTACCTCTAGGGGGCTCACTGATACAAGATTAATTACTGACTGCACTGCAGGAGAGGACAACAGAGCATCCCATCAAGTCACACTAATCATTATTTAACAAGAAGTAGACATGTATGTAGTTTTGAAATCCATAGATACGATTTAGCAAAATATTATAATAAGGCTATGTGCCCTGGAATATAATTATATTCGGTGGATCTCAATTCAGGTAACAAGTTCAAGGCTCTGCTGGTTTTCATTCTGTCCACCTAATCACAGACTGTTTTACAGCTGGGATACTACATGAAAGCAGCCAGCTACTGCTGCTGCCAGGACAGGGAACCAGCAGTGTCTTGGATTCAGGATTGAAGGGTAAAGGTCAGGAAAGTGGAGCTGTGAACAAACACGTAACTGTTTTGCTGAAGCTGCTCAAAAGCGAGCTAAAGGTGTATCTGTTGGCAGCTGTGCGTGGTGTGCACATTCAGGAGCCTCAGGCCTCTAGAGGGCTCACTAATCCTACCTGTGCTGCTTGACCTTATCATAGAGATGTTGCATCAGCAGATTAGAGTTGGACATCTTGCCCACCTTATGTACGTCTACATATTATTCATAGCTAATGTGTTTGTACAGTATATTAAAACAGAACGCTGAGACCTCTCCTTTTACTCAAAACATGTGCTTGCATGTGGTAGGGCTGGATTTCTTGGTGACAAATGTGTTTCACATCTCTGGCCAGTAGCAGGAAATGGACCTGGTGCAAATGTGTGGAAGCATATGAATAAAAAGCAAGGTGTTGCTGGCAAAAAAAAGCATCCTGAAAGGAGTTTTTCTCCATATACAAAGGTTAAAAAAACAGCTGTGGGCCTTTTGGTGACATGAATGTAGTGTTTAGAGATGTGACATTTTAATAACTTGTGTTTTCTGTGGAGCAGCCAAGCTGAGTTGTGCCAGCATGCCATTACCATAGCCTCGCCTCCATATCCTGACAAGTGTAGTGCGAGCCAGATTACTGTTTCTGGTCTGTGTCTCTGACAGTCCTGTCAGGGTCATGCTGACCGTTAAACATTTGTTGTCCATCCTCTGGAAGACAGTGGCATGGAGTTTTTGGAAGGGCAACACAAAAATACAGACTACACAAACATGAATATGTGCTTATAGTTTGTCAGTGTATGTGTAAAAGTTCCAGATTGATTAGTAATGTTACAACTCATGTAACAATTTGATATTCACAACAACCACACAAACCACCCAGTTCGTCCTCTAAAGAAAAACAACAGTGTTGGTTGAAAATTCAATGAATGACTTTTAGGTGGCATGTTGGGTAGATTGTAGATAGATGGCAAAAATTGATTGAGCTGCAGGATGCCACTGTACGCTTCCCATTTCCAACCCCAAGGTTACCAACTGCGAGTCAAAAACGTAACTATGATTGTTGTAGTGTTGCCTAACTTTAGAGAAATAGTAACTTTAAACCACACCGTGCTTCAGGTGATGATTTAACCCAAACCAGGATCTTCCCGTAATCCTAACCATGTGGTTGTTGCACCTAAGCCTAACCAGACCTTAACCACAGTGTTGTCATACCATAAATCATCAGCTTGTTTGTTACACAGAACCATCTGAGAAGTCATCCATGGAAGCTGTTTGGAAAATGGCAGAAACTTTCAAAAAATATCTGGCAGATGAATGGATGAATGGTCCATCACCGTCTATCATTGTCTTACCTTGTGAGGCAGCTGGACCTGTGACACTCATTGGTCTGAATGACCAGTGGTTTGGACACACGCATAACCTGATGTAATCTCATGATGTCATAATCGCACAAACCCAGCTGCAACGGAAGGTCAGTTCTGGAGTGCATGGTGGCATATTACAAAGTACTCCTATGTGTCGTTCTATAGTACATGGTACAATCGCCCTAGGTGGTTGTTTAATTATGAGGATGTGGTGTATCACCAGCTGCCAGGAGCTCTTTAACTTGCACACAAACAAACACTGCCTGGCCGTGATTTTACAGCTCTCGTATAAAGCTGCTTTTTTTCTGGGACGGTAATCTCACCCAATCTCTTTTAATTTGTTTGGCTTTTACTGTTCCCATAGGAGACTCCTCTCCTTGGCAGACAAATAAGCCCTTGCTTGCAGTTTGACGGTGCCAAACTGCTTGAAGGAAACAATTTTAGTTCAAACTGAAGAGAGTACTATGAGGCTAACCCCTTTTTCCCGAAACAAGTGTACACTGAAGACCTGGGAGGTGTGTACAGTAAATTACTTCTGGAAAACCCCCATTGATTCAGTTTCATTTTGGTATTGCGCTTGGGATGTCATGTGATTAGTAGCACATTGGCTGACATCATACACTCTTTCAGTTACCGTAACTGGGTGTAATTTATCCTTCTAAGAGTTTGGAGGCTGAGGAGTGGTTACCTTGTTTGAACAGGATTAACCACAAAGTTGTTTACAGAGATGTTTTTCACGTGCAGTACCTACAAAGGTTATATAGCAAAACCACTAAAGCAGCATAGTTCTTGATATGTGCAGAGTTTTTAACAACCAGCCCACGATGTATCAAAATAGCCCACATAGACCACACACACATAGATTATTACAATTTATCTGCTTGATTTCCTTGTCTAATTATGTGTTCTTTTTAAATTCCAGCTCAATAGCTTAGTGGTTAGTGTGTTCTCTTTTTATATGACTGCAAATAAATGCAACTCAGGTGTACTGGAGACTCTAAACTGCCCACAAGTATGAATGCAAGTGTGCAAGATTGTGTATGTGAGTCCTGTGATGGATTGGTGATCTGTGCTTGCTCTCTACAAGGTTATGCTGTTCTTAAGTTATTGTTGTCAATTCATAGAATTGCTCCTGTAATTCATTTAATCTGTTTGACTACTGCATATGTCAAAAGATTTGAGTTGCTTCCATGTGCGCTTTCATCATTCAGCTCAAAAGGTGTCTCTTGTGCACCTCCCAGCTCTTTCGCAGGAGGTATTTTTCATCACAGGAAGTGCAGCCACCCAGAGGTTGGGCCTTTGGGCTGGGGTCGTTTCACCACTGTTCTTGATTGCTCTCACAGATAGGGGAAGTTTGTGGTTACAGAAGTTACTTCAGTGTGTCAGAGCTGAACATCACATCAGCGGGGCGTGATGGGAAAAAAAGTCTGAAGATGTCACCTCGTCATCACGTGGTTTACTTCTTCATTCTGCCGGGGTATAAAAGGCAAAGGAGTTATTCTTGTGCTCACACCACACACTGTGCTGCTACTGAACAACAGGTTGAGTATACGTCAATATGTGATTATCTGCTGTTGCTTGTGATCTTGCAACATAAGCATAAACTTATCATAGTGTAGTTTTAACAAATTTGTTAGGAATTGTTTTAAATCACTTTTGATACTCACTTTGATATTATGGTCATACAAAAGAGTGGACAAATAAGGGTAAAGTGTACATTCACTACAGCTATTGGAAATAAACATTTTATGAGAAACACTTGACGATGACAATATTTTGGTATTAATGTGTTATATGCTGTATGCTTTTTAGGGTTTTTTTACACTGAAAAAAGTCAGAAGTCATGTCATATGTCCTCTTTGTCCTGGAAAGAAGCTAGTGTACTTCAGTGAGAGAGGGCAGCTGCATGAGATGGAAATCACATGTTACTGTGTGTATGTTTGTGTGGGTGCGGATATGCACTTCTGTACCTATAATTATGAGAATGTATTTGTATGCACTTCTGTGCTCGTATATACTACATGAGTGCTGCCTATGTGCCACTAAAATTGCCTGTTTCATGCATGTGTGTGCAGGTTTATATATAAGTGTGTTTCTATATTCACTAGTAATAGCACAGCAGGACGTCTTCAAAGTGTGTTTAAAAAACAGGCATTAACTTTTTGACTCCAACCAAAGACACAAGCCCCAAAGCAAAGTCCTCAGATCAAAACTTTTCTCCTTTGATTTTCTTCTCCCTGTAGATTGCATGGAATATGGGATCTCTCTCATTTACTATCACCTCACAGCACTGAATCCCCAAGAGCCCAATTTAGACTTATGCTTGAAGAAACCTTAGTTGTCTTCAGTTTTATAACTTTGCTGCCTTTGTGCCAGAACAACCATTGAGGAAGTGGAAAGGGGTATAATTTGTCAGGCAGTGAGGCATTTGGCATCCAGTTCAAAAACACACACTTCATGTTCTGTATAATAGTGTACCATAAAACAGCACAGACCCCACATAAATAGGGTTGATTATGATATAAAGATTATGAGCAGTGAGGTAGCGCTTTCATTTACTACATGATTGCAGGCAATGTCTAAGCTGATTTGGCTCATATCTTGCACTGTCTTAATGAGAAAAATGTATTAAAACATATTTTGATAGTGTTTCATGACACACAAATGAAATTAAGTTACCAGGCAACAGTGAAAGTTTCTTTAAATATGTTATTTAGTTTATGTTAAAGCTGACACACATGTACTCTTTACAAAGTGCAGTTGCAGTACACTGGGGCATCATGCTACAGCATTTGGGAATTGGCCATGTTGCTCAATCATTCGTAAATAGGAGGCCATCTGCATGTCTCCTATGTTATTTTATATAACCTCACCTGTCAAGGCAGACTGAAATGTCATCGCCTCAGGATTACCTGAGCTGGGCGTCGGCTCGCTCAACTCTGTCCAGCTGTGATCTCAACTGGGATGAAGCTCACCACATGATAAACACACACAGACATGGTCACATATGCACATACAGGACATATAGCACATATACAGACACAAGCACGCAAATAAAAACATTTAACAGGAAAAGAGTAATGATCATCATCCTCCAGCTATTGAGAATGACTTATTTAAAAAAAAAAAATAATCAAAACTATCAAAGTAACTTTGCCCCAAAAGCTTAAAAAAAGTCATTACTTTGATTTATTTTATAGATTGCATATGCTGTATTAGTAGATTACTGAACATGTATAAACAAGTCTGATTATGTAAGTTATGTACAATATGCTTTTTTTAATTAGTTTAATTTGAAAGTGAATATGATGCATTTTTGATCTGGTTTATAATACATTATAGTGCATGCATGCTGGATATACTTTATGCATTAAAAAAACTAAAAAAACTTCACTATGTTTGCACATACAAATCTGGAGCTTGAGTGTGCATACCTAAACTCGCATGGAATTTGCAACTCCATACTGCACACTCCGTACACAAACAAACCATGTGCTCACCTGCAGCTGCACTGGTCTGGACTGGTTGGAACTGTCATAGCGGCGCCTCTGTTGTCGCTCTCCAGGGGGACTCTATTAATTGGTCATTTGTTTTTTCACCTGTCCGGGGACGTTATGTAACTTCAGCAAACTGGCAACAAGGTCACAACATCTCACATGGGCGCAAACGTTAGTCCCTAACCTACCTGCTGTTAGCAAGACATGCCTGCTGTTGAGGTTATGAAACAGTTTCTTTGAGGCGTTTGTGGTTCATTTATGAAGGTGTTATTATGTGTTTAAGTGATAACATTACTCCATCATAAAACCAGATAAGTGTGCATGCATGTCTTTTCATGTGTGTACAGTAGTGGTACATTTGAATGCATTTATGTTTTGTATGCAGCACTTGTACAATGAAAACTGAGATATGCAATGCACAAAAGCAACAGTAAGTGCAAACAATGTATCATGAAAACAATGTGAATATATTTTTGCACTGGCCACCAGAGTGGATTGTGAGTTGGTAGGAGCAGACTTAGACTTGTTGATTGAGTCAAAAAAAAAGATTTATTCTGTCCACTGTAACAAAACAATTATCAAAAACAGAAATGAACACGAGCAAATCAAACTTAAATTAACAAACTAAACTAAGAATTATCATGTGCACACAACTACACTGTCACCTTCCCATTTCAGCTAAACCAACATTTGTCCCCTTAAACCAGGTCCTCCAAACCAGAACCACATTTCCTGCAGAGTTGTCCTTTCCCTTGTGCCAACAACTGGCATATGACAATGCTGCTTGTATCAGTCAACATTGTTTACACAATTCATAGCACAAGCCAAAATAAGTCCAAATCAGATAGATACTAAATCAAACCTTTAACTAAGTAAAATACATCCATCCATACTTGATTTAGTACTTGACAACCCCAGTGATGCCAGTGACAGTTAAAAACAGGGTCATTGGGTGTTTTCCCATTTGTCTCCTATAAAGCATGACGAGTACAGTAAGAAAATGCAAACAACATGGGATAATGTGAAAGCAATGCTACATATATTGGCTAAAGCAACAATTGACAAGGATAGAAAGAAACACAAACTGTAATGGGGACAAATGTTTTTTTTTCCCCACAATCAATCAGATTAATCATTAGGGCAGTTATCAGGTCTGTAGGAAAGTGAAGAAGGTCAACTGACTCTGGCTTACTGCCACTCTCCTGTTAATACTATGAGCCAGTCATACAGTAGCCTATATCTCTCTGGAGCATATTGGTTTCATAAGAAGCTGTGGTTCAGGGTTTGTGATCCAGTTGTCATACAGCACAGTGAGTGGGAAAGGAAGAGAATTTCTCCCAAACATTTAGTTCACTGTTTGTTTAACGCACTTCTATGTGAATTCACTGTAATACGCCATGTCTGATTTTGAGGAGGAGCCACTAGTATATCTGACCTACTCGCTAGAGAGCTGCGCCAGTGTTCATAGATCAAAATCATTTGCCATAACCCTGCTCCTTGTGACTTCCCATTTATTTTAACCCAGTTCAGTTTTAAAAGAAATAGGAAAAAAACAAAAGCAATCCTTCACCATCTGCTGACTGGAGTCTCACAGTTGTGCAACATATCCTGTGCTGTACTTTCCCACACCCTTAAATCTGTTGTAATACTGCTGCCTACTTGAAAGTGACAATGCAACTTACATAATTTCTTTTACATGACTAAAACAGACCCAAATACACATAAAATCATAAACCATGGTAGGACAAAGAGAAATGTTTACAGTTTGTTTCTCTAACCCCAACATCTCTGTTTTTATGTGTTTATAACATTGTCAGTATTATATTATTTAGCAGTAGTGTACTGCTTGATCACATTTAAGGTCTTATGAAATCTGATGCAATCGGTGTATTTCTGATTCATGTTCTCAAGCATGTTTTGGTATTTTGTGAAATGTTCTGTCCACAGAAAAGATTGACCACTGACTCTGCATGTGCATCTCAGCATGCCTGTTCCATGTGGACTGGCCCATACCTCTGCACACGTGAAAAAACCCAGCACATAACGCCTCAATGCTTTTTTCCCTTTCTGCCCTGCTCTGTTCTCAAGACACTGACTTTGTACATTCTGATTCAGATGATTTGCCACCCTGTCTGTTTTTAGCATGAATATTGAAACTTACATCATATCAGCTCAGAACATCAACAAAAAGTAAGCAATCAGCATCACATCAGCTTCAATAGCCTTGTGCTTTCCCTTCTCTATCCATATCTAACACAAATATTTGAAATAGACCCCGACTCCCCTTTCACTTCACTTCTGTCCCCTTCCACTAAGCACTTGTTTTGCAAATGTCCCGCTGTGGGAGGTAGTGGGAGAAGGCTGTGAGTTGCAGCCAGTCATAAAGCATTTTGAATGGATGAGCAGCTTGTACCAGACACATACAGGGTTGTTAGCTGTCTGGATGCCAGGACTTAATCCATGCACTGGTAGGAGTTAATAAGGGTTTAGAGGCGGGAGGCTGTCTATTTAGGCAGAGCATGAATGTCCTGGTAAGGTTGATGTGGCATTCAGGAATGTCCTTCATTGGGGAAACACGTGTGTCTACAACTGCATGGGTTTGCACATGGGCCCCCTACAGCACAGCAACCTGTGCCCAAAGGTGAATATACACAGTGTGTATTCACAGTAGCCTCAGCAATGCCCTTTTCTCTTTAACAAGTGTCCTGTTAACAGGTTTGAATTGTGTATGTAGGGGCTGAAACTGTTTGTACAATTCAGCATCAAAGTATATCAACAACAAAGAAACACTTATCAGTTAGCTAACCCTAAACCTAACCCTCTAACCATCGGTTCAACTGAGACTAAGTGAATGTTATGCAATATTGCGTGAGGTTTCCAGATATAGATAATAACAGAATGGACAACTATTAGGTTGCTATTGGGGCACCTCATTATGCATCATCACTTCTGTGAATTGCATCTCCCACCCATTTCGTGCCTCCATTCTGACGGAGCACGTCACAGAGAGGTGAGAAAAGGTGACCGTAGGTTTCCATACTCTTGCCCTCATGAAAGCGTACTGCCAGTAAACGTCTGTTGGGTGTGACCATCCTGCCCCGGTTATCCGATCACCCGTCCCTGTGGACAGGAAGTCAGATGCTGTCTCTGCCAGCCCGCCTTTGTCAGCAGGAAAAGGCTTGGACGTTGCATTGGAAACAACTCCTTTCTGAGTCGATGGTCATACTGTGCACACGGCTGCATGCATGGACTCAAACTGGCTACACCCATACAGACGCATACTGTACACAAACGCCCACTGACCCACACATGCGCACATCCACGCAGCAACATGGTGCTAGTAATCTGATCGGCGGGAATATGGCTCACTGTACCTGCTCGGCTCTCCAGGGGCTGGCTGGGAAATACAGTGCGACACGCACAGTGAGGAGGCATTGCGTTGCTTTCAGTGATGGCTGCTTGGCTGTGAACACTGACTACAGGCCACAAACTGTAATTTGAGCTACTTTATAGTGGCTTCATATGCCCCCGTTCGAAGTACCAGACGACAGCTCAAACGAAACAGAAAATGCTCAACATATTTCTGTCCTTTTTTTTCTTTCTTTTTTTACAACAGAACATATTTTGCTTGTTGCTGGTTATATATATGGTGATGTGTAAAGGATAAGCTGTATTCTTTGCTAATATCATTGTCTAGCTGCACCTCCTCCACATTTTGTTTTAGTGTTGGTGATAGTCTGTTTTATTTATTATTCTACTATGTAGCTTTGACTCCAATCATGAATGTAACTGTACTGTGTCACGTAGCTTTGATTGTGCCACTTATGTCCCTAAGTAAACCGGTGTATGTGCAGTAGCTGCCTGATATTTGTAATGCTATCAATTAATCTGGCCTAGTTCAGGAAGTAAGAGGGCAGGGTTCACTTATTGTTTCCTGTCACAAAGAACATTTGTTTCTTTTGTGCAGAGCTCAGTGGCATTAGATCAGTGTTAAATAACACATTTTTTGTGATTATTGAAAATGTGTACAGTTTTTATTTTAACATCTGTCGCTAAAAATACACTTTTGTTCTCAGCACAGTGTGTAGTAGATCCACACACAATCCTCTTTGTGATTTGTTCAATAACCCATTATTATAATTGGTTTCAAGATATGTGTGGAGAATATTGTAGCATCAACATCATATATTGTGAATATACTGTCATTATTAGCACAATTGGCTTTTCTTCTGTAAATCCTGTAAGTCCTATTGTTCTTCTATCCAGTCACTACAGGTGCTGTTTTTGTGACATTTGTATTTATAAACTGACGTCCAGAGACAGACTGAGAAGAGAAACAAAGATATATTTTTGAGTGCACAGGTTTTGACACCTGAATCATAAGTCAGGGTTACTGTTCCTGGCTGCACAGTTGAAGTAACAGTTAGATGAGCAATGATATCATGTCTAATTAAAAGGAAGACTCTCAAAGGGAGTATCTGCCCTAAATTCCTCTGAAAACTAAGCATGCAAATGAATCCTCATTGACAGTAATGACTCAAGTTTTTACAGTCATTACACATGTCGTATTACATAATGCCTTTAGGGTGTCCATTAGTAACTGTACGCTACCTGTCTATTTGGTTTGCAGTGTATTATGTTCAATAGTCACCATGAATTTAAGCCGTGATGGTGTTTTGTGGAAAAACAGATGATTTACTGACATTTCACGTTTCACATTATTAGCACAGCTCAGCTCACAGAACCACAGTCAGAAATAAAGATGCAATTGACACTTAAGTGGAAGCTCATTCAGTCGAATTGTTATTTGAAGGAGATAAATCTGTGATCACATATATAATTAAAACAATATGTGTAGACTAACTGATTAATTGTAATTGCATTCATGTATTTATGGCATGCATTAAATATATACAACTTAAAACCATAGAGTACAACTTCTTTTATTGTGTGCATGTATGCAAATTAGCTATAGGCTGTGGTACAGCACATAAAATGGTAACATTTATGTTTAACACTGGTCCAAATAAACAAATTACAATTACTACTACAAACATTAAAGGGGGTAGAAAATAGCATCAATACATAATTGGTGGCGTCAGCAGCATCACCTTTAATATAGAACAAGCTTTTTTTTTCTTTTTCTTTTTTTAAATATAATAAGTCACTTTTTGTTCATCATTTTGTTCCTGTAATAAGGTGACGTATTGTCTTGAACAAAGCCTTAAGAACACAGGCAAAAAAACAACACATCCATCCCATTATTTTAGTTGGACATAATTAAGAGGCACGGCCTTGCTTCCTTGGAAGTGAGTGATTAATCAAACCAGAAATTGCTGCCACAGAAAATAAGCCTCACCCCCTCGGTAGAGCTCATCATTTCTCTGTTTGGCTGAATTTACACTCATTAGTCTTGATCTGCTGATTGCCGCACCCCCAAAATTGGCAAGGGCCCACTCCTCTCATGTCAGGTTCCGCAATCACGCCAGCCATACTGCCAAAGAAGAACAAAACAGAACACTGCATCAGCGATGACCTAGACACGTCAGACGAGTCCAAACAATAGTTGTAGCAACACGAGCACAATCACGTTCATACTCGAAGAGCTGCTCACTCCTTACAAGGAAATCCTCAGACTTGTATGTGGGTGTGCACGCGTGCATGTGTTTATATTGTTGAACTCACTGACTGACCCATCAGATGTTCTGCTCACCTGCAGCGGCTGTTAGGTACATGTGCTTGGGGGATGTACACTGACCCCCCCACACACACACACACACACATTGAAGAGCCAGAGGACATTGGCACACTTACTCTAAGCACACATAATAACATGAATACTGCACACACTAATATTGTATTGGGAAATGCACACACTTGTCCAAGCAGTCACGTACACGGGTCCAGCTGCACAGCACCTTTATTTAATGTTGACACCCAGACCTTGGCCCAGATTTTTTGGCACAAGAGCATAGGTGCCTGAGAGGATTTAAAGTCAGTGTGCTTAGCAGTGGGAAACTTTAATTTTAGATAATGTGTGTTATGACCTTCGAATCAAGGTAGACTAAAAAGATATAAATCAAATATGTCCAAAATGTAAACATGTTATCTTCGTTTTTTTTTTTTTCCTTTTTTCCTTTTTAGAGTGCTGTAGGGATGATATCAAGCAAACCATGCCAAGTGACCGTCATGCTGCAGCAACCATCACCTCGCTGACTATACAATATGCCTATAATGTTTACTTAAACATGGCCACTGGAGGCTGCATAACTCAAGGCATCCCACTCTTATTAACCTTACCTGAACTCCCACTATGTCTCCCACTGTGTGCGTGCGTGTGTGCGTGCGTGCGTGCGTGCGTGCGTGTGCGTGTGTGTGTGTGTGTGTGTTAATGTATTATAATGTGTACAAGTTGTTGAATTGTGTACATTGCATTTGTTGCAAACTTGACACTTACAAAGTTTTTCATTTCCAAAGTATCCCCAGACTAATAACTATTACTGCAGGACTGGACATGTTGTATAAACTATCTTATCCAGTATCCAATGCCTGCACAAGTAGACTAACTGACTGATTAAACATTAACTTTAGCAATCCATTCATTCAGCACATAAAGGCGTTTCTCATCCAACATAAGTAAGACTTCTGGACGTTCTTCTGCAAAAGTTATGCGACGCTGGGCTGGAGTTTGGGACTTCAGTTTGTTCCAAAGACATTCTGTTTCTTTTTGCCTTCCTCTGTATGTGAAGTGGCTGTGTGGGTGTTTTTCACAGCCCTGCGCCTGGTTCTCTGCCAGTGACCGTACTTTGAACCAGCAGCAGCTGGGGCGTGAGCACAGCCAAAGATAGATGGCTAGCTGGAGCAGAGAGGCAGAGACCTGTCTCTCACCCCTCACCCCACCCTCTTCTCCTTCCTCTCTTCCTCTTCCCACGTCACCAACCTTGCTGAACCAAAACGCGACCAAAAACAACACTGTCATCCTTCCAGCAGGTTTTTGCATTCTCAGACCGTCAGCCATGTGTTGCCACCCTGCCTTTTTCTCTTGACCTAATTTTTTGTTTTGTTTTGTTTTAAGCCTGTGTCCCAGTGTTTAATATGTAACCACTGATCTAAACGTGCCAATCATATACTTCACAATTTCCTGTGAAGTCTGCCCTAAAACATCCATGCTGCGGTTGTTCTTTGAAAGAGTGATTCACGCTGGATTCACAATGTACCCCAGACACTCACTCAGCTGAGAACACTCCTATATTTCCATAGAGATGTTCTTTTCAGTCAACAGCCTCTGTGTGTAATGTTGATGTTGGATTTTCTTTGCCCTACTTCTTTTTCTTCCTCTTCTTCCCTCTGCTCTCCCTCCCCTCTCTGTTACTGTCCTATCCCCAGATCATTTCTGTTTTATTGAGCTCCCGTGCTTCTTTTTTCAGTCTCAGGACTCACATGCATTACAACTCTCATTATCCAATCAGCTGTTTGTTGGGTATAAACAAACACTGGTGGTAAAATACAAATAGGATCTATATACAGTAAAGGAGACGGCAGTTGCTAACTATAGAGCAAAAACATGGAAAGTGTATTTATAAAGTGTTATGTCATGTTTATGCCCGCTATTGTTTTGTCAGACATGCAGTTGTTGTTGTTGTTGTTGTTGCTCCCGGAATCATGTTCCAATAATAGCTTCTTCTTCTTCTTCTACCCTAAATTAAATACTCACTAATAGACTACAGATTTCCTCTTTTCCTACTGCCTTTGTTGCTCACTGCTTGTTTTGTGCTTTAAATCTTGCTGAGTCAGACAAAGGGAGGGGTTGCCGCCACAGTATATGCAGCTGCATTTGCCATTTTTTAAAGGGGGGAAGTGTGGTGAAGAATATTGTGCACATTCTATTCTGCCTGTTCAGGATCAGGCTGTCTGTTGAACTAATTATAGACAGGTTATGCTAAAATAATAGAGGTCCCGCCAGCGGATCAAAGCCCTTTTGATCCAAGTGATAGAAGATAAAAGTAGTGGATTGCTTTGATATTTAAAAAATATATATAGCTGTAACATAAAGGGTCACAACTTCATGTTGGTATCTCCAATCGCCCTTATCATTGTTACACATGCACAAGACTGTATCAGTGTACAAGTCACCAGATTTAAAAAAGCCAGATGTGATATCTTAAAATCTGGACAGGGTCAGACTCATCAGGTGGAGTTTCATGACCCAATTTCCTCTGAGAGTCTATATGCTGCAGATGTAAAGCTTAGCACGAGGCTCTCCACACCAACTATAACTAATGGTACAAATTGGTGCCCTAGAAAATAATAGGTCACAAGGCGCTACTTGAGGTCAAACATTACAATTTACTCAATCCTCCACATTAATGTCATCAATGTGACTTATTATTTGTTTATTTGTAAAATGTCATTATCCTGCAGATTGTGTATGTTTTAGCTGTATAACCCTTTACTTTATGTCTGCACATAAAGTGATGCAGGAAATCCTTTCAGGAGTCTCAGTTCCGTGTGAAATTGTATTGCCTAGTTGCAAGACACCAGAGAGTGACATTGATCCTGGGGAATCCGTTTAGTGCATTTGGCACTCTCTGTCACATGGAATCAAATTCTACAGCTTATTCAAAGCTAAGAGGAAATGTTCTGTGTCTGCTTCTTTGTGTGTGTGAGTAAGGGTTGAATTTATATAAATTACATTTAATTTACCACTTGATCAGCTGAATGATTACCTAACTGACTTTTTTTTTAATGACTTCAGTTCAACCTTAAAGAAAATGAAATGTTATAAGGTGATCTCTGGCCTATATGTGAGCTTATGAGGCTAACTTGAGTGGAGACTGATAGAAGAGGAAAAATAATTGAAACCATATGGCCTCTAACCCCTCTACATAGTGTTCTTCCAGCAAGAGCTAAATTTAGCACTCCTTGCTCCTTTTTTTGCTCTTTGCGCTAACGTGATGACTCACTTTGTGATTTTTAGAATGAACAGAAAAAATATCTTTTGAAAAGGGTGCGGGTGTGTCACATCATACAGTAAGCACACGAGCCCACCCCACCCCACCCCTAGAGGGAGTCACCTCTGGCAAAACATGTGAGTTAATGTGTTTGTTTATTATTTGGAATGTTCCCACCTGTGCTGGGAAATAAACAGCACTATTTATTTATTTATTTATTTAAAAGGGACATTGCACATTAATGGACACAGGTATAGATAAATACACATGTAAATGCACCAGAGTTAGCACAACTGCTAATATAGTGAGGCTTCCATTCATGACTTTGTTAATGGGATTGGGACTGGTCCAGTTCTTGTTTTGGCTGCTAGCAACCATCTGTCAAAAGCCGGACATCATACCTGCCAGGATGTCATGTCAAGCAGGAACTCTGCACCTCGGATTGGCTTCGAAGAAAGACATTGGTCGTCTTGTTAAATGAAGCCAAATGGAATAATAGGAGTGCTTGGAAACGAAAGCATTTGATTATGTTTCACTGCCTCACAGGAAAGAAGTCAATAACTCAAGAGGCAGGAATAAACTACACCCTTCTTTTCCTTTTTTTTTTTTTTTACATTTCAGTGATGTAAAAGTGTTTCATTCATTGATTTAAATAATTGTATCTTGTGTATACCCAATAGTCAATAATTACATTAAGCTAGTCTCATATTTGTGTGTTTGTGCTTCTGTATGTGCCCTGGGTGGCTTTAACAAATCCTTTCATTCCATTTACAGACATGTGTATTTACAAGGTGTTGAGCTTGACCCACATTTTCAGTCATAGCTTGTCTCTTAAACACCCTGGCAGCTCCAGTAGGTGACTTGAGTCCAAGCCACTAACCTGGTGTCGCTTCTAACATCTTTGTGTGGTTAATCCTGGTGCCACTACATCAGACCTCTTTAGACTGACTGTGCTTTTGTCACACCAGAACACCAAAATCATCACACTCAGGGGCCCATCATTTTCCTTTCCATAATAAAAAGCAATATATGTCTGCCTACCGGTGAAATCATGGAAATTAGAGCCCCAAAATAGAAGTACTTGAGAACTGGCTGACTCAGACAGTGGGGGAAAATTTGAGGTTGAGGCCAGAAAAGGGCCATATTGTCGAGGTGAGGTCATCACTGGAAAAAGGAATTACGGGGCCCCAACCCTCTTCATATGCTAATAATGGGTGCCTCTTCCCCTCCCTAAAGGAAAACAAACATCAACTGGGCTATAGATAAGAATCACTATAATGAGAATGGGAAAAGTCTACATGTGCCCATATGATTTTGACCTACAATGGTCAACTTTATTTTAGTTTTCCATTATGAAGTTTAAAAATGTAATCTGTTTTAATATAAATAAAGTAGGGCTTCTCCGTTTTGCTATAAAAGCCTTGTTTAGCATAACATGGCAATTTAACTAATTGAAGTAAACAAAGACGTAAAGGAACACTTCATGGTTTTTTTAGTTTTCTTGCTACAGCTGGGCACTATTTTGTTTAGAGTCTAAAACCAAACATGGAGATGAATTCCTCTAAGGGGCAGTACAGAAAAGTTGAAACAAACAGTTCATCAACTAACTTCCACATGATGTGAATAAACTGGCTGACTTGCCTTTAACCCCCGCCGCACCTCCTGTGACGATGAAATGGGTAATTTTGGTGGTGAGAGGTAGAGCGGGAGGGTATGAATGAAACTCTTATACAGCTGCCTCTGCATCAACTGCATCATTGACAACCAGTAGTGTTGATTTTAACACCAAATATAGAAGTAGCACACAACGTAATGTACCCACTTTACAAAACTGCAGTGTGGGCTTGCCACTGTGACGGCAGGGTGGTATGACATCTTCAACAACCAATCATTTTGTACAGATTTTTTTTTCTCCCCCCAACCCAATATGGCCAGTAGTGAAAGCAGGGAAGGGCTGGGAAATGATGATGATATCACTGTGCTACTGTGCAGTGTTGCTGCAGTTTTCAACAGCGTCAATGGTTAAAGGAGGAACTTCATCTCCTTAGCAACCCTCACACATTTCCTCCAAAATAAGTTTAAAGAAAATCTGTTGATGGCAATGTGCCATTAAAGAGACTACATACAATACACATACCAGATGTGAGATTCTCAAACTTAATCAGCACAACACAAATAGCATGAACTATAATTATTGTTTGGACTCTGTTAGTTTCACCACACAAACTTAAGCGCCATCCAGAAAGTCACACTGTGTTCCTAAAGTTCTGCTTGACTTCACTTCCTCTTTTCACATCATTGTTTATCACCATTCTCTGTCGCCACAGCAACCGTGTACCAACAATAGTACAAAAAACAAACAAATCAAATAATGGTGCAACAGGGGGAAATGTCCAAACTCTCTGGGCATTGTGCTCACAAAAAAGTAAAACATCCTCTCAGATCAAACAGATGCATTTCATATTCAGAGTAACTTCTTCCACCATTGTGGGTGTCTCTTCAAGGAAACAAGGGGGCATTTTGCACTTGACTTTTATTGGCCAGACAGCCCTTGCAGTTTTAAGAGTGGAATGGAGAGGGGGCTGAGGAGGGTTTTAGATGGACAGGCTGTCTGGGTCTGGCTGTCTTCCTGATGATGACTCAAACTAAGGATGGGGTTTCCCAGTCTGCCATGCAGGCCATGTTGTTGTTTTTCCCTCTTTATGTTACTGACACTTTTCTTCTATCATTCTTGAGCTATTCCATCATTACCGTTTATCTTTCTATTTCCACTCTCTGCCTCTCTCCCCATCTGGTTTCCTCTTGTATTCTCTTAGTGTTAGGAGCCAACAGGGGTCTATCCTTATAAGGCCTGGTAAGGGGTCTGGTGACAATAGGCCTGCTGTTGATATTCGCCGCTCTGCCCTCACTCTCCCAGGGAGCTGAGCAGTAGGTGTTTCCCGAAGCTCCTGCTGACAGAAGCAGACACAGAAGAAAGTAAACAGGAAGTAGATCAAAAGAGGCTGCTGAGCTCCCAGGGCTGACATCATCTTCTGTTTTGCAACATTTTTTTTTCTGGTTAAACTGTTTGGAGATGTTGCGTCTGGTACAGCAGTCTGGAGGAAGAGGCTTGTTAAACAAAAAGTTGTCTCGCTCAGCAGAATGGGCCTGTGATTTACACCACAGAATGGTCTTCTCCTTGTTTTTCGGCGTGTGTCTCTTTGTAGCCTGCATCAAACATAGAGCCGATGAGATTGGCATCATTTTTACATGATCTGGCAGGTGAGACAAAGCAGGATGCAGATACCTCACAGAAGACATCTTTTACTGTTTTAAAGAAGGAAATAGAAAGAAGATGCATCTGAAGTTCATATTATCCTAATTGTCCGCAGTCTTTTCAGCTCTCTCACTCTAGATTGGATGTTACCATTTTTGTACAGACCTAGCTGCCCAAAATTACAATACGAAATTACAATGAGATTATCATCAGGTGTTAAAGGGAGAACTGCCTTATTCTTTTTATTCCACAATATCAACTCCAGATCCTGGAGTTCTGGGTAAAGCCACATGTGTGTGAGGCATCTCTTTCTCTGCTCCCTCTCTCTCTCTTATTTGTTTCAGTCTACCTTCTTTTGAGAATCTCTTAACAAACTGAAGCGCTGTTGCGGTGAAAGCTTCTGTTTAGGTTGTGAGCGGTTTTACTGCTTTCAACTTCACAGTACTCAATAAATCACAAACAAAAATAAAGAGTTTAAAGTACAGATATGGCTGAAATGACTGACTGTTTGACTTATTCATTATGATACAACAACAAGATCTCCAGCTGTCAGAGTGACTGTAAGGGTATGTCACCTCTATCAGTCAGGTTGTCACAGTCAAACATCTCTGCTGTACCAGATGCACGTGCCTCCTTTGTAATGAATATTGTCAGGCATCCCAGATATCTAAGTGTACAAGAGCCCCTGGGAAATCCCTCGATTCCCCTTAATTATCTGTCATCCGCTCCCTCAAGGTAGCGTGGTGTGCTAAGTGGAGATGATGAAAGGAGGTCCTAATCTATTGTAATAAATAGTAAAGCCACGCTGAGGATTCAACCTTCATCAGCTGTCGGGAATGAGTGAATGAATTGTGGTGACAACTTCCCAGACAGCTGATGAAGGTAACCTTGACTTTAAGATGTTCTGTAGTGAAAAACAGGTCTTAGTATTTTTAGGTGTCTGGTAGGCAGTGAAGAATAGAGAATTACCTCTGATAAAGGTGCTGGAGGTAAAATATAGGGAGCTACAGTGGAAGAAGAATAGGAGACAAAGGAGAGGTACATGTTGGAGAAAGGACAGGAAACTTGAAGGAAACTTACTAGCAAGTGTTTTTTATGTTCTTCACCGCCATGTGTCCATTTTTCTAAACATCTATTTTGAGGGAGCACAGCTGAAAACTTTGCCTAAAGTCTTAATGTAACAGAGGTAAAGTTCGAGAAAGATCTAGAAAATACTACAAAGGCTGAGAGTGAGGAGGAGTGGGGGCTCAAGAGCATACTAGAAAAGCAAACAAACATGACAAGTAGGGGAAAAATGAGAGGGCGGGGTAAGAGTAGTGGAGTTGTGGTGAGCGAGATAAGTACAGGAATGAGCGCTCTGAGAGTTTAGTGTCAAGTTGCAGGACTGATATGATAAGAAGATGCTCTAGTCGCATTTCACACTAACAGAGGTGATTTCTTAGAGGTAGTGCATCTCGTAGTCTTTCTTAGAAACAACAGCACCTCCTTACATATGCATTTTTAAAACACACACCACCTTGGGCACACACAGTTGCCATGGCACTGTTGTTGTTGATACTACTAACCGAGCTTGTAGGGAGTTGACAGCACAAGCTTTATGACTCATATAGAGAGTGACTGACTTATCCTTCCCTACCTACTGTCGACAGTGAGTAGAGATGATGTAACGATTGACCATTTCTGTTCATATCACAATTTCTACTGTGTCATCCAGCTACTGTAGAGTACAGTTACCATAGTGATGAGCACTGTGTGGTTGTCAATGGAGATTGTGTGGTTTCTTAGAAGTATGATGCCTGAGCACTTACTTAATGAGTTACCAAATTACTGACAAATACCAAATAATGCAACAGGTTTTAACAATACACTGTACCCTAGTGCTCTAATAACATTAGCCATTTGTGAAAAGTAGCCTGAACAATTACAGAGGAATATACACTTATGAAAAACCAGAAACACATAACACACTTGTGTTGAACAGAACCAACACTGCCAGACGGCACTGACAACACACTACTAGCACGGACAGGTACCGGCTCTGAGAACACTTAAAACAAGAAGTGACCAGGAAACAGGCTCTTAAACACACAGGTCAACTTGTCACACTGTGTTACTGCTTCTGCTAAACTGCATCCAGAAGGCTTGGCTCTGCCAGGATGTGTCCACTTTTCTCCCAGGAGTCTGTTCTGACTGTGTTTAATGAGGACTAGTTGGAGTGTCACCGTGCATCATATAGCAGTGAATCATGGTTTCTCGCTGTATAACAGTATGTCCACATGTATCTGTTACAAATACTGTCCCACTTCAAGGAAGTTTATTGGAGTGTTTGTAGGTGGAAGTCTGTCCATTCACAATGTAGGGCAATATGCTAGCTTACATAAGCTGCATTGAGGAGATAGAAAAAAAAAATCAGAACTCACATTGGCTGGTAAACCACGACTCAAAAGAAATTTTTCACTTCGTCTTGCAGACCACAGAAGAAAACACTTGAAAACATGCTGCAACTTTTTTTCCTCAGTTTGTTAGGACAGTTACAAAACATCATGTACTGTACATTTCAATGTAATCTTGTATTTAAATCTTGTAACAGTCCTTTTACTTTATAAAATACTTCTTTCTTTCATGCAAAACATTTTATTGAATTAAAATTGTAAATGCTTACATTTGCTGCTGTTGCAGCATTTTTAACATGATCCACTTTACCGACTGCAGTTCATTCTTGTTGCTTCTCTGCTTGTGTTGCTGTCATTACCTAATTACCCATCCATTCAGCCAAAACTCAAAGCACTGAAACTGCAACTTCATTTACAAACCCTGCATTTCTCTCAAGGCAACCACTGTAATCCGGTTGTGTGTTTAGCACTAGACATTACCCCTCTGTGTTTACATTCCCATCTGTTTGCAGTCAGACACACCACACACAGGCAAAGAACTGTTCAAGGCCGTGCACTTTGACAGGAGTGTCTGTTGCATAACCAATGGCATGCCAAGCACCATCCACACATATTCATGCTCATCTTATTAGAGCAGGTGTATTCTGTTTGTTTAACAAAATGCCTTTCTGCCCCATTGGAGGCCTGTGGAGTTTGTCTCTTTGCAAGCTGCTAATGTAAGGCAATGTGACCACTTATATAAAGTCATACATGAGAGAAGAAAACAGCATACAGTTGTGTTTAATCCCTTACTAATTCTTATCAGGACCATACACAGACTGGTACCTGACAGCATGAAGGTCAACTGATTAAAAAGAGAGATATGTCCTATAATTATTTAACCTTTGGCCCCAAGGGGAAATGTTATATAAATCATAATGTTTTTCATATGTAGCATATTTTTATGCAATTGTAGGTGAATTTGCATGTTCAGTTCACACACCGAAGTCCAAACATGCAAGAGCGCTCACACAGCCTAGAAAGGGTAGCTTTGGAGCCACTGTGTTATGTCTGAGTTTCACGTTACAAATAGCTTTTACATGTGGGTTAGTCCTAGACTTTGTTATTACTGCTGTGTAGTAAAAGAAATCCTGCAGATAAACAGCAGGGTTGACTGTGTCTGGAAATAGAACTGAAAATCAGTCATGATAAATTGATCTTTTTGCTCAATCACAGCACTAATTGGGTGGCTGATAAACATAATTTGCAGTTATGTTATGTTGCTGAGTAAGTGAGCCAGTTGAATAGTGATGCTTGGTAATTGTGCAATTGTGCATTGTGTGATTTGTAAAATCATATAGCATATTGATGCAATTCATTATATTAAGGCTGTGATAACTGCAAGTCAGTGCTTGCTTGTTGTTGTTGTGTGTGTGTGTGTGTGTGTGTGTGTGTGTGTGTGTGTGTGTGTGTGTGTGAAATATGCTGTTTATCGGCGTGTAGGTTCTCTTTGTTTTGCATACATGCATTTGTGTTTGTGTATGTGCAAGCTTTAAATAACATCTATCTTTAAACCCATGTGATCAGTGTCATGTAAGAATATGTTTTTGAGTTACATAAGGCACAATATGCACTCTATGAAGCTCTGACTTGGGATGAAAGCGTGACTTTATCTAGTCATGCAAATTTGGAAAAAAAATGTTCAGTTTGAGTTGGATTGTACATCATGCACTGTATGCAAATTGATTTGTGGAAAGATGATGTTGGAATGCTGAATATTTTCAGGTTGATACAGTTTCATGCTTTAATGTCACTTCTAAACTGGCTCTGGCACTTTTCAGTCAGACTACTTGTCATGGTGAGTGTATATATGTGAGTATACTGCATAAGGAAATCTGTGGTATTTGGAGTCAGTGCACTGTGCCTTACAGTCACCCACTAACCCAGCATTAGATATGACTCAAGCTCTTGGTTTACATTTACAAATGAGCTCATTGCTCTTCTTGTTTGGTAATCTGCAGCCATCCTGCTATCTGTAGTGCAGAGAGCACTCCCAGGAGACCACTTAAAGTGAATATGTGGCTAACTCCACTCTCCACGTCTGTCTGCAAGAGAAAGGGGCAAAATGAAATAGAGCCCAGTTGTTGATTAAACCCAACCAGATTAAAAAGTAAATCATCCTGTGTCGACCGTCACTAACACATATTCCAGTGTTTAGGTTCCTTTCCGTCATTCACACCTAATTTTAGTGTGTGACACTAAACGTAACCCATTCCTGGGGTGGGCTATTTTAAGACTAATGACTAAAACAGGGGTGAGTCCTCATTTCCTCTCATTTGTAACATCTCTCTGTGTCTTTGTCGCCAGCTATGTTTGTGTGTCTCAGCTTGCTTTTATCTCCTTGGTAACGGTGGAAGAGGGAAGCCCATAATCAGCAGACAAAATGTGACTAAGAAATTCCACCACGACTCACGAAAGCAAACTAGAAGTATCCCAGAATAGAAGTTATTGAGCCCTGAAGGCTCGGTTTGCTCTCTCATGTACTGAAGCACAGAGCGTGGGGGGTGGGGTGGTTGGGAGTGGAGGTGTTGAACTGTTTTATTTAATAGTGACAATTGGACATAATTCAATCTACATCATTTTTTCCCAGGCCTTGAACAGAGGGAGGAATAAAAAGAGAGGGAAGTGGGTCATGCCTTGGTCAGTTGTGGAAATCCAACTCAGCACAGATGTGTGTCACCAGGAGTCCTGGCACGGCTTCTTTCAATAGAAAAGCTGAACAAAGTTGATAAACACTCAGTGCCTGGTGGCTATTGTCCAAAGTGTGTCGGTGTGGCCTGTGCTGGTGGCCAGAACAGAGTAATTCCTTTTAGGCTCATTGAAACAAGCAGATGGATTATTACTGCAATGAAGCTATAACAAATAAAACCCAGTTCTAACTGTGCTTTTCGATCAGGTGTCTGTTATGCAATAAGCTATGCAAATGCAGTTGATTTATTTAATCTACTCAACTAACCTCAAGTAGAGTTAAGACTAGGCTGATGTGTACAGCTGTCTAAACAGGCAGTGAGGCCTTGAAGCAGTCTCCCTCTGTGTGCCACTCCAGGGGAAGCTGCAAAGCTGCTGTCTGCCTGGGAAAAAGAAATGGAATAGTACTCACTACAAAAAAGTAGCACCAATTTTGCTTGTAGGCGCTTAAATAAAATCTTCTGTGCAGTGACCAAATAACAATTTACAGACAATGTGACCGCTTTTGTTATAATCTTCTATTGCCAGTTCATCAACTGCTTTCAGACGTGTACTGCAAAACAAAAACATGTCATGGGTGGTATCACTGAGCTTCTGCTTTGCACAAACTTTGTTTTTGAAGTCTTATCGTTGTAAATGGCAACAGAAAACAGTCATTAAGATGCTTATTTGAGATAAAGAAGGCGTGGATATCACTCCCAGCTAGAGTCCTCTGTCCAGAGAAAGTTGGATCATGCAGTGTTACATGGTGTCCTACAACATGCTTATCAAAGACTGGCCAGATTGGTAAACATGACTTTGCAGTATGCAATTTACTCATGTCACAGCACATGATTTGGGGGATTTAGAGGTCTTAGATTTCAAACAATTAGACTGTCACTGCTGTTTTGGCCACCAACATGCAAAACACCAGTGAGGTTTAAAATTAAACTGTGGTGTTTCTCTAAATTACAGATCCCTCCCTTTCTTAGGAGAACATTAATCCCTGCTAGATCAACAGACCAAAGCCCCGGAGGAAGCGTTGAGCGCTCTCTTCTGCCGAGAATTATGGGATTTCCCTCAGTGCTGGCCCACCAGATGTTACATCAGAATGGAAGACATGTGTCGGCCGAGCTCTTTGCGGCGGGGAGAACCAGCATGTAGCTAATATATATTGTTTTTAAAAGAATTTGTTTTGAAAAACATGAACCAAAAATAACACACTGTCTTGCTGCTTCATACGTATGAAAAGATCAGCAGAGGCGCAGAGGTGAGGTGTCATCTTTCTTTTTTTATAGTTGTCAATTTTCTCTCCCCACTCTGATTCAGAGTGTGTCATTGCACTCCTGAAACCCCCTGTAGGGAAAATAAGAGAGAGCACAGCGAGACTTCTGAATTTTATATTTTGTTTATTTTGGTTTTCGGTGTATTAGTTTAATAGTATCTCTGAAGTTGGTAGCCCCACACATGAAAATCACCCTCAAGCTGCAGTGTTACTTGAGGTCATTTAAAAACTCAGACGGAGGTTATCATGTGGAAATGTATTCAGCAAAACCATTCAGTTATATTACTTATTATATACTTTACTAGAATGTTTGTATTTTTCAAGTACTATACACTGGACATACTTATCACCTTCAGTAAGACTGAATCTGTCTGGATCTGGCAGTCATCACTGTGCCAAGCAGGTTAAGCTTATCCACAACTGGTGATGATGCAAGTTGTTCCTTCAGTGTGTAAACACTAAAACCTGAACGCCACCAGCCTCGGACAAGCACCCCACTATCCAAAAGACTCGTTCATCTGACTAATCGCCACAGCTCCAGGCATAGAAAAAGAAGCCATTATATAATCAAATGAGGTTATACTTTGCACTGAGCCCCGTTTGAAAATGAAATATACCACATTGACACAACTCTCAAGAGAGGAAAACTCCCATTATGTCAGTGTAGAAGAACATTTGACATCTATTTTAGTTATTTTCTGTGCATAGGTGCACACAAACATCCA
Organism: Scomber scombrus; assembly: GCF_963691925.1. Classification (NCBI taxonomy): domain Eukaryota; kingdom Metazoa; phylum Chordata; class Actinopteri; order Scombriformes; family Scombridae; genus Scomber; species Scomber scombrus. Next base: position 16,045,637 of record NC_084978.1, read on the forward strand.
TGCAAGGCTATTTTTTTTATGAAAATCAATATTAAATGCAGTGTATGAGCTGTACAGCACAGTTAAACTGGATTGGTGAAACTCATTTTAAAGTTTCTGCACAGCTGAGTTGATGTAATGATCATCACAATAACATTATTTTCCATTACACACCAAGCAAATGTTCTCAGTAAAGTTCCTGGTGATGTAAAAGCCAACGTTTACAAGTGTACACCTACTAGCAACATATATCAAATTGCAACAAGTGAAAAATAAACAAGTAAAAGTCATGCTAATGTAGATGTGGCACTACAATGCTTAAGTCTAGCAGCAGCATTTTCAGTAACAGACCATCCAGGCTGCTGAATACGGTTTGTTTTTTCTCTCGCTTTCTGTGACCTGTTAGCCTGCATGCAACATTACTGCAACAGAATCTTATTTGTTGATATTGTGACCAAAGCAAATGCTTAAGTTGTTCAGTTTGTCGCCTTTTTGTTTATTTGTTTTGTTCAGAAAAAAGGTGCATTTCAGGCATAGTCAGCCAGTGACTCATCCCGGTTTACGCAATGGGACCCATTAGCCAGCAGTTGACATTATCAGACAACTATAAGTGCCTCCCAATGATGCAGTCATAGCCAGTATGAACAAGAGCCCCCACTGTTGTCTTGTCAGCGCCCTTTTACATGGGCAGACTCCAATAACATGCAGTGCCATTTTAAACAAGGATGACATTCTTTGCACTGTGAACACAGTTGGTCTATAGCGTGACAACTTCACATCAAATCCCATCAGCATCTTCGATGTAGGTCACAGGAGAGCGGTTTTCATAAGCATTTTTTTCTCCACCGCAGCACTCTGAGTGCGTTGGATTCCGTATCTCAATTTAGATTTGGCAATTAGTTATATAGTGAATAGTAAAAGAGCTGTAAAGTTAAGGAGAAATTACACTTTCACTACTGCTCAGACTTTGGTTGTACACAAACTCTTTACCATGCTCGTGTTAGATCCAAGACCTATTAAAAAACTGCTTTCTGCAGCTGTTTTCATTGACTAGCTTTATAGGTATATAAATGAGATGCATGTCAGTGTGTTTAGGACTTTGAAACTTTTAGGTTTTTTGAGTCGTATCCAAAAGGCATGGCGTCATCTTTGAACATCTGTTGTGTTACTCTTCACAACCAGCAAAATCATTTAAACTAAGATATAAATCTCCCTGTGCATTTAATGCCAAAATAAGCCAAAATTTCTCCCCCTTTCATTGTGACATTTGTGACGCATATAACCGGAGTCAATTAACAACAGCGGCTTTCAGGACATGCTATTTAAATCAAAATATTTACAACAATGTTATCATCACGTTCATTAATATTCATCTGTGTACACATTAATGCAACATACATGTGTGTGCATGATGATGAAGGTTAAAGTATTAAATTAAGCGCTGCACTGGATTGGTCCTTTAGCACCATGGGAAAGTGTCACAGTTATTTACAAATGTGCTTATTTGCAAGCGTAAGTACACTTGAGCGTCTTACACAGGATATTAGCGAGAGGTAAACTTTGCTCTGATCCCCTTTCAAGTTTTGGATCAGATTATACACAGAGGCAGAGAATATTGGGAATGAGCTGCTGTTCTATGTGCCAGCATGTAATGGCTGGTCCCCAGCGTCCGTGAAGCTCAAATATGTATCAGCTGTTTAACATCCTATGAAGTAGTCAAAATGTTTGCTTTGCTTGTGGTTGTTATGAAATGAACTTGATTAGTTTCACATTAGTAATTCTTGTTGAAATGCCTGAGCTGGATCACTGAAAGTCATCATACAGATTATAAATTAGATCATTAATATTTTTATATCATTTGTAGCCTCGATATCCAGTATGCATCTCCCTGTTAGTATTTTCAGAAAATGGTGGTTGGGATAGATTATAGACATCTAAGACAACGGCATAAATAGTAAGTGTGATGAAACATTGACATGATTTGTTTAGCTTTCATTCAGTTAAGGGAAGAAACTGTCCAGACATGCAATGACTGTGTTTACACTTGAATTGTGGCGGCACAACGTACAAACTGACCTCTGGTCTGGTAAATGGATTATTTTAGTCTGGGGGGCAAATATTGGGAAAGCACCGATTCTACATCCACCTACTGATAAAGTCTGACCAGAGCAAAGTAGAAAACGAATGCAGGAACACAGAAAAACCAAGTTATGAAACATGACCTTAATCTGTCTATTGTATTTGTGCTATACAGAATAAATACACTCCCTCAGTCCACACTACATTGGCACTCTTAAAACACATTTACTCTAACAATGGTCAGCAGGAATGTTCTCTCATCTTTGATCCACATGACCTAAAAACAAACTGAAAGAACCAGAGAGGTTACACGTGAATAAATGTAGGTCAGTCGATCCAATGCCGTAGAATGTCACATGCCATAAGAAGGGTAAAAGTTTATCTCCGGCTCCTGTTTTGAAATTCATGCTTTTCCAGACTTAACATGTCTGCAGCTATGTAGCTCACATGTGTCAAGTTTACAATGTCACTGTAGTCAAATCATGTCACATCACTGCTGCTAAAGGAGGACATGAGGTTCAACTTGATAAGGAAATCCAAGGCAGACATAAAACCAGGTGAATTCACACAACTTTGAGTGGTTTTGTGATGAGTTCATTATAGTAACAAAAGAGCCAAACAGACACAATGACTAAAATGTTCCTGTGTGGAACCACCAAGCATTCAATCATTACACTACAAAGTATTTAGCACTATAGTCCGTAGCTTTGTAATATCAGCAGAGAATTCAAGGATTTTAATTAATATGCTCTGGGAAATGTAAATGGAGGTAGCAAAAGAAGTTAATCAGTCACACATACAGGAAAATGAAATGAAACAAAACCCGTAAGCACTAAGCACATATATAGTCATTAACTGTGACATGCATTTTAAATAAAAGTACATTTTCATATCTGTTCATTTCAGTTTGTCTAAATTACTATGTTATCACACTGTAACAAGTGATTGATATACATGCATCTGCTAAGCTTACAATACACTATACACAGGATGGACAAAGTAATGGGAACACATGAAAACATAATGCTGTAATGCTAATATAAGCTTGTAATGTTACATTTTTGTCAGAGGCCTTTATTTAACTCTATGCTTAATTCTAACCCTTCACCCTCACATTTGTCTGGTTAATTTGTGTTTGTTTGTTTGTTTGTTTGTTTGTTTGTTTGTTTGTTTGTTTGTTTGTTTGTTTGTTTGTTTGTTTGTTTGTTTGCTTGTTTGCTTGTTTGCTTGTTTGAACATTAGCTTGCTCAGTTGCAATTCCAGAAATCCCCACATATATACTATCATCTTAAGAGAGATGGTATCGGCCTCACAGGAAGAAGCTCCATCTTCAGCAGCAGATAGAGGAAACAGCTGGGCCCTAATCTTGCTCAGCTCTGCGTTCACATTTTAAGAGAGTTGACCCACTCTTCAGTGACAGACCTGTGCTTTGACAGCTGAGAGGAAACCATTCTGAAGTAGGCTGGTGATCCTTCCTGTCCAACTTACAGGCCCACAAGTCCCTGTGGCTGCAGTGAGAGAGAAAGCATGTTTATCTTGTCAATGAGCCAGAATAGCTTTCCCTCAGGAAACTCCTTGAAAACGCACAGTCAGACCTGAATAGAGTTCTGTGAGTCCTTCGCCACAGCTGAGGCAGCACAAGGCAAAGCCAGAAAGATTTCCAATCTTTCCTCCCTTTATTTTCATCTCTGTGATACTGTGAGAACCTATTGTTATATCGGAGACAGCAGGAAATAGAGGGAATATCGAGAAATTGAAACTCAATTGTATGGCTCTGAGGTGTCAGTTATGGGTTTGATATGTGCTTCCAAGAGTCTCAAACACCAGCCAGATACACCGGGCCTGCTGATTGACGTCACTGGTGGCAGCAATGTGATTTTTACTGAGCACAATCAGTTAATCACCTGCATCTACATACAAATGTGTGGTTGCTCCTGTTAATTCATGCCACGATGAAGTTCTATATGAACAATCAGTGCAACAACATTTTCCCAGATATGTGTGGGTCATTGAGACAAAGAAGCAGGACCATTAACATTTCCTTGACCTTGTTTGACTTTTACACAAACACAAATCTGTTCCTTAGGGAATATGAAAAGCCATTGTAGTTTTTTTCCATAAGTTGTTTGTACTGCACAGGCAATGGCTTTCTCTGTCCTAATGTCTTATTATAAACATTAAACACATGACTTTTTAAAAATTCTATTGCCAAACTCAGACCCACCAGGAGTAAAAAAGACTTTTAGTATTATCCTATTATGCTTCAAACTGTAGTCTGGATTCTGTATTGAGACCAACATACATCAACAAAATATTGATTTGATATTGATAACATTATAATTTTATACACTAAAAATATGTATTGCAGTGTATCTGCAACATGTTGCTTGAGGCCTACACATGTGGAATTATAAACCATATAGAATCACATACATTACAGTAGCATAGACCCTGTCCCAGTATACTAATGGCTCTATACTCTGACAAGCAGACAAATGGAGCACTTCGTGTATGTGTGACTGATTTACTTCAGCTGCATGTGTTGCTTGACTTATAGTCTGTATCATATGTATTTAGATGAAAGAATCAATCAGAAATACATCCAGCACGCTTTACAAGGCCTTGAAAATGCTAATATTCGTAGAACTGTGTCCTCATATAAGAAAAAATGTTATTTATTTGGAAAGAACACACTTTGCTAAGTTTTACAGTGTTTGGAGAGAAAATTAAGAAAGGGTAAAAAAAGAAAGAAAAGATTGAGAAAATTCTATTATATAGCCTTGAAATAGCCTCATACCTGTTTACTGGTTTATTAACATCCTCTCTTATCCTGTGTTCCTTTGGTATTACAATGCTCACATTACTGAATATTAGCATCTTTTCCTACAGAACTTAAATATGAAAATCATGTTAAAGTAATTTACAAGATGCCAGCACGCTACACTACAGTTTAATAGGTAACCAAACATAACTATCTACATTTTATTGCATATTGCAGTGACCTAAATAATGGCCTTATGAAAGACCTAATTACTCTATGCATATGTGTTGTGGTGCAGTTCAGTCAAGGAATCAAAGCAAACAAAGCAGAGTAAGCGAGACTTAAGCATACACGCTGCAGCACACACATATTGTATGTGCACACAAACCTTCTGGTTAGGTTGCGTGTGAAGACTGTCTGCAGAGCGAGACAGACTGCTCTCGGCTCTGTCTGCATCAGAGGTTATGCAACACAGGCTTGGCCACACATCACGCTACCCTCTGATTGGCTTGATGGTGTTCACTGATTTGAATACACTTCCCCCGAAAACAGGGAGTTCAACTGAGAAGCTCAACTGAGTGAGGCTGTTTTGAATGAAAGACTGTACAGTACTTCATTTTAGACCATACAGAACACTGCAAAATCCTCTGTGTAGAAATTTGCTTCTCTCTCTCTTTTGGCAGCTAAACACAATAGAGATCTTAAGCAAAAAGAAAAAAAATACCTCTCAACGGTTCTGGGAGGGAGTGAACCGGGTGAACTGAAAAGAGGAAAAACATGAAGCTAAATCAACAAATCTAACCTCCTCTGGGTTCTAGTTTCAGTAGTGTAATCAAATATGGGAGGGAACTGTACTTTCAAAGCGTGACAAGTCAAAAATGAAAAAGCTGGGGTTACATAAGAATCTGAATTCCAGTTATGCCTGCTATGAAACGCTTGGGAAAGATATTCTTTTTCTGTTTGACCTCCTCATCCAAGACCAAATATAGAGTGACCAGTGCTAAGACCAGAGCCTCAAAAAAGTCCTCAACTATGTAGCCTTGTAAAAAAAAAAAAAAAAAAAAAACATAATCTCATTCTGGTTAAAGCTTGTAAACAATCGAAGACCACCGAAGATGAAAAGATCTACACTGGCTATTTCATGCTGAATTTCCTTTGACGTGGCAAAGAGCAAGCCTAACCCCCTTGAAAAATGTTATTTTGTGATGCGAACTTGATGTTTATTGGAATCTCTGCAATTTATCCTGGAACTCATTTGATATGATATTATTAGGTTAGGCAGGAACACAAACTAGTGTTGTCTTTCAGAGGAAACACCACACCTTTCTCTTCATGCAAAAAGAGTGTGAGTTCATTCCAAAATGCTTCAGTTAACACACAATACTGACACATTTGTTATTCATTGAGAAAGATGTGAAGAAGTCTGTAGCCAGCGCACACACACTTACATGCTCAATCATGTCATGGTCGTTTTTCTCTGTCACTGCTAAGTTGTCAAAACCTCTGGTCTTATATAAGCAAACAGCTCTGTATCAGTACATCACTCCAGGTATGTTTTATTGCTGTTTGATATTACCACAAAACACAACCATTTGTTCTGCTGACAAGCCAAATAGGCGCAAACAGGCATGACCTGGTAGCATGTCTCCTTCCATTTTCTCTGACCTTCTCTCCGTCATGTCGGTATCAATCTGTGGTATTAAACTGCCTGGCCTTGGCCTGCATCAGGGACAGCAGACAATGAGACAAAAGCCCTGTCTCCTTTCCTGCTCTGTGGTCCAGAGGTGATTCACCGACTAAAACAAACACAACACCAGTCATCAGGACGTCTACTTGATGCCAAACACTGCTGTGCATGTTAAACTCTGAGGGCTTTGACCTGCCTGGCATAACTCCCTGTACAGCTTCTACAGGCTCTGTTCAAAGAAATGTTTAAAAATTGCCTCATATATTGATTTTCAGTGCTCAGGATGCACAGGGTCATCCAATGAATTATACTCTATTTGACTGACGTTAGTGTGTCTGGAACAATTTCTGTGATAAACTGTGATCATGTCACTTGATATAAATCGTAATTGTTTAGCTGTTCTTTTTTGTGTCATATGCCTACATCTGCACGTATACTATATACTATAATATATAAGTCATGTACACTATATAACGTATTATTATTTATGTATTTAATTACACATTTATTACCATTATACTGTATGATAATCATCCAAGACCTATAGGATGGCTGGAGGGCACCATGGGTATGTATATGAAATTAAAACCTGGAAATTAACCTAGAAATATTTAACAAACTGAAATAGTTGCATTACGTGCATTCAATTTTTAATAAATGTGATTTTTTCATTCAAGCTGCTGAAGGGGCACTTTTGGCAGATCTAAAGTGGTCTTGCAGCAAACATGCGATCTGGCTGCTAATATACACAAAGGGGCATCTATATCCAGCTTGTTCAGTATGTACAGTACAGTGAGTGCTGGAACAGCCACAAACTGCAGGCACTTTACAGTATATATCATATTCCCATGCGCAGCTGTCACTTGTAGGCCTCTGGCTAGAATGGTCCAATTCATTAGTGGGGCCTGAGGTTATCTCTGGGGTTTATTTATGAGGTAACATGACAAATTCATAGTATTTCTTCTTTTTAAACCATATTATCAAGCCGTGTATGAGGTATGTGAGTTACTAGTGACTTAGGAGAGGTGGCAAGCTGATAGAAGGCACAAGAGTGTGTGCGTGCGTCTGTGTGCGTGTCTGTGTGTGTGCGCGCATGCGTGTGTGCGTGCGTGTGTGTGTGTGTGTGTGTGCATTAACATTGCAAAAGTAAGTACAGAGATGTAGCAGCAAAATGTATGAACGGTGCCAAAAGTAAATGTATTTGTTCTGCAAAAAAGTGCGCAGTATTAAATATGACATCATTAGTTTGGTAATACTGAGACATCAGTGTGGAAGCAGAATGTCACTTTTTCAGCTAGTCAAGGTGGAACTAATTCTTTACTAATTATTTTATTTAATAAAATATTCTAAAAAAATCTTTATACAAGTCACCTTAACCCAACCCTCAACACACACACACACACACACACACACACACACACACACACACACACACACACACACACACACACACACACTTTAAAGTCCACACTGTACAGTATGTGCAGTGTTTGTTGGCTCACGAGCCTGTATGTGCATGATCAGCCGTCTGTGTGTGTACATTATGTGTAATGTTTGCTCTGAACGGTCTGTTTCTTTCCTCATGGGAACGCACAGCCTAAATATAGAGAGCAAGGTCTGACCTGCTGCTGTGTATTTGTCCTCTACACAAAACAGATACAACAGGGCACGAGACGGCGAGAATCAAGGACAGCTGTGCCGTATGCTTCTCAGCCACAACTGTGACAGCTGTAAATGTTCATATATTTTTAATTAAAAAAGAAAGAAAAAGGTTTTGCATATAATGTTTGAATGTTTTTGTTATTATTCAGAAGATGCTGGGGAACTCAGTTCCTTTTGTTTCAAAGCAATGATATTGGATACACTTACTTCCACTTTTAAACTTTAAATTTTAAATTTACTTTAACAAATTCCTCCTAACCTGAGAATTCCAGCTTGATTTGACTTTTATGTTTTTCCAAACATCTCAATCTCCTTTTTGTTTTTTACATGTTTTATTACCTGAATAAAAAGTCTGAGGATAGAAGGTGTAGTATTCTTGACAGATTGTGAAGCTCTCTGAGCATTCAAATAGCCTTCTGGGCTACATACATGAATTTTATTTGACTTTACATTCATTTCCTAAAAGCACAGAAGCAGTTCAGAAGAAATAATCCATTAATTTGAAGCAAGATAAGGCACAAATCAAAACTGTCCGTAAAACTTGTATTAATAATAATAATTATTAATAATAATAATAATTACAATTCTCTCATAAAAAAGGCTCCAGAAGTCATTGTAGTATGTACATTTTTTTGAAAATCTAGTTCTAACACCATTTTCTTACACATTGATTCACTGGGGTCACCAACCTGCAACCTGCTCTTTAAATGATACTGAGAGAGAGAGAGAGAGAGAGAGAGAGAGAGAGAGAGAGAGAAGAGAGAGAGAGAGAGAGAGAGAGAGAGAGAGAGAGAGAGAGAGAGAGAGAGAGAGAGAGAGAGAGAGAGAGAGAGAGAGAGAGAGAGAGAGAGAGAGAGAGAAAGAGAGAGACAGAGAGAGAACAAAAAAGAAAGGGACAAAAAAAAAAAACGAACTTGAAGAACATTGGAAAATAACCTACAATAAAGACATGTTAGAATTAAACAACCCAATCACACTGAAACTGTCTTTCAACACCGTAGCTGGAAAACAAGGATAGATAATAGAAACATGAAACCCATTATTTCAGGCTAATTCTCATTCCACCACTTGACAGTACAATGAGAACATGATGAGATTTTAAAGTGCCTGTCACGGCAAAGGTTTTACTGTGACTGTCAGCTTGAATTTACTGTGTTTAATAGCTACTTGAGACACCATCTAAAACACTTGAAACAGATTGTTCTGACTGAAGATTTGTCATGATGGATTGACACCATGACACGGCGACGAGCTGTCTACCTTTACACAGTAATGAACATCTTAATTGAATCTAACGCTGTTGAGAATGTGCTGTGGGAAATATTATCACACGTTAATGCAACTCTTGCATAAAGCTTAAAATGTGTTAGTGTGTCCTTGTGATTTATGTCTGAACAGAGACCTTTTCTTTTTTTTCCTCTTTTTTTCTGCAAAGTTCATGCTCTTCCTTGCAGTGCATAAGAGAATAAATGTTTTCTGTGCAGTCTAAGCAATGCAAGCATTAATGCAGAGTTTTTTGTTTGTTTGTGTGTTGTTTTTTGTGGGTTTTTTTTAGCTGAACAGGTACTACTACTGTAGGTACTACAGTTTCTAGGTCAAGTTACACCTTGTTATCTCCTAAGGGAATGTATTTGGAGTTGAATGAGTTTCTTTCTGACAGTCAGAAGAAATAATGGTCAAAGGTGAAGGTTGACTATTGAGACAAAAAATGAGAAACATGTTGGTGACCTTTCTGCATTATAACTGTTGCAGAAGCCTAGGCATGAGTGCATGAGTGCATGAGTGCATGTGTGCGTGTGTGTGTTTGTGTTTTGCTGTGTTTGCTTGGTTGCATGTTTGTGTTTGGTTTGCATGCGCTGTGTTTGAGTTGAACACATGTGTAGAAAAGCACTTGTAACCAGTTTATTTTTAATCACAATGCATGCGTTTGTTTTGCCCCCCCCCCCCCCCCCCCCCCCCCCCTCCTGTTTTTTTTCTCCATGCCACAACCATGATGTATCCGCCTTTCCCATTTTTCTGCAGGGCAACACAGCAGGGAGAGGGTATGACTCCTGAACCCACGCCAAGTTATTCTCATACTCTTAACCTTATCGTCTGCTACTGTGGCTCCACTGATGCCAAGAATTAGTTCACAATGTTCAGCACTTCTTCAAATGTAGTCTGGGGAGGGAGGATTACCACAACGCCACCTAAATAGGCAGTGATACTAGATAGATAGATAGATAGATAGATAGATAGATAGATAGATAGATAGATAGATAGATAGATAGATAGATAGATAGATAGATAGATAGATAGATAGATAGATAGATAGATAGATAGATAGATAGATAGATAGATAGATAGATAGATAGATAGATAGATAGATAGATAGATAGATAGATAGATCCTTTAAATGGGGGGAATGATTTTAACTGATGTAACACTCCACTGAAGCAGACGCATTATTAACAAATCTGTATATTCATCCGGTAAAAAACACATTCTTCAGTGGTAATCTCTCTGTAGGTTTTGTCACGAAAATAACACACTCTGACGCCCAGCATGAAAGGAATTTTTCCTCTCTTGCAGTCTTCAGGTTTCACTCATCTCTGACCCAGTGACAGCTTTTCATTTTGCAATGCAGCACTGCGTATTTCAATATTTGGAGTATGTACAATATGTGCTCCTTTCGTGAAGATGAATGTCTGGGCCTCCCTTGAAACCTGTCAAACTCATCATACTCTGGCTGTGAGCACCTCACACTCGCACACCCGCTAACAGTGTGTTATCTGTCTGGTCTTCTTTCTCTCAGGCTGTCAAGTCACCTGAACCCAAGCAGCTGGTAATGTTGATTGCTGATATGTCTCCTCTGCAAATCGACACCTCCTCGCCTCAAAGCTCACCGAAACCACTTGATGACAAATGGTTTACCGATCAAAGAGGCTGTGGACATGAACATCTTTAGGATCGATAAATTATGCTGGTAGCACAGTGCTCGAGCAATGTTGTAATTATTTTGAATTGATAAATGTGATTATTATTCATGGGGTCACGTTTGTGCAATAGCTGATGATGCTAACCAACATGTGCTTTAGTTTCAGTGCAATTTTTAATTAGTGTTTGAATCCTCCTATTGTTGGTTTAATTATTAATTGCTTTTAAGTAAAATGTAAAACACAGGGTCAAAGAGTTCCATGTGAGTTTACATGCTCTTGTGCACTTTGGGTTCAGGTTCAATATGTGTGTGAATGTGTGAATTGTTGCCACTGGCAGTAAAGTGTGTTATGTAAGGAACACAGAGTGTGAACTGCTCCACTGAAACACTTTCATTTCACCTGTATTAACTCACGAAACGGCAAGTTCATTGCAAGGCAAACTGACTGTTTTTTATCAATCAAACATTATTAGAAATAATACCTGAAAGAATAACAGGTAAATGAAAATTTCGATAGATATATGCTAATCACAATTTATCACAATTATTGCATGAAAACCCATGAAGTTATATCTAAGAAGGACAGTAATCACAAGTTATTGTTTACTTTCATGTGTTATTTTCACACTTTTTATGCTTGTTACTTGATGTCGTATAAACAAGCAGTCACTGGCTGTGACTTATTTATGTCAAAATGCAGTGTATATAATGTGTAATAAATTCCATTTTATATGCAGACTGGATTACTTATGCATACACATAGCCAAGCTCTTCATCACATATTAACATGTAGTCTTTGTCACTTTTAGTTTTCCCCCTTTGGGCAGGAACTGCGTTCATACTGAATGTTAAATATTACATTCAGCAGTGAGAAGTGAAGTACACACTGTACCACTGCTGAAAGTGACAGAAGTAGCTCAAAGGCCCAATGATACAGTTTGTACTTGTCATTCTTCCTCAGGGGAGACATAAACTGCTGTCATAGTGTTTTGCGTCCATGACTGACTGTCAGCCATACTTGGATGTTTGCATGGCAGATAAATGTGAAATTGTGAATACAAACGCTATGAAAATAGAAAAATCTTAATTAATACATTATGCGACAGCAGCTTTTTTTTAAATGAAAGCTTCACTCTGTGCTGTGCATTATTATATAATACCCTTTTACTAAGTGTTTTACCTTGTGATCCACAGGGATTAAAACTCAGTTATGATATTTGGTTTTATAAATGTTTGAGGAAGAGATATTAATTACACATCAACCACAATATATACATTTGCATAGTAACTGATCAGACCTATGCCCTGTGTGCAACCGATTTTTAGAAGAACTAATGAAGTATTACTTTGCATTCATGTATGAATGCAATAAATCGACACATTGTAATTTATTTTCCTCAGATATGAGAGCTGAAGAGTGAAGTGCAAGATGAAGAGTAGGATCACGGCTGGCCCGGGCCTGAAAATCAATAAAACATTTAATTATACTGTTTGTTGCAATGTTATATAAAGGTTAAGTATGAAAACTCCACCCCAAAAGAAGCAGCATCTGCAGTGAATAACTGCTGGCATGCAACAGAAGTGTGGAGCGAGCTAAACAAACAGGGGTGGCCTGACTTGTAATTTAAAAAAACATCACGATTTAGCTACCGATATAGGTATATAACGATTTGGCCCACTAGCAAACAATCTTTTCTTATCCACAATAGTTCTACACAGCTGGGGACAGGTTAAACGGCTGTAAAGCAACGCTCATAAAGTTCACAACCCCGGAAAACCACAGGAAGGCAATAAACCACTAGAGAACATGCTGTTCTGCCATCCAAACAGAGCTCAAAGACGAGGCAGCCTCTCGAAATGGAAGCACGACAGGACAGGTGTGAACATAGAAGATGCCCCAGACTCGCCCCGTAACGTCTGTTACTCAGTGTACAATTATATGTTTCTAATTATAGGATTCCAGTTTATGTGTCTAATTATATGATTCAGGAGAGAGTTTGTAAACAAAAAGTGATTCCCTCTTCTTATGAAGGTGCACCAACGGAAAGGTTTTCCCGCTTACCTGCAAGTTGAACTTACAAATTAAGTTATGTAACAAAGTACTGCTGAGCAAAGTGGGACATCTGCACGCATGTTTTTAACTCTCAAAGAATGTATTTGATGGGAAACGGCAACATTTCACACCTACCTCACCAGGAAAAAGGTCAACATGACAAAGAGTAAGATATATAGACACCAAATTAGTTACATCATCACACTATCATGTGTGCAGTTCATATTAGGAAGAGCAAAGACATTGTCAGTTCCTGGATGAAGTCGTAATTCCAACATAATATATCTAAAATAATCTTAATATGTTATCTCGATTGTTAAATAGCTTACTATAAAACATCCGTCTGGGATATGTAGCTTAACATGGCAAGACTTTACTTATTACCATTATTAGGATATTTGTTGAACCATAAATAAAGACGATACTGTAACTGTATAATAAATTCTCTTTAATCGATGTGTGCATTGTGGGGAGAACAACAACAGCATGACCTCCGCTTGACATATATCCTGCAAGGACCTGATCAAACTGGGACATTATGTAATGTATTTTCATGCCAGTATTGTTTTTGAAGAGGTGTCTGAGTGTTGCACAAGTTTTTGGCATCACCTGTCTGACGTGCTTGTTGCCTCCTGTTCACTTCTGGGACATCAACATGTCAGACACGCCTTAGCGAAGAGTGGAAAGTAGACAGTCAGATGGTTTTGTTCAATATGGTCTTTCCCCAGCCTGTTGGTCCACTTTCTCACTGACTCCCTCACGCAACAAAGGTCAGAACAGGTCACAAAATTTCAGGAGGTAGTTTTGTAACTTATTTGAGCAAGATGAGTTGAGAAATTGGAAGGCCCTGGGGAAGGGAACTTCTGCTGATTTAGCAGCTTCTTCTTTCCATAACATGTCCCTGGTGTATTTCAAAGAAATTAGTGTGGAAACTGTAAGTGCTCACAAGACTGCAAGTTGACAGGATGCTTAAGTACACAATTAAGCCATGAGAAAGAACAAATGATGTGGCACATTGAGCTCTTATGCTAATACACTGTTCTCATTGAGAATGTCAAAAATGTACTGAAAATCAGGTGCTATAAATATCCTGTTTTCCTCACACCACGTTTAGCTAAATTCCAAGTTTTTTATAACCAGAAAGGAAAGTGTGTGACTGTGACAGAGACAATAAAAATCTCTTATTTCAACCATTGTGTTTCTATTTGCACAATGGATTGTTGTGTTTCTTAAGAACAAGGAGCCTGAGACAAACGTTTGTTTGTTACAGACATCAGGTAAACATTCACATGACAGAATGGAAATCTTATCTATAACTGTAGATACACCAAGTTCAGTCTGACTGCAGGAATCCTGTACCAAACAAGGACTAAGACTAGACAATGAGAAGGCCTATTGATTACTGTATTTGTTTGCCTGCACATTGGTACTGCATTTAATAAGCTAACAGACCTTTTTTCCACAGCAACCATTTTGACATGTCACAGCAAGAAAAGCACAGGTGTAATTCATAACATCTCTAATGACTTAATTCCATTTTGATGAGTCATTTCAAAGGCTGTTGTTGTGTAAAGCTGACTGGAAAACCTTACTGTGACACTTGATGGAACAAAGCCACCGTTAATATTAGTAGTTGCACCTGTGTTTCTTCTACAACAGGTCAAAAAAGTCAAAAGGTTAGACTCAGTGCTGACTGCTCATGTCAGGACAAACATCTCACTGAACTTGCTCACTGTTTACACCCTTCTGTGTTTTTGAGTACCTGTAGCACACATATTTCCCAAACTGTAACATTGTTGCAAAATTGTTACAACATGGTTTGTACTGCAAAGTGTGTTCATCATTGTTTTCAAATATTCAGGTGTAAATAATATTATTCCCCAGCTTTACCTTAAAGCAATACTGGCATGCCTTTACAGTATGTACAATAAAACGGTTTTTGGACATTTTTGAATATGTCTTCCTGTCAATACCGGCCGCTATAGAGATCCCTTCCTTGAGTAATGTCATTGTAAATGATGAGGTGGACAAATGATGATGGGGGTCTTCAGTCAGTACAGGTTTCAGCAGACTGAGTACTTTCAAAGATACAGTCTTTAAGTTCTCTTTATGTTACTCTCAGTCTCAACACTGTTTGTGGAAGCACAAAGAGGGAATTTGGTACTAACAAGACTGAAATTTTGGAAGGAACCAAACTGATTTGACTAACAGCTGAAGACTCATATTGATGTCAGCTGAACTTAAGAGTTAGTTTTTGCAAAGACTGAGGACTGTGGATTTTGTCCCCCGTCGCTTAAACTGAAATCAATTTAGGAAGGAATCTTTTCTGTCCTAGTATGAAGAAATAATCACAGCCTACATTAACCCTTTCAATGCTAAAGGCATGTGAGTATTGTTTTAACATAGACTTGAAAAAAATGAACCCATCGTTTAATGATATCTAAATTACACATATTATTAACACCAGTGCTTTTCCACTATAACAAGTCTACAATAAAACCCATACATTTGTAAGTCATAATTTGCCATGTATTGAGAGAGAGATACATTGAAATTCATAAAACATGTTTGAACTACAACAGTGTCAAGAGAGTTGTTGTTCAAATTGGGTGCAGCAGCACTATTTTAATACTTCTGCCTTATATGGCTGGGATTTCTTTCAGTTTTGTTTTCCCCTTCCCTGCATGTCTTATCAGAAATGGCTCTTTCTTCCTTGTATACCATCATAAATAAGACAGTCACAGTATGATTGTTATTATCATAATTTTATTTCACTGTTCTGATATGCATGACTTGGTCCTGACATGATTTGCTGTGGCTGCCCAGTCAGCTCCACCCCACAGCACATAATCAAAAGAGACTTAACATGGATTTAGATCTGTTTTGCCGATGTCAGGGTGTAACGGCTCATACAGAAGGAAAACAGTCTCACCTAAACCATCACATTAAAATGTATTACACGTCTTTTTTGTTGCTTTCATTTTATAATCTAAAAGTTTGTGTATGCCAAGGACCATGATGTTTTATTATCATCTCACATGTGACAGATAACAAAGTTTTATCAAAAGTTATTTATCTTGATAATGTTTATCATTTGCATATGTTATGGCCTAAGGGGGAATCCTCTACCATCTCTTTATATCACAAATGTATTCCCAAGGTTGTCCGGAGTTCATTTCCTGCTCTGTTTATGTCTTAAACTTCCTGCAGCCCGCTGACGGCTCTCTTCACATGGGCCAAAAGTGGAATAGAGGATGAGGGATGTTTACCACACAAAGGACACAAGTCACACAAACAGACCACAATGGAGGAGGGAGAGTTGCATAATCCTTCACAAACTCTGTGGTAGAAAGTAATATGACCATAAACATGCTGCCTTAAACTGTTCCATAAACTCAGCACTATACACTGCTTTGCTATCTGTGCAGTTGAAAAAGCTCCCTCAAGTCTAGGCAACCACCCTCAGCTTTTAGTATTCCCACAAAAAAAACTCAACATCCTTCTTTTGTTATTATGTTCACTTGCATTCTTATTGCTTGCGTCAGATATACAAGAAGTTAAATATAGATCAAAGATGGACTTTTCCTAAATTACAGCTGCACACTGCTGAAAACAACAATGTGGCTCTTCTGTGCATTTCAAAAGAGGCTAATTCCTACCAGATAAAAATCACTGGCATAGAGGCACACTGAGTTCCCACACAATAAGATATAGAATTGAACTAGAGTCAGTAACCCTATAAGATCATTTATATCAAACCATAATGCCCTATTTTGTATTTTAAAAGAAAAAAATCCTAGTCTGTATAATTTGATCTAATGGTTATCATATAGAAATTCTTTGTCATAATTCGTTAAGCAATCAAGATGACAACCTTGTGACTTGTGAGCACTGTTTGGAGAAACAGAGCTTGGGAAATGTACTTTTTGTCAATAATTGTGCAGGTTATACAACCTTGACCTTGCATGTGTCACATGCTAGGGTAGGGGTCTGTGCCGGGGAGGGGTCTTTCTTCATTTATTTGCAGGCTCTTGCTGTGCAGTCGTGCCATGAGCAGGGGTATCACAGTAAATCTGAAACCACTGGCTTCTGACCTTTTGTCTTTATGATTAAGATGTCCTGAGTTGGCCACATTCCTAAAATGGCTTTCATCAGCTGGGATACAAACACCATGAACAAAAACAAGATGTTCTCAAGTGATCACTCTAAGTAGCCAAGAGCTAAGCCCCTGAAATGCTAAATGTATTGTTTTAATTTTGCTGCCTTAGATGTTAAATCAAATGCAGTTTTATTTTTCTGAAAGAAAACCAGTTCAGATTTAATGTGCCTTTTCAATTAATCATGGTGATATATATACAAAAATGTTTACTTACTTTAAAGTCCTGTGGGTTCATCAGGTTCATCCTCCCAAGAACAATTCGCAATGATTTAACATCCAGGAGGAATGCATCAAAATATTTGTTGGGACCCTTCAAACCCAAGACAAATGAATTTTAACAGCCAAATCTGCACTGTTTCAGTATGGGGTACCATTTGTTTTTCACAAAAGGAGATTATTTCAAAGATCAGTATCACAAGTTAGATGAATGCTGTAAAACCCCCGTTTTAACCACAGAAAGACATAGAGTCATGTCTGTTGCTGAAGACTTGACAGAGCAAGCAGTTTTAGCACACTTGTCTCTCTAAGCCAAAAACCTCAATCACGTCAACTCTTTGACCTCGTTTCTGATGTTGACAACTTAGAGGATTACTGCTCAACCCAGTGTGTCTCATAGTGGATAAAAATAGAAGGCAATGTGTAAGACGACAAACCTGGCTA
This sequence comes from Scomber scombrus, assembly GCF_963691925.1. Classification (NCBI taxonomy): domain Eukaryota; kingdom Metazoa; phylum Chordata; class Actinopteri; order Scombriformes; family Scombridae; genus Scomber; species Scomber scombrus. The sequence continues at coordinate 16,063,594 of NC_084978.1, forward strand.
CATCTACAAAGGCTCATCCAAGGATTAATTTGATTATGCATAAATCGACAGCTATCAGTCTGTGTGTGTGAGGCCGGAGCTTGTACATCAGAGGACGTTACAGAGGCAGCTGACACACAGTCATGATCAGACAACAAAAAGTAAAAACATCTAACTAACCTGAGGTGCTCGTTTAATAATTATGTATACTCAGAAAATGCTATTGCAAATTTGTAATAGGTCACTCTTACTGTTTTTTCTCACTGTTCTTTGCCCCTCTCTTTCAGAGGTCAACTTTAACACTCACTTTATTCACTTTTACATTGTCCTGTCAGCAGATGAAATGAGGAATGTGAGGAAGCATTTTAATGAAGTCATGTTTTAAGTTGTGTAAAGTATTGCGACCCTGCAGCTAACAAACTGTTTTCTTTCGTGAGAAAGCATTAATGGCCAATTTTTCTTACATAACCGGTGGTTATCAACAATTTGCAACTCTTTTGAACTACTTTTTTTGGAAGGCAGAGTGACTTCTTGTTCATATTACAGGAAATATGTAATGCGGCACTGCCTAACAATCCTGCACACTGCACGAATCTGATGTTTGTTTCATTCAGCTCTAACGTTTATGTTGACATGATGAATATGCTGACATTTCAGATGACACACAAGTTGTATATGTCTGCATGAAAAGCAGTCAGACTAAATTATTCCCCTGCATGCGAACTTAACCGCATGGAGAGAGTGCGCGCTTATCCCAGCACAACCCCCGACTTTCCAGCTGAAACAGATGTGCTTTTTTTTCTATTCCCTTTCATTGCATAACACTGAAAATCCAAAGAAAAACTCTCCTCTTGGCTGCCTGGATACAAGCAAGCTCCAATTAAAATGTTAATTCCACACCTAAGGCTCATCCAACATGTTTAATATTTAACTGTACTTTATGGGAAGAGGTGTAGAGTTACAGTTGCTTTGACTCAGATCATCTGTGTTCTTATCTTTTGGAAGAACACCGCTGAGGCCAAAAATGGACACGTCTTTAGTCATTAACGAATGAATGAATGAATGTGAACACGTAGTACACGTCAGCTAGTGAGCTTTTAACCCAGAGCGATATAAATGTTTGAAAGATGGAACAGAAAAACATGTGAACAATTGGGTTATGTAATTTAGAAAATCTTTGTTAGAAGTGTTTAAATTACATATATATTTAGTTCTTGATTTCAAACACCCTCTTATAGACATATAAATATGTTTAAGTGAGGTAAGATTAGTAAAACCAGATTTGAATCACATGTCCAGGAGAAGCATTAAGACATTTTAGGCTCTCAATTCATCATTCATGTTTGTGAATTTTAACAACAACAACAACAACAACAACAACAACAACAACAACAACAACAACAACAACAAAAAAGCACTTCATTTCCAGAGGTAACTGGAAGGAGCAAATGAAGACAAAGACCAATGGAGCAACCTAAACAGCAAACATGGGGTTGTGAACCATGACTTGAGATCCATGGTGAATTTGTTTCGGATAAAAAAGCACACATGCACCCAAGTGAGTCTAGGACATAGTGTGACTAAACCAGTCCCAAAATAGACTGAGTGTTAAAGCAGAGTAGTAAATCGAGCCAAAGTATTTATTGTCTTCAGATTGTTTTGTTTACATCTAAAGCCTGTGCTGTGTGTACAATAGCTGTACAACCAGATGAATTTTTCCACTGTGCATAAGCATTAGCATTAGCATTAGCATCATCCTGCAGTAACTGACCCTGCACACCCTCTTTTCATTGACATGCACCAAGTGTTCAGGTGTCTATATGGGAAGCAGAAAGACAATTATCTTGTGCAAAGGAGTCAATAAGTGTCTGTCCCTCTCCTCTGCGCCACATTAAACAAATGTCTTCTTCAGTCAATAACCTGCATATCCCTCCTACCACTAATTAAACTCAGACTGCATTTCAGAGCAGGTCTATTGATCAGGATCATTAGTTTCACACAGTTGTTTTGACTCAACACACAACAGGAGAGCGCTGGCTTTCATTTATAAAATAGGGAAGACACTGTGTTTACTCTTGTGCTATTTGATCTGTGGTGGTGGTTCTGTTTTCAGCAATAGATGGATGTGAGCTTGCTCTACGCACCAGGGAAGCCACAAAATATCTAGTTACACAGGCTGCACTGACTGGCTGCCAATCCGTCTGAAGGGAAATGCTACTAGGACAAACTGTTTTTCACTCTTGCAGATTCCAATCCTCTGGAAACATGGCTATTATTACTTCACTATCATTAGTGGTCGCCCTGTTTTTGACTTTGACTTTGGAAAAAAGTGTAGCCTACTAGTATTTTAACTTTTCTTCCCCTTAAAAATAAGAATGTGAGGTTGTTCTTGGTCCTAAGTTTGCAGAGCCTACACGCTAAATTAAAAGCGACTTTGCCTGAACTCATAGCCTTGTGCCTCCCTGCAATTTTGTGTTGAATTCTTCCAAATCCCGTTTGTCAGGATGAGCTTGTAAACACGCACAAGGCTCACAAAGCTGAATAGAAATCAACATGTATTCAAAGATGTTGTGATGGAGTGGCTCCAACTTCCAAGAATGCGAGGTTAGTTTTGCGAACAGACAGCGTGTTGTTTCCTCTGAAAAACAAATGAGAGGGATTTCACAGTGGCTCTCCTGTCTCAGTGGCAGAAAATGAAATCCTCCTGGGTGGTGTCACAGCTGCCTCATGTGCGTTCTGTGACTGGATTTCCAGTGACTAAATCTCTCTGCTGCACAAAATATGGTAAACTCAAACAAATCTTATCTGTTGTCAGTGATATTCCCTTTGAACTACAGTGTATTAGGGCGTTAGGCATTAGGAAACTCTAGATGACGTAATAATGGCACGTGGATTTTTGCTTGGGATGCACTGAAATGCATATATTTGCCCAACAAAACTATGTCATTCTCCTTTCATTCATATTCAAGGTTAGGATGTTTAGGTCTTAAAATATCCAGATCCTGAATTTCCATAGTTTTATCGAATTAAATTGATAATGAATGGACTCTTGATCTAACAGTAGTGCTTATGTATCTCTTTGTTGTGCATGGAGTAAGCACAAGCTACAAGGGTGCAGTTAAGGAACACAAGACAGTGGATTGTAATGTGTAAACATAAGGTTTATTGCAAATGTGCAGTTGTATCCAAACACAGCAGCAAACATCTGTTTTATGGATACTTTTACAGCAACAATACCGTTATCTTTACAAAACACATAGAAACGTTTACACTAGCTACAAAAACACAACTTCTACCTGTGAAGTTTTACACATGGTCCTGGTTTGCTCACCTTCTCAAAAAAAAATAAAAAAAAATAAAAATTCTTTGGTAGCTAGAAAACAACAACAACAACAGAGCTCAGTGTGGAAATGTGTTCCTTTCTTACTACGGACAGGCACTGTTGTCATGCCATCGTTTTCAAGTTGGCATCTGAGCAAAGGACAGACCACCTACTGGACGACGCTGCAAAAATCAGGAGTGCATCTGCAGCGAAAATGCAGCCGTCTGCTTGCTAATCATCCCCACTACATTTATCTCAGGACGTTTCAGTTTTATGCACATTGTAGTCACCCTTTACTGTGAAGAGCAAGGCAAACAAGGTGGGCAGATATGCCCCCCCCCCCACAAGTATACAAAAAATAATCTTTTAAGACCATGTACAATGCTCCTATTTTACAAACAACTGATTTTTGTTCAGAATCACAAACAAAAACAGAAGATATAACTGGATTAATTTCCCCCATAAGCAGCAAGCCCTACCTGCAGACAATACAAGATTACATGTTATGAATCAATGCAGTAGATTGATCAGTCTGCTGCAGTGATCCACCAGATTTAGGCTGTACTGCATTAACCTCCACCTCTGTTGCCTTAGCTTATCCTGTTGATTATTCTTGTTATGCTTAAATGTATATGAACACATGAGTAATACATTATAGGTACAGGAAAAGTCCTCATTGTGTGGCTGAAATGTGAAGCTGGGAGTCCTTGAAACTTGTATTGTGAGATTGAACAAATCCACATGATGGGGCTCTACTCGTTGAGACTTGGAGGACCATCTCAGATGGGTCTCTGGGTGAGCAGGGAGCACCCGCCTCACTTTCCCAGTTAGCACCTGCAGCCAGGGCCAGCCCGATCAACACCTCCTCCCTCTGGAGCAAAGGGTGCTTGTTGGAAGGGTTTGGCTTGGCAGGGAAAGCCCCCCTCTGTCTGAAAGCAAGCGCTCGTTGGTGTCTAGTCAGCCCACTCTCTATTCTTAGCGCTTTTGTCTACAGAAAGAGACTACGACAAAGAGTTGGACGGTATCTGAGGACGGGCCTGACACCGCACCAGTCAGAGCGTCTCAAGTTCTGTTATGTGCTTATCAGTGTCAACTGTTCTTTTGTGTCCCATCTGTCATTTACAGCCCCGATACCACTCCTTCATTGTCTTGAAGGGTTTTCGGCGGCAGCGATTTTTCTAACGCTTGCGTTAAAATGGAGGTCCATTACTGTAAAGGGACAGTGGCTCTGCCCGCCCCAAGGCAGAGCCACTTATACAGCAGAGCCAGTGCTGTGGTTGCAGGTCTGCTGGTGCTGTTGTTGCTGCTGCTGGTCTGGGGTCACCTGGATGCTCTGATTATCCAGGGGTAGCAGCACATCCGTCGGGATGCGAGACTGGAACTTCTCCATCTGCTCCGGACTGGCCAGGTTCTTCAACAGGTAGTTTTCCCTCTCGAGCTGGTTGTTCTTCTCCGCCAGCTCTTTGATCTGCTCTTTGAGGATCTCCACCTCCTCACGCACAGCGTACATTAGGTGGTTCTTGACAAGGTCCTGCCATAACAAAGAAGAAAAGATGGATGAGTTTAGATATAAAAACAAAGAGATGATAAGTGATGTAAGGGTGATTTGATCAGATGATGCATTTGCTAAAGGACTGATGTGTATGAGTTTAGCTGCAGATATCTGCAAATCAAGGGTGACTCAAGTAATTCTGTGCTGCAAAAATGTTGACTGCTGACTTCCTGTTATAACCTGCATTAGTTATTTGTCAAATGAATAAATCATACAGTATCTTGTACTGCTTTCAAATAACCGGGACTTCCCAGAGCATTTGTAAAGAACTGATTTTGTGCAGAATGCATGTGAAAAATGGTGTTTGGAGGGAGGTCAGTGGATTATAACGGTTTGTACAAACATCTAGTTGTCAAAGAGTCTAAAAGGTTATACGTTTGATGCTGGAGATAAATAATGTGTATCTACTTCTAGACATTGTAAATGAGTGATTGTAAATTAACTTTATATTGCAGCATCTGCTCACTGAGAAATGCTTACTACTGGTTTGGACTGAAGAAAATTGGGGTTTGAATAGGTAACACTTTATGTCAAAACACATGCATGTATAGTGCAAGCTGCATGTCTGTTTGTGTTTGTTATCTCAGCTTACCATCGCCTGTTCAATCTTGTTGTCGATGGCCACAACGCTAGCACCAGAGGCACTGCAGAAGAGAAAGTAAAAGAAGACATTCATTAATTAATCGTACAATTGATACTTGCCAAATAATTAACTTAATAGGCATGTTGTTTTTTTCCTGAATCCACTGGTGTCTGACAGTGAAACAGAACGTTTGCAAACAGAAAGGAAAACTGTTCACTAGGCAGTTATATCGTTTATCTGTTATTAAATATATGATGCACGTTGATTGTTTTGAACGTTAGAGTAGATTTGTACTTTGGTTACAGTTTTACAACACGCACAGATTGTAACATAAGGCAAAAGGCCAAATAGCTACAATAAACGCACAGACATCTGTTCAAAGTCCAAGTAAAAAGCAACAGAGACAAACACAGCTGGACACACTATGTTTTGAGTAGTTTGGTGAGAGTAGGAGACAATGCCAATGGCTGCATAACGTTATATTTTGAATAAGAAAACACAGGCCTGCATTAAACGGTGAATAGACCCACAATTGACCCGACAATCAACATATTGAACGCGTTATTAATTAAATATTGTATACAAACATGCGGGTTGCATCGCACATTTACCTGTTGTCAAGTTTGACCGATACAACGTCTCCTCCGAGTAGCGAGGAGAAGAAAGAGATGGAGAAGTTATGCAACTGGTAGACGGCCACCTCCATTGGCGTTTTAGCGAACATCTCTGTGCTCATGTTGAGTACCAGACTCGTTTGGATTATACTTCTCGCCACGTTTGCGACTGGTTGGTAACCTAAGTTGTAGATCCGGATTTGTTTCGTCTTAACTCGCGATGCACTAAACTCGATGAGCGCAGTGCTGTGTCTGTGTCTGAGCTTCGCCCTTTGTACAAGCGACTGTCTGATGCTATTTCTGCCACCGGCCGCTATTTGAATGACTTGTCTTCTGACGTCATGTGACGCGCGCATATATTACTCAAATGAGTTGGCGGGTCAGATTTTATGGTGCCTTCTCGTGCTGCAGGAAAATCTGGTTTCAGGACTGGAAGGAGTCTGCACATTTCGTGAGAATAACACCCACCCGCCTTTTATACATTATCACCGAGGAGGACATTAGAAAATAGCCCTGCACATATACTCAACCACAACGTGGATCTAGTTCAATATTTCTGTCTTTTACATCACTACATCACTCTTTGTTCGGCTAATGCCATAACAAAATCATAATATGGGGGGCAATGGTGTATAAAACGCTGACTACAAACTACAGGTTTATTCATCATTAATCACACAGAAACTGTATTTTGTGGAATTAATAATGCAATTATTTTACAATTGACCTACATTTTAGGTTGCTTTTACTTCAATTTCCAATTCAATTTTGCAAAATATCTGGCTGTTATGTTAAGATTACTGCAGTCGCAATGCTGGGTTGAATTTCCACATCCAAGCAAAGACCAAAGTACTTTTGGTGTTTGCCGTCAACTAAAATATAGGATTTAAAGCAGTGCACATCACGTCTCTCAACCAGTTAATTTACAACTTTTTTCTTATTAAAAAAAAAAGAAGGTAAAATCAATGAATTTTGGATTGCATAAGGTACCGTCTTGTCATTCGTAAACAGGATTGCTGATAGAAATAACAAGTTTAAGAGGAGCATTTGAATGCAGCATTAGATCTGCCCTGCCTCTGAACTTGTGTGCTTTCTGTTCTGCAGTTAACCCACAGACCGAAATCTGCGTTGACTGCTGAGAACTACATCACAACAACCAACAGACAATGAAGACACTCGTGTTTCTAATAAATAAGACCTCGATTGACCACAGACTGGTCGCATTCCACTGACCATGAACCATGTGATTTTCATGTGAACTCATTAAACATTAATAATATTTACTTTCGAAAGGGTATAAAACGTAAAAGTGGTCGTTTATTAATTCTTTATTTACCAAGTGTAAACTTTTACAACTTAAAGTCGGGAGCTTGCTCCTGTTGTGATGATAAGAATAACATTTTACTGACATCGTTTCATTGTTGTTTGTGGCAGTACAATAACGGAATGTACTACACCATATCCACTGCATTTGCACTCTAACTATAGGTACTTTTCCATTCTGTCTCGGTAAATTTCCCTTCAGTCTATATCTGAACTCTATCGGCCTCTAGTGGTGAAAAGGTAGAATACACTATCCCTCAGTTCTGTTCCTGGGCAGTTTTTACAAGGAATTTTCCATGCACCTTTTCCTGGCCCCATCATTTAACATTTCCAGGATGTTTTTCCTGCTTAGAAAACATAGGAAAAAAATGTTCAAAAGCTAACATGCAGTGGGCTATTTATTTGGGGTGACACAGATATTATTTTTTAGCACAACTATATTTAGTATTGGTGTCTCCTCACAGGAGCGACATACAGGAATCAGTCTCGCTTTACAAATGAAGTCAGGTCAGTTTTATTTGTGTAGCCTAATACCACCAATCACAAATGTACCTCAGGAGGCTTAACAATCTGTACAGCATGCAACATTTTCTATCCCTCAGTTCAGAAAAAGAAAACTCCCCCCCCAAAAAAACCCCTTTAACAGGGAAATAAATGGAAGAAACCTCAAGAAAAGCAATAGAGGAGAGGTCCCTCTTCCCGGGCAGACAGACATGTACTATAAGTTGTGTGTACAGAATCAAGCAAGATAACAATGTTACTGATGTATGACCTTATGCACTCCCAATAGGCTTTTGCCCTTGCATGTTATGGTGTGTGACGCAACTGCGCTGAGCCTTTTGTACAATGCGTAATAAACAATTTGTGGTAGACGCTGACCACAGAAAACAAACAGAAAAACATATCTTCCGTCATCCCTTTTTACCCCCTAGTGTTTTCCACTGACGAATGACACTGGCCATAATTGTGCACTACACCTTGTTTTCACCGAGGTGTTCATGCCGGTTTTAATAGCTTTAATGTAATTGTTCAGCGCTTGTCAGCTGTCACATTATGCAACCTTTTTTTGTCACAATTATCTGATTCAATACTGATAATAAGCAATTAAATTTCTATTACAGGGCCTCTGTTGCATGATACAATTTCTTCCAAAACACCAACCACCTGTAAAACATTACCAGGTTGTCAAAATATTGTTTTATGTAAATTTTCTGCTAAATTTGATCCTCACATATCCTTTCATATCTTACAAAATAGCTCAATATTCTATAAAAATGCCAAAAAATTACAACAGTTAATGTAAAAAATGGCTGATGTCAGTAGTGTAAACCAAATTCCTTGGTACATGGACTAGATGTGCCCCGTTTCTTGGAGAAAAGGGAGTTCTGTTATGTAACAAAACAATTAGAGTGGAAGGGCTGACTTTTGCTTGGTCTAACAAGGCTAAGCAGAAAGCACATTGACTGGGTATTAGGGCCCATAGTGGCTGTCGTCTCAGATTTCGTACTGTGACAGTACAGCTGCCAGGTTTAATATCAGGCCCTGTTGTGGCGGTGAGGGGCTGGTGAATTACCTTGCCCCGCTGTGATAGTCCCATTTAGGAGGGGGGAGTCACACTGATTGCCTGCGGCTCAGTTAAGATGCACAGATAGAAACTGCAGACAGTAGGGAGCCTTCCTGCCCGCTGAAGTAAAATATACCTAATGAGCCACATGCAGTAAGGTGATGACAGTATAAACTTGGATGTTCATAACCTTCCTGCTTTGTCTGCTTTAGTCAAAGTTTAAACACTGTTCATAGGCGAGTCTTAACAAGTGAAAGAAATTTACACCCAGCTTTAGAACAGTTCTTGTTTAAACTGTATCTGCATATTTCTAAACAGTTGAAGTGATAATGACCTATCATGTCTTTACAAGAAATAAAGTCACTCATATTTTCTCTGGAACATTTATTATCGGACGATGTTTGACTTTGCCAAATCCGGTGAGTCACTCTAAAGCTAGGCAAAGGGCCACGGTTTCCATCAGATGTCCCCAGTGAGAGCCAACCGCGTTATATAATGCTGTGATTCATTTGCACCATGTTGCCAACCTCCCAGCTTTTGTTGTGAGGAGCATTTTGTGGTTTTGACTCACCAAATTCAAGATTTACACAATACAGCCCAGTGCAAAACAACAACTTCAAAGAAAAAAGATGTATCTATCTGTATCATCTATATGCGATCATTTGTTGATCAAGAGGATGCTCTTTTCGCTTTCCTTGACTGTTTATGTCCTTTCTGCACTCTAACAGATTTCGAATGTATGGCATGTATGACAGTATGGCCTGAGACCACACAGGTTTGCCATAGGCTGCATCCAGAGGCTGTCTCAGCGGAAGCTGTCAGTGTGGGCAAGAGGACTGGTTACATCCAATGAATACTGAACATCCTACACACACTTGGACACCCAGAGGCAGTCATTATTATCACACTACCTATAAGTCTCCTGAGCCATGAATAGCAACAAGGCGCATGACCTTGGTCTTGTTCATAAGGCTTTTCAATAAATTCACCAGCCTGTCAATTTCTGCCCGAGGATTGCATGCCATTATGCTTTATGTGATAGGGTGCATCAAATATGCCGTACATGCAGAAGATGATGATAGGAGAGACATTGTGATCCAAAGTCTGGCAGATATCTCTCTCTGCCTGATTCCTATGCAGAAAGCACAGCATCTCAGATTGCCAAGTGTATCATCAATTGATATTAAAAAAGAAAACTTTTAACAGCATGAGCATTCAGGTTTATGTTAGAGAAATATAAATGCATACTATTTCACATTACATTATGCACATATTGCTGATTAAATTAATGTTCTGCTTTGGTCTCTATTTATTTAACTGTGACACAATCCAGCGCTGCTCAAAATGACACCACCCATTGTAATCCCATCCACTTTATGACACTTCATCCACAACACTAAATTATTTAGACACTGACACACTGCTGTTATCATCCTTCTTCTGAACTGTGCTTAACATGGTCATCAATCACTGACACTTGTCACTGTCTTTCCAAACATCCTCTCAGACACAAGACAAACTCCCTGACTATCCTCTGATGCCCCACACTTACCGCCGATCTGGTCTCTTGAACAGACTTGGTGAGTAAGGGGGCGAATAGCTCATAGCTCTCTCAGGATAGTTGAAGTGCTGATAGTGGCAACAAAATCTGTGCGATGGTTCAGCCAGCCGGAGGGCACACACCGACCTGGGAGAGGGTGGCTTAGCCCAAGTAGGGGCAGCTTCAGAGGGACGTGTCTGCGACTGTCCCATCTTGACTTCCAAATGAAGGGGCTGTTCAAGAGGCAGAAGCCCTTTGACTGTTTGCTCACTGTTCTGCTGTTGTTTGTTCTCAACAACTGTGCCCTCAAAGCACAAAGAGACAATTGAGCACAGGCGATACCTCTGGATATGCAGCCATAACTGTGAGTGCCATGCTCGGACTGGCACTTGTATGATGTGTTTCCAATCCAGTGGAACACAATGGCCTCAGAGTCACAATGACAGTGACAGTTCCGTGCAATGGCACCAGCTGTTTAAGCTTTACACTGCTGGAGTGTCTGTGTCAGGCAGACAGAGTAAAAGAAATTTCTCCAACTGTACCTGAAGGGAACAATCTTCATACCTATCTCCATACCTCATTTAATTAGTGGTAATATGTAAGGTAATAAAACACATAGTTGCACCATTGTTCCAGGATGTGAAACTACGCTTTTTTCCATATAATGACTATTCTGGGCACAGAAAGACTGAAGGAAGCCAAAAAAAGAGCAGTGTTTGTTCACTTATATAGCCACTTATATGGAATGGCCTTGGAGCCCTTCTCCACAGTAAATGTGTTACACAACTGCTTATAATTTGTATGTAAAATCAAGCCCAGGCAGATGAATTAGCTCAACAGTAAGTTATGTAACATTTTTGATTACATGTTATGTTCATAATCCCCAAACACTGTATAATTCTGATTAAGTGGGTTTGTCATATTCAGTAAGCCTCCTTTGTCACCAGAGGTGTAATTAATACACTAATGTTTAGAGAGCTTTCGGTGCTGGTAAAGGTGTGACAGCAAATGTAAGCTGCTTCTGCTATGATTAATTGCAAGCTGCTTTCTAGTGTGTCAGTTTTGCTTAAACAACTCATATCTCTTTCAATTTAATCCATTCTGTCAGCAAGTGAACTTTTGACATTGTGTATGGAACTGTTTGCCACAAACCATCATGTAAATTCAGTATGTTGCCTTTTCAGATAAGTATCTTTTGGTCTGTAAGATTTATCACCATTATTTATCACCATACAGGATTTAATGGTATAGTGTTTCGTGCCATAATCTGAGGTATGAATTCAGCCCTGAATATCCAGAACCATAAAATAGAAAGCTTTATTTATTGTTTAGTCTACTGTGTTCCTTCACTTCAGACCTAGGAACAATAATTGGAAAAAATTAGATTACATAGAAATGCATAGTTTGATAGATGTCATATTTTGCTCAATGAATTATTACTATGCAGCCTCTAAGTCAACAAAATGTAATTTAGTATTTCCTGCAGCAGTGAAATTTCTAAAAATCACTGATCACAATCATTAATCTCTGACAGCAGCTTGGTTCGTTCTGGTTGGTTGCACACCACCAGCAAAGATTAAATTGGGCATGTTTATACCCATCATGTCAGGAGCAATTCATTTCAACATCTAGAGGGTTTAATCTCTTTGTATTCACTTTAGTCATTGAAACTCAGGTGGATGTTTTGTTGTTGTTGTTTTTCCATCTCCAATTACATTCAGCAATTAAATGTGTATCTTCTGTAAAGTGTAAGGTGGTCAAGTATCATCCCACACATGACCAATACTGCCTGTACAGCCATGGAAAGATGCACACAAACACACACACACACACACACACACACACACACACACACACACACACACACACACACACACACACACACACACACACACACTTCAGAATGAAATGATGGAAGGGTGAAGAGAAAACAATCATGACTTTTGCTGTCATACCTTTTCGGGATAGCAATGATGTCATCAAGCGTCTATGTGCAGAATTATTACAGATTACTTTTTTTGTCATGATTTGCATGACTTGGAAGGTAAATCCTTTTATTTTGTTCATCCTTAAGGCAGCTGTTACAAAGTCAAAAGACACAACAGGCAGGTGTTTGTGTTTGTTCACATCTGTACTTTACAACATCTGTGCTTTGAATAATATCTAAATGAAAAGAGTCATTAATAAATTGCTATTGAACATTTATGTCTTTCGCAGTCTAATCATTGTTCACTCACTCTGTTCTTCACATGCCTTGATCCAACTCCTGGAGACAACACAGCAGCCCACAGTATGCTTCCCACAAATGACTACATTTAATTTCTACCCATATGTGTTTATGTGCTTTTTGTGATCTTAGTGTTGTTGAGTATGAATTTCATTTTGTATTCCATTGCCTTTTGTACAGTGACTTGAGGAATTATTTGTTTGAAAAGATCCAACTGACGAATCCTGATTTGTTTTGGTTATCCAAAGCTGATATGTTGAATTGGAAATGTTGTACTGTAAATGTGTTTTGGCGAGATTTAGATGCTTGGCACTTAAGACCGAGAACACTGTATCCATCACAACAAGACATTACTGCCATGTAAACTAAATGCTCTGAAATGTTCTTGCATCTGTGGAACTGTACATTATGATTTGTCATGTGGCCATCCTGGTTTTTATTCTTTAGTGTCTTGTCTGATTAGCTTAGTGTCTTGGGCTGATCACCAGAAAGGTACAGGACACTTAAATCAACAATTGTTAACAGTGTCATACAGTTAATTTAACAGTAGCCTATAATGGGACTAATAGCAGTTTACAACAGAACAAGAAGTGCTGTAGCAAATGGTGCTGTGTGCTATATATTGCAGTTAACGAGCTTGGGGCTTTGCAGCATCTGGCACGAGGTCGGACAGCTTTGGGCTATAATGCAAAGATTTACCTTGTGTTCTAGCAGGGAGAATGTCATGGCTAAATTTACTGTGAAAATACTGAAAGAGCAGAGACCAAGGGGAGAGTGTTAAGGGAATATCACACCCTCGTTGGGTCAACCCCCCCCCCCTTCAAAAACAGGAATAACAGTATGTTCTAGCCCCTAGCATATATGTGTACCCATAGGAACACACACACACACACACACACAAGATTGTCTGCTTTGAAAGATAAGGGATTAGACTGCGAGTTTGGATGCAGTAAAATGATCTCACTAATGGCTCTGTAGATGCTCTACAAAAGGTCAAAGGTTGTGGACTCAATTGGCCATGAAGTGTTAAATAGCAGTGAACTTTTATTAGCAATGGAAAAGCCCTTTGACTCGTTATGGGTCGCCTAGTTTACCACAGGCTTGTTTGAGAGAGCTGTTGGGCTGCTCATTATTTTTTTGGCTCTGGCGTATTTATAGGCAGACAGCATTGAAAATCAATTAGAGTTTCCAATCAAAACATGTAGTTGTATATTTCTTATCAATAAAAGAATATTGCCCATTAAGCACATTGCATTTACTTGATACAAAATGTGAATAGTGACACTCGAAGACAAATGGCTGCCACTTTGCATGGCACCTGTGATGAACACACTGTTGATTGGATCATGTCCCAGAACAAAATGTTACTGAGTGCACAGCCACCTGTCTATATTCATCTGCCTATGTTACTTTAGTGTACTGTACACCTCAGCTGTTTGACTTGGTGTGGTTGTGTCTATCTGTGTCTAGTCTGAGTCGCCTTCAGCTGCAGAATGCTGACATCAGACTAAAATGGAACACACTGCGCCGAAATCCATCACTAGACTGTTGTGACATGGCAAAAAGGAAATCTACTGTATGTGCTGGCATCCCTAAAGAAAACAAATATAGTGTGAGAGGTGACAAAATCATCAATTATGATCTGGTTTAATTTGCGGTTGATAAGTGGAAAGAAATAGGGATGATAAAACTCTTTCTTGTCTTCTCCTCCTTTACCTGCCTCAGACCTCCTATCTACATGGCCTACATTTAATATCCTTATCCCTTCTTTCTACCCTTGTTCCTTCTTCTCACGCTTATGTTACCACCTTCTTTTTTCGTCCATTCCTCCATCTCGCTCTAAACATCTCTCCCTCTTTTCATCTCCCTACTTTCCTGATCTTTTTCCAGCTATGTGTCTGGCTGAGCATGCAGCTGTGTGACCCGAGTCACCAGCAACGGGGACTGCACCGGAGGGAACCAGGCCCTCAATGAGCCGTCCCCCGGTGTGTGTTTGTGTGCTTGCTCATGTTTTTGTTCGCCCGTGTGTATGTAAGCGCGTGTGGTTGGTCACACGTTCGCACATGTGCATGCTCATGCACATCTAGCTTCGTCAGCACGATCTGGATTGAACTGGATGATAGGCACCCTGCTAACTCTCGTTGTCAGTGTCATCCAAACACTGAGTCGTTCCCACAGACTCCAGCAGACTCCTCTGCTGAACACTGAAGCTAATCATGTGTCACCTGCAAGATGAGGATGGAGCAATGGATAAGTTCCCATGGATAATTTAAGACAAGTCACTGGCGGTCATTAAAATCTTAACAACCACATACGTGAGGAATTTTATTAAAACTGCACAAAAATGCAAATAATTTATCGCACCTTAATACAACAAGACATTTTGTGCCATCCCTCTCCACATTGACATGCTTTAAAATACAGTTTAATGTATACATGATGCTATCAATGATAAAAGTGAATCTATTTGAAGTAATTTCAACTTTGCCTACAAACCATCACCTGCAAAATCACTGTATTTTTTAAAGCTACCTCAGAAACAGCCTCAGAGTCAAGTAATACAGTAGATATCACTGATATCTATGACTTGACTCTAACTTGACTCTAACTTGACTGATATCATATCAGTCAAGTTAGATGTGTTTCCACTAACTTTCCTATATTTGTCTGAGGTAGTTTCATCAGCCTGCCATCTACTGATCTCTACAAGCCAAACAAACAATATCATTCTCCTTCAAAAAGACCACAGGAATAATTTACATCACAATTCAATCAGATATCCTCCTTTGACACACAGTATGCTCTGAATCAAGCAAGAGAGAGCTGCAAATCTAAACAGTGGTGATAGAGAAATATGCCATTGATGGTTCAATCCCCGACTCCTCCAGTCTGCATGTTGAATTATTCTTGGTCAAGATACTGAATTCCAAATGGAACCAGTGGTGTGTGAATGTGTGAGTGTGCATTAGATTAGATCCTGATGGAGTAGGTTCGCACCTTACACTCTCACCACCCTCATCACAACCACTGTAAACTCCTCTCTTTCCTCTGGCCATGTCCCTTCCTCCCTAAAGCTTGCATCAGTCACCCCCGTACTAAAGAAACCCGGCCTTGATCCTGATTCCCCTAACAACTACCGCCCCATTTCCAATCTGCCTTTTCTATCAAAAATCCTCGAACGTGTTGTTGCCAAACAACTCATCACCTACCTAGACTCAAACGACCTCTTCGAACTCTTCCAATCTGGTTTCCGCTCTAAACACAGTACAGAAACTGCCCTCCTCAAAGTGACAAATGACCTTCTGCTATCCTCTGACACTGGCTCCCTCAACATCCTCATCCTCCTTGACCTCAGTGCTGCCTTTGACACGATCCACCACTCCATTCTCATCTCCCGTCTTCAATCCACCCTCGGCATCACTGGCACCGTCCTCTCCTGGCTCAGATCCTATCTCTCCGACAGACACCAATTCATTGCCATCAACAACTGCCAATCAGCCACTGCTCCACTCATCCACGGTGTCCCCCAGGGCTCTGTGCTTGGTCCACTCCTCTTCATTCTATACATGCTTCCACTTAGTCAGATCCTCCGTCACCATGGTCTCCAGTTCCATTGCTACGCCGATGACACACAGCTTTACCTCCCCTCCAAAACCATCACTGCCTCCACCCTCTCAACCCTCTCCAACTGTCTGACTGCCATTA
Source organism: Scomber scombrus (assembly GCF_963691925.1). Classification (NCBI taxonomy): domain Eukaryota; kingdom Metazoa; phylum Chordata; class Actinopteri; order Scombriformes; family Scombridae; genus Scomber; species Scomber scombrus. Next base: position 16,080,003 of record NC_084978.1, read on the forward strand.
AGACCTGGATGCAAAATAACTTCCTCAAACTCAACTCCAACAAATTCGAAGTCCTCATCATTGGTCCTGACTCCCTCACCCACTCCACTCAGAACTTCTCCCTCAACATTGACGGCTCCACCATCACCCCCTCCACCAAAATCCGTAACCTTGGAGTTATCCTGGATCCCACTCTCTCCTTCCTCCCCCATGTCAACCATATCACCAAAACCGCCTTTTTCCACCTCCGAAACATCGCCCGCCTCCGCCCCAACCTGTCTACTACCGCTGCTGAGACACTCATTCATGCTTTCATTACATCAAGTCTCGATTACTGCAACAGTCTTCTCTACGGCACCACCACCAAAGTCCTCAATAAACTCCAATACGTCCATAACTCTGCTGCACGCCTCCTCACCGGTACCCGCTCCAGAGAACACATCACACCTGTCCTCCGTGAACTTCACTGGCTTCCAATCAAACACAGAATCAACTTTAAAATCCTCCTCACCACCTACAAGGCCCTCAACAACTTAGCACCCCCCTACCTTGCTGACCTCCTTCATCACCACGCCCCCTCCCGATCCCTCAGGTCCGTCTCTGCCAACCTGCTACAAGTCCCCCGGACTAAGCGCCGGACCTGGGGTGATCGGGCCTTCTCTGTTGCTGCCCCCACCCTATGGAATTCACTCCCCCCTCACATCAAAATCTCCCCAACCCTCTCCTCTTTCAAATCTGCACTAAAAACACACCTTTTCTTACTAGCCTTCAACTCCTAGCTCCCACTGGACTCGTCATGTTTTTAACCTTTGTTTTTGTCTTCTTTTGTTTGTTTGTTTTTTAACCTTTTATAACTTATAAACATTTGTTTCATAGCTTTAAATAGGGAAATAGGGAAATTGTAAAGCGTCTTTGAGCACCGCATAAAGCGCTATATAAGTTTGATTTATTATTATTATTATTATTATTATTACATGGCAGCTTCTGCCATCAGTCTATGAGTGTGTGTGTGAATGAGTGAATCTTGACATGTATTGTAAAAGCCAAGTGGTTGGAAAACTAGAAAAGTGTTTTATAAATGCCATTTACCATTTACAAACAGGACTATTTGATTTTCACACTGAATGTTAAATGGTTGCCTGAAATGAAAAACATTGTGGACCAGTTCTCCTTGGAACTAAATGTTTAAATGTATAGTCTTCTAACTTTCACTCCAGGGATCCAACCCCCTGTTTGAGGGAACTGTTCCCCTCCCCATCAAGACTTTGTTTTATTGAAGAACACTATTGTAAAATGGGATTGATTGCTACAGACACAGCATCTGTGCGGTCAGACATCAAGCAATGCTGTGTTTCATATGTAAATACTGTATGCTCATAAATTCAGCCAAGCTATACAGTCGTATTAAAACCATTCACTGAGAAAAGCCACTTTTACTTTATCTCAGAGGGGAACCTGACATTACTGAAAGCGCAGCTGTGAAAGTGCACATCTCAGACCTCATGTATATTCAGCACTTCATATAAGTCTCCTGTCCAAATAGCACCACAGATTAAAACCATTCAACTATGGAGTCTGAAAAACCACAGGGGCAATAGGTCTGCGCAATCCCACAGGGGCACCGTGTGGATCACATGCAAGGAGAGAGGAGGGCTGAAGCCTGAGAGAACATGGTGTACACAATGTTTCCTCAGCCTGTCTGCGTGGTGAGGATCGCCTACCGACAGAGGACGGGCTGAGACAGACGAGGACGAGGCCAGATGTGCGGGCCCCATTCTACTGAGTTTCAAAAGGAAACATTTTGCCATTTTATAGAGGAGAGCTTCAAGACACATCAATGAAAAGTGCAATTAAGGCAGCCACTTCTTCTTCAGGAGAAAAACTGAAATGTCTATCCAGATGTTGGCCACCCGTGTGAAAACTGTAAAACAAATACATTCAGGCTATAAACACACGTTACATCATGATTCTCACTGCTAAATTGAGGAAAGTTAATGAGGACTTATTAGTGTTAATTACAATTCACTCTAAAAAGAAAAAGTAATAGTAGTTGTTGCAGCTTTGATGATGCTTTATCTGTTTGTTACGTATCTGATAAGGTCCTAATCTTTTTTAGGATTAAAAATAATAAAATGATGAATAACATAATAACATTACACCACATTTCATCACTAAGCATATATTTTAGCAGTAATCACTAGTGCGTTTGATATTATAAATGCATATACTGTAAGTATTTATTGTATTGCTAATTTTGGTTTATGAACACATGAAGGATGAATCCAGGTAAAATATATATCTCCGTTTTTCACAGCTGCCAGAATGAACTTTATAGAATAATTTAATCCTGCCCTTCTGACTTGCTCAGCTATTATGGACATCAGTATGTTTATTTATACTTTATTTTCAGAAATGTTTCACACTGCATAGCTGTTCATATCTCTCATGGTGCATTTACTGTTTTTTTAATCATTTATTCACACATCTGGCCCATGCATGTATATCAAGAGATCTGGATACAGTGTTGGAGGCAGAGCACCATTCATTCCCATAAAAGTTGCTCAGTGAGCCACCAAAAAAGCCACCTCCTGCTGTAAAGAAATGACCTGAATGCTCCATGTGCCTGTAGGTCATGCTGACTAGAGACTTCTGCTGGCTAGGTCCGGTTTCAAACCAGTTGCTAACTGGAATCGGGATAAAACAATTTGATAGTAAAGCTCTTTTAAGCTTTCAAAATGTGATAAATGACCAAGTGGATCAAAGTCTTATAGTGACATGAGGTTCAAAAAATGTACCCACGGTTTTACAGCCACTCCTTTTCCCATGATTTTGTGCAGGAAAACTGCTTTTTTTTGGGCCCTGTTGGACCCGGAAGTTCTAATTCGACGGTTTTGCCACTGTGACAAATTTGCTTCAAGGCCCGGCGCTGTTCCTAGGGGCTTCATCTGACCTGGATCTACTGTATGTACTCTATGTGAGCAAGAAAAAAATCCTCTTTAATTGATGATTTACACTTATACAACAGACTAAAGGGCTGTATATGATTTGTATGTTACAGTGTACCTATCACTGGCAGTTTATATAAGTCTGATTAAACTGTGGAGATGCCTACTTGGCAACTGATTAACTAGAAATAATTAACTTGCATCGTCTTTGCTGCGCTGTTGAACTGAACAGGGTAATTCCTGTCAATGATGCTGTGTCCTTTTTGCATGTATATTAGACACTTCCATAATATGTGAGTTATAGAATCTTAAAACATATATTGTACATACTTTATTTGGTTTACTTGATGGAACAGCCAGGCGCAAGAGGTTCAAACCTGATGCATACCTTATGGTGACACTACTTCTCTTCAGCTTAGCTTAAAAGTAAAACAATAGCTTAGAATGATTCAAGTTTCTATACATATATTTGAAGGATATTCAAATATTTCAAACCTATATATATATAAATATTTCAAAGTTTATTGCTCAAATCCAGTGGAGCAGGACTATAATGTAATACATGAGAACTATTTCAGGATGTGACTCAGCCAGGGGAAGGATCACCATCAAAAGCTGCCGTGTGATCCAAATAAACTGGGGACATAGTGATATTCAACACTGCATGGTGCTGGACTGGGATGTTGTTTGCGAGTTTACAGGAACTCCAGCCTATCCTGCCTTCAAAAAGCTGCAGTGAAACTAGTCAGGCACAGACGCAAGTCTTGTAAGCTTCGTTGATTGGTCATTTGAGGCTTTTTTTTTTTTTTGGCATGATCCATTTGTAGACATGCAGCTGTGTCAAGGAGTAAGGAAGAGATAAGAGCTTGACTCAGTATTTGTTGGCACTGTTGAATTCAGAAAATCTTACAAATTCAATACTTTACCTCATAGGCAATAAAATAATAATAATACAATTGCATGAAGCTTATACAACAACTCACAACAAATTGCAATACAATGAGTTTAGAGATGCCTCACCATGGCTTTTAAGGATACAGGATTTTAAGCTGTGAGTGCTTCTGTGACAAAACAGATGAGGATAGCTCTTTGAAAACACATTTCAGCGCCAGCTCATTGAGCATGCAGTTTTGAGATGAATGCAAAGTTTTGGACTTTGTGAGTAAATTATGCTGCAAATTACAGTAATGGTGTCACTACTTTGCAATTTGCAAAAACACAACACTAAAACACTAAAAATTGCTTAAAAAATTAAAGAAAAATTGATTAAGTACTCATGAGTGGGGGACATGTTTTGCATGGAATGTTTAACACATCTAATTATGATGGATAGCTATTGAGTTTAAGTTGAAATCTAGCATAAATTTACCTCAGTTCCACTGACGAATAAAATGTTTGAAATGTTTGAGGTCCATGCTCTCTTTGTAGAAACAAACAGGAAATACTTCCACTTGAAGTGACTCTTGAACTTAGAAGTCGGTCAGAGTACACAGGACAAATTGTCTTTTTGAGATGCCATTTTCTTGGTCTCGAAGCTGCACAGAAGAATGAGTAAACAAGCTCTGCCATCCCAGTCATTGTATAAAGGCTTGGGTAAACAATGTAGGCTAAATTGGCCGGCCTCCACCGTGTACCTAGGAGGTCCAAAGTTCATTTATGAAACCACAGGACACTCGTGTATCTGTTTTGCACGCACACACTACACAGGTACACAGTCACACTCCCATGAAAGCATGAGTGTGTATTCAAGCATGCACGCTAACAGCACTGTGAAATTTACACCCAGGTATGCATGCAGAAAGGACAAAAGCATATCAAGGCACGTAGACACACATACACAGAAACGGACATGCATATGCACACAAATGTGAGGCCACTGACGTACACAGATAAAGCTCAAGCACACAAATGAATACACACAGGCACGCACAAGTAATACACACTCTGTTTTTGTCTCTGTCTGAACGTGTAGATTTACAGTGTTTGGCAGGCAACAGCTCACATTCTTAAGAGAGATTTTTTACCAACTTGACATCTTCAGTATGAGCCATGAAATACACTTTAGAAAAAAGATGCTCTTGAAGATGAAGCATTTTCACTTCTATGATCTAGCTGGGGTTCAGGAAAAATGGTAAACTCAATCGAAAATGGAAAAAACAAAAACCTTTTTCGAACATGCATTGTAGAACAACATGAAGAACCGGATGGTTATGTTTGGGAGAAAGCTGACGTAAAATATCTAATCAGATCTGGCCTATGGACAAGAAGATGTGCGTAAGAGCCCTTCATTGTTTTGTAGATGAACAGATTTGCCCACGTAAGCAATTTTTAGGGGTCAGTAAGCTGTCATTTTATCTAAAGTCTATCTTAAAGTTGAGGCAGTGATGGATGAGGTTCCCATCAGCATGGCAGTGCCTCGGCTTAGTGCTGGCACAGCAATATGAGGGAGAAAAAACGTGGCAGCAGAGTGACTGTTTAAAATGTTATTACCAGCTTGGTAAGAGCAAGCTTATACTGTACATTGCAAAGGATTCAGATGTGTTCCCTGGAAAGAAATCAAAACTAGCCAGAGAAAATATTAGAGAAAGGAGGAGATGGGGCAGGTCAGGCACTGTATTCTGGGGCAACGCACTGATGCATGGTTGTTTTTGGCTTCAGCCCTGTAACAACACAAAAGCACACTGCAGCAGATTGTGAAATAGGAGATATATGCCCCACTTAGTTGTATTGGTGCTGAATTATCGAACACAAGAGCAAGAATGTGCCAGCCCACACGGGAGTTATGTACTGTATAATCTGTCAGCAATCAAATGATCTATCCAGTATTTAGTCAATCACATTTAGATTTCCACATTTCTAGGTTCACTAAGTACATAAGCAGCAGCACTAAGTACATGCTTCTTAGCCTTTTAATGTATTGGTTCACTGTAAAATGGTTTGTTATCTTTATTAATCTTTGTAAGGGTTAGGGTTGCAACCTAACCTTTGTGTTTTAATCTTCATCATGACACTTTGTTGTTACAGTAAATGCACCTACAATTCATAAATGAAAGTCACGCCAGTTGAGCTAAAGGAGATATTTAGAGGAACTATTTCAGGATTTGCAGAACTGAAACAAAATCGGGTATTTCACAGGTTCCCACACCCACTGGATACTTCATGACCAGTTCAGTTACACAACATGCCCACAGTCATGTTTCCATTACTTCAGGGGACATTACATTGACTTACATATATTTACAGGAGCTTAACCATAACCAGATTATTGCCTAACCCTAACCTTTACATAGCCCTAAACTTACCTTGACTTAAAAACCAAATCTTTACCGTAAAATTAATGATTTACATTAAGAGTCTTGCTTTTTGTCCCCGTAAGGAAGGCAAGTCCCCACAACATGAAGAATACCTGGTACACACACATACACACGCATGCAGCAAAAAAGGCAAGTCATTATGTTTGTTTTTGACTGCCTGATTTTCTTCTTCACACCCATTTAATGACTGTGGTGTTCTCTCTTGGTGAGACTGTAATTATAGTCCAACCGCAAAGGAAAGAGCACCGTGTAACGCCTGCGAGGTAGCTACCAACCTTAACAACATGTACACCACCAGAACAAATCATAGTATCGATAACAGCAGCGCCCCTTGATTTTTTTTCCAAACTATCATGATGTTTGAATGTATCATACAAGTAAGTGATTGATTCAGCCGTGTTAACTTTTGTGTCTTGTCTGCCACCTTGTGCACAGACGTTTATCCTGCTATGCTCTCTCTGTCTCTCTTCTCTTCTTTCTCTGCTGCATGCCTCCTCCTCTAACAGCTATTGTTATTCTTGTCCTTTCACACTTGTCTCTGAGCAGTAAATCCGCCCTGACTGGCATGCTTCAGGACAGCCTAACCCTGACTATGCCTCAAGGTAATTATCCTGTCTCTGACCTGTCTCATCATTCCTTGTTGTTGTCTAGTACACGCTCACCTTTTGGCAGAGGTGTTGTTATTACGTGTTCATCTGACAAGGGCGAGAGAGTTTGAGACTGCGCTCTGTATATGTACCTCTGTATTACATATGGACGCAAAGGTAGGAGGGGTCAGGGTGGAACAGAACAGCATCAGCACAGTAAACACAGATACTTGTGTTTACTTTGTATGTGTACCATGTCTGTGCTGTATTGTCAATTAGAGGTGAAGATACAGTACAGTGAAGCTGCCTGTTCATGCCCTTCCATCCTGTTTTTAAAAGCATAAAACAAAACAAATCTTGGAACACAACATCTATCTGTTGCAACGCTGAAAGCAAACATAGCAGGCGCACACATATCATGCAGTTTTCTTAAAGTACAGAGGACAGGCTTTTTTGGGCACTTATAAACACGTCATCATACGCTGCATGCATTACATAAACGACCCATGTTCAGGCAGATTAAACACTTTTTGACACGCCCATGAAAGTCACGGAAGTGCTGCAAGATATGCATATTTCCTTTAACAAGGAGAAAAAGCAAACCACATTATGAGGTAATATTTCCTCCATTTGGCTAAAAGCAGCAGAAAATACCCATGATGTTTCTCATTTTGATTTCATCTCGTCTCTCAGCTTCTCTATCGAAACTGTGTGACGAGAAAAAAAATTAACAACAATAACAGTGCGGAACAAATACGCAGAATCATGTAGCAGACAGACATGCAAATTAGCGCAATAACAAGAATGCATGGTGTCGCCTTTCATTGAAGCATGGTTCACCAGATACTGTGTGCCTGTGCTCTGCAGCCTGAGTACAGCCCCTTGCTTTGTAGCAAAGAGCCACCAAACACCAAAACAGGAAAATGCAAAAATGAGGAAGAGAAAAGGAGAGGAGGAGAAAGAGGGAGGGAAGAGAGGGCTTTCACAGCTGTTGTTCGGCAGTGTTTCCTCTGATAGGAGGTTTTGGCTGTACTCCCAGTTCTTTAGGTAAACTGTCAAAAAAAAACATGGTTACCTTGAGATACGGGTGGTTAGGGGGCATGTGAGGATAATTGGAGAGAGGAAGATAAAAAAAAAGTTTCGATATGATAAGGATGTCAAAAAAAAAAAAATCAATAAATTTAACCAATAATTAATTTGACCTTTTCCTCTGTGGTTCAAAATAAAATTCTGCCACACATAACCTGGTGAAATCCAGCTGGAAATAGGATACACCTTTTTCATTTTTCAATTTAAACCAAGTCTTTTTTACAATTTTGCATTTAAAAAACATGATCTGATAGTGACAGCATACAGGATACTGATTGTAAGACACCCATTAAATTTCATGTACATGCACATGAAGAATGTATTGTATTAGAAAGTGAGAGTTATTCTACATCAAACCCCCACCTGTGCTTAGGAGATGACACATCCCAGAGCTTGTTCAGGAGGATGTTGTGTACGGGTAACAGTGCAGACATCTGCAAAACTAGTTAGCCTCTTAACATTGGATCAAGATGATAAGCAGAATCTAAGTCTTTAATCTGTCCTGTTGCACGTCTCATTGTGTTTGTGACTGCAGGTGCCGTGTATTATTTAGACTATCGCTGCGGGCCAGTTTTCAGAATTGATATACTCTGTTGTTGTTCTTCCATAAAGGCCTTGGACCGTGTGGAAACCTGTTTTGAACATAAATACCTTCTTAACAAAGGAAGTCAGTTATGATACCAAGGCTCAGACTAAGCACAACTAATTTCTGCTGTCACAAAGTCATTGAGAGTTCAACATATCTGCAATATCATCTGTCGCCCTTTTCATATCACAAATCTTAAGACGGGGATTCCCAAGTGATTTGTTTGGAAGAAACTCAGATTACTTGCTGCGTATTGAACATCCAATTTTAACCATTGCACTAGTCTGCATCTGTTTCGTGGAATGTAAAATGCCAATATAAGATGCCAACATGAGCGGGAAAATGAGAGCCGCATTCAAAATAGACGGGAGGACCCAGGAGAAGTTTTTAGCGATGCTGTTTTCATTGCGATGGCCTAGATATTAATACCACTTACTATTGAAAAAAAAAACACACTCATGGGACAAGTACTGCCTTGTCTGAATCTGATATATCCTTTTAGAAGGCTTATTTGAATATGAATAAGAGGAAGTATCCCGCTTGTCTTTCAGTTTTTTCCCCTTTTATATCCACCCCTTGTTGGCTGTCATAGAATAACAGCAAGGGACTTTGTTTTTTATCAGGGTGTTTCTCTGAATTTCCCTCTGATATGAGCTACAATAGCATCCTTTCCCAGCAGAGGCCTAGGAAGCGGGCTCATGTACCAAAAGAGCACCAGAAATACACCTTCATTCAAACCACTAAATGGATCAGATAACAAAGTATTTAATCAAAGACCATCTGATGATTTTACTGACAAAATCCTGAAAAGTCATGGAAGGATTGCCTGTGTTTTGCCAACATTTCCTCACTGTTTTTGTCTATCTGTTTGTTATGTAACCTTTGGTGAAAACAGGACACTCTCTTGGAATCAGAAGGAGCAGTCAGCCATTGAAACCCTGCAGATTATTATGGTTGAAGACTGCGTCAACCCAAGACAATTCCAGTCATCCATGAGTTAAAGGCCCTGAAAACGCAGTTAATCAAATCGAATCAATTCACACCTTCACAGTCATGATAAACTTTGATCAGATTTGATAAATAGTAACTGAGGATGCTCATTGTTGGTCCAATAGTCATGAATGTTTAATGATATGGAGAAATATTCAAGTTTTCAGGGGCGTTAACTTTAATGTGGATTTACACTAATGTACTTGTGTGTGGCGAGTTGGTTTGTTCCATTTTTGGCTGTCACAGCACATCAAAGCAGAAACTGGTGTGGTGGAAATGACTGTGTTATATCTTATTAAATTTAAGTCCTTTAAACTATGTAAATATTTAGAAAAGTAATCCATAAACGCCAACTGAAGTTGAACTCAGGTTTTCCAGTTTGCTGGTCATTTGGCTCTACTCCTTGTTTTGTCTCTTTGTTGCGTGCAGCTCCACAAATCATTTCAGATTCCTACACTGTACCTCACAGCCACTACATGCTAAATAAGCTACAGCAGTTGTTTTAACTTTATAGTCTGGCCCAGAATAGCTGTTAGCTCATCAACATTGTGAGAGGAAAAGAGAAGTTTTGTAACAGTATTATTCAGTTTGTGCACTGCTTTCCTCCCACATAGACATGGCCTGGCATATGAGAGTAGCCTAAAGGAAAGCAACATTTCAATTATGCTAAACAAGCCTGGGGGTGATGGATCAGAAAAAACATTTGGGTCGTGGTGCACGACCTACACAGATGGAAGTGTGTAGGAGAAGGAGAGAAAAGATGATTATGATTCCATGTCAAATTCCTGTAGATGTGAAGCACTACTTTTGCTGTGGAGTACAGAAAATAGTTAATATGTAAGCTGTTCCTTATAAAGCCCTCAAAAGTTAAAACGGTGGCAGCCAACCTACAACCCATTTATAGCTTAGCCTCCTGTACAGCCATGTTTTTTTCTCTTTGGAATTCATTTAATCTGCAATGCTTGAAAATCTGTTCTCTTGACTTATTTGGGGTGACCTTTGTTAATCACCAAGAAACTTTATAGGTGAAGAGGGGGTCAACTGTCAGTCTTCCTGTTCGGCTCGAGCTCCTTCACAGTAAAACACAAAACAAAAAAAACGCCCCTGCTGATGCAAAAAGAAAAACCTCCTGACCCCAACTAACTTCCACACTGCTGGTGCTCAAGCTCTGAAAGGTTGTGACCTCAAGTGTTACATAAACCTCTCTTTTCTGCCTCTCTGCCAGAGTGGCGCAGGCTCCACTTCCCCTTATATGACACCTTGCATTCAGGCCAGAAATAAATAGGTCTTTGTGTATTTTCAGGACCCTGAAAGACTTGTGTCAGAGACGTGGATGGCAGACTTGATGGAATCTGTGTGCGTGTGTGGTGTGCACGGGTATTTGCAAAAGAGAGAGAGAGAGAGAGAGCAGGAGAGATCAGGAGGAGCAGATGAAGGAAGGGAGGGTAAGAGAGTTTCAGCATTCGTCAAAATTCTTCCTAAAGTCCCACACTTTCTTGGCAGCAGCCTCGCTGATTCCCAAAGTCAGCATCAGAGCTTGATGACTTTTCTCCAGACTTGTTTTCAGAGAGTCCTTGTTTAGGCTAATCCCAGACTGTGTAAACACCACAGCATGCAAACATAATGATGATCACTGACTCATCCCTCTCCATGACACCATAGTGGAAGGAATGCAGAAAGGGGTCATTTAATGTCACTGGTGCTAATTGCTCCTTATGATGGCACAATAAGATGGCTGGGGAGTGAGGCGTAGCACTCCATCAGACACGACTAGCCCAGGCCGCCCCATGGTACATGGACACAAAGATAGAAGTCTTGGACAGGATACATCTTGTTATTTGCGCTCATTTGCGTCTGCTAGTGCCTCCCTCTCTATCTCACTCCCTTTCTCTCTGCTGGGGAACGGCCAGAAACAATCACAGACTCACTGAAACTTGGCACATGTGCTCATTTTTCTCCCCTCTCTCTCTCTCTCTCTCTCTCGCTCTCAATCTCTCACAGACTCTTGACTACAAGAAAGGCAACTAGAGAGAAAAAAAAGAGCTTGGCAGAACAGGTCCATCTTTTCATTTCCATATTGCTGCCTGCCAGTGGGAGCAAACTGGTCCTTCTGTGGAAGTTATGGTGAGAAAAACTGACTTTAAAAGAAAGTTTTTTTCTTTCTCTTTCCTTCTAACTTTCTAAATTTCTTTTGCTTTTCTTTTTCCTTTTTTCCCCCCAACTTCTTTATTTCCCTCTTTCTTTCTCACATGCCCTTCTCCAAAAGTGCAGGAACACATAAAGCCAGTGAGGGTTTGGAAATTTGGAAACTCTGGTAACAAACAGGAAACCATATTCATTACATAAAAGTCATAGTTTGATTATGGTTCATGGGGATTTGCCAGTCATTTGACCTTTTCAGAGCATGCCTACTGTAAACTGTAATTCAGAGTGGCAGTTACAGTATATTACATTCACATTCTGCCAAGCTGTACTTACTTTTACCTTCACAGACTAAAAATGTTTTCTTGATGTAACAGAGAAGTGTATTGCATACTTCAATTAATCTGATGAAACAAATGCATTGCATCAAGGTATGAGCAGTTTGCCCAATATGTTCCCCACTCAGTTTCCCAGCTACACAGCTGTGTGAAGCCTCTTGCTTGTTTTTCTTCTAATGATGTTATTACAAATGACAGCACAGGAGTTTCCAGACATGAAGTGATGTTGGGGTGGCACATCTTTCAAAAATGAGGTAAACTCTTCAGAGAGCTTTAATTGCACTCAGATACTATATATTAAATTAAGGATGTAAATCCAATTACACATTTACTTTTATACAACCACATTATACAATTGTTTAATGACCAAAAACAACACAATGGTGCCTAACAGAGTTTGACATGTTTCCTGTCCAAAACTGTGTTCTTTTATTCTTCTTAATACCAAACACATTACGATATTGCTCATTGCATGACAGGAGAGTCCCTTTTGGGAAACTTTGGCCACTTAAATTATACATCCACCCCTAGAGCTGAAAAGTGTTTACTAGAGAACATAAAAGTGCAGTCAGAAAAGAAAAACACACTGTGTTGCCAAACTACAGATGTTCAGTGACTTCAAAAATAGACCATGTGATCATTCTTGGTGCTGTAACCTTTCCTGTTTTCTGGAAAGCGTGACTCATGACCTGCAGAAGTTTGGACTAATAATTGTTTTCTTTCAACGACTCAAGGAGCAATTCTCAGTAATGGGCTGTGGAAACACCATTGCTAAAGTATGTCTAACACTGGCTTCATGTACTGCAGGGAAAAAGACACTGTGAGAGGGTTTGCGTAAGTATGTGGGTGTGTATGTTTGTGTACTTTTGCATAAGGATGTGCACATGTTTGTGTATTTCAATCAAAGGTGTATTCCTCTCTCCCTCATGTGTGTGTGTGTGTGTGTATTTGTGTGTGTGCACTCAGGGTACATCATGTACCCAACCTATGTGTGAATAGAGCCCAGGGAGAATAAGATAGGCTAATGATAGGCCTGGCTCAGGCCTGCTCCACAAAAGCACTGTCTGGCTGCATTGTGTAGCTGACTATTGTGGTAAGAAAAAAAAAACCTGACTCAGTGTGGGATAACGGCACTTGGGATTATGAAACAGGCGTACAGAGAAAAACAGAGGAAGAAGCATCAAAATGAATCTAAAATGAAGTCTGAGCATGCCAGTTGTTTTAAGGGATGCTGCCAGGCAAGAAAGAGTGAAATTTGTACCAGAATTTCATCTGAGTTTTTAAACAAACTCTTTCACTTTGGATAAAAAAATCTTTTATATACGGGCAGCAGAATTGCTTCTTCCCCCTGTGGAGCTGGAGAGGATACAGTATGCTCATGAAAAGCATTTGTTTCCACTCCAGATCTACTGTTCCTCACCTCAGCCAAACTTTTACTTGGCCCTCAATCGCAGGGTGGGTTACCATATTCTCACTTCTCCTGCAAATTTCGAAAAAAGAGTGGGAATCCCATGCTAATGAAAATAGGACAGAGGGAAAAATGTTACTGCCCTCCAGTCGGCAGCTTGTACCATACAGCCTGGGTGGTATGGGAAGTGAAAATCTACTAACTGCAGCATTTCAGCTTCCCTAAATGTACTATGAACTCCACTGGAACAATGCATATATTTCCCACAGTCTGACTAACACTGTGGTAAAGCGGGTTGTCGTGTGTACGTGTCTGCAGTCTGATAAAAAGAACAAAACACAGTGCACTAACCCCTAATATCAAGTGTTATGCAAGCTGCATTAACATCTAATGCCTATTTAAAGAGTGTAATTATAACATATTGACTATCTGTGATGCTATTACTCACCACTTTTCTGTGATCTCAAGTCAAGTACAGGGCGGTGTGTGTGGGAGTATGTGATGGCAAGTGTTGACAGGCTGCCTTATTATCTAAATAGGCGCCATAGCCATGCTCCAAAGAGATAAGGCAATGAGTGCAAGCCATGGTCACTCCAACAACCCCCCCCCTCAAGCCCTCAGACTTATATAAGTCCAACGGCTGCCAACTAGAGCAACTGAGATGGAGAGTTTCAAAAAAGAAGAGCGAGAAGGAGGGAAAAAAAGAGAACGGGAAGGAAGAGAAGAAGCAAATGAAAGAGGGAAGAACAAAGAGAGTTGCACAAACATGAAGCATGAAAGTCATTTAATGGATGGGTGGTACAGCTTCCCTCTTTTGACAGATATCTTGAATAATGTTCTAAGTTACTTCTTTTCATCCCTCTCAAATATTGTCATATTTGCTCTTTCCAAATTCCTTACAGGTATCTGCATTCAGTTGTGCTGGCGGGGCGGGGATGCTCGTATTTGTCATGGACTTGTTTCAGGAATTCTTCACCAGTCTGTTAAGTCATGTTTGTGTGACAGAAGCAGAGCCCTGTTGGCTTTTAGCTCAAAGAGTATTCAACAGAAACCAAAAACATTTTTCTTGACAAATTACACTCCATTACCACAACACAAACAGTATTTGCTTGACACTTGGATATTAGAAATATATGATTTATAACCTCAGCATGATAACAGTTGCCAAAAAAAGACTTTAAGCAATGACAAAATTGATATTTCATATTGATATTTCACACAATGCTGGTTTTATTTTCAGTTTCAGTTAATTTGTTTTGTTTCATCTTTGTTTTTAACAGCCAAATAAATTAGGTTTTCAAAGTGTATGTATGTATTAAGTGCATTCACAAAAGCACGTACTTTTACAAGTGTAACTGTAAAAAATCTGTTGTACTTTATGTTTTATTAACATGCATTTCTTGACTTTAATCTCATGTTTCCATAACAAGGCAGTGACAAGTAAATTTAGAAGAAGGGTGGGGTAATCCTCTCTCATAAATCTTGAAGAATTTCCCAGCACACTCTGATCTTGAGAATTTGACTCAGATGGCAGACATGAGGTGTTACTTATATATTTCTAATCCACCTCTGGTACACGCAGTACTGTTTCTCCATTGCCTGTCACTCAGGACATAAAAGAGCATAGCTGGATTCAGCTGTGGCGATGTATCAACAGCGGCATAATGGTGTGGCTCACCTTTGGGCACTGTACACTTTAAGTCTGTTCATATACAGTATGTGTATGTATGTGTAAATGTGTGTGTGGTTTGTCTGAGGCTACATTAGGGGACAAAAGCCAATTAGAAAAAAGTTGATTTTTGGATCAGTGGTTAAGGTGAGGGTTAGGCATATGTGGTTATGGTTAGGGTAAGGGTCTAGAAGAAATTAATGTAAGTTTATGTAATGTCCCCAAAAGTGACCATGGTATGACATGAATGTGTGTGTGTGTGTGTGTGTGTGTGTGTGTGTGTGTGTGTGTGTTACCAAGGAGTGTGTTAGATGAATAACTCATTCCTGACCCTTGCAGCTGTCATTGAGGAGTACAGGATTGGGTGATTAAAAGATTACAAGGCTTATTTTTTGAGACGTCTGCTATCAAGGTCATCTTGGATTGTTTCTGACCAGCCTTTAAAGGATATGGTTGGCTACATTAGATAATTTTGTTATTGTTGACAAACAAGCTAACTGTCTGTGCTTTCAAGCCTCAAGATGTAAATCTCTAAAAACTGGGCACATACAGTATATTCTCGTCTTTAAAGTCATGATTTTGCAATTAGAAAGACACAATCATTAAAAAAAAAATGTTTTTTGAAGGTGTGATACTATTTTCAGCCACAGATTTGGTGTACTAACAAGTACTTGTGGCACTAGCAAAGTCTATGTGGTATCATCTCAAAACAAATGACAGTGTTCATCTTAATGAAACAACATGTCACCCAGTGCAGTGGTGTGTCTGATGTGTGTTTTGGAAAACAATGAAAGTCTACGAGCCACAGGATTAGCCCATATATCAGGGTTTGGCCACAGTCAGAGCTTCTCAGTAGGATTAATTCATTGTTGGTTTTGGTCTTTCATGGGATTCATTGACAATAAAAAAATAAATGTTTCCATATTATCTTAAAGTTATGTAACTTTTATTTATCACTTTCCAATCATACAAACAATAAAAGGTTCTGCAGAATGGTAATAATGTAATTGTGTGTGTATTTGAGTGTGTTTAGGTGGTAAATAAATGACACACACACACACACACACACACACACACACATATGCATACACACACCATACACTTGCACACAATCAACAGTGGTAACAGGCATCTTCTGGCACAGCACCAAGGACAGCCTATTCACACAGTCACAACACAACAAGGCAGTAAGTCAACATGTCCATTAAAAAGCCATTATTGTGCATCCCTCTTTAAATAGTTCCCTCTATGATAAAGTTCAACACAGCGACAGTATTAGTTGGGAAAGCACACAAAAAATGTGCCAACATGTGTTTGAGAAACCAGTTGTTCCTAATACTGTGAATCAATCTTTTAGTGCATGAATGTCTCTTTTCAACACCGGAGTGGTCAAAGCCTTCGTTATTGAGGAAACTCATAAAAACAACCGTAAAACAAACACTTTTCATGTTTTTTTACTACCTCCCACCACCAAAGAGTAACTTCCGTTAGCTATAGGAAACGGTTGTTACTTTTACCACAGACGTCCGCAGTCCACCTATATCTTAGAATTTCTCCAATCGTCAACAGCATGCTATTTTCAGCAAGTCCTGTCTATGTTTTGTCTTTGCGCCTGCCTCCTGTCTGGCTGTTTGTATAGCCTACCTCACTCTTTCTATGACCTCTCTCTCTCTCTAGCTCTCTCTTTTTCCCCTGACATTGCTGAGACCTCGCCTTCGTGGCCTTTGTTTTTTAGGGATTGGCTCCTCAGAACTTGCCTGGCCGTGAATTTGCTTTTCCACCCAGACGTCCTTCCCTTTGCCTTCTAGCCACTAATCCTAATTTTTTAGTTTTTCCCGTGCACCTGCAACCCATGAAGTTATGTAACTGTCTCCAAACTTAGGACTTTTAGTTTTATTTTCCATTTTACAAGGCACACCAAGTTGTTCCAAATTTTAAAAAACAACTTGGATTAAAAAAAATAAAACATTGTAATTGAATACAGGTTGTGTTGTCAGCAAGGGTGTGTTTAACATGTACAGTGCTTTTTATGTGGGCAAAACCAGAAGAGCCAAAAACAGGAATGAGAAGAATAGTTTCAAACTCAGCATATTTCACCTCCCTCATATTGTTGTGTGACGTATCCAAGCAAGACGTTAAGATACGCTGCTTTCTCCTAAGAATCTCTTTGCAGTAGTGAAGTCTCTCTTGCAATAGTTTCACTCTGATCCCTATGTATGTCTATTACTTACGGTGGCCGACAAGGGCCAAACGCACTGCAACGGCCAAACGCACTGCAACGGCCAAACGCGTCTCCGTTAAGGAAAACAGCTTCAAGTACAGAAACGATTCAAATGTACAAACTCAAACACAAGTCTAAACGAGGTGCAAAAAGAGAAACGTGTTGCAAATGAAAAAACGCGCTGCAAAAAACAAAGACAAATGCAGCATCATCAAACGCGCTGCAAATAGAGAAACGATGCACAGCACTAAACGATTCAAACCAAGAAACCTTCTTCAAAAGCAAAACGCTTCATAGCCGGTCACTGCTCCAAACCTGCAGGGGGCGCTCGGGATGCAGAGAGACAGAACAGCTGACTGAACAGCTGACTGAATGGTGTTTCAGCTAGACGTAATTTGATTTTTATTTGATTATATTTGTATGTTATGTTTATATCACTGTACAACGCACATTACGTGACGTTTTTTTTTATTGTAGTTTACATCAGACTCTACAAGGCTGCACATTTGCATGTAGATTAGCCTGCTTAATAAAATGATTAGAGATTGATATAAGCACCCGTTATAATAAAAAGCCCTCTTATCACAGTCTTCCATAACATACAGCACTACACATTACGTGTTATACTTATTAATGACAGCAGTTAACTTGCAAGCAGTCATGAATGATCTCCACTGTGTGTGTATATCAAGAGGTAGTGAAGAGTATTAATACTCATCTCAGTAATGTTGCTTATAACGTTTTTCATTTTTAGTTTTCTAGATTATACTGATCTATCATCTTTTTTTCCAGGCTACTATGTTTTGCCCTTACTGTGGACAAGATGGAAAGGACATGGTTTAGGTATGGAAGACTGTGATAAGAGGGCTTTTTTAATGTACTATTAAAGCGGGTGCTTATATCAATCTCTAATCATTTTATTAAGCAGGCTAATCTACATGCAAATGTGCAGCCTTGTAGATTCTGATGTAAACCACAATAAAAAAAACGTCACGTAATGTGCGTTGTACAGTGATATAAACATAACATATAAATATAATCAAATAAAAATCCCATTACCGTTCCCGCTGAAACACCGTTCAGTCAGCTGTTCAGTCAGCTGTTCTGTCTCTCTGCATCCCGAGCGCCCCCTGCAGGTTTGGAGCAGTGACCGGCTATGAAGCGTTTTGCTTTTGAAGAAGGTTTCTTGGTTTGATAGTGCTGTGCATCGTTTCTCTATTTGCAGCGCGTTTGATGATGCTGCATTTGTCTTTGTTTTTTGCAGCGCGTTTTTTCATTTGCAACACGTTTCTCTTTTTGCACCTCGTTTAGACTTGTGTTTGAGTTTGTACATTTGAATCGTTTCTGTACTTGAAGCTGTTTTCCTTAACGGAGACGCGTTTGGCCGTTGCAGTGCGTTTGGCCCTTGTCGGCCACCGTAATTACTGCTTGTATATAACAATTCATAGAAAGTGGTGGTGTAGTTTTGCTGTATGTTTATTCTGAGTTTGCTTTATGCTGAAGATTTATTTCATTATGCTGAATTTGTCTGACAGGCAATTTTACACCAGCAGGAAAAACAGAGGAAACTGTATTTTTTTTATCTTATCCTTACATCTTTACATTCCTGACTGATTTGTGTGCTTCTACACCACAACAATGTTATCTACACAACAAGCCTGGACACACTGTAGTACAAGTTGTTTTTGCCTTCTTACTCCCATTTGTTTCATCTGTTTTGACCAGGTGGAAGAACATGTATCCACTACTGTAAATTCACTTACTGTAATAAAACACCAAGTGCTGCTTATGATCCCTTAACAAGTTCACCAAAAGTGTGTTTCGCTTTTGTAATCTGTCATGCAAATGATGCTCTCAAAGACATGCATCCAGAACTGTCCCTGTGTTCAGGTCTACTTTGACTAATAACTTTCCAGGTGTAACCCTATATGTAAATTTACTCAACAGGCCACCTATCCTAAATGAAGATGATATTGTAATTTTGGAGCATTATTAATCATGTATTAATCATGTATATAAGATCTACTGTCCTGTTTTAAAGCTAAAATATAAAACTGTGATTTATTCCACAATAATGCAGAAAAAATATTTTCCTCTTGTTACAAAAACTTATTTAGCTTATGGTACTGTTAGCTATAGTTGAATATATGGATTCTGCGCTGGATTACACATGGAAAAGACACCCTCTCTCTAACTAAATAAAGGTATTCACTTTCAAAAAGCTTGGACCTCTTGTGGTGAAGCTATTTTGTGGTTTATATTTGGATCACAGAGTGGAGTTTTAAAGCTGACACAGCTGGATCCTGTCTCTTGTGGGAGGGCTAGGTCATGTTCAGTAGTCAAGTGGAGCACAGCCAAGGGCCAGTGGTCATCTCAGGCCAAAGTGAGGCATAATGAGGCATATGCTACCATGGAAACAATGCAGTTACAAGTGTGAGATGGATACATACAGCAATATCACAGCAGAAAATCAAACTTAGTCCAAGGTTATATACTGTATCTTATTCAGGCACTTCTTGTGCCACTTATTGCACAAAACACAAGTTTGGATTTTTTGCACAAGGTGAACCTCGTATTCAACCTTGACTTTCAGAAAAAGTAGACAGGCATTTCTGACTGATGAGAATAAATCCCTGTTGTGTCTCTCTTAACCAGAGAGAGACCTTTTTTAACCAACAGAACTGAACCAAGAAATGAAAGTTGCATACAACAATACACACATCATGCAACTTCTTGTCTGGTCGTGTAACTTCTTGTCATTGTCATTTTGGGTGCTTTTTTTTTTCTCTCTTGCAGTAATGGGCTAAAGGCAGGAACATGAAAGTCCGTATACATTTTCTTTGCTTTACAAAAAATTCTTTCTCCAAAGATTTAACTGTTGCCTGTAAATCAATAACAGAGCTCTGTATTGTAGGCTGGAGGGTAAAAACTCTTTGTCATTCATGTTCAGTCACATCAATGCCTTTTTTATGAAGTCTTGACACTTTGTGATATCCTTTGTGCCACCACTCATTTTGAAGTTATTTTACTTTCGTGTTTTGACAGCTTGCAGAGTTGACTGCCTTGTCATAGACCTTAAGTCTGTGATAAACACTTGTGTCATCGCTGCAAGCTCTTCACCCCTCTTTACTCTGGCATGTGATGGTGTTTAGTGGGTGCTAAATACTGACAGACTGATGAAGGTGTGCAAAAGCACTGCTCTCATTCCAGCCAAGTGCATCTCTTTAACCCTCAAAGTAAATCAACACATTTTCTTTAGTTGTATCCTGTGGAGACCACAGATCTTGGCCTCCTCAGGGCTCTCTGCCTCGAACACCAAGCAGGACTTATGAGTTCAACTTCTCCTCTCAGCACATTTCCATGATCCTTGAATCATTTAGATAACAAGTTTGGTGGCTACTGCCACTGCCTGATATTCAAGTCTAAAAGATCCCTGGTATGCCTCCTCTGGCTATGCTGAACATTTTATTCTGTTAAAGTGGCAAATGAGAATGATTGCTGCTCTGCAGATTGACCACACAGGGTGAAGTCAAAATATAAAGCTCAGCCAGGCTTTTCATCAGCAGCCGGGCCCTCCCGAAGCGAACACTTGAAAAATGTATGAACTTCTGCAAACCTCAGCTCAGCAAGGCAGCTTTCTTGTTTCAACTGACTGGATTAAACTGTGAGTACATGTTTGAATGAATGAGTGCATTTGTGTTTCTGCTCGTGTGTGCATGAAAAACCACAAGGGTACGCATTTAAAATCAATGTTTTAATCCTGTGAAAAAGTCTGCAGTAACCATGACAGCCGCATGATCCATGTCAGTGATTCTATCTTGAGGAGAGAAGGTTCAGGAACAAAGTGTTCTGGCAAAAGACTCTGTTTGTCAGGCAAACAGTTGAGCTGGCACAGACAGATGCACGGTCACATTGGCCAGTGGCATGGGTCAACACATTGCCTCTGAGCCAGAAATGTCAAGAATATTGCTTATCACTTATAGCATCATGTTTTTCTCTTTCTGCGAGATTACAGTCTTGTGTGTAATTTAATCATCTACACTATACATGCGATTTTCTCATTGATTTTCACATTTGTGATGACAGAATTAATGTTAAATTTATTTTTATATTCTTACAAAATGCACAACCATGAAAGTATAACTATTGAGGAGATGCTTGATGCTGTGGCACTGGAGTTTTGGCATTATGAGCAAGTCCGAAGTCGCTTGTGTAACACTTAACAAAACACTGCCAGCAAGCATTATTCAAAGAAGAAGTAAACACTGAGTGCAGTGAATAATAATTCATCTAAACATATTCAAGTATAACTTCTGGTCTAAGGACATGGTAAAAGTATCGTCCTGAATATTTGAGAAACATTATCTGTTCTCTGATTTCATTCGCATTCACTGCCAAAAGGGATCTGGAGCTGCAGTCCTCAACCCAAAGTTTCTTCACCCGTAGTTCTTCATCCCACAGTTTCATAATAGCACACCCTATCACTTTCATAAATAAATCAAGAACACACTGTTCTTTTATTGAATAATGATGCTCCACAGCAAAAATATCACCTAAAAAGGTGTCAAATGAACAAGCATTAAAACAGATGGAGAAATAGAGTGAATGTGGAAACTCTCAAAATAACCTAAACAGTACGTGATGATTTATTCAGGCAGAAGTTTGCGCTGCTATACAGTTTCAGCTATTAAAAACAAGCTTTTTTCCAACAGAAAATGATACAGTGATTCCAACAGTGATACAATTTTACTGCAGGAATCTACAAAACAAAGTTAAAACTACTTAGAGTCTAATCACTGCTGCCATCAGTTGCAGTTGTAAATGGTTTTGTATCTATCGTACTCTCTGTACTCAAGTTGTATCTAATAATTCCACAAGAGATAAGAACAGCCTTTAACAGCCAGAGCATATAGCAAAGTTAAAATTTAACTTATTTGAATGTTCTTTGGCAGCTCGGCTTCTGGAGAAATTTGATAAAAGACTGATAATGCTCCTTAGCTGGAGAACATTACTGATATGATAACATCTGCAAACAACTGAATCAATGATTAGCACCACTGCCATCTCTATCCCAGAAAGTCTTTATCAGATTAGACATTAGTGCAGATATTTAATTATTTTTTACCACAGATAAGTGGATTAAAGCCACTCAAAATCTTTCTAGGGTTTCTGTCCCAGAGGAAAGCTTATGTTGAAAAGCAGTAGGTGTGTTTTTGCATGAAAACTTTAATCAAAAAAACAAAGCGTTTATTTATATTTCATTCAACATATTTGTCTCAAAGTATTTCCTCTAAGATTTGATTGTTAAACCACAACAAACATCTTTCACACATACAGTTCGCTGGGATTGTTTTCTTTCTCTTTACTGTGAAATATCAATAAAACACAAACTTAGTAACAGATGTATTCCAGAATTGGGATTGAGAAACAAAAAGCATTAAGAGAAGTAGGATATAAAAACCAGTCTGCAGTGCAGTCACTAAACAAACAAACAAACAACAAACTGCTAAGTGAGAAGGCAAAGGTCAAGATTATATCAACATTGTTGTGCACAACAATGTCGTAAACAGCCATAAACTAAAAAAGAAACTCCCTGTTTTACTACCTATCAGATTAATGTTATCATTTGACATAAGTCTGACATATATGTCATGATCCCCTAACACATATCTCTATTTTACTGGCACAAATGGCAACAACAGGTTTGTGTTTTTTAGTGCTTACTGCCATTTCTCAGTTGATATGCTTCATTTTACTCTTTCAATAAACATACAACTTCTCCAAGTGAGCACTGTCACTGCTGGCTCAAGTTCAGGAGTTGGTTAGAACTGTAGCCGGGTTGGAGAGATGGTAACTGTTAATTTTAGACTAAAGTCAGTTTGACAGTAGCTACCAAACAAACTGTCAAACTGGCAGCACCTTAGTAGCAGGACATTCTCTTTCTCACAAACACTGCAAGGTGAGCTGCCAAACACTGTTTTATAAACACTATTTGGCAGCAACAGAGAAGGCATCCGACCAGTTTTAATTGACCTCTAACAATAAAAAAAATCATTTTAATTGAATCAATGTGACAGACTTGTCTTTTGTTTCTGTAAGGCATTCTTTTTGGGTTCGATTTTGTTCACCTTTTTTATTTTATCCCCCTACTTTTTGGTTATTTCCAGTCCTACTTTAAGTGTAAATCTAGGAACAGCCATTGGAAGCATGTGTTTCTCCAAGTTTAAACATGTCTTAAAAACAATTATAATTGTCCTTAAACTGAGAAGTCTAAATCGAAGAAAAGACATTACAGAGTTAAAACAGTGCACTTCAAATCATCAACAATTCATGAACTCTAACAGGTAATAGAAGTCAGGGCGTCATTGTCATATTACGCAACATATCAAATATGCAGAATGATAAGCATGCATGATGTAGATATAAATAGACATGATGAGTTGCATAAATATTCGCACCTTGCTTTGTGCTTTGGCCCTTTATTCCAAGTACTTAATGTCTCTAAACTCTCTTGTTGAACTCTTAGCTGAAACTCATTTCTGGAACGTAATCAAAATGAACTCCCTACTCCAGGTCTATACTTAATCCATGACTGTAAACACTTATGTCAGCCTTTTTAGAGGAAGTGCTGATGCAAGGAAACTGATTAGTCTTCTTTAACCATCTGGCTGATCTAAACTGAATATGCTCCCTAACCAGCACTAATATTCTAATTTCATATGTACAGATCCAACAGTGAAAATGGGGACTTTTACATCAAGTTCAAATATAAACCCTCTATTGATATCCTAATGAACGAGCCATCAGCAGTGATTACCTTATTAGATAAACATGTAACTGTCAGATAAGTAAACAAGAGACATACCTGTGAAAGAAGAGCAGAATAGATAGCATGGTCTGGTCAATGTTGCTGTTGCTGTTGCAGATGCCCTCATTGAGCAGGAAGCAGGGGTCCCTCACCACCGACTCCAGGGAGTCCTGCCTCATGATGTTGTTCAGCTTGTCCGTGTTCAGGTTCTGGTACATCAGCTGGTTGCGGAGCTGGCGGAAGTGACTGACACTGGGGCTGGTAGGGCTTGCTGGCAGGCCTCCTGTACCGAGGCCCCTAGCCGGACTGCCAGGCATGGAGTCATCACATCCATTGGCCAGGTCCAGGCAGCAACTGCAACAGTCCAGGCCGATGGGCGAGCGGCAATCATCGTCTGACATCTCGGAGGACAGGTGGATGAAGAAGAAACAGATGCCCAGGTGAAGTGGGGCAGGTGTAGCAGTGTCAGACTGAGATGAATGAATTGAAAACAAAGTGAAAGACAAAACTGTCAGTATCAGGGTGTGTTCCTCAGCTCTGGCAGGGAGACAGACAGACCCTGGGTAGGTCTATTGTACCGCCCTGTCTCCAGTCCGAGGCCAGCAGGGCTAAATGGCAGGTTCAGTTGCTCCCTGAGAAGTGCAGTCACGCTGGGCCACTCTGCCTGCTTCTATCCCTGAGTTTCCCCCTCCTGTGGTTCTGCTGCGTTTAGCCTTTTGTTCGGGGCCGACGCTGCTGCAGTGTGTTGCTACTGTGGCAGGAGAAAGAGTGAACGCCCCCCACACACACACACACACACACATATACACACTCACTCACACCGATTCAGCAGGAGTGCGCTTGAAAGCAAAACCCAGAAGCTACTTGCTGCTTATCACTTTTTTCCCCTGCACTTTTTTTTCTTTGGCTGGCGTGCCTAGAGACAGAGGGAGGGAGCAAAGAGGGAGGGAGGGAGACAGAGAGGGTGGGGAAACCCCTGTGATTGGTAAAGACCGTCGCTGGTTACAGGCCCTCCTCTTTTATTTCTCAGCCTAGTCGTGAGCGCATTAGTGTAAGGGAAATAGAGAGGGAGTGAAGATTCAGAGCATGCTTAAAACGTGCCGTTCTGCCAGCTCCACCCTACGATGCTGACAGTACAAGGAGTGGCTGAGTGAGGGAGGCTGCAGGAACACACACAAAGCCATGACTGTCAACATGTCTGTCTTGCTGAGTTATGAAAGGAACAAAAAAAACTAATAAAGGTTTGCAGTAGATGTAAGTTGCCTGAGCCGTATTTTTTACATGCTTTTGACATTAAAAGAAAAGTTTGTATTTTGTTAAGCTTAAGTGTGTTTTATCATTTTTTGCCTTTCTCAATTGAATGAGTTTTTAAATCCTCAATGGTAACATGGTTCAAGATTTCTTTGTTCATTTGTTCAGGATTGTGAATAAGCCTAAACAGTCACAGCAAATACTCATAATCATTTTAGCTGTAAATAAATCATGTATGGTAGTGCATTGGCCTCACAGCAAGAAAGTTGCGAGTTTTATTCCAAACCAGCCAGCTGGGGCCTTTCTGTGTGTAGTTTGTATGTTCTCCCCATTTATTTTACCAAGTGACATTAATATCATTATGAATCTCATGTAAGACAATGCACATTGATGTCATTTGTGTCACTCTGCAGGTGTGAGTATGTGTGTGTTTATGAGTGCGAGACAGACAAAGAGAAAGAGGGAGAGAGAGAGAGAGAGAGAGAGAGAGAGAGAGAGAGAGAGAGAGAGAGAGAGAGAGAGAGAGAGAGAGAGAGAGAGAGAGAGAGAGTTCTCCTTATAAACATTATCTTATCAGGCCAACCCTGTGTTTGTTTACGATTTTGTCAGCTCTGTTCTCAAACAGTTTTCAATTGAGCAAGAGAGTGCCACGCTCTCCTCCTCCAGACGAGTATTTCACAAGCTCTGGTAAATGCCAGGACAATGTCATTACAGCCATATACACAGCTCTAGGAGGAATTCACTGCAGAGCCTCTGACCTCGGCCTCTGACCAACAAGTGTACTGCATGCTGTCTACAGATGGCCGGTCATGCAAGAACACAACAACAATATAACTGTGAATAGTATGTCTTTCTCTGAGGCATGCTGCTGTTTCTGCTGCAGTAAAAAATGTAACACCACGCATTGTTGGGTAGCAGTGGGATCAATTAAGCAGAGAAAATGACTGACTATTGCTTTATTGAGTGTGTAATGATGTCCTCGGGCAGCAGGGCTGCTACACTTTGGTTTTTGAAAAGATGGGTTTGAGGACAGATTAAGGTGGATGGTGCCCTCTAGTGGATAACCCATAGCATAGTCATTGCTGTAGAGGTTAAAGCATTTGTGAGTAATATAATGTGCTTTCTACTTAAACATAATGGCTCTTCTTCATGAAAAGCCACAATTTTGAACTTAAAACAATTATTACTGAACTGACATTGGTCCAATATATTACTTGGATGTATACACTGAATAGTAGTCCTACTAAGTCATATAAACCTACTGTATAATGGTGGATGAACTGAGCTCATGCAGGTTTACTATATGTGTGGTTTTCTGGAGGAAATGAAGAAGAAAATGGTCTTTGCAGACAGAGAAGATGCAAACAGTGAGAGTATAAGTAAATGAGCTATCAACCAATATACAAGCTGTATATTATTCCTGATGTACAACTATGCGTCAGTCCAAAAACATGTCCAATGAAGTCTACTGGAAAGAGCTGTGAAATTGAGAACAGAATTGGATGAGATGTTCATGATTACCAGTAAAAAAAAAAAAAAAAATAGATAACAAGAATGAAAATCATTGTAACAGTGAATTAGTGCAGAAACAATTAAACTAAAGTTACAAATTATGGACCTGGTTAAATGTCAAATTACCTGTTGTGCCTCAGAAAGAAAGAAGTATTGCCAAAGAAAGATCAACATTAAATAGCCATATGAAGTTTAAAACAGTAATTAATGGGTAAAGGTAAAAAGAGTGAAATACAAAACAATCAAACCAAAAACTAAACTAACAGTTACTTAACATAGCTAGAAAGTTGGATTTAGACACACGTTAGCTTTAGACAGATAGTATAATGGCTAACTTGATTAGCAGTAAACTGATAACTGACAAACAAACTACATCTTACATCACAAATCAAAAATAACAAGAGTACCTACAGACAATTCTACACAGAGGAGGTTTGGGGAGTAACATTAGATAAAAGATGCTTGTCAGTATTTGCTTGAACATAGATCTGATAAAAGACTGTGACATGTGATAGCAATGGTTGCTAGTAGCAACACAACACTTGACTGAAACTGACTGCTGGTGGCAGAATAGTCCCAGCAGCTGGTGAGATCTGAGGTTAGTGCATCTGGAACAGAGTCCAATGGAGTGTGCAGCACAGAGCACAAAATGAGTCAGTTTATCACACAATCTGTAAAGTAATTCTCAGTTAAAACACTATCTGCATCATTCATTTGGCACTGAAACCAAAAGTGCCCGTTAAATATCAGCTAGAATAATCTGGGTCATACCTATTCAATTTTATACATGTGTACTCAGGACATAATTTAATGTTTGCCCTCATTTTGTATAATCAGGTATAATCCATTTTGGCATTTTTCCTCAAAATACATGATTCACCATCCGAGCTTGGTGTCGTTTGCCTAAATGTAATTCATTGTTGTAATACAATTGCTTCATCCCAACTGAATGTAAAAAATAAATGATCATTACTCATTAGAACGATGGGCTAAATTACAAAAATGGGACCCAATATGTGAAAAAATAAATAAATGAATACATTTGAAAGGGGTAAATCCACACTGAACGAAACTGGCTGTACCCTATCAGTGACATCACAACAGGTGTTTTGCTTTTGACATCTGATGGAAAACTTCAACAAAGAAAAGCAGAGTAGAAAGCAGTGTAGCAGTATTTTCTGCCTTGTGTGACTCAGATTGGATTTCTGTTTCAGTTGTCAAATGTGTACTGTAGAAATTGAGCTGAGCAGACTTGTGACATTCAGATTCAAATCTAGTGGGAGTTGTGGTACACCATAAATAAGAGTCTTGGTTGTCAAATAGCATGTTTTAGGAGAACATTTTGCCTCCACAAACATACACTGCACTGACTTAAATCATGTGGATGGTATATATAAATTATTAATTTGATGAGAATTGCCTTTCACAGGCACACTCCCACAGCTGTCTAAACTAGGTCAGTGAAACTAGGATAGTAGAAGCTCTGTGTTATCAGTGGCACATTCCTCAAATCTGTCCAAATAACACTGATAAATTCAGTCAGACCACGTGGCATATGACCACATTTTGTTCTTGTGTGCAATTTGCAGGCAGACAAGTGATAAGAGGCATGTGTTGCTGACTTTGTAATAGTAATTACCTCCACAAAAACAGAAAGAAGGAACGGCTGCAACATTGTTTCTCACAGATGGCTTGTCACTGTAATCCGAATTGCTTTTTTCCAGTGACATGATTAGTAAATTGTGCAGTCTCTAATGTATTCTTTCTGAAGCTTAACTAAAACAGAATGAGAGCTAAAATGGAAATATGAAAAAAAAACACCAGAGGGATTTGGGGAATTTTTATGAATTTCTTAACACCAAAATAAATCCATTATTTTGCTATGAATTAGTCATTTGCGCTAGGCACCATTTTTCGAAACTTATATTTTCTACACATATTGTGGTCTTTTAGACATACTGTATTAACACATATTAAGTCTTTTTTAAGTCACTTATGGTTTACAGCTGGACTCCACAGACAAAAAAAAGCATTTTCTTAGTACAAATAGCAACAGTATTTTGTTTTTAGAGCACTCATCGAGGTGAATGATATTATATATTACCTATTCCATCATTTACTGTTAGTGTGGCTATTTGTTATGTCATAGTCCTCCTGCACTGCTGCCAAGTTTTTGGGCCTCGCTTCCTCTTCCTTATAGTTACAGGAAACAGACAGGGTTTTACTTGAGTGTGGAAAAAAACTATATGGGTCTGTGTGGGTTGGTTCTGACTGTAGAATGTAAAAAATAATGGATGTAGCCACCGTGATGTCACCCATTGGTTTGTGAACTCCTATTTTGAAGTCTTGAGTTTGCATTTTGTCGCCATCTTGAAATTTTGGAGCCAGAAGTGACCATATTTGGATGAGAGAGTGGAACTGACCCTGATGATAGCTGCTAAATGCTAGCTCGGTCAGCATGGTGCATTTACAGTTTGGGTAAGTTGATGCTAATTTTCATTTGTGGAAAATAGTATTAAAATAATTAAAACAAATTGTACTTATGGGAACAATCTGAACATCCGACAAACATATGGCCCGCTGGCAGCAACTGGCCCGCGAAGGGGTCCAATGCAGCCCACTGGATAACTTTGCAAGGTATGAAAATTATAGAAAAGTAATTCCAATGTCTCAATAAAATGTTCACTTGCCATTCACAGTCAAGAACATCCATCTTGAGATAACTGACTTGCAATGATATTCAGATTTTAAAGTCTGTGTAAAGTAAGAATAAATATGTGTTCTGAGTTTGACATACCACAGAAAAGTGTGTTGTTAACCACCCTGCCAAATTTGAATGATTAAAAAAATTGCCAAATATATGAAATTAGGCTTCAAAGTTGTGTTAAAAATCAGCTTCTGTCTCTGCTCCCAAACGCTGTGGGCGTTCCCGCCGAGTTCGCTAAAACCCAGCCCCCTACCAATTGTCACCTGTCAATCAAAGTCACCACCTCTACCCGAAACATGGACGCTACATCTGAGAACTTTATGCGGCTAGCTCGGCGGCTAACTCAGCGACTAACTCAGCTAACTGGCTAACTGTAGACTGTAGTAGTAGTAGTGTTAGATATTAACAATAACTAGCGACTAGGCAGGTTAACCACTGAGGAGAGCGGACTCGGGGTCTTATATAGTAAGGGAGGGGCCAAGGTCAAGCGGTACGCCACTACGTCACAGGGTACCCCTTTTTTCCAGGCTCAGAAAATCAGGAAAAATGAGAAGGTGAGAAACCAACCTGATCTCACAGAAATACGTGACAGGGGCACAACCCCTGTTAACACTGAATTCCGTGGTGGGTACACGCATGTGTACACGTGTCAAATTTACGTGTCCCCATCACGGAAACAATACCAATATAAAATCAATGGGAATCCTCTTTCGTGGTGGACACACGGATTCCCCGGATCATTGTAATAACAGCCTATAAAACTATTGATTATATTATTATTCATGTGGTAAAATGCTAAAGGAGGACAGTAGTTACCTTTTTAATAACACAAAGATAAAGTCCAGCGGTAATAAATATAATAACTACCTCATTACACCAAAATGACAGTTAAATCATACACAACCTGTTTTTTAGACAACAAAAAATCGTATTTAATGCACTATAATAAATTCAGTTAAATGACTATTAAGAATAACGATTAAATAAAAGATTTATAAATTAGAAAACAGTATTAATTACCGCCCACTACGTGAAGTTGTTGAACCGGGGAATCCGTGTGTCCACCACGAAAGGATTCCCATTGATTTTACATTGGTATTGTTTCCATGATGGGGACACGTAAATTTGACACATTACGTGTCCCCATCACGAAATTCAGTGTTAAGAAGTCGTGCCCCCGTCACATATTTCTGAGAGATCAGGCTCTGAGAAACAGTTTAAGGCTCTATCTCCACAATTCAGTACTGCATAGTTATCAGCCTTTTCACATGTTTTCTGTAACCTTTTTCCAACATGTATAATATGTTTAGAAGTAAATCAATGAATTTACTTTACACAGACTTTAAAGAAAAATTTGCCTTGATGGGCTTCGACACATTTTATCAGTATGTCTTACCAGGGTTTCCCAAATTCACAGCCCTGGCTGCAAAATTTTGTGCATGTCTGAGACTAGGGATCTATTGTGAACAAGCTTTTTCTGTGATGAGCATCAATAAAACAAAACTGTGTTCCAGGTTCACACACAAGCACCTGAATGACAATCTGAAACTGGCAACTGCTCAGGATTTGACATCTAATATTGATGCACTTGTGAAGGATAAGTTTGTTGAAATTTCACTCCATTTTTGTGAGACTTCATAGGGTGTTCATCTGTTTCAGAAATATGTGGTTTATTACAGTAAAGTTATAATATATATCATATATTATAGGTTATTATGCAATGGTTTTACTGGTTCGGCCCACTTGAGATCAAATTCGGCTGTATGAGGCCCTTTAACTAAAATGAGTTTGTTACCCCTGCCTTAGAGGGTCTTGTAGTAGGTACAACCAGATGGTGAACAAGACTTTTTTAAGTGACCAGAATTTTAACGTTCATGAACTGGAGACGCACTGAAAGAGCAACAGCTACAGCTACACCTATACTCTAGGATTATGCAAAACCTTGGCAAAATATGATGGATTTCCATGTACTCTTTGCTTTAATTTAATCTTTCTGATGTCCCTACCATCTACTTAAAGAAATAGCAAATTATGGGACAGTCCAGACTTTTTTGGCATGTCTTTCAGATGTCAAAGATAAAATCCCCATTTTTAACCAGAGTAGGGGGGAAGAAAGTCCTAAACTGCAGTGTTGCAAGACTGTGGTCAGTAATACAGGGGCCCCTCAAAGACTGTCCTGGCTCTCTTCCTGTTCACTCTCTACACTAGTGTCTACCAAGTGAAATTGGTGCAGTCAGGCAGGTACCTAGGAGTGCACTTGGACAGCAAGCTGGACTGGAGTGTGAACACCAAGGCCATATACGAGAAGGGCCAGAGCTGACTCCACTTCCTGAGGAAGCTCAGGTACTTCGGTGTTTACAGGACAATGCTGATTTTGTTCTATTAGTCAGTGGCGGGAGGTATTCTCTTTTTTGCTGCTGTATGCTATAGGTAGCAGCATAAAAGCCACAGATGTCAGCAGGATAGACAGACTGCTGAAAAAGACGGGGTCTGTCTTGAGAGTCAGCCTGGACCCAATGGGTACGTTGGCTTAGAGGAAAGTACCACCCACCCACCCACTTCACAACACATTGGCTAGACAGAAGAGCACATTCAGCAAAATGCATCCTACCTCAGTACCACGGATCAGCACAGACTGTATAACTCCAGTCTGATGGAACCAGTTCCGTGCCACATGTACTGATGCATACATGTACCGATGTCAATGTCTGACTTCAAACATTTCCTAAAAAAGTTCCCAGTTTATCACTAGAAAGTTACCCTCAAACAGCTGATAAATTGTAAATAACTGAGAAACTGGGACAAATTTCCTACGTTTAGAGTTCAAGTCAGGACATTTCAAATGTATGAATAGTGGAGTACTACAGTACTACTATTTATATCCTGTTGTTGCTTTTTCATTTGTCTAGTTAACATAGTAACATAGTTGTTGAATCATCATGTAACTGGTCAAAGGTATCAAATGAGGGTTATAAAGTCATGCTGCTCTTGGCAGTAGCAGACGTACTACTGTGTGATAGCTGTCTGTCACTGCCTTTCAAACAGTTATGGAGACACAAGAGGGAAATGGGACAACCTTTTTTTTTTAAGAACATTTTTATAACTGCTAATTTTTAATAAACATATATTCAAAACAAGATCTCCAACATATCTTCAAAACCTCCCATACATCAACAAAAAAGAAGTCTTATGTCAGATCTCATCTTTAGGCAGACTTTTTAAGACATTTTAGAATCTTCATGCAACGTTCAATTATAAAACAATTTTTTTTTTTTTTTTAACCCGCTTTGGCAGGTTACTGAAACAATATTGCAGAATATACCTGATAATTACTGTGGCAATTTCAGTTCAATATGTAGATTACATTGGTCAGGCTGCTACAGATGTAGAAATTTTTTTGTCATGTGCATGTTTTGCCAATTCCCAATTCCCAATTCTCAGCTTTAATTTGAGTAGGTTTAATATGGAAAGAGCTGTGTGGGAGATAAAAGAAAATCCTTTGCAGCCAATGCCTGAAGTCTTGGACCCAAAGACATCAGCAGACATGTTGTGTCTTCCCTGGTGATGCTCTCACTGCAGCCATCTTCAGGTCATGTATGTTATGGAGTCTCCCTGTCTGTAGTCTTGTTTTCAGCAAGTAGAACGCAGCTCAATCGAAATGAGATACCATAGGATAAGAGAAGAGAAGATAAGATAAGATAGGATATTCCTTTATTACTCCTACAATGGGGAAATTTGCAGTATTGCAGCAGCAAAGTGGACAGTAAAAATAGAAGAGAATCATTTAAAAAAAGAATAAGAACAATAAATAATAAGTAAGTCCAAAAGCAATAAAGAATAAAAGCAGTTAAAATATAATACAAAATATTCATAACATGATTTTCCAGAATAGTGCTCCTTGGTCTACCAGGTTGTTTTCCATTTTCTAGTTTTTTCTGTGCGCACCTGCTTTTTTAGAGAGTACCCAACTGTTGATTTTGGCAAGCTTACATATCTCTCTTATACAGTAGATGCTTGCTTTTTTGCCCTTTCATCATTTTCACTTGAAAGGTCATCCCTTCACTCTTCATATTGACAGACAACTTCACCTCAATCTAAATGTCAACCTGTCAACTCTCCATCAACTCTGAGCCACATCAGAGCTCTTCTGTGCATCAACCAAAGTTGAAACAACATATAGTGGCCTAGGAAACATTAAGTTGTCAAGTGTCCAATTACTCGTGACCCTTCTAATCTGTGCACTATGTTTCTTTCGAAATTGATGTAAATCTTCTCAAATTGAAGTTTAAATTCGGCACTTCAATACTGTATCCAATATTTTATATCAAGTTGAATGTTTTGAAGTATAGAGCTTCCTTTGTGAAAAATGTGTTACTGTCCAAATACTTGTTGTCTGATGTGTATATGTTACGATTTCTATGAGTATGTAAAATACAGACTTAAACCTTTTGTTGCTGGGTCTCTATACAACATTTAGTAGGAAAAATATTGCAGCAAACAAAAATTATAATAACCTTATAATGATCTATATTTACTGGACTTTTGCTGTGTTTGAGTAATTCTGATGTACTGACACTAGAGGGCAGTGAAGGCAAACAGATGAAACAGTATGGTTCAATTTCATGTTGGTGAGAGGGGCCCCCATTGCCACTGTGTAGTATGCTTTTGTGTGTCTATGTGTGTTAGTGTATGAGTGGATGGGTGTGCTGCAGCTTGATTACAACTATTCCTGCAAGTTTGACATCATCTTGTTGTAGTTACAAAAAGTAATTTGGAGCCATAACAATGCTCAGCCTTAACCTCAGCATGCTTACTGCTTTTGGTTGTTTTGGTGCACTGCAAAACAAATGAGAGCAATGTAGGTACAGGGAAATACTGAAGACACACTGCTTAATGAGAAAGGGAAAAAGAAAAAAACAAAACACACACACAAACAAAAAACATGTCCATGTGGTTTTCATAGCATACTAAAATAAGCAATTTATTAAATTAATTTGCATTTGTCTTGCAAGGGCTAAATAAGCCTAACAGATGAAAGTCATTATGCATTCATGCTCAGCATTGATTTGACAGGCGCTGACACGCTGTGGAAACAAATCCAAACAAGCACAAAATGTTCTCAATATGATATAAATATTTGATCAGAATTCATATTAACAGCTTTGAAAACTGACATGATTACAGTTGGACAGGCTGTTGTGTAAATGTCTACAACAACATTATTCATTAAAGCAAAAGCACAACAACAGTACCATTTCACTATGAGATGGCCTAAGTAACATCTAAATCGTTTACTAAATTACCATAATTTGTTCTTTGGATTCAGTGTCCTAAGGAGTGGTGAGGAGCCACTCCTTTATGTCATGCCTATCTTAGTGCATCATCCCTTCACTCCTGCTCTCTCCCTTGTGAATTTGATCCTGTGCCACTGGCTGTGATTGGCCAGACAGGCTCAAATCCTCTCATTGGCTGGTGAGATATGGCGCTTAATCCTAAACTTCTCTCGCCCTCTGAGGATTACATTTGCTGCTGTGCCATCTTTAAGAAGTGTGCCCCACTGGTTAGGCTTGGATTGTGGAAAACTAAAGCACAAACTCTTTACAGTCAATCTCTCATCACAGGAACATACAGCACCAAACCCAAGTGGTTAGCATTAGCTGGCTGTGAAGGAGATTCAGGCCATGAGTTAAGCCAGGGAAGTAATTACCACTGTCAGAAAGCTGAAGTCTGTACTCATTTTCCCTCTGACTGTCAAGGCTGTCTCAAGCACACCACTACTCTTTCCTTCCATCTCTCTCGCTACACAGCTTTAATTCTATGCTTTGATTCTTTTCCTTTTTTCTTTTTCTTTATCTTCCGCTCTGTGTCAATCTGTCTTCCTGGGTAAGGAAACCTGTATTGACTCAGTGTCAGTACCTACCCCTGTTTGCCCTCAGCTTTGCTTGTGCTTGGTCTCTATCACCTCCCAGGCTTTTCTCATCATATCTCTCATTTGCTCTCAGTGGTAAGACTGGCAAAGTAAAAAGAGCCACAACTGTGTTCTTGTCACTTCATGTTTCATGGAAGTTCAGAGGAATTGCCTGAGAAGATGTTATTGAGCTTTATCTGTGACTGCCCCCTAATTAGATCTGATGTGATTAAAGTCATAGATATAACTGCACAGTCTTTGATGCTACTTTTTGAAAAGGTCTAGATCTAGACTTTGCTTTCATACTTTTCTCAGTGACAGATGCCTGAAGAAACCTTTGAATTCAGGCTAAATATATCATTTATACCAAATGCAAGCAGAATTCCTGTTGTAACTGACTGATTGCTGTAGATACACTATGATCTCCATGAATCTATAGATGTAAAATTATTTTTCATATGCAGACCTTGGCATGAATAGATAATAATAATAAAATATGATTTTTGAGAAACAAAAAGAATAGAGAATCTGATCTGATTGAATAAATAACACAAGTATTTAAGTGTTCTCATTTATGATTCACTTGTCCCTGCAGTCGATGTTTGAAGTGTTACTGCTTTGATTTCTATGTTTGATCTCCCCACGTTTGTCTCCGGCTTATATAAAGTTCTAACAGATTTGTGCTTAGCAGCTGATGTACTTTCAACTACAGCATTTAGATATCACTTCCAACAACCTCTCAAAAAAGGCAAGCTTGCTATCTTTTGGGAAACATTACAACTAAATGAGAATTTGCGCTGTAGCCTACCGTAATGACTCTGAAAAAGGATATGTGTTTCTGACGCTTGCACTCTCAACTCTCAACAGATATGTCTGTGAAGTAAGTGGAAATAGAGCTCAGAATTTTTCCAAAAACTGAAGCATATGTAGGAAGAAATTCCCAAAGACCAATCTTGTTACTGATGCTGAACTTCTGTGCGAGTAGCTTCTCAAAGTCAGACCCACACACTTAAAGTGCTCTTCTCACTTTATCCCTATAAATAACATCCCTGTGTCTTAAAACGGCATGAAATTCCTATCATAAAGATTTATTCATAAGCATTTTCCATGAAAACATGGAGATGCAAACCAGGATCGTAAACATTGAGGCGTGAATGAAAATAAGATCTGAGGTGTTGATTAATGTGAAAACTGTCATACAGCACAGTCATATTGACATATGGACATAATCAACCAGCTGTGCCTGAGTTGCCAGTGTAATCATGTGCAGGAACTCCTCACGAAATGGAGCAAAGTGGTAATAGCAATCAATAAAGCATTGATTATCTTTAATGGAGGCCAAGCCAAATAAATGAAACAGCCACAAGTAGAAGCATGTGATAAGAGATGTGAACAATTTTAAATTTTTTTAATCTCACACAGTTAGAGAGCTCAGTCCAAACCACATGTAAAGCGAAAATTCTGGTTAAGGGTATGTAACAAAAACAACTTAAATAGGCTTAGGTTT
Source organism: Scomber scombrus (assembly GCF_963691925.1). NCBI lineage: Eukaryota > Metazoa > Chordata > Actinopteri > Scombriformes > Scombridae > Scomber > Scomber scombrus. The sequence continues at coordinate 16,116,964 of NC_084978.1, forward strand.
CAAGTTTTTGTGAAACAAATTCACTCACAGAAGATAACATCCATAATGAGTTAGTGAATTAAACCTTGGTCACCAGAGTTTAAGGCCATCCATCACTCCCAGCCTTTTAGTTTCAACTGCATTCAAACTGGAAATGGCAGGCGCACTCTCTCTGATTGACCAAAGCCTGAATGGCCTCTGTTTAAGAGAAAGCCTCTGCTGCTCACTATCTGTGGAGCAGCATTGATTGGCCTTGCCAGGCTATTTAAAGTCCGCCTCCTATTGGTTAATTACATCATAGCCCTCAGCAGATCATTAGAACAATGGACTTGTTTATTTACAACTTTTCAATTTCATTTGTTCAGTGATGAGGGACACGAGGGTAAAAATGGAATTAACAACAGTCTGGACGGGGTTTAAATGACTTCTCATGCCTCTGAAAGCCACAGTGTTGTGACAGTTTAGTGACTGATTGACGCTGCTGATGAATGCATGTTTGTTTGTTCCTGGGGCTAATTGTAGCACTCAGCATTTATTTGGCCAGCGAGAGAGGATGTATGCCCTCAGTGGCAAGTTGAAGGTGAACATGCCAGCAATCCATGTCCGCAGCACAGTCTAAAGCAAGTCTCAGCTTAGTTTTTAGGTCGTAAAGATGGTAAAACTCAACTTTTAAAAGTAATTAAGGCACAGAGTATGTGATGTAACTGACTAAGTCCTTTACAGTAGACGTACTAATCCAGGGTTTTTTCTACTTGGCCACATTCTCTGGCATACTGATACTGCAGCTATTAACATGAGGTGTTTTCTTACATTTCCATACTTAAAAATAAAATAATAAAAAATTAATAAAAATAATAATAATAAAAATTATAAAATAAAAGAAACTCATTGTTTATAGTAAATCCCACAAGCCCACAACTAAAAGAAAAGGCACTACACTAGCAGAGCTGTATCTTCTGTGACAGGATTAAAAAAAAACTGCTGGTGAACACAGCGCCCCAGCAACTGTACCCTGTCACTCACTATTAATTAAATCCTGTCGGATACTCCACAGACAGGTCCTTATTTTGGACATACATGATTATACCAAGCACAAAGGCAACAGCAGGGGGCATGAAGTCCACCCACCTGCACAGTCACACTGCATTTTCAAGGAGAATCATCACAGTGAAATGATTTCATTTCCTGATTTTTCTGATGCGCTTTGTTTGCTGTAATGAATTCTCAGGTCATGAAAGAGGGAGAGAGGCCTGAGGCTGTTTTTAATAGAAACAATGCTTTGCATAATGTCTCTGCATTTCAAACAGTATTGGAAGAACAACGCTAATTGTAATGTGCTATTGTACTCACTGTGTGTGTGTGTGTGTGTGTGTGTGTGTGTGTGTGTGTGTGTGTGTGTGTGTGTGTGTGTGTGTGTGTGTGTGTGTGTGTAAAAGCCATAAAACATATTTACATCTCTGTTTACAAAAAATAATGTAAAAGTATCTAACTTCAATATGAATAGTACATTAAAATCATGGAACAAAATTTAAAAAAAATATATTAGGAGTGCAATTTCGTATCCCTGGGAATACACAGACTTGGAATAATCCAATAATAAAAATCCAAAATGTGGAGCTCAACTTGGGCACTTGGAGTATAATGGGAATTAAACATTGTTATTAAACAATTTCAACCATTTTTTAAACATTAAACAATTTTGATTTGCTTTGGGAGTCTATTTAAAGAAGGAAAAAAAGAAACGATTAGTGGGTAGAATATACAACATTCTGCTCAAGGATCTACACATTAGTCCCTGCTTGTTTGATACATGGAATAAAGATCTCTATTTTAAAGAAGCCAAAACAAAATGAAAGAAATGCCTATATTTCACTAACAGCCTCAATGAAAACCTACAATACAAATTGATGACAGAAATGAACGCTAGAGATACAATTTTATCTACTTTCCTCTGATTGGTGTGTCAAGAATCTTTTAAGCATTACTTCTGGTTTTGTACTAAAGTGAATACAATGTGGAATGGAATGAAAGAATGGATATCTATTACTTGGAAAACAAATGCAATTCTCAGCTGAGCTGTGTATTTTCCAGAATGCCAAAAAATAAGATATCCTACTGAATGATAGATTGCATTTTCCTCCATTGTTGTATAAAAGATATTGTCTGAGGATAACAATAAGATGAAGCAATTCAATGAGGTATGGAAATACATTCATGATGTGTGATAATACTTAAAAAGAAACGTGTGGCCTGATTGGGAAGGGAGAGAGAGACAAGCCATCTTTTTAATCTGTGTGTGTGTGTGTGCGTGCATGCGTGCGTGTGGGTGTGCGTGTGTGTGTGCGTGTGCGTGTGTGTGTGTGTGTGTGAGTGTGTCTCTCATGTCTTGTAGCTTATGTCTTTTTTATGTTTGTTAATGTATTACACTTAATGTTTCGTGTTAGCCCAACGCCATTCTATAGATATTATAAGCAAAACCTCATGGTAGGAAGCATGAAATTATATGACAATTATAAAATATAAATTATAAAGAATAGATATATAATATAATAAGTGTTTTTTAGATCAGACATCAAAACTTTAAACTTCGAAATACATTGTTTTTTACTGGAAATACTAAAGAACAATCAGTCTGTGTCCTCTTCTCCAAACGCTGTAGGTCTCCCTTGAGTCTGATTGCCAAAATGATTGGCTTCTCTAATCAAGTTTCTTTCAATTTGTAATTCAGTAAGTGGATTTGGAGAAAGACCAGTCTTAACATGCTCTCTGGGGTCATTGAGTTTGTACAGCCTTCAGTACTACAAAATCGTTTTTAATGCTTGTTTTGTCATTAAACTGTGTGACCAAATGTTTAAGCATTGACGGCTCCACCATCACCCCCTCCACCAAAATCCGTAACCTTGGAGTTATCCTGGACCCCACTCTCTCCTTCCTCCCCCATGTCAACCATATCACCAAAACCGCCTTTTTCCACCTCCGAAACATCCCCCGCCTCCGCCCCAACCTGTCTACTACCGCTGCTGAGACACTCATTCATTCTTTCATTACATCAAGGCTCGATTACTGCAACAGTCTTCTCTACGGCACCACCACCAAAGTCCTCAATAAACTCCAATACGTCCATAACTCTGCTGCACGCCTCCTCACCGGTACCCGCTCCAGAGAACACATCACACCTGTCCTCCGTGAACTTCACTGGCTTCCAATCCAACACAGAATCAACTTTAAAATCCTCCTCACCACCTACAAGGCCCTCAACAACTTAGCACCCCCCTACCTTGCTGACCTCCTTCATCACCACGCCCCCTCCCGATCCCTCAGGTCCGTCTCTGCCAACCTGCTACAAGTCCCCCGGTCTAAGCGCCGGACTTGGGGTGATCGGGCCTTCTCTGTTGCTGCCCCCACCCTATGGAATTCACTCCCCCCTCACATCAAAATCTCCCCAACCCTCTCCTCTTTCAAATCTGCACTAAAAACACACCTTTTCATACTAGCCTTCAACTCCTAGCTCCCACTGTACTCGTCATGTTTTAACCTCTGTTTTGTCTTCTTTTGTTTGTTTTTTTAACCTTTTATAACTAATAAAGATTTGTTTACATAGTTTTAATAGGGAAATAGGGAAATTGTAAAGCGTCTTTGAGCACCGCATAAAGCGCTATATAAGTGTGATTTATTATTATAATTATTATTATTATTAAGATTTTCTGAAAGATTCAAGACAAGCAAACATCAGTGTGAGTAAAGTCACGCATCATATCAGTGCATCCTGATAGACGTCAGACAAAAATGACACACTTCTCTTGGATAATGTTTGAATTTGAATACAGTGAATACATTACAGTATGTAATGGCATGCTTTTCAGAAGCCTTAGCTCTCAGTTTCTTCTGAGTTAACACGAGGGCGAGTTACATTTGAGCTCAGACAGTTTTAAAACAACCCTGTCTTTACACTTTGCAAATAGAAAGGCAATCATACCACAGAAATGTTTGATGTCCTCAGAGGAACCGAAGGCACTCTGGAAAGACTGAGCACAAAATCTCAAGACTCTAAAAGTGTGAAAACATCCTCACCCCTCACTTCTCTCCCTGTGTGGCTCGACCTCTGCCACGCTAACTTTAGCAACAAACACACTGGTGTACATTTCCACAGATGCCACATTGGGAGGATCTGTAGGAGGTCGGTGGTGCCGGTCGGATAGTATGAGCAGATTTCAAAGACTTCAAGATCAAAGGTCAAGACAACTGTGCCAAATTCCCAACTGTGATATTGTGTCTGGTTGCCGTGTTAGTTGATTTTGGAACCAAATAAAATGCCACTTCTAAAGCAGGACAACACTGAATAGTTTAAGTGAATGAGGATGCGTGTTAAGTGTGTATAAGAGTGTGTGATTTATATATACTTGTGTCTAAGTGTGTGTTCGTGTGTATGCGTGAGTTTTAAGGATATCGGCTTCTCTGTGTACATACGGAGGAAGTGAAGTGCTGCAGGGTCACCCAGTGTGACAGAGAAACTATTTGAGGCCTTTGTCTTTGATGTCTATCCAACAAATCAGCATGATCCTCTTCTGTGAGCTGTTGGGTTGCTGGTGGTGGGATGGCAAACACATTTTCTGTGCAGCACTCTTATTTGCCACAATATTCATATTGCCACTCACTATGAATTTCTGCTCTTTTAGTTTCATTTTAACATTGATAAAGTTGTGCTTCTTTTGTTTCTTCTTCCTTCCCTCTTCTTTCCTTCCTTCCCTACATCTCTCCCTCTGAGCCATGTCTTCCAGTCAGGCCCCAGGCCAGCTGAATTTGTGGCCAGCTGAAAGCAGGAAGTCCCTCTTGGAGGCCTGACAGTTTGTTAGATTGTTTGGGTACCATGACAATGAGTGGTCATGACTCTTAAGTATGGGCAATAAGAAATGTTCCATTCTAGATGGTGTCATTAAGAGCCCATGGGTCCGCAAAGTGGGAACAGTGGGGGATTAAAGGGGGCTGTCCAGAACAGAGCGGGCATGCCGCCAGGGAGGTCAAGTTAATGTGCTGTCACTTTGTACCTGCCACTCTGATTTCTCACAACCAAGCCTTTAAAAGCCAGGGCCTTCTTCCAGTGCTCAGCTGAACACCCTGCAGCAGCAGTGACTATTTCAGTTCATATGCACAGGGCATCTTTTCACAAGCTTCTTATCTCTTGCAGCTCTATCTGGATGTATTTATATTCTATAACATCTATGGCTCACTGTAAAAGATTGTACAACGCAATTTAACAAATTCCATGTATTTTTACCACACTATATACTGTATCAGATTGATGGCACAGTGCACAAAGGACTGATGACATATTGGTGCATGTTTCTTCACGATTGAAAACAGGGTTTGATCACAGATGACTATTCTTTCTTTTTTTTTCTTTTGATTTTGTTGGCATAGGCACCTTTATTTTAGCAGTTGACCGACAGGAAACATGGGAGGAGGGGTTGCAACATGCAGCAAAGGCCCTCTGTTCAGGATTCGAACCGAGGTCGGCTGCGTATATGGCATGCGCTCTAACCACCTGCGCGCCCAGATGACTATTCTTATGTGCAATGCCTTATAAGCTGTCATGTGCTCAGAAACCCGCCATTGGTATACAATTGTACTTTCTGCTCGGTTCAAAAGCATGCAGTTTCAGAGGCGCTGCTATAGAGTACAGTGTGTAACTGTTGTTTGAGAAGAGTAAAATCAAAGAGACGCATACAGTAAAGTTGGTCATGAATCAAGCAACACATCACAGCTGCACATGCTATTCATTTCAGATCAGATCACAGCAACTGACAAGTGCACCATGTAAAATGCAAACTTGAAATGTTTTCCCAATCAGAGAGAATTTAAAAGAAATAATAATAAAAAATACAACTCTTCTTGCTGTGGCGGAACTGCCTCATTTTTCCCATCAGAACAAATGCATTTTATTTTCATGGTGGAGATTTCTTTTTTAATTAATTTCCAGACAGTGCTTTGGTCACATCTCCTTTAAAGTCATTTTTTAAACAAGCACCATCATCATTTCATAAATTAGCAATCACTCATTTCTTCTTTCCCCTGCGGCGCAGGTTTTCATGTGGATTAACTATTATTTTTCTCTGAGTTAAAATGTGGCAGGATAGCAAAAATGCTTATTTAAGAGCCAAATCATTCATGTTGCTTCAATTCATTGCAGGGAAAACCAACCATGAGTTTCATTAGACAAAAAAGAAGGAAAATCATTGTATAGTTTTTGTTTGCTTGTTTATTTATTTTTTTTAACTAGATTTTATTCTAAAATTCAGCATTAAAGACTGAATTCCACAAGTTAATATATTTTGTATACTAAATTATTACTTATTACCAGTGTGTGGAGGCATTGAAGCTTCTTACAGCCTTATTGTGATAATGGAAATAGCACAAATATTTTTAGACTCTTCTATCTGCTGTGTGCCAGCATTCCCAATAAAGCCGATGTTTTATTATCCCTTTATATGGCTCATGACTGTAATTGTTGTTTACTTCATTTCTTCCTGAGGGTAATGATATGTGAGGCGTGATAAATCAGAATTGAAGCCACAGAGACAATAACTTAGAATGACCTTTACTTAATCAAGACTTTTACCTTTCTCTTATCAGCTCGCTTTAACTGTGCCCAATTCTTTTTGCTATCTCTCTTACTCTGCCCTCCACTATCAAGCTTTCTGTCTGTCACAACTATGATTCCATCACAGTGAGGACTAAAGCCTTTAAACCCATTAAATCCTTCCCAATTCAATTTCAGGATGGCGACACTGCTGTGTGGGTCGCTGCCAACCAGGACTCATAGGAATCACAGGCCCCTCCAGGTTTTCTAATCTGGCAATGCTTCCTGAGCAGGCAGGAGCAGATGCTTCTGTTTAGCTCTGCAGTGGCATGAGACCACCCCCCTTCAGGCCTCTACAGCCGGGCAGAGTTTTATCCTAGTCCCTGTGAGGCTGCTGTCAGGTGCCTCCATGTGGACAGGGACATTTAACTAGCCTAACTAGCCTGTACCAACTGTTACACCCAGCTGGCTTCCATTCTTTGCATGTAAACAAAACACTCACTGCTTACTTTTGGAGTTTGGTACAGAGACAGTTAGCACACTTCATCCTGAAATAAACCATAATCTACACTGCTGCAGGTAAAACATGTGGGAAGTTTCCATTTCATTTCATGTGACATATTGCATTTCAGTGTAAACCCTTACATATACAAGTGTATATGTACAGAATCAGTCAGTTCAAATCATGATATACAGCTGTCTATGTTTCCATCCAAATTCAGAGAAATAAAGCCAACGCTTCCTGGACCCATAAGCAAGTGGGCTGATCAACTCTTTCATCAATTTGTTCCATCCACACCTACACTCACATTCCATGCTAGCTCTCCCTCTCTGTCATATTCAATCTCTCTCTTTTTCTCATCTGCGTGTCCTCAAAAAGTTAGTAAATCTGGAGCTTTCATACAGTACCACAGTTCATAACTCTTTCAAAATTGTCAGACACTTCTAAATTCCCATCTGTGCACTATAAGCAATGTATCAGTATGCAGTGGAATAGTATTAGATGTGTGCAGAACATGAGATAACCTTTTCCTAGTTGTCCAGCCCCGACAGGCTACTCTGATTTTAATCTACAATATCTACCAAACAATCTTATTTTCTAACTTCTCTATTTTCCCTCCAGTATGTGCACGATAAAGGCACCGCATCTAAAACATATCTGCAATAATTACAGCAGAACTCATGTACCTACTGGTGGGGGGTATTTTTTTTATTTTTTTTACCACTAAAATAAACAAACAAATCTCATGCAAGTTTCAAAGTAGAACAAGTTTGAAAATATGTCCATCTGGCTTGGATTTTCACATTGTGGTAACCTGCTGCAGCATTAGTTTGATATGAAGCGATATCAATTTAATTTAGCACATTCATTTAAAAGGTAACCTTCAAACAAATATTGTGTCAAAGTTAGAACAGCGTACTTGATTGATTACACATTAATTTCATCATCAAGATACGGAGACTTCCTGATCACCCAACTTTTCCTGTTACTTTAGCTGACCAGCAGAGTTTCACAGCTGAGGTATCTAAACAGATAAAACATTCCCTGCAGTGCAGTGGCTAAGCCTACAACCACCTGCAAGCGGACATCTTCCTGCTCAAGCATCTATGAGCCAGTGTGATTGCAGGATTTTATTTGTGGAACCGACTGGGCAGTGAGTTGAGAGAAAGCAGCTCACTGATCCAGACATGCAGCCAAATCCTCAGAGCTGCTTAGCAAAGGAATGTTTTTAAAATTTCAAATGCTACAACATACTCAGAAGAGATTCAGCCACTGAGATAATTATATAATGTATAATATACTGTGCGGTATTATGCAGTACTTGGAAGCTTCCACTGCATGTGATGTGTATGCATGCTTTAGCCTCCGGGCATACAGCTGTGCACTGATTAGAACTTCTAAGATTTTTGTGTCCCTTTGTGTCATTATTAGCGAGAAACTATTCTCATTTAATTACAAAAATGTAAACAAACCTTAAAAAAAGCAATCAACTGAGAATTATATATTGATCTTGTTTTACATGCAAAGAAAAGCCTAGAAGATGCTACATTTTGCTAATCACTGATACTACTGTCTTTCAGTCATTCATCATTTTGAATTTTTCTGTAAGTTTGATTTCTTTTAATTAACTTTAAACTTTCCCATACTCTAAACAACTTTAAAAATGGGTCATTTCTCATGGCAAAAATGTGATTAAGTGTCCCATACTGTCCCATCTGCACCCAGTCTCATTAATTATTACTTTTCCCCAGCTCCACCTATCCGTCTCCAATTAACTATTCATAAGACCCATAATGAGTAACAATATGTTTTGAGCTAATCTCTATGTAAATGAAGGCAGCTATGTAAGAGATAATGCAATTCGCCACTTATCTGCACACATTACTGAATACTCTTTATCGGCCTCCAAGGATTCAGGATTGGTGAAGGTTGATGTTTTATTTGTGAGACAATATCTGCTTTTCTTTTCACTGTTAGGTGTAAAACTATAAAGACACCAAAACAAGTTTTTGCTGTTGAGATTGAAATTGTTACATATTATTATATGAATTACAAAGGCTTTCTGATCTTGCATGAGGGTTTATGAGTCTTCTCATTGACTGACACATTTGTGCTCAACCATGTAATGACAGAGCTTTGTCACCATGGCAAAAAAGACAAAGCAGCCTTCTGTCCTTAAGATTGATAAGATTTGAATGTACAGATGGGACACTCAATATTCACCATGCATACAATGATGAATACCTTTGTATAATTTGCTAGAATCAAATCAGATGTTGTCATTTACTGTACATTTGACATAAAAGACCGATCATAACCAGCAGTTTAATTTTCAATGTGCCAGTACAAATTTAGGATTTCTTAATGAGACAAAGTGAGTGAACCACTGGGGAGAAGTATGTGAGAGTGTGTAAATAATAAGAAGTAGCTGCCAATCATGCTTTTCTTTGGGCCAGAGAACATTTATTATAAAAGCACAACACTGTATGTCCATTTCATCTATTACACAAGCAATATAAAGAGAGACAAGGACATCTTACTCTGAGATATATAAAAGGATGAATATGCTTCTTTGACAGTCTTTCAACTGTCGAAAAGGTTGTTTAGAGAGATGCTTGAAAATAATTTCATACTTCAAAGCACACATCTAACACAGGGATTTCTTAGAAATTCATCACAAACTTGAACTCCAAAACATCTATACCCTGTCATCAAGTCAGGGGTGGTTTTGCATCTATTCCATATGTCCTGACTTGACTCAGACCTTGACAGAGATGAAACCTGCCAAGCTAGCAGTGACACACACTCGAGGGAACAACCGGTTTTGCAGTCTTCACACACCAGTGTGAAATATCCACCTGCCACTTTTGATATTCAGTCCTGTGGACACACTGAACCCTAGGGATCCAATTTATCAACTTCCTGCATAAACAAACAGAAACTGAGAGTTGGGAACAAGTCACAGCACCCCTATGCCATCATCATCTAACTTACCAAACCTGATCAAGAGTGCTCCATTTCACAGATCCTATGCAAATCTTCGCATCTACTCTCAAGACAAGCTGTGAGGAAGATTGCTGGTTTTCCATTTAGCTCCTTCTCAATGTTGTCTTACAGTGTGCATTTATCCACCAGGGATTTATTTCACTTGCCTTTGTATACCTCTGGCATCTTCCCTCCAGGGCGCGCATTTACAGGCCAGATGGGGATTGATCTTTGAATAGGCAAAATTGACAAAAGGCATGTTGGGAAACACTGTGACCAGTTTAACCTATAGGAGCTGTTTTATAGTGACTGGTGGTACATGTAGGAGGGGATCGTTTGAATGTGTGTGAGAGATAGACAGAGAGGCAGAGACCAGCTATCAGTTTGCCCTACAGCATTAAATTGTCTGTCTTGTCTCCACTGAATGAGCAGCTTGTCACAGAGGAACTAATTAAGATGGCAACGTGCACCACAGGACAGTTCTGCTACTATTCAACATCTGTCCCATTTGCATTTGAGAGCTGTTTGAAGGCAGTAATTCAGCAGACAAGTCCTTTTTTTCTCAGCAGAACACCCACGTTAGCTAACCTATAGGTCTGGAAAAGACAGCACCTCTCATCTTAATCTTCAGCCTCATAACCTTGTTTCTGCGGGAACTGAGTCAAGTGACAGGAAAATTCAGGATGCACACATTCTCAGACTCAATCAATCAATCAATCAAACAAACATTATTTGTATAGCACTTTTCATACATAACAATGTAACACAAAGTGCTTTGGTCATGGTCAGAACAAACAAACAAACAAACAAACAAACAAACAAACAAACAAACAAACAAACACCTCATAGGATTGATCTGTCTGATTGCTGCTACCGTACCTGAAAAAGTAATCACCTAATCCCTTTGCATACACCACGGTAAGGTAACATTTATTGACTGGACTCCAGCTTGCAAGCACCTATTCCAGACCGTCCAACATCAACTCTTAAGACTTGGTAATCATTATCTTATTATAGCACAGGACCAAAGTCTCCAGGAAGACGTTGTTTCCACTGTGAATGCAGAGCAGACAGACATCAGTAATGATATGACATCCCTCTGCCTGCATGGGCACAACAGGCTAATGACCGCATAGGCATTGTTGTTTCCATTCTCCCACCTTGAAAATATGACCACAGGGAGGTGAGGAGATGGGTTTAGTCTGAAAGGTCTTGAGTTGTTGCTGCACTTCATTTGCATTAACTTGGACTTTGCCTTGTGTCTGATGTCATTGTGAAATCGGGGGCATATTTGGTTCGGCACGGTTCAAGCACGGACAAAACCCCACAGTTGACATTGGCAATAATAACACAGGAAATAATTTCACAGTCTGACAGACACTTTTTTGACCCACCAGCATTTACTGGTGGGTGTAAATGCTAAGAAGATGAACTATTCTTTGTCATAGATGTGTGACCTTTGCCTATTACCGTTGACATCATGTTTTTGAGGCAAGTATTTTACATGCATCTAATTATTATATATCATGTTAGAACATCTAAATTACATCATTATTACATTACTCATTCGTGCTTTTGTTTTGGTCAAATTAGTTCAAGTTCTACATATCTTTGAACACATGCTTGAAACATCCTTCAGCATTTGAGTCTGTGATCACGCATACAGGCACAAGTGCACACACACACACACACACACACACACACACACACACACACACACACACACACACACACACACACACAAACAGTAATGCAGAGGGCCTAAGCGATTCTGTGCAAGTTTCTTTTGGAAAGGCATTGGCTTACAGAGATGTAGAAACTTTGTATCCCTAAGGGTGTTCACAGAGGGTCATGCTTCAACATGCTGTGATTGACAAACTTTTGCATGCTGACAGTGACAACTAAACATTTTCTTTTCTTTTCTTTAAAAAAAACCAAAACATCAGTAATGAGTATTAGAAATGCTGGTAAATGACCACAGCGAACAGTTGTGAAAGTCATCACATTATGATTAGCTGCTGTGGTATTTCAAAGGACATCCAATGTAAGAGACGGTGTTGCATTTTATATCCATTAAGAGTTTTCTCTTTCTTTCTGCAGTCATTCAGCCCCAAATATGTTCAACACGTCCAGTTTAACCTATAGGAGTTGTATCCTGTCTCATGGTATATGAGAAAAGTATAAAGAGGAGTGTATAGGGTCTCCCAACGTCTATACCACAGAAATAGCTATCATCAAACAGCATAGTAGAGGATGGTGAGCCCCAAAAGAATGATGAACCTCAACTGCTTCCAACAAAATGTGAATATGAAACCGAAAAATGCAATGAGGGAATGTCTGGAAGTCACACAAGAAAATACAATTGGACAAACTACACAAAGATGAGTTTCATGTTTAATTCAAAGAATTTTCAAACAATGTGTTTACTTTTTACAAAAGAATTGGCTTCAAGGATGAAAACATATAATGACTCCCCCAACTCAAAGCCGAGCTGGCATATAAACTGGATGCCAATCATATAAACTGGATGCCAGTCAGGAATTAGCTTTGGGAATCACAGCAGTGATTTTAAGCTCCTAAGTAACAATCAAATTTAAAGTTTGTGGGGAAAGGTATTAGGTTGGTATTTTTTTGTAGTTAAACTCAGCTCTTCATTAGGGCTGTATGGTTGAGGTTTGATCAGATTTGCCTGACAGTGACTCTGCAACATAACTCTCATCAGATTTTAATTGAAATATTGCTATATTGTAGTTGGTGCATCGGTACATCACCAACTTTTTCCAACTGAGCCCAATACAAAGCAGTGAACAGAGCAATGACAAAAATCAAAGACTGTAAAATATAATCAATGTAGCCATGATGCCAACCATTGGTTTATGCATTTTTGGCTATCCCATCTTGGATTTTTGGAACCAGAAGTGACCATATTTGGATGGGAGAATGGCGCTGACCCTAATGATAGCTGTTAGTTTGGTTACTATGGTGAACTTACAGTCAGTTACAGTTACAGGCTTAAAACCATTAAAACGCTTCCGGGTTTGGACATGGAGTGGTAGGCTGCGCGGCATCAGAGCTCTCGATAGTCAAGTGTAAAACTCCCCGAAAACTCGAATAACTAAAGCTAGAAATCACACAGACTTTAATGTGACCGGGGAAAAGCTGGAATGGGAAGGAAAACAAGACAAACTCATACTAAAAACACGACGACAGACGAAACGGAGGAACCGCTAGCTAACGGTGAAATGGAGGAAGACGGCGGCCATGACACAACACACCTCACTGCAAGTGAGGCGGACAAGGGGTCAGACATTGAAATCATCAGCAAGGAGATAAGGGATTTAAAAACAGAAATAAAAGATGCCCTTCGCTCATTTGGTGAAACGCTGAGGAGCGACGTGAAAAAAGACTTGGATGATTTCAAACAGGACATAAACCAACAACTTGCTAAAGTCGCCACTGAGCAGCAACTACAGAGCGGTAAGATCAACGAGGCTGAGTCGCGGATTGAAAAGCTGGAACATTGGGCACAGGAGGCTAACAACGCTCTTATCATTTCACTGCAAGAACAAAAAGCCCTGCAAGATAAGTTAACTGATCTGGAATCCAGATCGAGGAGAAATAATCTCCGTATCTACGGAGTTACGGAGGGAGAAGAGGGCGAATCTGTGGCCAAGTTTGTTCAAGACCTGCTCAGACGTGAACTCCACCTGCCGGAAGATTTTAACTTCAAAATTCAAAGAGCGCATCGGTCACTTGCACAGAAACCTGCAGACGGAGCCCAGCCGAGACCCATCATTGTGAACTTTCTGGAATTCTCCACTAAAGAGAAAGTCCTGAGAGAGGCATGGAGAAAGAAAATACAGCTGGGGAATAAAGTCCTGTCATTCGACCACGATTACGCGACAGAGGTTGTGCAAAAGAGAAAGGAGTATAACGCTGCAAAAAGAATCTTGAAGGAGAAAGGCGTCCGGTTCCAGACGCCGTTCACCAGGATGAGGATCCATTGGGAGACGGGAACTCGAGTCTACAACAGCGCCGGGGAGGTCAAGCAGGAGCTAGAGAGACGCGGACTCGCAGAGAAGACACCGGCGACACCGACGACCGCGGCGGCGGCCGGGATGGAGTCACGGCTCCGATCAGCCATGGAGTGGCAGCGTAACGAGGGATCCCGGAGGAGCTACTCATCAGCAGCTGCACGAGCCAAGGAAAGGCTGCAAGAGTACCGAAGATTCTTTGATTAAAGATCACTGATTACATAATGAAGCAAAACCGGTAGGAATATTCTGATAAAACCTGTGTTTTTAGTTGTCAGAATAATGGCTACGATGCTATTCCTATGCTAAAAGAAAAGAGAGTTTCTGAGGTCTGGGTTACTTAATTTTCTCTTTAAGTTCTAACGTTGGACTCATTTAGAATGACTATAACCCTCACTGTAGGTCCTGTCATTTCTAAGTTAGGCCCCTCTTTATCTAAGGGGGTTTTCCCTAGATCCACCAACGGGATCAGATCGTGGGAGGACGGAAAGATCCTCCCCTACTGTTTGGAAGTTCACCTGTTATATTTGACCTGTTTGTTTCATGCCACTGTTTTGGCATTGTTAGTGGGGCTACTGATGTTTTCATTTGTCTTTATTGCTATAAGTGATGCAGAGTAACAACGTGAGAATAGCGTCCTTAAATGTGAATGGGTTAAACAATGTGATTAAAAGAGGAAAAGTAATGGCAAAAATTAGGAAAGAAAAAATTCAAGTGATATATTTACAAGAAACGCATCTAACTCAGCAAGAACATGATAAACTGAGGAAATTTGGTTTTAAAAATACCTTTTTCAGCTCATTTAAGAAAGGTCCTAAGAGAGGAGTCGCCATATTAATTTCCAACTCTGTTAATTTTGAACTCATTAAAGAAATAAATGACAAAGAGGGGAGATATGTAATAGCAAAAGGGAAATTGGATAATCATTTAGTTACTTTGGTCAATGTCTATGTGCCACCTAACTCTGATAGAACATTTTTGAAATTATTGTTTGAGATCATAGCCCAGGAAAATGAAGGTATTCTAATATGTGCAGGGGATTTCAACATGATTCTGAATACTAGACTGGACACAACTAATAACAAGAGAACTAAGACTCATCTATCGAAACTTGTCAACACCTCTCTAGCTGAATTGGGGATGTTCGATGTTTGGAGAGAACTCCATCCGTTAGAGAAGGACTTCACACATTATTCTGCTCCACATTCGGAGTACTCCAGAATAGATTATTTCTTTATGAACACAATAGACAGATATAGAGTAAAGGAATGTAAAATAGGGGTAACTGACTTATCTGACCACAGTATTATTTACCTCAATATCCATCTAACTAGGAGAAATAAAAATACACTCTGGAGATTAAATGTGGGTATGCTGAATAACCAGAAAACACAGGAGGAGGTTAAGAAAGAAATTAAATGCTGCATTGAGGACAACCTAGACAGCCCAGTGGATCCTACCATACTTTGGGATACAGTAAAAGCTGTAATGAGAGGGAGGTTAATAGCGAGGGCAGCTTACCAAAAAAAGACTAGAGAGGAAGACTATAAGAAATTGGTTAAACAATTAATAATACTGGAACAGCAACATAAAAATAAAAAAGATGATCCGGCTTTACAACAAATAATCAATGTTAGACGGCAGATAGATGACATCCTAAGTCAAGAGGTCGAGAAAAAACTAAGATTCATTAAACAGACCTATTATGAATCTGGATCTAAGGCAACTAAATATCTGGCAAGAAGACTTAAGGTCCAGCAAGCTTCTCACACAATACATAAGATTAGAGACCCTGTGACGAAACAATTACTGTTTGAGCCTGAAGAAATAGAAAGTGTTTTTAAAGATTACTATGAAAACCTATACACCCAACCCACAGCAAAAAGAGAGTGTGAAATGAAAGAATTCCTTGATTCCTTGGACTTGCCTGCTATTGGAAAAGAGCAAAATAAAAAATTAATTTCCAGCATCACAAAAAAAGAACTAGATGCCGCAATTAGTAGATTAAAATCAAACAAAACGCCAGGTAGTGACGGATTCCCCAGCGAGTGGTATAAAACATTTAGGGAGGAATTATCCCCGTTACTTCTGAATTCCCTCAACCAGACTCTGACAGAGGGCAAACTGCCTCCCTCTTGGAAAGAGGCCATAATCTCAGTTATTCCAAAGCAAGGTAAAAATAAAGAACTTTGCGAATCCTATAGACCTATTTCAATCCTAAATGTGGATTATAAAATTTTTACTTCAATAATTTCCAAAAGATTTGAAAACTTTATGTCTGACTTGATAGACGAAGATCAGTCAGGTTTTATTACAGGTAGGCAGACTCAGGATAACATCAGACGTATTCTGCACATGATAGATCAGATCCAAAGACAAGGCCTGAGAGCAGTACTAGTGAGCCTCGACGCAGAATAGGCCTTTGACTGTGTCAATTGGAGGTTTCTGTATCAGGTTTTGGGAAGACTAGGGATTCATGAACAAATTATACAATGTATCCAAGGCCTCTACCAAGAACCAACAGCGAGGATAAAAATTAATGGACACCTAACTGACAGATTTATTTTACAGCGAGGAACTCGCCAAGGATGTTGTTTTAGCCCTACCTTGTTTGCTATATTTATCGAGCCGCTGGCACAATTGATCAGACAAAGTAACAACCTAAAAGGAATCCATATAGGACAGCAGGAGCATCGGATAGGGCTCTTCGCTGATGATGTTATTGTGGCTCTTCAAGACCCAGATAGAACATTTCCTAATTTGATGTCGATATTAGAAGATTACGGCAAATACTCTGGCTATAAATTAAACATAACAAAAACACAAATTCTTACACTAAATTATTCCCCAGGCCGAGAAATTAGAGAAAAATATAAAATAAAATGGAATTCGAAAGTAATTAAATACCTGGGTGTGGTATTGGCAAGAGACCACATTAAAACATTTGAAATTAATTATAAAAACATTAACAATAATATCAAGACAGATATCGGGCGGTGGTCTGCTTTTAACATGGACTTTGAGACACGAATCGAGGTAATAAAAATGAATGTGGTACCGAGACTGTTATATCTTTTCCAATCCATCCCACAGATGATTCCAGAATCACAATTCAGACAGTGGGATACACTTATTTCTAGATTTATCTGGGCCGGTAAGAGACCGAGGGTCAGGTATAAGACACTTCAATTACCAAAAGAAGAGGGGGGGCTGTCCTTGCCTAATCCGAAACAATACTTTTACGCAGCTCAAGTAAAGTTCCTGGTTTCTACATGCTGCCCTCTATATCAGGCAAGATGGAAAGACATAGAGGCCCAGATGGAAGGTTTCCAGATTCAGGCAATATTAGGGGACATGGGAAACAAATTGGCTCGACAAAGCAAAAATGAAATTATTAAACAAACATTGACAATATGGAACAAGATGGTAAAAGAATACAATATGGAGGGAGACATCAAATTATTAATTTGGCCTGCTCTAGATCCCAGATTCGAACCAGGAATCAGTGATGCTGGATTCAGGCGATGGTGGGACAGAGGCATCACAGCAGTATGCACAATAACTCATAGAGGGCTCTTAAAAAGTTTCAGTGAGTTACAAAAAGAATTTGGGCTGGAAAACAAAGATTTTTTTCGTTACCTGCAAATTAGAGATTTTTTCGATAAAAGAATCAAACCAACATTGTCCAGAGAGGGCAACACAGTGATAGATACTCTAACTGAAGCCTATAAAAAGAAGAATAAAAAAATAATATCTAAAATATATCAAGGCCTTCAGAAACAGAATGGGATCAACACAGGATACATTAAAGCAAAATGGGAGAAAGAACTAAATATAGAAATATCAGAGGAGGAATGGCGTTCTATGTGGAGTGCACAGCATTCATCTACAAGTTCAAAGAAGTGGAGAATATTTGGTTGGAAAAACTTGATACGTTTTTTCATTACACCTCTTATAAAAAGCAAATTCTCTCAATCACAAGAACAGTGCTGGAGGCAGTGCGGAAACATGAACGCTGATCATTCCCATATATTTTGGCTATGCCCAAAAATTCAAACCTTCTGGGGTCATATATGTACTGCTGTGACAAAGATCCTGGGATACGCAATCCCTAACAATGTGACGGTCCTCTATTTCTGTGTCCTAAATGAAAATGTGGTTATTAAAAAAGACTGGTATCTGTGTAAAATACTGTTGATGGCTTGTAAAAAAGTTATAACAAAATGCTGGTATAAAACAGAACCTCCAAGCATTAACCAATGGATGGACAAAGTGAAGGAAATGTGTTTAATGGAAAAGATGACTTTCTCTCTCCGATTTAGAGGAGCAACCTTCTCCAGGAAATGGGAGAAATGGACTGCTTTTATCAAAACAATTGAGGACACTACACACTAATCAAGTAAAGACACTGGACATTATATATATAGGTCTTTCAACTGAGGAGCCCCCATGTTTTTGTTTTTGTTTTATTGTCTTGACAGTCTGTTGTCAACTTGTTCATTTCTGAAAATACTAAATAAAAAGTATCAAAAAAAAAAAACCCATTAAAACAAAATGTACTTACTGGAAAACTGAACATCTGAATCCTTAGAGGGTATTTTAGTACCACCAAAATGTTACAATTATTTACATGATCTGAAAACACTGAAATAGCGACAGCTACAGCTACACCTATGCTCTGTGACTCCAGGGTTATGCCATGTTTACAGTAATGTTACCGAAACCAATGTTGTTGCTGTGGTAGTGACCCTCACCCCTGATGTCACTCAAAGTGGCCACACCTTTAATTATACATAACTGTAAGCTCATATTTAAATAGGTGAGTTATATAAAAATATCCACCATACAGTTGTCATGAACGAGGAAACTAAATGTATCCAAAATCAATTTTTGTACCAAGTTGTAAACATGTTTATTTCTATTTTAAAATTGGGCATTTTTAACATGGGGTAGGCTACTATGCGGATTGACTCACTTTTGAAGCCCGCCTCAAGTGGCCATTCAAGGAGCTGCAGTTTTGGCACTTGACTTAAAAACTATTTGCCTGGAGGTTGCCTTTTTTTTTAAACTGATTTGATTTGTAACCTACTTTAAGATGACTTTTATATAATAATTGTAACAAATATTGGGGACCAATTTCTTGACGTTATCACTACCAACTATTCTGGCAAATTGTATTCCTTAGTTATGATCGTAGATGAATGAAGCAGGTGCATTTTCACATCAGACGTTCCTTATAGTAAAAACATGACAGCGACACCGTGAGGACACAGGGGAGGAGAGGGCGGGTGGAGGAGGAGGAGGAGTGTGGGTACGCACAGCTCGGGTTTGTTGCACGCGGGTAACCGATCCCAGCTGCTGCCGTGGGGAAATGAGAGCTATTCCTGTCCCCGTGGATTGGTCACGTGTCCTTGGGGAGCCTACAGTTTTGGGACCACGTCGGGAGGGAAATGGAGCGCGCCATTCCGCACAGCTGAGTTAGACAGCAACATCTTTAGCAAGCGTAAATGATCCGGCAGTGAATCTCAACCACACCAGTTTTGTTTTGGGGCGTTGTCATATAGATCCACAGTGATGTGTGTGAGTGTGTGAGATACACAGCCACTGACACAGTGTGTGGGATCCCTCAGTCACTGACTCGTCAAAACTTCTGCGCGCACCAACTGTGATCTTTACTGCGAGTGTCACAGTGTTACCAGGCACTGCTTCAGTACTACAAGTCAACACACGGAGCTGTCACGGCGAACCGAGGTAGGCTGTGCTTCTTACTGAGCTTTCTGAATGAAAAGAGAGAGTAACGTGCACAAGAAGATGCACGCTGGCTAATAACCACACTGTTACTTTGTGCAATGTGCAATGTAAAACGCTGTGCATGGGATGCTGGGTTGCAATGGGATAATGAAGCATATCAGCTGTTCACGAGTGTATGAAAAGCTTTTCTCTCGCACAGAACCACGCAAGATGAAAACAATGAGCGTTTGACTGATCTGGTGATTTAAAAAACATGGCGAGAGAGCAAAGGTGCCCACATCAGTCTCTGAAGAGGCGTGTAAACATTGCATCGTGGAATTAATATTTTGCATTTAACTTTATTTCAAAATGGCCTGCGCATGCACGATCAGAACTGTGAAAGAGTGCTAAAACTACACAAAGTTGAGAGTTTCTCCTTGAAATCTGTTTGGTATTGATGTAAGGTTCCATGGCTGAACTATATCTTATAATGGCACGTTAAGGCACTGGATGATTTTTAGACTTGCTGAAAATATATTTTTTATTCCTGCTCCCATCAGCTCTGTAAATCTGTATTACCAGCCACGCCCCTGATGCCAGCTAGAGCAACAGTCAGTAAGAATTTTGTCCTATCCATGACCACTAAAACACTTCGTGTTGTCAAAGTAATATTTGCTTTTATCATTTGTACATGATATGGCAGTAGAAAATGTAAAACTCAATAACAAATACAATAGCAATCCACAGTACCCATAGGGATGTTACATCATTTGTGGCTGTGACAGTATGTCAGTATGGTTATTGTGAAGACACAGTGCAGCGGGTGACAGTGGAGGCACTGTGGCTTCAGTATAGCTGGGTTTAAAATGTCAGCTCCACATCAATAATGCAAGATACCAAAACAATGGAGAGCAAGAGTGTAGGGTCTCAACTTACTATTTCTAAATGACTATGCATCCAAACACTTACTCTAATCCTCATATGCACAGATGCCAAATCCGTGGTATGTTGCAAAGTGTGATATTCTTCAGACACATGTTGATCAGCAGTTTAACAGGGTTATATGCTTTGAGACAGCCATTAAACTTCAAAAACTGGTGGTTCACCATCTCATTGAAGATTATTTATTTCCGTATTTGCTCTCTCTCTCTCGCTCCCTTGTTAATGCATGATCACTCTTAATGAGACAGGTCTCAGCGCATGGGGCCGACCCTCTTAGAGACAGCTCTGCTAGTTGGGTGAATACAGCTGACACCCTCATTCATCTTGCATCTACAGGGTGCTGCCTGCTCTTGCAGTCTATCCATGCTTCTCTCTCTCTCTCTCTCTCTCTCTCTCTCTTTTTTTCCCCCTCCCACTCCCTGGTCATCCTGAGATGATAATTATTAAGACATTCTAATGATGACAAGAGCAGTGGCTTTTTTCAAAGGGGAATACAGCTTCTATGTGCTGGGATGATTATAGCTGTGAGGGTTGGCAAGCTACGTTGCTGCAGCTGCAACGATTTCCAAGAATAGATGTAAACACCTACTGTACACTACAGTGGTGTACCTGTTTGACTCTCTGCAATATGAAGTCAATCTAATGTCTTTGCTAACACATTGTGGAGCTGCCTGTTCATGCAAAACAAAAATGGACCTATACAACATGTTTTTATGAAGGAACTCAGTACTTAGCTTTGGATAAAATTGAAAAGTGGCCAATGTGTTACAATAAATGTGTCAATAAATGTGAGCAATGAAAAAAAAGCTTTCAAATTGTGGACTGTTGTGCTTCTTGTATGTTTGTGTATATATTTTTCCACATATTTATTTATGTAACCATCTAATCAGACTCTTGATGTTGGGACCTGAAGCAACAACACTGTTAGTATTGTACCATAATTGTAAATCCAGCTATTGGCAAAGCCACCATTCAATATTAAATTATGTTAGAGACATAACTGACCCACATAGAGATACATTTAACACCCATGCATAATTGGTGCAATATTGATCGAAACGTTTAATTTGGTAGGTTGGGTGTAATATTACAGTTTCCATTTCCCTCCTTTTTAGATTTACTCTATTAAACGCTGATGAGTGAGAGAGATTCAAAACTCTTCAAGGATAATTTACTCCCAGAAAAAAATAGGAGTTATCTTAATCCCATTTTTGCTGTTGCTGTTTGTCACTTGTCACAACAGTTAATCTTTAAAAGCTGTTGGTCACGTTTTTTGTTTGTTATGGGAGATTGTCCGTACATTTTAATCAGTTTGTCCTCACAGTTATTCCAAAGAGGACACCAATCATGAGGATGTTTTTATTCTGGGCTGTCTGTCAACAGCTGATTCCAGTTAGAGTCTGAATGAGGCATTTCTCTCTCAACCTCTTGGCCATGCTTTCACAGGGAGCCTCTTGAAGCGGGGGGGGGGGGGGGGGGGGGGGGGGGGGTGCTGGCATGTTGTTTCAGCTTTGCTTAAGTTGGTGGAAGGATAGAAGTCCAGCTTCCTGTGGAGAAAAAGGAAAAAACTTGATTGTGAAACTTGGATGTTGTTGTGTGGTTGGATGGGCAATTAATGCTATAAAAATCATCAGGAAACCAATCAAAAGTCATGGTTCTCACCCAAATCTTGGTTTCCCTGATGTTCCATGTCAACAGCAGATGTAAACCTTTTTTGATCCGCAAAAAACCCTGCTGACACATCTCTCTGTTGCTGAAGTGCTTTTGTTTTTAAAGAATCCAAATGTGCAACAGTAAACAAAGCACCCTTTGAACCTTCCCACATCATGTTCTATTATACGGGCAAAACACTAGAAAAATACCATTTTTTCTTGTGATGTAACCGCTGATGCGCTCATCATTTTGCTTCTAGGCCTCTAAATGCAATTAAATTTGTATTGCAGAGTTTCCCTAATCTTAACTCTGATCTGTTGCTGTCCATAGACTATCATGCTGTCTCCCTTGTTGTCATCCCCCAGCATGCTGTATTAAACAGGGACCAAAATACCAGGGACCATTTACGTAAAGCGAGCCATGTTTACGTGTGTGCATTCCAAGTACATTTATGCCTGCTTGCATCTGTGGACCCGTGTGTGAGTGTGGATATCTGTAGATCCTTAGATCTTCTCCAAAAGATTGAAATCATGGTAGCGTGACAGAGTAACCTCAGGGTAGGCAAGATGCGACTGACACTACATTAAACACCACCACATGAGTCTGTGCCAGCACAATGACAGCAGCACTTTACAGCCTCCAGTCAGCATCACAGTAGCTTGCCTTGCCACTCATCAGGGGTTTAATATTCAATTATGAGGGTCCTCTAGTTCAAGCTGAGTTGGATGGCTTATGGAACAGCCCTACTGATTGACGAGTGGGCATCTTAGCTAGATAGGCTCTGAAGGAGGAAGAAATAAGGCAGATGGCCTGTGGGGGTGGTATTACTGACATGGCAGGAGTTTCTTTATAAGTGGTACACACAGTGACAAGAGCACAAAAGTGAATCAGTGTTTTTTCAGATCAAGCTTAAAGTGAAATTAAATTCATCCATGAAATCACAAACTTGCTTCCCTTTTGGTTTACTTAATGTTTAGACATAGAGACATGCAACAACATACAGTAAGTCCACAGTGAGTGAGACAAAATGCATTCATTTATTCGTATGCAAACTAAAATGACCCTTCAAGGGTAAAGGTTTTGAAATGCCTGGAAAGGGGTGCTATGACATCCCACTGCCTTTTACTTTGTTGCTGTGACAGTCTGTCAAGCTGTCATATCCAGTTGAGTCCGAAGAAGTGAAAGTCTCACAGTGATGTGCTGACAAACAGTAAGCAGGCAGATAAAGACGTGGAGAGTGAGACAGGCGGTTTAGCATTTGCCTGGGCAGCCTCTTCTCTGTCATCTCATAGCAGATAAGATTCCTTAGCCGTCAGGTATTTGGACTTTGCTGGTGGGCTGTTTCTGGCAGAGAGCTGGACCAAGCTGTCAGTCAGATTAGTGCTATGAGCCATTGGTGGGTCCTATCCTCTAGGGGACAGCCGTTAGAAAGATCTGCAAATCTCCACACTGAGTATGCACACACACGCATGCATCCGCAACCCCCACCAAAGAATGAAGGGACAAGATCAAGCCAGGTCATGGGAGGCTCTTTGCAAATATATCCTTCGGGACACTGTTGTCTGCTCCATGCCCTCCATGTACATGTGTATGCAATAGCCTAAAACACACACACGCATTCAGACAATTTGTCGCCTCCCCCAAAGAGGGACTACAATTAACAGACACAATGCTTGCCTATACAATGTTTATGGTTCAGTGATTCTAACTGCGGTTGGAAAGATTTCACCATGTTTCATTTCTGAAGGTGCAATCTCCAACCCCAACACCAAAATATCAAAAATACAGGAATGGTGTTGCCAAATTTGTTTCAGTCTTTCAATTAAACAAAACAAAATATCAAATTCCTGACAAAATGCTGATTTTTCACCTGTTCATCAAACAACATATTATTACATATATAATGTATGTAAATTTACTTATTTTACTGATCAAATGTATTAACATAGATATTTGATAGATACATGGAGACATTGTATTATGGAAAAAGCATTGGATTAGAATAATATGTTAGACATAAATTGCAAAATAGATGGAGTGCAATGCAGTCTAATACACCAGCCCTGTAATAAATCCTGCAGTTGCGTTCAATTATACACTGAGAGGTGTGTTTGCACATTTATATAAATGGGGTAGATGAAGCAAGAAATATCTGCCAGAATAAAGGAATACAGTTCATCAGCACCACAAAGTACAGCCTCCAAAACACCTATAAAGAAGAATAACACCTTTAATTTCAACACACATTGTACCTCCTATAATGGGATTATTGCAGGGCTGTTTCAGACTACATTGGTTTTAGCCAGGTATAATAATCTTGCAACTGAGTGTGTATCTAATTCTAAGAAAATAGATCAAATACAACACAATTTTCTTGAAAAAGGTGACAATTTACCTGGATGTTTTCAAAAATATTGGAAGAATCATCTCATACACATGCATGTATATATTTAACATATCAAAACAATTATGTTTTTCAATATGTGCTAGTAAGCATGTGAAGTTTAGTAAGAGTTGTTAATGGTCTTGATTGTCGTTGCATTCACAGTAGAAGCTAAATGACACAAAGTCCCTGTGATGTTATCGTCCGACTCCCCCTCGGGTCATTTTACTAGAGGCAGATTGCATGACTGAGGTGACATGTCCTGCATTCAGAACAGGCAGGGTGACACTGTGCATGAATAGAGGGGGCAGAGATGTTGACTGATGTTGTGATGCTCAGCAGAGACCTGCATGAAATAATCCTAAACTATCCAAATTGTGTTTACCCACGGGAGGAAAACAGCTGCCAACCATTCTTACCATTAATATTCTTTAGCCTTCAGCTGTTAAGAATTGAAAAGGTTTCATTTCCAACTACTTGTATACCTGATATCTGCTGTACTTAATTCTACAGTAAAGCATCTTATCCCCTCCTGAGATACCAGGGTTTTGTGAGCAAATGTCCTTTGATAGCTTTAGATTGAGATATTCCATATAGAGAGTTTAGACATTAATTTGCACAAGGTATTTTTCTTCTGACATTGCACACAAAACCTCTAATATAGCCTGTTTGGAATGAGCTTAATCCAATATTTACACCTAAACTTCACTTAAAGCTGTATTCAGTGAAGGCTGAATCTGTTTGTGGAATCATAATTTGCATACTGAATAGAATATTCTGAAGACGTGAAAGACTTTTTGAATTTTGCATTTTTCACATCACAGTTTTTTTGAAATTGTCCTTGATCATAGCAGCTCTCTCTTCTTTTTCAATGCCACAGAACAAGATGGTATGCACCTGATGATGCATTATTAGTGGCTTTTTCTGTGGAAGGTGTAGAGACTGTAGTACAGTAGTTTGAGTGGAAGCTGAATCGAAGATGACAGCGACCTCTGGATGTCCTCTGTCACCACTTGTTCTACTTATAATCACAGCAGGGGAGGAGGCAGCGCAACAGTGACATCTTCCTTACTTAATTCATTGTGATAAATTACTCCTAACCTCTTACTGTCTTGTTGACCTCTGCTGCCAAACTGCAATGTAAGGATTTCCACAAACATACCACAGCATACTCAAATTCTCATCCTCCTCCTCTCTGTCTGTGTCTCCTCCTCCCCGTCTGCCTTTCCCCTTTATTGTACACCTCGCTCTCTCATTCCAATCCATTCGACACACATATACACACAACACCCCGCCTACAAACATGATCTAAATCTTTTCTTTGTAGTTTTCTAATCATCTTCCCTGCAGGCCCTATCTGTTTTCCACACGCTGCTGCTAGTTTCCAGCCAGATTAACTGTTACATGTGCTCTGCTGTGTTGATAGAAATGTTAATTATCAGGTTTATAGAGAGAAGGAACAATTTGTCACAAGCATACGGCGCTAAATTAGAAGGTCTTGTACCTTTTTTTTCAGTGACCTCTGCTAATTGCTTAACCTTCATCATCAGCAAATTCAGCTGCCATAATAGTGAATAAACCAATCGACCTCGTTTAACTAGCGCTCTCCTGTATCGCCAGAGGCAGAGGCGCCGCTAATCAACTTGTGGTGACGTGTTGTACATTTACATTAATGCATAATGAGTGTGTTATTTTCACAGAATACTACAGTGCAGTGACAGTCGGGGCTGTTATGTGCCATATAATTGCAATCTGCTATCTCTGTGTAGTCTGCATTCCATGTAATCGAACTATTAGGTTTGCATAATTAAAGTTGCATGATGATACTTGTATATATTTTGAGGGGTGCAAATATAAAGAACTCAAATGCTTTACTAGCCAGATAATCATTTTCATTTTAAGAATCCACCTACCCTGGAATTAAGGAGTTGACTTTTTGATCAAATAGAAGTGACAGTTAGGTAGGTTAAATGTGTACAGATGAAATCACTTTTTTATAGAGTAGTGGGTAAAAACTGATCTGTGTTTAAACCTTTCAAACTATGATTAATTCTTATAAATCAAAGATGACAGTAGTTTATGAATAGAGGCTCTTGAGGATCTAATGGTCTTGCTGTCCATCCCATAAGAGTGGTCAGGTCAGCTGTTATCACATCTGAATAAATAGTCAAGCAGACTTTGACAAGGATCTTGAATCAGCCCTCCCGGCTCTCCGTCACCACCACCCCTGGGTTTTTTTCACACACAAAATAAAGACTTTAACTGTTGCATCATGGCTTTTCTGATCCCATGGCTAAATTCCTCAACTGATGAGAGAGGAAACCTATCCTCAGAAAACCCTAACAAAAGCAAACTCACATAACCCGTGCAGCCTAAGCATCCTGGGAAAATAAAGGCAGCCCATGTGCCCAACCCCCGCCACCACCACCACCCCCCGGCTTTCTGCAGCTGTGTTGAGGATATGATCTAAGATTAAAAAAACGCTTTCATTCTACCACTGTGTTTGTATCTTTGGTTATCACACAAACACCATACACCACTCTGAATGTTGCTGGGTGTTGTCTGTCTTTCGTATGTGCTGAGATATAAAACTATGGTGATGATGATTGTGTTTGAATGGGTTGAGATAATGAAGTGGAGCCTTTATGTTTTGCAACATTTTATAACAGCACCGCTGCCTGTGCGACTACATAATCTCACCCTTTACACACTCACTATTGAGTTTACGCATTTCCAGTTCCTCTCATCTCCTGCAGGCAATAGTGAAAAAATAATCCTTTTCCCCCGCAACATTGCTTGAAGCACTTTGAAATAAATTTTCTGACTGGATCTCAAGACTCATTTTACTCTGTAGTTTTTGACATAGCCACAAAATGAAAAACGGACACATTTGTGATTCAGATTGCTTGTCTTATCAAACCAAAAGTCTGAATCATAAATATACTCAGTTTGCAATAATATAAAACAGAAAAAATGCAAACCTTTGCTTTTGACTAGCTGCAAAATTGTCGATTGACCAATTAAGTTAACATCTAATCATCTCAGCGCATATTTGGAGACATATAACCTATTACGCTGTGCTCAGGTCTTTTTAAGAGTTGATAACTTCAGAAAATGGCAGGATCCTTTTTCAAGTGAAATATAGCTCCTTATTCACGTCCAGGGCTCACAATAAAAGGAAGTACTTAGGTTGTATTGATATCTGACGTAACCATTAATCATTTTCATGTTTCATTTGTGAATTGCCCAACATGATTTTTTTTTTTTTTGTATTTTATTTTCTAAAACACCATTAGTGACAAAATCAAAGATACCGAACATTTTTCAAGTTCTACACAGAATTGTAACAGCACGTTTGTAAGTTGTTCCTGTTACTCTGGATAAAGCCATCAATTCTTTTGGACAAGGAATCTCTTCAGAATGACAGCATTAAAAAGAGAAGCGGACAGCATATCAAGCTTAAGTTTCTCTTCTCTTTCCCAAGGGACCTTGTCAGTGCCTCCAAATAGAGCCTGTCATACAGTATCTAGCCTGACTCTGCCTTGTAATTAGATCCTTACTGCTTTGTATGTAATCCGTGGTCCAGAGGCAGAATGATCCCTCTGCCCCCTCACTGACTGCTGGTTGTACCTTTCTCACAGAATGATGAGGCTTCACTTGTGAGACTCTGTCTTCAAAGACATGTTCCCAGTATTTTTCCCACTGGACAGTGTGTGCTAGTGTGTGTGTTTTGCTCACACTTGCTCTCTGTAAGCCATTAAACACTTTTCCCCCCAGTATTTCTTACTGAAACTGCTGTCCCGATCACAAGATTCTAACAGTGAGAAAACAAGCAGGTGCAGAGCCAGAAAAACACTGCCTCAGCGGGGCATTCAGACCTGACTTATAATTGATCCACTAGTCAATCAATGAGTCATTTAAAATTCACACCAAACACTATACAATAAATTCTCACTCTGTGTCAGAAAGCATGTACAGATCTGTATTGTATTGTTACTTGAAGATGCATTTCAATTTACACCTTTTGTATCTTCAAATACAACTAGAGATAACAAAGTAGAATTTCTAATAATATGACACAATGAGCCCACTTATCTCTTTTTGTAGCTGTTGGGTTGGAGGTAGTGTAAACTGTATATGGAAATAGCAAGGAGTGAAACTGATTTGCATTGGAGCTGGTTTGAAGTACAGACTTGCAACCTAGCGTCTCTGCCATCTTTTCCTTTTGGAGCCAAGACCTTTCAAATAGTGCAGGATGTTGCCTTTTAACACTACACTGCATAATGCTTTTCTATCTTTTCAGATAAAGTACTTCACAATTTGCCTCTCATTCACCCATTAATACACATACTCAATGGTAGTTTGGTTTGCTTGGGAGGGGATGGAGGATCAGCCATCTGTGTCTAGCTTTTTCTAGGTTGAGAAGGAAGTTTTGACTTTTGATCTTTTGACCAGTGGCTGTTTGACAGTAAGATGTTCAGTGATCATCTTTGGCACCAGAAATCAATTTGCCTAAATAAATTAATGATAAAGAAATGATTAATGAAAACATCAAAGAGAGCAGGACCTCTAAAGGGTGTGCTAATCCGCTTCGCTATAGGTAACTATCCAGTGACATTAGTTAACTAGAGGTAACAATATGGATTGAACACTGCTTAAAATGAATGATAGCTGGAGAGAATTTGTAGTTTTTCTACTCTTGAGGTTTGGATCCAATTGCAAACTTGCATACTGCGTACAGCCCAAAGTAAAATTTCTCAAGTTACCATTTGCCTCATTTCGTTTGTCTTTGTGTGACTTTGACAGTAATAGCTGTTCAAGTGTTGGTGGTTTAAAGTTACTTGGGGACAAAATTTTATAATTAGTCTCTGGTTACCAAAGACTGAACAGAATTTGACGTTTCAGCACTTATCAAGGTGAATCAACCTGAATAGATCAAAGGAGATATGCCTCCCAGTATTTGCTTCTCCTATAATAGCTTGCAGTTGTTTGCAGAATCCCTTGGAATATCAAATTTTGATATAATATTCGGATAACGTTTTCACACATTCCCTTACTTGTCTCCATTTGAAGTATGTTTTTTCCTTAGCTTCTTCAAGTTAAAGTTTAAAGTATGCCCTAGAGGGATGAGTTTATTTTATTCTTGAATTAGAGTAATATTTTTATGTTTACCAATCACTGCCAACCCACAAGAGATGCAGGCCTATTCTCTATATCTCACACTGAATGCATCTGACAAGGGAGATGCTAATAATTAATGACATTTTTGAAATGTCTTTTAAGATGCTCAAGGAAACTGTACAAGGGGAAAAAGGAGGAACATAAAATAGCTTGGAGCATGCAGTAAAAACACGAATTCAGCCATAGAATCAAATGGGAGTTTTCTTAGCTAGAGAATCAAACTGGAGTGTGTCTTCCTCTAACTTGGATCCACATCTCTGTGATCCATTTTGGCTTCCACCTCTTGATATAAAGAGCATAAAGAGGAGCTCTCTATCTAAAAGGGAAAAAAAAGCTGTCGTTACAAGAAAAGGTAGAGACACAAAATCTAATTTAGAAAAAATTAAATCACAGATTTACTAGTGAAAACCTGAAATCCTCTCCACTGAACAGTTACACGATATTATGCTAATGTTATAGCTGTTTGGTAGTGTATTGGTATTGGTATTGGTAGTGTAGATGTGTCATTGTTGTATTGTCTTACAGTACTATCTGTAGATGCCAACTGGACAGCCACCAAATTACTTTTCCATGACATGTCTCTGTAACACTAATGATTACAATCAAGTCCATAAAGAAATAGTTTTTTCAAAAGCATTTAATTTGGCTAAAAACACTCCTGTCATTAAATTTATTGAAGTCCTGTATCAGAGAGTGGATTTGACACTGGAGAGTGACTCAGCTCAGGGGAAAGAGATAAAACAGAGGCAGATGAGGAAGCATGGGATAAGGGAGAGTTTGGTACCTGGTGGATACACCCATAAGTCCAATGTCCTCAGCAGTAATTAAAGTACACAAACACAGGCATGCAAAGCTGTGGCCTTTGTAGGCTACTCTTAAGAACAGGCCTGTTTTATAATGGATTTTGCAGGACTTGGCTCCTGGCAGCTGGAGTATATTGAATTTCAGCAGTGACAACTGCTCCAATAGCACTGCTATTCAATACTGCAGTTAAATTGAACAGAAAGCGCTGTAGTCAGTCAGTTTCTGTGGTCTATTAGGAATTTGTATCTTTTCTCTTACTGCTATAGCTGATAGTTGACATGTTTAGTGCTTATAACAAGCCATCTTTTTAATCCATGTATGCATGCACACATCTTTGTGTGTGTGTGTGTGTGTGTGTGTGTGTGTGTGTGTGTGTGTGTGTGTGTGTGTGTGTGTGTGTGTGTGTGTGTGTGTGTGTGTGTGTGTGTGTGTGTGTGTGTGTGTGTGTGTGTGTGTGTGTGTGTGTGTGTGTGAGAGTGTGTGTGCCTGCGTGCGTGCGTGTGAGTGAGAGAGAGAGAGAGAGAGAGAGAGAGAGAGAGAAACACCAGAGGAAGTGTTCTGTTACGATGCATTGCACTAAAACGTAGGGTGACAGAAACATTCCTGTCAGTTGAGAAACATATTTTAATGATAGGGATATGTGGCAGTACTATGTCCAAATTTAATTAGAAATTATTTTTTCATGGCCTCCAGTAACTCACTAGAATCCGATCCTCAGTCTTGTGATGTTTTAATTAGTGTGTAACAGTCAGTGCAGTGATTCAGATGTATATCAAAGAAGTGAATTCTTTATAATGACTCTACAGTCACCATGAGACAGTATTACCTGCAATAGACATAATTAGTAGGTCTACTTATGTGTTACATATATGTTATCTTATGTTATGTATTATGTATAATATGTACATGTATTGTTTTTACAGAGGACAATACAATACATTACCTATGTCACAAATAAATACCCTTTATAGCTGCTTTTACCAACTGATGCTATCATCTAACTTGCATCTGGTTTATGCTTTATGCTTGCTTATCCAAACACTTTTTAAGGCATCTGTATTTTATGTATTTTAAGATTAAATACACATTTATTTTCAACAAATGTGTGATGTGATTACACATTTTTCTGCCTTTGGTTAGCTTCCATTTGAAGCTGACTGCTCTGAAGTATTAAAACAATGGCCATAACTAATCGTAATAAATGATCAGTGTAATCATCATCACCCCACACAGATCAAATAACAAGACATTCGTACTGACATAATGAGTCAGTTTATGGTTTAATTAATAATTTATTAAGTTATGAATCATTTTACTAACATGTTGTTGTTAATTATTAATGCTATATGTAGTTAATCTCTTATGAGAACTGGCTATGGATCTCACTTTTCAGTCAAAAGCCATTTATCTATTATCTAATGTTTCCTTGCTCCCTTGATTTGGACTTCATTTTTCTCTCATTTATGTCATGTATGCACATTTTATTAGCATGTAATGTATACACTTGTTCCATTACTGTATGCATTTTTTTTCAGCCCCCATAAATCCTCCATGGACTTCTTGTGTTGGAAAAATCAAGATGCAAGAAGTATCAAATAACTCCCTGAGGACCTTTTTAAAGACAATAATGAATATAGTAATCACTTAATTTTAGCTTCTGTTATGTGTTTTCATGTAAAGGCTTTGCTTCTCTAAGACCACTTACTGTCTATGGCACAATCACTACTTGTGTGTGTGAGATCCTCATGTGTGGAATCTCATGTGTGTTTATGTGTGTTTTTTCCAAGAGACACTAGATGGCACTATGGATATATAATCCCGAAGAAAATGTTATTGCCTCTCTCACCTACTTGCCCTCAGTCAGACACACAAAATCACATACATGATTTTGTTGTGTCATGTACAGAGGGCAATTAGAGAGCATTTTCATATGTTTTATGAAGAATAATTGGAATCTGTCACCCTCTGTGTGTGTCTGTAAATTTGAGTGTATAATGTAGTGGTTGAGTATGTCACTGTTTTTCTTTGCAAAGCAGCAAATAATTTGTGTTTTCATTAGCTGCTACATTCAACTGCATTGGAACATTATTGCTGTCCTTTTGACTGAATTTACTGAACAACTACACTTATTCTGTAGTTCTGGAAAAAGTTGTTGTGTTATACTCTGTGGTTTTATACATGGCTGTGCTACATGACAGTTTTACCATAAATAAATAGTCAGCTGTGCTAATATGTGCTGTACAAGTCTCACAAATGCCTGCTTGGGTCTGTTTATGCATCAGGGATGATATTACCAAAGGTACGGTTGTGTGTTTCTGTTTGCTTTCGATCCCTTAAAGAGATTGTTCCTCAGCTAAAGGCTCAACCTCATGGATGTGCATTTTGTGTCATGCACTTAATCTGCGCCATGTTTGGGATTAGCTTTATCATCCACAGAGAGGAAGCTATCTCCTCTCGTCTCGTTTCCTCTCGTCTAGTTTCCTCTTGTCTAGTTTCCTCTCCTCTCCTCTCCTCTCTTTTTTTTGCATATGAATCTCTGTTCCATCCCAGTGCTATCTTCATCTCATTTTCTTTTTTTCCCTTCTCCTCTCTCAGATATGGTTCCCTTCAGTAATAATCAATGTAATCTACCAGGGGCTTCCTTGATGCAGCTTGTAAGCATTCTGAGCTTTAATGTGTCAAAAAAAATATGTCAGGCCAAATTGTTAGATTCACTGAAAAATCAGTTTGATGCAAAATTGTACTGAAATGTGATTTTTTTAAAAAGCTAGTAGGCTTAAGGAATATTTTTCAAAAGCTAAATATATTTCAAATGCAGCTAAATTCAGCATTTGATGTATCCATCTAAAACCAACTAACATTATGTTTCAATCAAATCCCAAACACATTTTTTCTCCCCATAGCAAAATCTGTAGAAGGCATATGTTGAACCAAACGCTGATCAAGGCCACAGTTGGGAAAGAAGTATTTGATGAAATGCATTAGTATCCTACAGCTTATAAGATCATATTGCCATCCTCCTGCCCATCCTCCTGTGGGGTAAGTGTACTGTCTGTGGGATTACATCCACGTTGCACACTGAGACCCCTTTATTTTGGCAGATACCTTGTTTGCTCTAATAATGATCACAATAAATAAAAATACAGGATCAGATATTGGAAACAAACATACAATTTGGTATGAAGTATTGACAAATACACACTGAAATATCTTATAAACCTTTGGTATGTGACCTTGCCCAATACAGAGGTAGAAACATGTAACCGGAGTAGTTGTCTGCCATCATAATGTCAGCTGTGTCTGGGTATTTCATATGAATAATGAAGCATTTTTTTGCATTTTACATTTCAAGAGAAAATTGTATATCATTTTTATGACATTGGAACATTCAAGTTGCATATGAATGTGTCCTTCCTGTAATAGCGTAGCAGATATGAAAGGGAAGAAATTGTATCTGATTGTATCAGAATCAGCACATACTCAGTGTTGTGATATTGAGCCATCTCTACCTACAGTAAGATTATTATATAGGTTGTGATCATGGAGCATGAATCATGCTTTGGGCTTTACATATTAGGCTATATTTAGGCTTATCCAGGCTGCCTGTAGGTCAACATGTGCAGGGGTTGTGAATGTTTTCAAATGCAAACCCCTGCAACCTGAACAGAGAAGCATTCAGTATAAGAGAAATAATGTGTTGTAGCATTTGGTTGCAGTGACCACCAACTGCCCTAGCCCTTTTTGTACAAGACTGTATACTCCAGTCAAAATGCTCAGTT
The DNA here is from genome assembly GCF_963691925.1 of Scomber scombrus. Lineage (NCBI taxonomy): Eukaryota > Metazoa > Chordata > Actinopteri > Scombriformes > Scombridae > Scomber > Scomber scombrus. The sequence goes on from NC_084978.1 coordinate 16,151,513, forward strand.
TTGGGCACCCCTATGAATGGCAATTGGTGATTGGAGATTTTTTATTGAATTGAAAAGATGTAAACACAACCTTTTTCAAATATGGAAAAAAAAACAACATTAGCTGCAAACATTAATGCATAGATACTTTTTATATCATAAATTGAACAAAAATATATGAATAAATAAAAACAAAATTATGACAAGTTTGGGCACCCTTCATAGTTAGTACTATGTAATACCCCCTAGATATCACAGCTTGCAAATACTTCTTGGAGTTAGCTAGGCCTTTCAATTCTTGTATGTGGGATATTCCCTCATTCTTACTAGCAAAAGGCTTCTTGTTCTTCTGCAATATTCTTGGGGCGTCTTGCACAGCTCTTTTAAGATCTACCCACATATATTCCATTATGTTTAAGCCATGGGACTGTGAGTGCCATTCCAAAACCTACCTCTTGAGGTAGTCCATGGTGGATTTTGAGGTATGTTTAGGATTATTATCCTGTCACAGAAGCCATCCTCTTTTCAGCTTCAGTTTTTTTTTTGTTTTTTTTTTACAGATGGGGAGATGTTTGCTGGTATTTAATGGAGACCATTTTTCTCTCCACCTGTGCAATGATTCCTATGCCACTGGCTGCATGAGAAATCTATTCCCATACTTAACAGCTGGCAAATTGTTCTTTTCATGAAATGCTGCTCCTTTTTTCTCCAGAGACTTCTATTTCAACCTGCTCAGTCCACAGCACTTTTTTCTAAAATGCATCAGGCTTCTGTAGATGTTCCATTGTACATTTAAGACATTGGATTTTATCACGAGGATGCAGGCAGGTAAGGTTTTACTCTTCTGACTCCTCCATGGAGGTCTTGTTTGTGCAGGCATTGCTTTTTAATTGAATGGTGCACCTCTACTCCTGAGTATGCTAAATCTTCCTGCAGGTTTTTTGCGGTCAAATGGAGGTTTTGATTTAACTTTCTTGATCTTCCAGATCCCATCTTGACCTCCACAGTTGACCTAAACTGCCTTCTCTTTATTACATTGTACACAGTGGAAACAAGCTGATAACGTTTTACTACCCTCTTGTTGCCTTCCCCTCTATTGTAGGTATCAATAACTTTAATTGTCAAAGTCTTACATAGCTGCTAAGAGGAACACCATGTTGCTGATTGTTCACACAAGGTTTGATAAGTTCAATTTTAAAATTTTCAAAATATGTTTTTTTTCACAAGGTGCCTAAACTTTTGCATAAAACTGTATGCATATTTTTAAATTTTCAAAATGTATGATCATCCTGTTGCTGATTAGTATAGCAAATCCTTTCACAACAAACTGGTCATCCATCCTGCACTTGCCAAAGATGTTGGGTTTTGCCTCCCAGTGGCCTTTTTCTAACAGAACAATCACAGAGGAAGCTCATTAGCTGTAAACAAGCATCAACTCCAATGTTTATCTACACTAATTAGTGCACTTCATAGTCAAGAGAGTTCGTTGGCGCTGTGTGCATGTGTTTGTCTGTGGATACATGTGTGTGGAGGCTGATGATGCTTAGCAAGACCACTAGAAACGATTCCAAAACACAAGGACAGCTTATCCACTCTCCACAGAAAGATGAAAAATCAGCAATGAATTTTACTTCAGTCAGTGATGGCTCACAACAAAGAACTTTACAGCGAGATGACTAACAAAGGGGATTGTTGGCTAAGTGATTTCCAAAGTCTCATATAAAGGCTGTTAGAAGTATACTGAGGTAGCTTCACTCGTCAAGCTGTCTCAGAGGAAAGTTACGAGCGCAGCGATACTTTAAAGACGAGTGTTCTGAAAAGACCCATAGAAAAAATTATGACATGGCAATTTCTCCACTTCTAACAATGAATGAAAATACTGTCGAATATGAAGCTTCACTGGGTGTGATTTTTAATGTGAACATAGAACCCAATACCCTCAGAAGAATAACAATAGATTGATAATGGAAACTTAATTTTAAAAGCAGTATCTTCTCCACACCAACAATCGCTAAACCTCTTCACCACATTCCCCAGAGAATAAGACAAATGAATGTGTGTTTATGTGGTATAAAGTCCTTCAAACATTCACTGCAGACAAAACTGCTGCTTTACCTGATTCAGCTTTTAAAATTCATGTCATTCCTCTGATGGTCTTGGACAGTCAGATCAATAGTTGTGATCACAAACCAAGCCAGACAAAGAGAACCAAGATTAGACCCTGTGATCCAATCATTCTGTCTTTGGGATAAAGCTATCTGTGGTCATAAATAGCGATTAGACATATTTAGAATTGAGTTAAAATGAATTTAATTCCATCTCAGGTAACACTTTTTTTTATTGCTGTCTATATTACTTATCTATATTGTCATTTAGGTAGGGTATCTTATTTAACACCTCTGGGATTCAGTGTATACCCTTGATTACAGTAACTTAATCATACAGTAGTTTCATGGCTTCCTAGAGGCACTGTTTCATGGCTACAGCAATTATACCTGCAGAAAAGGTTTACTTTCCCATTGCGTGATGCAGATGCCCGGTCAGGCTCTAAGAGAAACATCTGTATAATGAGGAACAATGGCTTCAACGTTTCCAACATGCTAGCTTGCTGCATTGGCATGTTAAGATTAACAGTGCACTTGGAGCCATTGCTGTAGAGAAAGCAGGCCCTGTAGGGAAGTGAATTACAAAAAGAACATGTTTATATATTCTTTCATTCATTTTGTAGCCTATACACAATTTAGTCTTTCACTTTAAGCATTTAACTGAAAGTGGGCAGGTGGTTCTTGTAATATATTAATTTCACATCTAGGCATACAAGACAGCACTTTCTCAAACGCAGCAGCTTTTAAATCAAATATACATTTTTTAAAACTTAGGTTCTTTGGTACTTTTCATTTGTTTGCTACAGTTTGGATGGAATTAAAAAGAGACTTTTTATGTTGGATCTGACACATTTTTTGTGGATTTCCACACATGCATTTACCAAATTATTGTGCAAATACATGTGGGCTTGGATATGCATGGGGGTAGCTATCGCTTCAAATGTACCATAGTTGTAGCTGTAGCCTTTTTAAAAGGCCCTTTGATAATGGATGTAAGATCTCCTACTCGGGGTGTTTGGCTGCTCTCTTCATGCTACTATGAAGGACAGTCCATTTATTCATGGCCGTTCCCAGAGCTCCGGCAGCTCCCCGATGCTCCCTCAGAACATGAACAAAGGGCATATTCTGTCACAAGAGAGTGGAGGGGGAAAAAAACAGTGTGCGCCTGTGTATGTGTGTGTAAGACAGTACATTAAACTTGGAAGTGTAGAGAGTGTCTGCACATGCATCCAGTTGCGTGGCCTTTGTGTGGGTGTCTTTGTGTCCATCTCTGTGCATGTGTGACATTCCCTGACTCAAGGGGAATACCCACCAGATATTATGCCACTGTTCTCTGTAAAACTTTGTTCTGCACAAAGAGCCCGTTTCATGCTTGACTCTTTAGAAGCTTATACATCAAAAATGCGACAGGGTGGGTAATGGGTCGCATTGTGTCAGATTCACTTGGGGCTTTTTGTCCTTGGTTTGACTCGTGGGAACCAGGTACTGTTTTGACTTGTGAGTTTCGTGTTTCTGGTTTCAGTCATATCATAGTGTTAATTCCCACATTATGAACAGACAGTGTATGTGTGAAGTCATTGCAGGTGAATTTAGCAGCAGTTTTGATCGCTGCAGGTCTCAAAAAGGAGAATATATACTCTAATTGGATACTAGTCAGTCCCTTTCCACTCAGTTGATACTCTCGCATACTGTACACTGAGGCTACTTTGATGTCTTAATTGAAATCCCTACAGCTTCAAGGATTGAAGCAGTGATGCTACTATATCAAAAAGTAAATTAAATAATGTAATTATGATGGCTTTGGAGTGATTAACTACATGTAGTGTTGCATTGGTGCTATGACAGTAAAAAGTGAAATCCTAAGATGAATTATAAATAAGTTTCTACACTGGGGCATTTTTTCAACCGGACCAACACACACTTTTTATACTCCGAGGAATCTGCCTCAGCTTTATATTGCCCCATAATGTTTTTCTCCATCTATTGTTAATAGAGCATCTCCGAGCCTCACCTCTTGAGGACATCACTGAAAAGAGCTTAAACGCTGCATGTGGACTCTGGAGAGACTTGTTCATGTTCTGAAATGTAAACTGAACTGCAAAATTGTAGTGAAAACATGAATGCTGTCTAAGAGGAGGATTTTATCCTTAAACTTCTATCTAACTTTATACTACCCTGCTGGGATCCCAACTCTCCTGGGCCAATTCCAACTGCACTTCTGTCAGTGAACACATTTAAAGAAATGGGGCACTAGTTAAAAATACCTTGTTCACACAATTTATGACCATTTCAGAGGCAAAATTACATTGCTACTTTTCAATTTCTCAGTCCATTTATTGGATCTGCTCCTTTTTGCCCCTTAAAAAAAATGTAATTTCGGTAACTGCAAAGAGACAACACACCAGAATTTCCTTATCTTTGCCAGGGCGCAATGGAAATTAAAGCTTGTTTCAAATTGATATAACAAATCCTATAACCATGACTCACCACAGCTAATTTTAAAGTACAATACTTTTCAATTACAGAAGTTCAGATTCATAAGTTAGAACAATTATCCAAACCATTCTGCAGCACATCATTGTCTGTGCATGTATGCATGCTTCAGCAAACACAGTCTCTCTTTGTGCCAAGGATTAGCAGTAGCCTTTCCAGAACACTGTCACAACTCCTCTCTGCCTTCATGTCTGTACTGCTTGGCCTTCCTCTCTTCATCCACCACAAGGCTCCACACCTAAGTCTGATCCTTCACAGGCTGTGTGGCCATGGATAACGTGAGAAAATTACACTAAAATGAGCCTGAAAACATACACAAGCATCCCACTACCCCGTGTGATCTTCTACCTGCCGTTGTTTGGTACTGTTGCGCCCTTTCATTTTCATCTTTTTTTATTCCTTGTGTTGTTTTTTCAACAGCACACTGAGTATATTTAAATGTGTGCCACTTGTAATTCTGTTTCACACAAGTCGATTTGCTGGAGGTCGAAGGAAGTCATTTGAATAGCTGTCATGTTATGGAAGAAGTGCATAAAATGTTCCCATCAGTCTCTCTACCCGAGCAACTGACTGTAAGTTGGGGAATTTTTCAAGGACACGCAGAACAGCATTCATATTCATGCATGGTGATCAAATGTAAACGATTACCCATAGGATTATGGCAGCAGCAACGTTTCCTCTCACTTCCAGATTTTAGGCCCCGTTTTTAGAACACTTTTTTCCTGGCTGTACAGGACGGCAGTTTGAACATCAAAGACGGAGCAACACTGGGTTTTGGCTCAGTAATGCAACAAGAGCTGATATGATTGTGTAGATTACAGTTCATCTTCCCTGACTCAGAAAACTGTCCTCCTATAATTACCACTGAAGTTCCTATTTAATTCATAGTATTTCCAAAAAGTACTTTCAAGAGGTACAATATACAGAGTGCTGTAGGGTATTGCACCTAACTGTAAAACCAAAATATATTTATGGATTTTTTATTTATTTTTTTATTACACAGTAAATATATAGTACAAATGTAAAGAGAAATGTGATTTGAGACTGGAATACCAAATACAATAGCGTGTACACACAAACTGGAGCAACGTTTGTGTCACTGGTAACAGTAACAGGACTGCATTGTATTGGGCCTTTTAATGATTGATAAAACATCTGAAGACAAGCTGATGATGCATTATTTATTGATTTGTCTTTGCTCAGTCAGCCTGTCTTGATTGCCTCTTCCTCTGTGATGAAACAGTCAATGCCTTACTTTGCTCCAGCAACAAATCAATGACAGTGTGCCTGATCAAAGAGTGGGACAGATCCCTAAAACAACACCAGGCTACATATAAAATATTTAGATGGCGCAGAGGAAGACAGTAGAGCGAGAACAGAGCAAAACGGGGGCTGCAGGAAGCACTGCAGGAAGAAGGGAGAGGAATGAGATGACTCCCACTCAGCAACCTTCTTCTCCCGGTTGTGTGTTTGATGTGGGCTTCCACATGATGTTTAAATAGGTTTCTTTTCCTGTGTGTTGTGCTTCACTCTTCCCTATTTCCATCCCCTTATACTTAATCCTCATCTCTCTCACTAATCTTAGACATCTGTCCATCCCATAAGTCATCTTGGCCCACATATGACTCTCATGGTCAGTGTCTGGCGTGATGGCTCACTAATCCAAATTTTCATTCCCTTATTTCCTTTTTTAGGTCTGGTCCTGTGCTATATTTTAAATAGCACATTCGCAGTGGAATTATCAAAGGATGAGAAACTAGTGGGGTTTTTTTGTTGCACAAATTCTGGTTTGCACATCAAAAAAGGAACTCTATTAGATGTTCTTTACAAATAAGAAGCTTATTAATAATGTAGCAGAACTGAGCCAATGTTAGTATGTTGCATTCAGGCTATGCTTTCATCTGTGATGAGATACTGTTCACCAAAGCTGTTTGCTCCAATACTTGGGAAATAAACAATTAATCAAACTAACACTAAATTCAAGTTGAGTTAAAAGTGTTGATCCTGATTATTATCTGTTTTGTTCAATAAGGTTGCATGTGGTAAGTAGAGTTCTGTAAATGAAACCTGATTATGAGGTGATCTGAGGTGGCATTTCATCCACCTGAGCCTCATTAGAAGCTACAACGTTTAACAATTGTTGACCCACAAATAGATGCATGGATTTATATTGGGATAATCCAGCAGTAAAAGGTGAGCCAGTTTCATGTATTTTGTAAAAGATCGTGTTTGAAAGATGCTCTATGGGGATAAAATATTGCTGCAACACAAGGCTGTTGCTCTGCTCTGAATAGTGCCTGACCAGTTGAGTTACCTGCTAAATAAAATAGTGGCTGACCCAGCAAGATAATCAGCTAAACACATGTTGCGTGGCCAGTTTAACTAGAAACAGAATGAAAGAAATGCTGGGCTCAGAGTCATGTAGTTAAAAGCATAGTGATTATTAGGACTGAAGACAGACTGGAGAAGGAGAAAGGTTAAATCTATGATTTTTCATTTACTTTGAAGTTGACTTTTGTATTTGTGGATAATAAACATTCATGTTAATTGTTAACTTAGTCATTGTTATGGTTAAATAGAAATTGCAGACTGCTGAGAAAATGTGATTTCAGTATCAGATTGTTTTCAGCTCTTCATGTTACTTAAAATTGCAAAAGTCTTAACACATCAAAATGGAAAGGAACTTAGGTGACTTTGTTTTAAAATCACCAAGTCAGGAATAATACTTTAAATATATCATTACACACCAGTCATGTCATGTTATCAGTTACCAACAGGTAGAACAATGCATCAGTTTTAGCTGCTAGGGGGCTAGCCGTTATCTTAGGAATTGTCTTATACCATATCATTTTCTCTTCATTTCTCTTATTGCCAAGTGGATTTTTTCAATGCATCGGGGCACCAGAAAAACAATCAAATAATGCATCTGATGGGATTTTATTAAGGACTGACAATTTGAATTTTATCAGTTTTATTTACTAAAGTAGCTAAACAGGATATTTTTGTGTAATATGTTGTATGACAGTTGAAATTAGTCTAAATTGAGAAGCTTTGTTCAAAAGCTGATGAAAGAAAATATGCTCTGCAATAATGAGCAGTGAGAGTTTCAGCAGGGAGAGAGGAACAGCTGCTTGGTAGAAAGCCATTGTTGCTGTGTGTTTAGGTGAACCACAGAAATAGGTAAAATATGCACATTCAGCAGCAGGGTAAACACAATCCTCTGTTTGTGCAGCCTGATAACGATCCTGTTTGTCCTGAGGAATCCTACTGCACATGAATGACGCATCAGATTGTGATAAGATCTGTGAGATTGACTATTTTCTCACCATTAAAAGGAGTATTAGAACTTCATGTTTTGTTTTTCATTTTTATGTATCCGTACAGTAACTTTCAAGAGAGTCCATAATGTAACTACAGTATATTTTAGAGGCTGGTGCCGAGAAATTTATGAATTTTAGAACCAGTTTAGAATTAATGCTGCTCTCCCAACAGTCTTTTCAAGGTCAGTGTGCGTTAAGACAGAATAACAAATATGCCAGAGGCTTTTCTCATTAGTGTTAAATATTTTTGCACCAAAATCTAACAATATAATAATAATTCTGCACAAATTTAGATCAAGGCTGTCAGTACTTGTCATATGTAATATGTATTGGTTATGTGAAGGCACTCGGCTGTTCATAAAATGAAGACTTACTCAGCAGCAGTGCAGGTTATTAGCAGCCAGGTTGGTGATGACACTACCATTAAAGGGTTAATGTAGTTCTGCTGTGTGGCTGAATTCAGCAATGCTAACAGATTTTCAAGCCTGACTTTGAGCCAACTCTGTAAAGTTGGAGGTTCTTAGTTAAAAGGCAAGCCCTGTCCTCTGAGTACAGATGCTACAGAGAGCCTTGGAGCTGATAGTTAAAAGCGCATCCGAATGAGGAAAAAAGTCGACAGTCATTAAGGTGTGAGGTTCAGCCTTATTGAACAGTCTACACAGGGACTAAGATCCGGCCGTGGCTGGCACCCCATTACAGAGATGGTTGGTTAGGAGCCACAAGTGCACACCACAGTCCAAGTTCATTAAATCACATGAGGCTCTCTCATTAATTTCACAATGCTAAACTTGTAATGTAATTTCGTGCAAAGGTCAAACTGAAGTGCCATGTGCAATTTCAGTTCACTCATATGGTGCTATATTTGCAAAAATGCACAGGATGAGATGCTAAAGCTGACTGATAGATGTTTCTACTGCATTAAGACAGCATATTTCTTTCCTGGTTTATCTTTTTTATAGTACCCCCTCTGGTCCCTGACACAGTCACTGTACACTAGTAAACTCTTTCTGAAAACAGACACGTAGCGTTTTGATTCCACAGTCCAGGATGCTTCCTCTTGAAAAGCTATGGGAAGCAGCTGTGTGCTGCACTTTATTGGAGGTGGGGAAGTTAACATTTGTGCTGACAGTTAGCCACACAAAGGTGAAATGTATGCCTTATGAGATGTGAAACACTTTGTTTCGATTTTCCAAGAGCAGGAGCTTCAAGAGGCCACTAACAGATATATTGTGCTGCATCTCATATCATTAGCATAAAGGCCACCGAGCTGTCATGGCAGCTTTCCAATGTGCTCTAGCCTGAGCTTTGTGGAGAAATCCAGGGCCCCACTGTATCAATTCAGTAAGCCTATCATAAATAAATATGATAAGCTACTAATTGATCTCTTCTGTATAGGACAGAATATTAAACTTTACTCTCAAAATATTATGACTTTATTCTAGTAATATTACAATTTCCTTCATATATATATATCAGATTAATATTGTTTTCCTATCAGTGGCCCTAATTGTCCATAATATAAAACAGAAAGGGAAAGCAGGAAATGAGTAAAAACTCAAATCAAGCAGAAATTGCATGAAGAATTGGAAACATAATAATCTACACACTTAGAGCACTGAGAAGACTTAGCCGTGCACATAGACTTCCTGCTTATAAAGACAAACAGAATTAGTGGTGCTTTAAAAAAAGACCTGTTGCTGCTTGCCCTCACACTGGGAAAAACGCTTACAGTTCACACACAATGTTTGTATTCTGCCGCAAGTGAGGTCATAGCAGAGCAGGAAACACCACGAGGATGTGTGAGACTTTCCCTGGCGATACAAAGTGGCTCCTGTGTGTTGTGGTATAGCTGATAATGAACGCAGATGTGTGTTCGCTGAGCTAATTCTGGAAGAGGTGGCCAACGCCCTGCCCATGCTCGTAAAATGGCCACCCAAAGATTTGTGTCTCTCAAAAAGTTCCCACCAAAACTTACTGAACACTTAACATCATGTCAACAAATACAAAGATGAAGCAAACTGGTTTCTTGTAATTTGTGTAATACCGACACTATTATCTGATATCAACCACATTTTAAATTGATGTTGAACTGAAGAAAGTGGTTTATAAAGTGATTATCTTGATGCAGATTGATACTGTCAGTAGTTTTTGGTCTGTTCAGTTCCATCAAAGGCTTGACACCTAATTTACTCTCTTTGAAAAATGCAAGATGCCCAGCAGAGGTTGAGTCTACTGAGCACAGCAGCCTCTCTTGAAGGAGGATAATTGAATATAGTGAACTAGTCATCACTCTTGTCCTTTGTGCTTTATTAGAGCCAAACTATGTCAGCGGTGTTCAAAATTCATTAGCCTGTGTACATTGCACCACTGACATTTATCTGTGCAGGATACTCCCTTTTGGCATATTAGTAGTTGATTTGTGACCTAGAAAATAGAGCTGTATTTTAATTTGATCAAGATGGTAGGGTGTTGGTGGAATATATATTCATATTTGTCAAGTATTAAGAGGATTTGTGAGCAGATATTGGTCACCTTCAGCCTTTTGACCAGCTAGAATAATGTGATGAAGTAAAGTAAATGGCAGCTAATAACAAGCAGCATTTGTGTAATTTGTGCTGCTGTTCAGTGTAAGTAGACAGGACTGTGGTTGAACTGGACAGTTTCCTCTGGCCAACAGCAGGAAACTGTGGTTGTGAGTACTGGAAGAGAGTTCACTCAGATAACTTTTTATGGATACATGAAGCTAAAAATGAAAATATATCACACCGGAGGGCTATAAATCAATACAAATGTTGACGGTACCAGTGGGCCGGCTGAGACAGTAGTCCTGTTCTTTGTTCTGTTTCCTTTGCCTTTGTATTTATTATTTATAACATGGTTTTCTTTAGTTTGTATTGACTACTTTCTGCAGATGTTGCAGAGGTTGGCCTCTCCATGCTTAGTCCATTGAGATACACTTTCATGATGGACTTGAATAAACCTGACTTGACTTGATAGCAATGTTGATATCTGCACAATATCAGGGTCAGAGAGATATAATTCACAAACATGCTTTTAAAATTTTATGCTAACATCTTAAACCAGTTTTTGGTCAGAAAGGCCTTTCATCCACATCAAAGGCTTGTTACTGCTCAACACCTGTGGCTCATAGAGGCTTTACTTTATTTTATCACAATAATCACTGGCTAATGTGAGAAAAAAACATCAATATTCTGATCATACTTTGAAGTTGTACTTTTGAAGCAGTGCCTGTCCCAGACTGCAATTGCATTTGGAGAACGTCAAGTATAACCTGTGATAACACAAAACAAGATGGAGAAAAGGCAAATTATTGTTATCAGCTCAAATATTGCACCATTCAAATTGAATGTAAGGTCACATGAATCCCTTCCTTTTTTGTCTAATACTATACTTGTAGAAGCAGCAAACGTGACAGAAGCAAATATATCAACAAGCCAAACTGTGATGTCTGGATTCTAACAGGATGCTCTCATTAAAGAAAAATCACTGTCTGTGAGGCAGGGACCAAATTCCTGAAATATTTATATTCACAGGTTGAATATTTTTCTCCAAGGGGCCTCTAGGTTGTCTTCCGTTTCTGGCTTCCACAGGAAAAGAACTGTGGAGTGATACCATCATTTTTGTCAGTGGTGGTTGAAAACTAAATAGGATGAGGAAGAGAAAGGAAAGAGGAAAAAGGGAGTGGTGAGGGAGAGAGGCAGCCATGCTATGTTGTGTGATGGTTGATGACAAGCCTGTTTCCAAGTTACACACAGTGTTTCCCTATCAAGCGAGACAGACCTCTTTAGCCTTACCAGGTTTTTACTGCCACACCTGTTTCTATTCTTAGGGGCCAAATGTTCCACTCAGAGTTTCCTTTTGTAAAAACATTGTGAAGATTAGATTATAGCCTATCGCTGTCTAACGCTATTAGTTGTCATATAGCTGTCAGTAATGCATTCTAAATTATCATATATATTTCACAGTAGAAATGGCATGTAATAAATCATTTAGTCAAATGTATTTAAACTGCAAAATGACCCCAGCATGATCCCAATATACCTAATAATTAAAGAGACAAATGACAGAAACTATAGCAGCTGTTAAAATAATAAAAATGATGTTGAAAGGCAGCAGACTAGACTAAATTCTAGGGTAAACTGTAATTAAGTGCTTCTTTAACAGGTAATTGAAGGCTATTCCAGAGATTAGGGGAATGGTAGGCAAATGCTCTGATGCCAACTGATTTTTTTTGTTAACTGAAGGAATGTTCAAGTATTGAACCTGCTGTCATGGGAACCTTTAATAAAAATGGTGTGCACCTTTTGTTCATCCTGCTTAGTATATTTCTATATCTCCCTAAATTCCTTTACATATCCTAAATAATGACAGCTAATTTGTTGCTTTCATCAATAGTTGGTGTGTGGATAGGTTGATAGGTTTAGTTCCATGGCCACATATATTAGTGACTTTTCTGGTGTTTCAGTGAACACATATTATGTCCCCTCACTAAAACACAAAATGTCTTATAATTGGATATCATTCAAGTCTATTGAGGAAGGGTTAGGGTTGGGATAATGGATGGGATAGGGATGGTGGAGATTAGCGTAGCTGTAAATAGGCTGCTCTGCAAATGTGGCCTCCAAACTTGAGATTCAACAGTTAAGGTTTAGATTAAAAGTATTCCAGTAATTAAATAAATATGGCAAAATACCACATCAAACATAAGTTGTTGGGAATGTGAAAAATATGTCACTAAATAGCAAATTGTGGTTAGAAATTGAATAATTATTACCAATTTACAGATTTTTGCTATAAACTTATTTTTGATATCCCTGAATTTTTCATCTGATTTATATTGCTGTATATTTGAATGCATTTCAGAGGTTTGAGTGCCCTTCGTTCCTAATCAGATTGTGCTTAGAATTTTTGTTGTGAATTCAGAAGGGTCTGTCTTTGTATTTCTCTCTCGCTCGTTGTCTTTTGTATGTGATGAAGCAACTTCTTACTTGGCATTCAGAGGAGAAGAAAACTTGTTGCACCACTTTGTAATCCTGTTCTCCTCTTATTGACTCTTATTAGTCAGTCATTATGGTGAATCATGGCACATTGATGCGCACCAGTGATTAAGAGAGAGCGATTGTGGACGACAGAGGGAGGCGAGACTGGCACCATGCAGCCTCTTTGTTCATAATTAACCATGGTTTTGTTAGCACACCTTACTTTGCTGCGTGTTAATTGGCTAATATGGAAAATAATTAGCTGTACTGAAAATTAATGAATGTGGTGAGAGTGATTTATAAGCATAATTTATTATTCAGTGTGCAGCAAATAAACATAATTGAAAAATGTGAATAAAGTGATCATATGAAATGGATCCAGTATAAATCTCATTATTTTTCTGCCAGAGACCATAAAATTAATTCAAAATTCAACATAAGATTCGAAAAATCACGAGTCATAAATAACAGTAAATCCTATATTTTAATAAGGTTACATATTTTGATAAAACTGACTGCTGACTGTTATTGGTTGTATTATAATTTATCATCAGTATTCAGCCCACTGAATTGTGTAAAAAAAAAAAAAAAACTACTCATGGCGTCAACAGTCGCCGAGATCCAAAAGATGTCAAAGCAACAAACAAATGTAAGAGCATCAAAAACCTTGAGCACAGTGAAAAATGATTTATTCAGTAATGACTTCTGTATCCCCATTATCCAGGTATAGAATTTGGTGTCTGAATGCATTTTCAATACAGCTGCTCGGCACAGTCTGGCTTGCCAAATCTTCCTCTCTGTCAGTCGTGGATGACTCACTGGAATCCCTCCTGAACCGGTTTGGAACAATAGCTTCTTAGGAACCAAATGACAGGCCATGTGCTTCGTTTCCTCAGATTAGTTCACACTGATAAAAAAGTAACACTGCACCTGGCTGGCCTTCATGTAAACAACTCACTGATTGTCCACGATGAGATGTCTTCTGTTGACTACCTCTTGTTGCATCTGTTTGAAAGCCTTCTGCTGTCAATATTAAATGAAGCTTTTCTTTGATGCCATATTGTTGTTTATGCGAGAGTTCTGTCAAGTGTGGGTTGCCAGAGGTAGTGATTTTTTTGGGATTTTCAGTGCTGCAAAATGTTCATATGGTTTTCAGTGTGTGAATACTGTGTGTGCATGTGTGTATGTATATATGATTTCCAATTATCTTTTAGACATGGTGTTTTGAAGGATTCTGTTGTAGCTCTAGACTTAACAAGTGGGAAATAACTGATAGCCAAATTGTCTGTTTAGATAAACTATACATTTCTTTTTAACTTTTAATGTCACCCTTGCAGGAATGATTACAAAGACAAAAAAGAAAATGAAAACAAGGAAGCAATTAGCTGTGACAATTAATTGTTCACAATGACTCTCTCCTCTTAAAGTGGCTATTATTCATGTTTTTTTTAAATAATAACAATGTATGAAATGACAATGTGTAATGTCAGAGGAGTTTCAGCTCATTGTTAAGCTGTCCAGCTGCAATTTTACTATTTTGATTCAGTCTCACTGCTCCCATAGTGCATTTTCAGATGCAGCAGGCAGCTGTTTTCAGTGAAAAAGCTCTGTACACTACCAGCTCAGTGCCAAGCAGGCATAGTTTGCAAATAGCTGGTGAATACAGTGGAGCATTTACTGGCTAAAGAGCAAATGATTTCCCTTGCTGGATGTGTAAATAAGCAACTGTTCATCATCATCAACTTAAAAGGTTACAATATGTCAGTGCTGTGTTCACAACTTGCTTTTGCTGCCCCCAAGTGGCTAAAAAGATAATGCAGGTTTAAATTCAATTGAAGCAAAACCATGATGTGGGTCATTCTGAATGAATAGTTCTTATTGGTGGCAACAATTTTATTATAGAGATGAATGAAATAAATGTTGTGTATTAGTAGACTTATATAACTTTACTGCTTGATCACAGGTGGACTTCAATAAGTTGTAAAGAAAAAAGGAGAGAGCAGGGATATAAGGGTAGAAAATGCATATTTTATTCCATAGAATTGTAGTTGGCTGCTTTTTTAGGAGGATTATGTACTGCTGTTCATTTTGTACTCAACCTCACATTTCACTCTTGTGCATTTGGACTGAAAATACCATTAGTAAGCAACATGACATAATGCGTTACTTGCTTTATTTTCTCTATATTAGGCTTAGTTGTTGGAAGGGTGAATCATGGAATCTACACCTACACTAAAACCCAACAAAAATGTGTATTATTTGTATATTCAGCGTGTGCATCTGTTGTGGACTACTGTTAGTAATTGCTGCCATCCGCAGCCGACTGTGAAATTATTGTCTGTTTTTGACTCAAACACTTGGTTTCATGCTAATCTGATTTGTTTTCTCATTATTTCCCTCTTCAACCCTACCTGCTTCTCTCTCTTTCTGCTCATTATCTGTCTGGTTTTCACCTCATTTTATCCTTATCCTTCTTTCTCCATTTGTCTCTATCCTGCTATCTCTCTCTTCCAGTCTCTCTCTCTCTCTGTCTCCCTCTCCAGCTCATCGTCGTCCACAGTGGTGCCGCTCATCGCTAACTAGGCTGCCTCCAAGCCCACAGGTACGTCCCCTCCCGCTCCTCCTCTTCCCCCTTCCTCCACTTCATGCTCTATTTTTAACTCCACTCTGCAGGATCCTTCCCCATGATTCTCCCTCTCCAACCCCAACTCACATCTCTGTCAGCACCTCTCTGCCATTCCAGCCAAGTGGGTGGATTCTGTAGACCAATACCTGTTTACTAATTTATGCCCATGCTTGCTTTTCAACTTTTTTTTGTTGACGACGTGCTATCTCAAATTGATTGTCCATCTATGAAAAGTGAGTGGGGTGATGTACCATAACAAAATAATTTAAGCTGCTCTTTTCAGAATTTACAGTAGATCTGAAATAGATAAAAGGCATAATAAGGTAAAATAACATGAGTGGTAGGGTGATTTGGGGAAAGGAGACTGTATGATTGGGAGTCAAACCTGCTATTGCACAAGCACATGTAATGCACCAAAACCTGCTGAGAGACACTCTGGCTTACAATATTGGCTAAAGCTGATGTCTGTTATCAGAGGATACATTAATTCAGGTCTTAAATGGTTTTCTTTGTTAAGCTGCCACCTTGCACTGCACACAGCCTGGCAGCCATCTCAGCCCCCACACTGAGTGGAAACATAATGCACTTGTTGGACTGTATAGCTAAATTCCAGGGCCCCGTCAGCTTTCCTCCTCAGCCTCTTGTCTTTTTAAGACCGCTCGACTGGCTTTTCCCAGTGCATATCCTCCTGACAAGAGCTTACAGCACATAACCTCCTCCAGCGGATAAGTGCTGTGCTCTCCAAGCTCTCTGTGTTTGTATGGAAGAAGAACATTGGCTTTATTTTATACAGGTTGAGAGGGTGTGCAGTTCACTCATGTAAACAGCTGCTGAGGTTATTTATTCTCCTCTAAGGGTAAAGCATAGATTAAAGTGGACTGTACTGTTACTACAGCTGTGGTAGCTGGACTTTTGCTTTTTGATTTATTTCTGTTTTATTGTAGAGGCTTTTGTACAGAACTTGCAAAAAAAATGAGCCAAAAAAAAATCACTTTATTCCCACTACAAACAAAATGGCCTCATTAGGATGATGCAGCTTGCAGATGCAGCTCCGTCTGTAATAGTACGTTTTCCAGTTGGCACAGGTCTTTGTATTTATGTCTTATCCCATCAACAGTGATCCTGTAATTGTCATAATGTTAGCTGATTCAAGCAACATTGATTTTCAGTGATATACTCTCTATTTATCTTAAGTTGTGAGGCTTAATGGAGGGCTATAAACAGAAAAAAACAATCTATTTTTTCCTAGAACCTGGGGTTTGGTTCCCATGGTAACACTGTTTGTCTTTGATGTGGAGCATTTACATTTAATATGAACTTGATCAAGGTTATCTTTGATACAAAAGGGAAGAGGGACAAAGAGAAAAACAGTATAAAAAAGGCTAGACTGGGGCTCATTTAAAAGTCATTGAAGCCGGGCATTTGCCTAAGCATTGTTTGCTTTTAATAATGGCCTCTCAGGAACAGATTACACTTTAAATACCTGCTGACTTATAAGACAAATTTCCATTTTCAGTTGTGTGATACAGACACCTGAGAAGTCTGGTCATGTCTGAGGTAAACAACATTTTGTCAGCCTTAACCACATGGTCTGACTCGGTAATGATCCTCATCTGTGTCCCCAGACGTGGCATTTAGGACTAAGGACAGACATGCCTTGCAGCATTTCTGCCTGATTTTCCCATGCAGAACCTACACAGGTAGATGTCTTTTGAGAGAATCCATTTGTCAAGCTCACAGTCCTTCACGGCTTTAGACAGCCACTGTCATTGGGAGGCTTTTGAGTTATTATGTGCCTTACCAAAAGAAGCATGTAGCCTGTTTTTAGAAAGAGGTTTCAGAAGCATTTTACGCATAGGCACTCTAAAATATATACACACAAACCACCACACACATTAACTTTCTCTCCGCCCCGCCTGCCACCTGTCTCAGTCTTTGCCTCTCAATGAGGCAATGAGGCACACTCAACAGCAGATGCAATAGGCCAAGCAGTGGCATGCTGAGATAACGTACACAACGGCGTTGCCAAAGTTGTGATGTTTCATGTAGCACTGAGTCTTGGCTTTGAATGAACAGTGGACTCCCATACTTTGAAATAGGTTTTGTCGCCCTTTCAACATTTAAAAATCACTCCGTTGAGTATGAGTATGTCATGTGACCATGATGTCCTGGTTTAATTATCCAGTTTAGAATGTGTGTTTCATGTCAACCCTATGTCTTTTCCTTTCCAGTTTCTCAGTGGTCAATAAAAATACCTTGACTTAAGCAAACCTATCTTTTATGATTCTTGCATTAAGATGATTTTGTCTAGGGCAGCAATATTTTAGGTGTAAGGAAGAGACCCAAGTAGCTGCATTAGCAGGAGCTTTGTAAATTGGCTTTCCTCTATGAGCCACGAGGGTCTCTGTGTCTCTCATCATTCTGCTCCACTTTTGCTTCCCCATTCCCAGCTCTTCCTCTTTTTCCTCTGATGTCTGTTTCTCACTCATCTTCATTTACTCCCTCTTTTTTGAGTCTGGCAAAAGCATTAATAGATTAATATGAGAGAGACATGTTCTTTTCCTTTTTTCCCCGCCCTTTTTCCCCTTCCTGCTCATTGCATTTCATTTCCCTTCCTCTCTTCATGTCTCCTCCCTCCTCCCTCCTCCTGTGTATGCCTTCTGACAGCCCAGGTACCCTGCAGCCTGCCTTGGCCAGGTATAGCACTAGATGAAAGGTTTGCAGCAGGAGCTCTCTTTCAAAGATGCCTTCTGCTGCATCCCTGCTCTTCATGGGCACTCACTTGTCCCTGCCAGGCAGATGGAAAGAAAGAGGGCAAGGGAAGGAGTGGTAGGATGGAAGGAAGGAGGGGGGGAAAAAAGTCAATGAAAGATTACTAGAGACAAAAAGCAATAGAAAGTAGTGAAAGAAAGAGCAAGAGCTTGAGGATTGCGGAAGTTGTACCTGGCCTCTGTAGATGATCAAAGGGGCTTGACATCTCGATGAGTGCAGCTAAGGGAAGCAATGTGCCCCTTCATTCACTTTGCTCCCAGTTTGAAGCCCCTCTTATATATCCTTACTCAGTCTGGAGGCCACCATGGGACATGAAGGAGTTTTTGAAAGTGTTCCTGACATGTTTTCATCATCTGATGTCTTGGAGTCATGCTGAGGTATCAGTTCAATTGTCGCAGTAATATTTTATGCCTTTGACAAAATCTTTCTGTGTTAAACTTGCTTGCCAGCTCTGCTTCAGTTCCCACTGAAGTCAAAATTGAGGCCTCATATGTTAATTCTAGATTTGTTTTTTTACTACAATGTAAGCAAGCTCCTTTCTCTCACAGGAACATATGGATCACAAGCAATATTTATCTCTCTGGCTTCAGATTCCAAACTGTTTTACAAGCCGTTACTAGAACAAAACAAAACACAGCATTGTGCTTGCAAATCCAAACAGACATTTATTAGCTTATGTCAAAAAGGTAATTATCTTGGAAATAATAAAAACGTTGAGTGTAAAAGAGATATTGTTTTTTCCCCGTCAGAACGATTTGTGTCTTTAAAATAACCACCCTTGAAAACATTCCCCACTGCAATTGGAGGGAGGACAGGCTGGCTCTGTGGTATGCCTACATAAATTTGTATCTAAAGACAAGCTAGATAATGCACTGTAGGTCTGAGCTGAGAGATTTAGCCTCTGGACGCTGCAGTGACAGGTGATACTGAGGGGAGGCAGTGCAGGCAGTAAAACAACTGACAGTTGGTCATTATGAAAGACGCAGGTGGGCCAAAAATCAATCACACTGAGACTGGCTTGGACTCTGACAGATGCCCAACGTCTGCTTGATGAAGAGCTCTGCTGTTCTTCAGAGTGAGAAGAAGGAGAGGGGGATAGAAAAGGGAAAGAGGAATGAGTGGATTAGGATGAGTACGGTGATAGGCAAGAGGCATGGAGGAAGAGCAGTTGAGAAGTGACTGAATCAGCAGGTAAGAAACAGAAGGGTTGAAGTACTGTATATGTTAATGAACAAAAATAGGGGCGGGGGTCTAGAGGAGAAAAGATGAGGAAGGGCAGGCCAGGACAACAAGGCTCAAGACATTTTTGCCAATACCTGAAGTCAAACTGTTATTTGATGCGGCCACAGATAACGTAACAGCACTTTAAAATTGCATGCAGGAGCAGGCCGTAGTCCATGTTTTGACAACACCTTTATAGGCTATTTCATGGTGTCTGCACTAACAGTATGAGAAAGTGCTTCAAGTGTGAAATGCCACTGCATTATTGGCCCACACTCAATAACTGGGAGCACTATATTTAATTTTTTTTCTAGCAATTTAAAAGATGCACATATCAAGGGAACTTTTCTACTCAGGATAATGTCTGGGTTGTAGATGTGGTTTTAAAGGTCGCTCAAAGTCCAATGAGATCCATTTCCAAACAAGAAACTGTATCAGTTTCTAGCAAATTTACTGAGAAATAACTGGAATCACAAAAGGTTTATTTTATTTCATTCATTTGTTTTACCATACATACAACTTGGCCTGCTTCACCTGACTATATTATAGGTTATGTGTGAAATGAAGGGTAAGCAATTGCTAGCGCACACCTGTATTTGCTGTCTTTTTACCATTTCTGAGTCAGTGGGTAGCTCAACATAAAACATGGCCTTGCTTTTCAGTAGTTCAATGAAATGAAATTGCAGTACAAGACAAAAATAGAGGAAGAGTCGCAGCAAGCACCGATCCTGTGGCAAATGGGTAAATACATTTACAGAGCATTAAGAGTACTTATTTATTGCATCAATGCCAGCCAATCTTTGTTCACACATGCTACCTTCCGAGTAGCCGCAAGTCACTGCAGCATGCTCTCCTTTCAAATCTCCTTAAGATCAAGTGATAAGGACCACACCTGGTAGGTAGTCAGAATGGCCTAAAGGGGTACATAGTGTACTATATTAGAAAGATATGGAATGTATTATTGTGAGTTGACTGTTGTCCATGCATGTTGTTAATGATTTGCAATTGAGACAATAGGTTACACTCTCCTGACCTGCTCTTTATTGGAATTTTACACTCCAGCAACACCAGCTAGCAGTTTTTCCAGAGATTCTATGCAACCATTACATTTGAAACACATCAGTTTGTCAATATCATCTAAGCCTTTTCTTCTGAAATGTTAAAATAGAAACATGGTATTTGAAAGTTGTTTGAGTATGTACACTAAACATCCAAGCAGAGATATGTTAGAACAAAACAAATAGCAAATAAAATAGAAAACAACAATAATAGCAAAAATAAGGTCACAAGCAAATAGGAGCTAATGTCAACTGTATTAGCTAGCTAGCTACAGAAAAGCTATAGCTATAGCTAGTCTAGCTATACAACATTTTACAGCTGTAATTTCAAAATTGATGGTATCATTGCTTCAAAACAAATACCAAGTATTTTAAGTAAACTGCATCTTTTGTGATTGTTAAACATGCATGTGTGGTGGCCAGAATGGAAAGTTTGACATGCACAGCAACACTAACTAAGGGGTCAGGGCTTAGTGAGGTCAAAATCATTCCCCCTTTACTATATAGTGCACTACATTTACCCTCCACCATTTTACTTGAGTGTCCAAATGTTGAGTGTGTAAATATAACCATTCTATAATGCCCTCAAATATTCTGCAATGGAACAAATAAAGTATCCATGGCATGTACACTACTTTCTGCCAACAATACCATGATGATATACACATTTTAAGGATGTGAAAACTACCATCACACAACTCTACAGCTAATGGTGATGACACAAAATAACAACCATTAGGGTTGTTATTTTGCTGATTTGCTGAATGATTGAATAAGGGAGTGATTTGGGACACGGTGTGAGACTCAGATCCTGTCCAGAGTGAGTGGATGTAATGTTGGCCTCTCACACAACACTCAGGAACACTCAGCACATACAGGATGATGTTCATGTCAAGAGAAACTGCCTCAAACCCAGAGATACTTGATATCTCTTTAAATAGTCATGAAGTCATTTGCTGCGGAAACCAAGAATTATGCAATTTAAAGAAAGTGAGTAGGACATGCAATCAGTGCTTGATAAATTCAGTATTCAGTGAATAATAAATTGAGGGAAAGATTGGTGGGTGTTTTCAGTTACTCATCCACATTTTTCAAAATATCCATAAATCCTGATTTTTCTGTACTACTACTACTACTACGTTGTTTTCAGAGGTAGAAAGAGTACTGAAATATTCTACTCAAGTAAAAGTACCACTACTTTGATAAAATTTTACTTGAGTACAAGTAAAATTTTTATATCACATATCATGCAATCTGATAAAAGCTTTGTATATATCTGTTTTAATACTCAACAGATCTTACAATTTTTCTTTAATATTTTCCATCTCTATCTTTATGTTAATGACAATTGTCCTGCAGAGCTCTCAGCCTTTATTATTCTGTCAAGTCTTATCTGCACATGTAGAGAATCTCTGTTTATTTCCCCTCTATAGGATACTCAGTCTATGTTTTGGAGCTGCTTGCATCTCCTATCCCACCCTCTTACCTCCGTCTCTGTCCTCTACCTCTCTCCTTTCATCTCCTTCTTTAATCAAGCATCCAATCAGAGGCCCAGGAGGATGAAGGATAATGAGATTAGGACTGTACATGTTTACACATTCTGATTTACACTGAGCTTTCCCTGTCTTTCTTTGTCTGACCCATATTTCTCTGTATCCCTCCTCCATGTTTTTGCTTTTTATGTCTCCGGTCTCCCTCTCAGGCTCTCTATCTTCTCCACTTCTGTTGCCTTGCTTTCGCTGCAGCAGCAGAACACCCTTTGTTAACCAATTATCAGGAATGTTATATACACTACACAAGAAAGGTTTTAATTCTAGCACTGCTATGTCAGATCTAATTCTTTCAGTGCAGTTGATGGTACGTGATACATAATCTGTCAATCTCATTGTTTGGCACGTTTTACGAAGTATTACAGTTGTGCTGTGGGTTATGTAATAAGCCTTTGCCATTTGTGAGTGTGTCTGTACATGTGCTATGTACAGTGACTGATCACCATGTTGAGCTCTTCTCCTCCAGTCATCTGTCACTGCAACTGTCCTTAGTGCAGCCTCACCTCATGTCACCGGATAGTCTGAGCACTACAAAACCACACAGTTCTTACACTGTAGAGCTATCCAAACGGGGCTGGCAATGTGCATGATATGTTCCCTTTAAAGTTTGCGGGCTGCCATCAGACCATTTAGTATTGTATGAGTAAACTCCTTCATGTCTCTCTCATCTGTGAAGACTCGTTCAGGTGCAGAAATTGTTTTTCATTGGTCTCTTGCTGAACTCTACCATTTCTGTAAACATTTTAAATCCATGTTGCCATTCATAAGGTCACTATAAAAGCACAATACATAATATTAATGGCTTTGTGAAAGGCACCAGCACCCAAGTAATGTAATAGCAGTGTGGGACCCATTAACCGCTAGAGTAATGTCTATGTGTCCCAGTTGGGCTGTATTGTTTACTAACTGCAACACACACAAATAGTCTTCTATAATAGCCTCTTCTACTTTAGCCTCTAGCCTGTGCAAACAAACCACTGATAGGGTCTGGTGCTACCAGGCCATCAGTATTACGGTAAACTAAACCAACTTGTTGCATCATTAGAGAAGAAAGCAGCTACCGTGATCCTACAGATTCTGACAGCTGACGACGAGCTGAGTGCTCCCAAGCCGGGCATTAACTCAAGCATAAAACACGAACATGACGTTATGGAAACAAGTTTTTGTAGCTGGATTTAACTCCAGATTGTTTTTTAAAGGTTTCAGACAGCCAAGTTTATATGAGGGCTTGTCAGATGAGGCTACATAAGTATAACATTGTTGTCATGAAACATTAGTTTGGCTTGCAAAGAGGATGCTTGTTGGTGGATAGTGTTTCTGGTATGTACTACTACTCTTTTGATTTTTTTTTATTTATACTTGTTTACTTTTATAACTCATTTTACGCTTGTTTCTTTTTATTACTCATTTTACGTCAGTTAGCCTTTCCCCTTTTTTCCTTTTTTAAACTTCTTTCTTTTCTGAACTCTTAGAGCTCGGTTATTAGCTATTTTTTAATGACATTGGGATGCATTAAGATAAAAATGTAATTATTTGAAATTACTTAAGTGTCTAGTTTATAGTATATTTAAGGAGTTGACTATATAACCCACATTAATTTACTCCCAAAATCTGTAATTTAGTCAATGTTTCAAACTCTGGTGTCCATCATGCTTCCAACTATTTTTGACAAATTGGATGTGCATGTTTTTACTCTGCTAATCCTAATGAGACCCCCACATCCACTATAGGCATTTCAATTCTACAGTGCATAATATGATCATTTAGCTTATAAATAATGCTGTGGAAATATTACTGGCTACACAACTATTGAATTTAGGACAAATCCGGGCTCACATTGCAGCTGCAAAAGTCAAATATACTTAGTTGGAACTTTTTGTCTTAATATTTTTCAGTCTGTTTAATTGAAATTATTCTCATTGCTATAGGTTTCCTGCTGTGGATGACATAAACACATTAACCTGGCAACACATGTCCATCTGAATCCACCCAAATTACCTCAGAAAAGGTGTGAACAATTCATTTTCTTTCTTTTTCATAATTTTTGTATCTTTTTTCTTTCTCTCTCTGAGGGTCCAAATAAATACAGTACAGTACTGTAGTAGTCTTTCCTTAAAGTTGGCTCTGTGTCCATGGACAGCTTGTGTCGGCTCCAGCCTGTCTTGGTGTGGAGCCAGGGGGTGAAAAAGGCAATGTGACCATGATAAGGAAGTCTGGGCATTCCCTCCCTCAGCTTAGACATTTACACACACACACACAGTCATTGCCATTCAAAGGACATGGCATTATTGCATTAGACAAGGGTCACCATGTCTTTTGGAGGAAAAGAGTTTGGTTTACAGTGCCAGTTTGAATCCAGTCTTCTCAAATTCTGTCTTCTCCTGTTTAACATTTTTGAAAATCTGAATTTAGCCTCTTTTAGAATGCAAAAAACAACATTTTTGCTTATTTGTCTATGTGGGTGAAAACAGAATGTCTGCAGCCAGACTATTGGTGAAAAATACCAGATTTGAGGTGGCGAGACTAATAGAAAACTGATGGAGCGATGCCACACCCCAGAAACTGTTTATACCTTCTGAGTTTTATTGATCTGTTTATGATAGTATTCATTTTAAAATGGGAAAAGTGTATCCCAGAGTTTGTAACCTTAAACTACATTCAAAATGCTTTTTTTACCTACCATTTTATTACTCTTTATTACTCTAAAATAATGTGAAGTATATATGTTGTTTGAGCTTCCAGGTTGTTATTGTTCTGCTCTGTGAAGTACAATTAGATCGCTGGTACATTTGTTGCCAAATGAAGGTGAGACAGCTCAAAATGTTCAAAGTACATATTATATCACCCAGCTACCTCACGGGGTTAACAATGGGTGATTATAATCAATTAAATTATGACAATTTAGTCAAATTGGAGTGAAATAAAATTGTTCACCATAATAGGGCATCACAATTGTAAGCGACGCATGCTGGAACAGAATACTAACAACATCAGATCCCTCTCTTGAGGTTTCTGCACTCGGCCAAACATTCCTATGTTCTGAACAAAGGTTTTTATGTCTCTGCATTGAGTGTTTTTCTCTATCACTTCATATCGGCACAGTGCGTAGACAGACCACTGCTGTACAATAAGTCCCTGATGAGCTGAGGGCTGGGAGAGGGAAGAGGAAGAGAGGAGCTGATGCATTTCCTCTGGACACACGCTGTTTGGTGGTGTTGGTGATTTGTCATGCAACTGTGCACTATTAGTGCATGAGTGTGTGTGTGTGTGTGTGTGTGTGTGTGTGTGTGTGTGTGTGTGTGTGTGTGTGTGTGTGTGTGTATATACTGTATACGCAAAGTCAGTGTGTGTCTCTGTTATGAACACACACATGCCCAGAGACACACATATATGCACATAAACATCATTAAGTACTGGCAATGATGGTAATTTGATATGTAATATGCCTCATGCCTGGGCCACAGTCTACAGTGGCCAGTTTACTGTCAAGCCTCAGTCCTCCAAGTCCAACCCATTGTCGTGATCAAGCATACCTAAATTTCATGTCAGCATCTCAAAAAAACAAATTATTATCATTATATTATTATCATTATGATTGTGTCTTTGCCTCAGGTTTCATTAACTGACTGAGGGTCCTCTCTAAAACAAGTGTATTATATTGAGATCTGTGATTGTTCATTCTGAATCATTATTATTACTGTATGCACTGCAATGGACCATCCAACAAATTAGGTTGCTTCTAAAGGTTGTAAAACTCATGTAACTTACGACTAAATCATTAAAAGTATATAGTAGTATACTATTATTGTTTTAAATTAGACATATATATAGAAATGTGTATTCATTGTTATCCAGTGAAATGTGTGAGATGGTTCATGGCATTTTGCAAGACATTGTATGCATGTTGCATTCTCATTAGGGGCTGAGCCCCTCTAAAGATCTGATCCTTGAACCACCTCTGCCCCAGCCTGTTGTCATCCTGTCACTGGCCCATCATGTTTCATAAGAATTCATCCCACTTTTCATGTCTGCTGTTTTCGAAGGCAATCTTCTGTATTTAAATACAAAGCAAATAAATACTGTTTTAATACAATTCTACTGTATGGGCATTATAATATCAGCAAAATCAGGTGATTTTATTTATACTGATATAAAATAATTACCTATTTACATTTCTGTTTACTGAAAATGTCCCAGCAACATTATGCCAAAGTGAATTAATAACTTTTTATTCATATCATATGAGAATCATTTCCAGTGCTGTTACAAATACAGCAAGCAAAACTGATATTCTTAAGAAATTAGTTTTCCACAGAGTTAATGTTTGCTGTACAGGCTCTGACCTCATCACTCCCCACAAGAAAACATTGTGCTCGGCACAGCAGGGAGTCCCCATTGTGAGGAGAAGGTAGACTCAGAGCCTACGGGAGGATGCTGGGATGGAAGTGGCACTTTAAGATGCTTAATGAATAGCATCAACAATGATGGCAACAGAGGCAGCAAGGAGTATTGCTTTCAGGTGAGCATTGTGGCAGCAAAAGAGTTAACAAAACACAGTGTGTTGGATATGCAATAGAAACAGTGTGATGTGAATGTATCAGCAGACTCCAGTTAACTATGTGAACTACTAATAGCCAGCTACTACTACAGTAGGAAGTTAATCTAAGGTTAGAGTGAAAGAATTCAGTGTCAGAAAAAAAAAATGAAATGGGCTCCTATCAAAATGTCAATAGTATTACTCTCACTAAACACAGCACAGCAGCAAAGAGTTGCTTTGTACACACCCTGAGTAAACATACACCAGAACTGTCCAGCCCACAAATTGCTGAGTTCATTTAGAGTGCTGGACGCCGAAGCTGCCTTCAGAGCCAGTCACAAAATTCAGATGTCCACGTGGTCAGGAAGGATATCTCAGTGAAGACTGCACTGATGGATGCCTGGGGCAAGATCCAGGCTATGTCTCTGCAGTCAATCATCCAGCCATACTGTTAGGCTCAAAGGGTAAAAGACCCATTTAAATCCAAAATACCCCCGCTGGGATTTAAAGTTTAAAATTCACTTGTAACCATGTGCTCAGGATAAAAAAGTGTGCTATTAATAAAGTGTAATCACACACAGAATCTTGTGGATTTCACTGTAAAAAGGTTAGATGAGAAATGGGAATTATGCAAAATCTACTGTATTCTATAAAAATAACCTTGCTTTGTTCAACAAAAAAATGCCTCATGAGCTGTATTTATAACAGTGAGTACAAAATGAATCTTATTAACCAAATCCATCTGTACCAAAATGCTACTTGCCTTTTTTTCCATTAATTAACCCACACTCATGGAGCTGGCTCAGAATTAGGGAAGTGTCATATTTCTGTGATCAGACTAAAATGTCATTATACCCGTTTGTCTGGTAACACCGCCATGACTTCACTGCAACAAGATTTTCCAGTAGCTCAGTGAAAAAACAACAGATAGAAGAGAAACACTCTAGACAGACAGGGAGTCATGTGTTTGGCAAGCAAGTGGCCCACAAACTGTTATCAAAACAACAAAAGAAATGGCATCTGTGTTTGTACATATATTAATATAGATTCACAGGTAAATATAGTAATATAGTAATAACAGTAAGCTG
This sequence comes from Scomber scombrus, assembly GCF_963691925.1. Classification (NCBI taxonomy): domain Eukaryota; kingdom Metazoa; phylum Chordata; class Actinopteri; order Scombriformes; family Scombridae; genus Scomber; species Scomber scombrus. Next base: position 16,179,262 of record NC_084978.1, read on the forward strand.
AAAGGATTTCGACAGGTTCTCAGACGATTTGTGGTGGCACTTGTTGACAGTCACCGGATGCACCTGCTTGTTTGGCCACACCTTGTCTGCCCTTGTTTATCACTCAGCCTACCTGCATGACTAGCTGCAGGTAGGCCGAGTGAGTCTAGCTGTATGACCGACCTCAGTCTCAACATTGTGCCATATTATGTTTTTTTGATTTATGATGCTACCTCAAAAGTGAACTCAATAGAGGTTGGTTTATTGTGATTATGTACTTTATCTAGGCTACCACTCTTGATAAGGGAGGGAAATGCTTAGTCAGAAATTACCCTTCAAAGCATCCTTTGAACTTGGCTTTTAAACAGTGTTTATCTTAAAAACCCAGTGCCAGTTTGTTGAAATGTCCAATACACCTTTCTAATCTTGTATGTGCCTAACACGTGTAATCTGGGGTTTTTTTAAACCCAAAAACATTTGCCTTAAGATTGCATTAGTCTCTGACTTTCACAGCGGGCACTGGTATACTGTGCATCTGCGTGTTATCATGAGACACCCAGAGTGCCTGTATCACTAATGCTGTGAGCAGTATACAGGGAAGAAAAAGTATTACAACCAATGTTAGGTCAGACAGGTGCAGGATGGGCTGGCACAGAGCAGCAGCAACACACCAGAGCGGTCTGCTGGAAATCTCTGCAAAACCTCTTAACCTTTGCTCTGACCAAAGCAGCAGAACATGCACCTGCATCCAAACACAGCCAGGCAGCACACACACATCTCCTCTGAGAGGAGTTACAGAGATTATGTGATACATTTTTAAGCACTCACAGTATACTTCCAGTATGTTTGATATCCTGTAGCAATATAAAAATGTTACAATCATAACACAATGGGACATATAAACTACAGTTCCATAAGGTAAGGGACACACTGTGTCATATAGGAATATTTTAATAGTGCTTTAATGTTTTTTTAGGGGCCACACACATACATGCACACATTAAACACTGGTATGCTATTGCTTGGTACATGTAAGCACGTGCAGTGATATAATTAATCCAGGAAATTAAAGTGTGATATCGCCATTATTATAAACCACTTTTGCTCACATTTAAATCTATGAATATTCTAATTGCTGCCTTTGGGCATTTTTTTGCAATTGGACATGATATTACCTCCCTGTTTTACTTATTGATAGTAATGAACAATGTAAGGCTTTTAATATCTGAAACCTGCTTTATTACTCAGTGTTGCATCATTTTCCAGGATAAAAAAAATAAAGAGCGAACGGGGTCGTTAATTCATTCGTCATCTAGCCTGGAAAAGTGCGGTCATCTAGACTAATAGCTTCTGTTAAAATGAATTAAACTGCTGATGATCTCATTGTCTGACCCTTGTTACTGGGCAGCAGCGATGGTTGCAACAGTAGTGTTAACTTCATTCAATAAAGTCGATAGTTGTTATCACCCGTTTTATGGTCAGATCTAAATGTGATTATCTAATAAACTACATGAATGAGTGTAAACTGCAGCCCCCTCTGTGAATAACTTAAACATTAAATTAATTAAAGGCTGCAGTAACAGTGCGTAACACACGCACAGCAGCCTCTGTATCTGCTGTTTTTTGCTTTTATTGTATGGGTAGGAGGAGCCGCTTTCCTGTGATTGTCTGGCTGCTCTCTCTCTCCCTCTCTCGTTTTCTCTATCTCAGCGTGTCTCTTTCCTTCTCTCATTTTCCAAAGTTGAATATCCCGCTTGCCTGGGAGCTGTTGCCAGCGGAGCGGTGCAATGCACTGAACGCACTGGGCTGGTATTTTTTCCCCCTCTCTGCGTTGTGCCGCGCTGCGCCGTGTGGAACAGACTTAGGAGTCCTCCTCTACAGTATTCCGACTCGGTTCAGCCTCTATCTGTCCACCCCTCCTGTGTTTCTTCCAACTTCATTTGTGGCTACTTTCAAGATGACAGAAGAAAAGAGTGTTCGGCATGTAAAGCTGGTAGGTGTCTGAAACCCCTCCCCTCCGCACACAGAGGTGTCTGGCTTGGTCTGGCTTTGGCTTCGGTCAGGTTTGTGGCAGCGCGCAGACACACCGGGGTGAGAAAAGCGTCCGGGAATAGAAACGGGAACCGGTGGTGATTGTTTTTTACCCTCCACTGGGATTTTCTTGACGTATTTACCACAAACTCTCGCCTGAATGGATCCAATTCAAACGCACACGAACATGTCTGAGGTAGGCTGTTGGTATAATGCTCAAACTTGGACACTTGAGGCTCTATGATCAGGCTGTCTCATGCGTTTTCATGTCTGCGATCCCGTGGGGACGCACGGACCCTATCTGATGTTGTGCCATAGCTGGCACAGGGTTTATGATGGTTGTTGTTGATTTGATAGGCTACCAAATTGGGCAACAGCCTCATGTGGAGACACTGATTTTGTCAGTGAAACATTACATTAAAACTGTATTTATTTATCTCATTCGTTATTATATTTATAGTGTATTTGTTCTGCATTCTGCTGTGGGTCACCTAACTCCCAAAAGACCACAGGGTGGCCCCGGACCCTAGTGTGGGCACCTCTGTTGTACAAAGGATCCAGACTGTTGTTGTTAGAATGATTCAGCTGAGAGATTCATGTGTTGCTGCCATGCAAAACATGTGGAGCAGTTTTAACAAGCACGTGTATGCCTCTGCTTATTTTAGGGTTTTTACAGGCTTTGTTGGGGAGCTGCAGGCTTTCTGTGCCATGAAACACAGACTCTTTGGTTATTTGCATTTCATCACATTTTTGTTAGGAATGATGAAAACATAAGGGTTCTTATGTCATTTAAGAATAAACCTCCAGCTTGATAGATATTCTTCCAACAAAAAGCAGGAGCCCAAACAGTTTTTATTCATCTTTATAATGCGTCTCATAGTGAGTTATTGTGATTTTAACTGTATTGCATTCAATGATACAAATTCCTGAAATACTCACATTAAGAGTATTAATGTGCTTATTGTTCAATAATATCTTTATAGCATTCATTAAATGTTACATGTTTTTTCCTTGGACATTGTGTGACATATTTTAAGGTTCCTGCTGAGATGACTGATTCCTTTAATTATCATATTTTGACAGAAATACATGTGTCAGTTCTTATGAAATCTTTCCCATTGGTTTTCAGCTGATTCAAAGCAACACTGACTTTAAAACCAAAAGCCAATCTACTACTGGGTAGTGTCAAAGTATGCAGGTGTCTGAGAATTAGTTGTCAGGAAAGGGTTGAAGTGTCACTACACATAATTCAGCTCCTGCAGAGCTGAATGCCAAACACTGAACTGAACCGTGTTCTGATATCCTGCTGAGCTCAGCTGACAATATGAGGGAATGTGTTATTTGTCAGGCTGCTTTGAGTACCGCTGTATGCTGAAGTGTTGGGTAGTATTAACAGAGATGGTTATCACTGTTATGAGATGAATGCCTGCCAGGTTGAAATAGCTCTGGAGTAGTTTTATTTGGGTTTAAACTTTATTGAAAGCTTCTGTGTGCCTCATTACTGAATCTTAAGTCCTATTTTCAGATTAATACACTTTACACAATACATGTTTACCTGCTCCATATTTTTTTCTGTTTTCTTTTTTTTACTAAAAAACCCTGGAGTTGCCCTGTCTCATACCATTACTTGACATGACTCATCAGGCCAATTACACATCAGCACACTCATGTGTGCTTCCATCTTTAAACAGAGTCAATGCTATACAGTAGGCTGCCATTTATATCTGCAAAGGCCATACGTTCTCTTACGTGACAGCATGTCTATCTTTAGGTGTGTTTTCCTTTGGTCTCTCTTTCTCCTTCCCTCCTTTCCTTCTTTCATTCTGAGTGTCTCTCATTTTCCCCACTCTTGGTTTATCCACACATCATCATCTGTCTCCTGCCTCTCTCCTTCCATCCAACACTCTGAGTCTCTGAGTAGCTCTAGAAAGAGAGACATACAAAAGCACAATGCAGCTCTGGGTACGTGTGTGTGCGTGCATGTGCAAGGTTAAGAAGCTTTCTCTTTACAGAATTACTGAATACTAGAATACTTTAAATCGTGTGACTTCTTCTGCAGTGAGTGCAACAATCTGACCAAAACAAGGTTAATAACACAGTCTGCTAAACAGAAGAAAACAGCAGCAGATATGTAATTGGCCTCACTTTGTCCCAACTTCACATAGTGCTCATTGTATATAAAAAAAGATTACTGATTGCCCTCTGGACATTTTCTCATTAGGTGACTTAAAACATTTAGCTCATGTGTCAAGGTGTCTGCAAGTACTTATTAGATCTTAAATTATATTTTACTCCCTGTCTTTTCAGGTCCTCAAAAGTCCTTGAACACCTTTGTTTAAAATATACTGTTCAGTATCCTTTCACACACTTAGTGTGTGTGTGTGTGTGTGTGGGGGGGGGGGGGGGGGGGTGTGTGGGTGTGTGTGCTTTAAGGTGTCATGAAGCCATGAATTCTCACCCCTGATGTTTTTAAAATCCCTGCCCTCCAATCCACGCCTAACCATTCGTCACAGTGTCCCAGCTTTACAACAAATCCAGACCACAGAAATTCCACTAATTCTTCTCAGTGGTTCCAATAAATCATGTCAGCGAGCAGACATGGCCCCTTTAATGAAACGTTTTTACCCTCAGCCAAATTGTTTGTGCACATATGGATAGTAAATGAGCTGAGAAAAAACCCTTCTGTATTTGCAAATGTTAGACTGATGGTGAAAGAAGATTTTAGTTTGGTACAAAAGTGAGCACAGAAGCAAAAATAATCACAGTAGTGAATGCTCTTCAGGTTGTTGTGAGACACTATAGATAAAGGCATGTTTTCAAAATACGATATATCTACATATCAAAGTAAAAGAAGTACAAATAACCAACAGAGATCCTTAACAAGCTTCATATTAACCACAAGAGATGACCTAGCAGATAAGAAATCATGGCCAGTAGCTATGTTAAATGGGAAGTGTCAGAACAGGAGGAACACTTTACATTCCTGCTCCCTAACCAGCCACTGTTTTAAAAGAGACTGACATTTGCTGTTGCCAATTATTTATGACTATGCGTCACAAATAAATGGCAATAACTGGCAGAGTGACAAACAACAGTAAAAAATGTCTCCTAGCAATAAGGTCATATATTATAATGTTTTCTCTTTGTTGTACCACAAGTAATCACAGCTTGGATTATGATTTTTTGAATGAATTAAGTGTTACGGGCACTTGGTGGGAGGATGAAAAGCAGGGTTTTGACGCCAGAGACAAAGGTTTATATCCTGAGTCACATGTGGTTAGGTTTCGGAAACAGTGGTTAGGGTCAGTGAAAGATTATGGTTTTGGCTAAATGTTAATAAAACATTTTTTTGTTTGTTTTTGAAAGTCACTGCTGACATCTTTATGTATTAAATCAAGACCCTAACCTTAACTCAACATCTTTATGATTTGTCAGATGCATTTATTAACAACATTTTCTCATAATGAAAACAGTATGAATTAATCATGTAATGTACAAGAACTGAATCAACTAACAGATTGTTAGGTCTTGATTGGAGAGCTTTCATTAATAGAGGAAATGGTTTCTATGTGATTTTAGAACTTATGTTGGGATTGAATGTGGGTGTTCAGGCTGGCATGGCATGGCTGTATGTGTGTGACAGATTGCCTCCTACTTTTTGTCTCCAGACTCCTTTGATCTAATCTTTGAACTCAGTGCAATGAAGGTCCCTGCCAAAAGAGGCATAGTCTGTCACCCAGCAAAGAGTACTTGTGCTCAGCACCACACTGCTTAATTTTCTCCTTCTGGCCAAAAGCAATATTAATGTTATTTTATGATTATACTGGTTAGGAATTAAACATATCTCAGTGTCATGGTTAGACAGACAGAAGGCCACACAACTGTTTGAAGTCAGTTTCAGACTGGGACTAAACAGTGGCACCCAGCTGGTCAACTGCCATGCAACACTATCTGTGCAGAACAGGGCGTACAGAAGTATGGCAAAGCACTTGGTGGGAAATGCTGAAGAAAAGCGTATGTTCTTTGGTAATGCAGCTAACACAAATTAATGCTTTTGGATTTGCCCTCCAATGCAATGCAAAGGCTTGTATACAAAACTATTAGCCTTCTAAAGCCAGCCTACAGATTTCATTTTGCTTTCTGCAGTCTGACAAAAATAAATAAACATTTGCTCTGACTAGGGGCATCAAAGACCGAAATGACTTTTCATTCAATTTGGTCAGTTTTTTACCAGTCAGAGCTGAAAACCAAATGTGGTCCTCATTCCCATCATGGTCTAATCCACTTCCCATAGTCTGCGGATTGCTTCGGCTTCCGGCTGTTTTGCTCAATCAATCCTTAGCGGATGTCCTCTAGATATATTAGAGCTAAAACTCAGTCTTCAAGTTTTTGGCTGGCCTCTGCAGACAACAGTGTGGTAGGAACAAAAGTGGTTTGTGGGCATATTTGGGAAGAAAACATGGTACCAGAAGTTAACACACTTATTGCAATACCACTACAGACCACAAAGAAGATATAAATCTCTAGTTGCTTACTAAAGCAAAACATATTTTAGGCCTAATGTGATATGTTTTCTTCTGTAACTCAAGCATTGGAGGGCCAGAAATGTATCACATGATATGAACCATTGCTTATTATGACTTTTACATGTGTGTAAGGCTAGCTCAGATGACAAACTGGCAGTGACAGAGAACATGTCGTGGTCCAATCCCAAAAGGTGAACCAGTGAAAACCAATTAAGCAGCAGAACTCAGTCTGGGACTCTCTAATCCAAGAAATAGAGTTTGGAGAACAGTGAAAAACATGAGCCCACAATAAACATAAAGAGCCATCTCTTTTGTTTTTATTTTTAATTAAGTTTTTTGTTTTTACTTATTTTGCTGCTATATTTTTATTCCTGTCTGTGGCTGCATTTTCTTTCCTTTTTTTATCTCACTGTCTCATCTCAGTGTGTCATCTAGTACAAACTTCTTGAATTGAGATTAATGACATTGTATTACCATATACACAAGTGTTGTACACGAGGCTAACAGATTACATTTACAATAAATAAATGATGTTGTGGAGTATATATGCAACAAATTAAAAGCTCTACTCCAGAGATGTGTTTCCAAAGATCTGTCACTGACTTCATTAAAGCTTTATTGGATGTGTTCCCCTGAGGCAACGGCTGGCTGAATGTCCAGAGAGTTTGGATAGCATTACAAGGCAACAGTGTGCACAAAGGGAATCCCATGAGGCAAAAAATAATAATCAATTGCCTGCCATTGCTCCTGCTGCAGCTGAAGTCAATTGGTTTAAAGGCTGTGCCCTTTGAAACTTGATTAGCCAGATAACTCTATAGATTTAACCTAATTGGAAAGATACATTGACCACAACAAAAATCTCTCATTTTAAAGCTGCATTCACACCAGGAACTTTTAAAGGGCTAATTGAAATTCTAAGGAATTTCCTCCACTGTTTCAGTGAGTTTTGGGAGGTGTGAAAAATATAACTTGAACTCCAGTGACACCAAGATGCTTCAAAATGTGAGTCTCAGTCAGTTAGCAGGATGGTTAATTTCAGTGTGCAGGCAATTGCTTAGATGGTCCTTATTACATTAACAGAGATCACCTTGAAGTGAACATTTCAAATTGAACTGAATTGAAAACAGCTTAATTCAGATGTTTGGTTAGATACTGTATGATGTAGGAAATGGGTAAATGAGAAGAGCTTTGACACTGTGGGAAATTAAAAACAATTGAAAATTAAACTTGTAATTAATTTAATTTTGACAGAGAAATCAATAGTTTAAATTTACCAGGTGGTAATGGTTTTAACCAAACAAAACTCATTGTAGTTGTGTACTCTTTCTCTGAAGCATGCAAACCTCAATATACCTCAAAACAGGAGTCTAAATTCTAAGAACTAACCCAGATGGGAAGAGAGAGGGGTCTTTTCCACCCCACCCTAACAGCAGCTGAGGCTGAGGAGGGCGGCCAACCTCCCACTGTGCTAGTTAACAGCCAGCTGCTTGTGTATACTCCTACAGTATCACACATGTTTCCCATGATCTAACCTGCTGGCACCAGGAACCTGGGATCAGGCCCAACTCTGCTGTCATGCTGCCCACCCCAGAAAGCTCCCTCCTGGGTGGAGTATTACACCTCCTCTCGCTTGGATACAGGAGCTGTAGAGGTTGTGGAGGTGGGGAGCTCAGCCCAGAGAGTGATGCTGGGAGTGGTGTGAGCCAGGGCTAAATACATGCATAGTTTAACATCAAAATATTGTGCTGTTTCTCTGGTTTGCAGTGGTCACTGAATTTCTGAATTATGAAATTGTTTAGTATATTTCTAAATATTTCATGAGTTATCTGAGGATATATATTTAAAGCAGTGTACCAGAAAAAAACATCTCAAACTAATTTCACATGCCACTGCATCACAAGATTGTTTTCATAAAGATTTCTCACGTCCAACTATAGTGGAAACCTGTTACTAACTCACTCCTTTCCTTTTTGAGCCATTTAACAGGGCCTGTAGCTTGCTGTAATGAACATTTCTACTCACCATGGTAAAGCCAGCACAAGCCGGGATGCAGTTTTTATAAAAAAAGAGTGACTGAGCATGGAAAGTGGAGGCAGAGAGAGAGAAATAACTATAAAGAGACAGATTGAGAGGGTAGGTGTAAACAGGAGGAGGCATGAAAAAAAGAATTTTTGAGCTTCAAGGATGTTTGGAAGATTCTGCAGAAGGTTAAATAGCTACACAGAGCACAGACCAAAGACAAAAAGTCATGGGGTAGAGGATAGAAAATACATATTTCTTGATTGACTCATGCGCTCACATACATACTTTCATCATACACACTCATCCACCCAGCAGGCATTCTCTCTAAAAGCTGCTTTTCTTTCCCTCTCTGCTCCCTGATGAATAGCTGGTTATTTACAGAGATTCGTAGAAATCTCTGATATTCTTCTAAGACCTTCTGCTAAATGTTTATCATCTGTCAGTGCCTGCTGAAGGTTATATTTTATCACTTTTAGCTGCTTAAAATGTGAAATTGTTCCACTGAAGTTGGCTATTATATCCAGACCCATCATTATGAGGAGTAAGGGTTCCTGTGAACCTGCCTCCTGTGAGAAAGCCTTTGGACTATGCTCTTGTTTAGTCAGTCATTTCAGCTCAATATTGATGTAGCAGTAGGCATTGTTAACCTTCACAAGTATTCTCTTTGGTTTTGCTGTGCCCTGGGGACCAGCTATTTTTAAAATGCAGCAATGTTGGGCAGCTATTGTTTAACTAACAACCTATTGATTTGTGTTGGCTTGGGTTGTGGGGCTTACAGCAAGGGAAGAGTCATGTTTTTGTTTTCTCAGCTCACAAACACATTATTCAAAATGTTTTCGGGTTTGTGTGAGAGCTAACTCCACATCCTAGATCACCTGGAAAATGCTGACTTTTTTCTTGGTTTCCATTAAAATGTTGGATGCATACTATGATACAATTGTATTTTATGTGGTTTTATTTGTTAAAAAGACCATTTGAATTGTCAGTACAGTATGTGTGGCAGCACTGAAAAGTCAGCGATGGGAAAAAAGGCAAAGAAATCCTGTGTTCATACCTCCAGTGATGAGTTATTTGAGGTGATTAAAGAAAAGAATGCCATTATTACATTACATTCCTAGCATTTTCCTCTTTGTCAGTGAAGTTGTCTGCTGACCGACTTCTTGGAATTGCAAATGAAAAACTGCAAATGACAAATGTGTATGGAAGCCTATATGAGACTGTTAAACCAATAACGTAGACGTGAAAATATAATTCCACAATAGTATTATAATTGTTTAACATAGCACAACATAACATTTAAGTGATTTAAGTTAAGTTAAAATGAAAATGCAATACATGACATTTAATTTTCAAAGTCGCACTTGAACACATGAACAATATTAAGATGTGAATTCATATTTGAAAAATTAAAATTAATATAAACAATGTAACCTGATTTTCCATTTATACAAGCAATAATTAACTCACTATTAAAATTGAAATGCAGTTTTCTAACCATTTGAAAATGTCAAATTAGACATTTCATTTTCAAAGACTTAACCTGCTGTACATTGAACAATACTCAAGTGCAACAAGTGAAACAGGAAACCTAACCCTAACACCAATTCATTGCATTTATATGTATATGTTACCATGCTGTTTTCTGTCAAAATGAACATGGAATATGTCTTCAATTATGACATTGTGTATTCTCTGTAGGCGAGACACCACCAGCACTCAGCCCCACAAAAGGGTCCAACTGCAGTTAACTGAGTAAATTCTAACTTATTTCACCTTAGCAGTGCACAAAATGCTGTTACTGAAAACATTTAAAGCCAGAGAGAATCAAGCAATCCAATTGCTGAATCTTCACTCATATTAGATCCACAAGGCCTAAATTTGTTCAACTTTCGTAAGGTTTGGGCACTACTTTCAAACTGCACATAGCAGATCAAGCCAGAAGGAAGTCAGACACAGGAACAGCACATAGAAAACCATGTGCCAATTAGCTACTATTGGTTATGTATCGTAACCCCAGATGGGGAGCCCATAGGCCAATCAAATGTCAAATTGATGAAGTTATTACACTTTTGTGTGCCTATTTCTTTATTGTGATTTGTTTTTACTGTATAAAACAGTAAAATGTCTTTTAGTTTGTTGTTAGCATGGTGCTAGCATTAGCTCGTTGAGCAGATCACACACCAGCAGCCTTCAGCATGTCTCATATCAATATTTCACAAAGGACGGAGAAAAAAAAACCCTTTGATCCGTCAAATGGTTGTCTGAACTCATCCATTGTGTTATGAAACACCATTTATGTTCTATACTCATGATAATAAGATTTCCCATCTCGAAAAGGAACAAATGGATGTTTATCGGTGATTAATAAGGCTGATCGAAGAAATAGAGCTACAAGCTGCTGACATTTCAACGCATGGAGCCTGCAGAGCCAATCGAACAGCAGCCAAAGAAAACAATGGCTCATACTCTTCCCCCCTCGAAGGAAATGCCAAACATTACAGTGCTGTATAAATAGAAGGCTCTGACTTTGTAGTGCAAGAGCAAGATAGAGGACAGGAACCCCCTCCCTGGGGTCACACTGGAAGCAAGGTCTCCCACCTCTCCTCCTGTCTCTCTGTCTTTATTGCTCTTCTTTTTTTTTTCTCTCTGTGTGTGAGCTGATTTCTCTTGACCTCCCTGTGTTTTCATCTCCTTCGGTTTACTTATGCTTTTTTTTTTATCTCCCTCTCTCTGACACCTGGTCATCATGAATAATTGAAAACCTAGTAACACATCAGCAACACATACTGCTTTATTAATGGCACCTTTATTAAATTGAAAGTGGCCCCTTGGATGTAGATGGAGGTGGATGTAATTTGTTTGGGGGGCGGGGGGGCAGATTTTGACCCAAGGTGAATGCTGTACTTAAAGCAAGAAACCTTGCGTTTAATAGCTTTTGGTCAAGAAGCCTATTCTCACTGTTGACAGCTCGGTCCAGTTCAGTTTAATTTAATGGTTGCAAAAATTTCCCAACGCATCTGGCTAAATGCAGCCTGTGTATAGCTGTGGTCCTACCACATGCAGCATGAGGTGTGGCCTTAGGGTCTACGCTGAGGACAGTAGCACGGGAATGGAAAATCCATCTACAGTTTAAAATATTGAATCTTCTATTTCATTTTTTTCATTTCAGACTGTTTTTTTTCCTCCTCCCAAATCTATGGAGAGAGGGAGGAAGGGAAGTTAAGTCGTCCCCAAAATGAGGTTAGTTGCTCTGACTGTGTGTAATGGGGTTACGGATGATTCAGCCGAGACAACTCCAACAAGTCTTTCATCTGTACTATCTTTTGTATCAAGCGTATAAATGTATTTTTCTCGGCTGGCAGGATGTGCAGACAGTTTGGAAGATTGAACCCCAGCTGCCAGTGTAGGCAGATTTAGGAAACAGCAGGCATACAAGGTAGCACACACACATCAACCACCAAGACATTCTTTCATTAAGAATTTCCTTCATCTTAGTTTTATCAATACACACAAGCCGAAACTAGCCGCAAAATACTATATGTTTTTCTCTTCCTGATAGATTCTGATTTTGTATCTTTAGAAAGACATTGAAGAGGAAAATACAAATTCATTGCAGCTCACAAACACAAGTATTCTTTCTTGGATATGTGTCAAATAAATAGGATTGTCAGGATTTTGAAACCTTTGTATCGATTTGTAAGTCTTCTGTAAAAATCAATAACAACAGCTTGGACAACATCATATGCTTTTGGCAGGTTATTGATAAAGTGGCTGGCGCATTACAGGTCAGTTAGTTTGCTCATTTAGAGCACAAATACAATGCATTTAAAGGTGTCAGCAATTTTTTCACAATGATACAACTTTTTAAGAATATGTCATCAATCTTCATACATCAGGTGATTGTTTTCTTGACAGTCTTTCTGGTCTAATATAGGCGTATAGGGGCCGGGAATGCAGTTTCCCCTGAAAAGATCCTCTCTTCAGAAGCTTAGGATGCTGTTTATGTGGTGCCTAGATTGCCTTTCACACGATCTGCAGGACATTTGCATATTTATAGAAAATTCCAGTAAAAGGTAAGCCATTAACTACACACACACACAGTCAAATGAAAATATAGAAAAATTGAAGCTGAATTGGCATCAACTGTAAATACAAGCGTTTGTTTTCTGTAAGGCAAGACAATAGATTTCTCAAGCTCTGCAGTGTGCGCATTTTCAGTTCATCATCTCATTTTTATGTCATCACAGTTTCATCAGTGCATGCAGGAGAATCATTTCATTCCAAAATATTACTGAGTTTAGTCATAGGAAGTAAAACCAAATCAATGCTTCAGCTCTTAGACAAATGTTCAAGGTGAACTGGCTTTGGAAATGTTAGTCAGTATTTTTTTTTCTGTACGAGAACAAACTTCAGCAACCAAATGGAGGCTTAAAAACAACTGCAAACTGCAAGAAGCACCAAAACAATGAGACAAAACAAGATGTGGATAGTAAAGAAGAGACTGAGCTACCTTATGAAAAGACATTTTATTGATTTATAACTGGGCATTCAGTCTGAAAACCACACAGGGGTATATGGGTGATTGTGTGATGTGTCAGAGACAATGAAGTACAATTCAGGGAGTCCAGTTGGAGTAATATATCGTTTAGTATGAACGTGTCATGTCGTTCATATAGTTTTGGACCAGCTCTACTCGTCCTGGTCAGTTGTAAACAGTATCTGTAACTGTAGTGGTATCCAAATTCTGTGAACATATTTGAAAAGAGGAATTACATGATATTGTCCATTTTATTTATACCTGCCAGAAGAATTTGATATTGGAGGTCAGTTCACAACCCAAACACTAGCCAGTGAGCTTGAAGCCTGCTTCAACATTACATTGCTGCTTTACATTTCTGCCTTTGTTGACAGTTAGCAGCACCTCTGTTCTCTCTCTGTCTTCATCTTTTCCTCTTTCCAACATGCTCAGCCGCGTCTAAATATCTAATAAGCTGTTCTGCCAACTTCTGATCCCGGGTTTGTTCTCACCTGGGCAAATACACATGAATAATGGAAGCGGCGTAAAGTGAGGCAGGGGCATGGTTGCTACACAGTGTTGTTTTGAGCCCCGATAAGGCTCTCCACCGCAGCAAAAAGAGCTGATGAGACGACGTCTGACAGTATTAACTTTATTACCCACAAGCTGCCAAGCTGTAACAGGCAGAAGTATTAAGTGGAAGGTAGAAGAGAGGAGGTGTGTTCTCCTGACTGGTACAACTCATTGGAAATCTTATTTAATTCTGCTTTCATGTATAAATGTCTTAAACCAATTAGCAAGTCCAACATGGCCTTGTGCTTAACAAGAACTGATTGTTTTTTTTTTTTCACTGTCTTGCATCAGCAGCAATGTCCTTCACACAATAGAGCCATCATCAGCACTGCTGACAGGCAGTCAAATAAGAGACAAATATGGCTGTGAAAATGACACACAAGTGCACTCAAGCCTGGAAAGTCATATGGGTCCATTTATTGTGAGACACATCTGAATGAGAAGTCATGCATAAGGCAAACATGACATGTATAAATGACAAAGAAGTGAATATTATCTCCAATGCACAAGTACAGCTAATTTTATACAATATTTGGGCATAATGGCAGGATTCAAAATCCCATTTAAATATATGTGGTCAGACAAACATGCAGCTTGTATGTATTACAGTATTTTTTATAGTGGGTTTTAACCATAGATCATGGTAATTTCCTTTCCAGATCATTTGAACACATTTTTAAAATGATGCTAAAATGTAAGACATCATTTCAGTACAGTACAGTGTATAATGAGGTCTCAACGGTATGAAGGTATTATATCATAAATAATGTTAAAGTATCCTCATATTTGTGCTACCTACCTGTTTGTGACATATTTTTCAATATCAGTATTTCATCAAAATATGAATATATTGACAGGTGATAAATCATGTCAATGCCGAGCTTGACCTTGAATGACATCTATGATGTCAATAACTAAACCAGAACACCATTTCGGTATACTGTGCCAATACCACTCATGCTAAATGTGTGTAAAATGATAATGAGAGTTTACCATGTGATCAATTTGAGACACAGTGAGGTGAACAGAGGTAATTTGTCCCCCAGAAAAGTCCCAGCCCATGTTTTCCCATCAAGAGCTAACACTGGGAACCAGGGACTGGAAAAGCAAACTGGTACAGTGAGTGATCTCTGCTTGGTGCCTTTTTCATACTCCACTGATGTGGTGGAAGGGTGTAGGCTGACCTTGAAGACTGTTAGATGTTTGCTAGAATTGAAAAAGTGGATTTTGTAATGTGTGTGTGTGTGTGTGTGTGTGTGTGTTTTATTAAATAAATAAATATAGTATATATATTATATTAAATAAAATGTTTCCCTTATAGGTAGTCGCACTGGAGTCGCAGTGACTAAATGATTTGAAACTACAGTATATACAATGCATTAATTACAGAATCAATCTTTGCAAAAGGATGGTAACTAAACAAAACATTCAACTTAAAAACAGCTATCCTAAATTGATAATGGCAAACATGATATATGATATAGGCGATTTAATAACTTCGCTGCAGCCTATAATTTTGTTATCATAAAGTTATTTTGTAATAAGAGCTGTCTGCTCCAATACGGCAGTGACAGGGTTAAACTGAAGCCAGTCTGCTCAACTGCACCGAATGCGAAATGGAAACACCGGCTTGGCTGCATTACTGTTTACATTCTATGAATAGGAATCACATGTTTGATGAAAACAGCCTGGTCTGAGGGCTGCTGCAGAGAGAGAAAAAGAAAGAAAATCAGGAAGAGACGACAGAAAGGGACAGAGAGGAAAGATTGGGCAAGTGGAGGCAGGAAGACAAGTGAGATTAGAGGAAGAAAAGAGGAAAAGATGAGGGGAAACCAGGCCAGATTCTCATATACTAAAACATTCCTTTTTGAAGCAGCTGCATGTGGACACATGGCTCCTGTCAAACACTGCACGGAAATGTAACACAACAAGTTTAATGCGCTACTTGATCCCTCTTATATAATCATAAGTACAGTTTTGGTGTGTTCTGGTCAGCTGGAGGATATTTTTGGGGCTGTCCCATTTCCTTTTTCCAAAAGCATAGCGTTGAATAACTGTAGTCTCTCAGTGTTTGTTAAACTCAGTAGTGCCTGGTCCTGACATTTGTCTTATGCTTGTGGGTATTTTTAACCCCACTTGCTCAAATAAATTGCCCTCCAAAAATGTCAGAATCTCAGTCCACTATTGTAAGTGAATTCTACTGAATCCACTCAAACAATGTCCCATTTCTTTCTGGTTTAAATGCTCAGCTGAGGTGATTAGGGGTAATGCCACATTTTAGGGCCAGGGCTTGAGAGTTATGTATGCAAACACTGTCACTAATGAAAGTATTCATGCAGCAGTGGTACCTTAGGGTGTTTTTGTGAGTCATTTTTATGTGTGCACCTTTGATTAGTACTATTTCCCCACCAAAAAAAAAAAGAAAAAAGAAAATGGGTGTGAAAGTGTGATTTACCAACATTGCACAAACAGGCCAGCTATTCTCTGCAAAGACACGTGTTGGCCGCAGGCGTGGTATTTGGTTACCTCATAAAGTAATGAATGAAAGCTCCTTGTTTTAGGGGGAGAGAGAGACAAGAGTGTGATGCGGAGAGAGAAATCCAACCACCATCTTAGCGTGCTATATTTTACCATTTTCCTTCACCATTAAAACATTTCAAGCTATTTGTGGAATGCTCACTGCTCAACAACAGGTCCACAGTAGACTGAGGTCACAGACTACAGCCTGGGCTTGTCAGTTAAATAGTCATCTGGCTTTGTTTAGCCTCAAACTACTGTGGAGAATCAACCTTATGGCCATGAATGCAGTTGCCCTCTAACAGACCTCTAGCTAACAGCTATTGAACTACATAGTGGGGTGACAACATTAAAGTAATGTTTGACCAAATATGATGTTATCGCCATTTTTCTTGCAACAACATATAGTAAAACTTATAGTTCATACTATTCCTTTAAAAAAACAGTTAAGAATGTTGAGATTTAAGCTTATTTGCTTTCTTGTTGAGAGAAGATAAATACCACTCTAATGTTTATACAGCAAAAAGCATGGCAACAGGTTAAAACGAAACAGCTAGACTGGTTCTGTCCAAAGGTAACTAAATCCAGCTAACAGCACCTCTAAAGCTCACTAATAAACAAGTTTTATTAATTTGTTAAATCCATACAAAAACAAGTTTGTTGTCACGTTGAGGTTTCCAGGCAAACAGAGGGAACCCCTTACTCATTAACTGTATATAAATATGGATGACACATCTCCACTTCCTACCGCTTTACAAAACTGAAGCCAAATTATCTCTTTTCGAAGAGATTCCATCTTGCTTGTGTGAAATCATTTGGAGCCACAGTCTGTGCAGTAGAGTCGGGCGGAGGTTTGACAGCAGCTGTCACAGCTGTCGATCACAACATCACATCCTTATCAGACTTATCTAAAAAATGACCTATACTGCAGTCAGCCATCAAGGGGCAATCAAAATGTTTTTGCTGCACTTTTAAGGAGCTGTCATAACAGGTTATTTTCACACTTTGGTTTTTGTACTGAATAAACAAGCAAGATATAGTGTGATAATTAATTAGCTTTAGAGATGCTGGTATATTTTTTCATCCTTTAGAAAGATTTGTGTTGGCTGTTTTCCCCACTTAATGTCTGTGCGCTAACTGAGTGTAGCTTCATATTTAGCTTACAACAGACATATCCGTGGTACCGATCATTTCATATAACTCTCTCCAAAAAAGCAAATAGAAGTATTCCACAAAATGTCGAACAAGTTGACACATCAATAACTTCTGTGTGTCAACATGACATGTAATACATGCAGACACTGCTTTGCTTCAGCTTAGTGGTTAAATGGTTGGCAAATTAGTTGTTAGAGTTCTTAATTCCTTCAATCTTCAGGGAAGTTTTGCCTTAATTTGTATTTTTCCATCACCTGCAGTATATTCAGAAACATTGTAAATGTATGGTAAATTATCTCACTGCCTATGGCTTTAATTAACTATTCTTTAAGCTGTGTGTTTAAGCAAACCTTCTATACCAAAAAGCACTTGACTACAAAAACAAATTTCATTCATGACAATATGATTGCATTTTCCCATAATGAGAATACAAATGTATTTGTCCCTGCTTTAATGTTTCACAGGGATAAACATGGTGATGTATCAGGGCGTGATTTCCAAAGCCCCTTCAAAAAGAAGACCGCAGACTCCCTGCTGCTGTTGTTTACTGTCGCCTTTAAACCTCAGCTATGTGATTTTCTGCTCTTCTTCCTTTACTGTGATAAACCTGTGATTGACAGCTGAAGATGGATATATTCGAGGTACACTTAGGGAAGAGAGAGTACTGTGAGTGCAGATAGAGAGATTAGGGGTGTTGGTAATGTGGGGTGGCAGATACACTGTAGATGTGACATTAAAAATCAGTTGCCACTGATGAAGACTACTGGTGCTGAAGTTGTGGTCAAGGGCTCAGAGTATACTTCACTATGTATGTTTACGTGTGTCATCAGCTGGCTCTGTGTTGATGCGTTTGGTTTAGGGATACTTAACCCTAAACCCATAGGGTTTAGATTGTTCAAACCTGTGTAATCTACAGTAACTTGCACTGAAGATTAGCCTCTCCTGGGAGTAATCGTTTATTCTGCTCTTCTCTCCATGAAGAAGTCTCAGTGATAGATGTCTAACATCTGGCTCTGGTTGCACCTCAGCATGTCTCTTTGTATCTTGATGTTAACGTTCATCCGTGAAATAAATAGGAGTTATTGCTTGTGGCCTTACACAGTATGTGTTGTATTTTCAACTTTTTAAGGTTTGAAAAGGTAAAAAAGTGTTTTGTCAGATTAGATTAGATTAAAATTAGCTATAGACACCAAAACGGTTTTTGTACCAGGCTGCAAACATGTTTATTTTTGCTGTAATGTTGCACATTTGGGTCAATTGGGAGCCAGCCTCAGGTGGCCATTTGAGGAACTGCAGTTTTTGACACTTCTACATTTGCTTCATTTTTCTGCCCTGAAGGTTGCATCTTGAGTATTACAGGAATTGAGTCATTGTCCTCTTAACAATACTCCGTTAAGAGGTAAATATAACTGCTGCAGTGAGGACGCACTTATTTTGACTGTTGCCACTTCATCCCAACATCATCAGGTGTCCATTAAGCTCCAGTTTTGGCTCTCCAGCTGTACTACTGTAAATCAGAGGGGAGCAATTTGGTTTTTACAAGTAGATTGTTTATACAAGGATAATCATCTTTGTTCCACAAATGCCTTTTCTCTCGACTGATGCATGCGTTAACAAAGTGAATTCATACATATCCAACCATAGACTCAGGGGGCTGTGATTGACTTTAAAATAAACAACCTCTTTTATTGTTTCTTTAGTGACTTCAGTGTTTTCTATGTTGGGGCATTCCCCAAGGTCTTGTCTTATAAATGTGTGGTGGAATGCATTACTATTTCCATATGTATTGCATCTAACTGAAGGATAAAAATACCTCCATAAACAGATACATACTACACAATTCCATTTGGTTCATAAAATTGTATTGCAAATCAGAATTAAGAATAGTGTTTTTAATCAAGTATTTATGTCAGTTTATTGAGGCTACATAAACCACTTTTCCCAATAACTAATAATAATTATGCAGCACACATTTATAGCATAAAATGTTTCCTTTACAGCCATTGGTCAGCATCACTTCATGACCTAAATCTTTTGACCTCCATGACACTTCTTAAGTAGAAGTGAGAGTTGACCATGCTTGATTGTCTGCTTTGCTAGTACAACATATCGTGTGTGTGTGTGTGTGTGTGTGTGGGTGGATGGGTCGGTGGGGGGTGGGTGTGTACTAAAAAATGTATGTATCCACCATCTCCTCCTCCGATGGACTAATGAATCATCAATAATGTCCTTGTTGTTTTTTTATTAATCTGTTTCACTAAAAGCTCTGAGTGAGACCAAAAAATCTTGCTACAATAATCAGCACAGTAGATCAGAGTGAGTATCATACAGCTTTATGTCTGTGTGTATGTGACTTTGGGTGTATGCCTCTATTCCTCTTTTGTGTGTTTTTTTCCCCCTTAAGCAACAGCTCAAGCTGTTCTCCTTCCAGATGGGACACTTCACCTTAACAAGTATGGCAGATGAAGAGAGACAATGAGTCAGAAAAAGTTTGTGCTTGGGAATGTGTAGCTCTAACTGTGTGCGTATGTTTTCTCGTCAGGCTTTTTTGGTGAATGTGTGAATGTGTGAGTGCCAGCTTGTCTGCATGACACCTTTACCGTGAAGCTAGACATTCGGTCCCTAAGTGGCTCCTATCATAGCCCGTGTTGTTTCCCCAGAGTGACATAGCTAAAGCTTAATGGGCCTGCTGATGGTGTGTTAAAGCTTGGTGTTAATTATAACACCATGCTCCATTAAACACAGTCACATTAACATCAGCATAAGCAGCACTGTTGAGCTCTGTCCTAGAGAATAAAGTAAGACTGCTGATTCAGTCAACAATTGAATTGGACAATTGTAAATGTTCAGCAAAACGGTGAAGCACTTATTTCTATTAATTTGATTAGCTTAATAATTGAGTGTTTTGATTCTTTTTCGGTCTCTGATTGTTTTCTTGTGGCGATACAGCTTTCTTGATAGATGTACAATTCCACAGCATATTTGTAGTAATGACACCGGGTTTATTTCTGTAAGTGAGAAGGGAACTGTGGGCATTGTGTTACTTCCTTTGTTTTATTTGTCAAATACTGAAAGAGTTATAAGAAAGTATTGTTTGACTAGATTTTTGGTGTGATGAAAAGACATTGTGCATAGTTGGTATCACTTTTACCTGATTCTAGAGTAAAGTTCATGTGGTCGTGTGATGACCTGATGATCTTGAATCACTGCATGTCCGGAGAAGGTTAATGAATGTGCGCCTTGTTTCCTGATGTTGACATAGCTTACTGAAAGAGCAGTCATGTGGAGCTTAACTGTTGCTCTCAGTGAGGACTTCATTCCTTGTGAAAATATTTAATCACTATTATTTCTTTAATTTTACAGATAGGTGTTTTAATAGACAGTGTAGAAAATGTTGTAGCAATGAAAATGTTATATTATAAAGAATACAATAAAAAATAAAATTAGCTTGTCTTGATAAAACAACTGAAGAAATAATCTGTAAAAGGCAAATCAAATGAAAATGAAAAAGCAGTTTTATGCAAAGCAAAGACTAAAGATTTATGTGGAGAATTATGTCATATTTGTACCTTGGGTCTACTAACTTAGGTGGCAGGTGACCTTATTTGTCATCAAATGGTTGTAAGGGTTGTCCTTGCCTGCCTTCATCACCTCCCTCCATATCCTGTTTATCTTGTTATCTATTATTATGTTTTTATTTATTTTATTTCCATTTGTCTGCCACTGATTATCAACTCTCTGACACAGTGGAGATAAATTAGATGTATTGCTGGTTTGATGAAGTGGAACCACATGCTTCACCGCTTGCCACTGAGCTCTCTCTATATCCATAACATGGCCAGGCTCTATGGTAACAACCACATAAAGCATCTGATAAATAGCAGCCAAGGTGAATATTGAAGAAGGACATTATGTGTGCATGTGTGCACAGCCACAGTCACTGCTTTCTCACAGATAAAAACCTTCACACCTTCACACACACACACACACACACACACACACACACACACACACACACACACACACACACACACACACACACACACACACACACACACACACATTTATTTGCACACATGAACAATGCCCATTGCCTTTTTATCAGTGTTATATCTGCCTGATTGGTTCCAAGCAGTTATTTATTTCTTTTCCAGATAATGAATTTTATAATGAATCCGCTGCATGCTTATAACTGCTCTCTTCAGTCGAGTGCCTTTTCTGAGCACTTAGCTGCTGCTCAAATCATGTTTGCTTTGAACACAGCTCAATGTCAAGGCATGGTTCTGGTGCAGCAGAAGGGAGGAGACTTTTGTTAGTGCAAATGAGTTTGAGCCTTTGAGGTCTGTTTCTGTCTTCATATACAGTAGTCGCCCTGTCTCCAGATGGTACTTCGCTGGTTTCAGAGATTATGTGTTGCAGTGTAATGTTTAGTTCACTATGCAACTGAATGCACACACGTTAGGATGGTGTCAACACAATAGTTATTGCAAATGGGCTGTGAATGGCAGAGCTAACTTAATATTCTTTAATATGAGGAATAAGGTGGAATGTGTCTCGTCACTTTAGCATGATGTTTTACCAACAGCTTCTGAATTTTGTTATCCATCAAGAATCAGGTTTATCTGATTAAGGCACAGAACATATAATTGCTTTCTTATAGTTGCAAGTAGCAAGGCCAAAGTGCAATAATGTTGAAAAAGAAAAGGTGAAATGCATGTTTGGTCAGTTTAAAGTTGCTTGAGTATGGTTGTGCGATATGAAGATGCAATAATAACTTTATGCGTAAAAAGCCAAGAAGACTTATCTAATCAGACAAAAGATAGACCGACAATGCAATTGATTGAATGATGATGATTTTACAGAAAATGGGCACACTTCTAATGTTGAGTAATATATTGCACTCTGTGGCCAAAGGTTCAGATAGGTCACTCACATGAGTAGAGTAAAGACCCAGTCCCAGGAGTGAAAAGTAGTTTTTGATTAGTCATAACCACTAAAACCCAGTCATCAGTAATTCCTGCATGACTGATGCAGAGGGAGACGAGGGCAGTCTTTCAGGAACAACCTTGCTTAATGAAACTGTCACTGTCAGCTATCTGAGGTCGTCCGGTTTAATACTATAGTTTCACGGTGTCTGCTTTATGTCTTTAAAAGGATAGAGAGCAACTGTGAGCTGTGCTCTTGTGCCACTGAATCAGCAGGGCAAGGAGGGGGGTTATTGGTGATTTCTCATGTCAGTGGTTTTAAGGCCTCCCAGAAGAGACAGCTTGATATGCAGCTTGCAAGATACTGAGATTTGGAGGGCTTCGAGAAAGAGGAAGGGGATCTCAAATCAATTTTCTTGTTTTGCTCAGACACTGTTTTCACTGTCCCACTTGAAATTGTTTTTTGGGACACTGTCTCAAAAGTTGAGCTGTTCATATTGCAAAGTTATTGGTGATCCAGAGAAAGAAAATGGAAAGGAAATGGAAGGAAACTGGATTAGGAAGAATGAATAGCTTTCAATCTGAGGAATGAGAGGGGTGTCCTCTACAAGTTTTCTGCAGGTTCCTCTAAATCCTTCTCTGCTGCTGTTCATCTGTCTCTCCTTTTATCTGTCATTCTCTTCACTTAATTTATATTTACCATATGACCCACCGTAATCGTGTGTAAAAGGCTGCAATAGGATGTGTAGTCAGAAGTTGTCCAGGATGTGAGGCTAAAATATAATTAGAAGATGGTGTGTTAGTGATGTTTCAGCTGAATTTGTACAAGCGAGCCCTTCTTACCTAGCTAATAACTCATGAGTGATTCATTTAAAATCTGAAATGGGTGAATGGACAGATTAATGACGTGTACATTTCCTACCGCACTATTCAATAAAACATTTCCCAAGAACAAAAATACTGTAAATTGTAGTTCCTATTTAAATATTTACTGTAAAAACTCATACCTATCTTTTCCTTCTTGTCGCAGGTAACTGACCAGCTTCCGTGGGATTTGATGTCACCTTTAGATTGGTTCAATTGAAGATGGAAACACTGGAGTCTGAGCTGACCTGCCCGATCTGCCTGGAGTTGTTTGAAGACCCCCTGCTCTTGCCCTGTGCCCACAGCCTGTGCTTTAACTGCGCCCACCGTATCCTGGTTTCTCACTGCTCCACCAGCAAGCCCCTCGAGTCCATATCAGCCTTTCAGTGCCCCACGTGCCGTTACGTCATCACGCTGAATCACCGCGGCCTGGAGGGCCTTAAGCGCAATGTGACGCTGCAGAACATCATTGACCGCTTTCAAAAGGCCTCCCTTAGCGGCCCCAACTCCCCAACAGAGAGCCGACGCCTGCAGCCGCAGCGGCCCTACACCGCCACCATTAGCGGAACAATAGCTGGAACAATTGGCGGCGGTGGTGGTGGCACAAGTGGAAGTAGTGCCCGCAGCAGTCCGGCCACTTCCAGCCACTCCCATCCGCACGCCAACCACACCAATCACTCCAATCACACCAACGCCAACCACAGCCCAGCTGTCGTGGCTAAGATGGATCCGCGTATCAGCTGCCAGTTCTGTGAGCAGGATCCACCGCGTGAGGCCGTTAAAACGTGTGTCACATGTGAGGTATCATACTGCGACCGCTGCTTGCGCGCAACACACCCAAATAAGAAACCCTTCACCAGTCACCGCCTGGTGGAGCCAGTGCCAGACACTCACATTCGCGGCCTCACCTGCCTGGAGCATGAGAATGAGAAGGTCAACATGTATTGTTTGGTTGATGACCAGCTCATTTGTGCCCTCTGCAAGCTGGTGGGGCGCCACCGAGAGCACCAGGTGTCCTCACTCACTGAACGCTTTGACAAGCTCAAGGTTAGTCCTCCATGTCTCCTTCAGTTTACAAAGCATGCGATAAGATTATCAGCAACATTGTCATTGTGTTGCCCCTATTTTTCTTGTTTGACTTCTGTGTTTGTGCAGCAAGGTAAGTCACACCTGGAACAGGATCAGATTGAAAAATGATGATTATTTACTCTTGAGCTTTGAAGCTACTGCCGTTCTCATAATGAGGTTCTCATTTTTAGCCTGTAACATTCATTTTTAGATCTTTGTTTGCAGTTTGCCAAACAGCAAAATCTTGCATCCATCCATCCATGCCTACCATGGGGATATCCATTTTGTGCCTTTCTGTTGACTGTGAACTTTTAGTGCTGCCACAATTGCATCCTGCACACTCACACCAGCCTTTGTTCAGCAAGAAGGACAGAAAGACAGATCGCAAAGAGAGAGAGACAATTGGGATGGTGTGCTGGTGAGAAGGGCAGAGAGAGACGGAGAGCAATAGGGAGGCCGTCATTATAATAGTCGATGAGCTGGCATTCCCTGTGGCCGCTGAGCTTTCAGAGGCTCTGCGTAAAGACCAGGACTGCTGAATCAGGGTGAAAAACAACAGAGAGAGAGGCACTAGCTGGAGCTAATTCCACCTCTAAAGACCTAAAGCAGCCTGCCGGAATCAGCTGGCCTAAAAACTTTTACCATGAGTGTGTGTTGAGCATGTGTACATATAATCATGATTGTCTCACTTTGTGTGTATCTATATACCTCTTTAGGCATTTCTTTCCCAAAAACAGGAAGAATAAAAGTCAGATTCAAATATGTAGTGTAACTGACTGAAAACAAGCTTTTTTTTAAATTAGTTGATAGCACAGTTCTTTACAGAAAAGACATTCTTCTGTGTTTGTTACCTGTTTCTGTCTTTGTTTACTGGCATAAAGGAAAACAATGATTACTGTCCCTGTGCCAGTTCAGCAGTTTTCATGCACCCTGTGATACTCTGTGAATGAATCCTTATTAGTGCAATCAACCAATTGATAGAATAATTCTGTGTACTAAAGGTGGTACCGCTACTGAACAGTGTCTAGCAAAATTAGCATACTCAGGGATAAAAGAACAGTGACTTTGCTTTGATGCTTTGTATTAATGTGTCTGCAAAAACAGTAAAAGCAGTAAACTTAAAGCTTATCTGTACATGTTAATGTAGCTAGTGGAATTCACATTATGCCCAGATATTTTTTTTTTATGTAGAGATGCAGGCTCAGGTATTTTCCCTGTGTCTGTTAGAGTTAACTTGTATGTCACTATCTGAAAGCATAATGTGTAAGGGGTGAAAATTGCAGGGGTTCTGTGTTGTCACTGACACTGCATTGTGAGAAAGAAGCACTACATACTATAAACTACTTGACATATCATTACGTAGATTAACTTCCTTTTTAAAGATTAAATCCTCTATTTGAAGACATGATCCTTTGTACTTAAAACTGTAAATCTACAAAGTCAGCGTGATTAAGGAAATTCTATGGATGTTTTCTGTCCCCAGGGCAAAAATCCATCTCATCGGGTCTCACACAACAACAGTGATGTTCTCAATTGCAACATCAGTTTGATTTTAGAGAAAACGCAATCCCACATTCTGTATTACTGGTGATTTAGGTTAGAGAACTTCTCACTGTCAGTTTTGTCAGCAAAACATGTCAACAAAATTCCACCTGCTCAGCACCTCTCATCAACTTCATCCACAGGAGCACAGGGTTTATTTTCACTAGCATTTACATATGTTTTGTACCACCCCCTCCTCATTGTCTGCTGACTGTGGGAGAGTTTACTGTAAGTAGCTAGCGCTCCCCCTCCTTTCCTCTCCACTTCATGGCTGGCTGTGGTTCTTTTGAACGTTCCCCAGCCAAGGCTTTGAACTTGCTTGACTTTGAAATCCCCAATCTACTTCAAATCTGGGAGAAGACCAGCCACAGTCCAAGCTCCAGCTCAGCTCTCCAGTGGCAGTGGCAGTGGCAGCTAACTTATAATCTGCTTCTCACTCATGGCAAGGCAGAGGAGAGGAAGTCCTATTTGTGCATAGCTAATCATGGAAGATATAGGTCAAGAAGTGGTGTGTGCCTTCATCTGAATTCTCTTTTTCCTCTATTTCTTTTTCTGTCTGAGACAGTTTGATTGAAAGACTCTTGATTACATTTTCAGTCATATACCAGTATTGATTCATATTTTGTAATTCCCAAATAGGATATTATAATTGGCCAGTAGTCAATATTGCTCGGTTGCCTCTGGCTGCATTTGATCTTTGACTTCTGTATTAACCTGCACTTTATTTCCTCTGTCTGCTGTGTACTCTGGGAGCAGCAGTGTCACAAGATGACATATGAGGGGAAGGTAAGCTTCCCTTAGGCAAGGAGGGTGGATATTTCAGGAGACACAATGCCAACAAGTGCCAGACAAAATGTGGCACAGCTGAAACTGCAAGGAAGTGAGTTAATTCCCCAGGCAGCTGTTCAGCAGAGCTCTTTGCTCAGATGCAAAGGCATTTGTGTCTTATAATTGGCAAACTTCAGTAATAGTTTTCTTACTTTGATATGTTTAAAAGACTACAGCTCAAAGGTACTGCGCATTAGATTTTTTAATTTGTTTTCACACAATCAGATTCATGGAAACCACTTGCTTTCTGTTGTAACAGTGAATATCTCATCACCTGCTGCTGTGGAAGTAATTTCAGTACATTTTGTGGCAGCCGAACAGCCCCTTCAGAGGCTGGGGAGACACATTTAGGAAGCTGAAGTTTGTGTTGTGTGCACTCAGCATGAGACACCTGCAATGTGACACTAAGAGGTGAAAAACTGTAACACAATAGATGAAATGTCTACCACATGGTTTACAATGGCCTCATTTGCATTTAAGAATAATTGTCCGTGTTATTTTTAAAGGTAAGAAAGTGTTAAAGTCTACAACAGACGGTTAGGAAATAATGGGCTTGCCCTAATACAGTACACATGCTAAAACTACAAGAGGTGAGAAATGTGTACTTGCTGTGTTGAAGTATTGAGACAGGTGGGTTTTGTAAGGAGGACAAGTCCAGTTGCCAGACCTGCAGAATGTATATATGACTGACCAGTGTTTTTTATCCTCCTTTCCACAATAATTCCTTTTCCATTTCTTAGCTTAGCTTGGCTACTATTTCTTGGCAAGAGGCAGGTGCCAGCTAATCATCAGTGTCCAAACAATGCTCCAACACATAACCCACTGTAAAACAATAAGTTGTCATGTGTATGCATCAGGCTAGTTGTTTCCTCATTTCCAGCCTTTATACTAATTTTCTGACTCTAGCAACATTTTTACCTTACATCCAATGCTCAGTAAGGAAGCTTTTCCCAAAACTATTTAAACTATTCCTTTAATAATAAACTGTTGAAGAGGGCAGAAACTTGGACACCTGGACCAAAGTGGTGTTAGCCAGCAACATAAATTATAATCTTATCACAGGCTTTCAGCATATATGTGTTTAAGTCACTTGCTCTCTAAGGTTTACTAGGTAGTTCTTGTTTGATGAAAGAAAGATACCTGAATTAAAATAAATGGTAAGGGAGAAGTTGAAAGAAAGAAGAAAAAAACAGCAAGGAGCAGATGAGGAAGAAACAGGTCAAAGACCGAAGGAAACCGAGAAATGTGGAGACATGTATCTCAAGAATTAGTAGACTTCTTTCTCTTCTCCTTTGCATTGCTGGCAGTTAATTTACTGACTCTCGGGCTCTCGAGGGTTTGAAGTGTGTGTGCTTAGCATCAAGTCCTAAAGAGCCGACATGGTGGCAGAGCCTAGCAGAACTGCTGACATTTGTGACACTCGGAGCGACACTTGAACTAAGCAGCAGATAAACTCCGGATCTTTAACTCTTGGTGGCGTCACATGTGTACTAACCCTACAGCAGTGGGATTTGCCGTCGCCTGTGTGTGTGTGTCTCTGAGGTCTTGACAGGTCTCATGCATACTTGTACCAGATGATAGCCTCTTATGTACATGAGAAGAATGAAGAAATATGCAAAACATTTCCAAGCGATTATTGGATTAATTCCTATTTTGGAAGAACAAGTCATAGCATACTGACACCACCATCCTCTCCTCTGCTCTTCTCTCCTCTCCACCCTTTTCCTCTCCAACTCCCTCTCTCCATTCTCTTCACTTCCTTCAGTCCCTCCAGCCCTCCATCTTTCCCCTCATCCCCAGTTTTCTTCCTCGACCGCCCCACCCTTAATATCTTCTGCTTTCCCCCATCTAAGCTCCTTAAGGCACTGTCTAACTCTCTTTCTGTGCAATGTGTGCATCACGTCTGCTCCTGCTGCTGACTCCACTCCAGCTTTGCCAAATCCAGAGGCGAGCTTGTGCATGTATAAGCACCCAAATTCATGTGCATTTAATCACATCCACACCCACTAACGCACTTTCTCACTCTCTGTTCAGACAGACACAGACAGATAAAAGCAAATGCACAAAATACAATTCAGCTCATCTAATCTGATTGTACGCCAAACACTGACAGTAATGATTTCAAGAGGAAATTAAAAGGCTGTAATGTCAAGCACTCAACCAAACTGTAATCTTCTTGCAGTCTCAACTCTTTATCTCTGATATACTTACAATTCTTCCATTTATACACAGACTCCCATTGTGTCACCATATTTCCCTCACTTTCTCTGTTTTGCATGTAGGCACACAAACATCATCCTTCCCACCTGCTTTCTGTCACGTTTCCCCCTCTCTCTTCTCTCTCTGTCTCTCCATCCCTTTCTCTACCTGATTTGGCCCCTGGCCAATCTGTCTTGTTTTAGGTAACACCACTCCTCTCCGCCCCCAGTCACCCACAAACCTACATACTGTACACTGCAGCAGCATTGTGTGTTTGTGTGTAGGAGGGTATATGATCACCTTCAACTGTGTTCTGGTGTACAGTATTTACAGGTGTGTGTGTGTGTGTGTGTGTGCCTGCAAGCACATGTGGGTGTGCATGTGTGTTGAAGCAGATGCCATTAGGTCTGACATTTGTGGAGTGATTGGGAGCTGAGTGTGCGATGCCAGGGGAAATCATGGTTCTATCTGGAGAACAGTGTGAGATGGTGCACACTTAGTCATGCTGACGGAACGACCGAGGATGTAGTAGAAAGCTTTTAGTGTCTATGTGCGCCACTTCTCAGCCTACGTGCTTTAACGTGCCTATCAAGAAGTGTGCACAAATGTGTGTGTGTGTGTGTGTGTGCATACTTCACTATGCACACAAGCATGCCCTGTCAATGCATCATGCATGTGTTGTGAAAATATGTCACGCCAGCCCATCATAAAATTTAGTGGGTCATGAAAAAAAAGCTTATCAAATCACTCCCAGCCACTGCATCATGCATATGCACAATTTATGCAGAAAGAAAATGGAGAGCTTTTAAGAGCTGTGGTGTTAGCAGTGATACAGTGTTATGCAGAAAGAGGAATATAAATGACATTACTCATCTCTGAGTTTTGTGTGTATATATAAGACTGAAGTACAGATTTATCCATTCCCATTTATTCATTATCCATTGATGCCTCTCCTCACTTTTCCTCCATGAAAATGAGAAGAGGTTTCACTTGTCTAGCTGCATCCTTGTTATACAGACAACTATAGCGTGATGCTGGTATTCACTGCTATAAGGTGGTTCATGTCATCTACAGAAATAGATCCGCTATAATACATTCACATTCAATGGGCACTCCTGGCAAATTTGTTTTCATCATTTTTACGACTGAGGCTCATTTCTTACTACAGGTACATACAAATGAAAACTGTCTGAAAAGCCTGCAAAGAAATTGTATTTTGTATTGTAGAAATTGTATTTCTTTGCAAATTACATTTATTAATCTACTTGTTCAATAACATTTATTGTTCTTTAATATTGTTCCGGGTCTCCCTTATTTAAGAAGCTGCAAGCCTAAAGAATGAGCTAAATATTGTTCTATTGGGGATTTTTCACACTCCCAAGGGTAAAATTCCTGCGAACGTTTGGATATTTTAAGCATGAAACTGGTCAAGACATTTAATATCAGCACAAAAAATGTAAGGTCATGGGCCTCAGTCTATATTGCATTTGTTACTTGCTTTCGAAATCAATGCTGATTGAACCCTGTTTGAGTTTTCCTTATTTTTTTCTTTTCTTCATTTGCTTTTTGCCTTTTTACAAGGCTTAAAACTGGAAGTCAGGCATTTGAAGGCTTGTGCTATGTGTATTTTAGGGTAAAGCTGTAAGAATCTGACACCATAGCTAAGCTTAGCTAAGCCTCTGATACTTTTGACATTCAAGGAGAATCATTTTAACTAAGCAGCTGATAAATACAAACTGTCTGTTTTATGAATTTGTGATAACTTATTTTGTTACGGTAGCTGTATTTGTATATGTACAACATGGTTTGTCATGATGCATGACAGATGATAAACTCATTACTATTTATGTATTTCAGTCAGATGGCTGGCAGCGAGATTCCACAGTGTAAGAAGATATACAAGTTAATTACCAGTGAAAACGCATCTACCTCTGCTGATGTTATTTTTCAATTGCTTCCAAGCATTTTGAATCTTACCTTTCATATCACATTATTTGCCTGTGATATCTGATGAGTAAACACTTCCTAGTATTAATCTGCAACAATCCGTGGCACAGATCACATTTATATGAGGGGAAGGGAGGAGCTCTGTTCGAGGAAACTGATGACACATGCAGTCTATGAACACTGCTATGAGGCTCGATTTAGAAATTAGCGTCTGTGGGGATTTGGTAAATTGTGAAGGCTTGATGAATTCGACTAATTTTAATCACACAAGAGCTTTTTCAGGCAAAGGATAAATCACAGGTGCCTGGAAATTCCAGAAGCTTGTTTGGCTTGTGGTTCAGGGACAGTGGACAACAAAGTATAACAGAAATATTTATACTGATACTGGAATGTCAGTCTGCATCCAACTTCTGAATTTATTGACCCAATACACACATGTACTGAAATTTGATATTTGTGCATACACATGTACACAAAGGCCAACAGTACATTGAATGGCTCTCTGTTTTCATGTATGTTTTGGCTTCTATGCACACACTTCCGCTTTATGTGTGCTGTGTGCGTGATAAATTCTGCGTCCTGTTGTGAGGCTGCCAGACAGGAACAGTGTGTTACTGCTGGGAAGATAGTTAGTTTGAACTAATGACACCAGTGTGAGATGAGCAGCACGTCTTCACTGGCCTGGGGACAACAGGAACCTCTGATTTATCCTCAGACTTAAAATAGCCCACCGGTTCTCTGAGCTGCACCCAGGGAACAATAATCATAGATTAATAAGAATTTTGACAGTAAAATTATCTATATTATCTAAATGTTCAGTGAATTTCAAACAACACTAGTGGATATCCAGTAAGAACAAATGTAAGTGTCTCTCATCAGAATGTATTAATTAACAACTGATGAAATTAAAATTTAAAATTAGAAATGGGACACCTACTCTGTGTCTTTACTGTGTCTTTTAGTGTCTTTAATGTTTTTGTTTTGGCTTTAGTAAGCAGTAAATTGAGATAAAAACAAAGTTAAAAGTAAAGCAAATATTTGAACTACATTTGTCATATTGCCAGAAACACGATTCCAAATAAATGCTAATGTTGCTCCAGATCTGCTTTATGTATAAATACGCAACTGTTTGCTAACATGTTTGCCATAACAACTTCATAAGGTTGTGATGGTAATGGTAACACCAGAAGATGGCTAACTCTTTATCTACATTACAAAAATCTGCCATCATTGATTGAAGCGTGTCTGGGCCTGAAGGACTGAAATGTGTCAAATTTGAGTTAAAAATTCTTAGTTTTCTTGATGTCTTAAAAGTTGTTTTGCATCCAATGTAGGTACCCAACAATACTGAGCCACATTTGCCTCATTCATCACACAGCGTTTACTTAGTGGTTCTCATGATGGAGTCCTTTCCATTTTTTGGAAAGCAATTGCTGAGGTTACTGCAGCTTTGGCTCCAAGACAGCTGGTTTCCTTTTTAGTAGCTTTACTGTAACAACTGTCTGAATTATAAAATGCAAAAAATCATCTTGAATAGAAAGCTGACAAATTCAATGTATGTTGACCATAATACTCAATTACCAAAGTTAGTGAAAAACGAATCCAGATGTGCATAGATGTGCATTATCTCATAGTTATTTTTAAGTTACTTTTACTTTTGAGTCACTGAGGCAGCATGTTGTATCTTTCCACAAGTATACATTTCAGACAGTTCAACTAATCAAAACAGTGCCAGAAAAAATGTCTTCTGTCTGAAGGCTAGTCAGTCAGGGATTAGTTGACAGTTTGTGCAAAATCATGAGTTAGGGAAGAGAAACAAGTGAAGTATTGCATAAGAGTTGAATATGGGCAGGTAAACTGATGAATTGTCGTCAGCCGTTTCAAAATGTGATTATCTTCCAGTTCTATTAAAGCAGCAGGCAGATGGATGAAAAGTTAAAACAAAGAAACAAATCTGTCAACATAGTTTTCACTGTGTATTGAGTGGATGAGCAATTGGGAATAAAGGTTATTCTTTAACAGCGCCTTTAGGACTGTAAGATGGAAATGTACATGCTGGAAAGCAAACTGATTGTTTAGCTTAACCACTTTACAACCTCTCTTAAACTCGCTTAAGCACTTTTTCACTGATAGGTGATGGTGTGTGAGTATGAGTCATCTTCAGGGGAAAGCCAAGCATGTGTGTTGTTTTGGCTCCCTGTGTCAGTCTCCTCTATTATCCCACACATTCTCATCCAGCTCACTCGGTCTCAGACACAGCTGCCTTGGACAGAAATGTTTCTCAGAGCATTCCTTTCCCATGAAGCTCTTGCTTTTTAAAACATGCACTCTTAAAACACATTCACAGACACAACCATGAGCTCTATTATCTAACACGGCGACAGTAACATATAGTTTAGAAGGCAGAGAAGTGCTTCTTATAAAATACAAGCAGCCCTAAAACCGTATCACTCAGAATAATAACGCTATGTGTTAAAACGACAAAGGTTGTATTCATAGTGCTCTGACAGTATGTGTAATTTGTAGTGTAAAACAAAGTTTTATAGTAAACATTTTTTGAATTGTGGATTTAAGCAGTTACATCTGTTTTGCTTGAATCATTAAGGCATAAGAAATAGCAGAAAGGTTTATATTTTCTGAATTTCTAACCAATTCTAATTACACATTTACCATGATTATTATGAACCATAAATGTCCATATCAGAGTTAAACCAGGAAAAGTCAATCAGTCTGGAAAATGTAGCTATTGTTTATGGATACAAGATACAAAATGGTTGTGTGTTTAGATTAAACATTTTAACTATAGTGGCTGGATCTCTATATTCAGCATTTCGGAACTGTACTTTTCTGCTGCATTAACTCAAGCCCACAAGTGAAATTGGGTCTACTGTGAGGAGAACCAGACACCTAGCAGTCAGCCAAAGTTGGATAGTTAGTCCAATATGTACGACTTATTCAGGTGGCTTACAAGGATTGGGACAGATTCTGCCACAAGAGCTCAAAGGAAAGGAGTGGCTCCACTGACAATATGAATGTGAATTGACTTTGCAAACCTGAGTGAGCGTGTTCATTTCAAGTGACAGAGAGATTGAGAACACAGGTTAACAGCACTGTGCACTGATGAAAAATGGGGGCGCTGATGCATACTTAATAGCATGCTGGTCTTCTTTTATGGGTTCTAAAACGGGACCTGTCCTCTCTGCCAAGCATGGTGGTGACAGCAGCAGATAGCACCTTGCCCACTAAAGCTCCAACCGTGTGTGTGTGTGTGTGTGTGTGTGTGTGTGTGTGTGTGTGTGTGTGTGTGTGTGTGTGTGTGTGTGTGTGTGTGTGTGTGTGTGTGTGTGTGTGTGTGTGTGTGTGTGTGTGAGGTCATGCATACAATACAAACATGGAGATGCCATCCATATATCCTAGATCCTATCCTAGGTAGGATCTATAACATAAAGATCCACTTTCTCATGTTGTTACATGAAATACACACACACTGCTGCTACACTAGAGATTTCAGCCTGTGCCTTAAAAAAGGCCCTTTTCTCACAAAAACTCTTCTCTGTAGCAGATAAAAGTTGTAAGAGCTATCAGACCAATGCAACATTTTTTTATAACGCATTATAAAATGCTACATCCTGTAGCCCGAGGAACATATCAGGGAGAAAACATCTATTATTTGGTTTTATTTCTTCAGTTCCAAAAGTGGCAGCTTAATGTCAGTGATGTCTAATCTTACCATCTTTAAGTTAGATTTTTGTCAAAACTGTGACAGCATTGCTTTACTGTGTATCAGACGAAACCTTCTAATTCTTGCAGAAAATACATAGATGGTTATGCTCAAATACAAATAAATATGAATGTAGGTGGTGGTCCAATTCTAATTTACTGTGTGTGTACTGGACTTCATCCTCACAATTTTGTCATCATCACCAATCTGCAAGAATCTCCCTGGAAGCTTTTGGTTAGCTCAGGTTTCGAAAAGGAAGTTCAGCTCCCCAGGGAGTCGTATGAAGAGGAATGTCTGCTCTAGATATCGACGCCAGAGCCAACCATGCAGAATTGCGGGAACGCAGGGAATGTGTCTCCTCTATTTGCAAGGAGCCCTGTTACCATTGCGCACACTGTCCAGAGTGGTTCCCTGCACTATAACTCTGGTGTCTGGCTAAATCAGGAATGCACAGCAGTGAAGCGGAGCCACTGCCAGAGTTATGTGAGTTAGCAATCAGGCTGTCATCCCTTAAGATTTTTCATTTCCATAAGTAAGCTGGAGCTTAGGTTCTCTTCTTATAAATCCACAGTGTTGTAACATGTCACAGTCAGAGTCATAGTGATACATCTAAGGATGACAGAGTCCATATGTTTATGATTATAATCACATCTTCTCATCGTGGTGCCATTGTCTCTTTCTTCCACGTCTCCTCTGTTTCTCCTCACACTCCTTTTGCCGCTCTGTCAATCTAATTCTTTGGGCATCCTGCCAGCAACTGACATGGTAACAGGTGTAATATATAGATGTTATGTAGCTGCCATCAACTCTAGAGTTACCTGACCTAATCTATAAATACATGATACTGACATGATTTACTGGCCTGCTTCCTGAGCCTGGTCGGTCAAATTAGATAAGGCAATGTACAGTAGAGATAGAGTAAATCACTTTCCCTACCTTGGAGGACGCAAAACCATCTGTTAGGGTGGACAGAGCCGCTTTGATACTAATAGAGCCACTTTGTCTTGTCAGTGACCACTGCCACTGTATGTGAAAGGGAGGGGGGGGCTGTGTGAAAGCCTAAACAAGCCCTCCTTATTGTGCATTTGTGTACAAGCGTGTATGTGGTTTTTTTGGACTTTTTTTGTGTGAATGTTGCCTGCTGCAGTCCAGACAGATGATTGTCGGGGTATTTTTCTGTTCTACATCTGAATGCCTGCAGGGCCCAGTGGGAAGTCACACTGTGGTGGGCAAGATAAAACGCTTCAGGGTGGAAATCTCACTGTTTCTCTCAAACAGGTCTCTGGATGGCATTATCTACTATCACATTCAATACCACTAAAACAGCAGTAAGCATATAACTGCTGTTTCCATTTAAGCTCCAATTCTGTGTTGTTTCCCCCCCTTTCCCTATATGTACCTGCACATATTTTTATTCCACCAGATTACAGAGCTCAGAGAAGCCATTCAATAAGTTATATGGCTATCAAATCAGTGTTTTTTAATCTGAAGGCAAGGAAATTGAGAAGTGTGTTTGTGGCAGACCGAGTTGAAACCATGCTGAGATCTGTCAAGATTAGCAAAAACCTTAGAGAGGAATTTTTGGGTGTTGGCAGAAGCTCAGTTTGAGACTGCAGTAAGAGAAATTTTGAATCTCGGTTGAGCCTGCCTCTTTTTTTCCTCATAAATCATGAGTCATTATGATACATTATTTTGTATCAAGATGTGCTTGAGCAGGCGACAGCACCTCAAGTTAAATGTCGACATGCACCATGATGCGAACTCCTCATGAATGTTTGTAAGAACATGTGAGCATGAGTGTGTTTACCTCCTGTCGGTAGCACCAGTCTCATGTGCTCACAGAAACGAGGCGTTCAGTGCCTCTGAACCCTCTCACGAGAAATCAACTGTGTTGCTCATAACCTTATCAGGCTCTGGCAGAACCAACCCCTGATTTGTGTGGTCCGTGAGCTCAGATGAACTTTTCTTAGGGTTTTACTAGAAGCTGACAAGTGGAATGTGGAAAGTGTCAATCACACTAGATTATTGTTCCTGTTACGTGGGTTGAAGGTTTAAAAAATAGATGACGTGCACAGAAGCATTAGGCTCAGAGATGACAGAGTCCAAAAAGAGAGTAGATTAATTTGTAGAACTTCAATTATTAAAAGATCCGTTATTAGTTTCACTTATGCTGCTTTTTGCTGTTCTAGCTAAAGCTGTTCTGTTACAGTATTGCTCTGTTTCTTTAGGCAAATGTCCCAGTAAACCAATTTGAATTTAAACTGAGAGAAAGATAGCACTTAGAAGTCTTAGAGACAGGACTCCTGCTGTCAAAGTTATTTAGCTTTTACAGTTTAAAAAAGGCAGAATTAAAAAGTGGAGGACAAGAAGATGTTATGGGAGAAATGAGGCAAGGCCGAGATTTGACATTGTAGAAGAGGAGAGGATAAGAGATCAGAATTGGCAGGCATGAAAAAGCTAATAGTGCGGTGGAAAAAGAAAAATCAAGCTACAGTGTTGGGACTCAGCATGATTCAGTCATCACTGCTTGAGATTTGAATGACAAGCCTTGCATCCAGCCTCCAGCAAACCCACAGGTGAGGCTTCAGCTGTCAACACATTCCATTTAACAGGAAATACTATTGTATGACTTCATATTGGGTCTTTCATTCTATAGATGAAAAATACATTATGAGAAAGTTTCCCTGTTGACATTTAGTATTTATTTTGCAGAGGTAAAAGTAAAAAAAAACCCACAATGAATAAATTACTATATGTTACACATTTTTACTTAACATTTGACTGACTGATGATTGAGGCAATCAATAGTGAGACTGTCAAGGGACAGAGGAGTAGAGGTAATATAATTCAGTTAATTATCAGTGTCAAATGTTTGGGAGGATTATAGGATATAACCACTGTGAAATTAGTCTCAAAAGACCCATAACAAGTAAAGTTCACTCTAATTAAATTGCAGTACAGGCGAGGAGAGGGAAAAATCAGAAAGAGAGAGGTACTGACAGTCCCACTGTACAAGTTGATGCATGCATCCAGATGCACAGAAAGACAAATTATGATGATAAGAGGACACAAAATAGATTATGATAATGATAGTGATACCATTCCTGGAAAATCACTTCTGCGTCCAGCTTGAATCACTTGCCTCTTCCAAGCAGCCTCATCTCAGAAGGAGGGAAAATAGGTTTCAGGTGTTCATACCAGCTTAGCCAGAGAGCCCAACATTTCCAGTTATTGAAGTGCACATGAATTTTCCACAAGCGCAAGGGTGCTCCGGTCCATGTGTCACAAGTGAGATTATCTGGTGTGTCACTTTGCTATGAGTGATATCGTAAAACACTGTCAAGGACTCTCAAAGCTGTGGGGCCATGATGAAAACTTCACAACTGTCATGTCAGTAATTCATTGCATCATCACAGCCAGAGTGTAACACAGTTCTGAATCATTTCTATATCCCAAAGGGACTAAAAAGCTAATTGTTCTCAATAGTTCCCAAAAGGCTTGATGCTTTCTTTAAAGATAAAAGAGCCTGAAAGCATAATGCAGAGGTGACAACACTAGATGTTAATCAGAGGCGAAACAAAATATTAAAACAGCCTTGGAGACTAATTACAACTAAAGACTACTATATTGCTTTGATATCATATCGACACTTATTTCATGTCAAAATGTCTGTGAACTTTTGTTTCATAGTAAAAACCATCAGTATTCATTGTTAATTTATTGGGTGTAAAAATCAACAGTATTCTTCTATCAGGTCACGTTTTTTAATTCAACAGATCTATATAAATATATCTTTTCCCCACAACTCTATTTCTCTTCCTGTGGCGCTTAAAGGCTTTAAGGGGAGGTTTAGTGAGTACAAAAACCTTGGTTTCAGCACAGCTTTCTTTTTCAATCAGCTAACCAGGCAGCACTGACGGCTCAACTTATCTCACTTCTGTGGCAACATCTCATGCAATGCTAGGTGTAGTTCACCCTCAAATCAAAGCAGGTTATGTAACTTAATCATGTTTTTCTTTGCAAACATCCTCTGCAGCCGCCACTTGTTTCTGTGTGTCAGCTGCAGTTCTCATTATGTTGTTATATTTGTGAGGATATACATGGCACGTCTCTGAGACCCCCTGTGGGTGCTGGCCTCCTTGCATTCCTACTGAAATAGAAACTGTTTTCACTTTTCGAACTCATCACACAGTCAATCTAGATTTGTATGTCACAAAAATCCAATAAAATGGGTTCATTTACTCCGCGTACAGTAATTCCAAACATTTTGCTTGTTGCTAATATTCGTATTACTTTTTAATAATAAGCTTTGTCCGTCACACATCTCATTTCATTTGAATTAGTTTTGTGTTCTTAACATGTGTCAAAGTAACACTTAATACCAGGGAAAGGTTTTAAATGAAAGTGTCCAAGAAAAAGTCCAAGAAAGACTCCACTCTTCAGGGGACTAAATCTGTGGATTTTGTAGCTGTGGTTTGTTGAAAATATGTCGGTTTTATTGAACATTTTTCATCGTAGCAATGAGTCAGAGAGTTTTGGAATCACTGAGCCAAGCAGCGGCCTCTGGGTTTCCATCAGTCAGAGTGACTCAGACCCAACACACTGGTCTCACTGTTATTGCATTTTTGAAAATAAGGCTAAATGAATAACCGTGTCATATGAATATACCAACGAGCCGGCAGCTAGATAACTGTATTACAGCCAATGAAATGTGGCTGCACGCTGACTGTCTGGCTCTGTGGCTCTCGTTTGCTGTTAGGCACTCTTTCCTTCCGTGTCTCTTTCTGTACCTTGTCTGGTTTTTCGTGCAGAAGCTAAGCAGGCGTTTTGGTCAAATTAATGTGCGATTTTAACATCCATTTGCAATAGAAACCAATCTTGAGGAGAAGGGAACCGTGAAGCTCATCATGCTGCAGGCTGCAACTCAGAGCTGGTGCTGTGGGAGGTGAACGGAGAGGAAAGGGGGCTAGTAACAAGCCATGAACATCCTGCCTAATGAGCTGGGCTGAGTTCTTAACATTGCATATGGCAACTATTACAACACCAAATACTGTATTTCCAAAGTGTTTACACGAAATGGCTTATGTATTAATTGCTCAGTGAGAAAAGGTATATTAGAATATTACAAAAACTTTCATAAGAGATTTGTTTTCACATAGTCCCTGGCCAGATGTTACAAACAGTATGTACCCTTAAAAAGTGAAGACAGGATTATCCACTGATATTATTCTGTTGTGTACTGTTGAATCAATTTTCCAGACATGTAGATAATGATGTGGGAGTTAAACTGTTTCCAGCATGCAAGTGGTGACAGTACTGTATTTTTGTTGTATAAATAAAAAAAATGTCTCTCCCACTTTCACAGAGGTCACAGGAGTGTATTGCTGCCCTGCCAGAAACAAACTTTTCACTTTATAAGGA
The DNA here is from genome assembly GCF_963691925.1 of Scomber scombrus. Taxonomy (NCBI): domain Eukaryota; kingdom Metazoa; phylum Chordata; class Actinopteri; order Scombriformes; family Scombridae; genus Scomber; species Scomber scombrus. Next base: position 16,219,096 of record NC_084978.1, read on the forward strand.
GAAAGGTTTCACATCATAGCGTGATAGGTTTCATGTCATAATATTATACTAATCCTTTTTTCGTTTTCTTACGTGGCAGCAATATGTTTTCGTAGGGGTCAGAGGTAATAATACGAATAAGAATTATACATTGTATTTATAGAGCATTTTTAGCAATACTCAAAGATGCTTTACAGAAGCAGGATCAATTTAAAAACAATAAAACCATACAGAATAAATAAAAACACAAAATAAGAGTCATTGTCTTGTGCAGGGATCTACTATGTTCCCGAAAGATGAGATACTAATTGACTCAAGAGATTGAACCTTGATAATCTGGTTGAATTCGGCCACTCTGCTGCCAACATTTTAAGATGTGAAACATATTGTACTGTGTATCTCCTTTGGGTCTGTAATGAATTTTCCAATATTTTTAGAAAGTAATTTATTTACCGTCTTACCAAGAGGTAGAAAAGGAGATCATTATTAATTCCATATCTGTGCGCTCAACACAGAGAAAGCTGTGTGACTTGTTAAGCCTAGCTTAGCACAAAGAACAGAAGCAGGGGGGCTGGAGATATCTGCTACCTATATATATATTTTTTCTTCTTCTTCTTTTCTGCTTCTTCTTCTTTTTGGGTTTTGTTTACATCTGTCACATTTTGTTGCCATTTTCTATTGTGAATCCAGACATGTTTATGATTATTGAGGCATGGCCTCTGGATATGGACACAGATATGAGTATTATCCGCTCGGCTAAGAGCTGCTGCATTGTACCTGTGCTGCAAATACCATGATTTGATTCACCGTTGTCATTGTTTGGACAGTTATCTGTGTGAAGCAACAAATATAAGATGTACGGTGCATCCTGAGCAGTGTTGTTTGAGCCAGTGTTCATTTTCCTCCTATCTTGCAATCTAAGCCCTTCTCAAAGCTTTGGACTGTGTACGTGAGATGGCAGTCAGAGATTAACAGAAACACATTTATGGGCTGAACTCTCCACTGCTCTGGAGTCTACGACTATAAATATTGTTAATTTATAAATCACCTTAAATATTGATGTTTTAATTCCAAACCATGTCGCTACTCTACAGTCTGTCTTCATAAAGCAGCCAAGTCGAGCCACCGTGATGATAATGCCTGTAGTCAAGAGTCACAGCGGTTGGTTACAGTTCGAATCTTGAGGACAAGATTCTTTCATATCTAGCCTCCAGCTACTAGCAGCAACCTAATGATATCATCTATTGTGGATAAGGCTGGATGTAGCTAACAAGGATTTTGTCATGAGCTCCACATCATATAACTCAGATGATGAAACTATTTTAAAGACCCACTCTTACCTGCTGGTTTATAATATACTGTGCAATATGGTGTCTGTGGGATGGGAGTGGCTCACAAATCAATGAAAGAATGATGATTACACACTGATGCTTTGCTCAGAAAAGAGTTGAAATAGCTTCAAACAGGTAAGAATTGCATAAAAAGAAAGACTATACTTTCTTACTATTATATCAGTCAGATTTCAACTTAGACCTTAACTGTTCGACTGTACATTCCTTATCTATCAAATATACAGGCTAAGTCGTGGCATGTCTGACAAGCTGTTGATATATTCTCTAAATTCCATCTTCAATCACAATACTAACTTTTGGCAATAACATGTAGATTTAATTTATTCAGAGGTTTCTCAAGATAATTCTTTAATTATCTTGCTTAACCATTATCTTTCTATATCATTTCTATATTTACTGTAAGTACTTAAACGCATTACCTTTGATACAATCGTTTAATCACAGTAAGGAAATTAGATCATGGCTACATTTTAAACATTTTAAGCATAATTAGCCCAAACAAGTCTTCTGACTCTCTGTGAGAGGTTGTCATTTAAAATGAATTCTACTTGTATGGCCACTATTTCATTTTACTGATAAATGAATAGATTTTAATGTAGCATTCATTGGGTGAATTATTATTTCACAAGAATACAGCCATCATGCTCTTCATGTCCTAAATATTTGAGAAATTGTCAAATTTTTCCAGACATCTATCAATGTGTAGTAAAGTTTTAATTACAATATGCTCGACAGACTTTAAAGACAGTGATAAACACAACATGGATTGCTGTTGCGGTAATTTGCAAAGATTCATAAATAAATACTCTGGGGGACTTGCACTGTACTCATCCAGTATCAAACACGAAGAAGTTTTTTTTAGTTAGTTAGTTTCCACTGTGTTTTCTGTTGCGTTAACGAATCGAGTTGCTCTCCTTATCAATGATAAGGCAAATAATTGTGTGATATTATTGGAGCAACACATCACCTATGGCATCCAGTGTAACTGTGTGTGTGTCACATTTGTCAGATGCTCTTGATTAAAATCACATACACCAAACTAGTGATTTGGTGCTGTATATTAATGTTTACAGAAGTGACATTTGCAGCACTGATGTTTCTGAGAGTCATACAAATGAATTTATTTCAAGGAACTTTTTCTCCTCATTTTTAAGTCCTAATTTTGTTCATTGGTCGACAGTTTCTATACTGTATGTGTATTTGTTATATTCAGTTGGCATTCAACATGATTATTGTATTACAGTTACCTCAAAACATAGGTGCAGAGATATTGATTGTATTGAACACCAGCCAAACCACTTCTAGTTGTGTTATTTTCCTTTCTCAGTACTAATCCATGAAACTGAATTGCATTGTTCCTCCAAGACCTCCGAGTAGGCAGATTGAAATGAAACAGAAAGATCCTTTAAGCCCATTCAACCATATCACTGTTTTTCTCCTAACACCACTTCATCTCAGTCCTGGATCCCCTAATCCACAGCATTAAATTCCCATCTCTTTGTGTTCAAATATCACAGTATCTTCAGCCTGTAATCTGATATGAAATTGTCTAATAAAGACCCCTAGGAGTTTGGGAAATGGTCAGGGATATAGGTTTGATATATGCAGCATCTATTTCTGGGTTTGCTTGTATTTTGAGGTATTTGAGGCTTTGTTTTGTTTTTTTGTTTTTTCGTTCTAATTCTCTCTGTTCTTTCTTGTTTTTTTAGTAGCCCTGGGTTATTCTGTCCCTGACCCAAACAGATAATTGGGAAGTTAAAGCACAGACAGGCTCATGGGATGTTCAAGAGTCTTATAAACAAAATCAGATGCCAGCTTGTGACTGCTGCTCAGTAGTCATGACGATTCATTATTCCGTTTGAAACCTACAGAGAAATGTCTTGATCCTAATCCCCTCGTGTAGCTAAAAACTTGAATTACTATTGGATTTGTGTTCATTTAAGATGCCTTTTTCTCATAATAAGCCTTGAGGAGAAATAAGCAGTTGAGATCTATAGGCTGAGTCAGTGGACTTGTCCTTTTGTACCCTTCCCTGCTTTCCTTCTCCTGCTAGTCCATTTAAATTCCCTTGCAAGACTCATAAATGAAAGTAAGCATCTTCTCGCTTTCTGCTTCTATTAATCATTGCACCCCCACTGTTTCAAGATTCCTTGAATCTTCATGCAGTTGCTTATTACTTGAAGGTCACAGGAGTTCATTCAGAGTTGAAACTAGAAAGGTTTTTACTCAATGGTGTCTTATTCAGAGCTACAAAGTAATACTATAAAAGTAGACATTTTACATTCATTGTTAAACTTGAAATGTTTATGTATATTTATTTTCATGTTGCCTTGAATGACCTCAATGCCCAAAGCTAGAGCATAAAGTTGGATAGCCTTTGTAAGTGAGATACAAACAAAAACTGTTAACATTTTGGTTACTTTTAAGCATCCCTATTGGTCTCATTAATTGGGTCTCAGCCAGCGGGTTATGAGACAAGCATGACTCCCCGTTTGTTATACCCGACTACAATTCACTGGTCTCAAGAGTTCTGCCCTATGGAATATTATCCTCAGACAAAAACCCTGTTTCCCAGAAGGCTTGTGTTACTGACACGTCCAAACTCTGAAAAGCCTCTTGTTAACAACAGCTGTAAAGTGAGCTGGTTCTATTCTACTGCTCTTTCTCAAGTTTAATCTCTCTCTCTCTCTCTCTCTCTCTCTCTCTCTCTCTCTCTCTCTCTTCTCTCTCTCTCTCTCTCTCTCTCTCTCTCTCTCTCTCTCTCTCTCTCTCTCTCTCTCTCTCTCTCTCTCTCTCTTTCTCTCTTCCTCTCTCTCTCTCTCTATTGTTTCTCTTGTACAAAGGGGAGGATCCTGAATTAATTAAAAGAGTAAAAGACTTTGATGTTGGACACTTAGCCTCGGGGCATTCTGTTGCATTTTTTGTTGTCATAGAAACCCAGAAACTCTGCTACTGGACAGTGTCATCTTATTAGGCAGAATAACAGTTTTTATAATGTCTTCCCCAAATGTCAAGCACTTTTTAATCCTTAGAGGACCGTCTTCTCCTGCTTGTGTCTTCTTTTGCTGCCTCTTGCTTTTCTGATTACATTCTTGAACTTGAATTTGACCTTTGGTGAAATTCATTTAATGTTCTTCTATCCAATGTAACAATGTGCTGAGTCCATGCATCAGGTTGGGAGTAAAACATTACACTGTAATTTGATTACCAATATATGAGTTCAGAAAGAGCCAACTGCTAATTTGTCACAGTTGCTACAGAGGCACAATAATCAAGGTGCAGAAACTTTGATGAAATAAGTTGGTGGCTTGTTGGATTGCTCAAACTATTTTATTTCCATTAACATGGGTTGAATTGGTGCTTAGTATGTGAGTCTCCTGAATGAAAGGTAAAAGGTCATTTTGTTCTTCGACAAACCCTACCTCCGGTCTCAGTATCTACTGCAATATAAATAGGGATCTGTCCTTTTTTGTTTCAAAGAGAAATGTGATCATCTGTAGAAGTATGAGACCCATGAGCCCTTCAACACAATGAAGTCATATGAGGGGGTGGTGATCTAACCTGAGATGATGGGCTGTCAGCAGCTGCAGTTGTAACTGTGCCGAGACAGACAGAATAAGGACTGAAGTAGTGAAAAACAGAGCGAAGGAAGACATAAAAAGTCAGGTTCGAGGGAGAGGAGACTCAATGCAAAAACTAAGAGAGAGAGAGAGAAAGGTAAAGGGTGACAGAAAGACAGATAACAATGGGGAAAGAGAGCCACAAAAGATACAAGAGACTGAATTAGAGGGCAGGCAAGATTGGAGCAACTCTGCCAAGCTGCCCCTCTCAGCATGGGACTTGTGCCTATTTCCATCCCATCAACCCCCTCCATCTCTGTCGCACTCTTTCTGCTCAATTTCATGACATGCCACGTCCAATGCTGAATCAGTGAATGAATGATATTACCTTGCTAATACCCCTGCCTACCCCAGCAAGCAACATCAAGCACCTCAAGCAACTGAAATACAATTCATCACTCATTTCTGCTTGGCTTTTGTTTCCCCCTCTCTCCATTCAAACATGTCTCCCATTGCTCCTCCATCTTTTATTCCACCCTTCCTTTACTCAGTCTCACTCCATCTGTTTTCTCTGCCTCTCTCTCTCTCTGCAATTGTATTTTTTGTATTTATTTCCATGCCAGTAAATAAACAGGTTGAAGTTCATAGATCCCAGCCTCCAGCAACAATGAAAAAAACATTAAAATATAATGGTAACATTGCCCATAGAAATCAAGTTGATTGTAAATATCTCTTAGGAGCTGGTTACACCAGCTTTTGTAAGTTTAAACCAGCCTGGTTAAGTGTTAACTAGGTTTCATGCATATCTAAATTAAAACAGGTTGCACCACACAAATTGCTACCCGTCTGTAAGCATTTAAAGACTGACCTGTGAGTCTACTCGTGGTTGGAAACACGAAGCAAACAATGGTGGTCTGCAGCAAAGTCCACCAAATCCACTTTTTGCAAGTTAGTATTTAACCTGCCACCCAACCTGCCTCCTTCAACTATTGAAATCTGTCACCTTTTAACTTCATCACTTCTCATGTTCATAATTACTACAGCCCCGAGATGGGGAGGACAGGCTCAGATTAGGAGTTAAATGTAATATATGACTTTGCGTTGTAAAATGTTATTATGTTACAGCTCATAATGCTGCAGTGACTTGCTGTAGTGACTTACACAGTAAATTGCTTTTGATTGGATGCGCTACAGATATCTCAGCTACAGATTGCTATAAGTTTTAATGGTTTGCTCCAATTTAGTAAATCAGTTTGAAACTAGCAAGTAGTTACTCAGAATTTAAGAATAAATTAGCTGATGCTGAATAGCTGGTGCATATTTATTTGTTTATATCTATATTTATATTTAGATATTTATGTCTTTTCAAGTTCCCAACAGTTGCAAAAACTGACTGAAAAAGCCATTGTGTCGTATTACAAAAATGTTATCCTCGTATGACATGTCATTTTGCCACCTCCTCTGTCACTATCCAACACTGCTGGCACCTTCTCCCACCCATCACACCCTTATCTGCCTCCATTCCTCCCTTTATCCACATTTTCCTCTGCTTCCTCTCTCTATCTCTTTCTGTCTCTTAGTGGTTCTCACCGTCTTTGATGTCTGTTGAGTGTTTTAATGAGTTTGTTGTTGACGGTTGCTCTGCTTCCCCTTCTCTCTCTGCCATTCGTCCTGCCTGCTGGGTTTAAGTCACAGGAGTGCCAACACAAGTCAGACCGAGCCCTATCTACACACACGCACACATGCATGCACACACACACATACAAACACAGTATATGAAAAGACTTTGTGTGGTCACTCATACAGGGGATATACACTTTCACATGCAAAAAGGTTTAGTGCCTCTATTAGCTGATGTCATCTACACAGGAACACACACACACGTCTCTGTAAGCGTGTATGCTCAAATGTGTAGTAGATGTATATGCAGATATACCTACTGAGTCACACACGTGAAGGCACAGGCAGAAACACACACACACATGCATGTATGTAGAGGACAGAGGAGTTTGTTACACTGCAGCCTCATGGGAGGCAGCTGTGTTCTGATGTATTAATCATCTTCGTCTCCAGCTTGCTAATTAATGACCCATCTGTCCCCCGACTGATGTTCAACTTCAAACTCCTTCATACACAAACAAACACACACACAAGGGTGCAAGACAACACCCCAATGCTCGTTCCACTGATGTAACTCCCGCACTTGTTTCAGGCAAACAAATATTAACAGACAGTCCCATCCACATCCACGATTATGAAAATTATTTTTGTGTCAAGGGAGGAGTTCTCGTGTTAAGGTCGCAGACGTTGTGTGATCAGACCAGTAAGGCTTGTCTGTGTGTGTGTGTGTTTATGTGTGCACTTATGTGAGTGTATGTGTGTGTGTTCATAGGCTTATCAGGTGAGCCCGGGCAGAGTGTCAGATGCGGTAATGGAGGCTTCAAAGACAAGTGCTGCGGTGAGTTCCCTGGCTGCCTTTTACCAACCCCCCTGCCCCCCACCCCCCCTCCCCCAACACACACCCTCCTCCCACTTCCCCTCATCCCCTATCCCTGCTGCTGGGACCTAGAGAGGCAAGCAGAATCAAACAGACAACAGGCAGTAAATCAGGTTGAGCGACAGGCAAAGGAGATATTGGAAAGCAGGGAGTCTGTCTGACGGACAGACAGACAGGCACACAGTGGTGCAGTCAGACAGTCAGTGTTGTGGCCAGGTGCTTATCCAGCCCACCCCCCTTTCATTTGCATGATTAGAGAGCTACTTCAAACACCCGCCGCTTGTCTGCTGCTTTGCTTTGCTGTTCTCTTTGCAGCTGTGGTTGTTGTTCTTGTTGTTGTTGTGTTGATGCCCATCGTCGCCGCCACCATCGTTGATTTGCTTTCTTTGAACGGTAGTTCTATTTCTGGCTCACTGTTTGCTTGTTACCATTTGCATCTTTTTATCCATGTGTGAATTTATTTGTATGTGTGTGTGCGAGTGTGTCTTTTGTTTGCATTTAGCAACAGTCAAAGCTAAGGGATGGTAATTGAGTGTTTGTTCATTAACATCATCAGTGTAGGTAGATTGGTTTCATTTTACATATGGTTGTTTTCATGGCTTTAAAGTTAAGTATTACTAGGACAGGTAATAAAATAACAACCTTACACATGATACAGGTCTTTTAGCATTAAATTTTATATTTGGTTTCAAAAGCTGATTTCGATGTATTGAGATGTCACCCTAACCGTTATATTGCTATAAATTTTGTCTTGATTTCAGTGATACAATTAAAGAAATAAAGAGCCTTGTACACTAACAGAGTGCTGTGCTTTGATCTAAATACATTCTCAACAAGACTTTTGCTTTGCTTTTTTAATGAAATATGTGTCAGTGTACAAAAATTGTCCTTTAGTATTTCAACCTGCTTTCATTATATATGGGCAAATATTAAGCTCATTGTGCCATTACCTGTGTGGTTCAGTGAAAACCCTCCATCCTGCAACCAAGCAAAATGTGCACCCAAAAGCATCTTGTAACTACAGCAGATTTTTTTTACAGAATTTACTTCATATGCTAAGGTTGCCAGATTAATTTAATTGACAACAATTACAAGTGTTTGAGAAATAACTAAAAATGTCTTCATGCATGTATAATCTGACCTGTCTTGTCCATTGTGACTGATACATATGCTAATATTTGTTCTTGTCTTCTTGTTCCTGGTCTTCCTATTTTGCCCTTTGTCCCTCCTCCTCCTCCTCCTCCTCCTCCTCCTCCTCCTCCTCCTCCTCCCCCTTCACCTCCTCTCTGCTCCTTCCTCCTCCTCTGTCTCAACAGCAAACCTTGGAGAATAACCTGACCAACCTGGTGAAGAGAAACAGTGAACTGGAGAACCAAATGGCAAAGCTCATCCAGATCTGTCAACAGGTTGAGGTATGCTATATGCTTCTCAGTGTGACAATAACAAAAAAACATAGTGAGATTCTCCATTGATCCCCATAGCATGACTGGAAACCCAGTCAGTTGGTTGAAAGGTTGTCACTTGACATAACATAGCCTCCCTGTCACACCACTAAAGCTACCCTGGATTTTAGTTTAATCCGGTTTACTTCCTCATCCAACACAATCAATGCGTCAAGCTTCAAAAACAATCACATAAGAAGCATAAGGCTTCAGTTCTTGGTTCCTGGTCTATGAATAACTCAGTAACACACAAGAAAGACAGTTTTGAGGGCTGGGGGCCTTTTTTTATTCTCACTCTCTCCATCTCACTCTCTTTCCAGAGAAACCATGAACACCCAAGTCTGTCACTGCTATTGATTGTGTACAGCTTACTGCGTCTGCCACTGGCGAGCACTCTGACACCACGCTCCTTACACTTTGTCTCTCACACTGGAACACTTGTGATTGAAGAAGTACAATGGTTAAAATAGAAAAAAAGCCTCTTTCTCTTTATTTTTTCCTAACCTCTCTCGCTACTTCTATAGTCTATTGTGGCTGAGCTTGCAATAAAATCAGCACTCCATTCTTTCAGTTCCTTTCACCGGCTACTGATCAAATATTGATTGGTCTCAACACACAAACCAAATTTCTATTCCTTATATCAGGTTCATAAATGGTCAGCATGGCAATGTAGTTATTTCTTTTTACATTTTACATTTATGAATTTATGAATTTGAAAGCTAAAAACAGAAATAAACTATACCAGTGAAAGAGAACATATACATTAATAATAACTTGGTTATTAGTTCTTTACAATTACTAACATTTCTTTTTGTAGAATAATGGCTATGTGGCTGCTGCAGTGCACTGCATTAAAGTTGAAAACACAAGATACCAGGTTCTCAGTGACCTTTTGTATTTTGCCAGTGGTAGCACCTCAGACAATCAGAGTCAAACCATGACTCAAGAACAAAAGATGAACTGGAGTAGCTTTCGGCAATCCTCCAGCCTCAAATCGTTTAAAGGGGTGATTATGTAATTCAGACAACTTCAAACAGTGAAATGACCACTTTAGTGTGGGCAAAGCTACAACCACAAGCTCTCATATTACTTACAATACTTTTAAGGTGCTAACAGCTTAATGCCATGATTTTACTGTGTCATAAACTCAGATTTAGTGCCAATTCAAGGTCATTTATAACTTGTAATACAGTTACTTTCTGCTTTCAACTTTGGATCTCATGCATCTCACTGTGTTGAATATGATTTTTAGGATGAATTACTGTCACAACACTCACTTAATTCCAACAACCATACAAGAAATGTATGCTCCCAAGTCAAAGCAGATAAGATTATCTGTCAAATGGCATATATCTTAGTAGTGGAATTTTATTTGACTTGTCACAAGCCAATAATGTTTCACAGCTCACCCACTTCAATTTAGCAACAACCTTGGAGGAGTATTTGTACACTCGTGTCCTGGCGTGAACCCATACCTGTCTGCAGAAAATTATACCTTAGCTACTCTTGTCACTATTGACCTCCTCCATTTGGGCTCACGCTGTGATTTAATGAAGGGACTGTGTGAAGCCAGCCAGAGAGTACTAATGCTTAGCCATCATGTGTTGACTGCGCCGCATCACTAACATGCGCGTACATAAACACACACACACTCATGCTTTATGTCTTAGCGCACTCACTCTTAATATACACCATAATTTTCTCTTTGAGATTTGACATTAATGGCTTCAAAGGACAAATGCAGTTTGGTGCAGCCATCAGTCTGTGCACAATTCATTTCTTATTAGATAGACTTGACTATTTTCACAGAGTCACTCTGAGGTCCATGAATAACAACTCATGCAGCTGCTCACCCAATCAAAATTAAATGATTGCAGTGTGATTCATTAAGTACAGACAAACTGTTTCAGCAACAGCGCATGGAGAAAAGAAAAAACTCTGTCTTCTTTTGTCTGTCTGCATACCAATGTTGTACTACTGCCAACAACAACAACAAAATCTCATCACTTATTCATCAAGAAGAAATGAGGAGCAATATCATGCGGGAGAACATGCTCCATTGACTCATAAGCAAATTATTAAAATAAACTATATATTTTCCCTGTTTGTACCTACTCTGAGCTATTCTCCTATGTGACGTGAATGTCAAAGGGCTAGTATAATTTTTAATAGAAGGGAAGAGGGAGGATAATGTTTTCAGGGGAGTTCACATTAATGTGCAGTGGTTCCGGAAGAGGAGAGGAGGACAAATGAGAAAAAGACGAGGAAAAATGTAAGTGCTTGGAAAGTAGAGAGGGAGGGGAGCAGCGAAGTAAAAAGAAAGGAAGTGATAAAAGGCAGGGCGGATGGGGCAAGCAGAGGTAGAAGAAAAAGGATGTACATGTTAGCATGGCTACGAATGATCTTTTTGACCCAAACAGATACAGGCACTGTACTGAAGAAAACGCTCAGCAATAATGCAATACAACACAGACAGTTTTTTTTTCTTTTATAGAGACTTGCTGGAGTGAGAGATGTGCGTGCAAAGTATGAAATCCCTGAAGGGCTTTGAATGTGACCTGGATTCCTCTCCTCCTTGTTTGCATCATACGCTATTGGTGCCGAAGATATGATCAAACACAGTGTGAATCAGCTTCCAATGTTTCAGCTCACACAGCAGCAATGCAGCCCAGTTCTCCCAAGGTTCTCTTCAGGGAGTTATCTCTTCAGTTTGAGAAAAGATGCATTGACTTGATGCTTTGTTGGATGTCTCTTTCTTGGTAGGCCGCTTCCCTTATCACAATATTTGGTGTGGGATTTTTAAATCTCTTGTGCATAATGGCTTGTCAGAATGAGGGTAGATAGCATGATTTGTGAGCCTTTGCAATGACTGTTGTTGGGTTAAAATCTACTCAATGCCATGTAGCTGGCTGGATGTTGTTAGACAGCGGAGAAGAGACACTTAGTGAGACTACTTAGTGAAGAGCATTCCCCAGAAACCACTTTGGTATTGACTAGACATTGATGCAATGGAACTGAAATGTTGAGCCACAGTGAAAGCTGAGACGATACTCAGTAGTGAAAATATGTTACCTAATACCTCCAAATTGTTTATCTCAATAACAAAATATGTTTTATTATTTTAACATGCCAAAATATGATATTAAACTCATGATGTAACATTTGGCACTTCTTGGTCATCACTGTCATCTAGCCCTAAATGATGTGTTTTTAATAATGTAAAATGAATGTGTGCTTTAATATCCCTCAGCAGCTTGACAGTTAATCAGATTTTCTGTCTCTCCATCTAACTCTGTTTCTCTCTATGTTCAGCTAACCCTCCTGAAACAGAGATTGTGTTGTGATGAGGCATGCTTGTTGGTAGCTTTTTAATGTGGCTGCCGACTAATAAGGTGTAGGCTGCCTCGCTCAGATACTGTATTTTACGTTAGGGAACACACCATCCAGACACAGCAGATGTGGAGAAAGCATTGTTTTAGGAAGCAGTCAGTGCAGAAGTCCGTGTTTCAAACCTCTGGATATGTATTGCCAAGTGGGAGGAAACTAAATTAGCTCACTGTTAAGGTTTTAAGCATTTGTGTGTGTATTAGGATTGATGGAAAAAGGACAGACTCAGATCAGACAGAAGCATATTGGATTTTAGTGCTCAGACATGTATGTCTGCTGATTGAACAATGAGCTGTAAGAAATAGCCATACCTGTATAGGTTTATGTATGCTCAACCTGATCCTACTGTGTACAGAAAGTGAATCAGCTGTGTGGAGATGGCTTGCATTTAGTGCCATCAGTGAGGTCAAAAAGTCCCCTGCTGTTGTTTGCCTTTGCTATATTTCTAAAGCCATTTGCAGTGCTGCTAATAGTGGTGCATTATTTATTGTCACATTTCAGCCATAGATAGGGACACCAACACAGTTTGATAATGAAATATAACAAAATAAAATCTGTTTTAGTATACATTCACCCCTGCAGATGGACTGGACATGTTTTGAATTGTGAATGTATATATTTCTTAGTTTTAAGCAACACAAGTGACATGGCTCTACATGGTAATGTTTGCTGGTTAGACACCCGGTTATTTGATGAATTGTCATGACATTAATGGTGCTCAGAGAATCAGTTTGTTGATCCAATAACTCTTCATCTGTGACCACCAGCAGGTCAACATTTTCAATTATCCATTAAAATAAATCAACATCTACCAAATGAGTTGGAACAGATTTTTCTACAGACATTCATCATTCCTTCATAATGTGTCCTGGTGACTTTGGTGGTCTGACTTCCTCAAGCAACTAGGCTGTCATTTTTGTTTTTAGGTGAAATATCTTGACAACTATTAGATGTTTACTGTGAAAATTAGCACACACATTCATGTTCCCTTCAGGATATGTTTGTGTCTACTTGTTTGTACATGAACTAAATCAAATTATGATAAATTAGTAATTAATGTTATGTATGGAGTTTCTCTCTTGAAAAGTAAAGGGGACAAAAGGTTAAAAGTTTACCTTCATAAAAGAAAAAAGTAAATCTGGTTAGCACATAAAAGCTCAAACAAATGCTTTGTTAGCCTGTTTTAAAATTCATTGCCAGTCGAGCAGTTCTAATTATCACATCTTCTTGACATAACACTCATGATATATGTCTAGCAGTTGCATTTTCTTTCACTCTATTGTATCCATAAAGCCATTCTTCCCTGTTTTAGAGCCAGGTGCCACTTGGCATCATAAATCTCTGGGAACCTTTCCAGAATCTGTGGACAGCATCAGAGATAAAGCTGTCAGACTGAGTCCTTGCATCTCTTTGAGCAGATCATGTCTCAGTGAAGGAGGCGAAGGGAGGGGAAGCAGTGAGAGAGAAATTAAAGTGGTCAGTGAGAAGTAGACAGAATGGGGACCAGTCAAACAAAGGTAGAATGGAAAAAAAGAGGAAAACAGTAAATTGGAACAGGAGACAGGAGAGGCTGTTGGGAGTGGAATGAGCACAGAATTGATTCAAGATGTGAAGGGTGCGGTGTCAGCAAGAGGTTAGCAGCTTTTCTGAACCTGGACTAGTCCTCACTTACTTTGAATGGGATTCATTTAGTCTTGAATGGGTCATTGAGGGAGCATTTTGCAATTGTCAGCAATTGTTACCCCAGACATCCACGATTTGGATTTGGAAAGTGCAACCCAGTTGTAGACGGTTTAGTTGCACTCAATATTTCAGTGTTAATCAAGATATTTTTTCAATATATAATATATATCAGTGTATCAAATGTTTACATGATCATTTCTGAAGTAATGAAATGGAATCATTTATTTGGGACAGTCATTTTTTTAATAACGCACAATAAAGAATAATGTGATCATATCACCACAATATAATTAAATTGAAAGTCAGTAGAGGGCTAATCTTGAATTATCTCCCAGTCCTGGTGTGACTATATATTGGATTTAGCAAATTAATAAAAAAAGATCTGTGGTGATATCACTTGTCTAATTTGTATAGAAGCAAAATGTTCCAATGTCACTCCTTTTAAAAAATACAGATCTGATTTTAATCATACTTTTGGAACTGATACCACAACTGAGAGGATGTCACATCTTGTGGGAGACCTGTGGGACTGACCAGAGTGACTTGCCATAATATGTTGGATATGACATTACCAGGCTGTCACATAGTTTTTTCAATGTGAAGAATTCATTAACCTCTTAAGTCATTCTTCCCCATCAAATCTCAATTAGATAAACATTTCACGCTGTATGAACTTTTTACTTTTTTATATTCTGTATCTATCTGTTCCAACACTCATTGAAGCTATATAAAGCATACACTGAATTAAATAATAAAATCCAAGACACTGTGTTTGCGCCATTATATAAAATCTAATTCAAGAAGTCATACAGTGTGCATACAGTAGCTGGTATATTTGAATACTTTGTGATATCCATAAGAACATAAACTAAAGTTATAGCAGTGTTTGTGAACACAACATGAGTCTGTAAAGATGTGCAGTTTAAGAAGAGAAATTAAGATTTGTTATGTCAGGGTGGGCGGGTAATTAACAGGTCTGTGATGTTATTTTGTTGCTGCAGCTTTTTGTGACACATGCACATGGTATTATAAAGACGGAATGAGCATTGCAGCATCATTAAAATCCACATACACAATTCGGTACATTTATCTCGAGTCAGCAGATTTTGTCAAAGTCACAACATAATAAGAGCTTACATTTTTGAATTACAGTATGAGGTGAATTTAAGAGGCAAAGATTTGCCTCCTCATTTTGAGCTCATTCACCTCTGAGTGATTGCCAACATCTGCATGACTGGCACTCCACGCCATCCACTGCTTGGCCACATGCCTCAGTCAGTTCATTATTGACTAAAACAGCACAGAGTGGGTGGTGAATGGAGACTGTCAGTCATTTGAAGCTATTAAAAAATGCAGCTGCATACTGTAGCTGTTTGTTTTATTTTTAGCTCATGAGTAATACAGTACTCGTTTTCACCAGATAAAAATATGAGTGTATGAACTTAATCTTGACATAATCCTAAGCCTAATGATATATGAGAGCATACCATATTTGCCCAGTGTAACCTCTGATGTAACAGAACCAGAGAAGGAGAATCATCTTTCAAGTTTAAGTTGGTATTTGACAGCTCTTTTATTAATTTAATGATTCTGCTGTTAGATTTGTGTGCTTTGTGTGCTACATTTGGATCATAAAGGACTACAGTAGATTTTTTTACTCTTTAAATTCAGTTGCTAAGTATGGCTACATTTTATCTTCTTACCCAATAGAGTGTAGTCATGATGGCTGATGTCAACATGTGGTTGTGATATTTGTAAGCATTCCTTTAAGCTTCATGAGGTAATGACTAGATGGGACTTAGTGGGGTTCACTTACTGTAAATGTCAGCTGCATTATATCAAGATAATTGTGCAGTCATGTAAATATAAAGAGTCTGGCCTCCCAAGGAAAGCAACAAATAGGTCATAATGTCACCAAAAATTACCTATAGTTACGTTTGAGTGACACCATCTAGTGGGTGTAGTAATTATGACCTGGAGAAGTGGCTCCATTCATATGACGTCCGTATAAGGTGACACATTTCGATATTCAGAGGTGGTTGGATGGTTGGTTTGATTCTAACTTGCAAGTGCACTTCCTAACTTGGAGTGCATGGTCAAACGACCTGTCTGGTTCTTTGATTTGGAGGACATGCAAATGCAACATGAAAATAGACATGCATTAACAGGATGAATGAAGATAATATTCCAGATCTTTTTGGCTAAATTTGTGTGTAAAAAAGTATTGTACTAATTTTTTTTTTTTTTTAATCAACCACTAGTCTCTAAAAATCTGTAAATAAGATCCTATTGTGACACTTTCTGGCATCTTACATGAGGTCCAGCTGTTTTCCTGTCGACTTTTCAGTGTTTTTTAACTGATTTTCACAACTACTTTCATAGCAGGCGCAGCTGGGAAGTCTTTGACAATAAAGGTGTTTTCAGTGTTGCTGTGGTTTGTCTTTACATATTCCAGTAATACACGTACACTTTAACAAGGATTTGGCACTGCAATTCCAGTGCACCTGCAGAGGAGACTCATGAATAGGGGGATGTTCAGTAGGTGACAGTGTTTGTGTAGCTGGGTGTGAATAATAATGTCAGGAGTGGGAAGAGGAGGAGGAGGAGGAGGAAGAGGGGGTTTTGAGTGAGGTGACAGAGGAGGACGCAGATGACGATTGTGTCCGTAACTCTAAGCTGCCAAGTAGCTTGTTTGTAATTCACCGTGATCCTGGACGCCTGCATTTATCCTGCTTAATTACTAACCTGGAGTCATACGATGGCTCTTTGCAGAATGAATTGTGTGTGTGTGTGTGTGTGTGTGTGTGTGTGTGTGTGTGTGTGTGTGTGTGTGTGTGTGTGTGTGTGTGTGTGTGTGTGTGTGTGTGTGTGTGTGTGTGTGTGTGTGTGTGTGTGTGTGTGTGTGTGTGTGTGTGTGTGTGTGAGAGAGAGAGTGTGTGTGAATAATGAGGCTTAAGTGGTTCGGTGTGTTGTAATGAGCTTTGTGGAGTGATGAGTAGAACTTAGTTGTTGGGTAAGTAGTTTTATAGTCTGCAGCATGACAGAAAGTCACAACCTTGTAAAAAAATTAGGGATGAGGATCAAAAGGAGATTAACCTCTCTGTATATGTATAGTGTCATACTATAACCAGTAGGAGAATGCATTTAAACGTAACATCTTACAGATATTAATGTGTGTGTGTTGTCTTTTTAGTTAACATGTATAGAAGCAATATCCACATGTGGTAAGACCTTAAAAACGCAAAGCCTGCTGACTTCTGTTCACATAGAAAAGGTCTCTGCTCACAGTACGTTCTCTGGTATATGGTGAGATCAACTTCCACAGTTGGTGAACTACAGAAAACACTCACCAGTTCTTGTGTGTCTATAAAGGCTCCAGCACACAGTCAAGCTGTTACAGCAGCAGTGCTGTTTGTGAATATTTGTGGCCATAATGGCCATCCTTGTTGGCAAGCCTCTCTTTGATGTGTTAGTGGAATTCCTCCTCTCCAGTGTGCCTTTTCTGGATACTTCTGAAGTGAAAGCTTCCAGCAGTCATCACACTGGGGTTTCTCTCTTCAAGTATATTCTGAAGTGAATCTGTAATTTTTCTGTTTTTTGTCAGATGTGGTGACTCCTGTCATCAGCTTGGAGTTGCACTACAAAGAACAGTACAGCTCTGAGTATAACTTTGTGGCTACTTATTTATGCATTTTTAACTTAGATGGTACGTGGATTATTTTTCTGCAGGTTTATGTCAGTGTGCATTTTCTAACTCAGTAGAAAACCATGAGTGAATCCTCATTGTGACAAGTCAAAGATCTCTGGATGAAGAAAATACTTGCAGGGAATGCTTACATACATGTGTATGGTTGAGTTTTCTTCAGTGCCTCAGCAGTGAAGTTGGAGAAGTTCCTCTGCACATTTTTTTATTGAACTCCTGCCTCAGCTGTTATGGAACCTTTTGGTCCAATTATTCTACAGTTGGCAGACCTGTTGGTAGCGGTTTAGCGTGACAACTCAGCAAACACCCTCAGTGTTTCAGTAACACCCACCCACACATGTTTGAAGTTGGCTGTTCATTTGGTGTTGGCATGAGATGGTGAACCGTACATGAGTTGCCTGGGCAACTTTGGTCCTAAAATAATCACCGAATATATTAAATTGGACTGGTGTAAGCAAATTCTGTCAGTGAATTAATGAATGTCTGCACAAGCCCTTTTTTGGGTGCTTTGTTAATGAGGAGTTGGAAAAAATTCCAACAACTCTCAACCTACTTCTTGTTCCTAATGAGTGAAATAAACATATTTTATAAATAAGTGTAACCCTTTGAATATCATACAGCATTTCTCAGCATATTATGATCTTTCCTGTATAATAAGATATTAGTGTTGCACGCAAGAACAAGAAGAGGTTGTTTAAATTCAGCAGCAATGTTCCCATATTTATGAGCTGTGATAGGCTTCCCCTCCAGAAAGGAACAGGACATTTCAGACAAATGAAAAATGAAAATCTTCATCTGGCTTTGTGTTGTGCTTTTCACACTACTTACAATGCCAACTCAATGAAGGAAAGGAAACCAATAGAATTTTATCCAGTGTATGAGTTCCTTTTTCCTGGATATATGTATGCTTTGTAATCAATAAAGATTCATGTTTTTTCCAGTGACATAATTAACAACTTTGAAGTCACTTATCTCTGTTTTGTTCATTATGCATTGATTCTAATACAGGTTCACATCTTGCTGGAGGTGGCTCTTCCTAGTGTGCAGAATGCTCAATGAAATGAAAAATAAATGATGTGCTCTGTATGCAAAGACAGAATACATTGTAACAGATGATGACATGATTTATGGTGTATTTGTTCAGATGCGTGAAAGCAAGCTCGAGATAGCTCACTGCAGAACATCCATATAGTGGGGTTTCTCAGTTTGTTTGCTCATGTTTGTACGTGCTTCTCTCTCTAGGTAAACACAGCCATGCATGAAGCCAAGCTAGTGGAGGAGTGTGATGAGCTGGTGGAGATCATCCGCCAGAGAAAACAGGTCATTGCTGTGAAAATCAAGGAGTCCAAGGTAAAGTAGTCCCAGTACATCCTTATACACTACTTTCTAAGTCATAGGTCTGACCCAGGACACATATTTGACTAAAAAATTGACTAGCGAAATATGTCATTTGATTGTAATCATGTAGATGAGTGGCTTAAGTCATTTTAAGCTGCATTAATTGTTTGTTGGCCAGAAGAACTTCAAAACAAGTGAACAGACACACAGCCCTTATTATCAATTTATTATCAAAACATTGAAATTGCTGTAACATCCAACATACATGTAACAGCATTATGATCCTGGTGCAGTTATGCTTCCGGTCCCCTAATGAATCTAATATTCACTGACCTTTTACTGTGTCTCAAGTTTTGTCCCTACCTTCTCCTGAGATAACATCGGGGTCTTTAGCTTCTTTTCATTACCAGCTAGTTGCTAATTTTGTCTGTCTGCTGTTTGGAGCTGGGCTTGTAATCAGTTTGGCTAAGCTTTTGCACTGGGAAGTCCTGCCTGCTGCTGGTAACAGTGTTGAGTTAAAAATGGCTACAGTTCAACAGAGCTGCAGAGATGAAGGATAATCCTCTGTGGGTTTGCCATTATGATCAATTACACATCATAGAAAATCATTTGATTCTGTGTTCATATACAAAACACTGATTGATAGGTGTAACGTTTATTGAATTCACATTGTTTCATTTGTAATATATAGATTTGGTATTTCAAATGCTTTTTACTCATTGTCATTTGGAGCAGCCAGATTGCCAATTGCATCTCTCACAAACTCACATCTGGGTCAGAGTCCACTTGTGTTTTTTCTACAAGATGATGAATATGTGAGCAGTAGAGCATTGGACAGAATATATTTGTCCAGGTCTCTCCTTGTTGCAGTGCTAGTTGTTTTTTAAGCTGCCTCTGCACTTGCCAGCTTGTTTAACCAAATAAACATCATATGAATGCTTCTGGAGACATGTCAAAGAAAAGGAAGAAAAAATAGGGTTGGGGGCCTCTCCCACATGTTAGCAGCCAACCTGAATGTGCGTCGAATGATTTCGAGATGGCAGTTATGGTTATAAAGAGAGTCCAGGACTTACTGTACATACAACTATATGTGTGTGTGTGTGTGCATGTAACAATGCGTATATGGGTGGTTTGTCCTGTGAATGCCTGGGGTTTTGGGACAGAGGCAAACTCTAAATCTCACCCTCCCAGAGGTGAAGTTTTAAGTGCTTGTGGAAGATCCTCTGAGGCAGCAAAAGAGCTTTGTCAAGAGATGAAAGATTTCCAAACACTAAACACAAGGACTGAAGTAGCTGTGTGTGTGTGTGTGTGTGTGTGTGTGCGTGTGTGTGTGTGTGTGTGTGTGTGTGTGTGTGTGTGTGTGTGTGTGTGTGTGTGTGTGTGTGTGTGTGTGTGTGTGTGTGTGTGTGTGTGTCAGAGTGAGTCCGCAGTGATTGCAGACAAAGAGTAAAGCTTGTTCTCATGAGAGTCTGGCTCTGTAAAACGCTGCTGAGCAGAGGGTAGAGGGGTAACATGTAGGAGACAGAGGCAAGAGGGAAGCACAGAAAAACACGGGAGGAGTGCTAGATTGATGTCAGCTAGCAGGTGATGTGTTAACATTTGAGGCTGTTTAAGGGTCAAGGAATAAAGGAATGAAATGCACCTTAAGTAATTCCAATAGTCACGGATGTGTTAAATGGATGTGAGAGGAGAGGATGACTTTGTTTTTTGGTGCTTTCCAAAATATTGCCTGATCTGCATGCACTAAAAGTAATTGGTTAAGGTCAGGGAAAAAATGTGGTCATGGTTTTTAAAAAACGGTGGTTATCTGCTGTCAGTCACATGCTTTGTAAACAAAAACATGAATCATTTTAGGCATTTCATCAAACAACTAATGCTGCCGTTCTTCTAAAGGGAAGTGTTCAGAGGTGACTGTGCCACAGGATAACAGGATTATGCAGGCTTGATCAGGACGAGCAGAACTGTGCAAGGTGCTCCCATTCTCTGTCTCTCTCTCTCTCTCTCTCTCTCTCTCTCTCTCTCTCTCTCTCTCTCTCTCTCTCTCTCTCTCTCTCTCTCTCTCTCTCTCTCTCTCTCTCTCGCTCTCTCTCACCTCCTCTCAATGAGCTCTGTCTCTCTCTAAGGAGACTGAGCGCTCATGCTTAATCTCTCCCTTTCCCAAACAAAACACAGACTATTCCCATGTCCTGATGTGTGTGAGCGTCTTTATGATATGACTCTGCTTGCTTTTAATCCTCGTCTGCCTGAACTATTTTAACTGCTCCTTGAGCATGAAAACATGTTCACATTATTGGGCGTTATTCTCATGGAGGCACAACGATTACACAATTTGGTATTTTCCTGACCTTGGAATTGACTTTACCTGTCTGTGTGGTATTTTGGTGCCCAGTGCAAAGGGCAAGGTCTGTGTAAGTGCAGCATCTGCGGTTCAATTCCAGTAGCAGACCTTTGTTGCATGTCATTCCCCGTCTCTATCTCCCCTTGTTTCCTGTCATAGCTCAATAGTCACTATCTAAAAAAGCCATAAAAATGCCCCAAAAAAGCAATCAATAAAGATATACATTTAATGTCAAAATGAAGAACTTTGCTAAAGCAGTGTGTGTTTATCTATACATGAAAACAGGTGATTGTTACAGTATCTGTAGTCCATAGCTGCTTTAAAAAGTGAGGAAAAACTTTCTGTCGCCACCTTAAGGCAGCAGGACCACTGTTTGTGATATTTACTGTGATTAAATTGTATGCAAATAATAACCAAGCTGGTCCAAACAAACCTCTACTGTGCATACATCAGACTGGTTGGTATTCTGCCTGATTATGCAATGTACGTACTTGGATTACTCATTACTCCTGTGTATTACTATCCCCTTTCCAACTGTTTTTAAAGCAAACTGGCGTTTCATATTTTAATCTTGAAACAATGCGATGTGATCACTTACACATGGAGGGATTATAAGAGCCCCCCCCCCCCCCCCCCCCCCCCCCCCCCGTTGCACAGGAGAAAGAAAATTCACAACTTCCCAGAGTACTGAAGAACAAACTACAACACTGGCAGGCTGGCACTACAATATTTTAGTTGTGATTAAATAGACATTTCCATTTCAGCTTTAGATGCAGTTTTTACACAAAGTCAGACACTCACATGCACACACACACACAGACACACACAGGCAGTGCCACATTGTCCATTATTGCAAGAGAGAGGCAGTAATCATTTCTGAAATTGTTGTTTGCGGCATATGTTGCCAAATAATAACCCATCCATTAAACCCGTCTCACTTCTTGTCTCGCTGCGGTCAACAACCTGCTCAAATATCGTTTATAGTGACAGCAGATTATGGTGGACTTAGTGGAAGAGCAGCAAAGACGTCAATTGAAAACTCCATTAAGTAACCAGCTTAGAGAGGGTTCTAAGCAGAGCGACATTTCCAGCAGTAGAAAAGTGAGTGCACATTAGGTACTGTTTTAATTCTTTGAGAGCTTTTGATGACAAGCTCTTAACCGATTGCCACCCAGTGGGGTTTTTTCCCCTGAATTCTTATTTGCATAATTCAAGCCCCGCAAGCAAAAATATATCGCTGGAAATATAAATGACTAATCCTTTAAAGGCACCCATAATTTTGAATGTTGTTTCTGCTCTTTAAATTGATTTTGTGTTTAGAGATTCAAATTGTCAGCTGTTAATGAATGTATGCTCTTTACAGAGAATCAAGCAACTTTTCTTTACCCTTTGCTATTTAAAGGTTCACTAAGGTTTCATTTAATCATCATCGATGAAATGCTTTGCTTCATGTTAAAGCCGGTATTTTACTCCACTGCTCACCTTCTGTTGACAGTCTCAAGCCTCACAGGCAGCTTGTGTTATTTCCCGTGGAGAGTTTCATCAAACTAAGTTCATTTGTGGAATCAGGATATGAGCCCTAATGAAGATAAATAGATTACTTTGGTTTCAAATGAGCAGAGAATTGCTTCCTTGTGTTCAGTCGGAAATTAAATTACAATACACCCATTGACATATTACAGTCAAATGGGACCACATCATAAAACCCTGTCTGTATCTGCATATGAGGAGTCCGAACCCTGACCGAACTGACTGGCCTGCCTTTCTGATGAGCACAGCATGACTGTTTGTGGTAGAGATTGAGTGGGTTAATTGATAAATGATATTATATTACATATTTCACTCTTGTGTAGCCATCTTGTACTCTTACGGATGTCGGTGCTGGGACATCCGGAACATTGATTTAGCTGCACTCCAAGTGGGAGCAGACAGATAAGCATATGGAAGGCCGTCGGTCTTATGATTTATTTGGGGAGGGCAAGAGCAGTGAATCTTGTAGAATGTAGTTTCTACAGTAGTCTATCTTTCTCTTTAGAGAACATGGACACATATAAGTTAACCGCAGAATGGGACCTCTTGTTTAGACTGTCACCATATCAGATAACAATGCATGATGCTGAACTCCTCTGTCCCTCTATTCTACAACATGTTCATAAGGTCAGTGTAAGAATGATGAGACAATCAGACTCACTTCAACTCTAACCCCATAACCTGGACTCTGTCCCCTCTGCTGCATTCTTTGTGTCTTCCTGTTTCTGTGTTTTCCTGTCTCTGCCTGCGCATGTGACCGTGTTTACTAACGTCACTGAGTCTGTGTGAATGTGCTTCTATATATACACGTTTTTTTTTAGACAGATAGCATTTTTGGCTAGAATATAAAATAGCATCCTAATGCAGATTTTTTAAAATCCTTTTAAATTGTGTAGTAATGTTTTCTTCTCACTGTTTCTGCAAGTTTAATTAATTACACATACTTCCAAGATTCTGCTGACAGTATAGTCTTTGATCACTATCCAAATACATCCGATATCCGTCCAAGATTCCCACAGAGGGTTTGTGTTTGTTTGTTTTCTTAATAAAGCTTCAGCCACCATTAGTCTGCAATATGGCAACATGTCGGTTTCACCTTGCAAGCACCATCTCATGGGGTGCAGACTTTGTATCAGTATTTTGGAGCAATTTGGCAGCAGATTGCAATTATACATTTTTGGAAGTGTTGAACATATTTGACTGTCACAGTGATGAATACCTCATATTGGAATCATTGGACCATATTTGGGATGGATTTGTAGGTATTGGGAATTCTTAGGTGAGCATATAAAAGATGAATAACACCGGAGAGCTATTATTGTCTGGGTTTTGGAAGTGGCGATTAAGGACAGTTTACAGCTTAATGTTACTGCACAGCACAAGAATGAAGTGGTTGCATTTCTGAAAACTTTTTACACAAGGTATTGTTGTTTTCCTAACAGATAATCACAGAGGTTCAGATTGAGCAAATTGGCATAATTGAACATAAATCAGCAACAACATGCTGTATCTGTGTTTTTTCCAGGTGATGAAGCTGCGTAAATTGGCCCAGCAGATTGCAAACTGCCGTCAGTGTCTGGAGCGCTCCAGTGCCCTTATCACCCAGGCTGAGCAGAGCCTGAAGGAAAACGACCACGCCCGCTTCCTCCAGACTGCCCGAAATGTAGCTGAAAGGTAAGTGGTTGACAGTTTTCAAACCTTTAAGTGTAATACACATTGAGGCTCAGCCTTTCCCTTTACTAGAGAGTATGTGAGACTGGTCTTATTGAAGTTTTACCATGTTGCAGGCTGCACAATAAACCTTTTTTTATGTACAATATTTAAACATACAAGTTTCCTTTTAGTTGTTTTTTTCAACCCTTGCCCTTCAGCAAATTTTGAACTTTTTCCTCCATTGATCCAATCTTGGAGTAAGGCTGCTGGTGAAATCAGCATTACATCAAACCTCTCTAGCCCCCAAGATCAGTGTCAGGCTTCTGTTTAAAATCATCTATCATTTAAGGGCCAGATCTGCAGTTTGTTTTTCCACCTGCATACTTCCTCCATCCCTTCTTTCCACGACAGGCCGGCAGCTCCCCCACTCTGTCTCTTCTGCAGCTATAGTGTAGCATCTGTTCTTTGGCCCAGACTTCGCCTTTTTCCAGCACCTGGCTGGGCTCTTTATTGACAGGCTTGTTTCTCTTCACTGAGGAACAAAACTCCTGCACTGCTCTGTAACCCTGCCAGTGCTGTGGTTCAGGCTGGCCCCTGCCACAGACTGCTCACTGATCCACAAAGCAGAAGTAGGCATCATTTTCCACAAAGCTGTACAAGCTATGGACTCAGTGTTTGTCTGCTTTGTCTGCGTTGTGATGGGTTTCTTGGCTAACAGAAAACTGCGAGACATTGATAGTTCATAAAAGGCCAGGGTGAGGGATTTTTAAATTTATATTCCATTTTTCTATAGTGTCTCTCTGTGATGCCTGTGGTGAAGAATTAACATGATTATCACAGGTGAAAAGCAAAATCACAGTGTGCACTAGAGCAGCTCTGGTTAAATCTCAATCTCTCTCTCTCTCTCTCTCTCTCTCTCTCTCTTTCTCTCGTTGACCTTTTTCTTGCCTCGCTGCCTTCTCTTGTTATCTCACATCCCTCACTCCTACTCTTATCTTTTTTACCCCCCGCCTTTCCCTCTCATCACCTCACCTGACCTCCCGCCCCTCCTCCCCTCCCTCACCTCTCTACCCTTCTTGTGACATTTCTCTTTCCTGACCGCTCTCCAGGGTTGCCATGGCGACAGCCTCCTCCCAGGTACTCATCCCTGATGTCAACCTGAACGAGGCGTTTGACAACTTTGCCCTGGACTTTTCCCGAGAGAAGAAGATCCTAGAAGGACTAGATTACCTAACAGGTATACGTTGTTTCCGGTTCATCGTAGATATATCATAAGACACATCAAACAGCACATTTTAATGTTAATTTACAATAGTCCTCTCTGGGTTGAAAAAATATATTGAATTCAATTTGATTTCAGAAATGTATACCAGCCATCAGTATAAACATTGTGTTGCCGTTAAGGAAACATTTGACAGTCATATCTTGCTAATTCATCATCAGGGTTCTGTCGCACTTGAAGATGCACTTTATATCTTTCTGTAACAAATTACTTCTGTTCTAGATCACACAGGTTCATTATTACCATTTGTAAATTTAGTTTATATTATGTTGCTGTGTCTTCTACATTCAGCTCCCAATCCACCATCCATAAGAGACGAGCTGTGCACCGCCTCACATGACACCATCACTGTTCACTGGACGTCAGAGGACGAATTCAGCGTCACCTCCTACGAGCTGCAGTACACCATCTACACTGGCCAAACAAACTTCATCAGTGAGTCACATTCACACACACACAGACATTCACAGGTATAGACATCACGAACACTAAACATGATCCAACAATCAATCATTATCTGAGATCTATTGATAACGAATGTTCAGAATTCATCTTTGTGCCTAAGGACTTTCAAACATACACAAATCAGTTTTAATTTATATTCCTGAGTAGGTGCAGATCAGTGATTAGCTCTTTCATGAAGCTTATATCTACTAAAGCATAATCAAAATGTGTGTTTTTGGGTGGACCAAGTGGAGGTAAACGCATAATACTGTATATCAAACTGAATATTGAGAGCTTTCCCATCTAGTAGGCATTCAGACGGCATTAAAATATGTAGTGTTAACACTTTTTGAAGTCTCTAAGCATATAGGCTACTGTCATTAGAGCAGACCACCTGCATGTAAAGTGGAAAGATCACAGATCAATGGGTCTCTCCAGAATCAAAACAGTTTTTACTATCATTTGT
The DNA here is from genome assembly GCF_963691925.1 of Scomber scombrus. NCBI lineage: Eukaryota > Metazoa > Chordata > Actinopteri > Scombriformes > Scombridae > Scomber > Scomber scombrus. The sequence continues at coordinate 16,245,750 of NC_084978.1, forward strand.
GTTTTTAACAAACTTTGTCACATGTTAAGTGATTTAGCATGTGCATTCTCTAAGTGTGAGCGGCTTTATTAATTGTATTCACCATTATAACAATTCACCAGTCTCCATCACACAAAAATACATATCTATACATACACACGCACACAGAATCATTCTGACTTACCTTTATGCAGTGACAAAGATTAAAAAAACTGGAGCACTACAATACTGTATATATAATAATAATATTGCTCAGTCTTATTTTCATATGTTCAATGTTTTATACAAACCGTGTTGCATAACCTAGATTTTAGCCTTTGTTGTCTTCCATACTTGTATTTACAGAGAGACAAAGCTGAGTTATCAAGCATACTTGGTATAAAAATAGGACATACAGTACATATCACGAGGGCATGCTTTTTGTATTTGTTTTTTGTTGAAACAGTGTGAAGCAAAACTCTTCAGAAACAAGTAATGAGAATTTAAAATCACTTCTGCCTTCTTTCTACCTCATCCATTTCTCCCTATACCATGGATATTTTGTAAGCTTCTTGGATCTGCTAGTAGAGCAAAACCCAAAGTGTTCGTACAGTGTCTCTTTTTTTGCAATAGTTTCTAAAGGTGTTTCATCCTGTTACTTCTCTTGTTAAAATGTATTTACTAGATTTGCACCATATAGAATTGTAATTATATCACAAATTTTAGTAGTTCATTTTTGACTCAGATTTGGATACAATATTGCCACCATGTTCAAACTGTTTTTTAATCGCTGCTTTTTTAATTCGATGTTACATAGACTTGCGTTACATATAATATTTGGAAGGACCCCAAAAACATATTTAAAAAAAAAATCTGTCCTAATGTACCGTGCTATAATTGGTTGACAAACAAAATACCATAAAATGCCACTGAACTTTAGAAATGATCTGTGTTTCAAAGCTCTACACAACTTAATGGCTTTTCGTCTATGGTTGGGATTTCAGCAGCTTTAATCATTAAACATAACTGAGTAGTCATGAGTCTCTTTAATGTTTTCAAATTTTAACTATGATAAATATCTGATATTCCCAGACAGGATAAAGCTTGGCTACTTACTAAAACTCTGGCCCCCATCAGCTAATCAGCTGATTGACCATCACTCTGTGGATGAAGAGATAGAAAGGCTGCTGTGGAGGAGGAGAGGAATGTTAGGACAGGTGAAAATCAGAGTGGATAATGGTTACGTAGGGGAGATGAACATTTCCACTCATTGAAGACGATATAATTAATGTACATAATCGTGCACACTCAAACATGTACACTCACACACCTGTGGCCCTCTACTCTTTTCATCCCACTTTTATCCTTTCATCATCTCTTCTCTACTCTGTGTAGCTTGACATTTCTCCATTTAACCATGCAACTCAAGTGCTGCAGCCATTTGAAACATCAGGATACATTTCAGCTGTGATAGACTGAGTGACTCAGATATTCAGCAGTGTGCTGCCACACTCAGACTCACAGTCCTCAGAGATTCACAGGAGAAACTGAGAAAGAGAGAAACCCATTTAGCTTGCCACGCCACTTGAGTTTTTACCATCACATTTTTCTCAAACTTTCCAAGTGGCTAAATGCTCCCACTTGAGCACCATCCTGTCTCTCTCTTTTTCTCTCTTTCCCGGCCTCATCCTCAGCCTCGCCCTCCCAGGAGAAGAAGAAAGGGGGTTGCAGGGTCTTGTGAACCCTGCCTGTGCAGTATCATTCAAGCACAGAAGCAAAAAATAGAGTCAGCAAGTGAAACCAAATGCCATGGAGAAATATTAGCAGTGTCAAATAGCAAAATAACATCGCAAATAAAGATGTCTTGCACTGTAATTGTGTTGCTTCTACCTGTATGCATTTGGAAGTTGCAAGTGTATAGTGCTGCTGACCTGCTTGTTTATCTGCCAACCAACATACACCTCTGTCCTGTTATACATACACTTCTACATCAATATTTTTCACTCTGTCTGACTTTCTGACCATATGTCACAGTTAATCTTCTCTCCTCTATATTCCACACATAATCACACATATTGTAGTCGGCCAGCTTTGATTTTATGATGTTGATGCCTGCAATAAAGGCAGAAAAGACATCAGGGATAAACAAAACAACAGAAACTAAAACAGAATAGTCAAGTGTAATGGCTAATAAATCAATGTAGAAATAAAAATGTTACTATGTGACGTCCATGTGAGCCATCATTGTTGATTCACACTCTCTTGAGGTTGTGCTCTTATTCCAGACAGTAATGCTGATGTAAACAGTATGTCCGTCTATCCATTTTCAATCAAGTTAATAGTTTAATCTATAACATGTCACTAAGAGATAAGGATATGTGTAAATTGTATGTCTCTTTTTGCTGATACAGATTCAATCTGGAATTGCTAGAATTTATCAAAGTGTAACTTAACAACATGCACTATAATTTTACAGGTTTTAATTGTCTTATTATATATTAAAAATACATTTAATATGTATAATTTTAAAGGGCAAGTTCCACATTTCGGAAAGTGCACTTACATGTTGGAGTTTCAAGTTGCCTCACAAGCTTGCAGTGATGAAGATTTCAAAACGTCACTTTTTGTTCATACACTTTGATTTTTGCTGATTTGTGTGTTAATTACTGAGCGTTAGAAGTGGAAGACAGGGTTTATTGCCTTTAGGATGGAGCCAGGATTGCTGTTTCAACTTCTTTTCAGTCTCTATGCAAAGCTGAGCTGACATATGTTGAAATGTTGAAATATGAAATGAATACAAACATAAGTTAATAATTGTAGTTCTTTAGTCCCATCTCACTTTACAGTTAGTGACCTAACTGCAAGGTTTAGGAAATAGTCTTGCTAGTGTCATGATCATCAGTTCATCAGAAAACAAACACTTCATTAATTGTCAATCAACCCCATTTACCATCATGTCTGCGTTGCTCAGTTGAATCACTTTTACTTGTACTGTGCTGTGTCTGCAACACCTCCATTTTTCCTCAGTTTTTATTGCCAATCTCTACCTCTTACTGGGAATCTTGAATGTTAACCAAGCTATGAAAACTCTACCTGCTGACCCTCCCTACCATCTGTCTTTCATGTGTATTCATAGGCACTAGCCTGTGGTGAAGAACTAACATGATTATCACAGGTGAAACGCAAAATCACAGTGTGCACTAGGGCAGCTCTGGTTAAATCTCTCTCTCTCTCTCTCACTCTCTCTCTCTCTCTCTCTCTCTCTGTATCTTGGCAGGGCGTCTCAAAGAGTATCAGAAGAATAGTTCTGTGAAATTACGATGAGGTTTCAGTCATTGCAGAAAGGTTATCAGCGAGCAGTAGATTCAGTAAAGTTAGTTATGCACCAAAAGATAGATTGAGGTGAACTTGCTGTACTTTATTTCTTTTATTGATGTACAGTTGCTCTCTCACACACGCACAGTCTGTTCCTCCAGGAGAAATGAATAGTGAAGTACACATGTGCACGCACACACACACACACACACACACACACACACACACGCGCACACACACACACAATCACCATTAACTCTATATTGCATCATCAAAGACAAACTCTCATCCATTCCCAGGATACTTTGTGTTTTCTGTGCCCCTCTCATCTGAGTGAAACACAAAGACACAAACAGACACACGTGCTGTACACACACGATATGTCTGGATGCAAGACAGAAGCCGATCTATTTCCTCTCTGTTTCCCTTTTCTTTTTGTTTTTGCTGTAGTACATTGGCTCAGTGCTCCACCTCACTTTGAAGTCACAATGCTCTCCAAAGCAGCACAGCTAGTGTCAGAAAGCCCCATTTCAGTGGTAAAAGTAGTGATAGCATATTGCTGTGTACTGACCTAATTTGATTTAGCAAAAAGAGAGAGGTGCTACAGAGATCAAAAGCTTTAAAAAAGGAGAGCAGCAAGAAGTCCTTCGCCCTCGTCTTTCTCCTTTATCTCTTCTTAAAAGCACACATAACATCGCAGCCTCCCTAATTTCTACAAGATGCGGCTAAAACGACAGGTGGGTGGCAGCTGTCACAGTAGAATAACATCCTTACCATTTGTGAGGAAAACAGCAATAGGATTTCAATGTTGACACTGGTTATATATATGTAAGACCAGACTGAAATAAAATGCAGTTTAATCTACCGGCAAGGTCTGCGTACAAGACAGATTGTGGCCATGCGCTGTGTAAAGAAGGTCCCTTACTCACTTTTTCTTTTCCTCTCATCTTAAAGGAAGATGAAAGCACTCACTACATGTTTTTCTTTGTCTGAGAAAAGCTTGTGGAAATTGCCAAATACGTAAAGACGCAGCCTTCACTCTAACTTTAAGAGTTCCCTCCCCTCATCCATTCTTTAAGCCGCCTCACTTTTAAAGGCCTTATTTGCGTCCTGTGAAGTATTTATATTTACAAGCAGACTCTCAGCTATTACTTATGCATGCTGTTGCCATCTTGCTCAATAATTCACAACGCATCCTTACCAGAGGGTACGAGCAAGGCATGGCTCTGAGAGCTCTCTTCCTTTCAGGATTTTTATTTCCCTGCAAATCTGCAGAGGGAGGAATGATGAGACAATGAAAAGATTTTCTATTCTACTTTAACTCTAAAGACTATTAACCTCGGCTGTGGTGCCACTGAACAAGTTGCTCTGTTTGTTTTGGCAACCTAGGATTTGAATATGTTCAGCATATTTTAGGCAGGTGATATGAATCCAAAGAGAAACTTAAAGCCTGGTAGTCAGCGTGTGTTTGGGAGAGCTGCCTCACAAATATTTGCTAATAAAAAATAATTTCTGTTTGGTTTTCTGTTGGCACATCATGACAGTATTACTCACCCTGTCAGTGAAGCGCAATATTTAATTAATACATAGATTTACTATGGTTTGAGATCCTCTGAAGTATGAAATGTTGATCAATCTCTCAAGTCAGTCCTGTCCTAGATGACAATGCCAATAACTTCTGTGCAAAACACAGTCAGTGCACTGGAAGTGCAACATTTCACACCATGTTTGTTTTTTGACACATCCAAATTAAGCATACGTGCAGTAGCACCACACTTAGCTAAATGTCAAGTTTGCGAGATCTGATTTAAAATAAACAGCAGTCCCCCACACAACCTTTCACAACAAATCGTCCATCTTTGATTCACACCACTCACCCCATGTCAAAAGGTATGTGCTTTAAAATCAGTTTCTAAATTAGAAAAATACAAAACCCATTTCGTCACCATTATTTCACACAACACTTGAGGTCAAAAAAAGCCCCTTTGGACACATTCCTCTCCTCAGCCCTGAGCTCAGATTTCCTTTTTATCCTTCACAGTCTGCTGCAGCTGAGGGGCTGAAAAGACTGTTTAGAAGCAGGTGACTGCAGTGCTAACCCAGCCATTACTAACCCTCTACTGCAAGTCACTTTGAATCAAAGCGCCCACCAATTGGGGTCATGTTAGCATTGCCCAAGTTTCCATACATTCCAGCATTAAAGGCTATCACACTCATTTGCCCTCAGGCACTTTACTACAGTCATTCCCGTGTCATATTGTGTAAGTGCCTTGTTGTTATGGAGTACACAATATCCCCTCTGGGGAGCATGCCATGATAAACCTGATGGAGAGGTAATGGGATGGATCAGTATGTACACATAAATGTTGCATAACATATAGGAGTATATGGTCTCTGAGCTTTGTACAATCTGATGACTCACTTGATGTTTTCAGAAAAATATAACACACTGGTTCAGTTGAATTTTGGGTATAATTGTTTTTGCTGTTTTGAACATCACTGAAAGGATTCACCATAACACTGCTTACACTGAGAGCATTAGCAGTACTTGGTTACTGATACTGGTGTTTGTGTGTGTGTGCGTGTGTGTGTGTGCGTGTGTTTGTGTGCGTGTGTGTGTGTGTGTGTGTGTGTGTGTGTGTGTGTGTGTGTGTGTGTGTGTGTGTGTGTGTGTGTGTGTGTGTGTGTGTGTGTGTGTGTGTGTGTGTGTGATTTTCTGTGGATCTACCAGGTTTGTACAACTCGGCCGACAGCTGGATGATCGTACCTAACATCAAGCAGAACCACTACACGGTGCATGGCTTGCAGAGTGGCACCCGTTATATCTTCTTTGTCAAGGCTATCAACCAGGCAGGAAGCCGCAACAGTGAGCCAGCCCGCCTCAAAACCAACAGTAAGTGAAGGCACATGTGACACTTCCGCCTGCTTTCCTATGAATATTTACAAGCAATGTTAATTTAGTTTTTGATATTTGATGTAATTTAAAGAACATGTTTTCTTCTGCAAACTATTGCACAGGCTGTCACTGCCTAAAGCTTTTCCTGGGGGATTATCTTTGATTTATGAATGAGTGGAGTAATAAGTAGCAGATTTAGATCTAATTTAGATTCGATTTTGATTAGGAGCGGAATAATAACATAGCTTTTGGTTTCCATCCTGCTTGTTCAATTTTCTGTCCAGAAGGCAGCAAGGTGTGTATGAATGCAGAAACTTGAGACAACAATATCTTTCAGGTTTCTTTCACAAACATCCAAAACATTTAATCACATGTTTTATAACAGCTTCCCTGAATGAGTTTAATCTATACATAAATAAATACCTTTTAGAGGGATTATAAAGAACTATTTGTTTTTAGTCATGTCATGCTTTCCAGAAGGTGAGGTGTCATCTTCCCCTGCATGATGAATTGAATCAGGATGCTGCTGATTTCACAGCTGCATCATCTACAAAGAGAACTAAATATGTGGATATAAACACAATAATTTAGCTCTCAAGATTTATGTGTGTGTTACTATGGCCAACAATAACATATCATAATGACTGTGATTTCATTATAGCCACAAATGTATAACCCGTCACTTATATGTCTTCTTAACAGAAGGTTTGAGATGGGATACTAGCCTGATTTATAGAGGTTGACCAAAGTAAATCTAACAAGTCTAATTGTCTAAGCTTATTGTCACCAATCAGGTTTTATACAGAATCTAGTAAAAGATTTCTCCTGTTGGTTTTTTAGTTTTACTCCTTCGGTTTGCAGGAATACTTTTAATCTGAATGCTTATATTCTTACAAACAGGCACTGATTGACACTGAGTAACTCAGTCCAATTCAAAGAATGTGTAAGGTCTCATGTCAAGTAGTCCTAATGAGTTTATATAGAGAATAGTGTCTTTTTGCATGTACTGTATATAGTATGTATGCATGCTCCATTTACAAAAAAGGTCTCAACAAAGTTTGGTAGCGGGACTTTCATCAAGTTATCTGTGGTTTGGCTTGAATCCCGTGATCTGAGTTAGAAAATGTCATTAATGTTTCTTTTCATTCAAGATGTGCTAGTTGCAGAATTCCGTAACGGTGCACATGAGAGCTTTTCCTTTATCTATTTCCCCTCCTACACATCTGTCACGTTGTGTTAAGATGTGCAAAAGCTTTACTTTTAGACTCGTACTGCCGTGCAGATTGCACGGATTAAACATGCGTCTCTCTAAACACCAGAACCTCTGTTGCAGCATTTTGGCTTTTAGATAACTCCAGGCTGTTTGCCCCAGACTGAAAGAAAAAGCTTCTGTGGAATGTTGCACAAATACAGCAAAAGATGTTTTTATTTTAATAGGTAGCGCCTCTGTTTCTGTTATTCAGCTCATTTTTCACTCAATGTTTTTCAGTTTCTTTTGCAGTGAGAAGTGAGAGTCACTGAGGGAGTTTTCTTTTTGACATCTTTTCTCCTTCAGTATTGTTCCTGGCACATTTACTGTAGTTTATTCTCTTACAAGGTGAATTTTTTTGCACTCAGAAGATGTTTAATTGACACTTTCTTTACCTGTTTCAAGCCGTTTCTTTGTTTGCTATTTCCCCTCATACTCCCTGAAGTTGAATTTTAGGCTGCAAAAGTTTGTTCTGCCCTTGAACTCTGTTTATCTTCTGTGTGCTTATATGTCCCTGTAACAGCACTCAGTAAATAAGAATATAGAAAGAAAGCAAAACAAAGCAAATGTGGACAAGATGTGACCAAATACACAAAGAAATCAATGAAAGCATTGATGCTGGGTAGGACGTCTTATGTTACAGTGGACTCAATATAAATGTTATAAAAATGTTTACCACAACATGCTCCTCTAAAATGTGCTAAACAAAGGCACAGAATAACAAATATATAAATACTACTTCTAGTAAAAGACGAGGCATTTAATGTCATTCATTTTTAAAAGAAGGAAGAATGATAAAATGGCAGAAAGTCCAGCAACCCTTCAGGCATCTAAAATATTCTTGACTAGGGATCAGCTTTGGCACATATGGGGTTACAATCTAGCGGTATAGCTAATTTAGGATATGCCTCAAGGGTGCTCAATAAAATTTTAAATCAGTCTTAAATTGCAGCACTAGTTCAGTGAAGCTAAAGTGGAGATGATATGCCAGCTCCTCTTAGCTCCTGTCAGGAGTCTTGCTGTGGCATTTAGGATTAACTGTAATCTGGATACACTCTGCTGGGAAAAATAGGTGTGTGGGAAACTGCAGTAGTTGGATGATTTTCCTCCCTCTCTTTCAGCCAGACACTCTCTCTCTCTCTCCACTTTCACTCACTCCCTCTCTAAATGGACCTGAGAGCAGGGTCAGCTCCCTGCTAGAAACTGATAGGCCAGACTTACTAGAAAACAGCTGAAATGGTTTGGTAATATGCTTGTTAGCTGGTATTTTTAGAGGAAAGGGGGAAAGCCAACCCAGGACTCACTCACACTAGGATCACTTATTATGTGACTCCGTTATTTAGGTTACTTCTTCACCAAAATCTTGCTTTAAAAGCCTTTTGTTTTACAGTTTGTCTGGCATGTTTAATGGCATCCATGTCTTATAGACAATCATCATCGGAACATTTTGGCACCAGCTTCAAGACTAATAACCAAGCACATACCAAAAGAAATACAACTAACTACAAGAGTAAAGCCCAGAATATACTGGCAAGGCAAGCGGATGTGCACATTGGCTGATACGGACAGCTGCAGACACCACAGACACATAGTAGCTCTGTTTATCCTACTTTCTGGAGTCCAGTTGGAGGACTAGCGTCTGTTGATCGTAGCTTCGTGGCCACATCATAACAAATGTGAGGTACGTGGATGTTGCATCACACGGACCCTCATGTACTTGAAGACATGTAATGTATAACACTCGCTTTAGCCTGTTTGACTTCTGTATGAATACTACTGTAAAAACTGATGCTACATTAGAATCAACAATTATCTGAACACATACAAGTAATCTAAATGCTTTTTTCAGTGTGAGAAATTAGAAGAGAAACTCGAGAAACTTAAAGGAACACCCTTGCTTGCAAACTAGCAAGTAGCTTACTTGTTTGTAGATAGGGAATAAAAAGTGACATACTCCAATCATTTCTATTCATTTTTGCCAAGCAGCACTTCATTTTTCATTTTATCCGTAATTTTGGAGTCCAGTTGTTGTCATTAGATTTTGACATTACATTTTTTGCCTTCAGTTAACAACAAGATAACTTTCTGGTGGATGTTATAAATTCCTGTGAGGCAAACTGTTACTGTTACAAGCTAATAGGACACATGAGTATACTTTGCATTCTGTCCTTTTTTATGTTCATTTTACCAATTACATATATTTTATTGTAATTAGTCAACAGAGGCCACTAAAAAGAGTTCTGCCTCCTCTCTGCCATGTACACCTGTCCTGTCCCTGTGTGTGAGACTGCCATCTGGCACTTTAAAGTACCGCAAACACATTTTAAGCCATTATATATCACCAACCTCTCTGATCTGAATCTGTGCCCCCCACATCCCTTCACATTCAAAGTCTTCTAGACACACCCTTGCCTGTGAGACATGCAGCGTGTCAGTACTTAAACTCTTTTTTTATATGGTATTAGAGTGGATTACTGTCTCAGTGTGATGTGGGCGTGACATGTAGACGGGGAGTGTTTAGAGGTGAAGAGCAGGGTATGTGGAGCTCACTGTCACTGATGCTTATGACTCTCTGTCTTACTGGGCAGATTATGAATAACACTCAATTGAGGTTAAATTTATGATGTCCTCCCTGGATGCACTTGATACACTGGAGGCCTTCTTTTTCACCGTCTGTCTCACTTTTGTGTGTCTCTCTCACTGACTTCTCTCTGTCAATTCATTTCAGCTCAGTGACATTTGGATCAAAAAGATGTTGCCAATCAGACTGAAGGAATAAATAGAAAAGTTACAACCAGGTGCATAAAATTAAGACAAGCAATTACATATACTCCTTCTAGTTTTGCCATAATAGTTCCATTCAATTATTTTAAATAAGCCTCCCACTTCATGAAAAGAAATTACTTTTCATCACTTTTAGATTTTTTTTTTTAGCATGGGATATAGATACCTTTGCACCATCAAAGCATGTAGAGGAAGAAAACAGTGAATAAATTAAAAAAGACAAAAAAACAATGGCGATTATAACCGATTATGAACATTGGAAAAGACATATATCTTATGTACCCTTTTCCATCTTGTAGGTGTACCATATCTTTTTTGGTGTACATCTTATACAAATAAATTAATGCCAGAAGAAACTTCATATGTTAAAAATTCAATTAATGATATTCAGCCTCACTCAATGTCAGCAAATGACTATTTGCTATGTAAAGATATATTGAAGTAATGGCAACCGGAGCAAAGAATTAAGTAACACCTCCTTCCTCTGTGTGTGTTGTTATCTGAGCTTCTCTGTTCTTTGTTTTGGTAGCCCCACTGGCTATGTCTTCCACGTTTATTTCCAAGATGGTCACAAGCTGTCTCAAAGTACAGCTAAACAGTACACTAAACTTTGTTTGTGAAAACATTTGAGATAAGAAATAGGCAAGGCAGTATCAGAAATCTTGATCTATATTTGTTCAGAAGTTTGATCTGAGTTTTGGGAGCTGCCGGTTTCTATTTTTTCCAACTTAAATGAGTAAATGACGTGCACATTTGTTTTTCTCTGAGATGTTGGTGCTATAATGTGACATCTAGTGGATGAATGTCATGTATTGTGACTTTAACATGAAGGGAAATTTTAACACAATATTGTGTAAGTGGCAATGAACTAGAGTTTTAGAAAAAAGTTACTCTAACATGTAAAACAACACCATACATCTGCCTTATATTACCATCCATCCATAACACAGTAAAGTTTAGAATATTCAGTAGTAGTTAAAAACAATGTTGAGAGATAATATCCCTAATCTACACTATGTACCCCTCCACTCCCTCTCTCTGTCATTCCTCCTTCTCTCTGGCAGCCTGTTCTATGAGGGGGAAATGCTTGTCCACCCACTGCAAAGTTTGGTTGAGATTTTGAGCTTGTGATTGGCAACAAGCATTTCTTTCGACTGTAATGGTTCAGACAAGCCTTCAAAATAACACAAAGCATTGAATATTTTTAGCCATGATTGAGGTTTTGTGGTGCTCATTGTGGCACCTGCACCATGTGTGTTTGTGCACATGTCTGTCAGTCTGTTCACATATTCTCTCTTTGTCTTTGTTCTTCATTCATTCTTTCTCTTATCTCCCACTCTCTCCTCCCTCTTTCTCTCTGAGGAATTGCTATTCAGATTAAAGTGCCTCTCTCGTCTATTCTGGTGAAGCCATGCAGTGTTTTCGGATTAAAATGGGTCACAACAAAACTGATCACAAATATCTCACTATGACAGGCTTATTGGGTTTCTCTCTAGACTCTGCTGCTCTACTAGCTATAGTGGCGAGCTTTTGAGCTCAGAACCACAAGTTCTTTGCTTGCACTTGAAGTCTCTCTTTCTGTCTGTGGCTAGATTGGAGGGTTTAGCTGTCATATTTTTTAAGATGAGAGGCTCTGGGGGTTTTTAGCCTAAGCTCATCATATTTCAGGCAGCGGCTTGCAAAGCAAAGAACACAGTGACAAGTAGCACAGATACTGGAGAAGTCATGCATCACAACCCTGTCTGTTCAAAAGAGTATCTCCTAAGTACACCCCAAATGCTGCACTACATATGTGTAAAACTAATCTGAATGCAGGAAACGATGTCAACATGACACCATACCAGCAAGCGCAGGTGCATTGCTCCTAATTTTCCAACTTAAACTAAACTGAAACGTGTGAACATACAAAGATTGAATCTATTGATAAAACTTTTATTACAAATCTAAAGAGTTTTCTCTGAAATCACAGGTTTTGCTAGAATAGGAACTCAACAAATGTCTGTAGTCTGAGCTCAAAGGATACAGCATTTAATTAAAAAAAAACAGATACAAATGGTGGAATAAAGTGGAGGAAATACATTAGGGATTTTGATGCAGGCTTGTTTTTTCTCTTGGACATTGTTAAACTCTGTTGTCTTATGCAATGTCTTGTCTTGGCCTAAAAATCTCCATGTTCTTCCAGTATGTCCCTCAAACCCGTTACTTGGCATACTGTCCTCTGTTACCCCTGGCCATGGCATATGATGTCCTCTTCTGGTGCCCCTTTCTCTCACCCTCCCTTTGTGCTGTGAGGGAAATCACACATACACCATATTACGCATGTCTGCTTAAACAGTACATTTTCACTGTTTAGTTTGCACTGTGTTTGATTGTTCTGAATTTTAATTATGTACTCTTTAACTGAGAGAGCTTCTGCTGTTAAAGATGTCTTAGTCACTGAGATTGTGAACAAAGAATAATTGAATCAGAAAAGCCAAGGCTAAAGGTGTAGATAATAAAATGTGATAAGGTGTCCAGTCTGCCTCTCCCTGTAGATATTTGTAACAAATATATCAAAGGCCTCTCAGCAGATGCAAGAAGCTCCCCAGGAAAGATAAACATGATATGTTACAGACAATGGACTAGCTGATGTTTTTAATTACTTCTGAGAATGATGAAATGCTTTGTAGCTTTTGTGTTTCACTCTGCTTCTTCGCTCTTTGTCTAACATAAACGCTGAGCCTGTGTGCACACTTTTAAAGTGTGACAATATTTTAAGAGATCCGTGTCTCATTCCTCTTCGTCAGAGTGGAAATGCAAAATTGCCATGACAGTGCCATCTATCAATGCATCCCAGAGGTAAAGCTTTTCATCTCAAGATGTCAAAACTCTCCTCACGGCGAGGAGAGGGTATGACGGGCCAGGCATACTTACTGTAGTCTCATACAGATGTACACGAGCTGAGGGTTTGTTTCCACATTTTTACCAAATCATGTCATCTAAATGTGTGTATGTGTGTGTTTGTCTGATAGAAAGGCAGAGAAGCAGGAAAAGGACAAACAATACAGTGTTTTGTTGCTACAGCTTCTCCTTTCAAGGACCCTTCTTAGCATAAGTATGGAGACACCTGGAAGAACTTTTGTTTGAAGCTGCCTGGCCAAATATATGAGCAAGGCCAAATGCAGTTACACTTCTGTGAAGCTAACTGGATTTTACAGCAGCAGAGATGATGGAATAGTATATCATGGTTCCCAGGATTATTAAAGGACAGGGCCACAATTTTTCAAGTCTGTCGTAAAACAACAGTCCCATCTGGTGACCATCTGATAACTGAAACAGGTTATGCTGGCTGTAATCATCCTTCTTGTTCATACTGACCATTAGAAAATCCCCTCCAAATGCGCTTACAATGTAAGTGATGAGGAGAAAAATCCTCAGTCCTCATTTTTACCAAAAATGTACTTAAAAGCTTATCTGAAGATAATATGAGGCTTCAGCTGTCTGAGTTTGTCAAATAAAGTGGATATCTCCCACAGTTAGTCTTTTAGTTAAAAAAAAAATCTCTCTTTGTTTCTCACAGGACAGTGTTTTCCTGTTTTTGCTGCAGTGGAAGGATTGAAACAAAAACAGGGAGTTTGGCACTAAAAAGAGAGCAACTTTGAAAGATATTAACTTGATTTGACTAAACAAATGAGACAGATACTATTTCAAGAGTGCTTGAGAAAAACATTCAAACCCTGCTTTCTTTCTCACCTCAACACAGTGGCAAATCATGCATCAAATCGTGCATGAAGTGAGTCTTTATGTCAGGTTTTCCATTTTGGAAAGTTACAGAAATGGTCGGAAAGGTTTCCAAAGTCATTTTACCATACAACAAGCACTTCTGATGGAGCATACTGGCGCCTTAATGGTTTCACACATCGACAGCAGGTCTGTCTCGTGCAGTTGAGTTGGCTTGATTGAAACAACATTTTAAATCATGTTTTGATGTCTTAAGGCTTTTACAGACTTTTTAGGTCACGCTAAGCTCACTCCAGTGAAACCACTCATTGAACCCGGAGTTGGCCAAAGTGATCGGTGACACGAATACCGCACACCACTGTTAGAAGTATCACTGTGCTGTTAGACGCTAAAGTGTGAAGTAAGTCACAGTTTCTTGAAACACGCATGAATTAAGTATGATGAAGAAGAAGGCGGTTAAGTTGAGTGTTTGTGACCTCTTACTGCTGCTACCATACTTGTGCATTTACCTCAGAGCGAACTGTGACTAGGTTTTCTACATATCTGTCTTCTAAAGTGATGGGAGAAACCTACAAACAGACAGAGAGAGTGAAAGAGTATTAAAGTGGATGAAACGAGACAGGTTGAGAGTGAGAGAGGGAGAGTGTCGAGCGAATTGAAGACACCAAATAGCTCTTTGCAGGGATGAGTGTCTGCAGACATGAGTGCCCTCAATCCACTGCTTTTTACCCATTAATACAGTCCAGGCTTCAGTGATGCACACAGATGGACGAAATTACATAGAGCAGTCCAGTTACAGTTTATAAATCTATCTTTTAAGGCACAGGGGAAGAAGCTGCCTTTATGCAGGCAAATAATAATCTTATTATTCCAATACAGAATATTTTTTTTTGTTTTCTATTCATAAAGCTAATGCTTTCCAGGTTTCACCCAGGTTTGGTTTAGGTCCGTCAATGACTTTAAATTTCCATCCTTTTTTTTAATAGTCAATGTAAAAATAAATGCCTTGATTGTATGGTATGAAAAACAAAAATAATGAGGTCTTCACTAATTAATCCCAATTCAAGTATGTATCCAATCATTTTCACATTAAAAAGTCAAAACCGACATATTCAGGCTGACAACATAACAATTGTTATATTGGTGTGTGAAGCACTATTTTTTTTTAGCCATTCATAATTGTGAAATTGAATTAACTTTAAATCCAAGCTTCGTCACTCCAATGGAGGCTGACAATACAAGAACCCCCATTAATGTATACAGCTTTTATTAGAATATGCCCTGTTTATGCTTTCTAATTGGCTGGCTGTCTCAGTAATGAATTCACATCAACAATAAACAAAGTCGCAGTGGAGAGGCAAGTTATTTGTTAATTTAGGACAGAGAGAAGACTAATTTGAACTACAGTTAATGTATGCTGTTGATCCTTACAGTATACTGTGCAATATGTTTTAAGCATCTGTGTCTCTTCTCTAAGCTGCGGGTCAGTGGTTATCAGGTCATGCAAAGAAAGAAATCTGTACAGTTAATAGCAACTGATTTGATTGGGCACACTGTAGGAAGTCAACTACAAATGGGGTTTCCTCTGCTTAAAATTAAAAGACCAAAAGTAAGATTTTTAATATTTTTTTCTATGACATGTGATATGTTGCTGTGATGCATTTCTCCTGGTTGCATTCATGTGTGCACTGATATCTGCTTTCCTCAAGGAATGTAAACCATGATTAATCACCCACATTTCCCAAATCTGTCACATTATCTTAAAAAGGGCCAAATCAGGATAAACTTTGTTGTCTTCCAAAAAAATCTTCACACCCAGCACTGGTCTGATGTGTAATTATGTGCTTATACAACCCCTGACGCCCTGCGGTGAGATTCCAGCCTCCTGCTTTGGCATTTGCAGCTGTCCAACAGTACAAAGCCTCCAAATGTAAATATCTACTTTTTTCATTTTGTAGTATAATGGCTGCAGGATGATGGCTGCAGGATGGTGTGAATTAGGAGGACTACCAAGATAAATCCGGGCTCAGATATGTGTTTTCATAGAAGCTATATTGTTTGCATGTGAAGACTACGCTGTTGATTTTTATTTGAGTGTTCATATTGTCTGTGTCCAAACAAAAATCTGAAAAGCTAAACAGCTAATCTGAATGCATAGCAGCCTTCCTTCAGGTAGCAACTGTGCTAACAGTCAAACACTGTGCTGTTGACGTTATCATATTCACCATTCTGTTAGTAAACTATTGTAGGTGTCGATATTGTGTGTAAGAAGCAGGGACTCTGCAAATATCCCTATGTGTGTGTGTGTGTGTGTGTGTGTGTGTGTGTGTGTGTGTGTGTGTGTGTGTGTGTGTGTGTGTGTGTGTGTGTGTGTGTGTGTGTGTGTGTGTGTGTGTGTGTGTGTGTGTGTGTGTGTGTGTGTGTGTGTGTATTTCTCAGATCACATACCACACATACCTCTTAACTCTTTACTTCCTGTTAAAGGACCTGCAATAATATTTACCCGGCACGTATCTCTGGTGGCAGGTCTAAAGCTACCACACAGCCCCTAAAGTAAACAGAGGAAACGAGGGAAGAGGACATCATGAGATGACAAAGGAGGAGTGAAGAGCAGAAGAAGAGAAGGGGAGGATATAACATAAGAGGAGAGAGATAAAGGCAAAGATGGATGTTAAAATGGGTAGGACAGAAAAAAATTGAATCAGAATGAAGGAACATTAAGTAATCTTAATAATTCAGGAACTTAAATAGAGTTAAAGCTTTCAGGCACCATGCCTGATTTCAGGCATAGAGCATATAATACTTAATTCAGTGCATTGTACACATTTCCTCCTGGACAACTTTTCAGGCTCACAAATCTTTTCTTGCTTTAATCCCTGTTAAAGCTTAGAGGAATAGTTTCATATTTTGGTATGTGTACTTATTTGCTTTGACTTTGATAAGGTGATCACTACCACTCACATAACTTGTCTAGTTAATATGAGGCTAAAACCAAGTGACAGTTAGCTTAGCACAAAGACTGGAAGCAGAGGGGAACAGCACCTTTGAAGCTCACTAAATAATACGTACGTCATATCTCAAATGTTCAATCCATACAAAAACTGAAGTGTAAAAGTGATGTGTTTTTATGGTTAGTTGCTGAAGGGTTTCTTGGCCAGGTGCAGGTATTTCCTTGAGTGTTGTCTTCACTATGAAGTTGCTAGGCACTCTCATGACAGCAAAGACGGATAGTATCTAATGTTGCATTTGGTGCATTGTCTCAGATTTTTATTTCTGATATGTACAGTCTCGTAGAACAAAGGGCATTGAACTCCTAGGTGACCTAACTGTACCATAAACTTTAAAAACATAACTATTAACCAGGATACAGGTACAGTCTGACCACCTGTTCAGCTCTCAGCTGTCAACGGAGCAGCTCCAGACAGTTTTAACTTTCATTACAGTATTTTTAGCACATATTACATCATTCATGTGGGTTATACAGTACATTAATAAGGCTATATCAATTAAAAAAACATAATTTCTCATCTTTTAGGTGGACTGCCTAGAAAATGTTTAATAAGCTAATTAGAGCTGCTGAGATGTAACATTAAATGCGGTAATGCACTGTGCAACACCATATAATGATACTGCTTTGTCATTTGGCTTTGGGGGATTTATGTGATGTGTTTGCTCAATCAAAGCACCATCCACCATTCACTGAGCAAGTAAGGATGCCAGCAGGTGGAAAGGAAGATTGGGAGTAGGTTAAAATGCCAGTTGGTTTGCAGTTTGTTTGTTTTTCCTTGTGACTAAATGTGAGCTCTAAAAGCCCGAAAGCTCCACACCCCACCAAGGAATCAGACACATTTAGGGGTGAGGGTGGGGGGTTCTGCAATAAAGTTAGTAAATGTACATCTTTATTGATTATTACTTTTGATAAAGGGTTGGGGGGGGGGGGGGTTTACATAACAAAAATGTTCTTTCCAAAGATGTTTCCCCAGTTGTGGTCTATGAAGATTCTACCTAGTTTGTGAAAGGGTGAAGTTGGGGAAGATCAGGGATTACCTTTTGTCTTTGCTTTAAACTACACAAGGACATTTAAAAGCCAAAAAATGGAACAATACTGTACGTGATGAGAAGAACGATTTGATACATGTACTTGCCCAGAATTCATACTGTGCACCTCCATGACGTCCCAAGCCATGTGACATGATTGATGCATTTTTAATCACACTAGTGTAAATCTGTGTTTTAGCCTGTCCAGAAAAGTAATGTGCATTTCTGGATTACATATCACATTATGTATACATCAGTCAATTAGAAGCCAAGTGGCATGCAGCCATGCATTTTAATTATATGAAATTATCTGCAAGTTCAACAGGGACATAGGAACTTGTGAAAAAATAGAAGGTTATGTTAGATCACGATGTGTCAAGAGTGCACTCTGTGTCCCTGATGCTGCTGTTTCTACTGCAGTAATTGTTTAGTTATGCAGGAAAATGGATCTTTTTTTCCCCATCTCCCTCATTAAAGAGGCAGCTCAATCTACTCCTCAGCAAGAACGTGAGCCAGGAGAAAAAAAATTAAGTGTGAGAGAAATTGATTGAATTGAAATAAAGTCAATTACCCAGATGATATCCCACTGCAAGTCTTTCACCAAGGACACAGCAGTATGAAGTTGGAATGAAATTGCTTTTTATAAATACTCCCCCAACAGTAGCTCCCTTTTATTACTCCCCTCTTTTTTTCTTGATAGGGTTTCTTTTTTGTGTTTTACAAGTTTCTATTGAAGCCTTCCCAGTCTGTAACAATGCACTGCTTCAAGGCAGTCTAACAGAGAGTGGTTATCACCTCAGCAGACAGTTGGAAACATCTCTAATTACTACCGTATTACAGCAGAGTGGAAAGCAGACTAATCGCACACGCTGCTAAGAAATCCACTAGTGTGACAGGCTGTTCCATTATCCTGTCCTGTCTTTATTTCTTGTGGTGTAGTTGCTGAAAACACAGACGTGTGTATTTGTGTATGTGTGTGGAGGTATAAATCTGTGTAAAACAGTGATTGATAGTGAGTGTAATTTGTATGTGTGTGTGTTCTACAGGCACCTAATGTAATATATTATTATTTTCAATTGGTTTTCTTGCTGACATATTACACTATGAAAAACCCAAAGCAAATGTTAACTTCTTTATATACTGGATATTTTGACTTATAGCGGTAAGATAAATGGAGTGAAGCAGAAGTTTAAGATAGCATACATTTTAAAGTGCAAGTACCTCAATTAGTACCTCAAGTACGTCAACATACAATACTTTATAAGTATTAAGTAAATGTACCTAGCTACGTTCCACCACTGGTGAGTTTAGAACTCATTTTGGGAGTGGACACAGCTTGCAAGTTCCTCAAAACAGGAAGTAGAAAAAGTTGCTCATCTGTGAAAATGTACCAAATATACAGTTTGCAGCATCACGTGACAGTGCTTACCAGCTGCAGACGTAATGCACTGGAGGTTGTGTGGGGGAAAAAATTGTTCACTTTGCCATTCAGCCCAGATTGTGGCAAATGTAGTGAAATGCCATCGTTCTTTTCTGCGGCGAACGTGCATTTTGCCTGTGCTACCACACCAAATTGTTCTGCTGGCAATTGTTCAAAACATTTCCACTCAGCCACTTACCGTACATCTGCTTGTGTGTAGGCCAGAGTTGATGCTCTGTGTGTGAGTCTGCTTGTCCTCTACCATCACGTGTGTCTCCCCTCCCCCAACCTAGGGCCCAGCCCAGGCTCTCAGGAGTCATCCCCTGGAAAGGCATGACAGAGCCCCAGTGTTTGGAAATGGCTGCGCTGGCAGCGATAAGCAGTTCAAAGAAGAGAGCGCATTAATGTAATTGGCTGCCAGCAGCACATTGGCCTCGTCGTCTCATATCCACAAGCGGGAACACACACTCACCACGCGGATTATTGGAGGGGAGTGTGTGAGAGGGGAGAAAGGATAGAGAGGATGAGAATGAGAGGATGGAGGAAGAAAGATGAAGGGAAGGACAGATAGAGAGAGAGAGAGAGAGAGGAGGAGGAGGAGGAGGAGTTGAGGCCCTCATTGTGGTGCTCATTAAGCCGTGAGAGGCTCAGGGAGGCTGAGAGATGAGATGAGAGGTGTCACAGTTAAATGTCAGGTCTGGAAGGGACATGGCTGACCTCCAAGAAGCCTACACACACATGGAGAGAGAGAGAGAGATACTGTGCAGAATCTTCAGCCTCATATTATCCCCTTAACTTCCCCTCTCCTCCTCATTTCTTAACTCCTCTCTCCCTCTCTCTTTGTCACTCACCCAGCTTTACCCTCTCAATTTTCCACCCATTACACCCAAATTACTAGTGTCACTGCAAATTGAATTGTTGCAACCGGACAGCAGCATTTCAACAGAATAGCCCCGACCATACCTTCTCCAGTGGAAGTGAAGGCTATTTCCTTCAGCTTCATTTCCAAGTCTGTGTGATGGGAGGCACGGCGGAGAATGCTGGGTGGCTTCTGAAATGTTTTTACCAAAGGCTGTGAGAGGCTTTGAAGTTTAGACTCTCTCACCCTTGTATTTCAAACAGTCTCCTCTTCTGTCTCTCCTTGAGTTCTCTGCGAGCGCTTTCACCCCACTTTCTATTTATTTTCCTCGTTTGCTGCTGCTCTGAGTGAATATAATCTCTTTTTTTTAGTCTTAGCTTCTTCACATTCTGATCTCGTGTTGTCCTCTGCCCTTTTACACTTGACAATACTGAGTAATCATGAAAAAATAGACAAGACAGCAGCAGTACTTAAATAAAATGAAATTGACACAAGTTTAGCAACATTCGTCAATGTCATTTTAATTTACTACCTTGGAATAGTAACTGGAAACAAATTAGACTGGTTAAGATAGTTTCTTAAAGCCACAGTTATCAATATTTTCATAGCAATGATGAATCTGTAAAGTCCAAAATGAAGGAGTCACTCCCCCACAGAGTTATCACCACACTCTGCACCTTACCTCAGCTCTATACGAGCATTCACGAACGTCATCAGACCCTTTTTCAGTTGTAGCTTGCAGCTGTTTTGACTATGCACCACACAGTAAGCAAAGTAAGTGACTAGCTGTAGAAGTTAGCTAATAAGAGTAAATATTGGACTTACATTTATTAGGTGTCCAGAGACATGACTCCACATGAATACAAATGTTGCTCTGTCTTTTCAAATTGTAAATAAGTAACTGTTTGCTAACAAGAACACCATATCAACTTGATAAATTGATTTTTTCATGTTTTTCGTATCGTGTTTACTGCTTTTTTCTAAATTTAAATTAAGACTACATTCACCATAACCCTTTGCTTTCTCTGGGCTAGGCGATATATAAAAGGACCAATACCAGCATGATTGCAAAATAATGATGATGGTAATGATAGTGATTCTGTTGGTGATAATGATGATTAGCAGCAGTAGATGACAGAACACAGTAATCGGATCTTTAATAAAGCATAACATTCTGTATCTTCACAGGCCAGCCCTTCAAGTTGGACCCAAAAACAGCCCACAAGAAGCTGCGTCTGTCCAACGACTGTCTGACCATGGAGAAGGACGAAAGCTCGCTGAAGAAGAGCCACACCCCGGAGCGTTTCAGCGGCACAGGCTCCTATGGTGCTGCTGGTAATGTCTTCATTGACAGCGGGTGCCACTACTGGGAGGTGCTGCTGGGAGCATCCACATGGTGAGAAACACACACACATAACACATAAACACACGTGAGTGAATTATATAAGCCTGCAAGGAGGCTTGGTAAACTGAAATATCTTTCTTTAGGGAGTTTAAATCTAGGCTGTTATGCAAACCCAACACACCTACAAGCATGCAACAAAACACACACTCACCACACACAGTGTATACTCTTATCGTAATTATATTCTTTTCGCTAACTGGTTCTTAAGTAGACCTCTTCATGCAAGAAAGACCCAAAAGCTCCGTGCCTATCTTATGTGTCCTCAACACGAGGTCGCTTTACTCTGCATTAAGGAGGACACTAGTTTCAGATCACTAATGTATTCCAAAATGTTCCTTCCCTTCAGGTATGCCATCGGCGTGGCTTACAAATCTGCCCCAAAAAATGAATGGAGTGGCAAGAACTCATCCTCATGGGTGTTCTCACGCTGCAACAACAACTTCATGGTGCGCCATGATGGCAAGGAGATGTTGGTGGAGGCAAGCCTGCAGCTGAGGCGGCTGGGTGTCCTGCTGGACTATGACAACAATTCATTGTCCTTCCATGATGCCATGAACTCCCAGCACATTCACACCTTTGAAATCTCCTTCCTCCTGCCCGTTGTAGCCACTTTCATGATTTGGAATAAGTCAGTCATGATACTCTCAGGGCTACCCGTCCCCGATTTTGTTGACGGCATGGCTCCAGATCATCAAGAGCAGCAGCAGCAGATGGGCCTGTGCCGACAAGAGTCGCCATACTTGACCGGGATGAAGTCCTGTCACTGAGAAAAGGCTTAGTGTGGCCTAGCAGAGTCCACTCAGGCCCAGTGACTCAAAGACTGATTGGGAGCTGAAAGATGTTCACAGTGTGGCTGAATTCTGCTCTATCCTCTGAATTAAGAGTGGACTAGTTACTTTCTTATGGATTTAGAAAGTGTTGGAAATATGCACACCAGTCTGGAAAATGTCAGTCCTATTAGTTTGTAGCCACCCAGTGCTTTGCTAATCCATCAGTGAATAGGAAAAAACATCAGTAGACTTCATCTGACACCGTGGAGTCACTGAGGAAGAGGGCTTTGGTCTGTCATTGGGCAGGGATGGAGATGTGGTTTTCTCGACCATTTAAGGTCTTCTTTTTTGATTTGTTTTCCTCCTGATTTGACACTAGGCAGAAGACCAAGAAGGGAATGTTCTCATCAGCCATTTAGAGTATGAAGATACAACACATGAACAGTGAGATTACTTAATATCTGGCCTGCATTCAATTAAAAAAGTATCCTTCAGTTAATTGAATTCTATACATCTATATTTCCGTCAGATCCAGGTTGAGTGATATGTCAGGTGAACTTAATTTGACACACATAACATCTGATGAGAAATGGCAGTTAAATGCAGATGTGCCATCTTGGAGTTCACTGTGTGAGCGAGATGTTGTACCTTGCTATGGCAAACTGCTAGATGTAAACATTTTGTGTTATAATAGGGCGCATTACAAGCCTTGTCCTGATGTCCCTTTTCATATGTTGTACCCTCACTGGCTGTAATTAGCAGTCTTTTCCTTGATCGTCCTTCTAGATTTGACCCAACAGTCCTGTTTGTATCGGGTGGGCTGCAGCTTCCAGGTTTCAGGAAGTGTTAACGTGGCTCCCAGATATTAGTGAGATCACAGGGGGAAGATTTGCATCATGTGACTACTCAACTTGTATAATAAGAGGTTTATTGAATATTAGATGAAAAAAGTGTTATTTATGATGAAAAAGATGGTTTACTTTTCTTATTAATCTCAACATATTCATGATGCACTTTTTAATGAACACTATTTTCCCTCTATGAGTATTAAAGTCGACGGAGCTGAGTTGCAGGGCTGCAATGGGGAAGGGAGGTTACAACTAGCACTTCTGCTGGTTGGGTTCACCCAACAGAAAACTAGCTATTTTTCCCACTTACATTAACAAAATAATTGATGGTCAATAATTAATGATGGATGTTGGTTATTAACTACTTTTTGCAATAAAATACCAGTGATTTTTTTTGTTTTGCAAACATCTAACGTGACACTTAACAGATAATAGAACAAAACAGAAGTCTGCTGAAAAGTGAACAAGTTTTTCCACTTTTGTTTCAGCACAACCAGTGACTTTCCCTTCCCATTGCTTTTTTTCGATAGCATAGAATAAATTTATCTTGTTTAGAAAAGGGATATGATTATGATGTTTATGCTTTTTTTATCATGATAAAATGATGATAAACTAATAGCTGTTTTTTAAAAAGCTTCACTCTGTTTTCAACTATTCAGGGAAGGAGGGGGTTAACACTTTAACTTGCTGTCTGTCGCAATGTCATGGCATGATTGTGTTTTCCCTTGTAATTTGTTAACACGTGCGCACATACACACACATACACGCCAACACGCACGTCATGTTTCATTTAGGTTGGCCTTGTCGTGATAAATGCATGAAACATTGTAGGATCCCACATCGGTTCACTGGGTAATTTAAGTAGCTCTATCAACAAATCTTGTTTCCATCAGATACTGACTCACCGACGCATTCGCTTACAACAGTCTTGACCTCAAACTCTTTTTCTTTTTTGTCATCCATCACAATTCAAGTAACAGCTGGATCCAGTGTTTGCTTTTTTCTTGTGGGAAAAGGATTTGAAGGCCTTGTGTGGGTGACAGTGTTCTCTCTGGCTTGATGTTCAGGCAGCCGCTCTGATTCCGACAATCAAATATGTATCAAAGTTTATGCAGATTTAAGAAGTTGTATAGAAGGAAACAGCGAGGAACGATAGTAAGAAAATTACACTGGAAGTTTTTTTTTTAAAAAGATGCATTTTACGTTCCACGTTGTAGGATTTGACATGAAGAACCTTCATGGCCATTTTCACTCTTATTACACATCATGCAGCAGGTATGTACTATATGTTGAATGTCATGTAATATTTGTATTCTGCCAGACTATGATTTCCTTGATGTGAAAAAACACAAACACACAGATTTCGATAAGTTGCTAGTAACCTTAGTTACTTACTGATGAGTCAAAGCAAAGATGCAACAATGCGAAACTCTCAGCTGTGGAAAGGTAGTGAAAATCTGACATGTTGTGGCCTACCAGTGTACCAGCAGTGTTCATGTAGAGCAACTGCGTGATACTGTCTGTCATGATTATTTGATTGAGAGTGTTACTGGCACCAGAGATAATCCACTGATCAAAACTAACACAGTGGGAGCTCCAGTATCGGTAGGGGGTGGGGTATTTTTTCTGACAGGGAGATCAGTGAATGTTACCTGACTGCCAGATATCCACCCATCTTGTTGAATAATGTCGGTCACAGACTCAAAACGGCCATGTGTTGATTTGTGATCCAGACTGACAATCTCAACTCATCCGTGCAAGCGTGCTTTGGCTGGGTCACTGCATGATTATGTGACCTTGCTGCAGGTTCATAAATCTTTCCTTATCTTTACGATGAGGTTTCTTCTCTCGTGTCAAGCATAATCTTTTTTTAAACTTTTTTTTTGCAAAAAAAAGAATAAACCATGACAAGAACACTCAGACATGAAATGTTCATTGCCATGCATATCAGATAGTTTGCAGTGCTCTTTCTTTCTTTGTGTCATGAGTCAATACAGTAAAATATATACGGTGAATGATTTTCAATAGCTACCAACTCCCTATAGTGCAGTGTAATACCCTAGAGACAATGCAATAGATTCTCCTTTTTGCTTTTCTTTGTGTAACTTGGGAAATTATTTTTTACAACTCAAGAGAAACATGCTCCTCTCCTTTTTGGCATTTGGACTTTGATAAACAGCACAAAAGGAGCAGCTTTGCATTCATGCAGGGCTTTCTGTTTCCATAGATATAACAGAGATAATTTTAGCCAGAGAGGAATGTAAATCATAGGGGGAAATATATATTATATAAAATTGTATAATATACAAAATATATATGAACCAATGTTATTTATGTGAATTTAAGTCCAATTAAAAGTCTGATCCCAAACTGTGTTGGAGTTAGTATTCTTTACTTAAGTTGTCTTGCCTTGAAACTCTGGCCAGTGTGATTGGCTTTCATGTCATCTGATCCTCACTTCAAATTAACTTGTACTTGATGGTTACTGAAGAAATATGTTTGATGTTTTAACCACTATAAACCTGTAACAAGGGTCATGAAAAAAGAAAGATCTGTACTGTACTCCTCAGGGGCATGTTATACACAAACATTGCTTCAGAACTATTGTGTGTAATTTGGACACCGTTAAAATGCAGCGTAAAGCTTTCAAAAGGGCTGAGCTTTGGAATAAGGCTGATAGGCTGGCAGGTCATTGAGAGCCTAGGGTGAGGTTAGTAGGGCTATACCCTCATCTGTCGTGACTGGCACGAGTGCCTCATTACTACAATATAGAACCACAGTGCATGGGTCCCAACACTGCCTCCGAGTATGGCACTCACACACTGACCCTGAAACAATGAACAATATGCTCAGTTATTTCCTGTGAGGCAGGACTGTGCTCACAATGTAATGAAAGAACCATGGGAATGTCAGTCACTAAAACCAGTGAGAATATGTATGTATTGATTACCATTCAGAGGGGTTTCAAATGATGTGTGTGTGTGTGTGTGTGTGTGTGTGTCTGTGTCTGTGTGCATGCGTGCGTGCGTGCGTGCGTGCGTGCGTGCGTGCGTGCGTGCGTGTGTGTGTGTGTGTAAAAACAAATAATATAATAATATGGTGGTATAATGCAGATTATTAAACCCTATTACCATCTGTCACTGCCCAAAAATATCCTAAAGCAATACACTGAAATCACAAGGTCACTGTTGTGAACATGACCCTGCACTGCTACCCCTGTTGAAAAGATAAATTATCTACCTCCGGGATCAATATGGTGTCACAAACATACATCATACCTATGACCTTGGATAGTTCAGGCCAATTCCTTGCAAACATTTAACTCAACACTAAAAAAAGGGATATTTCCTGGCTTCGAATTTTTCAGAACAAATTGCTATTCTGGGAACATTAAAGGGCTATGTTGTTGTGTACATGTATTGAAGTGTTAAAGGATAAGGCAGGTGGTTTTCTTTTTTTGTTCCTATTGTCAACAAATCTCATGTACAGAACCAAACCAACAACGCCTGATCTTACTCCTCTGTGCAGTAGATGGAATAGTGGAAGCTATTCTGCTCTTTAAAGTCTGTGTAGACTACCAATACTTGCATCTAAAGACATCTTAAAGGCCATGAAAGGATTATCTTAGTTTTTGAGTGTTAAATAATACCTAAATATGTTTTTTTAACTTTGATTGTTGTGTTACTCATGAATATTTAATATTATAGAGAGATGAGAAGATATCAAGCCATGATTTCAGAACTGAGCTTCATCCACTGTTTTCCCCAGATGTGCAAATACTGAATCCATATTCATTGTCATTCATTGCATAGTGGACACCGAGGGAAATGTATATCTAGTCATTTGACTGTCAAAAAATACCCCAAAAAAACCCACCACTGCGTACTGTAGCTAACACCAACACATTACCTTGACTATTACAAACACTATGAATCACATTTTTCTTAGCCTTGTACATTCGGTTGACTCACGCTACACATTTTATTAAACCTCTATGTACAGACAGAACCTACATTACTTTGTACAATTATAGTATGAGCAAAAAGTAAGATGGAAAAAAAGAAAAATATGGAGTCACATGTGACACACATGAAAATTCAGACAATTTGGTCTCTTTGTTCAGTCAAGACCACAGTTTATGTCAATTAATAAGATAGAAATTCGGCTGGATTCTAAAATTAGTCAGGTGAGACCAGCACTTTTCTAAAATCGGTTTGAACTTTTGTCCTGTTTTGTTGAGGTATTGTGTTCCTAACATCAAATTGAATCAAAGAACCAATATACTTCCAAGTTTTTATGCCATCCACACCAAAACAATTCACTTACTACTGTTGTATTAAAAAAAAAAATGCTGGTCGGACAGGTGAACACCAGAAGGTTATAAGGTATAATCACTCGACAACAGTCTGACTCTATAAGGTTAATATTGTAATCATTTCTAAAAAAAACTAATTAAAACCCATTAATACCCTCTGGTCTTTACAATTCCATCTGTGCAGCTGATGATAGCAGTAGTTTTATTACTGAGAATAGGGTAATTTGGGCTTGTTTTAACAAAATCTGAGGGAGTGTTTTGTGATTTTCTTTAACCAGTAATGTGTCCATCCAATACACCCCACAAGTTTAAGCAGTTAGGCTGTGATTGCAGGTCTATCTACCTTTCCATGTGTGACAGATTAGCTGACCGTATAATGTGATGCTCACTCTCTCTCTGCTCCCTCACACTGCTAGCCAGCTAGCAAGCAAGCCGTTGGTGCAACCCATAATTACATTTCTAATTGCAGAATAATTAGGACTCCCTGTGTAGCTCGTTAAGTCATTTGTCACCGAAGACTCTAATGTGGCGTACAACAACTCACTAATTACACTGAATGAAAAGTCTACATGGTGGGGTGCATTTCAGTACTTACCAAGGCCTGTTTTTCAACTGATATTGCAGATTATAACATTTCAAATACTGATATATTATTATTATTATTATTATTATTATTATTATTATTATTATTATTATTATTATTATTATTATTATTATTATTATTATTATTATTGTAATTATTATTAGCTAAACTGAACAGGTCATAACTTTGAACACTGGAGACTTGTAGCAGCATAGTTTATAAATCTAAATACTGTAAACCTTACCCTACTTTATTTTTTGGTTCGTGTTTTCATTTCAGATTTCACAATTAAGGCCCAGTCACATCAGTAGTACAGTAGTAGTAGTAGTTATTTAAAAAGCTGCAAATTCAATTAATGTCAGTGTCATCAGTCTTTCACACTATTTAAGTTTACATAATCTTGCTCTGCCGGAGTATAAACTGCTACAATAGAGATGTGGAATGGATTGCAGTGAATACAAATACATCTCTTGAATACCCGGCTGACTTGACTACTTGAGTCACTACATATTAACACCTATTCCAAGCAAATACGAATAAATGCTGGTGCCACATTCTGATGTAACAGGGCCTATGACTTTATACTGCCTGAAAATTGGCTGACATTGACTTATTTCATTGTGATGCACATTTAATTGTTTGAAATTATTGTTGTTCTTTCTGCTGCTGCAGGATCTAATGCATAGTTAATAGAACATTACAGACATTGAGATGGTTCATTCAAAGCAGTAAATTTGACAGCTCTATAAATAGTATAGATGTTTATGAATCAGTTATCCATGCACACTTCTGTCATCTCAATGGAGTCCTTATTTCCACAGTATTAAGCTTAATATAATTTCCTCTAAACTCATCAATAATGCAATAAATTGGGCAAAAAATTATTGGCAAGGCAATATACAACCACTGTTATTTGCTTTATATTAGCATATTTTATTACTTCAGCTCTTTTGATACATAATTACTTAAGTTGTAAAGAAGCTGGATCAAATCCACGACTGGGACCAATCACAGAAGCATTTGTCTTTGCAACAAGCCAGGGTTTTCTCTCCAACATTTAAATGTTTCATTACTATTCACTTCACAATACTACTAGCCCCTTTGCAAAATCCAGCCAGATTTGTCATCAGCTGTGGACGACCATCTGTGTGTGTCAGCGAGGTGTCGTTGCAGTTTAGGTCTGCCAGAGCTGCAAATGCACAGCTGGATGTAATGAACTGCAAATCTGCATCAAGCCCCTGGCCATGTTTCACCAACACACACCTGCTCCAACTGCACCTACCTGCCCAGACTGTAGTGATATTCAAAAGGGAAAAAAAGTATTTTACCATCTGCTCTGGAAGAAGACAGACACTTTATTTAAATTCAGTTTAAATAAATGCTGATCTGCCTACGAATGGGAGACTTTGACATAGGGTATATGTAGGCGTGCAAACATGAACCCTGTGTGTGTTTTCTGTGTATTTATGCCTCCGTGCATGTGGGTGTCTTGTAATGAGATTGTTTTCTCCCCTTGGCTTAATTTTCGCCTATTTAACCTTTGCTCATGGAAATTCCTCAGTGAGTGTGTGTCATTTTTCTTTTTTCGCTTATTATGTGAAGCATAAAAACAACAACAAAAAGCTGTCAATCAGCACAACAAATCAAAGATAAGAAAAAAACGGAGCGGGGATCAAAGTGAAGTAGTAAAAATGAAATGCCATGGGACCTGTTGAGGCAGATGGAGGTAGCCTTTACCTTTCCTAAGTGAGGATGAATTAGACCACCGTGGAGGAGAGAGCAAAGGCTTGGCTCCTTGCCTGCGGGTTGATAAAAGAGAGCTATGAACTCTGGGAAATGAGGATCTAAACAGGCTGTAGATCACTAAGCCCATCGGCTCTGTCTCTATATGACACTGTCTCTCTCTCTCTCTCTCTCTCTCTCTCTCTCTCTCTCTCTCTCTCTCTCTCTCTCTCTCTCTCTCTCTCTCTCTCTCTCTCACACTGCACACAGTCAATATCTAGATTAATCTCTGAGGGTGGAATCAATCAACTGGGCTGGTGGCGTCTCAGAGAGCCCTGGAGGCTTGATGGTCCTGCTGAAAGAGAGCGATATGTACAGGTGCTTTAGCGAGATCTCAGCCAAAATCTCTACTTTTCCATCTTTCCCTATGGAGATGACAGGGTGTTAGTTTCATAGAGATATTGTTACCATCACTGACATTGATGAACACTTTGGGGAGAACATCTCAGGGTTGGTGTGAGGAGGATGTGTGTTAACGGGTTTTACTCTCTTTTCTCTTGACAATTTGCTAAACCGCTTTCCCTGAAAAGCAATCATCCAATCATAGCTTCTATTTTGTATTTCCATGACCACAAATACAAGAGAAAAGGTGTAAGGAATTCCATAAATAGTGTTTAGATGCTTCAGTCATTAACATTAACTAGTTTCCTACTGAGTTGTAATCAAGTGTTACTTCTGAGCCAAGAGTATCATTTACTAACTACATTAGTTTGTGGGGCTACAGATCACATTTAAGAAATCTATTTTCAAAACTAGCACATTCACTTTGTAGTATAGTAAGTGACTCCAACAATCCCAGCACACATCGGTTAGTCAATTTTTCCTTACATTTTTGACGTTCAAGTAGCTCTCCGCTGCAATACAAGTACAATACAGGTTTTTATATGTCTCATCAGCTAAAAAGGACATGTATTTGCCAGGGACATGTGACTTTAGCCTGATCTGTAGCATGTAGCCATCAAGTGCATATTAAGAACACCTTTTACAAGATTTGCCGAAAACATTAAAAAGACAACCAGAGCCAGAGTTTTCAACCAACTCATGGAGCTAAATTTAGCTTAATTAGCTAGCTGGCTAAATCAATGATTACTGGTTATAACTCATAATTTAAAAAATGAAGTTTGGGAGGTAAATCTGTCTGTTATCCTTGTAAACTGTTCATATGGTGGGAAAGACAGAAAAGCTACGTCACCTATGACCTGTATGCCTGTAAATAAATACAATTTTGCATTCAGTATTTACTAATAGAGCAGTGGGTTCTTACATTATTGTTTTTTTTACTAATGTCAGTATCTCATTGTTCAGCTGTAACCTCTGTTGTCTAAAAAACTCCTGTCCAACTATTACAGACATGTCTGAATTTGTTGCACCCACTCAACTCATGAACTTGCTTTTTTTGTCGAGCTGTGACGTTCATGCATATCGGGAGTTAGCGTAATTACAAGTTTGTGACTTGTAAATAGCATTTACATCAACCTCCGGGTTATAAATGCCACTACTGCACTAAATAATACAGAAGTGTCTGAAAACCAAGCTAACAAGAATGCCTGACATCAGCTCAAGTTCAATATAATTAAACCTAAATTCCATGAATATAATGTTATTCTGCTGATGCACAGTATTTTATGTGCTTATATTACCAACTCAGTTACCTTACAACTTTGCTGAGTTGTCAGATGATGTAAATACTCACAAGTCCTGAAAGTGGGAATCTTTGCAATCCTTTCTATCCACATGATGTAACATGAATGCAACATTAACCTTCAATAGACTTTTAGTTTATGGGAACTTGTGTTTGTTAAGCCAGCTAAAAAAACATAAATATAGAATAAAAAATTATGTAATTCTATATGGTGTGAACCACATGACATACTGTTGAGTAAGTTCATGTTCCAATGCTGCTTTTTGCATTTTTACAAATTTAAATTTTTTTTAAGGTTTTCTTTCTGGAACAAAACTTTACCACAAGTAATTAAGGTAGGTGAAACTTAACAAACACTCCATTTTAACATATCTACCTCTTTTTATATTTTAATTCATCCCTCCATTTCTCCTTCTGTCTCATTTCTGAGTATCAAAACATTTAATTCTTATAGATGTCATACACCTCACTGAATTTTATGGGCTCCACTGGTTTATATGCGATGTCTAGAGAGGATTAAATGATTCAGGTATCTATTCCACATCATTTTGACAGCTCTGTTCTATAAAAGTGTATCTAAAGCACTTACGTGTGACCCATGCTTGCAGTCAGTGTGCCGCATCGCTTTTAACCAAGCTGTCCTTAAGATTGAGTACTCCTATTTGGAATGAAACAATCCAGAAGAGATTTTGGTTTAGCTGGAGGGGTGAGTCTCTCAGAAGAGCTTTTCATCATTCCCTACAGCCACTTTCACAGGTTAATGGGTTAAGAAAATGCACTCAGGACTTTCCTACTGACACATTGGGCGTTGCAGTTTATAGTGCACTTTAAATTTGATGGATAAAGATAAAAACATCAGTGAAGTTAGGATTTGTACATATGTTTCTATACGCCATTGCAAATGGAAAATTGCAGAAAATGGAATAACTTTTGTTGAAAACATTTATACACACACCAAATGAAAATGTAAGAAAATCTGAAAAAAATGTGAACAAATCTCTTTCTGAAGAATAAATTCCTGTTGAGCCTCTGTGGCGTTGAGACTAAATCTAGACTGACATCTGATGTTTCGTGCTGAAAAGTGTGCTTTGAAGCATTGTCTACAGCTGTATAACTATAAGCAATGAAAAGTAGGCGCCGCTTGTTGGGCCTGTGTTTGATTATCTAGACTCTTAACATAACTCATTCTCTAAAGAGAGATTATACTAATCAAACATATACGCAGCTTGATAGTTGTGTTAAGTGAACCACGATGACTCTTTGATCCATGCATGTCTGATCTGTGCACCGTAAACAGCCATCTCCATCTAAATGATCCTCTCTATTATCATTAATATTAGGCTGTCTCCTCTCTTGTCCTTCCTCGCATTTGATATTTATCAAGCCATCTTTCATGCTGATGAAAGCCCTTTAGCTGCAGACAGTTTCAGGATGACATGTTGACTTAATTGGAAACAGCTCATGATATAAATAACTGTCCTTGACCTGTACATGTCTGCCTCATCTGGGTTAGAGGTGCTTTCTAATAAGAATGTGATGCAAGGGCAGAGGGGGATAATAAAACACTACGGGCGTACAGTTGCCAACAGATTGAACGCCTTCTAACGACAGACCCCCATAGTTTAATCAAATGTCATTTGCCTAAAAAAGATCCACATTTTTAAACTTTGGGTGACAGAATACACTGCAGCAGCAGGATGAAACAACTTTTTTTTTTTTTGCACAAAAAAAAAGTTCGTAATTAATCACTTTATTCTTTTGGTGCATATGTGGGCAGTGGTTGTAGGGGCCTGGCTTGTCTTGGACACAAGCAAGGGGGGCATTTAGGAAAAAAGGCTGGGACCCACTGGTCTAGAAGTTATGTGATCATTAGGACATGTTTTGAAAAATGAGGTTGAAAGAGTACCTCCCACTCAAAAATGTAGGTTAATATATGATATTATGTAATATAAAGATGATGATTAAAGCGACTCTTACCTTTCTTGCATTTCACACAGCACTTTGAAAAAACAGCAACAACCCCTCCTCCCTCCTATGCACATTCAAATCTGACGTGCGACATGTTTTGATAGGATTCAAACAACAAAAGTTTATTTTTATAGACATCTGTTTTACATTTACAGAGGAAGGAATTTCAGCAGATGAAAAATTTGACCGGCTGCTTCCTTCCAAACACTGAGGATTTCCTCCAAGAGTCACTCACACATTAACAAATAGTCTAACAGTGCTTGTGAAAGGGTTGTAGAGTGTGAAGTAATCACAATCATGCAAGTCAGAGGGTGAATGGAGAATGAGACTGTTGTCCTTCTGGTTTTTTTCTCTCCATTTTTTCCGAGATGTGAACACAAGGAGGAGGCAATGTTGTTATTCTCAGGCTGCAGTACCCCACACAATCTCACATCAATACCCCCCCCCATACTCTACCCCATCTACCTTTGATGTCCTATAAATAAAGACGCCTCTCTTCATAATGAACTTGGTCTTGATGATTTCCCCCTGCCTGCTGCAT
Organism: Scomber scombrus; assembly: GCF_963691925.1. Classification (NCBI taxonomy): domain Eukaryota; kingdom Metazoa; phylum Chordata; class Actinopteri; order Scombriformes; family Scombridae; genus Scomber; species Scomber scombrus. The sequence continues at coordinate 16,279,843 of NC_084978.1, forward strand.
TTCTGACTGTATTGACTCTGAGTTAAATAGAGCTGAATAAAGACTTCTCACTGCTGTGTACAGTCGCTCCTTGACAGCTGCAGTATTTCACCTTCCCAGCTCCACACAAAGTGCCACTACAATGATATAATAGTACAGTGTAATGAACACTTGGTGTGGAGAAAAGGCCAACAGGTCACATATGGTTCAGTTGGCTTTGAACCACCTCTGAATCCCTTCTTCTCTCTATTTGTAAATCTGTCCACAGGGTAGGAGAAACAGGCCCCTTTCATCAGTAAGCTGACATTTCACTGCAGCCAACATTAAAATGTCGCCATAGGAGGCATGTAAATGTGTCGTGTATCTAATAACACTCTTGGCATGGCAAAACTGTGCACACTGTCAGATCAGTCCTTTACATGTGTTCTGTGATGAAAGGAGGGAAATAAATGTGGATTGACAATGAATATTCCAGGGGTGTCTTGCTGCTTATTAAGGACTGGATAAATCAATACTTGAGTAAACACTGTGGTGGGGAAGGGAGGAGTTGGATAGGAAAATGGGCGAATGGACAAGCAAGATGCAAGGTGCTACATTTTACTACTGTGTGACAGCCAAGGCTAATGTAGCTCTCTCTGATTAGACCATTCAGTGATGTCTGAATGAGATTTTCAGGGTCTGATATGTCCATGTAGTGGGTGGCTGAGTGTTAAAGTCAACCAGATAGCCTGAGAGTGTCAAAGAGCCAAATAAAGTGACTCAACAAAAAGCAAAAGTTGGGATGAATGAAAGGTAGGTTTGGTTATCCTCTCTTTGTTGAGGACATATTAACTTCCAGCTGGTGCACAAATAGCTGTTGAATCATTTTGTACGAATACCGTCACTTTGGCCATGTGACATCTGTACCTGTCTTCTTCTTCTGCGTAAAGACAGACAGCCATCTCAAAGGATCACCTCCACAAAACTGGGAACCAAGACAAGGACAACAAAAGGCAGAAATAAAGTTTAGGGACTAAAGCTCACCCACTTAACTCTGAGTCCATGCTGGCAAAAAAAAAAAGAAACAAAATAAGAAGAATCATGCTGTCCTCATCATCAACTCTGCAACCCAGCACCATGACCATCACCAGTCGAAACACTGTATGAAGGATCTTGACTTTTTTTGTCTTCAGTGTCCCGAAACTGATGTTGTTCTGCCAACTCGTGGCTGTTAAGCGCAGCTGCCTCCCACCAGTATGCTTTGCTGTTTGCTTGTCTTGTCAGACCTTTTTCCCCATTTGCACAGCACTCTAAAGCTCTTATGTTCCCCTTTGTTACAACCATATTGCAGATGGCTGATTGGTAATTCTGTATCTGATGCTGTCTGATTGTCCACAGCAGCTGGCGTTAGAGGGGCTGGACAAAGTACATAACTGCAGAAGAACAATAGGAAAATACAGCATGTTGCAAACAGTCAAAGCTGAGTCTCATTTGCAAGCATGTACAACAAGTACAAACAGGTTAAATGCACTGTGGAAACAAAAGAACCAATTACAGTGTATTGGAAATTTAGATCAAAGGCTGTTCTAACCACTGACACAGTAAATTTATTTTATACATACTCAAAAAATATCAGTATTATGTTAATCTTATTGTTACATAGTTATTTGTAGATACTTTCACTGGGACTGTCTAATATAGTTTTTCTCTACTTCAACATGGTGCAGACTAATGCACATAAAAGAATATTACAAGAACAAAGACATTAGCCATCTAGAGGCTTATAAAAGTTTAAAGCGGTACTGTCCTCATTGTGTTTTGTTATACATTTGCTCCATAGAAGAGGGTGACAATGATTGGGAATCCTGTGGGATCCACTTGTTGTAGGTTGAGATTCAGTTACAAACATTTACTGGCTTTTAAGTTTTGTCATTGTGTGTCTGTTAAACAGAATCAGGAGGAAAAATTACAGAGGTTGGATGAGACATTTTCTCCTTGTTTGCATTTATGTGGCAGGTTTGCTTTGTCTCCTGCTGCCCATTTGTAAGATAAGCAGGGTTAACTTGTCTGTCATTTGACTTGAACATTACTTTTTTGGGGGGTTGGTGTGGCAGTATTTTGTCATAGCATCAGATGGGAATGTATACTCATTTGAATTTGGTCCCTTTAGCATGGTGCGAATTGACTAAGTGAGTGAGTCACTGGATGATGAGTGAGTAACTCAGATTGTGAATATGCCTGCATGCACGTTTTGTTCATAAGTGCATTCATGTGTGCATGAGTACAACTTTCTGTGTCACTCTCACGTTTGCATGACAGTTATATAATACACACTGACTGTATCCCTGTTAACACAGCCTTTTATAACCTGATTTACACAATGCATGTTTTTCTATATTCATCCATAGAGTTTCCACATAACTGAGCAAAAACACTCTCTATGTAGCTATTTGTACGCTGTGAGCATCAATCAATTCCCCCAGGATGCAATGGCTATTTTAAGGAAGGTCAGGTTAAAGGCAAGTCCCCAAGGAAACGTATTTCATGTAGTGATGTAGGAAGATCACGCATACATGAAATGCAAAGAGGGGGAGGAAATCCACTGCTGTCCTCTATGAGAAAATGAAGCTTTTGATACACGTGGTCTAGTAAAGACTATCATCACATCATATTTATTTTTTAAGTTCAAGTTCAGTTTTGAGTTAATTGTTATTTATTACAACTAAGAAACAATCTGTGAAAGGGGGTATAGAACTTTCCCACAGACTCTTTAACCCAAATTTGTACTTCTGTTTAACTGCAACTGACAGCAGACATGACACATTGGTTTGCATTGGAGCCGATGTGAAACCCAGAGTTCCTGTACATCGTTGGCACCATCTTTTCTGATTGGAGATGGGATCTTCCAAATAGGTATTACAAGGTGTTGCCTTTCATGATCTGGAAATATGCCACGCTACCATGGAATGAAGCAAACGCTACAGTAGCTTACTGGGAACACTGAGCGCTGCACACTGGGTTAAATTTAGCTAAATTGTGCTAACACAGAAGGTAGCATAATCAATCAAAATAAAACTTAACAAGACACTGCAACAATAGTCAAACTCAGTGCATGTTGTTTATTCTATCAATCACGTACAACTAAGATTATGCTAGATAGCCGACTCTAATTTCTGTCAATTGAGAGTGTTAGCAAATGGTATGCATCCAACTTGCACAGGCATTTAAATTGCCTTTTTTGTTGGTGTTCTGTCCATTGTGCATAAGATGAAGTGATGAAGGTCTTTTTGTTCTTTCTGTTTACGGAGTGGACTCATTAATTGTCAGTCAAGAACAAGAAGATGCCATAAGATTTGGAGTAGTTTTTGTTGAACTATTCCTTGTGCTAGGTTCATTTTCATCACTTTGCCTGATAGTTAATTTTATAATAATATATAATTTTGTTCCATAACGTGTGCATATTATTATTCATTTCACTCTGTATATTTCATTTATACTTGTTTCAGAACCACACATACACTCACTTTTCCCTGCTAGGCTGGTGCGGTATCACAGTATTACGGTATAACAGGCTATTTAGAAAAATCCCTAGAATTTACAAGGAGCACTTGAACGCAGCATATAATCCCACCCTGCAACCACAATGTGGGTTGCAATGGCATAGTGGCACTATCCATATTTATGCTAGTTAACGCTGCAGAAAGTACAGAGTGCAGAATAAGTAACTCCAAGTTTTTAACTTTGCTGAAAACTTTAGCCAAAATGTTAGTTATTTGTGTCTTGTTATATTTGTGGTGAATGAAACTTGCCAGACCTTTTTCTGTTTGAGCTGATGTTCATCTTGTGGCCATCAGTAACTTTGTGCCTGACATTTTGTTTTGGATTGCACTTGTACTAAGTGGTCATATTCATAACCTATTTCATGTACAGCTGGCAGTTTGTGGGCCAGTTCGAGTTCATATGGGCTGACTGATATATTTTTGTGGGTTGAGTGATGCACATTACGTTACGTTTTGTTTGTTTTCATAATGCAAATACCGTCATATTACTGTGTACCCCGGTAAAATGTCAGGAAGCTAAAATAGATACAGTCAAAGCCTATTCTTTATACACTTTCTAATGTGCCAACAATAAAGGAGCAGTTCATGTGAAAATGAGCAATTCTGTGTTTTAACCCTCAACTAAGAAACAGTGCCTGTGCCTGTTCTAATCAGATGCCCTGTTGCGATTCAACCCTCCACATCAGCATAGATAGTATCTTTGAGCTATTTTTTGCTGTGCCCTTTTCAGAAAAATAACTAAAAACACTGGTTTAGATTAATCTTCTTGGCAGAATTACTCACATTACTGTAGCTCCTGACCAGTCGAGGAACATTAGCTCTAATATTGCATTCATGAGGGCAACATTTGCTTTTAGCACCGCAGAGAAAATGGCTCGGGGTGGGGGTCATTTTTAATGCACTGACTTCCAGCCCCGGAGGTCAGGTTTGTTTAATGTCATTAGTGTGTGTATTCATGTATGAATGTGTGCATGTACCTGTTTAAGTAACAACCCAATAATCTAACAAGATGTTATCCTATGTACAAGCCTGAGGACAGTGCCCTATTTTAAGTCACTATACATATAGTAAGATCTTCTTCTCCTGTTTCCCAGCTGCCAACACCTGCATGCATCACATTCAAAATGCATGTGAAGAATTTCAAGGCTGTGATAGGATTTGCGAACCAAAGCCTCTAGGCCACAGTCCAGTCTGACACATCTACTTGTACACTGCTATTTCTTTGGGTTCAGCTCCCTGTTCCCTCCGGCAGCTCGGTCCATGGTGGACTCTCCACCCTTTGTCAGGAGACCTCTAGCTGTAGTCTTTTTAATGCCATAAAAAGAAAAGAAAAACTGTCCAATCATCTGTTCCTGTCTTACTTCTGTAGAACATATAGTATGCAATTTTCTAAACTTCACACATACACAAACATATATCTGAATATGATAAACTAACTTGTTATTTGGACATTTAGTCTAACATTATTTGACTGTGTTTTTTCTGTGAAATATTATGTAAAGTGTCAGGTATTCCGACCATATTCAATATTACCTCTTTTAATCTTCAATCATGCTCAATGAGTCAGATACAGTATTATCAAGCTAACGTTAGTTTTGTCAATTGTTTCATTCAACTTGTGCAATAGGTCTAACTGACAGGTAGTAGGTGACAGTATTTATTAACAACACATCTTTATGTAACAACTAGTTTGTGTGGCACCATATTAAATGTAGTTATGCATGAATCTCTACTTAGTAAACACTTTTAATATAACAAGGCTAAGTATGAACTAATAAATAGCTGGTGCATCCAGCTCCAGAGGAACTAGCATGTTTAACTCTATAAATCAGCATTTAGGCACATTTTGCATCTAATGGGATATAAGACACTAATCATCTGGAGATCATCTATAACGTAAAAGGCCACAGTCCATTGATGAAGAATATTCTCTGACATCGACATGCGTCTTGATATTATTATGTAAATGTATTGATATAATATAAATAAACTGATAATGTAAGAAGTTTGGGGCCAAGATGAGATAGCTTTTTTGTGCAACACAACTGGATAGTTATATTCTTGTATAGATTTAATGTTTAATTTTATTTTTTTTTTAAACAAAAAAACTATCTACATGTTTTTTCACCTTTGTGTTTTTAAGTCTGTGATTCTCTATCCTGTATTTACTGATTCCTAGACATGGATGGTAGAGTCCTATCTTATCCATGAATTACATCTGACTCAGTTTTTACATTCCATGTTGACGTGGTCATTGATTTGAATTACCTGTCTTACACACTGTTACTCAGATAATTAGCAGTTTTTATCCCAAAGAGAGCAAGTGTTGATTCATAGAAAAGAAAATTAAAAGATTGATGGATAGAGTTATGAGCTCTCTTCTCCTTCATCTGGCTTTTGCAGAACAACCACAGATTTTACTCTGGATTTAGATGAACGGCAAAATATCTAAAACCTTTGTTTATACTTCAATCCGTGTGGGTGTGTGATCCATTAAAGGGATAGTGATAGGCACTTGATGCCATTCTGTTTTGTTAATTAAATATGATCATTACATTTTTAAGAGACAGAATTTAAAAAGATTGGTGATGAGAAATCACTTTGACATTTTAAACTGTGTAATTCAGTTTCAACTTGTGAGTGCACCCTCCAGAAAATATTGTGCAATTCAAGAGAAACAACCTATGCAGACTTTACAGATAGGTTGTTGATTATAAACTTAGATGAAAATGCTATACTTTTCCTGGTGTGTATCATTCTACGTTCTCATATCTTGTGAGTAACTCCACCAATATGGGACAAACTCTTTCCCACAACTTTGGCCTTGACCCACCTGTGGGCAAAATAAAAAAAGGATCAGACTGATAAATGAGTCTGGCAACCACAGATACCATGCAACATTAGCCTGGAGCATTAAGTGTTTACTTTGCCCCAAATGCCTCAAATAATGATTTATTGAAACACTCTGTGGATGTCTTCAAGCATGGCTAAAGACCCGGGATAACAGTTATTCTTTAGTCTGATTCAGACTAGATTATTTACCATCATTTTATGATTTCTTTTTCATGCATTCAAGCAATTATCATGCCCCATAATGAGCTACAAACACTTCACATTGTTCTGAGCATTTACTGAAGTTATTTGGATAATTTATGAGGCAATTTCCAAAGTATTCCTTCCACAAACCGTGTAATAGCTTGTGTGTCGCAGTCTGCGTGTGTGTGTGCGGACTGATGTGTGTCCATGCCCTGGATCTTTCTTCGCTCTTCCTTGCTTGTGACTTGCATTTGTCAGCTGGGAAAAGCCTGTTTCTAACCACTGCTGTCAGACTGTGAAATCTGCCACAGGCCAGAGGATGCATCTCCAGTGAGCTAACACTGATGATTAATGCAGTTCAAGGCCATATTATGGCATAATATGAAAACGTGTCGCAAAAGGGTACAACGATGATGATGGCATGTTACAAACGTTAGGAGAGGTCTGGAGTATCTAAGCAAAGAGCACGGAAATATTGAGTATGAGAGGGAGAGATTAAAAAAATTTTAAATCACGTTGAGGCAAACATTTTTCCAAGCAAGGAGAGACAGAAAAATGATTTAAATTCAAGAACCAAGGAAATAATGACACACTGTGCTATGGAGATTGAAAAATCAGAGGTAATATTCTCAAACTGAAGATACAGATAAGGTCTATAAAAATTCTCAGTTGAGTCAAGAGCAACTTGTTACAGATTCTTGAATATTTTCAAGGATATAGATAAATTGCATATTAAGATACATTTCCATTTTATGCATTCGATAATGTTTACTCTGTCATGGTGAGAGAAATGTGCTCAGATGACTTTTAAAGGTCATGTTGTTTGCTTTTCTTTTCTCTTGCCATAATGTAGTTCTCCTGTTATCCAACTCTCCCATTTTTTAAATCAGACACGTAGACAGACAGTAGACTCATTAGAAAGTCAGCCTCCCTTATAGTCATGGCACCCTCAAGAAAATAAGCTCAGTGCGTATTGTTGTTTAGTATAACAAGAAAAGTGTCTGTAGGTTCATCATTATGAGCGACGCCTTTGACATTATAAATAATACTGATTATAGTCACTTACAAAATATACAGTACCAGTCAAAAGTTTGGGCACACCCTTCCAAACATTTATACTTTTATACTGTATAAATATATATTGCAACTATAGATTAATTTGTGATTCCCACCAGGGTCACTCCTGTTCAGTTATAGACACAAAGCAAGGTTTAACAGGTGTTTAGATGTTGGTTTATAAAATGTATTTGTTACTTAAAGGAAAATGGCTTCATCATTTAAAACTTGAGATGAAATGTTGTGTGATGTTTATAGCAACATTATTTTTATGGTGCTGTTAAAAAGGTTTATCTGACACGAGGTCAACAGATAACAAACTTGCAGCAATGTTGCTTCATCACTCAAGTTGGGCTTCAGGCAGAAAGAGTGTCTTAAGAGCCAGATAGTGAGTTCATCACCTGGGCTGCAGCCATAAAGGCTTGTGAAAGAACTTTGTGCAGAAAGCCTTCGATCCATCCTGTTTACTGGAAGGTCGTTACCCTGAGCCAGTGAGAACATCCCTGATGGACTAAACAGACTTTTTATTGCTTTATCTTTTTAGCCCGTTTCATTGGGTTTGAAAAATGCCCTCGAAAGTTTTTGCAGGTTGTGTAGCCTCACAAAAACACACAGCACATTGCACATGCTTTAGGAAAGACCGGTGTTCTTGTAAACCACACAGCAGCCACACACACATACACAGTCTCCCACATAAACACAAATACAGATATATACACTTACATACTGTTCAGACACATATACACACACCCGATTACTGTACAGTTGTTCTCTCTTCTCTTTCTAAGATGCCTTTAAGATCACCCAGCACTCTAGTTCAAATCCTACTTAAACCTACTTATTGACCTTAGTGCTGACAGGAGTTTGATCCTAGTAGAGACATTAACCTGATTTTCTCTAGCAGAGATGTTTCCCTGATTTGTTTTGACATGATTTTATTTCCTTCCTCATCTCTCTCCCTCATTTACCGTCTTTTCCTTCTGCCTGGCTCCCTCCCTTTCAGTCTCACTTCTCTCTCTCTCCCTCTCTCTCTCTCTCTCTCTCTCTCTCTCTCTCTCTCTCTCTCTCTCTCTCTCTCTCTCTCTCTCTCTCTCTCTCTCTCTCTCTCTCTCTCTCTCTCTCTCTCTCTCTCTCTCTGCCGTCACACAGCGTCTTCCTGATTTACAGAGAATAGTCATCTCCACCGACCTTGGGGGGCCTTCGATGGGATTAGATGCTTGAACTGTCAGGCATGCTGAATGTTAGGGATGTTGGAGGTGGAGGGGTGGCGGGCACGGAACTACCGCAAGGGTACTGAACCCTGAGCTGATGGAGAAATAAAAATAATTACTTGGGTTTCCTGATTTATACTGTCATGCAGGCTTGGAGCTGTGCTTTTACACCACTTCACTGTCTGATTCACTGTGCTGTTACCCAGCCTGAGTCTGCAGGTGTCAGTTTAAGCATGAGGAAAAGCTCTGCCCTGTGCTGTTAAGAAGGGAGAAGCACGAGATGCCTTCCAGGCCCTGGAAATCGGCAACAGCTTTTAAATGTCAGACCTGCATGCCCCAGCTTTGCTTTTTGATACAGAATGAATCATAAAAAGGTTATGCAGAAATATCACCAAGTTCAGAACTGCTGCACCAGTGTGTTGACAAAAACAAGATTACTTTGCTTTAGTTGTTTGTAATGGAGCCTACGTTTTTTTTCATCACCTCTTTTCTTATAGCAGAACTGTTATTCCCCTTGTATTTAATAGTTGGATACTGTAGGATGCATATAGATTCAGTTTGACTCAAAACTGCCTCTTTAATGTGAGCTTAGTAAACTACTGCAGTCCAGTGGCTCAGTCATGAAACTGTCTTTGGTTTGTGATATCACAATGTCTCAGGTTTCTGCTGTCCTGCTTATTGTGCTAAGGTTAATGGAGATCTTCACCCCCAAACAGATTTTTGGTCCAATGATCCCTTTTTGCATAGTTACAATAAAAAAAATACCAGCCACTACTTCTTTGGAGGCTTTAAGCTTTTATTCTAGATACAGTAAAGAATTGACAGGAAATGAATGGGAGAGAGAGAGATGGGGAGGTGACACATAACAAAAGTTTGTTGCCGAACTTGAAATGCAGATGTTGCGGTTATGAGACATGCGTCTTAACCAATAGGCTACCAGTGTGTACCTCCTGTTGCTATTCCTATCAATATAATGGTAGTGTCTACTTAAGCTGTACATTTTACATACTGCTCAGATCAAATTTGAGCAATGAAATCACCCCAAACACCTATCCTTTAGTCTGAAATTTTCAGGTGAAAAAATGGAAAAAGTCAAATCTTTTTTTATGAAGCTGATACACTTTTTATAATCACTATTCCACAGTGTGTTTTCATTTTCATTTCATTTTTCACAAATTTATTGAAGTCATTATGGCTGTTATGTTTCCCTGTTTTAGGTAACATCAGAACATGCTATCGTGTGAACCTTTTTTTTTCTCCATAAACAAATATACTCCATAAACACTTTGTGCTCTCTGAAAGTTTGGCTGAGGATTAATCACCCATTTATTTATGACTGATGAGGTATTTATGAATGAAAAATTGATTTGTGGTTCAGAAATTTGTTATAAAGAGTAATTATGACGGTCAAAATATGAACAGTATGTAAGTGTGTGACTGTGTGTCAGGGAGGAAGAGAGAGAACAAGCATTTACTTTTTCAATCTGCTCTGTGCTGTTTGTGAGAGCACAGCTGATCAGCTGGGGTGTGTCAGCCTCTATTTTCAGCCACTCCCCAGCTCATTCTGTCATCCCTGCATGCTTCAAAATGTCCACCATTATCGCTGTACCAAAGAAGACCAACCCTGCCTGATTAAATGATTACCGCCCTATAGCACTGACATCTGTGGAGATGACGTGCTTTGAGAGACTCATCATCTGCTCATCTCTGCCTGGCTCATTAGATTCCCCTCAGTTCGCCTATCACCCCAGTAGGAGTTCTAATGACGCTGTCTCCCGCGTCCTCCATCCTCTCACACCTGGACATCGGAAAGCAGAATTATGTTCACTGATTACAGTTCAGCGTTTAGTACTAAAGTTCCCCTCAGACTCTTCACCAAGCTCTGGGACCTGGGGTCGAGCTCCTCACTCTCTTCCTGGGTCCAGAGCTTCCTGACTGACAGACCTCAGGTGGTGAAGGTTGGAACCTGCGTCCTGGGTCCTCTAATCTGTTCACTTTACACCTATGATTGCATAGCAACACCATTGTGAAATGTATTGATGCCATAGTAGTGGTAGGCTTGATCTCGCTCATCAGCAAGACATCCTATCTGGATGAGGTGGAGGTGCTGTTATCATTGTGTAAGGACAACAACTTGGACCTGAATGTTTCCAAGACCAAGGAGATAGTGTTAGACTTCAGGAGGGATAAGCAGAGGATTCATTACATAACACTTAGGATCCATGAAACCCCAGTGGAGAATGTGAGCAGCTACAGGTTACTTGGAGTTCACATCTCTGAGGACCTGACATGGTCTTCACACATCAGCATCCCAGTGAAGAAGGCAATGCAGCACTTGTTAGCACCTCAGACAGCTGAGGAAATTCAAGATATCCACAGAGCTACTGCTCCAGGACATCCACACAGGGTGTAGTCATGGAGTCCAGGGCAAACCGGATCATTAAGGGCATTCACCACCCCATCCACAAACTGCATCAGTGACTGCCCTCTGTCAAGCGTGTCTGCTTCATAATAACCAAGACTAAAAGGCTGAGGAGGAGCTTCTTCCCTGCGGCCATACGGACCATAAATACTTAAAGACTACTCTTAAAAATTGACATACATGTTGTAAATTGGTGATAACTTGCCACCTATGTATTACTTTTTTTGTTATTTTTTATTATGTACATATAGATTCTGTGATATTCTGTTCTTTCTCCCAGTATAGCATTATATTTTTATTATTATATTGATATCCTGTACTTTCATTTTATTTAATTTTCATATGGCTATATAGTTTTTCTATGTTTGCTATTTGCACAGTTTGTCAGAGTTGATGCAGTTTGAATCTTGAATGTCTAATTCTGAAACCAAGTCCACAGAGTGAGCCTGCTGCAGCTACAGTTTGCTGGCACAAATGTTTCTGAACAGCTATAGTGTATTGTCATAAAGCCCAGTAATTATTAATCCTGATGGGAGAAAATGTGATTAAAACATTGTGGTCCAATAAATCATGAAAGATTTCATACACTCACCATAAAAATAGATTTTCACATAAAAGGAGAAATTGCTTGTGGTCCACTGTTGGTCCTGAGGTGAGAAATCAATCAAATCTCTCGCTGCTACAATCCTTTTGAGTATGACAACTTTTTGAGCAAGTGCTTCTTACTTGGAAATATTTATGTATAGCTCATACATTTTTTACATAGACTTTTACACAGACACAATAGCGTGGCAATCTATTCATAAATAACACAAATGACAATCTCAATTTTCTCTAAATTTTTTGAAAAGCATGCATCAGTGATTCTAGCCGAGGTAATGGGCGTCATATTTTCAGGATAGTAGTCTACACTATGATCAGGACAAAGCATTGAAAATGCATAAGAAAGCACTCTTAGTATAGTGTAAGTCACAGGGATGTGGGCTATAAACAAATTATTATCTGGGGACATATGTAAGTTCCCTTTAATTATTTAATATGTTTCAGTAAATTAAAAAGTACTTTAGTGTAATTTGTAATTTGGAAATATCGAACCTATTTCTCTGTTCTTATACACTCTGTAATATTTTTGTTACACTCACAATTTTAAAATGAATTCCTCAACTGCTCTTATAAATATGAGCTAACCAGCTGCACCTACGCTGTTATCAAAGTCATAATATAATATTCAAAAATGTAAATAAATTATTTTTCCACTTATGAAAAACAAACAATTGTCCATCATAACTCAGTTCATAGACCTTTGCAATAATGTCAGAAAGAAACAAAGTTAACTTGAAAGGTGAATGAAGAGTCAGTTGGGGCTTTTACAAAATAGTGATCTTAATTTTGTTAAGTTATCCACTTAAAAAATGCAGCTCAAAGTGATATATAACAGAAATTACATGCACAAAGTGCCTTACAACAAAAAATACATAACATGTAAATGTATAAGATAGAAAATAAAACCCACTTGATAATATTACTTAACATAAAATTTAAATAAAATGAAAATACAATACACAGACTGCATACTTCGTAAGTTGTAATTTGAGACTTAATAGGTGAAAAATCTGAAGGTATTTAGCCATGTGTACATGATCTGAAGCCATGAGCAAACCACTTCCCTTTTCCCAATGAACACAGACTCACCACCAGTAGTAATAGTAGTTGTAGTAGGACTGTATTACTCTGACATATTTTCAGAAATGTAATTAATATGCATTGTTCTTGGAGTGCCCTGGTGGTCGACTGGTTACAGCGCATGCCACAAAATCGCAGCATCCCTGCTTCGAATCCGGCTTGGGACCTATGCTGCAGGTCTTTCCCCTCTCTCTCTCCCTGTTTCCTGTTGGCCTCTCTGGCAGTTACTGACTGAATAAAGGCAAAAAGCCCAAAATAAATCTTAAAATATATAAATATATGCATTGTTCTTGTCAAATAAATGAATAAACTAAACTTTTTCAGTGCTGTCCATACCTCTGCCAGGTATCGGATTCAAAAAAATTTCAATCTATAAGAAAAACTTTGGTTAACTGTCATTTCTCATCCTCCCCGCTATCATTCATCTTTGAATTTGTTGTTGACTCTGGTTGTTTGCAAGGTCATCAAAAATTAATAACAGTTAGAACAGCATCTCTTATTACTTATTCCATTTCCACACCTTGACAGCAGCTTGCCAGATCTGAGGAGGAAAAGAAGCCAACACTCGCACACACAAATAAGCAAATAAGCACCTCAAGGTCTCCTTCATGTTTGGGTGACCACAGAAATTATGTGCTGATGACACCTAAACAGATTGTGTAATTACTTTTGCCCCAGCGGCCGTTGACTACAACAGAGATTCCCTGAGAAGTCCTAAAGCAGCTTGTTACCTTTCCAGAATTTTTAATACTGTATTTGTGTAATTCGATACCACTTACATTTGTTATGTTATAGGGACAAAAACAGCACAAGTAACATTAGAGAGGGATCTGGGTGGGGAAAGTTTGTGCCCAGTCTAATGTTTTCCTTCGAAATTCAGCAGCCAAAGGTCAACATTGTTTTCTCTTTGAATCCATACTAAACATCATGCCTTTGTTTTCTCTGCAGAGCATTGACAACGTGGTGAATTCAGTCTTTAAATGTACTATCAGTGGAGGCTGATGGCTAAAATTCAACCTGACATGCTCAAATAATACAGTCTGTTCACATTTTCTAATTTGCTTATTTATTGTTCCTTCAGGCTGCTGTGTTCAGCTGCTTTGGGACAAAAATATCATATTTGTTCTGCTCAAGAAGAAGATGAGAGAAAGGAAAGAAGCCAAGAACTGACAAGGTAAAGAGTTGCAGAAAGGCAATAAAACTTCATCTTAATAAATAGGTCATGATGCAGTCCTTCAGTATTTAATTTAAAACTCTTTTTAGTTAGTGTTCAACTGAGACAGAGAGCCGATTTGTACAAACAGTTAATAATTTCAGTGCTGTAACTGAAGAATCAGGATTTCTGGTTAGCTAAGTTGAAGCAGTGGCACCATGAGAGGTCATTAAGGGAAAACTGTGAACTCTTGTCAAATTCATGATGTGTTCATAATACTTGTAATGAGCATATTTAATAATATTTCAAGCTGGCATCTTTCATGCGAATGTAGACCTCTGGTGATAATAAAGACTCACTTGCACAAAATGCATCTGGCTTCTAGTTGGGTATCCAAAGATGTTCTCAACAACAGGAAAGTGTGAAATTCACTATTCAAAGCAAATATGACTCAGAGTTGACTGTATCAGAGTTGTAAATAAATTGTGGTGAAATGGTCTCTAAGCTGCTGATATTAGGGCACAATCACACATGAAGAGACATGCAATAAAGGAAGGGATCGCAGCTTCAACAGAATTCTATCAAGTGGGATACATGGCTTGACATTGATTGATCAGAAGAAATAAATAACCACTGAAATAAGTCAACAAATGTAATAAAGAGGAATTTATCATCCTTTCATCACAGATTGCATGTAGTGGAAACACCAAGGTGCATACTGCCACCTGCTGCACAGGAATATGTATGTTTTCACAGAAAATATCAGTAATAGTTTGTTATTGGTTGTAGCTTATCCCTGTTCTGCTGAAGTCACTTGTTTATGCTTTTGTATGCAGTAGATAAACCACAATGATGCATCATATTTCATGAGCTTATGTTTCATGTGAAAAATTGTAATCATCAATGTAACTAATACCTAGAGTCAAAATATCAATTTAATATTTTATATAAATGTAATGGAATTTAAAAGTGGAATATTTCCATCTGCTGTATAATTGAGTACACTGGCACAGTTTGTTATTAATACTAGCACAGTACCATGCCAAAATACCTAAACTTGGTAGCCTCTATGCAGTAGGTAAACACAAAAATGTATGATGGTAAATATTAAATAAAATATTGTAAATTGTGCATAACAAGTTTTCAAAAAACAGTCACTGAGTACATGCTAGCTTATTAAAATGTGTTGACATATCATATGCAGTTATTCCCTGAGTCAGATTTACAGTTTATAAGCCTTGCAATATTGCTTTGTCTACAGAGTAATATTCATATATATATATATATATATATATATATATATATATATATATATACAGTGATAGTTCCATTTTACAGTGTGTGAAGTCTTAAAACTTAATGAGTGAATGGAGCTTTCTATACCTCCTCACATATTCCCTACTGTCTCATGTGGCCTTTATTGCCTTCTTTTACATTAAATTATCAAGGAAAGAGTTTTGCCGTGCACACACGCTTGCATCACTTTCATATTCATCATGTTTTTACACACTTAGACAGAAAACGTTCTAGGTAAGTTTAATATCCTAATGCTCACTGTGAAACTACATAAGAGTATTTTCTGGTAAACTTTTTTTTCAAGGAGACCTTGACAGTAGTTTTTGAGAGATGAATAAGCACCACTCCCTCCTCTGTTCCTCATCACATTCCCCAACAATGTTCCAGTCACAGCCCCACACTGTCTATGGTTTAAGTCCCTCAGTGCAGGATTAGTCAGGCAAGGATTTACTACAACAGGTAGTCTTATTCCATGCATCAAATCATGCTCACAAAGCATGGCAGCATCCTGAGGGATGTTGCACTGTCTATTCAGCTGGGAAACACACACCTCCTGTCACTGTAATTCCTTCCATCCGGACATCACGCCCTGCCTCACACTCACTGTCCTTCATGAGACCTCTCAGGTGCCACCACAGTGTTCCTATTTCTACACACAGGTAAAGTACATGTTCAGATCGTTCCTTTGTTCCATCTCTCTATTCAATTATCACATACTATACTTACACTGAAAGAGCTTTTGGTGGCTGTTATTTGTCTTATTCATACTTGTTGTACCATGTCTACAATATAAAAGAAAATTCCACAGTCCTTGTTTTGTGTAAAAATGACTGTAATATAAGGCTTTAGCAATCTTAGTCAGCCAAAATCTAGTGAGTACCTTCAAAATTGAATACAGTCCTTTCAGTACATAATTCCCCCTTTGTGCTTCACCAGATGCTGAACTGCAGTGGAAGGTTAGTAATGTGAGTCCAATATTAAGATAGACATGAACACATTACTACTTGTATGTGAAAGGAATTGCTCATAGTGTTGAACCCACAAAGAATTATCACCCGACTCTGCAGTTCCTCTCCGCTCTGCAGAGCTTTTCAGCAGCTTTCAGTTCATTGTTAAAGTCCCCCTGCAGTCAAAAAATGTTTTTTCTTGTAGTTGCCTGACTGCGATGTTTGAGCTTCACTCTGCAGAATGATTATGTGAAGAATTTAACACTAGAAAGGTGTTCTCAAATGAATCTGCCAAAGGAAGACATTTTTTGAGTTTACGTCATTTACCTACCAGCATAATTTTTGGCATCATAACCAGTTTGGAGACCATATGGTCCAACATGCAGCTTAGACAGGAGTGATGTTAAAACCTGAAGCCTTCAGTGCACAAACACTGAGACTGGACTGGCCTGCTGATACTGAAAATTGTACTGAGGAGGAAGGAGTAAATGTGAATGTCCACATTTTTAACTACTAAACATTTTGGTGTAAAACCCATTTCAGACACAAATTATTATTTATAGCAGAGTTTGTTTATATATCTTAAAACATGTCTGAGTAGGGATTTTAAGTTTTTCCCACCCACAACTTGTTGCTGCTTGCTTGCTGTTTTGGTTCAATCACACCACTTTCTCACTTTGGGTTAAGAGGCACACAATTACCCAGGAGAGGAAGGAGACCAAAACAGAGCTATAAGGGGAATGAATATTGGATTTAAATCACCAGGTGGACGGAAATACAACTCAGGTTGTGTTTTCATGCAGGCTAAAATCTGGTTTCATAAAAAAAATACTTTGTTATAGAATTTTAGGAACTGTTTGGTTTCTATCTTAATTTCTACTGACAAATATGGCATCGTTATGCTGGCATTATGAAGGCCTTCCTTTGTTACAAGGCAATTTTTCTCAGACTGAGCATCAATCACACAAATAGAGACGTGCAGCATATGGATTGTAATGATCATTGTTATGTAATGTAATTAGCCTCTGTGAAAGGAGACAGTGTGTCAGTTTCCCCTCCTACATACTCACTGTGAATGTCCAGCTGTTGTCAGTTTCTAAAGAAATAAACTCCCATTTGGCACTTTGTTACCCCTCATTACTCCTCTTGATGTACATAATGAAAAATCCCTGAGTAAGTGGAAAAAAGTAATTTCCTTCCGGACAGTGCACTTCTTTGAGTGTCTGGATTAGCAGGATTCTTCGCTTTTAGTATTGAGCCTGCATCAAGTGGAGGGTTGAATTCAGAGGGCATTCTCCTGGAAACATAAGAGAATATTGACATGTTCAGTGTGTCTCTATTTGTCCTTGCCAGACACGAATGGAGGAGTTTAAAGAAGGATGAACGGCACAGAGCGTTCACACTGAGATCAAGCGATATCCCAGGGAGCTTTGTCCTGTGTGGGAGTCATATAGGAAGCAGAAAGGATGGATGGAAGACAGACCCGGCACAAACAAGCATGCATGGGGTTGCAGAAAAGCACAGATGATACAGAGGAAAATGTTATTTTTAAGAGCAGTATATGTGTCTTTCTATAATTCAGAGGTTTTACATACATCCTCTCTGCTGTTCTTTAATTCTCTCATGGGAATAAGATACCTGAAAGAACAGAGATGTAGTTTGTGAGATTCTCAATGAATCTTTCATGTGCAAAGATGCTTTTTCCCTCCAGTGACGATTCATCTGCGCTCAAGTTCAAGTGAAGTGCAATTACTTTATTTTCTCCTTGGGACCAAGCACATCTAATATGCCTTTGTGTATTTCCCTTATCATATTGACACAAACACTTTCCTCTGTTTTTTTCACCTACTGTATAGTTACAGCACTTGTCTTCCTCTGTTAGGTAAACCTGTTGTGAAAATGGAGGAAGATACACTTCTGTCCCGAGGGAAGTTACTAATTTTGGAGCGTGCACACAAAAACAAAACAAAACAAACCATCTCCACATGAAAGGCTTTATGAATATTTATAAATGATGATCACAGTGGACTATTATTATCATTACACCTCTCTTCATGCAAGAAATGTAAAAGCCAGCACACATGCAGAGTTCCAAATGAGAGAAGTCTTAAACGGCATTCTTGGTGCTCCATTTCAACACTCTTAATGTAAAAAAGCATAAAAAGGATTATCTACTTACTTCATATAGAGCAATTGTTAAAGATGCCCTTTTTGCAGCATGTTACATCATCCTTTTTGTTTCTTTTGATTTTGTATTTTGAGAAAAAGCCCTGTAAACAGAGTTGAATGAGCTGCAAAATGTTTCAAACACTATTAAGCAGAAATCATAATCAACATGACGAACATTTGTGGGAATGAGTTTGAGCAGTATTTTCTTCACATGCCTGAAAACAACATCAGTTTGAGTATACAGAGGCTGTTTTTGTGATTACTGTGTGAGCTTTGATCGATCTTTTTTTGGAAAGTTGAACATTGTGTTGTGTGTCCTGCTTTTGCCAAACTTCAGATGTTCAAAAAACTGTCTTGGCTGTCAGTTCTGCTTTCTAAAAATACCATGTTCTCTCAGAGATGGATGAG
Source organism: Scomber scombrus (assembly GCF_963691925.1). NCBI lineage: Eukaryota > Metazoa > Chordata > Actinopteri > Scombriformes > Scombridae > Scomber > Scomber scombrus. The sequence continues at coordinate 16,298,742 of NC_084978.1, forward strand.
AAATATTTGTCTGAATTGACTTGATCGTTCACAGTACATGAACCTACCATACTCCCCAACAACCTCTGCCTTTGAGTGCAGCTGCTGTGTAACTTTTGTGGATCTTTACTGGCATCTAGTGGACAAGAGTGAAAGTGTTTTTTATTGTCACAACATTGATCATGTCTTACAGTGCATGTGCTTTATGGTGGAGCCGCAGCAAAGTTTTTTGTTTCTTCTTTTTTATTGAGAGAATAATTAAATAATTGATCATGAAAATTAAAGTACTGTTACCTTAAAGCAGTGGTTTTCACCCATTTTTGACTTGTGGACCCTTGAAATGAAGCACTGTCTACTTGTGATCCTTCATGACAAGAATTGGGAGCAGTTTAAATAGAAAAGCTCAACCAGTGATTTGTTTTTCCTCCAAAACCTTTTTCATTTTAAGGATTTTTGGGACTCCATCAAAAAAGCACAAAAATGGGAAATGTTTTTTGTTTGTTTTTTTACTTATTTTGTGTAACAGAAATATCTTATTCTTTCTTATCGCTTTAATCTTCTGGGGACTTGACATCTTGATACGCACCTCTTTAGGGGTCTGAACCCCCAGTTTGGGAACCACTGCCTTAAAATGATGTTCCAACAAGATTGTGAAAGTGCAATGTTTTTTTTTTCCTTCCTGAAGAGCTGCCGCAGTTATGATGGACTCTAATGGAAAGACATTATCACAACACAGTCAGTGTCCACAGAAATCTCTTAAAACACACACGCATAATTAACTTTTCTGATGTGTATTTGTATTGACATGATGTTCTAAACATCATATTTTCCTTTCTACCCTAAAATCTTTTCACGACTAGAAACTGTTGGACTGTAACAGAAAGAACTTGAGCGTTATGATCACAGCTGCAGTTTTTCATGAACACGCAAACTTTTCAGACAAGCTTATAATGGGTGTGTATGTCATAACACAACTCTTAGAGCACCACTCAATGGCAAAGGGACAGATTCGAAGACATTGTCAGTATTGAGACTCAAACAAACCAAATTAAATAAATGAAAATACTTCTTATTAAATACAATTTTCAATATTCTAGTGAAAGTATAAACAGAACATTATGATTATGAAGAATCTTCTAAATCATCTGTTCAATTTACAAGAATGATTTCCATTTTAAACAAATAACGTCTGCATAAAAGGTCTGAACTTTTCAATTTACACTCTCTTCAGGTCCAAGTAAAGATGGATACAGCAGAACAAGCATATCACAATATCACAAAGCAAATTCATAATTCTATAATAAGCTGAGCCTTTCTTTCCTTAATCAAGTGACCATTAATATCAGAGAAACCACATGAGGTCAACACACAAAACATCTACCTTTGCAGTGAAAAACTATATAGAAACACTATAGTTTGTCCATTTTTCAGATATTGCTGTGATGCACTGAGCAGGATTTAGGATTAATGTTGCTTTGATCAAAGTCCTCTGGTGTGGTGGAATAAAGTTTATTATACAACAGTGAGATACCCCAAAACCCCTACACTGACTTTCACAGCCAGCACATTTTAACCTCCAGATGAGGATGTTTTGAAAGTGTGTCTACTGGCTCTGTTCATGTCTCGACACCTACAAACACAAACAGTTAACAGATGATGGCTCTGAATGTCATTTTTGGTCACATTAAATATGACTTTCCTCATATAGATTTTGATTAAAACAAAATTTAGGAATTTAATTGTCCACAGCAGCAAAGTCAATATTTTCACTGTGAGTAATCATTTACAGGCTGTAACAGATCTGGCTGTTGGAAGTGCACTTCAATTTGCAGAATTTTTTCCGTCCCCAGCAACTCGTTTTTTTCATTTTCACAGACAATTATTCTTTGTTAAACATTTTTCAGTCGCTACAGGGGCATTCTGCTTTTTGAATCTGAAGAAGGTACACCATACCTGAATCCATCTCAATTCAATTCTGTTTTATTTATATGGCACCATGGCATTTTTTACACAGAGCAGGTTTAGACTGAACCCTTTTTTGCTTTTCTTTTTTTTCCTTATAAGTATAAAAAAAATAATTTAGCCAATTGTTCATTGTGTGTTGTCATCATATCTTAATTTCCACTTCATGAATATTAAGAAATATTTCAGATCTCAAAACCAGTCTTGAATGAATGAGCCAGTACATTATTTTATTTCTAATATAAATGTCCTACCTATTAGTGTGTGATTATTTAAGTCTTTGGGTCTGAAATCTTCTTTATTGTATTAATATGGTTTATTTGTAATTATTCTATTTTTTTTTAATGGTTATTAATTATAACTTTGTTTCAGTATAAGTACCACTGTAGGCTTGTTGGACTTTAGGTATGTCAACAAGACAGTCTCACCATAACTTCACTACTTTGGATCATATCACACAATCTTCCTCGAAAGGCACAGTTTCCCAGTAGATGTTTAAATTTGCACTTCTGGTACTTCTGGTCCTCAATGGTTTTAAAGCTCCAGAAAAACTACTGAATGGTAGTGGTGCTGAAATTATTTTGTCCACTGCTCAGTCACCAATTCATTTTTAGTTACATATCTGAACTAATTTATACTCTCATTTCAGCATTTCACTCGTACAACAAAGGGTATGTTACATTTGCTTTTGGTAAGTAGTCTATATTCTTCTGTTATCAACATGCACATTAACATGAACATGGGATGATGTATAGGGATCATAGCTATCATTTGCATCTACCAGTGCAAATCTCTGCACGTATCATCTTCTGACCTCATCCAGTTCAGTCCATTTGCAATGAACTTTGGATGTGGTTACGTTGGAACTGTGCAAAAGGTCAAACACAATAAGTCACACATACACACAAACACACATGCACTAGCACACTCAAAATAACAAACTGTGACCTACTGCTTCTTTTTTCTCGTTCTCACTTATTCATTGTTAGGTCACTGTAATTTTTTTTGTAAACACAGTTATGTTTACATTCACTGTTTCTCACCGAAACTCTACAACACTGTATACTCGAGGTCTGATGTGCACGCTAAGTATATGTCCTTCCTCACAAAACACGCTGAGCAAGTTTTTGGAAGAATTTGAAACCTACATTTTCTAATAACATGTTTACTAGTTAGCAATTTTCTTCTCCCTTGACTTTATTTGCAAATTGCAACATTTCATGGCACATGACCTACTGCTTCTTTTTTCTCTTTCTCACTTATTCATTGATAGGTCTATGGTAATGTCAAAATAAGCTGTTATAAATCTGCTGAGCAACTTTTTACTTTGAGAAAAAAAAGCCTCTTTGCGCCTGGTTTTCTCTGTCACTTAACTTTCCCTGACATTTCTCACTTATCTTGCTGTGGTGTTTACCTTGACATAGCTTCCAAGTTATCAAAGGGTTCGGGTTAGCAGATATACAGACTATGATCTAGTAAAATATATATATATTTGAAAAGTCCAATTTGTTTTATGTGGACTTCCAAAGTACATTTGGAGTCCCCAATAGGGACCAGAATTTATCTTTAAACATCAGTCTGTACTGACATGATCAGATACCTTTATTTGGATTGAGGGATTACTTTTATCTTTTAGTTTTCTCATTAATTCTTGTCCTTGATAACTGCTACTTTTTGTTTAGGGAAGGTGTCAGAGAAGGAGACAAATATCAACCAACAGGATTCACTAGATTTGAAGAAGGAAGTGATCCCTCACTGGCTTCCCGTGCTTTCATTTCATTTTGTTCATGGACTACAGTTTATCCAATTGGCAGACAACGCCTCCCCTGTCACCTATGCACTTCAGTGTGATACCTTAACTAACTTCAGCAATTGTACCTTTTAGGTGAGGTTGAATAGAAACAAATTTCCACCTTAAAGGTACCCTTCAGAGTTTTTTTGTAAACACAGTTATGTTTACATTCACTGTTTCTCACCCAAACTCTACAACACTGTCTATCCTCGAGGTCTAATGTGCACGCTAAGTATATGTCCTTCCTCACAAAACACGCAGAGCCAGTTTTTGGAAGAATTTGAAACCTACATTTTCTAATAACATATTTACTAGTTAGCAGTTTTCTTCTCCCTTGACTTTATTTGCAAATTGCAACATTTCATGGCACATTACTCCACCAAATGTCGATCAATGGATGCTGTGTGACCATTGTCTGACCTTTGGCAGCACTTAATATTGCATCACTCCTGTTTGTACATGCAGAGTACCTTTAAAGTATCATGTTGGTCTCTTTCACACCTGTGGTCTGGGTCATTTGGTCTACACCAAAGAAAATAATGCATTATTGTGTAATTATACACATCCATTGTATACAGATTACTTAGGAGATCACACTGTTGACAGTTGCTGTTACCAGTAGTAGTAGCTGTGAATTATAAACGTGCTCTCACAAAACTTTACGGCTCCTTTGCTCTCTGACCCCAATCGGAACACACCAAAGTTTACTTGGAAGTGGACCAAGACCCTTTTTAGGCAGCCCAGTTGTTTAGTCTGTTTGTATATGTTGTCACTGTGACTCGGCATAAATATAACAAAGTTCACAACCAAATTCAGGTTAAGGTAGAGGCACAAAGAAGTGAGGATGAAACCTTTGCAAAAAGATAACACTTTGACAAAGCAAATAAGAGGAGCTAAGAGGTCTCCCTCTGCAAACACAAAATGATTATAGCCAAAGACTTACAGCATTGTAATTAAACACAAACACGAAACAACCTACACACAGAGAATAGAGCAGAGAACTGGCTAACAAACTGAACCTATTTTACTGTAAAAATGACAAACCCAGACTTACACACCTCATCAACTCCAATTCACACAGACTAACCAAACAAACGCACCACCACACAAAACCAGTAAGGCAGTAAGCGGCTTTAGGGATGTGTGATCGACCCACCGGTTTACTCCTTCTGCACCAATGACTGCACCTTGAACAACCTCTGACAAACTCTTGAAGTTTGCGTACAACATGGCAGACACAAACCTCATCCAAGATGCAGACATGTTTCAACACGGTCACATTAACCCAAAGTTGAGAATGCTCAAAAATTATGGAGATGATGGTTTACAGAGAGAGGCCACCAGCACTGTTTTCTCTTGCTTATATTACAATTAATAATATCAGCAGCACTACAAACACACACACAAAATATTGTATAGTATCTAACTGACATATTTTTCACTTGTTCTTCATTATGATCATGAAACACACACACACAGGGTTGTTATTTAGTAATTTTGATACTGTTATGATGTTGCATGTCTGTGTCTGAACACATAGTCAAAGTTCCAAAACTTAAGGTGAACACCATATAAAAATACAACCTTCAGTCTGAACACTTTGTTTGCAATGTTACCTCTACTTCCTCTTTGTGATAATGTCACATTGTTTGCACATGTGCATGGTTGTCCATTCCATAGCCTTTATTGTTAAGGTTGCTCCATGTGTTGTGTTGTTGCCCACTCACATATTTCAGGTCAGATTTAGCCCAGACATGTGCAGATGTATCTGAGAAGTTTCCATTTGGTGGAAAGAATGAGGAAAAGTGAATACCTACTACTGTTTGTTTACGTAGTCTCTGGAGGCAGAGGGAAAGAAGATATAACAGCGTATCCCCTTTCACTTCTACAAAATAAATATCAGATTCAGAACAGTGTCTCCTATCTGCATCAGCAGGAGGATTTAAAATCATAGGACATCATCTGGTACAGGAATTGTTGACACTGGTCAGCAGCTGTTATTGAATCTGATCGCTGCACAACACCAACCACAAAACAAACACAAGCTACAATGCTGCCAACTCTGCAGGAACTGTACCTCTCATCAGTCAGAGGGACTCAAAACAACTCTGGCTCATGTTTACCCTCCTGTTTACCCTCCTTCAGCAGGACCAATTTATTAATTAATTTATGACAATAATAGGTAAATAAAATATAGTATATATATTTATAATTGCAGATACCTTTTGTTACTGGTTTACAGAGTGAAACAAATCTTTGTTAACGACTTTATTAACATTGTGTAACTGTAAAATTGATGAATTGATTTACAAACTTTTATTTATTACATATTAACATAATTAACTACAGATTTCTGGGCTCACTGGCATTAATGACTTGACTATGAATGACTCAGCAGTTAGATTGTTCACCACCTGATCTATAAAATATTGGTAAATTATGGATTAACTACGATTTATTAACTAGGCTATCAGTACACTCATAGTTAAAATTTGTAAACCCTTTATAAAGATGTCTAATAATGAGAATGTGGTATTCTGTCAGTTTTTGTCTTCACTGTTCTTTTTATCCACCTCCTCTCTGTTGTTATGCTCACCCGTGGAGAAACTCCTGCACACGTGTGCATTAAAGTTGCATTCCCCCCCAAAAAACTGAAAAGCCACTCTTTTGAAAGCGGTTACACAAAGGGTCGCTGATGTTACAATGAAGAAAGAAAAAAAACAGTCGAGATGCACACTGCACCGGTGCCGTACTATTGCAACGAGTATTAACTACAGATGAAAATAATCGTTAATCAGTGAGTATGATAGATTTCTTCTCACCAATATTGTTACCTTCCCATCTCATGAGATTAAGTTATTTTTGCTCGATCATCTTCGCCACTGACTCTTGTGGCTTTATAGGTTAAGATTTCGGCAAGAATATGAGTAAGATGAGGATTTTAATTGTTTAATATTTATTGTTAACGGGTCCATCCGCTTAACAATTGCTCTCCACCTTAACAGGGCAGCTGCACCATGAGGCAATGTTGCGCAATCGGCGCATGCCACGGTACATTTTCTCTGCGTCAGCACAACAGGGGCAACGAACCAGGAGCCTGTGAGGGATCCTGCGGCGGGGAAACACAGCGCTTCATCATCCTGCTCATCTGATCTTTTTATGATCAGAGTTTTCTTCACAGATGTACAGACTCATCTGTGGCCGAGCACGTTAAGGTCTGTGATGGAGGTATGTTATGTTTGCACGCTGGCAGGGGGAATCCCGTCTGATGGTGTGCAGAGTGCAGACCCTTGTCCTCATACGATTATTCGTTTGTACCCCCTCCACTCCCCTGCCCTCATAAAGGGCGCATCCTACTGGCTAGTTCCCTACCTGGCGACCACCTCCTCCACGACCCACGACCGTGCTGTTATTTAAATAGCACCCATACGAGACGAAAACTGCACTTTCTCATAAAGAGGGGTTACTTACTGTAACTTATTAATAATTAAGGCAGTCATTAATTGCTGTATGGACATTGTAGAATAATTTCACTGTCAATTGGAATCAACCAAAGACCACCATGGAAAAAGGTATGAACAGGTTAATGATGGATTGTTGACTAAAATGAAGTTTGGGTTCTTGCTTTTGACTTTCTTGAAAAAATGGGCTGGAGGCTGATGCAACTTATGACACCAAAGTTTGGGTTTTGTTGGTTGTTGGAGCTGCCACGCCTTGTTTCGTGCAAATTGTCACTCAGCTGGTAGAAGTAATTATATTGTGATTATGAGCTGGAATGTGTCAGTGGTTTACTGAAGTTGTCAGCTGTCAACTGATCCCTGGAGCATTGTTTGCTTGAGAGTTAAACTACAGGTATCCTATAGTGCTTAGTGTGTTAACAGGTAATGGATCATGAAGAGTTTCACCTCAACGTATCCATCTATTTACTGGAAGAGTATAGGTTGGTAAACCCCTTCGCTGTGTTGCTGACAACTTTCAGGTGAAAAAAAACATTTTTAAGACATTAAAAGACACCTTTTTTTTTTTAGTTTATTATTATGAAGGTTCACATTATGTATTTTGGCTATACATATCCTGAATCTGTTTTTAGATGTAACAAACCAAGTTTGGAGCATTTGTTTTTTTCATATTTACAGTCACCATTTTATGCATTTATCTCCCTTTTGACAAAGCAAGTACAAACCTGATGGGGTGTGGGAGTAGAAATGCTGCACGCCTGACTAATAAGAGTATGAACAGAATTGTGTGAAGGGTAATGTGAAACTTTGAAGTAACTGTGGATTTCCTACATATGTGTAATGTTTTAAGACTGCTGAAATCAGGTTTGAGTAATGGTTAATCTCTGTGCTAGTCATGCTCTCTGTGAGGTGGTACATTTGAAGATGTTTAGCTCAAAGGTAATGTATTAAAATATGCAAAGTCTCGATTTTTAATTGAGTTGGAAGTTGAGTTGACAGTTTTGTTTTTTTTAATAATTTACTTCGATGCACATTTTTGTCAGATCTAACTGTTAAGTTCTACGTAGAGAAGACTTGTTTTGTTAACTAACCTGTTTCAAAGATTGTTTGCCGGCAGGAGTCCCTGAATTTTGCCACAGTATTCAAGAGGGAAGATGATTAAAATCACTTGTACATAATGTTGTGTGTCTATACACAGATAAGACACAATGATTAAGCATTTATACAAACTGATGCTCTTATGGTATTGTGAGCTTCGTCGAATTTCAGTTTAATCTCAAAATGTAGCTTAACATTTGTGCTTCAGCAATGTCAGCTATCCTTTTTTCTTCACTATATTATGTGTCACTGTGTCGTCTTGTTCCATATTTTTATAGCCAAGCAAAAAGAGAATTCTCTACTGTTTATCCTCCTGGTCATCATCCACTTGTTATTGTAATGATGGATATCATGTTGAGAGTATTATTTATTCCTTCCTGCTAACCTCATCTGGACACTTGTGTGCTTCACAGTTCGTGACAACATGACAGAGTTTTGGAAGGAGCACTCCAAGGCCGCCACAATGGAGGAGATGATGCTGGACTCGCGTGCCAGGGAGCTGACTGAGCATGAACTGCCGGAGATCCTCTCCATGCTGCCCAGCCTGGCTGGATACAGAGTGCTGGAGCTGGGAGCCGGCATCGGGTAAGCATACAGAGTGCTGGACTGTCTGAAGTGGGCATGTGTGAGCAGGCTTTTAGAAATGTTGTGGTGTGTTTAGGGGCTTGTGGCAGAATGATGAGTTTCAGATCTACAAGCAGCAGTAATAAAGGCTCTTTGAAAAGCGTTATGTAGAAAAAGCTTTGTGTAGAAGAGCCAATGATGCTCTCCTTTTGAAATGAGAGAAAGTCAACCCAAGTGCCAGTCACCACTATGAATATATATGAAACTAGCAGAGTGTCAGGTAGCATCTACTGACCTTTTAGATGCCATCAAGATAGTCAATGCTGTAAAATCAGTAGTGCTGTAACCTAAAAAACCTTTTTGACTGAAGAGCATTTTGTGAAGATAACCAGATCAATTTAACACTGAATTGTGTCTCTACAGTCGTTACACCAGCCACCTGTTGACCAATGCCACCCATGTGACAGCTGTGGACTTCATGGAAAGCTTTGTTGAGAGGAACAGGCAGGAGAATGGTCACCACAGCAACGCCACCTTTATCCAAGCTGACGTCACAAAGCTGGAAGTCCCCAAAAACAGGTGGATGTTAAGATATCTGTAGCTTACTCAGTAAATGATATGTTAATTAGCTATGTTGGCATTGTGGCTTTGGGATTGCAATGTTGGTTAGTGTGTTGTTGGTCCACCACTTCAGTCCAGACAGAAATATCTCAACAACCTTTGGATGGATTGCCATAAAATTTTATGCGGACATTCATGCACCCCTCACGGTCATCAGGGCAAGGATTAGATTTATCTGCTGTTCCACAGGAGAACATACTCGCTGATCATTATAGTCAGAGAAGCTAGTATTTCAATTTAGCATGTTTCCTTAATCTCTGAAACATATTGTCATTTTATGAATTAGTGCAAGAATTATATTACATATTGGTTCTTTTAAAATATATGTTTTGTACGACTTTTATCACCATTCCCTCCAAGAAATTGCAATCTTGCAATCGTAAGATGCAAAATCAAGCAGGATCTGAAATTTGCAGAGGTTTGCAATTTTGCAAAATTCGATAATCTTATGATAATGTCCAAATCTAGATCACTAGTAAAGAATTTAAAAGTAGGCAGGGGAGGTTGTTACACACTGTGGCATTCCCAAAGACAAATGAGTTAAAAGAGAGCTTTTGGAAACAGGCTTAGGGAGTGACAGAATAGAAGTAACGGCGTTACATAATTAGGATACAAAAAAAAATCTATTTAGTTCCAGATACAGAAAATAAAGACGCAATCTGATTACAGGTACATGTAGTAAAAATGGTTGATTATTTAGCAGGATTACAATTTGAAAATACATTTTACAATAAAGAACAATACATTACCATGCACTGTAAAAGTCCCAAATGTGAGCAGAGCAGGAACGAGAGGGCAAAATACCACATGACCCGTGCACATGCACACACATTGGCCCTTGTTATTGTTTATTTGGTATAGAGGTAATCCAAAAGTAATGGAAAGTAATCAAGTTACATTATTTTGATAGGTTTAACAGGTAACTAGTAATTGTATTGGAACACATTTTTAAAGTAACCCTCCCAATCATGTTAGTATATGACAGCTTGAATATATGGCTCTCCACTGAGACTGTGTGCGTGTCACAAAAACCTCAAACTGCGCGTCTTTAATGTGTGCAAACAAAATTGTCAAAATACAGATATTAATGTGACTCACGTAGGTCTGAAACATGTTAGATTAATGTCTGAATCCTACAATAATGGTAAGATGTTACTAAATGTGTCGATTTCACAGAAACATCAGTACTGATGTTCTGTTTCTTGTCCACAGCTGACTGTGTGTCACAGCTGGCTGCAGCATCACACAGCAGCGGAAATGAAGTGTGGCTCCAAACTGAGAAAGAGGTTGTGCACATTTATGCACACGACACAGCAGCAGTAGCTTCAATATCATCATATCGTAATTAATGTTCCATGTTCTGCTACACATCAACACAGGTCAGCTTTTACACACAGATTCAGGTTTATATGTGGGATTGTTTATAATAAAGCAGTCTTTTGGATTAATCCTGAGGTGTTGAGGACTTGCAATTTTTGTCAATTCCCTCAATTTTACAGCAAAGAAATTCCATAAAACTCTTGAAATTACATCACAACTTTTGAGAAAGCACGCTGCAACATTCAAGTATTTTTGTTTCGCAACAATCACAAAAGAAACCCCTGCGAAACCCTGGAGGGACTGTATAATATATTACCACAGTAAATCCCATTGAAAACCATACTGTATCCCTTCAATGTTTCCTCAGCATTGACTTGATCTTCTCCAACTGGCTGCTGATGTATCTGAGTGACAAGGAGCTGAACTCGTTAATTGAGAAAATGCTGAGCTGGTTGCGGCCTGGCGGCTTTCTTTTCTTCAGAGAGTCCTGTAACCACCGTTCAGGTACTGAGCTAACAGTACATCTCTGTTTCATCATAATAATGACTTAAACTTTTTAATCTGACTTAACTAACTACAATAATTAAAATTCACGTTCAATTCAAGCCTTTGCCTTGAATGACAAATTAAAATAGGACTGTGATAAATTTGAGTGCTATCGTCCTAAATATTTGATTTTTAACTTTCACCAAGGTGACTGTAAGAGGGACTTCAACCCCACCTGCTACCGCACTGAGGCACAATACAACCATATGATATCAACAGTAATTGAGGATACAGAGGGGGGCCAAAAGTTTGGTTTCGACGTTGTGCTGAAAAGGAAAGTTCAGACCTACATTGAGGTAGAGTCATTTAAGTCTTGTAAAATATTAAATAAGACAGAGTATGAAATAGCATGGATAGAAGTGTGTATTGTAGCTGCGCTAACCCATGACGCATCTCCAACTTCATCCCATATCTTTGTCCTTCCAGATGAAAAATAATCCTAATCAGATCTGCTGGCTGTTGGAGAAGGTCCCTCGCTCTTCAGACACCCAGAACGGATTCAACACCTTCCAGCAGTTTCTGGACAACAAACAGTACACCAACCGTGGCATTCTGCGCTATGAGAAGATGTTCGGGGCTGGTTATGTCAGCACAGGCGGGCCCAGCACCACCAAGGTAGGAATAACAGCTGGAAAACACCAACGAAATTGGAGGAGAAACAAAAAGTCAGTAGGTACTTCTTGGGATGCATACAACTGATGTGCTTAGTAAAGAGTAGGGATGGGCATTTGAATAAATTTCCTTGAACGATCATCAGGAAAATTAACGATCAATTATCGATTAATCATTATTTTTTTTATCTTTAAAATGCCATGTATATACAAAACACATGTTTCTCCTCATTGAAATCTTTATTCCAAAAACTTCTAGTCCAACAACAATACTCTTAGGCAAGGCAGTTAAAGTTAAACTGTTTAACTGTTTAACAAAAAAGATATGCAGCGTTTGTAAAAGATATCAGTCACTATGCGTAACAGTTTTTCACATATTTCTGTTTAGTAACGTATAGCTTACGCCTTCAAAAAACCCATTGTAAAAGTGCATCCTTGTCCAGTTGCATCTTTCTTAATCAAATAAATGCTACAAATGACCTTTAAGACTTAGCCCTTATCTTAGCCACTTTACCAGAAGGCACTCCTCTCCCCTCCTGCTTCCTGTGGTCTCTTCAAAATGTTCCATTATCTAACTTTTTTTCAGAGAAGAGTGTTTTATTCAACAGGAATGTACACAAGTTTCAATGAGCCGTGACCATATATTAAAATATTGGAAATTATTCCTGGTCTCTCTGGTGGTGACATAATATATAGGTTATTCTTAATCTATTTTCCAAAATGGTACATAAGAAGAATGTATGTGTGAGTCAAGAGCCAAGTGGATATTTAAGGGTTTTGAATAAAGTAATGAGCTGACCATCTTGGTACATACAGGAGTTTGTGGACCTTCTGAACCTGAAGCCTGGTCAGAAGGTTTTGGATGTTGGCTGTGGCATTGGTGGAGGAGACTTCTACATGGCAAAGGTAAGAGTCGAGGAAGCTTCTATATTTAAGGTGATACTAGCAACACTAGACAATAGACGGATGTTATAATAACTATAATGATTGTGGAGACAATAATGACAACATATGTTTCAGTCTTTTGGAGTGGAAGTGCTCGGCTTGGACCTGTCAGAAAACATGGTGGACATTGCCATGGAGAGGGCAATCACTGAGAAGCTACCATCAGTACGTCCAAACACTCCATAGTCCTATTGGTTTAAACATCACTGATAACGTCATGATTTAGAATAAATAAAAATTAACATCCCATGTTCTACCTCAGGTCCAGTTTGAGGTGGCAGATGCTACGAAGAGGCCGTTCCCAGAAGGTACCTTTGATGTAATCTACAGCAGAGACACAATCCTGCACATAGATGACAAACTCGCCCTCTTCAAACACTTCCATGTAAGTGTTTCTCATACCTTAGACAGTAGCATGAAGTTCATACCTTTCCATTCTATTAATTTACAAACCTCTCTTGAATCTTTGATTGTAACTTGAGGATGAAAAAGTAAAAAATACATACAAAAAACATTTTTGTCATATGCAGATTTCTGTTGTATATCAGTTTCTTTAGTGTCGCATCATCCAGTAACTTTTCATTCTCGTTGCTGTTTGTGTCCAGTCATGGTTAAAGCCAGGAGGCCAGCTTCTTATTAGTGACTACTGCTGTGGGGAGAAGCCCTGGACACCACAATTCGAGGCCTACGTCCAACAGAGAGGCTACATCCTCTACACACCAGCACAGTATGGCAAGGTAAATATACAGTATAGACTAATTATGTAATAGTTCATCATGGGAGCTTTTGGGAGTTCAAACCTTTGGTCCTGTTAACCAATATGATTGGGTTGGATAATGATTTGCTCCCAAATCATTACTGAACGTCTGGAAAACATTGTCTGTGCTCACACATAACAATCAATATATACATTAATTAATGGCCATGAAGGTTATATCAAAATCATTTTGATTATTCTAAATTAGTACTTTTTTAACACTGTTGTAATAATTAAAAGTTGATATATCTGGTGATATTAATTTAACTTAACTTAACTCAGACATATTGTCACTGGCATATGTGGCAGATGATGTCACAACTAATATCATTACACAAATGCCAAAGATGTTTTTGGCAGAATTTAGAAACACTTTCACCATTACATAGTTTGTCCACCAGAGGGCACAGATGAGTTTATTTTTCAACTGTAAACTTTGCTGCTTTCATTATGCTTGCGTGTCATTTCAAAGCCATGCAGACGCACAACTCGCACGCTAATCCACTTACATTGTTACACAAGCAGAAGAAACAAGGTATGATCATTGTAAAACATGAAATCACCAAAGGAAATATAAGACAGTAATTATGTTGTCACAAAAACATGAACATATACAATACCAGACAGAAGTTTGGACACCCATTCCTATTTTATTATTCCTAGAAAGTCCTGCTGTTCTATGGTGAATATGTTGCTAGTATCTTCCTGCTGTCCATCAGTTGATGGTACTGTCCCCACCTTGTTTCACCCCTTTCTGTATCTCCTGCTGTAGTTCATTGAAGAAGCTGGTTTCTGCAATGTTCTGGCAGACGACCGGACAGCTCAGTTCATCCAGGTGATCAAGACAGAGTTGCAGAGGGCAGAAGCTATCAAGGATGAATTCATTGAGGTCAGTGTGCACACACTCACACACACTCAAAAACATGTCAACATTACAATTATACACTTAGACATAAATCACCACACCAAAACATCTTGCATTATACATGAACCAGACAAAAAACAACAGAAACCCACTTAAATTCTTTGAATGACTGCTCAACATATTTGTGTCTGTCCCTTCTAGGAATTCTCTGAAGAGGACTATTTTGCAATAGTTAACGGATGGAAAGAAAAACTGGGACGTTCCAACAGTGGAGACCAACGATGGGGATTATTTCATGCAACAAGGGTTTGAGTGAATGTATTAAAAATGTATTGAAGTGAATAAAAGAAAAAAAACTGGAATTTCCCTTTTCTTATCACCTTTTATTGTATATATTGACTTGCATTGCTTTTTTTCAATGATAACATAAATGTTTTTTAAAAACCTGATAAGAGTTAAAGTAATTTGAAAAGATAAGATTAGAGAGTTTGTCAAACCTGAAAGTTAGTGTAGTAATTTGAATCTAAAATAAAGAATATATATCACAATATTTATCAAAGTACTATGAATGTCAGTTTTGTCACCTTTATATATTTACAGGCAAATAATACAAAGGCAAGATTATTTAATTTTAGAAAATGTTTATTACTGAATTAAATTATAATGAATTATTGCTCAGACATTTTAAAAGAAATTCAATGATCTACAGTATTTGTTTTTTGAGCCTTTCTAAAACATACTACAAATGTACTTTACTGCAGGTTTAACAACTTGAAATAATCTCTTCATCTTGCAGACAAAAATATTTAAGAAATTGAACTGGTTCTGCTTGTTTTGAATGCCTGTATATGGCCTAATCTACCAGCAGAGCAAACAGGTTCAAAACATGTTAGACTGGTGCTACCAATGGGCACAGTCGCTGTTTGACCCCATCATTCAGTCAGACCATGATCCCCCACCCCACCCTCCTGTCAATGAGTTAAACAATAGCAGATTGTCGTTGAACTGCATACAGTAATAAAATCTGGTCGTATGTCATACTTGTGTAACACAATGAGTTCCTGAAGCAGCAGCTTGTAAACAGAAATGTCCCCTGTGACATGAAGATAGCGGGAAAGAACGTTACTGTAGGTTTTGCCTCAACCCAGGTGGCTAAATGAATGGCTTCATTCAGG
Organism: Scomber scombrus; assembly: GCF_963691925.1. Classification (NCBI taxonomy): domain Eukaryota; kingdom Metazoa; phylum Chordata; class Actinopteri; order Scombriformes; family Scombridae; genus Scomber; species Scomber scombrus. The sequence continues at coordinate 16,314,435 of NC_084978.1, forward strand.
GTTTAAGTGAGATTATGTAACTTTTTCAAAAAGATGTAACCCATACCTACTCTTGCAATTTACAAGTTTAATTCTTACCAATAAAAGCCATCCCTATTCAATTCACTGGACTTTGGGATTTTGCTGCTATATCCTTATTTGATGTGATATGACCAGTAGTTTAAAGTGGCTAATGTTAGTTAATGTGAGTAAATTTAAGACAGATAGAGATAATGTGTTGCTGTATAACTGACACTGACTTTATGACTCTTCTTCTTGGGCCTATGCCATTGTTTTACTTCATTTAAAGACCTGCTGCGGCAGTGAATGCCATGGCTGAAAATATCTGCTTTGAAACTGTACCAAGTGTACCAAGACCAGTCTCAAAAAAAGACGAATTAAGTCAGGCAGGATTTCATGCGTCACAAACCTAAGGAACCAATCCCACAAGGCAGGACTTCACACATTTATCATTATACTGTAATTGCCACCTCGAGTGCTCTAAGATATTAAAAAAAGACTTTGTGTTTAAAACACAAAGGCAGTGCTACCAATCAATGACAATAAGGCCTAAGGAAAACTAAAAAAAACTGTTTCATTAAATGTGATTAAAGCTATAATGTGCCATCAAGTATTTAAAAATATTTAATCAAGCTGTAATATATGTATATATAGTGTATGATTATCATTATAATCAGTCTTCACGTCTAAACTCCCCGGTTTGCTTGAAATTTAATTATCTTTTATATTTGAGATACATTGTGGGAGATGCAATCTGGTCTGAGTGTTGCCTCCAAAAATCAAGATCACAGCAATCAGATTCAGGGAACAGAAGATTTATTGTCACAGAAGAATAAAACAACACAGCGCTACAAGTGAACAGTGGTTAAACAAGTTTCAGCATACAGTTACAGACTGCTCCAGGCAGACTGCTGTTTGAAAGTCCACAGGCAAGATTGTTGATGTACTGTTGCTTAAGCATAACGAGACGTTTCATGTCCTCTAAAACACAAAGTGGGTTGTTGTTTTTTTTCACATTCACATTTAGATGTGGTTTAACCAACCGCTGCTAATTGATGTTCGTGTAGGGAAACGAACCCTTGAACTGAAGAAAAAGTTGAATTCTTTCAAAAACATGATATCTTTAAGCTTAACAGTCTGTCTGTTGTGAATGTGGCTGGCTCAGTTTCAGACTCCTAGTTTCTGTCTGTTTTCCCCTCCGTCATGTTTCCTGTACTCCCGTGTTATTTTGCCTGTATGTGAACCTTGCATTGGTGTGGTTCTCCTCCCAGTCTCCTGTCTCCTGGCTGCTGACTCATGCCTGCAGTCTGCTCATCATTCTCCCCAAAACACCTGCCTCTCATCAACTCATCTACCTGCAGTTATATCTACCCCAGCTTTCCAACCACTCCTCGCCAGATAATTGTCTCACCTCAGTGGTATCTACACTTCAGGCTCTCTTCTAGTTCTGATTTTGAGATTTCTCTGCTCCTTGCTTGCTTTTTGGTGCTATGTTAACCTGCTCTTTCTTGTGCTTCAGGATCACAACTCACAACCAAAAAATGTACTAAACAGTCTGTGGGCTAATGGTAAATATGACATAGGGCTAGTGAAATGGGCCTCACCCCAATGAGTAACACCTAAAAGCAGTTACAAACCCTGTCAACAACAATACCCACTAAAACTGGAAGTCTGTTGATTACATTGTCAGAAAGGTTTAAGTCATGGAAAATTAATTTGGTCAGGTAGCAGTAGCAATGGACTTGTGCTTTGTCCTTCCAGCAAGTACACAATGTCAACATGAAACACCCCGCAGCTCTTCATGCCCTCCTTGTCTATCTGTATGACGAAGACTCACAGTTCCTCAAGACTTGGGTTGAAAGTATTCAGTTCATTCACAGAACTGTTTGATGTATCAATGAGGCCATGTTGCATGCTCTGCAAGGTTGTTTAGTATTTTTTTTACCGTTGCAGTTTCCCAGATAAGATAAGATAATCCCAGCCGTGCCCTAGTAATGTTGTCACAGACCCTCGCAGCCATTTAACTATGCCTAGCAACCATATATTAAACCCTGTGTGTGGAGTTTTGGATGCACATGGATATATGTGCCTGTGGGTGTCTAGGGATACATATATAGAAACCCTAACCTCATGTAATCCCTAATCTTAACCTCTCATAAAGTTCTGCCATAACCTTACCCTGAATGGAAGAGAGTTAATACTTTGGTTGACCTTTGGAACTTACCTTTCATGAGGTTATAAAACCAATCAGGGGATAAAAACTGACAACATCTAAATTTCTCAAACAGACTAAAAGAACCGACCAAGCCTATTTTTAATGTTTGGCTTCAAAGAGATTTGTCTACTCTAGGTAGAGTTCTCCTCTCACTTTTTATATACATCTTCACCTTTTCTCCTAGAACTTAATTCTCTTTTCTTTTATTTCATGTAGCTTAACTGTATTTTAATTGTATGTTCTTCATATGTATTTATATGATTGGTATCTGATTTGTAAGTGCTGCCTGAATGTTTGTATATTACTCTTTTGTTACTTTTGTTAATTTTCAAAATGGGGGGAAAACACAAGATCTACTAATTAATTAATTAATGAATAATGAGTGAATATACACTTTGTTTTTATTTTTCCCCTGAGCTGCTCTCCTCTAATGCCTTCATATTACCTTAAAACCGTTCATTTCAGTTGACTTCCTATGACAGCACGCAACGCCCACTGCCTGTGTCGCAGAAAACAGACTCACCACAGGAGGAGGCAAAACATTCACTGCTGAAACATGGCGAGGTTAAGCGAGCATGGGATTCGTCTGAGTTCCGTATGTATTTCACTTTTATAAATATATATAATATACAAATATATATATATATCTACATATACATAATCAATATCTATCTGAATGGGATGCGTGGTTTGTGCGATATAGACTTTTTCTGCGTGACAGAAGAATGACAAGTGAAACTAACTCTGACCTATTTTATTTATTTTTCAAGATGAGTCCTTCCTTCCTGAACAGCAATTCAACCAGTCATACTTGGCCCTTCAGCGCGGTGGCAGAGTTAATAGGTAGGAGCCATTATGCACCGAAACACCTGCTGCAGCCGTGCCGCGCTCACTCTGTCGCCAATGCAACTTTTCATGGGTTTCATTTCGTGCAGTCTTCCGCTGTTCACACACTGCACTAAGTAGACTAAAATGGACTGAGTGGACTTCCTCTTTCACACGATTTTATCACTGCCACACGCACCTAACAATGTGCAGGCTGCTCGTTGACAGTAGTAATGAGTTATGTTTTGAAGTAAAAACAAACATTCTAGTTTATGCTGCTGTTTTTATTTCCATTCCATTATAATAATATTCTTAAATGTCTAATAACCTGTAACAGTGGAGATGCGCACGTAAAGGACTAAAGTGCATCTGATAACAAACATCACAAATCAAAAAAACATTTGGTCTTCAATAGGGGAATGCAGGCTTGGTAGTCACTCCTTTTACTTTTCATTTAAATTCAACAAAAACTGTATATATTTGTCAGGTAGGGGTGGGGTGACTTTACTCTGCTTAAGCTTATATTGCTTGAAAAATGTGGACTGTAAAATATGCCTTGTGCACTTGTGACAACCATTCCTATCGTGGGGTTGGTAGTCACACACTATGTGGTTGGTTGCTATTTTAATCTTAATCTTTTTAATGTTCATGAATGTGACAACTGAACATGAAAAGAAATGACAAGCTTCCTCAACATTTTTTTTTCTACTGGCAAAGCTAACAGATTTCCCCACATAGTGTTTAATGGTAATAACTGTTTTATTATAAACACATTGTGTAAAAGCCTAGAAGAGAAACATAGAAGAGCTAATTATGTTCATTTTGACGTCTTCTAACCTCAATCTTAAGTGTATTACTCCTGAACTAACCTTTTAAGTGACCTCTGACCCAAATTCTGAAAAGTTCAGTACCAACATTTTTAACAGCGCCTACTAGGGAGCAACGCCAAATGTAGGTGACGACCAACCCTGTTCTCCCTTACAGAATATGTCACTTGATTTCTTTCACATGATGCAAAGCCTGTTTCTGGGCTGTCAACAATGTCATTTCTCCACTCTGTGCTTTCTCATTGGTTTAGACGTGCTCATTTTCTGTTGGCTGTTGAGTTTCATCAGAAATGGGCGTGTTCTGTATACATGCCGATATGAAACACGGTGTTCAGTATCACACCTCTGCACAGCCTCCCACACTCACACTATGCAAATGGGGTAGTCACAAAGATCAGTGTAAAGCACCTGCCAACTGAAGTTTCCAGTTTATTATTAAAATCTACTATGTTTAATGTTTCTTAAGAGTATCAGAGAGGTGTTGATTAAGATAAGATAAACTTTATGTTTGCAAGGAAGTTTACGTATGAGCTCGTGCACATGGTGCTTCATATTCAGCATGGGACAAAAGAGGAACTGGAATATATCCAACACAAATGTGTGTTTGTGTGTATATGTGGCGGTTTGAAGCATGAACAGGAACACTCTATGACTGCCGCTTGCACTCCCTATAATATTTTACCTACCTTGTTTTTACTTTTTTTATATATATTTGTGAAGCTTTTGTGGTGAACTAGGTTAACTTTTAATACTTAATTATACATGTATCTTAGCTGTGACATCATTAAAATCCTTCTATTACATTTCTCTCAGTGTAGTGCCATTTGGATATGTTGCAGCAAAAGATTCAGGGTCTCAGTATCATGCTCACTCTCACACTGTCATGGCTTACTCTGACACTTGAATGTAAAAGAGAAATAATTAATATTATTAGTAACATCTGTGCTTTTCCTGATATGACTAGTAGATGTCAGAAATGTATCATGTTGTCAGCCCTGATGTTAAAGGGAACACTACAACTTTTCTCTCATTTTTGTAGTTTTGGCCATCCCTCCAAATAGTAATAATAATACTGAACTCACCAACTCAATTGCTCTGGGACCAAGATAACATGACAAAAAAAAGTCTGACAAGGCAACAATCTGTAACCTGACGTGCCAGATGGTTTGTACCACACAACCACCTGAGAAGTCATGCATGGAAATCGATCGGAAAAGGGCAGACATTCAAAAAATACTCGTCGGATGATTGTCTGTCTATCACCTGGATTTGGATAATTCATTTTCTTAACTGCTTATCCGCTAGACGGTCACAGGGGAGTGGGAGCCAATCTCAGCTGCAACTGGGCGAGGGGCAGGGTACTCCCTAGATAGGTCGCCAGTCAATCACAGGGATAACATATACAGAGACAGACAACCATTCACACTCACATTCACATGTACAGGCAATTTAGAGTCACCAATTAACCTAAGATGCATGATTTTGGTCTGTGGGTGGAAGAGAGAACCCGGAGAGAAACCACACAGAGAACATGCAAACTCCACACAGATAGGCCCTAGCCAGCCGCTCAGCTCAAACCTAGAACCCTCTTGCTGTGAGGTGACAGTGCTAACCACTGCACCACCATGCCACCCCGTATATATATAAATACCTATTTGTCTGAAATGTTCATCGTTGATTGTTTTCGATCTATAAAATGTCAGAAAGTGGTGAAAAATGACTGTGACCAACTATCATCTGACTCTCTCTCTCTCTTTTGTTGTAGACAATGCATCAGATCCCGGTGTATCTGCTAAACAGATCTGGATAGATGTAGTTGAAGAAGCCGATCACCTCTGTATAACTTTTACGGATAATGGCAGCGGCATGACCCCCAACAAACTGCACAAGATGCTCAGGTTTGACACGCATACATATCCACGATAACGTCTAATGCAAAAAACAATTGTTCTCTTGCATGTACTTGAAAACGTTTGGTGTTAATCTCTACTGCATTCAGACCACGAGTGACTCACCAGTGTTCTTAAACCACATTTTGTATTCGATATTGCTTTCTCACCACACACTCACTCTGCCACACTCGCATGTCGTAGTGTCCATCATGTTCACACGATTTGTACAAATAAGCACGTAATACACCTATGCAGGGAGCTGAAATGATTTGTAGATTCATTTATTAGTAGATACAGAAGAGTGAATTTATCAGTACATTTAGTTAAGCATATTTAAGTTGTTTATTTAACTGCTTTTCTCTCTTCTGTATCATCGTTAATGAAATATCTTTGACTTTTGGACACTTTTGGGTCCCTTTTTCCTGACATTTTGTAGAATAAATGACAAATGAATGATCTACAACGAAAATAATCGTTAGTTGTATCTAATACCAAAAAAAATCCTTATCACCTCACTGTCTTTCACCTTTATGTCCAGCTTTGGGTTTACCGAAAAGGGCACAGGTAAAGCCAGTCAGCAGGCTATTGGCGTATATGGGAATGGTTTCAAGTCTGGCTCCATGCGTCTGGGCCGCGATGCCCTCATCTTCACCAAGAACGGGGGTTGCCAGACTGTGGGGATGCTGTCTCAGACCTACCTGGAAAACATTAAGGCCCAGGCTGTCATTGTCCCCATCGTCCCCTTCAACCAGCAAACCAATATCCTTCATGACAAAGAATATTTGAGCCAATAGATGCAATATGTGTGTTGTATTATTACTGTAAACCAACATGCCTATGATTGTGACAATTTACTGTAAAAGACTTGAATGCAAATAGGCAAACTAAGTTTAATACTGCAAATAACAGGAAATTAGTATTCCACATAAATCAAAATCCATAAAACTGCTTCTTCACACTGAGTGGTGGAGAATACTGTAGGTTTGTCACCTTGCAATTCCTTTATGTTCTGACCTTAACTCAGTATAACAGTCGCTGGTGGTGACCGAAGACTCAGAGGCCAGCCTGGCTGCCATCCTCACACACTCCATCATCACCTCCCAGGAGCAGATACATACACACTTTGACTCTATCCTCTCCAAAAAAGGCACCAAGATATTAATCTGGAACATTCGCAGGTCAGAATGTCATGTTTGGTGAAGCTTAATTTGGGTTGAAAGTAAAGGTGAATCAGATGAGGGTTTTTTTTTCACCAGCAGATAAGTAATTTTTAAATATAGTTAAAGTTTGAGGTCGCACACACATTCTTAGTTGTTGTTTGTAGAGCAGGTGTGTTGAGTGTAGCTCTAATGTGTCACATGTAAGATTCATGAGTATGCAAACAGGCACATGGAGGCAGGCAACACATTTAGGCAATTTGTTTAGGCATGCCTTTAGACAAATCCATGCAAAGCAAATCCAATCCTCATATCACCATCGCATGAAAAGCACAATAACATTTAAATATTTGTTGTCCCATTTCATTGTTGCTGGCTTTAGCAAAGTTTAGTCCTTTAGAGCCAAATTGCTGCAAATAGCAAAAATGTATTTTTAGGAGTCTTTCTTTTGTCTCACTTCCTCTTCACATTGAAGAAAAGGGTCTGCACTGTAATTATAATCATCAAATACCAACCACTACGGTCACACCAACATTAGTAAAGTGATTCAAATCAGATGGATTAAATTGAATGCAGGGTGAAAACCTCATATTAGTTGGGACACTGGCACCCAATTATCGAAATTCAAAACCAATTTATGTAGCTGTAAAACTGTAAAGTCTCTTAGATCATGTGTTTGCTCTGAGGGCAGTGATGTGAAGATCAGTGCGTCATTGTCCGTTCTGCTTCCTTTGATGTCATTCTGAAGGACCAAAGACGGCAAGCCGGAGATCGACTTTGAATATGACTCAAGTGACTTCCGTTTGCCCGAGCTTCAGATCGAGGAACTGAAAAAAGGTCTGAGGAACAGCGGATCCCTGAAAGCCGAGCAGAACATCCCAGACATGCATTACAGCCTCAGGGTGAGGAGAGAAAAGTCTATATAAACCTGTATAATAACCATGGAGGCTTTGTCTACCTTCCACTTGCCATTGCTAGGAATTCTTACAAAACAACATCATCCTCTTTTCTACAGTAACGGTGCAGTCCAGAGGATAATCTACCCAGTGTAGAAGTCGGCATTCATGGCGTATTTGCAGTAATTATAGAATAACAAAGCAGCACTAGTACAGTAGCTATATATGGGATGTGTATTTTACTGCTGATTTATTGATGTGAAAGAATCACATGTGTAATTGTGTAATCCAAGATAGTTCAGTTTTATTGCCTCAACAGTGCAAAGTACACACTGATAAAACAACTCACAACGAGAGCCTTCTGGAACTTTTAATTACGTCACACAGTCTTCCTCAGCAGCTGTCATGAAATTGCATGGCTGGTTCAATTTCAATATTTCAGACCACTTTGTAGACTTTTTGTCCATGTTGGTTTAAAAGTTAGGGGATGAAAATAGTTTCTTGAGATTTGAATCGGTAGTTGAACAAATATCAAAAAAAAAAATCTCACCACGATGTACATTTAATAGCTGTTTGGTGCTTTTGATTGTATCACATGATCTTCCCAGCAGATGAGGAAGCATAAAATTAAAAATTAAAAAAATGATTAACATTATAACTTATATTAGTTAAGACGCATATCAATGATTTTAAGGTAAGTGTTTAAGAGGGTTAATGTAGAATTCCAGGTAAGAGATGCAGTGGTTGTGGTTAAGGTTTTGGGTGGGCCCCTACATATCCTACACCATCATGTGTTTGTGTGTATACGTGCCAGTTTCAAGCATGAACCTCTCATTACCAGAGACACTTGTGGTTTTGTAGTAACACACTGCCCCAGTTGAGCTGTGGTTACTTTACTTTTTGCACTCTGTCTGTCTGTCTATTTGTCTCAGGCTTACCTCAGTATCTTGTACCTGAAGCCGAGCACTCAGATCATACTGAGGAGGAAGAAGATTCTTGCCAAGCTGGTGTCGAAGAGGCTGACACATATTGAACATGATGTGTATAAACCCCACTTCAGTGTATCCCTATGCTATCACTGTGCTATGTGTGTGTGTGTGTGTGTGTGTGTGTGTGTGTGTGTGTGTGTGTGTGTGTGTGTGTGTGTGTGTGTGTGTGTGTGTGTGTGTGTGTGTGTGTGTGTGTGTGTGTGTCTTGTTATAAAGCCAAGTCATCTGTATTCGTACATGTTCAAGTGACAACAGGAAGTGAACATGAGGTCAGATAGTGTGGTAGATTAACCAGGCAGTGCTTCTTTAGCAGGGACGTGTCAAGGCAACACTTACTGCACTTACAGCTCCACTAGTCTGAAAAACGTGTGAGAGAAGGGAAAATGAAAATGAGCAGTGCTAGAAAAAAAAGACAACTCAGATCACACTGAGGACGAAGAACATTCTTGCCAAGCTGGTGTGAAAGAGACTGATGCACACTGAGCATGACGTGTATAAACCCCACTTCAGTGTATCCCCATCTATCTAAAGATGTCATTTAAATCAGGCTGCACATACAAGATCGGAAGTTTTCTCTGTCAACACAACACTCCCTGGACTGCCAGTGGTGTTTCCTGTATCCACCAAATTTACCACAATAAATCTGAGGCAAAAAAATAGGCAGTGCAAATGCAGAATTATGCTGTATTCATGGAAATATTAACAAGTTTTTGGGGTTTATAGAGACGTTATTATGACGAAGTTATGTCACAGATGAAACGTTCGCTTTTACACATAAATCTCATAGTTTGTAGTCTAGCTGTGTGAAGCTCATCATATGTAAGATTTGCATCTTTTAGAAGCTTTTCCATATTGATGGATTTCATGCTGTTTAAAAAAAAAAAATCTGCCTCCTTAACATTTAAAATTGAATTTTCAGTACTTCACAGGATATATATTTATTTTCATATTTGTTGACGTCATGATTCCTGTAATTAGTATCATAAACATAAAATATCAATGTTGGCCTTGACTGGTGTCTGTTAGAAAGAGAAAGTCAAGGTGACCTTTGGGCTGGAACCGAAAAACAAAGACCACTATGGCATCATGATGTACCACAAGAACCGACTCATCAAGGCCTACGAGAAAGTAGGCGGTCAGCTGAAGGTAGAGGGAACTAATTATACCATATGTCTTAAAGTATTACAGATATACTGCAGTTTTCTGAGTTGTATTAATCTCACTGTCATTTCCTACAGTCTTCGGGTCAAAGGGCAGGAGTCGGGGTCATCGGTGTCATTGAGTGTAACTTCCTCAAACCTGCTCACAACAAGCAAGACTTTGAATACACAAAAGAATACAGGTGCAGTACACGTTTAAGAAGTCATTTTAACAACACCATGTTTTCTTCATTGACCTGCCAAGAAATGAATGACTAATATACTTGTAAAAACCATTGCTTCTTTTTTCTTTTCCCCAAGACTGACTCTAGGCGCCTTGGGCTTAAAACTCAACGACTACTGGAGAGTGATGACAGAGAAGAGGGCCAGAGAGCGAGAGTTTCAGGCTGCGGACAGAGGGGATGACAATGAAGATAAGATGTAATTCAAAATACATTGAGTGCACAATATGATTTGCCTCAAATTCATATAGATCATATAGATCGCAGCTGAGATTTCATCATAGACATCTCGCACAATGGTTCAACGTGTAATAAACTTACTTAATTGTTATTGTTACACAGTCTGCAGGCGCTCTCAGTCTATTCCTGTAACTTAAAACCACTGGGAGAGTGAAAGTAACATTTGCATGTGCAACACACCTTTTGTGGAAGATTGTGGTTAGGAAGGTGAAGGCTAGTTCAGCATTTCTCATGTCAGAACTAATTAATTCAACTGAAAGTGAAATAAGCTAAGTCTTTCCCAAAGCTTGAAACCAGAGAATGGAAGCGCTGCTTTTGGAGTTGCTCTCATGAGGATAATAAAGGGGAGTGAACATGCAGAGGCAGAGAAAGTCAATAGCCTTTACAACCAATGATCAAGATAAAATATTTTCATTGCATTTGTAGCTTCTCAGCCAACGTGTTCAAGTCTAAACTCACTGACTCACTCACTATAAAACTTTTTTCTTTCTGGTGAGTGGACTTCCCCTTTTTCACAAAGCTCTGTTTGACTTACAGTTCCCACCATATTTGTCTTCATCTGCAGGGGTCCCTTGTGGTTACAGTGTGAGGAGTGCCTCAAGTGGCGGAACGTGCCTGAAAGTCATTACGATGTCATACCTGAAAACTGGAACTGCAGTCAGAACCCCAATCCACGTTACAGGTGTTGTCTCAAAATTTTTCGAAGTTGCATTATTTTCTTGAATAATCAGCACAATTTGTGACACAGCTGCAGTAGAGCGCTACAAGCAGCTTCTCCCAAGAGAAAACATGTCCATAAATCCAGTCTCCACAGCTGGAAGGTCTCTTATGGTCTATCATTTGTCCCTGGCATCATCAAATATGTTTATTTAGCTCAAATAAACTTGAATGAGCTGCTACTTTACTAGTGCTTAGGTGCAGCCTCACAGAGGGGATAGCATGGATTCCTTTCATTGCTGACCTATAAAGAGGCACACAGGCACACTTTACATCAGCCCAGACATAAAGGTAATTTTGGTTTAGTGAAAATAGTAGCCCAAACCAAATTAACAGTTTTAACACATTGTTATAGTATTCTTAACATGGATGCCAAACTGTGTCAAGTCACTTACGTGTGCTTTAAAAATAAAGGAGATGATGATGTGTGTGTGTGTGTGTGTGTGTGTGTGTGTGTGTGTGTGTGTGTGTGTGTGTGTGTGTGCGTGCGTGTTTGTGCGCGCAAACCCTGAATTAAAGATTAGCAGCAGTAGTTGCTAAGCTATGTGTGTCTATTTGCCTTTCAGAAGTTGCACCTCACCAGAGGAAGCAGAAGAGAGTGAGGAGTTGTTAACGCCCAGCTACCAAAAAAACCACAAGAAACAGTAAATTCCCATTTCTCTAGACATCTCAAACTCTTGTCGTTGTATTTGTTCATGCGTATGTGTGAGCTTTTTTATATGGATGAACGTTTCACACTGTTATATCTGACTGATGTTCTTCCTGCCTGCCTGCCTATGTGTGTGTTGGGGAGGGGGGAGGTTTACATACCATTTTGTGGTTTCCATCTGTCGGTTTCACACTCTTATTTCCGGTGTGTGGGGGTGTCCATGTGACTGTCTGACAATCTGTGAAGTCTAAACTCGCCCTAATGCGGAAGGACTGCTCAGAAGTCAAAACATGTTGCAGTGTTACTTAGAAATACTGAGGAACACATACATTGAACTGTTTTTGTTACTTGAATTACAAACTGAAAAAAAGGAAATGATTGGAAGTTAAGTTTAGAAGTTAATTATTCATAGCTGGAAGTAAGCCAACTAGCTTATATAACAACTGTTTATCTGGCAGAAGTTACCTACCAAGAGGCTGCAATATAGTAAAGTTCACACTAACTTACAATTAGAATTTCATAAAGGTTTATAAAACTAGATATGTAATTGAAAGAGTATAAATGACTTGCATGTGGCAGTGGTATGCCTACTTACCACTCTCCCACTGCTTCACTACCTCCTTTGTAACAAATAATACCACTAGAAATCAAGGTTATTATTGCTATATGGATATAAGCTTATATAATAATGCCATACAAGTATTATACTAGAAATGTGTGCTTGCATATATTTGCTTGGCCCACACAGCACCTTGCCAGGTTTAACATTTTTGCCCGATGATGCTACTTTTTTGTTGGAGTCTTTTCTGCACTTCCACTGTGACAAAGCAGTGGCTCATCAAAACAAATACAGAGAATGCATTTTTTGAAGTACTGCTAATGTCTATTTTAACACTGTCTTATTCATTCGGTTATCCCTCAATCTGCATTACATCATCACTTTAGCCCATTTTTCATAGATTATTTACTTGTCATATTGGATTACAGTAATAAACAATAACGTGTGAAGTCAAGTCGCAGCAAAATATACTTTCTTGAAGTTAAACCCAGCCATTTTGAATATATGCCTTCCCTCTCAACTCTTTAATCTGTTTGGTTTTCCCCTGCAGAGACCATCCTAAAAGCAGAAAACGAGAAAAATCACTGGAGGTAGGAGTAAAAGTGTTTCTTATACTGAAACCCAGAGCTAGCAGTACCAGTATACGGTTTTGCTTCTGGATTAATTTTATATATCTGGTTGGATGTTTTTGTTTCAGGTATGTGAGTACAAGGAACAAATGGATAAACATCAGGTCCTCTCACGCAGTTCATCAGAGCCCAGCCAGCCCACCTTTCAGTCCACATACTCACCTGATCGAACAGCTGAAGTAGATCGATGCCACATAGAGGAGCACACACAAGACCACAGTCAGACGAACATAGATACGCAGGCAAATGATGATGCACCAACAGCTGGAGTCACACAAGGAAAGCCCATTGGAAGAGAAACAGTGATTAAAGACAAGACACTAATCACGCATGTGGAAAATGACAAAAAAGCGCAGAGCCTTGAATACAAACAGAGCAGCAAAACAAAACAAACAAACATGGAGCCGATGCAAAGAGACGGAAAGAGCACAGACACATTCAGGTGGGCTATGATGCATGCTGCATGCTGTTCAGACTCATGTAAATGTAAGGAACGTAATGATTAAGTACATAATTGTACTTCTTTTTTTTTTTTGTTAATTTATATTTGATATTGTAATATTATCAAAATAATTTAAAGTCCACCAGAAATTATACTGCTATTTTTTTCTACTACCGCATATATATCTGCTCTGCACTTTATGATTGTATTCCCTGCTTCTGCATTCTTTCAGTTACGTACTGTTCTGCAGTTACAGAACAGTACGTAACTGGAGACCTCATTTCAATGCCACAAATCCAATCTTGAATAAAGCAATAACGCAGCGTTCAATCATGAGCAAAGCAGTTGATCACACTGAGCCTGATAGCATCCTACTGAACAACACAAGACGACAACATGAGCACACATTTAGCTTGTTAAATAAACATTCACCAGGGAAAGGTGCACCACTGACATCAGTTAGCAGGCGAGTTAGTTAATTAGCTGCTCAGTTGCAGCACTTCAACAAAATCACTTCAGTCCAGTTAGATCCTCTTTTCATTGCTTTTCAAAATAGCTTTTTAGCGACAAACTGTCTCCATGACTTTTAGCTATATGAGTTTCTTTACTTTGTCTCTAGTTAGCAAGACTCCAACACAATTAAACAAAAAAGAGCTTTACTGACATTTTTCAACAAATCCATTTATAAATCCATTTAAAAATATATATCTTTGACTGCAAAGAGGGATATAAAAATGTAATATCAATTGGACTTTAAAGGAATAGGTAAACATTTTGGATAAATACAATTATAGTTAGATGTGAAGATCAATATCATTCTCATGTCTGATTCAATGCTCTGCTCCAAGATTTTAGGAGTTTAAAAATGCAAAAAAACTAAACAAAAAAACAACAACATAAGGATCTCTAATGCCTTCAGTTAACTAACCATCCTTTGTTAATTTCTTGTAGCTTCAAAAGGAAATCAGGATCATTATTTTACTCTGTGAAAAAGAGGCCATGTCTTTGGGAACAGCATCAGCCCGACTATGGGAAGACATCACAGCAGTTGCATCCTGAGAAACAAGCAAGTGCACTCAAGACACTCATCTTAGAGAAGACCAAGCAGGTGAGTAGCAGCTGGTTAGACAAGACAGGTGACACACTGCAGCAAACCTCCAGCACCCAGCCATGGTACAGCTCAATCCCCTCCACGCAGACTGTGATGGTATCTCCACTAAGCCGCACTGAAGGACAACGGAGCAAACCACTGCCTCCAGAAGGGAGCGACTGGGAAGCTAAAGCCCAGAGGTTAGCTCTGTTGGAGAAAGAGGCCCAGAGGTTACGAAGGCTTCTTGGTCTGGAAATTACCAAGACAACTCAAGGCACAATGACAACTGCTCACAGCAGCACTGAAAAGAAAAAAGGACAGCTGATGACTTCACCAGCATCCACTGCAACGAGAGCGGTCGGCTGCCAGACCGACGTGGCTGAGGTCAGCAGAGTTTATACCCAAATGTTTTTAAACACAAAACAATGAAGATGAATTGAAAAAAAGAGTGGAAATTAAATAACATTTTCTAAGTGTGAGTCAGTTTAACCTCCTATACATGGGTTTGGATAGTTTGAAAGACTGACATAGGTACTCCTGTGTAGCCTACACTGAGATCATGCACTGTAATATTGCCAACTGCATGAGTTTGTTTTTGTAATCAAATGGCCTGAGCCACAAATATCTTACACATCAGATAAACTTGACAAACCTCAACAATAGTGACCATCACAATTTCTCCTCATTAGCCCAACTAAAATATAATACATCTAATTAACATTTTTTCAGTTTGTTCAGTTAAATTAAAACATACAGTTGCTTAAATATTGAGTTCTCAAAAAAATATGCCACATTTCACAGCTGTTGGTGTATGATTCTAAAACTAAGTTGCAGAATTTACAGAATTTTATTTACTTAAATTATATGATGTCACACTGCTGTATAGCTCTGTATTTAAAAAAAAAAAAAAAAAGTAAAATTGGAAAGATTCACTCCAACAGAGCTTAGGGTGCTATTCTTGGTACATTAAAATCAGTGCTTAAATGGACTTTAAATGTTCTATCATTGAAAAAACTATTAACACATAAATAAAGTTGTGCACAATATTTATTAAGCAATTTCCTATTCTCCATCAGAGCTCTTCTTCATCCGGTAGCCCTGCTCGGGCTCCAGGACCTCAGGGGATGTTGGTTCAGGGTCCAAGGACGGCTTTTGGACCTGAGCAGAACAGAAATAAGAAGGACAAAAATGAAGCTCAGAGCAGGATGAGAGTCAGTGACAGCGAGGCCTGCAGACCTGAGGACAGCAGGTGTGTATTTTAGACAAACTGCACAAGAACAAGCTGCAGGGGATCATACTTTTGACCAAGGAGCACTAAATGTGTTTTTGTACTCCCTTATGATTGTTGACAGACTTTACTAGCTATTGTTCAGTTGAAGATTTTGGTAGCAGGTGGAAGTAAAAAGCTTCACTTATCTTCTTATATACAAGTACACATCTACAAATACATAAACATCCTTGATAATAGTCTCTTCAAGCATAACAAACTGTTGGTATTAAAATCTCTCTATATATACAGTAAATACCTACAGTTTAAAGTTTTGCTTGTAGAATAATTGTAAATGTTCCAACTTAAGATATAAATGAATCCAAACATTCTTGATTGTCAGTTTCTATCTTCACCATCCCTCCATTGTTTTCTATATTCACCTCCTAAAAAACTCCACCCTTTTTCTTCTGATTCCAAAATGTCTTCTTCTTCTTCTCCATTTTCACTTAAGTGTGAGTAAAATATAAAATTCCCCATAGACAGAGATTTTACCTGACTAACTAAAATAAACTTAAGTTTTACGATTCATACTTCAATTGTTTTCCAAACAGAATGTCACAGAACCTGCACGACATACGTAACAACGTGGTGGTGCTTCTCACGGCGCTCCTGCCCCAGCTGGACCTGGCTGGCATCAGTCTGGAAACCAACGACATAGACAACATCCTGCAACAGATCATAGAGGTCAACTCACTTAAACTATGATTAATGCAGTCCAGCAGGCTTCTGTTGGCTTAAAAATTACTTTGTTTTTTCTGTATTGTCATGCAAAGTTTGGGTTGATACGAATGGGTCTTACCCAATTATTTATAAATATATTCACACACGGATATTGTAATGTCACTGTCACAGTGTTTTTGTTCCTTCACTGGTGGCGCTTGTGAACAAACTCTATGACATACTCATTTTGTGTCCATATTTCACTCAGTTTATGGTCCACATTACAAACAACGGGTCATATTAATTCTGTATGCCTCAAATGACAATGTAGGTGTCCAAGAACACTGCGAGTGCTGATATTGGTCTCCAATGCTAAGAAAGTATTCTCCTAATAAGGAAATTTGTGAAACACAAACGAAAAATATAAAGTACTATTCTGCGTTCTTGTTTTCTCAAATAATACAAAAATAATATTGCTAGTCAGAACTAACTATGACGTACCACCTAGTAAAAATGATGTGTAAAGCAGGAATTTGAAGTCTTAAGACTTGACATTTTGACATTCTCTTCATAATGTGTCTTCCACGTCACTTTTATAAGTCGTTGTTCTGAGCCTGACAGCCCCACTTCTGTAAAAATATGAGCCTTTTAATCTAAAGTGTAATGTATTGATGTTGTTTGTGTGTTTTGCTTATGTTTTTATTGAATATTTAAATTAGTTTTATACTCTGTGATCAACATATTCTGTCATGAGATGTAATGCTTGTTTACATCATCTTTTTCGCATATCCGTTATAAGTAAGGCTTTTTCACGTTTGCATTAAAAATACTGAAATAATTTACTGAATACTGCGTCTTGATTTTCAAGATACCCAGGTACCCAGTCCAGTGCTAAATATTAATGTTCTTCAGTGTTTCTTACTTACCACAAGGTGGCAGTAAAGCCTTATAATGAAAACTTACTTTTGTTGTTTTTTTTGTAGTTTTTAGACTATTTTCTACTACAGCCCAGCACATCAGTTAATCAATCCCTATTGTTTAATCAGTGATGTGTGGGTTATTAAATTTGATTAAATTCTTCAAATCATAGTCACAGTCTAACAGTGATGCAGTCATCAGTATGTTTATCTATATCTCTGTCAGAACAGCAACCCAAAATATTCCACTTGTATAATCTTAAACACTTTAGAGGTACCTGTAGCAGGTGTGAACACATCTGTTGCATGTCTGGATGAAATATGCATGAAAAGTTTATACACAAGAGAGTACCACAATTTCTAATGAGACACTTTTTGTAGATTGTAACTAATTGCTTTGTTAATAAAGCTACCATGTGCATGATGCCACACTGTGATGTCAAAGGCACATAAAACAGTAGAGCAGACTACCCTCCACCACTTTTTAATAGGGAAAACATTTTGAAGACTTTTTAATAATACTTCTGTTGTAGATCTGTTCTGTGGCAATTCATCATAAATACTTAAGTGTTTTCTAAAAATCCATCAAATCTGTGATTATAAATGTGAACAAAATGTGTTTTCCAGGAGGAGGATAATGAGCAGACAAATTGATCTTTACAACTTGGAAACCCAAGTCTTATTAGTTGCTTGTAATAGATCTATAAAGCGTCAGTGAATAATAAACCTTATTCCTACCGACTAGAGTGTCTGCAGACAGGTATACTTTATATCACATCTCACTTTATTCTGTCATTCCCACTTTTCCTTACTTTTTCAATGAATTTGTTCTATTGAGATCATGGGAGCCCTCCAGTCAAAATCACCCAAGCAGTTTTAATAGATGGAACTATTTATTGAGTTCATGCAATTTCAATTAAAGGTATACATTTTTCGTTTTACAAAATATGTAAATTAACTGTACCTTTCCTAAACGAATAATAATCTCATTAATTGTCATAATCATAATCTTAGTCATTTTCAGTTTACTTTAATTATATAACTAATAATGTTTTGAGAAGAAATAACATTTTTGCTATGATGGTTGTAGTTTATTCTTGGGGTTCCCAGGGACACCGGTCTTTAGTCCTTGTATGTTATGTGTACATCAATCTGTGTGTGTGTGTGTGTGTGTGTGTGTGTGTGTGTGTGTGTGTGTGTGTGTGTGTGTGTGTGTGTGTGTGTGTGTGTGTGTGTGTGTGTGTGTGTGTGTGTGTGTGTGTGTGTGTGTGTGTGTGTAAGTTGGTATTTATGTGTTTGTGGTTTTACTGTACAGTATTAGTGCACAAACAACACAAACATGGTGTGTCCAAGACAAACTTCTCCCCCGGACAATGAAGTCCTATCTGATTCTTCCACAGCAGAGCGTGCGCAATCTCATCCATAGACTCTCGCTGTCTAAACACCACGCGCCCCCACACACCCCCACGCGCAACTTCAGCTTGCCTGTCACTTCTCTTCTCCTCCCCCCCTACCCCTATCCCTTTAAATATTTCAATCCGCAGGAGGAGCACCAGAGCCGGACAGTCTTTGGACGAGGACACGGTGGAGCAAACAGGTGTGGACACAGCGATGCGAACGATATTTCTTCTCCTGCTGCTGCTCCTCTGCTCCGTGGCAGAAGAGCAGTATACAGCCGCTACCGTCAATGAGTATTATATTGCAGCTGTAGAAATCGGATGGGACTATATCCACCAGGACGATAGTGAACCCGCGGCCGACCAAAGGTGAACATTTTTGTTGTTTAATTTGAGCAACCTTCAGCACACGCATGAGAGTCATTTTTAAAATGTCATTTAGTCCTCATATCCAGCTTCCAGAGGTCAGTCCTGTTAAATCAACTGGAAAAACATAGCAATAAGGATTAAAATCATTAAGCTGCTTCCAATGCAGGTTCTTGTTTTTAGGAATTTATTAGAAAGTGGTTTAACAGATTAACAATGATTGAAGACAGGTAACATGTATTATGAGGGTTGTTTTCTGTCAATGTTCTCATCCGTTTAGTAGTTTGGTTTGGTTCAAATAACTTCGGCCTTTTTGTGTTCGTAGGAGGAGATCCAAAGATGTTCCTCAAAAATACATCAAGGCAGTTTACAGGGAGTACACAGACTCCACATACACTGTCCCCAAACAAAGACCAGCTTGGACAGGTAGATCTCCTTCAATGTTGCTCTGTTTTATACACTTCTCACATCTTTGAAATATCTGAATGTTTTGTGTCATTACATAAGTTTTCTGTTAGGATTACAACAGTCAGTATTTTTGAGCACACTCTAAATGCAAACCAGAGCCTGAAGTCAGCACAAGTCTTCACAGTTGTCAGATCTGCGCAGAGCATAGACAGTTTGAGATTTTTTTTTAAATTACAAATTGTTAGAGAAAGTTGTGTCTCATTGTTACAGGTATTCAAGGTCCGGTGATCCTTGCCCGGGCTGGAGACACGGTGATAGTCCACTTCAAAAACCTGGCCTCGCAGTCCTACAGTATCAGCCCTGTGGGGATCACCTACTGGAAGCAGTCAGAAGGTAACTAACTGAAGGGAGGGAACCACTGTCACCCTTTGATCAAACATCTGTTATTACTTTATCTCCTGCACTCCTTCACAAACTGTCCGTTAGTCAGCAGCATCATCTTCTTGCTCAAGTTGTGAGCAAGAGATCGACTCAGCTTTTTTTGACTCAGTTTCTCTCTCTGAATCAGTTCGTACATGAAGTCAGGATTACACCGTAGATGAGACAGTGGCAAAAACACAAAATATTAGCTCACTGTTCCAGTGCTACTGTGACTTAGAGGAGAGATCTTTCCCAGATTGCCAGACTCAACCATGGGAGTTCATGTGAAAAATGACTATTGATTATTAAAAAAATGTAAATGCTTAATTAGGAGATTCAACATGATAGGGCAATACACAGGAAAAAGGAGTTACTTGCCCTAAGAGTTGCCTCCTTATTCTTCAGAAATTACACTGAGCAACGGTTGGCATTATCTTCTGTGTGCAGATTTTTGGCAGCATGATAGAGCGAACAGTCAGCATGAGTGTGAGCCTTAACAAAGGCAGGAAACAAACTTCAGTATATAAAATATTAAACACTTTAGATTTAAGTACCTTTAAAATACAAATCAAGAAGTCAACAGAGCAACAAAGCGACAGAAGGCATTGGCATGTGTCTTAATGCTTTTCAGCTGTAAATCTAAAGCAGTGAGTTCCTGTAAACGGCTCATGTCTTCCTGCCACAGGGTAGATTCCTATAAAAGAGTTTATCATAATCTGAAAAGCTGCTTCTGTCACGTTCAGGAATGAGCTTTCATGAAGTAAATCTAATCACATCAATGTGTGACATGCAGGGTGAGGGAAAGGTTGGTGCTTGTGAGTGTGTGTGTGTGTGTGTGTGGGGCGGTGTGGCTAAAAGCACTTTCGGCGACACAAACCAGAATTAACACCAGTTAATTGGGGACAGCTTGTGCAACTGGGCACAAAAGTCATGCCCCCAATTGGTAAAATACAGATTTTTGGGACAGTGGTTAAGGTTACAGTAAGGGTAGGTCTCCAGGAAATGAATGCAAGTATATGTAAATACCCCAAAAGTGACAGAGGTAAGACTGAGTGTGTGTCATTGGCTACTTTCAAGGACATATCAGACTAATTGGGGGCAGCTTGTCCAATTGGGGACAAAAGCCGTGCCCCCAATTAGCAAAATACTGATTTTTGGATCAGTGGTTACCGTTAGGGTAAGTCCCCAGGAAATCAATGTAGGTCTATATTATTTACCCGGAGGTGACCTAGAACAACTTAAATAAATCTAATCTAAATTTAAAAACATCAAAATCTAAGCACATCAATGTGTGAAGTTGTGGTCTTACTAATACAAAAACACCTATTTTTATTTCCTGTTTGCATTACTTGATAATCAGGGTAGTTGTCATGAACTAAGAGCGCAGAACAGGAGGACACAAATGCTCAACACAGCAGGTTCAGGCAAGAAAGGCAGGTTTATTACCAGGCAGGGTTCGGTACACGGGCAGGCAGTCAGGTAGGCAGAAGTTTCCAAATCAAGAGGCAAAAGGCAGGTCAAAGGGGCAAGCAGGGTCATACACGAAAACAGGCTATGGCTTGAAACAGGCTATGGCTTGGTCTATGATAAGAGCTGGGACGAGGACTGTGAGGTACAACGAACTGGCAACAAGACTGTGAGACACACAAGGTAAAGTACAAGAGGTAATGAGGGAAGATGGGAAACAGGTGGGGAGAACAATCAGGGAGCAGGTGTGACAGGACGGGGGAAGGGCGTGCAGGAAGTAAATCTAGAACAGAGACAGAGGGTTAGTGATTTCAAAATAAAAACAGGAAAGACAAGACATAAACATGAGATGTGCAAAAGCAAACAGAAACTTGACAGACATGACAGTAGTATCTCTTTGAAATTGTAATTATTTTATTTATTGAACTTAAGTACATGCGTTCTTTTAATTACTCATTTCATCCTACATTGACAGCCGTTTTCCTTCTTTAAGACCACCAGTGGCTCTGAATCAATACTGAGGAGTCATGCTGTCATGTCTTTTTCCCTCCAGGAGCTGGGTATGATGACTCTACGGCAGGCCAGGAGAAGGAGGATGATGCCGTCTCGCCCGGAGGATACTATAAGTACGTGTGGGACATCAGCCCGAAAGATGGCCCAACGGCCAGTGACCCCGAGTGCCTCACCTACTCTTACTCATCCCAGGTGGATACAGTCCGGGATGTCAACTCAGGACTCATCGGAGCCCTGCTCATCTGCAAGCCAAGTCAGTGTGTGCAGGGGGGCAAAGACAGTCATGCTTTTTGTCTCTTATTAATAGTTGACACCTTATCTCAACAACTCATCACTCATTAACACATAAAGGAACACCAAATTCAGAAAAAATCTCATTGATTTAAGTAAAACGTCATTAAAAACAGTTTTTTCTGGCTCTGATAGACTTATATCCAATGAAAAGATCTATCATTAAAAAGTGCCAGGCTCAAAATAACTATACTATATGAGATGATATGAGAGGAAATATAGTCCATAGTGCTATGCAAACGAAGTGAAGGGCTACTCCAATTTAGTATTTACTTACTAAAATCAGACTTTTAGGAAACAGATTTTTTAAAGGATTGGTCAAAGGTCTGGTCAAAAATATCCCAACCTATTATGGCTCAAGCCCTAAAAACACTGGATCCTATATTTCACATGATGCAACTTGATAGTACCTTTTGTCAGACCCTGCCTTAATCATAATGTCTTTAAAACTCCTTTCCCCCAGTTTTGCACTGCAAGTTTTCTGGTAAAAAGTCAAGATGTGTTATTTTCTCAAACTTTAGAGTGCTCCTCCAGAACAATTTTCACCAGCTGAGCAGCATGTGTGAAATCGGTGGAGTGTGCCTTTACAGTAATTCTAGTTTGCCATTTAGCTGAGCTGAGCACTGCAAAATTGTCCATTTATTTTACATTCTGACAAATGTTTGAGAAAAAAATGCATGAATGTTAATCTCACTTTACAGAAATAGACACATTTACAAAATAATTATTACTAATGTATGTACTGTAATGTGTTTGTGTTCCTCTAGGTGCGTTGACAGAAGACGGCCAGAGGAGAAATCCAGCATTCGTCCTGCTGTTTGCAGTGTTCGATGAGACCAAGAGCTGGTATGGGGAGGTAGGGGAGAGGAAGAGCAGAGAGAAGTTCAGAAAGAGTGCTGGCAGGAAGAATTACCACACCATCAATGGATACGTCAACTCTACATTACCCGGTAACGAACCACATCGGGTGCAGACAGGCAGTGTCTTCCATGAAGTTGTGTTGTAATGTTAAGTGTTGCTAACACTGTGCTCTGCTGCATCAGTGTCTGCACTGTATGTGGTCTGCACAGGAATTTGTCCTCATTTGCTGTGTGTGTGTGTGTGTGTGTGTGTGTGTGTGTGTGTGTGTGTGTGTGTGCGTGTGCGTGTGCGTGTGTGTGTGTGTGTGTGTGTGTGTGTGTGTGTGTGTGTGTAGGTCTGACTATGTGTAAGAGCCCCCGTGTGTTTTGGCATCTGATTGGGATGGGAACAGCTCCAGAAATCCACTCCATCAAGTTCCATGATCACACCCTGCAGGTAAATCAGGTCTTGACATAAAAGCAAATCCCACAGCAAACATATTTAAAGGTTAAAGGAGATTTCTTTTAACTTATGTTGTGATATTATGGGTTAATAAATGTAAATCTAAAATATTTTTAAAATGTTTACTTAGTTTGCAGTATGTCTATTTGTCTGTCAAAAGGGAATAGTCCTGCAAATAAGAAATGCATTACAACTTTCTGGAAATAATTGTCCTTTTATGTTTAATACTGCAGAAAAAGTATTATACTATGGAGACAGTGTGCAGTATATTGAATTCTTATTTTGCAATTAAGATGATTATAGAAAGGGAAAATATTCTCTAGTTTTTCATTCACAAATCTATTTCAGTCTTTTTTAGCTAATTTATAACTTATACTAATGTATTACTTCTTATATTCTTAGTCAAACTATCTTTGTTAAAATCTAGCACATTTGCTTTGGTTTTTCCAGGTGTTGAACCATCGAAAAGCCACCACAGAGGTGGCCCCTATGACTTTCATCACTGCAGAGATGAAACCTGCCACTGTAGGCCGCTTTCTGATCAGCTGTCGGATATACGCTCACCGCCACGGTAAGACAGGTCGATTCAGATTGCTTTGCCTGGTTCATATGAATTATAACTGTTTGCTAATTTTCAATATTGCTATTTCAAGATGGCATGAACGCTTTCTTCACGGTGGACAACTGCCCAGACCCCATCAGGCCTGACATGCGTAACGTCCAACAAGAGGACTACAGTTATGAAGATGATATGTTCAACACCATAAGCTTTCAGGCTCAGAAGCCACAAATGCATGTCAGATCCAACAGGGGACAGCAGTCTAATACCTGGGAGCATTTCATCGCCGCTGAAGAGATCACCTGGAACTACGCCCCACATCTCAATCCCACAGACAGGTAGGAGAACGGAGGTGGAGGGGGACGGACAACAGGAATTGTTGATTTGAACTGAATCGATCATTTCTTTTCTCTTTGTCACACCAGTGAGTTGCAGTCCGGATATTTGGCCGCAGCTCCTCATCACCTCGGCTACAAGTATAAGAAGGTGGTGTATGTGGAGTACACGGACAAATCTTTCACTCAGAGGAAGAATCCTGCCAATACACTGCTGGGTCCACTATTGAAAGGAAAAGTCAATGATCAGTTCCATGTAAGTGAGTCATAGGCTAGAAATGTGTGAATTTGTGAATGAGAGATTTGAGCTACAACAGCGGAACAAAACAAACTTTGTATGACTTTTTATTGATTTTCCACTGGTTTGAATTATGTTTCCAGATCACATTCAGAAACCTTGCCAGCCGTCCTTTTAACATCTACCCCATTGGTCTTACCAAGATCTATCCAATGCAGACATCCACAAATGGTAAGCTTAAGCATGGACACAAATCTTGTGCCTGTAAAATTTGATTGCTTTTTGTGCTATTTGAGTGTCCTTAACTAAAAAGCAGTTTGAGGGTCTTTACTCTTTAGATGTATTTCTGTATTTCGGTGATTTGATCGAATTGTTGAAAAGTGGCCATTCAAGTGTGAGTCTCTTTAAAGCCATTATATGTACAATTTTTTAAAATCCAGACTTCGGCACCTCAAAAAACAGGCTGACATCTAACCTTACCCTCATACACTGGGATAGATGGGCTCAAAACATCACAGACTTTGCCAATATGGACATTTTCTTCCATTTTTACGCATCTAAAATTATGCCATTAAAGTACGTTAAAAGATGGTTTAATAACAAAGAATCTACAGACTTACAAGTACAAGCTTTAAAATTGGGAAGTCCTATCACAGTCTGTGATTGTACACTATTAAAATACCCATTTTAGTTATTTTATACTGCATCCTACTGGACTACGTCTTTCTCTGCTTACTCCTTGAACTCCTGGTAATATTATTATCAGCAATACATGCTTTAAAACTCTCCTAATCTTGCAATTTTGTTATTCTGTCATAGAAGATGGAGTGCATTTTGTGTTCAGTGTGTTTCATTTGTCATTTGCTTTGTTGCATTTAGTGTTCTCAATTTGTCTCATTCTTGTGTTATTTTTTGCTACGTTAGTGTTTTAAATATCCAAAATCAAAGTTTCACTTAAACTCATAAAATTAAACAGCTGCAGAGCAGGACCTGCGCTCCATGGGGGTGCCCCCCAATGGGACATTTGGATACATTTGGAAGCTAACAACAGATGACGGGCCCTTGAAGGAGGACCCTCAATGTCTGACCCAGCTGTATCAGAGCACTGTGTCCCCAGAGAGGGACTTGGCCTCTGGGCTGGTGGGCACCCTTTTGATCTGCAAGTATAATGCCCTCGACCTCAAAGGACGCCTGGTGAGAAGAACTTAACATTTATGTATTGAATATGCTCATGCTGCAAATATTTCACTTGTAGACACACTGCTTTATACATGCTAAATCCCTTAGAGTCAAAATGCAAGAGGCTGCAATGGCGTCGTATGTACTCTTGTGTAATTTAATATCCTGTATCTCTTCTATAATTATCTATTATCTATTTCTGCATGCAGTTGGGGCCAGATAAAGAGTGGAGCCTTGTATTTGCTGTGTTTGACGAGAACAGAAGTTGGTACATCAGTGAAAACATTCAGTCCAGTCAAAACTCCTCCAGCACCACAGATGCTGAATTCTACAACTCCAACGTCATTTACAGTGAGTCCTCATTGGAGTCACTTTCCCTGCTAAGTTCTACTCTGACCTGAACTGAAGTGAAACAATAACGTGCTTGTGTTTAATTTCCATCCTCCTCCAGGTGTGAATGGCATCATGTTCAGCGGGCGCCAGTTTGTGATGTGTAAGACTGATGTCACCTTCTGGCACGTGGTCAATGTGGGGACCCAGAGTGACTTCATCTCTGTCTACTTCACGGGAAACCTCTTTCGGTACAACGGCCTCTACCAATCCGTACTCACCCTCTTCCCCATGACTGGCATGACAGTTCCTATGGAGGCTGAGCTGCTGGGTAATTGAAGTTTAAGCTACAATTCTCTGTTGAAGCACAAACAATCTCATTGGTTAGTAAATGTTGATGGGTGGAACCAAACTTAAAGTAACTAATTCATTTATGACTTTGAGATTTAAGAAGATGGAAAACTACAGACTATCTGACAGACCATACTTGGCCAACAGTTGTAGCTCGTTATAAATTGGTGTGTCAGCTCTGCGAACTATATGTCCAATATCAAGATAATTATAATAATGACTTTATTTGTAGCACCTTTCATACAAGAAATGCAGCTATAGTTGTTGCTATATCTGACACAAATATAAAAACTTGGTATTATACAAATTTGGTGTAATTTAAGATAGTTTGACGTCATTGTCAAGTGTCTTGGAAGCCTTTACTCCAATGCAACTTTGATGCAGTAGAAGTATTCAAATGATAAAAAACTGTTCAGATAAACATCAGATTCAGCAGCTGTTTTAATGTGTTTACGTACAGTTTATATATTTAGACAAACGTGCCTAAAATGATTCTTATTAGGGATCTAATAAGAAAACACAACACTTTGTACATCACAATAAAATATGACAGTCTATAAGCTGACAGTGTAACAGACAGAGTAGGCCTATGCTGCTAATCACACTTAATATAGTTAACAGATCATTTAAGCAAAAGACTACATAAAACAGTCCACCTCAAACACAATGAATTGTTTTTCTGGACCGACTGGGTTGGAATATTTACCATCCTGAGTGTAAGATTAGGATTTCAATATTTAGGGCCTCAAACAGAGCCACTGACACAGCTACAAGTGGGTCAAGTAGAACTACTTTCACTAATTAAAGGCACTATTTTTCTATTTTTTTCAAACAAAAATGTATCATTACCAGAGTAATTTCTAGGATAATGTAATCAATCCAAAAAAATGTGCCCGACATTTCAACACAGATTTGACCGGTTGATTCTCTGGAAGTGTAACACACACCGACTGTGTCGCAAATCAGAGCATCATTTGTGAACAAGTAGTCAAGCTTCTGCATTTATTGCTTTTTTGGAGCATTGACCTTTAAGACCACTGTCCTATTACCCAGTCTAGACACTTCAGGAAATGCCTGTGTCCTTGTTTCCCCCAAGACACAACTGAGTCATATTAACTCTGACATATTTTTTCTCTCAGGCGAGTGGGAGATCAGTGCCTTCGATGGCAGCCTCAAGAGTCGAGGGATGAGCATCCATTACACTGTTCGTCCTTGCGACAATGGAGACCTCCCATTAGTCGATCGTGATGAAGATGACGATGATATCTCTGACTTCATCGATGACATAGATCTACAGCCAAGAGGGATGAGATCTCAAAAAAACACAGTGATGATTAAGTTGTGCGAAAAGTCCCTCACCAACAGTACCCAGTCAGCAGTCACCACTGGTCAAAACGTCACCACTGATGGAAAATTAAGATGCAAGCTGTCATCAGAGGGAGGAAACAACGTGACCGAGGGTGGAATCCCACAAGATATCTTGGATGAACTTGCAGGAGAAAGGGTCGGTAGACAGAGGCGACAGTCAGAGGGAAACTGGACGGATGGAGACATCAGCTCTGGAGCCACAGAAGATGGAGAAACTGGGATGGAGATTGAAGGAGAGATAATGGAAAATAGGACTGATACTGGTGCTGAGGTAAGGGAAATGCCAAGTGAAAAGAATGACACAAAGGAAGAGCTTGAACATAGCAACGAGATCTTACTGGACAGTAATCCACACAGTTCACAAGAGATGGATCGAAACCTAGTGCTACAAAACCACATTCAGACTGAAACTGAGCAACAGACGGTGGACCTGCAGGGTCTGGATTACAACTACACTGGTGATGACAACAACGCAACACAGATTGATCTGTCTCTAGAGTATGATGACTACAGCGATGAGGTACTACTGTCTGTATGTGTGTGTGTGATGTATGTTCCCATACGAGTTATTCCATATACAACAAGTGCCACAAACCAAAATGTTTCCCTTTTAATTTACAGTAAATGCTGCATTTTATTATAGGTGAACAGCACATCAGGCATATTTGCCTCAGATTACATTGACCCGCGCTCAGGAGGGGTTAGATTTAAAACCTACTACATTGCTGCAGAGGAGATCACCTGGGACTACGGCATCACAAAACCAATTCAGGTTATCAAACCCAGGTAAGGATAACACGTCATCCATGAGTTCATCCTGGATTTAAAAAAGAATAGTTTGGCATTTCTGTAAATACAGTATTCACTGTCTTGCTGAAAGTTATACAAGAAGCTCAATACCACTCTCACGTCTAAACACGAAACTACAGATAATAATTAGACTAGTGTAGCGTAAAGACTGTGGGTAGGATACAGATTGTTTTTCTGCCTTGTTTGATTGATTCAAAGTTTGATATTTCTTTCAATTTCTTGGAGAAGTTACATCCAAAAAATAGTCGTCGTCATAAAACATAGTGAATTGTTGTTTTTCTACTTTGGTTTTTAACAAATCAAACAAAGAATATATAAAATGTTAATTAATTAGTTTTAGAGGTTCTGGTGGGACAGTTGTTACCAGATGTCAAGCTAGTCCTCGTCCTCCTCCTCCTCTTTCTCCTAATTTTCTCCTCTTATAGCCATATTCTACATTAGCCTTACATCCTAATTTTTCCCTTATTGTTTTTAACTCTTTATTAACCCTTTAGAGAGATGCGTCGCGGGATGAGGAAGTTCCTGCCAGAGTATAAGAAGGTAGTGTATCGAGCCTACAGAAATGAAGACTTCCTCCTTCCTGTAGGCGGAGGAGAGCTTCAGGAACACCTGGGAATCATGGGACCTTTCATCAGAGCTGAGATTAATGATCTCATCACTGTGAGTTAGGCTACGACTATACAAACAAAACTGCTTTTGAAACACTTAATGTTGGTGTGTTGGTGACTTGTGTTTTCTCCTTTTATCTTTTATCTATCAAGGTGATCTTTAAGAACAAGGCATCCAGGTCTTACTCCTTTCACCTGCACGGAGTCTATGACCGCAGCCAGGGGGCCGGCATGGCCCAAACCTATTCTTCCTCTGCACCACCCGGGGTCCCAGGAGAGTCTGTGGCTCCTGGGGAGGCCCGAACTTATAACTGGAGAGTAACCAGAAAACAAGGTCCCACTGAAACAGAATTTGACTGCAAGACTGGAGCATACTACTCCACTGTGGACAAGGTCTGTATAGGCCTGTTTGTTAGCATCATGTCTCACCGCTATTAATAGGTGAATCTGTATTATTTTTCAGTTTTGTCCTTAACATCTGCATGTGCAAATGAACATTATTATAGTTTTGAAATTGAAGTATTTAGCCTTAAGTGAAATGGCAGCAGTTTTAGTTAAGGTGTAGTTTGTTTTACTTTTATTTATAGTAGCTTAATTTAGTTTGCATTTTCTGTGTTTTGGATTTTAGTCCTTTTTGTGTTGTTGTTGTTGTTGGTGGTGGTGGTGGGGTTTTTTTTGTTTTCTTTTAATTCTTCAGAAATTTAAGCATAAAATCAAAAATTAATTTGCAAAAAAATCAAGTGGAGTCACAAGTTTCATCTTTGTAAATTAATGCTAAAATCATCAGCTTTAGTTATAAAACAAGCAGAAAACCCCTATTTCTTTGTTTATGTTCCAGGAGAAGGACCTTCACTCAGGTCTGATCGGCCCGCTGGTTATCTGTAAACCCGGGACTCTCCGGACTCGTCAGCACACGCAGCCAGACATCCAGGAGTTCTCCCTTCTCTTCCACACCTTTGATGAAACTAAAAGCTGGTACCTGGAGGAGAACCTGAAGAAATACTGTGTCCCACCCTGTCAGGCCAACCCTGACGACCCATTGTACCACATGACCAACAAGTTTGCAGGTGGAGATAATCAGTTGATTGTTAGTGTCATGTTGTGTTCAGCTGTCATACTTTTTCTCATGAATAACGGCCATCTTTTTTTCCACAGCAATAAATGGTTATGTAGCGGAGACTCTTCCTGGTCTGTTGGTGGCCCAGCACCAGTTAGTCAGGTGGCACCTTCTGAATGTAGGAAATGATGGAGAGTACCACGCTGTGCACTTCCATGGTTTGCCTTTCACTATTCACACTGAACAAGAACATCGTATGGGGGTCTACAACCTTTTCCCTGGTAAATAAAAACCCATTGATATTTACAATTAATGTATCATATTTATATACTTTATAGTACTTTATATCATTTTTTTCATATGGTACATACACCCTCTCTCCGTCATTTTCCCACACTCTCTCTTTCACATATAATACACATATTACACATAAACACACTGTTTATCGACAGCTTTTTAATATTTAGTTACAGGGAGCCAATAGGAATGTGACACTCGTCCAGCTTTATTCACGGTTTTCCAGTATACTGTATTACTGATACAATCAATGTGTTGTCTATTCTACATGTTATTGATTGGCCTGATCTAATTCCACAGGATTGACTGTATGTATAAACATCTGAATCACACACTCTTTGTTTAACATCAATCATGTTTTTAAGGCTCAGGCTACTGTAGTAACATTAGAAATCCCTGTGGAAAAAAGTCCATCTGTGAGAACAGTTTCCTGATATGAAGCCTAGCAGAAAAATCTAGGTCCCACCCTGTTCTTATCTCTATTAGCTTACTTTAACTCAGCAACAGTCATTCTTGGCTCTCATTACTGTCTGCTTCTTTCCCCCTCCAGGTGTGTTTGGCACAGTGGAGATGAGACCCCCAACAGTTGGCACATGGCTGGTGGAGTGCACCATAGGAGAGTACCAGCTGGCGGGCATGAGGGCCAAACTACTGGTCTATAATCCACGTAGGTGCACGTGTCACATACTGTATCTGTGAAAATGATTGTTTATAATGTGATACAATCTACAATCTAATATATAATTAGAGCAGTAATTGTGGATTTACTGGTTTTTATTTACTTAAACTAAAATGTTTCTAAGGACAACAATATCAGTCGGTTTGGCCAGTCTCCAATACTTTGGTCTTGAGTAAAATATCTCACCAGCAAATGAATTGATTGTCATTAGTTTGTAGGCATATTTTCATGCTAATTTTAGTATTAAGCTTGGACCACAGTGCTACTCGAGTACAGTAAAATAAAGCTTGGACCGATGAAAGTTGAACTAATTCTGGCAGGGAAGAACTTAGCCTGAAATGCTGAGTCTAAGACGCCCCAAAATGGTCACTTAAATCTTTTTGATTGAGTAACAAAATAGCTTTCTCTCTTGCATTACCCTTATTTTTCCACACTAATGTTTTTTGTTGATTCATTATTTTGTTCTGTGTTGTGTAATTAGCCGGACAGAGATTTTGCAACACCAGAAATCTGATTAGTGACAGCTGTAGTAGATTAAATGCCAACTCCTGACACTGCACTTTGAAGTGTTTCACCACATCATATGAATCATGTCAGAGACTTTCCCCACATTTTCAACACCGTAAAGTGTTGAGTTATTATCTTATTTATGGGGCTTTTTTTCGTAATAGTGATTTCTCACATAGCACAGTCAAAATCTGAGCTAAAACCTGAAAGTCCCAAAAGTATTAGAATGTACTTCCCCCCCTTTGCATAAACTGTAAAGATAAAGCATGATGTTTTATCAACTTTGGCTTCAGGTAAGAAATGGCATTGTTAAAAGCGTGGAACCCCTAATTCTGTACAGTCTAGGACCTAGGTATATTAAATGATGATAATTGTATTTCAGGATTTCTGAATGGGATAATTATGTGCACCTTGAACATTTGACATGCATCAATAAGCTGTAATTTTCTCATACTGACTTGCAGGATGTGTCTTTCCTCTGGGAATGAAATCAGGAAGGATTGAGGATTCCCAGATCACAGCATCAGATCACAAAGGTAAGACAACATTTCTTTTTTCCCCCAAGAATACACTTAATACTTGTTCGTACTTGCAGAAAGAGGAAGTGCTTGCCTAATCATTGTCACCAGGCAGCTTTATAAAATCTGAAAACCTGGAAATTATTACTAACTTGGATTATAACCATGTGTGAGCAGATAGTTGGGAGCCGAGGCTGGCGAGGCTGGATCAGTCTGGTTACATCAATGCCTGGATGGGCCAAAACACGATGTCATGGATACAGGTTAGATATACAGCTCTGTAAACCTCTGCACAGCATTTACACTGATTGTGGTCATGTTCACATGAAAAAAAACAGCACGGTAAAATGTAATGTTGTGTGTGTGTGTTTTATTAGGTTGACCTCCTGAAGCCCACTCTGCTGCATGGTGTGCAGACGCAGGGAGTCAGGTCAAAGCTGAGGGATATATTCATCTCATTCTTCAACGTCTCCTACAGCCTGGATGAGGAGACATGGACCACTTACAGAAGAAACAGCACCATAAAGAACAATGTATGTCTGCTGTTGTGGTAGAGTCCATTACAGTTGGGTTACGGTTACCATTTGACTGCAGTGAAAATGTTGATCCTTGAGTTGTTGCCGAAACTGAACATGGAATTCAGGCATGTAATCCATACAATTTAAAGGATAACCAAAAATTGATCCAGGAGAACAAAATATAAGGAAATGTTACGCCAGAAAATGCATTAAAAGGCAGTTGTTCAGTAGCTGTCTGTGGGTGTTTGAGCAGCAATAAATGCACCAAGAGGCAGGTTCAACCATGGTATGATGCTGTTAAATTGTGAAAAAAAATACAGAAAAGGCAGATAAATAGCTCATCGTAATGGTTTGCCTATGTCAAGCAAGTTTCAAGTCTCTGCAAGTTGAGATACAAGGAAACCAGCTGTTTCCTGGAATGTTGGAAATCAGCCCAAAAACGTGTGCTTTGGTATGATTTGGAGTATGCTTGGCAGTTATTAATTTGTAGGGTACTATCAGCATGATCATTTTAATCTATTTGTGTGGCCCTGTTTTAGATGTTTTTTGGCAACATGGACAGCTCCAAGGTGAAATACAATCACTTCTCTCCACCGTTTGTGGCTCGTTACGTCAGGATTCACCCAATGAACTTTAACATAAGGCCTGCCCTCCGAATGGAGCTGCTGGGCTGCGATCTCAACAGTGAGTTTCACTGTATTTCGACAGAATTTATCATATTGTTGATTTTATTGTATGAAGATGCTAAGAATAACTGTGATTTGTTTGTGTGTGTGTGTGTGTGTGTGTGTGTGTGTGTGTGTGTGTGTGTGTGTGTGTGTGTGTGTGTGTGTGTGTGTGTGTGTGTGTGTGTGTGTGTGTGTGTGTGTTGTGAGCAGGCTGCTCTCTCCCTCTCGGGCTCCAGAGGGGACTGATTCCTGACAGCAGCTTCAGTGCCTCCACATTTTATTCATCCCTGCTGCGTACCTGGAGACCCTACCTTGCCCGCCTCCATCAGGAAGGACGCGCCAATGCCTGGAGGCCAAGGGTGAGTGGTGTTTTTTTTCTTCCTTTTTTTCATGTCTTAAACACATTTTAATGAAAAAGTCACACGGAAAGCCTCTTGTTTCTCAATCCAGATTAGGAGACAATGTTGTGTATTATAACTGCTCTCCTTTTATTATTCAGTCCTGTTGTTCCTCCTCTCCTCTCTTCTCCATCTTATCATTTTCACACTTTGCAGCACTGAGGTGTAGAGGTGTGATTTGTCTTTCTTGTCAAACTGTTGAGCTTTTATTAAAGAACACATGCTAAACAGTAGCACTTGTGATCTCCGGACAGAGGTCAGGGACTGGGGGCCTGCAATCACAAACATAACTTCTACTGAATGGTGTCTTAATGTGGCTGCAAAAGCCTAAAGACCTCAGATGAACAAATGTTTTAAAGTTTTTGCATAGTATCTGTAGCCAGCTTTTCTACATTGTTTTTAACATTAGTCTAAGCAGGAAAATGGGGGGGAAACAAGGAAAAAATATAGTAGGACAACCTTGATTTACTTTTCCTTGGCTTTAAAAGGAAGGTGACACTTGACTCTCTTTTCAATGAAACCTTCAATCATTTTTGTTCAGGGCCTTTTCCTGTAACCTTCCTTATCAGTTAAAACTCAACCTAAACATAGACTTCATGAATGATGAATAAAGGATTTAAAATGGGGAAGAAATCTCTACATGAACAGTTAATCTGGTTCGCACCCACATTAATGGGAAACAGTGGAAAACAGATGCACTGCCAGGAACATTTTTCTTGTTTACAAGTGTCCTAGATATCTTAGAGAAATGAGGGGGAGGGAGTCCTGGGTTTGTGGCGTTCCCATTTGCCCTCTATTTCTAAATCTTTTGTAAATCTTTTGTAAAACTCATCTAAAACTTTATTTTTCTTGAATTCCAAAAAATCTCCTCTCTACCCCAGTACAACAATCCTCATGAGTGGCTGCAAGTGGACCTGGGGACTGTCAAACGCATCACAGGTGTGTTGATGCAGGGAGCGACATCAGTGCTGACACCGATGATGGTCACAGAGTTCTCTGTGACCATCAGTCACGATGGACAATCCTGGAACGCCGTGTTAGAGGAGAACTCCCAGAGAGACGAGGTACACCAAGTTTTCCAGTATCAACTAACATGATCCAGTTTCCTGCCTGACCACAGCTCCATAAAGCTAAAACTGCCCTGACTAATATGTTCTTTACTCATTTCATTTATTCCTTTGATTAATCAGTGATGAAGAGGGACTACTCTATCTCACTGTTTCCTTACTGTTACATAGAGGAATGAGTAACTGTTTTACAGAGCTGACAACCCACCCAAAGAATCCCATGACACAGCGTTTTGATGTTTTAGTGACACATAGTGGACTGACTCATTGCTGTTTTGAAAGCCTCCAAAAAATACATCTGATAATCTACATCTGTAAAACTCTTAACACAAATGTGCAAAAAAAAGATTGTTGCTGATTCTAATCTGTATTTATTTTCATAATCCTTTGTGTTACACCTTTTCATTTCTTTCATCCCTTTTTTCCTTCCTTAGATCTTCGCAGGAAACAACGACCCAGACGAGGAAGCTCTCACTGTTTTTAATCCTCCTCTGTTCGGCCGCTACCTCCGCATCCACCCTCGGGGTTGGGTGAACGACATTGCTCTGCGTCTGGAGGTGCTGGGCTGTGACACACAGCAGGCACTCTGACGCACCGCTGGACAAACCCACAAACTGCACGCAGCGACATTTTAGAAGCAGTGTAGGTTTAGTGAAAGATGTTAAATTCTTCATTTACGTATTAACTGCTTGAATTTCTGTGACAGAAGCTATTTTGTGTTGGCCACAACTTTGTTTACATTTTCACCATTAGCTTAAAAAGATCCTGTTAGAGTTATTTTTACCTTTATACAGCAAATAATTGTGCTTAAGGGTCATGTAAAAATGTAAACATGTTAATGGAAAAATAAATCCAGTTTAAGGTGTCAGTTAAAACAAGGCCTCAGTGTTTTAACAGACACAGCTGAGCTACAGTATTTAGCTTTGCAGCACACCTTTTGAATGTAAGCTTGTGTAATATATCAGACTCAGACAGATGTATACAGTTTGAATGGTTGTTATATATCATTGGAAAAGTTTGTATTAATGTATTTTTCTGCTTTATTAGAGTTTATATAAACACTGAATCTTAAAGAACTTCCCTTGCATTCATTTCTCAACTCTCTTCTGCACACAAACACAGTAACAGGACACACACACTTCCTTCTGAGCTGAAGTCAAAATGTTAACAATTATATGTTTTCAAAAGTCTTAACCATGTGCAGGTATCGGTTCCAACATGCACAACAAGATAAATCAAGTGCCACTTGATGTAGCTGTTTCCTGTCATGTTCTTCATTTCCAATCAGGAAAGGAGCTCTCTTTGTTTGCGTTTGTTTTCTTCCCTCTTTCCAGCACATTATCTCTGTTCTTTCTTCAGTCCATCTGTCTGCAGTCCAAAATGTTCCTGTACTGTTATTTCGGCTTATCCAAGTCCACCAGGGCCTCCCAGCACAAACAATACAGCAACTCTACTCCAACATTGTTCTGTTACAAGTTAAAATATGCACTTGTGCAAAATAGAGGAAACAGTGTTTGCATGTTCACAGACAAGGATGAAACGATGAGGCGTCCACGTGTGCATGCTTGTGTCAAGGCTGTATGTTTTGGGCCAGACTGTGTGAAGGCTGCATGAAAACACGAGTGGTACTGACCTCTCTATCGCCTTGTTATCAGCTAAGGAAGTTTCCGGGCAGGGGGTGTGTTTCGTTTGGACGGGATGTGTGTTGGCAGAGACAGGGCAGTAGCACATAATGCCTGGCTGTCACACTCTATCTCCCTGAAAACAATAACACGCAGTCTGTGTGCCTCTTAGAAACAGACAGAACACCTGTATCCAGCGTCCACTAACATTTAACAATCATGATGTGAAGCAAATGAAGCACACGCCATGGCCTGATGCCCAGGTGTGATTACTTATCAGTTGCTGGGATTGTGTTCGCAGCGTGAGAGAGAAACAACGGCACAGAATACAACCCACAGTGTGAACACAGCTGATGGTTTTACATAATTCACTCATTAACTTCACATTTTTGCCATCTAATGTGTAAAATACAGAAAACAATTCAACACAATTATTGCCATTGTGTTGCAGGAAATGTAAACAGTTATTTTCATTGGCAATTCATTTATAGATTATTTTAGTTGTTTAGTCAATAGAATCTCAGAAAATAATGAAAAATGCTCAAAAAGTTTACTGGTTAAGGACTTCAACACTTTATTATTATCAGAGTTGTTGTTCAATAACTGCCGATCAACAAAAATGATCACAGTGATTAAACAACTAATCATGTCAATGCTGAGCAGATGTTTTTATGGGACACTCCAAAACTATTTAAACCTCTTTAACGCAAGAACACACCAAATTCACAGAATCCTCTCATTGTCTCAAGTACTTATGTTGAAATCTCTGTAAGTTCATTTTCTTGAGAACAACACTTGCCTAGAAGGAAGGAAATTGAGCTAAAACTATGCACTGTTTCTTAGAAATTGGATGGCAGTGAAGTCAAGTAATGTACATTTTGTGGTTAATAGGCAAAAATATGCAATTGACCACTAAGGCCCCTCAACAACTTCTTTTTCCTTCCTTTTTTTAGTTTGCAGAAGTCCAAGCTTGCCACTACCTACAAAAACAAAGTTACAGTATTATAGCTCAAGTCTCTGACTCTTTGGATGAATGCACTTGGTTAAAGAGGACAGAACAGATAACAGAAACACATCTCCATCAGGTTTGAATTGACCAAAATTTACAAATCTGTGATGTTCAGTTTCAGTTTCTCACTGTGAAGCCTGGTGAGAAATTGCCACTCTTTAATTTGTCACAACCTGATAATGTGCAAAAACAGAATAACTCTGCAGACTAACTGTGATCCTCTAGTGGTTCATCAGCAAGAAATGATTCTCATGAAGTGACAGGAAAGGAAACTGTGTGACACAACAGAAGAAATGACCACAGTTTTATCACCCTCTTTCATCACTTCCTGACATGGTCCTAGGTGCCCCTGGCAATAAGGACAAAAGAAACCACAAGTAGGCCTTATGTACCCCTTCTTCTTCTTCTTCTTCTTCTTCTTCTTCTTCTTCTTCTTCTTCTTCTTCTTCTTCTTCTTCTTCTTCTTCTTCTTCTTCTTCTTTACAATACAATTACACAATACAACGTGATGACATGTCTATATACATATTTTGTTCCTTGCAAATAAGTAGTACAATAATACTATAATAATATACTAATACTATACTAACAATTATATACTTTGGAACTACAGTAGAGGAAGTATTTTAACTGTCATATTGTCAACGGCAAACTATCACAACAACATGCATCTTCCTGCACAAAGTGTCTCAGTTACATTTTAAAACCCCTGTCAAAATACTGAAATACAATAAATATAGAAATGTATTTTATTTATTTTTGGGTCCCACTTATTGTAATCTCTACAAATTGTAACAGTGGGGGTTTTCATGTTGGCCATCTCAGTGCTGCAGATGCCTCAGACTGTTAAAAACTGTAGTTGTACACAAAAGGCACATGTTGGAGAAAAATACAGTATATCATACAATGCACCAAGATACCATTACCAAGTACTCAGCTCCTAAACATGTAATACTGTAGTAAAATAGTAAGTAAGTAAATATGATTATGCTTATTTTAAGTAACACTTATTTGAAAAAATAACTTTTACTGTTAGTATTGCAGTATCCTTCATTCTTAGTGGTATTATTAAAGTTGGAGGGGTTCCTTTTGTGGTGATATTGATATGTTTTACTTAATTGGAGAATGTTTTCAGATCTAAAACAAAAAACAAATAAATTACAACTTTTATATCAGAGGTCCAGATCCTTTTCATTAGCTGAAAGGTTTGAGTCTATGAAATGAGGGAGGGGAGACCCCTTCTGGACAATGTGCAGTGTTACATGAGTGTTAATGCATTGGAAAGAGTTTTGCTGCCCTTGTGGTCATTTTCAAAAATGGAGCATCTACTATCTAAATATGTTTACACCGGTTATTTCTGTACCAGGTGAGATTGTCAGGAGGGATGGTGGAGACTATATCTGGTCCATATATCCCTGCCTCTAACTGGATTATTCTTATCACCCACCGGGGCAAAAAAATGTATCCCCCACATAGTGATTTATACTCCTTTACCCGATGAGCATATAAGATATCTAAAATAAATATATGCTATTTAAAAAAAGCAAAAAAGCAAAAAATCCCCCTATGAAGCATTCTTGCCATAGACGACTATTTTATTAAAAAAAAGACCTCTTTAAAGCTGTTAAAAGGACACTTCAAACTACAGACAAGGTAAATTATGACTCTTTCTATTATGAATTTTTGATCTATGGAGATTTTATATCTGTAAAACTTTACTTGAACAGAGAAAAGCGAAGTCTATAGGCTGAGTGGGAATAATAAAGATAAAAAGGGCTCATTCTGAGGTAACAAAAACACAATGATTCTCATTTTCAGGTGATTACACAAATTAAAATATACTTATGAATATTATATCATATTTCTGCCAATTGATCCCCCTTCTTGTCATTAAATATCATTCAATTAGTTTAATTTTACAGTTACAATGTTTAGATATCTAAATATAAACTTACTCTAATTTACTTTACACTATGTTACTTGTCAACTGCACAGTAAGTTTCTTAAAACGAGGAAGTCAAAGGAGGACTTCATGCCAGACTGAACTCGGCCATGTTGCTGTGGAGATAGCAAGCAGATCACATGTTTGAAGACACAATCACTGTGTCCCCAAACAGTTCACAGTATTGCATTTTGCTTTTTGAATTGCCACGTCATTGTGAAAGGGGTCTGGGGTTAATCTCCAGCAGTCTAAAACACCTGCAGCGTCTTCTGTGTGAAGTGGACTGAAGGCACAACGAAGAGACAACAAAAGAGTGGCTGGAAACGACAGCCGGAGTTGTTTTCATATTACATCTTTATTGTTGGTTTAATAGAAAAAGATTTGCCTTTTTTTTATACAGATTCAAAATTACTTTGACAAAAAAAAACAAACACAAAAATTACATTAATTTTCTAGCAGCATGACTTAATTTCAGATCTCATGATGTAACTGGCCTTGTTAGAACATGTTTCGTAAAATGAGTAAAACAGAAATTGTGAGATATATTTAAAAAAAAAAAAAAAAAAAAAAGGTAGAACAGAAGCCAACAGCTCTAAGAAGTGAAGAGAGGCAATAGAGGTTTTACTGCAGCAACATTACTGGAGGTTAGAACAGGAAAGTTTAGTTGAGCCCTGCAGAGAAAAATGACTCATACTTTAACATGTAAGGCTGCAGGGAGGCCTGGACATTACAGAGACAAACGTGAGAATATATCACCGGCAAAAGTTGGAAAAAATACATTATGCTAAAGAAAAATGTGCAGGTTTCTAGAACACAGAGCATAAAAAAGGTCTTTGCATTATTCACATCTGAAAAATAGCAGTAAAAAAAGAAAATCAACTGATGACTGGTACTGGCAACAACACTGGCAATTCTGTCTGTGTGAGGTGTTGGATTTTTGCTAAATCATAGCTCATAATATAAAGACATTAAGCTATCCTTTTTCACATCTTGTTTTGTATGGTTTCAGGCCAGACCAAAGCCCGCCAGTTAAACGGTAGGCAAAGACTGAGGTCAGAGGAGCAGAGAAACAGCATATTGGAGAGGAGAATAACAAGACTTCATATTGCCACAGCTTGGATTGCTTTCGTCGGGTGTGTTTTTATTTCAGCCAGAGGAAAGTCTAATGAGGTGAGACTGTGAGGTGAGGTCTGTTATCTGGTAGCTGAGCAACGAAGAGCTGTGAACTGAAGTGCCATAGTTGCATAAAATAGTGTAAACTGATTATTTAAGTAAGATTGACACATTATTTGTTAATACATGTAATGTAAATATGTTGCTTTGAGTTAATTTGACCAGTTTTTAACTGGTTTTGGAAGAATGCATCAACTAAGAAACCTGCAAGCTTAATTTATTCATGTGTAGGACAGTGTTTAATATAAGCCTGTCTTTATTTAGGTGCTGAATGTGCCTCTCTGTTGCTCTGACCTGCACACTGTGTGTCATACGCAAAAGCACCAACAGGAGAGAAGGGTGACATTTTCACCACTTTGTGAGGGAAAACAGATAAAAGTCCCACAACAGTTCAAAATCTTTCTAATTATTAGAAAAAAAGAAACCCTCTTCAAAACCATTAAGTAAAACAAGTAGTAGTGTTAGTAGTATATAGATCAGGTAACATAAAAGCGAGTGCTACAGGAGACAAATGCAAACTTGGGAGTCCAAGTGAACATTCGTCATTCAGATATGGACATGTTCAGAAAGTGAAGAGGTCGCAGGAAGTGAACTGTGAGCAGCGCTGCATAGACGAAAAGACTTTGGCAAGCCAAACACTGGTTCAGCAGACACCACGCAACCATCCAGATGTCCTGTAATCATTCTTCATTCATTCAACTCCTTCACTTTTATATACTATTTAAATCTGAACACATAAACTCAACAGTTCTTCTTTTTCCAGTAGTCATTGAATTGTTTCACTAAAAACACCAACAAATCTTTAAAAACAAACTAAAACAATACAACAGCTTATGGTTAATTAAAAACCATTACAAAAGTATATAAAGTACATACAGTATGTTGATACATGTCAGTTTCCTCTATTTGAATCTACAGTAGCATATTAACCACCTCAGCTGGTTCTGACCAGAAAATGGGTGGGTGAATATAAGTGAAGTTGACTCAGGTGAAATCAAGTGAGGAGGTTGTTAATATTGATCCACGACTGACAAGCATCTACACTGAAAACAACAATAAAAAAAAATTAAAAAGGAAAAAAATGAATAAAAAGTCACGTTAAGTTCTGGAAAATTCACAACACAGGCTTTGTAGTTGTGTGTCAAATATAGCGACGACCTCAGATGCTGTCGCGGAGGTCCAGTGGAGGATTGTATCGCATTTGGGCAAATTCAGTAATGCTTTTCAGTCTGGTCTGATAAGGCAGATTTGTTTTTCAGATTGAGGTTTCTGCTGCTGTCTTGCTTTTAGTCCTTGTCTTTTCATCAAAA
Source organism: Scomber scombrus (assembly GCF_963691925.1). NCBI lineage: Eukaryota > Metazoa > Chordata > Actinopteri > Scombriformes > Scombridae > Scomber > Scomber scombrus. Next base: position 16,356,497 of record NC_084978.1, read on the forward strand.
GGACAAACAAAAGTAACAGGAAAGCTGCTAGCTACTGTAACAATGAGACAACATATTCAACATAAAAAAAAGGAAAACAAATTCACAGTCAATATTTTTTATCACAATTCCATTAAAATGTTGTTGAGACGCATTCGTCTTGTGCATAGAAACACTATCAGCCTTTTACAGCTGCTGTTAACCATAACATCGGGGTCCTCCACTATGGCTGCAAGAGGCAGCCATTACTTAGTTATTATTCTAGTAGTTTTTATTCACCCTTTCATTTGTGAGATTCAGGGACTTTAGTGACACAGGCCTCAAGTTTGACAGCAGTAAACTGGTGCGATCGGTCAATAACACCCGGCCCTTTTCTTTACATTGTTAGTGGATGCAGTCCAGTGCTCATGTTGAGTAAAATTACATTTTTCATGCAGTTCTACTGTTTGCTGCTATCTCCTGCAGCCTTCATAACACAGAAATACACTTTAAGCTGCAACACATTTCACAGTTTATCATTATGCAGGAGAATAAAGCAAAATAAAATAGAAAAAATACTGCAAATATATATTGTGGTGAATTAGATTTTGATTTGCTTGGTGGTGGATGGCTTCTCAAAAATAAACACTATGCTTTACTGTGATGAGCTTCATGATATCACTAGCTTATATTCCTGATACATGAACAGCTCACGCAGTCCATACTTTTTAATTGCGCCTATCTTTTTTCTTTTTTATATCATATTTTGACCATAATTAGCCAATCGAATTTAACACTACCTCAGTCAAATTAGGAGCTGATGTTTTTCCTTTCACATTTTTTAAACCTTTCAATGTGTCTCCACTGCTTATGGTTGTTTAATCGTGGATATGAGGCATTTATTTAACTGCATTTCTTCAATGATAAAAGAGAAACTATTGATACCTAGTAAATGTGCAGGTAAAGTGACAGAGAGCAGGAATGGTGAGGATAACGAACAACAGAGCAAAAGGACATGAAGGCAAAATAAGAAAGAAGGATAAGTCTATAAACTGATTACACACCAACTGCTCTATGATGGACGTTTGTTTGACATTTCCACACTTTCATGGAACCTAAACAGACACTGAATGAGGTTATGGAGGAAGCAAGGTGGATTTTTTTTTTAAACAGATGTTTGGCAGCTTTGAGGTTCTGAGACCTGAATCCGACTGCATTAACAAACCACTACACAGAGCAGCGGGAACATAAAGTATAATGAAGAATGTCGACGTGTTCAACTGGATTGCTGAGGATCGTTTGATTAATGAGGTATACTGTAGGTGTACTACTGGTCCTATGGTTTGTCCTATGGCATTACGTCCCAAAAACTACCTTCAGCAGTGAGGTTTGTGTAGCTTTTAGTTTGTAAAGTATTGTAACACAGAAGCTGACTGAGTAACACCAGTGAAAGTGGGAGAAGAATCTGACAGAGAGGAATACCACCTGGACTCATTGTGAGTGAACTGTCGTCCAAAGGCGTTTCCTTCCTTTGCTGTGTCCCAATACCCTCTACTCTACTACCCAGTTATGCATATAATCATTACAGAGTGTAATGCAAACAAACTGTCAATTATTGCAGCTCTACTTCACATCTGTTCATTACAGTCGATTGTTCAACAGGATTTGTAATGTAAGAGTGCAGGGGTAAGCGGTCCAAAATGTATGAAACATAACGGTAACCGCAAACCTTCCTCTTGAGGGAATATCTCAACGAGGCCGCAAAGTTTTGATTGTGACGCCCTCACGACGAGACTGAACTAAAGCAGCAAATCCTCGGCCTGACTGGATTATCTGTGAGACTTGGCAGCTTCAACAGCATCAACAGGTTGTAACGTAGAGGCTTCATATTACAAAACTGCCTCTGTTATCGAAAATGTGGATGAAAAGGTGCCGCACACACTAACCCTAACCCTAACACACAAACACACACACACACACACACACACAATTTTAACATTCACACAAAGAAAAAAAGGCCCAATTAAAATGTAAAAAACCCTTTTCAGAGCATTAAAAAAAAGCCGTCAATCTCTTGTTGCATGATTCCAACTTTTTCCACTTGAATGAGTATACAGAATGCACACTGCACAAAAGCTAGTTGTGTTTTCAAAGCCATAACAAGCACAGTTTGACACAGAAGAGAAAGAAGCTGAAATGTAAGGCTCACAAAAAGACCTTGTATCAACTGTAAAGTTTCATTAATTCACATGAATTACATGGCCTTCATGACTCATCACTACTTACTTTGACTGCGTAAATTAACCTGCAAAAAGCGGCAAAAATCACTGAAAACCACTTTTTAAAAAAACAAAAAACCACTCCAGGGTGAATCAGATTTCCTGCTACAAAGTCATCAACAGCTGCCACAGTCACACATCTGTCTCTCATGCAGGCAGGCTAGTTAAGTAGCTGAAACTATTTTGCAATGGGTTTGGAACCCTGGCTGTGAGTACAGTGTTGCACAGTGTGCAGTTGAGTTGAGGTGATTGTGTCTGGTGGTTAATGTCTGAGGAGGATTGTCTGTTACCTCCTGTAACATTTGCAAACAGATGTGTAGTGTCATGGCAGAAAATGCAGGCAGTAGATTAGAGTTGAATAGAACAAAGAAGTGAATGTGTGAATGCATCCTTTCACTATTTCTTATTTTGTATGCCTCTTTATCCTAACATCATATTGTATGAAATCTAAAAACAAAGCATAGTAATATTTTACAGCTTCAGAAAGCTAAGGTAGCAAGATAAAAGCTGTGAAATTATAAACTACTGCTGTTGGTTAAAATTTCTTCATGTCTTTCCTCTTGGAGATATGTGTTACTACAGAGTCCCTTCTGATTAAATTATCCCAGTTGAGACTGTGTTGTGCATATCCTCCTCAATCATTTCCATCAGCTTACACTGTGTGCCTTCTTGTCATCTTCTCTGTGGCTACCACCAGCGCGCCCTTTTCAATTTTGCTCCACATCAAAATAACAAACATACATTTGTGGGTCCAGGAGGGTGAGAGGTTAAGGGTCAGCCAACAGGAAGTCCACGGTTGGAGGGCAATCTAAGGATGAGAAAAGGTGCTGGTGGGCTGAATCCCTGGGAAAAAAGACCAAATTGAAAGTATAAAAATATGTACTTCCAGGTGAAGATATATAATATGATATGTATAAACATATGTTACCTTTGTATGCAGCGCTCAGATGTGTGTCTCTACGTCAGTATAGCCAGGCAGGATGTCTCCGTTGGAGCAGCTCTTGGGCTCCCCCGCTGTTTGGCCAGTGGACAACATATGGGCAGTTGTGGATGTTTCTTCCAGTGATGCCTGGCCTCGCTGGAGCCTGAAGTGTATCAGGGGCACAAAGAACAGCACCATGCCCCCTACCATAGGAGGCACCCCAGCCAGAGAGAAAGCCACCTTGTAGTTTCCAAAGTAATCACGCAGGAGACCTGAGCAGTGGAGGCAGAGGGACACAGTTCATTTTATCCTGTCTTAAATCAAGAAATCACTACAACTTAACAAAACACCTAGTACTTTTTATGAAAAACAATTCAACATTTCAGAAAGAACACTATTTCCCTGAATGCAAAATGAGCAGATTGATATTACTCTCGTGTGTGTGTGTGTTAAATACAGAGCTGCAGCCAGGAGGCGATTAGCTTAGCTTAGCATGAGGACTGGAAGCATGGGGGAAATAACTACCTCGGCTCTTCTCTAAAAATCAAAATGACGCCGACCACCACCTCTAAAACTCAATAAAAATGTTGAATTTGCTCAATCTTCACAAAAGAAGTGACGTTTTTGAATTTCTGAAGTGGTAATTTACAATTTGTGGTTTCAGGGGGAGTTGCATGTTGCATCTACAGTTTAACCAGCTGTCCACTACTTCTCCAGCCATAGCACCGGTTGCCAGTTGCTGTTTGTAGAGGTCTCTGTAACTCTGACTCCATCAAGTCATCGCGCCTTGTTAGCCAAACAGCTCCAACACCATTTGTGTTCAGATGAAAAAAAAACACAAAAAAATACAATATTTTAATTAGTCAGCTTTTAGTCTTTCAGCTAAGCTAGGCTAACCGCATCCTGACACCAGCCCTGTGCTGCGTGAGACCGGTATCAATTTTCTCATCTAAGTAGAAAGAAAGCAAATAATCGTATTTCCAAAAATGTTGAACTATTCCTCTATCTTAATCGATTAATCTGCTGATTTGTTTTGAATGATCAGTCGTTTCGTCTATAAAATGTCAGAAAATTTCTTGTTTCGACTACTCGAAAACCTCGATGACGTTCAGTTTAACATAATAGAAGACAAAGAAAATTATAAAATCTTTTACACACACATACACATCCTATATTTGTCTGCAAGCATGTGAAATAAAGCAAATAGTACTTAGAGTGACAAAGGTCAACAGGTTTAAGACACTTCACCATATGTTTAATCTACATGAGTCATACTACATGAGCGCAACTGTGAAAGGGGTGCACACTTGCTTTGTTGCCTGTTATGCATGCATTCTTGCTCTTGAACTCTATTGACTGTACAGGACAACAAATGCCTGCACTGTAGTGATAGCATTCAGATGTTGAAGAGCCTTGCCGTCTTTGTGTTTAATGTACAGAAAATGCACAGATTTTTGTGCAAAAGAAAATGTAATGAAGTCATTTTTACTGAAAAATGTCATGTTTTGTTTGACCACAGGCAAGAACATCTGCATCTGTGGTGACTCAAAAGGAAAATTGAAACCATATGGCACAATACTGTACTATATGTCTGAATGCAGGCCTTTGTGTGAGAACACAAGTGCAATATTTTGGTTAGTTAGCCTCTTAAAGTGGCATCCCACATGCTCTAGATGCTATGAATCCCTTTTCGGAAATGAAATTAGCAGGATCTGTCGGGAACAACAACAAGAGGAGTTGCAAAGTTTTTTTCTATAATTAATACACTTCAAAAATGTGAGAAGGAATGTTATTGCATCCTGTCCATGTCGGATTTCATGCACCAATTACTGCCAAAATCAGATGAAGAAAAGAAAAGAAATCATGTCTTATACCTTTGGGACGTCCCTGTGTGGACATAGGTAATTTATAAATGTGTTCTCCAAGGATGTCTTCTAAATAAGAAATCATTTTAATTAAATGAGAGTCTGTTTTGATTAATTCAACAGCTTGAGTGCATGAGTCTGAGTTTGGACAAATATGTCAAACAATTGATATTCACCTTCAGAATCTCTGAGAGCTCTATTATGCTCAGCTGAGGCCACAAATGGAGGGTAGAGTGTAATAAAAGCAGTTCAGGTATGTGTGTGACAGCTTAAAGAGGTTGGCAAGAGAGGGCACGAGGAAGCTTGAGTCATCAATTTAATGTTCTGCCCTCAGTCTTATATGCACTCCTGTTATTACTGTAAAGAGTAATGACAGAGGGAGGCATCTGGAGACAGAGCAAGAAGGAGGAGAGAGGGAAGAGGCAGAAGAGACGTGGAGGGAGTTCAGTGCTGAGATCTGGCCCTGTTTGTGCTCTTTTTTTCCTGAAGACAAATCCCTGGAGACAGCCTGCAGTTGGCTGCAAGCCCATACCTCTCTAAATACAATCTAAGTACAATCTGTCCAGCCATGCATTTGTCTTACCTTAACTCTCTACATTCTTTCTATAGTTCTTCAACTGTTCTACTTTGGTAATATAAATCAGCTTGTTGCGTACTCTTACTGCCAATGTCCCGAAGTTAGTACAAACAAATTTCCAAAAAAAGGAGAAAAAGAAGGAGGCTAGGAGTTTCTCACCAGCGATTGGTGGACCTGCTGTCATGGGAAAAGCCATGAGGCCTAGAAGGTAGCCTATGGCCTGCGAGGCCTGCATTGGCCCCACCAGCTCGAACGCTATGGGAGCCATCATGGTGAGGAAGCATCCATCACACAGCCCCAGGAACACACACACAACCACGAGCCCCTCGAACACTGTACACTGAGGAATCATTATGGACATCAGGCCCAGAGCCATGAAGGACACCACCTAAAACAGACGAGAGGAACACAGTGTATTAACATGCTTTTAGTCTTTGTTGTATGTATCTATTATTTATTGTACAAACTTTTCTCTTTCTCTCCTCTGTCATCTCTTCACTCATCTCTCATGCTTTTACATATAGATTCAGGTGTTTGTCTGCTGAGAATATACAGCCTTCTTTTAGTTGGCTCCTTTTTCTATTCCTCCATTGCATCTACTGTCTGCTTGTGTATGGAGAATTGGCCTCCAGACTTTATGCCTCATTGTGATCATTTTGTTACTGAGTGCACCCTCTAGGGACTTAAAAAAACCATAAAAAACAACATACAGTATCTGAGTTGAAAGAAAATGAGATAAAGACATACTGATTAATCTATGATTAGGTAGCTACACAGACGTTGATCTGATTCAAGACAAAGGGCTAAACATATTTTGTTGCCAAGAAACTGATGTAGAACCGTGCTGATTTTTTTTTATAGTAGCTGCCAATTTCCTTTAAATGTGTAAACAAAACTAAGTGCAAACCTAGTATATGGCTGGATCGTATATGGTCAATGTACAAAATTGTGGCTAAAGGGCTTTAATTAGAAACAGGAATACAGGAAGTGGCAGCATTTGGCTGACCAATGGTGTAACTTCATCAATCAGTCAGTCAGTGACAGACTTGTATAGATGTTTAAAGGGCTGGCTCGCAGCGGTCCAGCCAAAACTGTTACAATGTAAAACACTGTTTCTGATCCTCATGTGTACGGCTAGCTTGAGCTAGCCGTACACATGAGCTAGCTAGTTGCTGCAGAAGGACATCTTACACCAAGCTCAGAGTTTGTGAATTTAATACTTTGAAGGCAGATTCTGCACCATGACAAATGTGTTCAAAGTTGCTAAAGTTTTGAAGGTTCCCCTCAAAATTACCACAATGTACAAGAAGTAACTATTACAAATAATGAGTGCTCAACTTGGGATATAAGAGAAAAAAAAAGAAAAAGCCTTTTCATCTCATAAAAGGCTTCACAGCCAATGTGTTGCTTCATAATGGCAACAGGAGGGAAAACATCGAGCTGTAAACACATTCTCTTTGTTGATGAAGAAACATTATCTCACACAAAGTGGCCAACAGTGCCAATGGTGCATTAGAAATTTATATTTTTGTGCGAAATTTTAGGATTTTTACATTTTGATCTATTTTAGTAATTCACAACATGATTAACAACAGGAGATTGAGTGTGTGGTGTTTGCGGCGTTTGCACTCAGCAGGAACATGTATACCAGCCAGCAAGGACAAAGCCTGTTTGTATTCTTCTCTCAAACGGCCCTGAACTGAATCATCCCTGCCACTATCCAGCTGGGTAATTCTTCTGGCGACACAAAAGGGCCTTTTCATTCAGGTACCGTAATTGGGTGCAAATTAGGATATCAGTTATGATTGTATGCGGCCTAATAAGTAATTAACGAGACTTCAGCGAGACTTCTAAATAGGAAGATGTAATGTTCAACACATTCATTGTATACTAGAAAAATATTAAATACCCTTTTTTTGTGTGTGTGTGTGTGTGTGTGTGTGTGTGTGTGTGTGTGTGTGTGTGTGTGTGTGTGAACAGTTTGAAAACAAACACAAATGTTAACATTTGACCCCAAGTATTCCTTTTGGCTAAACTGCAAGAGCAGGGCCAGCCCTATTAACGCAAATGCCCGTGACTGAATGACTGACTGAGTGATGAAGTTACAACATTGGTCGAGTGTTGGATTTACCCCCTGTGTGGACAGCTTTCTATTACATCCTCAGGGGGCATTTAGAGTGGCTCATTGCAAATTTATCGAAACCTAATGGAATATTTTGCTGCTCTTGGATACGACTGAGGACAGAAGACTCCTGAATTCATTGACAAAACTATTTTGTCTGTCTCTCCAGGGTGAAACGCTTTACTAGTATGTTAGATATTTACCAATAATTGGAGTTAACATTGCAACACTGTGCTTTAGCTTGTATGAACAATGTGGCAACATTTGGTTCCCAAAACTTTGGTAATTTCCACGACACTGACACTACTTTAGCTTGTGTGAACAATATGGCTGCATTTTTGGCGAGACTAGTCGAAATGTCATCAATTAACGACCATGACTTTTATTGAAGCAGGGTTACCCAACCCGTTTCAACTAAAAAGCCCTCAAGGGGCGCGCAGGTGGTTGAGTGGTTAGAGCACATGCCACGTACGCAGTGGACCCCGGTTCGAATCCCAGCCAGTGGACCTTTACTGCATGTCACACCCCCTTCTCTCTCCCATGTTTCCTGTCTGGCAACTATCAAATAAAGGTGTCTATGCCTGAAAAAAAAATCTTTAAAAAAAAAAAAAGCCCTCAAGCGACAAGGCTTTCATTGTGAAACATCTGCAGGATTGTGTTGTGTAAAACTTTGTGGCTTGCATGGTTTCAATATGGTCCTTCAAAAGTAGCTAATATAGTATTTTACATCAAAATACAATTTGGCTGAGACACTTACACACACACACACACACACACACATACACTGTCAAACTCGGAGTGGACATTAGCACAATTTTAGGAGTCAATTAGCATGACTTGTGATTGCTCAGTATTTCCATCTCTCTTGCAACAACTACAGCTGCATATGTTGATCACTGAAATACTGTACAGTCTAATAGAAACAGAGCACTTTAAGTTAGTAAGTGCTGCAGTATTTGCACCAACAGTTGCGTGTGTGGGTTGCACCATATGTTTTTACAGTGGCCTTTGGCTGAGATCAGTGATAATGTGCACAAGACTATTTACAAAAATGAGATCAAACGAAAAATAGGTAAGACTATACTGCTCTCTGACACTTTTGTAAAGATGCTCGGATTACTTATTTGTGTGTTAGATTGAAAAATTAGTGTCTTAATATTTCTTAGGTATTGATGAACATGTTATGTTATGTTCTATTTCAGTTTCTTCTTGTCTCAACTCATCAACAAATGGAAAATAATTACACCCAACTTCATCTCCTACATGACCTTCAATCCTTTCCTTACAAACCTACTACATCATCTTTAATCTCTATCATTAACCTACATACCTTTCACAGGGCAAAAATTGTATGATATACTGAATAACTGATCAATTTTACCATGTACTATTAGTGTCATTCGCTTCTCTTTCAAATCAAACATCTGGTTACACACTGTGACAGTCCAGCATAGAGCAGAGTAGGAGAGAAAACAGCTTTCCATGTGATGAGAGGCATGAGGGAGGGAGCACAGTCAAAGCACCAAAATTACAATCACTATGACAAAACTCTCACTACAGAGTGAGTAATAGAAAAACAAGACATCTGCAGATAGAAACAGATGAAAAGAGTTTACAGATAATTAGAATAGTTATAATTACAATTAAAATAATACACACTGTTCTATTGCTTTTGCAAGACTAAATGAGAAATTATACATTTTTCATCTTTTAATGATGTTGTACAAATCAGGGGTCACCCATTAAAAATAAAAACAAACAAAGTTATCATATTGTTTAATGAAAAAAAGCTAAAAGTGACACTGGAGGTAATATAAGAGATATAGTTGTGTTGTTTTCAATCTCCAGCCCAACATACTCATTTTAACTGCATGAGCTGTCACAGAAACCAAACATTAAAGAAGTGAACAGCCCAAATTTTCTAACCTCACACATTCCTCACCTGCATGTAGATTTTGTAAAGACCAGGAATGAGGTCACCGATCTTGCCGAAAGCGAGGCGTCCCACCCCAGATGAAGCTCCTATGCACACAAGCAGCACCCATTCTTTCTGGGTACCCTTGAACTGCTCCTTCACAAAGTTCATCTGAGACATAAAGAGAAAAGAGAGATTTGTCTGTTTGTACGGTGGATAATGTGTTTGTGCTACAGAAGAAACTCATAAGAAGCTATCGATAATCGATGAGCTCATAAAGATATCACACAACTTGCTGGCGAGCTTTTTTCAGGTGTTTTTGTGCCTGAACTCAGCAAGTGGGTGTGCATTTGGTAGAGTGAAGGAATTGTCCATCCATAACAAAACATCTTCATCTACAGACCTTTGGAACAGCAGGACAGGAAGACCCAACGCATATAGGTCAGACCCTCCCACTCCCCTCAGCCCTGAGCCCCCAAATCAGATCCAAAACATGAAACCACCTTCTGAAGTCTTTCCTGAACATGTTGGTCCCTGTGAAATATTTGCTCTTCTTTGAAGGGGTCTACATTCATCAATGGCCATAGGATAGGCATGTTCAGGGATACAGAGAGGCCATACAGGAGAGGTTTCCTGAGGTGGTCGAGCCAATACAAAGGCCGGGGCTGTGTTTACATCTGGGCCTGGGCCTGAAACAACAGGCCTGACAGAGGGAGGTCGGAGCTGGAACATCCGACATCTGGATAGAGGGAGATCAACTTCACAGCTCAGCGCTGCAGCTTTACACTTCATCCCCATCCTTCACTATCTCACCATCTGTCTAATGCAAAGTCGGTCATAGGTTGTGTACAGATTTTTGGAAATATGCTGCACCTGAAATTTGGATTCTAATCATCATACTCGCATTCTCACAAACCCTATTATCACATTTACAGGAATGAGTCAGATCTTCAGCTTTCACTCCGCTCGTTTACATTCATGCATGCATGCATTCCACAGCCTTCTCCCACAAGAAAACGGACAGCATCAGACCGCCCACAGTGCAACAGTGAAGCTCTGACATCGGTCTCCCTCCCTCTCTGCATCCTGCCATTTCCCCAGTCAGCTGAGGGACATCATTTTTTATAATATACACATGGTTACATAACTACAACTAATCAATGTCAAAATGCTGTTTATGTAACCTTATAATATCAATAAAGAGGACAAGATTCCTAGATCTTAATAGTCACATTCCAAAAATATCCAGGAATGTTATGGTATGTAGTCCCTATTAGGTAATGTTTAAGTACAGCTGAGATAACCAAAGGACTGTGAAGTACATAAAGCTGAGTATCTACACAAAAACTTCCATTAACACCTGTCAAATATAAGCAAAACGTGACATAGCCACCTCAATTCACATCCATACCTGAGAAACAGCAACATTTATCTCTTTGTGAAAACTTTTAAAACCTTTGTATAGTCTTCAGCTGAGATAACCAAATTTGAGTCAGGAACAAATACACAATGAGCACTTGTATTGTGACTACAAGCACGCCTATAGGATGTTCTTACCAGATGGACATATGGGACAAAGTAACCCAGTACAGCTGTGGCAACTCCAAATGCCCAAACCCGGTATGTGACGATGTGAAACACTCGCAGGTTGAAGTACTTTTTGAGCTCAGCCAAGTCCTTGCTCCACCTGCCACTGCCCTGTGCGGTGGCCCCTGGCTGGGTTTGGGGTTCAGCAGGGCCAGGACCCATGCCCGGCGGTCCCATGCCTCCAGCAGGTAGTAAAGGTTTGAACATTAACGCCAGCAGGGCCTGGACAAGCATAAAGATGCTGAGAATCTGGAAGGTGCCGCTGAGGCCCAGAGGCTTCGACACCTTGTCGAGCAAAACAGGGAGACCCATGGAGAAGAGGCTGGCACCTGCCGTCACCACGCCATTGGCCAGGCCCAGGCGCTGGCGGAAGTAGTGGCCGAGGATGACCAATGAGGGCTGGAAGGCGAATGAGGAGCCACAGCCAAACAGTATGCCATATGTGAAATAGCGAAGGCCCAGGGAGCTGCGATAGATGAGAAGAAGAAAAAGGACAATTTATTTAGCGCACATAGATTCTAAGATATGATAACACTACAACTGAACTGACAATTAATAATTAAAAAAAAAAATTCTACCAATAATTCTTTCATTCTTACACATTTTGACTTAATTGATAATTAATCTACTGGTATTTTCATTGCAATAAAATATTTATTTGCCTTCAAAGTGAATATTTGTCTGGACTACAAATGCATAGAGAAAAACATTAATAAAAGATGTGTCATTAAAAGGCATAACAACATGCAGATTAACTGACAAGCATTGCTGTGTTTCATTGTCCTTCATGTTACCTTTGGCTCTGTGCAGCTTCTACGGTGTCAAAATTATGATTGCAAAAAGCGTAACATGGTCAAAGAGTCCAAGAAACGTATTTAAACTATAGAAATGACAACAGCCATGTAAATGGCTCTGTGAGGCTGCACAGCTCAATGCTCACCTCAGCATGCTACAAAGCCCACAATGACGACACTAGCATGTAGATGTTTAGCAGGAATAATGTTTACCATGTTGTTGGATACATTTACATTTTGAACTGATGATGGCACAAGACGAAAAGTCCGGAGGTCAGAGTAATTACAATTTCTTCTCTGGGAACCATACTACTGATATTTCAATAAAGAACTAAACAGTCAACCTAATGGTGGCTCTAGAGTATTCAAAGTCATTTAAAGACACTGTCTTGGATATATGAAAGTCTCTGCAAAATGTTAGAGTAATTCACACAATAGTTGTGTGTGGATCAAAGTGGTGAGGGAGACTAAAGTTGCCATCCTGGTTAGCCTGCTGCTAATATGGCTAAAAAAAGGATAGGGAAACTGTTAAGATAAACACAAAATGTTTATCTAAGAATTTATTCTGAATTAAATCAAATCATCAAATAGACTTCACAGTTATGGATTATAAGATGGCTCACTGCATGATTGGTATGTTGATATGATTAATGAGACTGAATTAATTATCTGTTGTTTAGCGCCTAACACTGAAAAATGTTGTATGCATCAGGAATTGGTTTGGCACCACAAACTGTGTATTGTCTAGATCATCTGACCTACAATGTGACTTTTACAATCGATGCCTTTAGTGAACGTAACTTACTTAGCAAAGGATGTACTAAGTAGCCCTATGAACGCCACAAACGCCCCACTGACAGCTGTCTTCCTGCAGCCGAAGCGGTCTGTGAAAATGCTGACCACGGGTGAACAGAGGAAGATCATCCCCATGGCCAGAGCCCCGACCCAGGCTAGAGAGGAAGAGAACAGAGAGAATTCAGTTGTAGCTAACACCTAAATCAAATAAACAGGATCTTACACTTGCTGGGACAAAATCTGAGCCTCAAAGTCCATGTAACCTAAAATGCACTGTGTGGAAATCAACACAAAACATACAGGATGCAATACTGTGCAATGCAATTGGCATGGACACAAAGAGGAAACATAGATTCCCTTTCCTCCCTGAAACAATACTCTGACTCATTTTCTCAGGTGTAATGATTCAATAGTTTCAATACCGTTTTTTTTAAACCCACTTCCCATATATTATGCAGCTGATATTCCTCAAAGCAGCTTTATTATTACTTGCTTGCTTAAGTATTATAGTAGAAGTAAAAGAAAACACAGAAAATCATTGTATGAAAACTCAATTTAAATAACAGCCATTATGCACGAACCTCCAGCTATGTATACAAATGTTAATATTTGGCCTCATGTATTTGTATTGTTGTTGTCGTTGTTGTTTGCATGTATCCCACCTGTGATTTCACTGGAGGCCATAGTCAAAGCTTGTTTATGTTGTATTTAAATTGCCTTCGAGGCATTTCATGATCCTGACTGAGAGAGCACCTTGATGTTGTGTTAATCTCATATTTGCAGAAGCATTAAAAAAAACAAAAACCTTGAAAAGGCTTTAAATGCATTCCACTAGTTTTTCCTCCATCTGACATGTAACGTTATGTAACTCTCTAGTCTTTATTGTGTCTTCGTTTCATGTACATCAGACACACTATATGATTTCTCTTGATGATTAAGCAGATCAAAAAGTGGATCAAAGTGGACAGTTCTGGCCTGTGGTGTAATATCCATCCAGTGATAAAACATATCGAGCCAGAGTGATCCAACAGAGACACTGCGTACCCTGAAGTACAAACAAACAAATAGCTGAATCCCGGTCTCCTGGGGAGCAAAGGTAGCTTTAATGTACACTGTGATGTCTGAACTGCGGGTCGCACTAATCCAACAACTCGATGGGAATGAGACCAGAGAGATTGATAAACATGTGGATAGACTAATTTATGTATACACACACACACACACACACACACACACACACACACACACACATACAAACACACACACATACACACACTGAGTTCAGTGTGACACATGATTTCTACAGCACTATACAAACAGTCTTTGTTGTGGGGGTTGACCTAAACGTTCTGTGCTATACATGCATACAGCTGCTGGTACATAGTGTACACTATGCTACAGATTTTGTATAGTTTAAGGATGGGACCACACCTTAGCCTTCCTATAGTTTATTTACTCAAATAGAACAAATAGAACCTATTTAACATGTACTTCGTGTTCTTCCCACCAATTTGCAGCTTTCCCTACAACATGTTCAAAGTTTTCCCCTGCAAAGACCCAACATCCGCAAGAACACTTTGACAGGCTACTACAAGCTACAGCATTTTAAACCACTTCTCAAGGCACACAGTATACAGTAGCATATAGCACATATCCATATCCAGAGCAAATTTTAAGAGGAGAGAGAGAGAGCGTTTAAATAGGTTAAATGCTTTACCTAATCTCAGTGGGTTTGTCTACATAAATATAATAATAAATAAATATATACAATTGAGAGGAAAAATTCTTGGCAAAGTTGAATGAGATCAGATTAACCTACTTTTCTTAATAAGCAAAGCAGTCTGAGTTTGGTTTCCTGTAAGCACCTTAGCATTACAATGGCACCATAATGCACCACAGATCTAGAAAGTAAACGACTGCGCTCATAAGTATGCTTCAAATGAAGTCTTTGTCAGATTGTCCCATACACCCACACGATGTAAAGAGCTGAAAGATGATAAAACCCTCTGTGGAGCATCACTATGAGCGAACCCTTTCACGCACTGTGCACTGTCTCTATAAAACAAATAACAAATTTAAAGGCACCCAACAGCATGAGACTGCTCTTTATAGGTTTTTGCATAGTAAAAAAACTAGATTTCACTTTAAAGAGTTCAGACTTTGCCATCATTATGCTGATGATGGCTGATGGCTGAAACAAGTTCATTTTTTTTGGCCACAATAAACCAGATCTGATCTGCCGTTGTTTCGTTTGTGGTAATTAAATGACTTCCATGATTATAGCAATATCCTGATTCAGTGGAATCATCAAAGGACGAAATAGCCTGCTGCTTCAACTGTGCATGCAAAGAAAACATACCATACTGTCAGAGTTAAAACAGATAGCATGAAAATGTAATGATATATACATAGCTCTAAGAGTTAATCATCTAAAAAATGTGTGCAGCCCAGAACATCTGACAGAAGGAGGTTGTGTTTGGTTTGAGTTGTAGTCTTCTGCTGCCTGAGATCTCAGAAATTAATGGCCACAGCCTTGCCAGCTTCTTGTGTTGGGATCGTTTTTGCCTTCACTGGTATTTGTCCAGCTTCTCATATTCCTTCTTATTAATGTTGCTCTCACACCGCTCAGTCTATCATCAGCGTGACTCTGTGTTCCTCGTCTATATATGTCAAGTTGGTTTGTCAGGAAAGGCCACAGGATCTTAACTCTGTCATTCGCAAACATCCATAGGAGCTGTAATGTGCACTCTCTCTTAATGGTTCATCCTCAGGGGCCAAGTATCAGGCACAGTGGTAAAACGTTTTGCAGTCAATCAGATTGTCAGTCGGGTCCTATGAGTTTTGGACATCTACTTTTTCCATCTGCTTGTGCTATATACATTTCCCATATGCTTCTTCTAAGGCCCAACCGATACTTAATTTTTGGGTCTGTTTCTGATGATTTAGTATATAGAGAATATATACGTAAACATATATTTTTTGCAATGATCCCTCAAATGTGGTTATCAACCCAAAGATATGTAATGGAGGCATGGTGTTTTACTATTTAACAATAAACATCATTGTATAAAATAACATCAGTGCATTGAAACAATAAACTTTACTGGGGATTTAATAATTATAAATAAAAAATATATAACTAAAAATAATAAAAAATTTAAACACAGGACAAAAAGAACACACATACTTATACAGTATATTAAACTTAAATTAAGAAAAGGGATCAAATATACATAAAATGCTGCCTATATAACTTAAAAAATACATACATATATTTATTTGCTGGCTCTAACTTCTTCAGATGTTGTTTCTGTACTTGCTATATTATTGTACTGCAGTTATGAGTAAATGTTGGATATTTTTTTGCAGAATAGGGCATATTATCTGTTCCAAAAATAGAAAAAACTGGGTAGATAGCATGAGCAGTGACAGCTACCATTGACTTAAAATTGATCAATAGAAAATTCATGGCTGCTTGGTACCAACGATGGAGACAAAATAACAAAAATTAATTATTACCAGCGCTTATCTCCTCTTTTCAAGCCCTTCCCTGTTTTGATATATTATCACAGGGAGACAGGACCGCTTACTACTGTCAATTTCTGCTCCTTCACCCGGCTTCCAGAGGGATGTGTCTCTTCAAGAAAAAACTGGAGGCAGCACAATTCAGCTCTGAGGAGATATAATAATGTGAGTGCCAGTAGCGCCAACAATACTCTTAAGTGATGGTTGCTGTCATGTTTTGACAAATTATGCAATTACATGTTCTCAAGCCTGCATCCAAATGCTTTCTTCAATGAAACCCAGTGCAAAGAAAAAGACTGCAGTCCCTGGGGTAAACTGTTTGAAAATGTGATGTACACTTGATGTTCTCTGTGTTCAAGCCAAGCCCACCTCCAAACCCCCTTTTCGTTCTGTCCTGGCACAAGCATAGGACTGTGAATAGCTCAAATGGAGTGCAGCCTACTCATTATAGATGATTAGGTCTGAACATTTCCAAAGAGAAAAACAACACAGCAAGGAAGACTGATGCTAAATGAAAAGAAAAGAAAAGAAAGTGTGTGTGTGTGTGTGTGTGTGTGTGTGTGTGTGTGTGTGTGTGTGTGTGTGTGTGTGTGTGTGTGTGTGTGTGTGTGTGTGTGTGTGTGTGTGTGTGTGTGTGTGTGTGCGCCCCTCTCTCTCTACATGTGATGGATTCAGTCTGACAGTGAGAGAGAGAGAGAGCCAGAGAGACTCGCCTGTACATTGGAGGAACAAACGTCTACTATAATACGCATATGTTCATGTTGTTTAATTATGACAAAATTAAGCCAAACCAGACCTTACATGCTAGAGTAATGTGCATACTATATTTCTAGACATGCTTTACTATGCATCTAACGAACCACCCTCTCTGTCACTGTTAGTGTCAAGATATCGTTCATGCCCTCTCATTCTACTAGGATACCTTTTAACAATGTGAATGAATGCCTTTTTCAAACCATAAATTAAAACATTTGAATGCATTTACATTTAAGCTGTTGTGATGGAACAATTAATTTAACACTGAGGATATATTATCGAGCCAAAGATTAAGCCCATATAGTCTTCTGCACTTGTTTACCTAAGTACAGTAAGGGTTTATTAAGACAGTGACGCCATTTGCCTTGTGAAGAATTCAGTATATTAGATTTTAATTAAGTTAAAGTGCCGACTTTCAGCCAACTTTAATTTAAGGGTGTTAACATCCAAGTCAAGTGAACAGTGTAAGAGCTGTAGTCTATACACTTAGTCCTCTAATGCTTTTTATGTTCCGAGTAGCACCTCCAATGTGTATAGTGGCAGTAGTTTAGATTGCTCTAAAACTGAGTAAATAATAACAAATCTATCAGCACAAATAGACAACACTGGAAGTAAGTGTGAAACATTTGTTTTTCCTCCTTAATTCTTACCTCATAACCACTGTTTTATTTTAAACCCAATATGCTGAGTTGCAGCCAAAACAATAAAAAGCAAATCATTGTCCAAATGCTCTCTGACTGAATTGTTCGTGGCAAACTCAATTTTCCACAGACACAGGGGGGATATATTCCATCAACTAAACAATGAAACATTTTCTTCTGGAAACTGTCTTGGGCCCTCACAGTTAAAGTAACAACAGACGTACATGTTTTTGTAACATCAACGGAAAGACTGACGTACAAGACTATGGACTTTGTACGGAAGCATGTTCCCTCAAGGCCACGAAAGGGCCTCAGAAGGAACCAGGGCTGGACAATTTAATGTAATATGACGTACTGCTATGATGTTTTGTCTAAGCGGGGCATCACAAGTTAGCAGTACCCGGTTGATAAATATGAGAACGTAGAGATTTCTTGTAATTTTTTTTTTTTAGTTGAGAGTGTTCACTAACTTTAAAGATCATAAAAAAAGTAAATACATTTACTTATATTGTCAACTAAGTAATACTTTATAAGCTACTGCTATATAATGACATGGAAGTGTGTCACAAAGACTTGTTTTAGCATCTGTTATCTGGCTGACTAATTACCATCAGGTCAGGCTGCATAGTTTGTGGAGTGTAATTTAAGCCCACAAAGGTGGTTTTACAGCAGGGGGCTGTGATATGCACCATCACTACGATTGATGGTGTATTGTTTCATATTTTGATATCATATAATGCTCCAAGCTGCACTGACATGCGTTTGCATGTGTTGACCCAATTGATAATGCAAGAAAGGCATATAGGGGTAAATCTTGGATATGTTTTGTAGAGAGTACAGTATCTCATGTGTGAGTGTATGTAGCATGACTCATACTACATACATGACTGGCTCGCAGGCTTTGGCACTGTTCAACTGACTTGTCAAAACTTGAAAGTCTCATTAAACAAGTTTCTCTGGAATTAAAGGCAATCCTGAAGATGCCACATGTAGCATTTTAAAATAAATATATTCTTATATGGGAATATATTTTAACTGCAAATAAACAAATGACACCATTGTAAAGCTGATTGTGGGATTGGTAATGCTTGTGTTTGTCAAAGTTATTATATCTATCATAAAATATTGCCTCTAGCTTTAAAAAGGATGATGCTACGTGTCAACCATCCACTCCCCACTGTTGTAAAGAATCAGTCTGCTTTCTTTTTCAGTCACTATTTCCATTTGCACCTGCTGGAAAACTGTCTGAAAATAAATGCATGAATTTATTGATGTTAAAATGAACCTACATCCAACAAAAAAAAACAGTCTGTGGTTCTGTCTGTCTGCTAATGAGTGCGTCGAGCCTCTAGACACTGATCCAACCTGAACTCGTTCCCCTTGCCCTCTGGAATGCCAAAAATGCCACAGTCTTCCCTGATCTGCCAACCTGGGATTTCCAGCTGCCCCGGAGATGCTGGTGAAATCTGGGGCGGCAGAGCTACAATACAGCGCTACACAGAGCACAGTAGTATGTGAATGGTTGGAGCAGTGTGCTTGTGACAGCAGAGACACCTGTTTGAATGCTAGCTGGGAAATTCTGTTTCCTGAGTTGACTCTGTAGTAGTTGTCCAAATTGGATATGAAGAAAGACTACACCTTGAACCACAGCTTAAGAATTGTATTTTGTAAAATTGTTCATTCGAATGTATAAGGGATCCCAGAATTTCCCCAATTAATGAATGGGTTGAATGGGACACTGTATCCTATAATAACTTTATTAGGGTTTGTGAGTGTTTTAGTGTACCTTGATGTTATCAATATTACAGGCTTTTACACCCCAACAAGTGTACAACTGCAGTCTCAATACTAAACCTATTTTAGTTTATAAAAGTAAAGCACACCTGCTAAATATTGTCTATGACAGCTTCAAAAACAGTTTAGAAGTTTAAGTTTAAAGAGGACCTGTTATGATTTTCCTTATTTTCAGTCATATATATATATAATATTTCAATTCCAGATGTTCATATTAAACATAATAAAAGTGTCAAATAATAAGATAAACATATGTAGGAATAATCCCTTTATTTAGCACCATTAACAAAGGTTTAATTCGGTGAGGAACATGTTTCAAGAAATGTTGGGTTTGCATCTGTAGTAACTTAACATGACAGAAGATAGGGGGATCAGGAGGGGGGTCTGAAAGAGACTAGGAGCTAAGACTGCCTGTTCAGAGATAGAGGCTGAACTTAACAGCTGCATAAATAACAGTATAAGATAAATAAGGATTTTTTTTATCTGTTAATCATGTATAGCTACTCTAGTGGAGTCCCAGAATAACTTTTTAAAAAATAGTTGGAAACCATCACTGATCCCCTTTAAAAGTGATGTTGATTCTATCCTAATAATGACACTGATAGTACGATTGCCAAGCCAAATAACACAGGCAAGGTTATACTAAGAAGACAGTGGCGTGATCAAATGTCAAAAATCAAGTTGGACGTTTGAACGACCACGTAAGCAACCTCTGACTAGTTTTACGTGTGTGATACCACTGTTAATCAAACATAACCGCCGTCACTATGAGCTATATTATTGTGACTGTGGGAGATATGGATATAATATTATTATAACTGTCATTTTCATAACAATGTTACAGTTTTTGATATAGTACATTTTCTGTAAACTCTATTGAGAAACTGCTAAATGAAATAGCCAGATGGCAATGTACTGCTATAAAACTGTTGTTCTGCAACAATGCTGCAATTCTACAGCGGTTTCTGAAGGTTGAGAAAGTGGTATTATCTGATAGTATGTCAGACTTCGTAGACTTCAGATATCATTTTTGTGAAAGACCAGGGCTACAATATAAGTTTGTTTGTGGTACGTCCATGTCATTTAATTCCATTTCCTCAGTGTCTTTTTTAACATTTAATGGAAAACTTAATGTCCAAATGTCACTGTCAGTAAGATTTATACTGTCCACTTAAGACTGCATCACTAATGGAGCAGGTACTGCAGCATCAGTCTTGTCTTGGAGCAAGGAGCCAAAATTCCTCAAGGGACTAAATCTGATCAAATTAAGAACGAAGGTGATATTTCCCACTAAATTCTTAAACTCAACACAAATAGGACACAATGTGCTTGAACAACCCTCTGTTTTCCTTGTCACGTAAGTCTTTCCGCTGATCTGTTTTACACTAGAAGGAAATAATTTAAGGGATCAATAAAAGATTAATCGCTCACCCACTCAGTCTCTTTCTTCTGCCTCTGCAACCACATATATTGCAAACGCTGCTGCAGCAGCCTGAATGTCTCTTCTCATCCACGTTGGCTTGACCCTGTTCAATCACACATCACCTCACAAGAGACTCACTCCCCACTGATTATAAAAGCATCAAAGTTTTTGTTCTGAACTTCAAGGAATGCTTTGTTTGATACTTGACACCTCTGCATTTTTGTGTGTGTGGCCACAACAGGGATGAAACCTCTGACCTGCCATTCTGTAATGACTGAAAAATACAAGACCATCTGCAACTCATAACCCGCTCACCTCTCCTTCATACCTTCTTCATAAAAATAAAAAAACTATTGTCATCCTCCACCTTGATACTCCTGAGCTATTTTGATCTCTTGTTTACCCCTTAAGGCTTTATAAATACCCTATGTAATCGAGCTAGGGAAAAAGAGATAGTAATCTTTAATCAAGATTTAATTACATCCCAATATTTACTTGTCACCTCCTCTCCTTATGGTCCTGTAGTTTTAATGCTTGTGAACCGCTTTGATGTGATATTTTAAGATCCTTCTACACGTTAATTTAACTTTTACCAACTGTACCCCTTCAGACTGGAAAGTCTTTGCAACTGGGACTCTTGTAGTTGGGCTGTTCCCCTCTGAGAGGAAAAGGTCAGGACTCAGAACACTTGCTTAATCCTTTCACATAGGAGAACACTGAACAACCAAAAATTAAATCCAAGGACCTGCTAGAAATGAAATCCTCCACAATCCTAGAAAAAAGGTGGGAGGTGGAGGGGTGGAGGTGAAGAAATACCTCACTAGACACCGCTTTGTGTTGCTTACCAGATATGAGGAATGTGTCTGGTCTCAGTGGACTTTTGAAAAAAAACTATTGTGTATCTGTTTACATGCCCGACACCTTCATGGTCCTCAGGCTCATTATCACACAAAATTTGAAAGTAATGCCTCGTCACACTCTGCCCATCAAACACAGCAGTTGTCAAGATGCCCTTTAAGATACTGACCTGTAGTTACACCAACAACTCGAGCCGTGTTTTCTCTACTCCTATAGCTGTTTTTCACACTGATGCTTGAAGGGTTGAACTTGTTCCAGGGAACAGTCTTAGTACCGTAATCCCTTCCCACATCCTGACCTTAACCTTTTGCTGGTGATTGTGGAACTTGACTGGAAGTTAAGAAAAATGCCTGATCCTGTTTATTCCTGTTTGCTACTACACTTTTTCAAAAACATTTATTTCCACTAAAATCAACAGATGATTTCCCTGCTTTATAGTCAAGATGCTAAAAGAGAAAAAAAAACTCACAAAGTCTCAGTCTTTTAATCAAGTTTAGTCACTTGTTGATATTATTAAAAAGCCCAAAGTGAGAACGAGGATCTAATGAAACCTTTGGAGGTGCTACAGTGACTCTGAATTGGTCAGGATTGTGGTTTAGAGCTTCATTTGTCCACTAAAATAACACACAAGGAAAAACATGCCAGTCATCCATTCACTACTGATGAAGCATGTCTTTGTTTCCATATTTTCAAACTTCATCTAGGGACTAATTCCTCTGCATGAAAAACAACTGTAGGATCTTATCCCTTTGAAAGTGACATAAGTGATATCTTTATTACGAATAGTCAAATCCTAATCACCCAGTATGTTAAGAAAAGTGGTGTGAAAATTGTTTAAAGCTTGTGATATAATCCTCAACAGAATGGCTTAAATTGAAGCACGCAGTTAAGACATAGCTGTGAACATTGGCCGTAGTCTGGTCATATGAGGAAAAATCTGTGGTCAACTGCAGCTTTAATGTCACATAATAAATATAAATTCCTGGAAATTAAATTATTGCAAGGGCTTACAGCTGTTTTATACTGTACAAAGCATTTAAGTCCTTGGTATTTGTCACATGACATGAAATCTTTCCTGTGTAATTCTACTGCAAATAGTCTGAAAATGTAGGAAAAACAGATAAACGATGAAATGATAGATCAAATTTCAAATACTTTAGATACTATGGAATATTTAGGGTGGCAACATTTGTTTTACAAGCCCCTCTGGTAGAAAATTTAGTTGGGTCAGACTTGAAGCCACAGTATGTTTATAGGTTCACAGACTGTTCAAAAGTCTGTGGTACATTTCTATCATTTTAGTCCTTACTGGGAAACACTAACACAAACTGAACTACATTTACAGAGGCTGGTTAATGAAGTTAGAATAACAGCGGTGTTAATGAATAGATAGCAAGAACACTGTTGGAAATGGCTGTTAATCATTTAAGATGAGTGCTCTCCATGACATGCAAATGACTTACTCAAACACACAGTACAGAGATTTTCAGGATGCATGAACACCCTGCAATATATATGCAGACTTTAAATGTATTAATGAGGCCCGTGCGTCATTTAATACTATGTTTAGTGTGTCTCTTTAAGTGCAGGGTAAACCCACTTGAACTCTGAGCTGACCTACATCTTTTTAGACTGTAGAATGTATGTAACGCATACTGTATATAGTAGTTGAGCTGGTGTTATTTACACTAAGATATCATTTGTTTTTGTCATGCTGATATCATGATAATCATTGACTGGAGTTTCCACACCTTGTTGTTTATATTATATCACCGAGTTTGTAACCAAGCATGCATCCAGGAAAAATGTACTTCTGTCAACCACTTGATGTATTGTTTCATTTCAGCCAGTGTCAAGCTCACTTCAGCACTTCAGACTGGTACTTACCCACTTTGAACTGAGACCTCTCATCGTCTGGGTCTGCATGCTCCTGCACCAGCATCAAGTGCAGGATGCCGAAAGAGTTTTGAATCCCGAATATCGACCCATTGCACCAGGTTGCTGCAAAAACCACCAGCCAGCCGAAACCTCCTTCGGGCGGGGCGAATCCGGCTCCGTGGCCGTGCCTCTCCACCTGGACCCCCGACTCGGCATCAGAAGCCGGGGAGAGGGGCGGCTTGCACCCGGCCTCGATCAGCTGCACGGTGCTGTCCTCTGGCGCGATTTTACACTCGCTGCCCGCTGCCTGCTCATCTTTCCTCCCCTCTGCTTCCTGGGGAGCATCTCGCTGCTCCATCGGAGGATCTGCAGCCGGCTGCTCCGTCTCGGACTCTCTGCTGGGCGTCTGCTCTTGATTACCCGTTGATACCCATGCTGAGTGGTCTGGTGGAGGGGTTACTGCGGGCTCTTGGTGCACATGCATGAGATATAGGTCACTGACATAAGAGCACCGATTTGAATAGCAGATTTGATTGGCTATCTGTCAAAATGTGTAAGACAGACGGTCCTTTACTGACAGCCAAGACCCCCTACACGCTGCTTGTAGCCCAAGTCAGAGCGTCAACTTCAGCAAATATACCCCAACCTGCAAGCGTTAAATGTGTCATACTAGTCGCAGGTCTGTATTTTTCCAGTAATTAGATGGCACCGCGTATTTTTCTTATATTAATACAACCTCGTCTTTCTAGGAACAGCTAATAGAGACTGAAGCCATGTATTTACTTTTGAGGGCTTCCCTATGGTCGGTGCCAAATACGGATCATCAACCTGTGAAAACGTCCGCTCAGCCTCGACGCTGTATCGTCCTGTCGGGCAACATCCCCCGATGTTAAAAGCAATGACCGGACGCTCCTCCTCTTTCATCTGATGCCTCCACACTGTGGAAATGTGAAATAGGTAGGCCCGTGTGGGTCGCAGAGGCTGCCTTGTGTCTTTAGTGTCAACCACAGCTCTGGCCGTCATTCAACAAGCTCGGCCCCGCCTCCCTTCCCCGGCGGATGAACGGTTGCAGCCAATGGCGGAGCTCTGCGAGTTGTGGGACGAGTTTAATGCTTCGTGTCTCCTCGGATTTACGAAGAAACCCGAGTGTTTCACAACCCCAGCCTCAGGGGCGCCAGCCCCGCCTTCCTCTGACTCACTGGACTGCTATCTGCATTGTATGAAGTTTAACCGTAGGCAGTGAAATCCATTTTAACTATTTCCGGCTGGAATCGGCAGATGCATGTCTGAGAAACGTGTTTGACAAATTTGACAGAATAGCTAGCATGTACATTCACTGTTCTCATTAAGCGGAGCGTGGGCTCCCTGTTTTAGCTGTTGAAAATGACTCTCTCGACTTTACTTTTTAAATCGTTTGTATTTGTATTGTCTGCGACGGTCACTGTTGTGTGATGTTGGCTCGACCGTTGTAAACTGCGACCGTTACATCCATGGTTACGGCGGAGTGTTAATTAAGAAACGTAAAAAGAGATTACCCGTTTGGTAAACTACACTTTTGTTTACCCATTTGTTGAGCTACAATGAATATTATCTGACGGGTGTTTGAATGTTATTTCTTATCCACGTGTACATAACAGTCACTGTACATACTGTACTTGCTGCTTCAATGTTCCCGCCCACTGAACTCCAACAGAGTAGGGTGTATGCTTCAATGGCTCAGCCTTATATATATATACAGCTCGACACTCTTGAGTGTCGCTCCACAGAAACGACGTGTCTTCGGCAGAGCAAGTGTCGATCGATGTCGCGGACAGCGTCATATTCCGTATCACAATGTAATTGGTTGATGCTAAGGCAATTTGTGGTGGATTAGTCGACACTTTTGAAAAGTGTCATTCGTTTTCAATTAATGCTCGGCAGGTTTGCTTAACGCAGGACGTTACAAGTTATCTAAAGATACAGACCAAACAACAAGAAAATTCAGTGAAAACTCCCATCTCCATGGCGACGCTAGAACGTTACCCAATCACGCTGCACAACAAAATTTGACGTGTCATCACATTAAAAAATTCTCCAGACGTGCGACATGAAAGTGTTGAGCGATATTTCTTTCTGTCAGAAATACGTCTTTTCGGTCGCGCGACATGCTAGTAATTAGGCTTTACTAACTGATATTGTAGTTTACATAGAACTTCCTTATTGATATTTTGGTTTTTAACTTTAGATAACTTGTAACGGTGATAAAATGTAACTAAACAAGCCGACTGGAGGATAGCGTCTGGTTACCATGGAGATGACTGAAACCTTTCACGGAAGTATAAATTGAAAACTTCTGGCGACTTTCATTTCTGTTGCGGCAATTATCGAAAGTCGGGTGACCTACCTATAGGCCTAAATCAGCCTTAGCTAAGTAGGCTTCATTTACTCAAATAATAAGTACAAGTGAAGTGTACTTTACTGGAGCATTTTTGGTACTTACTTCTTCTTCACCACATTTAGGGGACTTTGGTACTTTTACAGTGCTTTTAGACACTTACTTGACATCTGAAACCAATGTCAAATGTAGTATCTAAAATCATAATCTGCACAGTAACAAGTAAATTAAGCTGTAATATGAATGTACAGGGGTAAAAAGTATAATGTTTAACTCTGACCCAAAATTTAAGCTGTAATATGAATGTACAGGGGTAAAAAGTATAATGTTTAACTGTGCCCCAAAATTGTGCGTATGTACTGTATAGTACTATACTTGAGTAAATGTTTTTCATTACTAACAACTATCTCAATATCTGGTTTTACTCAAGTAAAAGCCCAGAATGCAGTCACAGCTGTCAAAAACGCAAGTCTAAAGGCTAAAATCTGCCTGGGATAATAACTAGTTTTTCTAAACATCTAGGTCAGCTGTTGAGTTTACAGCAAAAGATGCCCTGCCTCCCCTGATTAATCTTCATGAAGTCAGAGAACAGTCACTGACAGGCAGCGATAATTACAGAGGGCACATTTTACACTATTGCAGAGTTTTCAAGTGAGCAACAAAAAACCCTGCAGGAACTGCATTATAATCTTCTTTATACAATATATATGGATATAAAATACAAATATTATTCATACTGAATATTTATTTTGAGATTTATGCGGACAAATATTTGTATGTCCTCCCTTAGTCTCGTTTGTACTGTGGTTGGGTATTGCTTCTTCCTTTTAGGAAAAAAGTTAAATTCAATAAGATTACCCATAATAGGAAAGGACAACAGTTAGATTTTTCCCAGAGGTAGTCCAAATGCTTTCTGGTTTTTTGAATTTAACTGTTGAAGGGATGGTAGGCGACAATAACATGCGTCCACCACCAAGTGGGGCTACAACTCTATGTAAGGGGTTGTAGTATTGCAAGGACAAGAGCTGGAGTTGAAGCTATCATATTTTACATGAAGTTTAATTCATTCTAAGAAAGACCTTCTTCACTAATGTAGGCTATCACTTTACCTAACCTAGCTTATGTTTATTTTTGTTTGTTCTGCTAAGTCTCAGAAACACAACACAAAAACTAGTGTCATGTTTTAAACAAATGTACAGGCCCTTTTCACTGAGGCCTTTTTGATATGGTACAGATGTAAATAATCAAATGACTGATGACTGAATTTCATTTATGTATTTAATGTTGACATATACTGGAAAAAGTATACAGCATGAACCAGTACCACATACTACATCATTATTATGTATAGCATAAATATAAAATAGAACTCAAAAGTAAAATACACGACCGGGACTGCACAAGACTCAGCAACATGCATAAAACAGAAGACTCAACAATCAAACATTTTTAAAAACATAGAACAGGATACAAAAACTAACGACAGGCACCAGATCACTCATGAATACGTGACTGATTCCTCTTTAAAAACTGCTCCAATGTGAGTCATGACCCATTTCGAGCTCTGTGGTAAGGAGTTCCACATGTTGATCCCCCAAACAGAAAAAAAATGTGCTTGGATGGGCGCCTTACAGCTATTTACACCTATTTAGCTGCTTTGGTTTCACGGTTCTGGCATAAACATTCTTCACAGCAGACATTTTAACATGTCATAGCTAGAAAAGCACTTGTAATTACTAAGTAATGTGTATACGATGATCATGGCTGGATTGCAGTTATGTGTGCAGGTTAAGGGCCTTTGTTCAGTGCATGCTGGATTACTGGTTTGGCTTACTGGGTCACTTGAAAAGAACAGAGCCACCACTGTTAATAACACCTAGGACTGTTTATCTTTTTTTTTAATTACAATACCAATACCAATTGCAGTCCCCTTAAAGTGATACCAATTCCGTCAGAGTACTTTATTCGATTCCTTTTTTACTACTTCATTGTGTACCGATCATATGAATGGAAGCATTCAGTGGTATAAAATTCCACCACTCCTCCCCAATCAAATTATTTTCACAGAAATACATTTTGAAAGTGTAGAAAATACTGAAATGTATTAAATAATTTGACAACACTACAATGATATATTATCAGCAAAGACTGTAGGGGTTGCAGCTGCTGTGGAAGTGGGCCAACCAAAAGTCACATTAAATAGAAGAATGCTTGCAGTGATAGGCTGTGATTTAAAAAAAAAAAAAAAAAACCATATAGATAGATACAGATCTTTTTTTGTCTCGATCTGGGTTGAAATGCAAATATTGTTTGATTGGAGACGTTTCAATACAACCTGATGGGTTATTTTGGCTGATACCTTAAAGGCATCAAGTATGAATATCCAGCCCTAGGAACACATGCGTTTTCATTCTAAATGCTGCTGTTAAGAAGGCCAATTATGTGTTAGCCATTATATGCGCCCCTGTTCCCTGATCATGGTTCCCCAGGTTTGTAAGTCAGCTGTCATTATTACTGTATGCTGAGCTGTCCAGTATTGCATGACATCCACATGACAAAGGACAAATTAAACTTGTGATTTAAAGCGTTGATTCACAGAAAGTAGGTGGGTTGAAGATACCAAGAATATGCCACAGTATAGTACTGTAAATATTCATTACGAGCAGTCATTATGTCATAAAGATACATAAATGGACCTTCAGCTATTCCTGACCTTTAGCAAACTGATTTCTCTGATTACTATGCCACTATTTAAATTCTACACCGTTAATAATCACACAAACATGCACTGGACTTAGGAATGTGGGACTTTGTCATCACATGTAAATGGTACATCATTACACCGTGGCTGTTTCCAATTATCCCCATGAGGAACAGCGACATTGCACTGCCTGCTTTGGCCATACAGTGTTTTTTAGCTAAATATAGCTGTTTGCACAACTTCAGAGCATATGGTTTCAAGACTACCCTGGGATTCCTTTTGTGTGAACCGGAATGTCAAAGGTGAAGGGGGACATAGCCAATAGTAGCCTAGAGTTTCCTGTTTGAATTGGAATACTTTAAATCCTCAGAGAGGTGTGGGTAGGAGAGGGAATGAGCATCTGCGTAGCATAAGTGGGATGTCAGGAGGCCCACATATTTTGGGTTCTGATAAAGTCCTGTCCCCGTCTGAGAGAGGCAGACTAACTGTGAGACTAAATGAAAGTAAACGTTTGTTTTAAATTGCTCATCAGTGGGTGTAAGGAAATTCCTGCCTTAAATATCTAGGATTTTATTGAGTTGAGAAATAAAGATATTTAGTTTTTTATGAAATTGTGGCGCTATCTACAATCAAATGATGGTGGTGATCATGATGCAACTGGAACAACGTGCTCAAACATGCTGTAGTAGTGGGAGAGGGGAATCTGCACTGGCAAGCTCGTCATTATCTTTGAGTAGCATGACTCACACTCAGGGGCCTTGGAGCCAGAGTTTGTACAAAACTTCTGCACGTTGGCCTGTCGCTGGCAGTGGAAAATCATATATAATAAACACTGTCTCCTAAGAGAAATCGCCCACTTTCAAGAAAACCATTGACGCTTAAATATGAACACTGTGACAGTTTTACGAATCAGCACATGCGGGCATGTAGGAAAATCACTGAAGACAAAACAACCATATCTGTGATACAATCTAGACAGTGTTTGGGTCTGACTCCTGTGCTGCGCATAGTTTCACCTGAGAGGTGAGTCTTCACCTCCATCCGGGAGTGACCAACTTGCCCATGACTATGAGTGAACATGGAACTGTGTATTAATCACAGACACGGCACTGTGTACTCATAATATGATATAACAGAATGACAGTTTAAGATTTTTAAGGTAGCTTGAAATGTCCAGAGTCCATTTGTTTTCCTCTGAGGTGCATGATAAGGACATGACAGTAAGAGCCAAAGTACAAGAGGAAAAAAGATTGATTGAAAAAATACAGATTGTTTGTGATCCCTGTAAACATTTCGTATATTTGTTTGAGTTTGCCTGTCTTTTCCTCTTTACTTATTTGAACCAGAGAGGAGCTGTTTATGCTCCAGTGTACTCTTACCCGGGTTTAAGTATGAGCTCACTCATAGAGTATGAGCCTGTCATCAGGAATCAATCAAAGACTAATATTGTACGACCAACAGAAACCAATCACTGTACTTGTATGTATGTTTCTTTGCATTTGAAACTTTGTTTGTTCATGAAAACAAGCCGAGATGTTTCAGCATTTGTTAGTGTCCTAAACCTAAGAGTAAAACAATTTTGTATGCTATTTACAATCAGAAGTTAAAAAGCTGTATGGGAGGTAACAACTGTGTGAAACAGTATGATGAAACATTAACACTGTGCAAGAAATGTCTGTGAAATTCCTTCTAAGAACACAGATTTTAAACTTAAAGATCCTGGTAACAGATTGTCTTGTTTATAAATGAAGGCTGAAATGAATCATTTTTGATAAGTCACACCACCCTGTACCACCCAGTTACAGGTTTTTTGACACATATCAGCTTCTACAGTTTTGTGGACAGCAGAACACACAGAGATGGTTGTCTCATGCAGCCAAAACAACCTGCAACTTAAAGCTTCAAAAAAAAGCTGTTGACAAAGAAGAAGCCCTCCTGTATCTCTATACTTGAGTATAGATAATGAGAAAAAAATACACAAATTAAACAGTTACACATTTGAGTCCAACAATCAACACTGCAAAATCTTTAAAAATGACAGGAAACTATGTCCCTCAGATATGAAATGGGGCAGTGATATCAGCTTCATGCAGACAAAGTGTGAGTTAAACGGTTCAGTCTGTTGCAGGAAGTGTACTTTGTACTTTTCCATTTGACCCATCATTTACTTCTCTACAGATGTTTTGCTTGAAGCAGCCACCCAGTGTAAGAGAACAGTGTGTCATCTCATTCAGAAAGAAGGATTAGTTGGATTTAATGTGCCCTCCAGTCAGGATCCAGAGTTGCATATGGGCAGCACTACCACTGACAGCATATTTCCTTAGAACCAGATTCACACATACTTCCTCTGTTGATGCACATATGTCACAGTTTTAGACATATTGAGAAGGGATCCAAATTGTGAAAATCGTTTGCCACAAACCAATCCCAGAGCCACTGGGAAATTGCTGTTGCTGATTTATTTCAGCAATTTGCAAGTTCTGACAGAGAGAACAACATGTGCTCAAGCTTGCTTATTGTTTAGGAGACAGATTATAGATGTGATCAAGAGAGCTTTTGATGTGCAAATACCTTTTTTATTTTATGACTCTTTCACATTTAATCTTAATCTGGACACACAATGTACATTTAACTACATGTCATATATTTTGTGTGTAAAAAGTACATCAATACATTAGAACAACTCTGTACTGTATGTCCATTTCCAGCTGTATAATTTGGCTGTTTTTTTAAAGAGTTAATTAATCACTATTACTAATTTATTGTTTCCGTTCACTCAGCCTCATTCTGTGTACATACTATTAAATGATTTTGCCTCCACGAGAGCACGAGTTGATTTGTATGTACGAGTACACTCTCTCACAACCTCTTTAGCTTGTTTGCTGTTATGAAAGAAATGCTCCCTGTGTATGCATGTAAATTTAACAAAAACTGATTTTAATTCCATTCAATTCAAGTGAATGAAGGCATTTATTCTAAGACGTCAGACACTGTTGCAGGAAGTTTTAATTTTACATTTCTATTCAGTTCAACTTTAACTTCTGTACAGATGTTTGGTTGAAGTAGGCAAGAAGTCAAGAATTGGGTCATCTTATTCAGAAAAAAAATTACTTGGATTGAATGCAGTCTCTGGTCAGGATCAAGAGTTGCATATGTGCAGCACTATCACTGACAGCTTTTACACCACCTTTTCTCAGTGATCCTATACAGTAAGTGCAACAGAACTTGAGTGTCTTCCCTAGAACTGCCCACATCAACAAAGGCATTTTCAAAGAAGTTTCATTTCTTCAGCTAATATTCAGACTTACTTCCTCTAATGATGCACATATATCATAGTTTTAGACCTAATGGGAAAGATCCAAATTGTGAAAATTGTTTGCCACAACCAATCTCAGAGCCACTCAGAAATTGCTGTTGCTAATTTATTTCAGCTGTTTGCAAGTTCTGAAAGAAAGAACAACATGTGCTTAAGCTTGTCTGTTGTTTAGGAGACAGATTATAGATGTGATCAAGAGAGTTTTTGATGTGCAAAATATCTTTTTTATTTCTTTGCTTATTTCACATCCAGTCATCCAGTCATCGTCCAGTCATCTGGACATCTGGACAATGTATCCATGCATGTGGACAACTTTACACGCAATGTACATGGTGCCATAAATTGTGTGTAAACAGTACATCAATAGATAAACTACAACTCTGTACTTAATGTCCATTTCCAGATGTATAATTCGGCTGTTTCTTTAAAGAGTTAATCAATCTCTTAATAATAATGTATTGTTTCCGTTCACTCAGCCTCATTCTGTGTACAGATACCAATAAATAATTTTGCCTCCATGAGAGCATGAGTTGATTTGTATGTGCAAGTACACTTTCTCACAACCTCTTTAACTTGTTGTCGGCTGTGAAAGAAATACTCCCTGTGTGTGTATACATGTAAATTTAACAAAAATCAATTTTAGTTCCACTCAATTCAAGACATTTAGGCCATTCTAAAAAGAAGGTCAGAGTTTCTGGTGGTATAAGGAGAAGTGAATCTATTGAGAAAGCTGGAAACGAAAGAGACTCCTGCCCTGTTTTTTTGTCTCATCTCTGCAACATGGGCACTTGGAATAAGAAAGAACTTGTCTACTTTGCCAGCTTTGCTCCATAAAAGGATAAAAGAAGAGAGCGCCTTTATCGTTTCTCTCCAGCTTGTCACAATGGGGGCTCCAAGAGGTGGAGGGGGTCTATAATAAATACACATGCGTACATTCTTCACCCCACATAAACACACACCGAAGTGACCTTGTGTTCCTGTTAGTTTCTCGAGAACACCTGCAGAGCACGCAGGAAGTTTGTGACTCTTAAACAAGCAATCAAAAACAGACAGCTACACCTTCAAATTGCACAAACACATCCTGTAACAAGCACAAGCCTGCCTCCCACTGCTACTAAGCAAATTAATATGCTGAGCTGCACACAGACACATGGCGACTGTGTGCCCCCCCCCCCCCCACCCCCCCCCCCCCCCCCCCCCCCACCACCACCACCACCACCACCACCTTTGCCAGCACACATCCACACAAAAATTCCACAGAAAGAAATATAAAAGAACAGCGATGGCTGGGTTGAAGCCCCCGTTGAGACAGGGAGAGAGGGGAGAGGTGAAAAAAGACAGAGGAGGGAGTATGAAAGAGAAAAAAAGGAGGGAGAGGCACTGAAGGGAGAAAATGAGGGGGTGTTGGGGAGGAGGAGGAGGAGAGTTTGAGTGCAACTTAAGACAGCGAGAACTAAAGACAGAGTGAGTAGACGCTGAGAGCAGACAGAGTGGGAACACGAGAGAAAGAGAGAATAAAGCCTTTTATCACCATCAAACAGGTATAGTAAACCATTTTCAGCACTTTGCTTTGCTTTAGTTTTCTTTCTGTCACTATGGTAATATATCTGTTCTGTCACTATGGTAATATATTTGTTGACGCATGAGAAAAGACGTTCTGACTATTTCAGTGATTTATAGAAAGACAAAAAACCACAGTGTATGCTGAAAATCCATTTTGCTCTCAGTCCAGGTTCCCACAGAAAACACCTGGCACGCTGCCAGGAGAAAATTGAAGTGCTGACAGGGTCACCCCAATAGTTGTGTTTTATCTACCAACACTCAGACTTATTTATATAAATCTGTTAACAGCCTGGAAACCAGAACATTGCAAATGTTTGATTATACACAAAGTCATTTAGGAGTTGTAAACTTTGGTGAAATAGTATTTAAATGGTTCAAACCTGAGGAGTTTATTTTTGTGTCATAACATTCCCAACAAACCTTTCTTGTCTTTTTACACAGTGACATATTTAAATTAAAAAAGAAAAAAAAGGAAAACCCCTTGACCTCCAGATATACTTTTACAGAGTAAAGGATTAATTAATAAACAATCAATGGAAATGTATTTCTTCACATAGACTGAATGGTCGAATGTAAATGTATGAGTTGGGGATTCATTTACAGCTCTATTGATTTTAAAATTACCACCTGTTGTAATTCCTGTTGTTTCTGTCCACAGAGATGACACCACAGCACAGGAACCTGGCTTTGCTTCTTTTTCTGAGTGTCTCACCTCTCCTCCACTCACACCTTTTCACTCATGCCGCCTCTACTTCCCCTCCTGTAACACTTTCACGGATCTTTATGGATGATGACTATGACTATGAAGACGAAAACCACAAGACGCTGACCCCTGTTAAAATTCCAGTGCTGAACAGGGATGTCAAACCCTGCAAGTTAGACCCCTGCTCGGAGAATCAGGAGCCCTGCCCCCAACTTCATGCCAAGACTGGGTGCCTCTGTCCTGGGCTCAGTGGGCCTGATGAGCCCCCTCATGCACCACGCATCAAAGGGCTGCTGCAAGTCAAAGAGGGAGACAACAGAGGGAAGGTAGAGATCCAATGGTGTGCTCCATCTTCTGTGGTAACTGGGTACAGAGTGGTGGTTGAGGGAAGAGAAGGAGATGCCCTGCAGTTTGGGAAAGCTTTGCGACGAAGTTTTCTAGAGTCTTTAGAAGCTGGAACCAAGGTTTGCGTGGAGGCAGTGAACAATGCAGGGCACAGCATGACCTCAGAGTTCTCCTGTGAGCGGGTTAGCCGCCCTGCCTCTTCAGACGACAAACTGCTAGTAGGAGTCATAGGAGGAGGAATCGTGCTGCTTCTGCTCCTCATCATAGTAGCCGTGATCCTCTGGAAGCATCACATGCACAAAAAGGCAAAGAGAGACTCCAATGATGGACTTAGGAACCCTTCTTACAGCACAGAGGGAAATCTGTGATCCAGTTCAGCACAGATAATCCATCTCATCCTGAGTCACACTAAAGAGGCTCTTTGACCCTGTTACCCCTGAGGGTGGTGGTGGTAACAGTGCGATCAGAAACAAAACCAGTTCTGAGGTGGTGTTGTAATTAATTATAAAGTTGAGAAGTTGTTTACACTCATGTTTCAAGCAAAATGTAAATATATTAGAAAATGAGCAGGTGTTCATGGAATAACACTAATAAAGTTAACTGTGGTTATTTTAGGGCTAGAGGTTCATTTGCAGGCAAATGAACCTCTGTAGGTTTACTGTAGTGTTTGTGTAATTCTATTGTGGCTGAATTTTATTGTAAATATAATTTGTTTAGGCTATAGCCTTTTTGTAATAAACTAAAACTTATTTTAATTAAAGAAAAGTGTAAAATGTCTCAATTGACTCTTTGCTTCCACTAGAAAGGTTTTGCCGATATACTGCATGATGTGACGATGTGCAGATTGGTGACAATTCACAATCTCTGCAACTTTACTGAAATAGTCCTAAAGATCTTTTTCATTTGCATTTGTTTCTCCTTTAATTTATTCAGATTTTTAATACACTTACTAAAGCACTTAATTAAAGTGCAGTTATAAGGTATTTGTAGTTTACTTGAGTAGACTAATTCCATTTTATGTTACTTTGTACTTTTACTCCACTGTATTTCAGATGGAAATATTCAAGTGCATTGTACATTTATTTCATAGCTATAGCTACTAGCTATTTTTCCAGTTCAAACATTTTATATAAGGTCATACAATATGTGTTGTTACTACTACCCAGCAGTTTAAGTTGTAAAAATGAGCTCTGCCAGGACCACATTAAAATGCTCCTTACATGTCAATAAACGAGTATTAATATTTCAATAATGTATATGATAGATATAATTTTCTAAAATAGAATTTTAGAGAATTATATCTGTTTAAGAGCTCAAACTGCTCCTTTAATCTTTCTTGGGTAAACAAATTCCAAGAGCGAAGGAGGGGAGCAGGGTATCTTTAATAATGCTATTTTTCCATCTGGGTGACATGACTGTGGATCTCAAGCTCCTCTGCAACTGTAGACACATGCTACATTCTGTATATCTAAATATGTGTACACAAATTGGCCTAGATTATATAAACTTGGCAGCTACAGTCTGTGGTTTTCGTTTCTTTCTTTTGTTTTGTTTTTTTCAGCTTGAGGATACAGGCCGCTTCTGTTTGTTTGAGTTGTTTAGTTATTGTAAAGACCCTGGACAGAGATGTTGATACATCTTTTCTGAGATTTTGATTCACATTAAATTTATATTCCTTGTAAAATAATCCTTTTTGTGGTGTGTGTTCAGTCTCCATACCAAACTGAATGGGGGAAAGCAATTAAAAAAAGCCACAAAAAGCACATTTGCAATTTTGTGTAATTACTTTTGATACTTTAAATAGGTTTTGCTGCCAACACTGCACTCTTACTGGGAGCAAAGCAGGAATATTTTTCATTGTGGTATTACTTAGTGGTAGTACTTTTTCCACCACTGCCTAATGGATGTAAATGCTGCCACCACCGCTGTCTATAATAACTACTCAGTCATGTGGAAACAGCGCTAGTGTGAGATTGATGTAATTGGCTAAGAGCTGAAGTCATTCACGATAAGTCCCGCCTTCCCTCGACGTCTAAGCCAATGATCTGCCGCCAAACAACGTAATGAGGAAGGTGTATTTTTCTTTCCTGTATGATATCCTCATTCATAGTTTCATGCTGTCAGGATGTCAGGTGAGTTTACAAACTGATGCGAATGATCTTTTTACTTACTTCACCTACTGTTATAGTTCAAACTTAACCAGTTTGAGTTTTATGAATGACCTGAAACGCCTCTAACGTAACTTAAAACCGAGCTAACGTAAGTAGTTACGATAACTATAACTTCTACCTGTTGGTCAGTTAATAATAAAACTATCACACCTGTTGTGGCATTAACATTATTTTTATACTGCGTTGAAGGTTTGGTTTTCTTACTAGTTGTTGCATTTACTATCTATGAAACCAATTCATTTTAAATGAGGAAGCAACTGTAAATAATAAGTTATTTATCATGTATATATGTGTCCATGTCAGCATGACTCAGCAGATATTAAAGACGCAGATGAGGCTACCCGAGCAGCAACACACAACAAACCATGTTCATTATTCTACTCTTAAATGAAGCACAACATTTTAAGTGCTGGCATACCACGCATTTAAATCCCTTATTTCAGACACACACACACACACACACACAAAAAAAAAAAAAACACACACACACACACACACACACACACACACACACACACACACACACACACACACACACACACACACACACACACACACTCACATTCACTACTAAAAAATGTGCCAACATGAGGGAGCAATCTTCAGGAGTGGAATGAACCCTGAAGGTGGAGGTGGGCATCAGGATTTATCTGGTATTCTTGTCTGATTCCTTAGATCAGATTATTTCAGGAATTTAAGCACAGTCAAGTATGAAGTCAAACCAAATGGCAATTCAGTCAGATTAGCTCTCCCGATTACAGTAAACTCAACTCAGGAAATCAGCCGATACCAAGTACTGATCCGATACTAGTGCTGTTTTTTTCCGCATGTTGAAAAATATGTGTTTTTATGTCAGGTCACATGAGGCAAGGAACTGTTGTGTTACTAAAAACGTGACTCGGTATAGCCCGCTGTCACTGAATGGACTGAAACCAATGCACTTACTGTTTGGTACATAATTATCCAGCTTTTTGAATTCATGCTTGTAGCTCAGTGTGCAAGGACATCGTACTGCAAGCCTCATTTTACAACTTTACACAATCACATCTTGTCAAGAAGGATGGTTGGTAATAAAAATCTGTTTTATTGGTTAATGCCAAACTTGTGTTTAAAAAGAAAGCAAATGGTGTAATTTTATGGATGCATTTAGCAATAGCTTATCAGACTTTGCAGCGCCTTTCATGTGTTTGCTCTCATTTTACCAGTCACCAAGGAAATCTCCTACGAGGATCTGAAAGCGCTTCTGGGAAAAAGCCAGGATCTCTTCCTGGTAGATGTCCGCTCTAAAGAGGAGGTGGATAAAGGTCATATTCAAGGATCTGTCCATATCCCGGGTGAGCTTCTTTTAATTTCATTTACATGTAGGAAAGGATTATCAAGTCAAAAATTGGATTGTACCACAGCCTACCACTGAATACAGAAGTTTTATCCCATCAGTGTCACCACTTATCATGCACAAGGCCAAGGCAGATGGCCGCCCACTTAGAGCCCGGTTCTGCCTGAGGTTTTTTCCCGTTAAAGTTTTTCCCGGGAGTTTTTCCTTGCCACTGTTGCCAAGTGCTTGCTCATGTGTGAATGTTTGGTCTCTTTAATTTAAACTAAAGAGTACAGTCTAGACCTACTCTATATATAAAGTGCCTTGAGATAACTTTTGTTGTGATTTGGCACTATATAAATAAAGACTGATTGATTGATTGACAAGATCTCCTGGATGTCTTGTTGTTCATACTGGATATGCAAAAACAGTAGTGGATAAACACCAGTCATGTGTTGACTGGTTTTTCATGTATGTTTTGCATTCATTTTTAATGTTTATGTTCATCATCTGTTAAATATTAAACTACTTTTCTGCCTCTCTTCTCTCCCTCTCTCAGTTGATACAGTAGAAGCTGCTTTTGCAATGACGCCAGAAGAATTCAAGGCGAAGTACGGTGTAACCAAGCCACTGTTAGATGCTCCAGAGCTGGTGTTTCATTGCCAGATGGGCAAGCGAGGGGGAGCCGCCACAGCCAAAGCCCATGAAATAGGATATGTAAGGTAAATAACTTATGTTACTTTGTATAACACACACACACACACACACACACAGCTTATCATAATTTTGAACAGACCCTCCAAGTCTCTTACAATAATAGTCCTCAGTCTTTTTAAATTAATGATGCTCCTGTAAAAGACTCCCAAACACAGGCCAATTTTCTCACACAAAGAAACATCTTTGAGCTTTGAGTGTCTACATGCCTTACTTTCTGTTCTTAAATAAGTATGGATGGATTTATTTCATGTGTAATGATGACAACTTATGCATTCTGTGTCTCTGTTTTGTGTTTCAGTGCACGTAACTATACGGGAGGATACAAGGAGTGGTCTGAGAAGGGAGGAAAGTGATTTGTGTTGAATGAAAGCCTCGTATAATATCCACACAAGTCGTAATATATATAGACACACATAACAGATATATTGAGATATTGTGGTGTTTGTAATCATTTGATACCATTTTTTCATGGCTATACAGTAGATTATTGTATTTTAAATGGATGAATAAAATAATGTATGTTATCTACTTACGTGCAAAAACTGGGAACATCATTGACTGGAGAAGGTTTGATCAGACTTGCTATGTGCTAAAGAGATGTGGACAGTCGGTGGTAGCATAAAATGCACAACAAACACACTGTATTTTTCTGTTAAAGGTGCCTAATTACAGTGACTCAAGGTCATTTTTCACAAAAATAATCTTGAGTATTTAACATTGGTATTTGCAGTGAGTTTACACATTTAAAAAAAAAACTTGTGGAATGAGGTGTAGAAAAGTTAAGTGCACTAAAAACTTCCTCTTACTCAGTGATATTAAGTAACCAAGGACATTTTCTGAGGCAGTTATTTACATGTTATGCTAATTTCAGAATAATATATTTACTCAGCAGCTATATTGGGATTACTAGTCGCTTTGATTTTATAAAAACATGATCAGCTAATAAAAATATGACAGTATTACAGATTAGAAGCTCTGCGTAAAGGCGTTTTAGGCATTATGGCTCCCTAGACCTGCTGAAACTGGAGTTTTGCAAAGTTTTTTTAAGGATTTACATGAGATCAGCAGACTCCATGTGCTAATAAAAATAATAAATGATGTTATTTTAACCCCAACAAAACAAGAGGCATGTCAATCAAGCCCAGTCTATGCATGGACTATACATGTGTGCAGGGTCTTTGAGATACGCTGCAGTTTAGATAGAATACTTTATTAGTCCCAGTTGGAAATTACATCAGGCAAATCGAACATGAATCATTAAACAAACAATTTAAGGACACTCAACTGAATGAAAACATAACTAAAACTGAACCACAAGTAAAAAGCAGGACCATACTGCAGTACTGGGTAGTGTTGTGTACATGTTAGTACAATAGTATTATATAGATTTTTGTATTCACTGGAATGGCATTGGAAGAGTTTTGAGAAAAAATATACACTGAATCTTACTTATATAGTCAAGTATTTAATACATGGGAATGAATGTGTAATAAACAGGTAAGTACACTACATAATTTAACAGAAATATATTGGATAATCCACATCAAGCAGCTACATTAAAATATCTTATTTATATCTATACTTATAATAATAATAATAACTTTATTTGTATAGCAGATTTCGTACAGTGAAAGCAGCTCAAAGTGCTTCACATGCAAATGACAACACTAGGACAAAGTAAATCAAATCATATAAACTAGAAATAACTGAACAAAAAACTAAATGAAAGCCTGAAAAATCTGAAGGGACCGGGTAAAACAATAAGTCAGTAAAAACAGGATGAATTACATTAGGGAAAAGAACTGATGAAATGCCAGATTGTAGGTGTTTTAAGCTGTTAAAAGTAAATAAATAAATAGAGATCCACTTTTGTAATATATTAAACACCCTGGCTTCATTTACTTTTGACATTTTACATTTAGTTGATTATGCATTTTACTGAGATGTGAACAGACGAATTTTTCTTGTAACAGCATAACAACATGACACTATTTCCACTTATATTAAAATAATCTGACATATTCCACCACATCTGTGTTGTCTGATTCTCCTGCTATGACACTGACATCAGGGTTCAGGGGAAAGTTGAGAACAAGTTTAGAAACATAAATAATCATATTGAGTGGCTGATTCTCTGTTTCTGCACCACTTATTCTTGTAAAAGTGTGTTAGACATCATAGAAAAACCCCATAACCTTAGTTTATGAAAACATTTTTAAAACTGGGATTTTT
This sequence comes from Scomber scombrus, assembly GCF_963691925.1. Classification (NCBI taxonomy): domain Eukaryota; kingdom Metazoa; phylum Chordata; class Actinopteri; order Scombriformes; family Scombridae; genus Scomber; species Scomber scombrus. Next base: position 16,397,623 of record NC_084978.1, read on the forward strand.
ATGCACAAAAGCCATTTTACTTAGACTTGTCAAATCTGGACTTGATTACCAAAGAGACTCCAAAGACTCAGATTTTTTAAACCTTTATTCCAGTGGTTCTCAAATTATTCTGCCCGGACCCACAAGGATCTTTGTGGTGGTCCCCATCAAAAAGGGGAATCATTTATTTTCACTGAAATTGCATCCATAAGTAACGCAGTGACAGAATCTATGACTGTTTTGGTTATGGGTTTCATACACTCTCTGCAGTTTGCAACAGCAAAAGTCTCATGAGATGGGTATCTGTGGTCTTGTATCAGTTTAGGGGTATTTCATGTGAAAATGTTTCAGAACCATTTCCAAAAAATAAAAATCTGGTCTGGATGGTGTGTTCTTTTTTTTTTCTTTTTTTTTTTTGGGGGGGGGGGGTCAGTAAAATCACCCTTTTTCACTTTTCACAAATAGCTTCACAAACCTGAAACTGTTTTAATGAGTCTCTGGAATCATTTAAGAAGTCCGGTGATCTGGACCTGATTTGTTGTGGTCTATAACCCTTTTTTCAGTTTTCACAAACAGAATAGAGGTTTCACGAATGTGAAACTGTGTTTTAATGAGTCTCTGTAATCATTTAACACATCTAAGTATAGTGGATTTTGATCTGAAACTGTGAAATCACCCTTTTTCAGTTTCATAAGCTAAATAAAGGTCTCTAAAACTGTGTTTAAACAGTGTTCAGGCTTTTGCTATGATGTCTAACGCACTTTTAGACAGAGAATCAGCAGCTAAATATGACATTTATCAGAAGCTAGTTGAACTCATAGATTGAATTTAGTCCTGCAGCTGAGACGGATTTGGCGCGAAGTTGAGCTGATGGTACACACACTGAAGATGCTCAGAGAAATACAGCAGGTAATGTTGACAGAAACATAAAGTTTAGACCTAAAAAGGAAAATGTATTATTAGACAGTGGCTCCTTAATCGTCAGGAAACAGGGATTGAGCATCCAGTGCTAGTTTGAGGCTAGTTAGCTTTAGCTAAGCTAGTAGTTTGTGTGATTACCTCTGCAGGTGCTGAGGTTCATCATGAATTTAAGAAAACAGAGACAACAGCGGGATGTGAAGACTACCGGGGGGCTTTTGGTCCTGCTGTGGTCTGAAACGGGAGCTCCTGTTCAAAGCTTGAACTGCACCGGTAAGTTTTAGTGTTTGGGGAGCTAACGAGGAATAAAAGTGCTTAAAAGAGAGATATGTCAGTGTGTCAGCTCTGAAATATCTACCAAAAATATAGTAACTGTGCTTTAACACTGGAAGGTGGTTATGTAAGTGAGTGAAAGTGTGCATCCTGTTAGAAAAATACTGTTTTAATGTTTGTAAAGATTGAGACAAATTGTATTGTATTTTTTCAATTAATTGGCTGGAAACCTCGGAAAACTGTGTATCATAATTTCATGGAGCTCAATGTGACATAAATGTCTTTTTTTGTCCAACCAACAATCCAAAACCCCAAAATATTCAATTTACTATCATTTAAGACAAGAAAAAACAGCAATTTCTCACCTTTACCTTAAAATATTTTTATGTTTTTGCTTTAAAATGTCATAAACAGATTAATTGACTTATCATTGAAACTGTGGTTGCTAAAAAGGTGTTCACAGTATATCATGTCCACAACTCGTGCTTTGATGAGTATTATGAAGAAAGTAATACATTTATATTGTCTCTGTTTGAAAAATGACATTGACAACAGTATTATTAGCCATCAAAGTAATGACTAAAATGATAAATGATATTTCAGATAAAGATCTGACATCAAATTTCAGCCCATACAATAAGTACAGTTTTGAACTAACTTCAGTTTGGACATGACTACTGTGAACATTAAACAAATAAAATAAAATAGAGGAATATTTAGCTCTGTTCTCATATTATAAAAATCATTCAAATTAAAGTGACAGTAAAGTAGCTGGCAGCTGTTGGCATTTCTTTCCTACACAGAGTAAAACAAATAGACTTGACATGCGAAACTAAGTTTTTTAAGAGTTTTCTCATTCGTGATGCAGTTGCAGCTGCTGGTCCCTGGTGCACGGGGATTAAAATGGAAACCTTCCCACCTGGTATGTTCACAGACACTCACACACACACACACACACACACAGCTAAACACCAACACAATCTTTAGATAATTCTTTTTGTCAGTTTGTGTACGTATTATGTAACCCCACAGACGTGAAGGAGTGCATGTTTCCCTGTGTGGGGCCACGTCCTGAGCCTGACCCCGAGGAGCTGTGTGCCTTCACTGATCTGCACGGTTCCCTCAGAGTACTGCTGTCCTTTCAGGTAAAGACTACAGTGATTAGTTACAAGCATCTTATTGTCCTGGATAATAATTACTGATGTTAGAGGCTGGGAATTGAATGAATTTGAAGTCTTTCAAATGAGATTTTTGATCTAATTATTAATTTTTCTGTTATGTTTTATGTTCATTTTATTGATATGGACCTGTGGATGTGTCCGAAAGAAAGTTTTCTTCTTCTTCTTCTTCTTCTTCTTCTTCTTCTTCTTCTTCTTCTTCTTCTTCTTCTTCTTCTTCTTCTTCTATCCTTTTACACTGTACAGATCAAAGATGGAAGACTTGTCGGTCCAGAGTTGCAGCCTCTTATTGAGAATTTCCTGCACACATTCAGTTTGGCTAACGCCGGGGTAGGATCAATTTCTTTCTGACATCTTTCCACAATATTGTTCTATACAATAGTATTGTATAGTATGTATCAAAAAGTTGACTGCCCTTCATTTTCACAGATCAGGATACACCTCAAATTCAAATTCAATCAGCAGACCATCCAGCAAGAATTTAGGTGTGACTCAGTTATGTTATCAGCCTCCTTTTCTGGTAAACTCTTCCCCCCACCTAGCTATCAGTTTATAAATCAAACCTCTGTGGTGGTTCCTTCTTTAGAAATTTGGCTTTGATTATACATTCTGCAGTGACTAATTCAGAGTGACATAGTGCTTTACACAGAATTTACAGGTCAGTAATTTTAAAAAAGATTTGGTTTGTCTGTCAGTGAGGACTAAACCAGAAAATATTGCAATCAGATCATTGAGAGGCTGGAAACTGAGAATTTTGCCTTTTTCCTTTAAAGAAGGAGTTTGGGGACTAATCTTCTGCTGATTAACTAATAGATTAATCGACTAATCGTTGCAGCCCTAATAATGTTACTTACACATATAAGAGTAACAATTTACTTCACAAAGTAGATCAGATTTTAATAGTAGTTTGCTGTTGGGTTTTTTTGGCTTGTAGCAGTTACAATATAATAAACACAAACATGCAGGCTCACCAGTTAGACCCCCTCTGGTATAAGACAGATCATACATTTCAATGACCAATGAGAATGGCTGCCCCTGTTTTAATGAAGGACTGACATTAAGTTTATGTTTTTGCAGAGTGAAGATCAAAAGTAAAGTAGCTCATGCAGCTCCGCCATCACTGCTCCTGGACATCACCAGTTGTACACAGTCAGTATTACTGGTTGTTTGGGTGGATCAGTGTTGTCTTATTTGTCACTAGAAAGATTACAGAACTCAAAGGTCACAAGTGTAATCAAACTTCATCTGCACTGTATGTTCTTTTAATAGTTTTAAAGCAATTCATTATGCTGCACTCTCATATTTTATGCTCTATTTTAGTCTAGCTTTTTGTTTTCTTTCTCTCTTTCTATTTTTCTGTACTTTGTTTTTTTTTCATTATAATGGGGTTTTCTTTTTTTTATTGTATGTTTTACAGTTTCCAATATTTACTGTTTATTTTTTTGTCTTTATGTTAAGCAGTTTTGTTTTTATGTAAAGCACATTGAGTTGCCTTTGTGTATGAAATGCGCTATATAAATAAAGCTGCCTTGCCTTAATGCTACACATTGGAAATCCAGGTGTCAAGTGGAACTCTGTTTTTTCTCTCTCTGTTTTTGGGTTTAAAGTCCTCCAGTGTGTGTGAGGAAGGGAGGCTGGTGTCAGGGAGGTCACCCTGTACTTGGAGCCAGGTTGCCACTGAGTATCCCACCAGATGTCATGGGCAGAGGTCTGTACGGGGAGCTGAGCGTCCAGCTTGTCACGCTACTGAATCCATGTGTGAAGCAGTATCCCAATCTGCCAACGCAGCTCACCCACATACAAATATCCTTTGCTGATTGTATCATGTAAGAAAACAGACAAGCATGCAGATTTTTTCCTTGACTTCACATGTGTTCAGGTCTTGGTGTACAGTCCCAGCAATGTTCCTGTCTCAGGCCCGTCTGCCTTTTTCCAGAACCTCCCTGCTAATCTGGACTATCAGGAAATGGGCCTGCAGGGCCTTCACTGCTCCTCCTTCACAGGTAGACCGCTGCAACTGCAGGGAAACACACTGATGGTCAGGATATATTTTGAGTGTTTTGCAAGAGGGATTAAACCAGTCTTAAAAAGTGACTTTCTGAAACACTCAAACTTGGATTAGTTACTTTGCCAATATGATGTCTGAACTGAATACAACTAATTTGCACCACCTGTGATTATTCGATTCGGAGAGAATGTGCACACAGCCCAGGCCTGAAGCTGCTCATAAAAGCTTTAACGGACCACAAAAAGGCCCATAATTTGAACTAGGGGAATAAAACTAGGCAAAACAATGAAAGTAGAAAAAAGAGCAGAGAACACAAACAAAAACCTTAAAGTGACCAGCACTTGGACAGAAGTGGTGGCGTGCTTTCCTCCAGTCCAGGCTCCAGCAGTAAAGCTATCATTTACACTCAGTTTT